>NC_057821.1:27812500-29030000 GCF_910594005.1 Cervus elaphus
TGGTGGTTCCTGGAATCATTCTGGCCTTTCTCTCCCCTCCCAGGCCAGCCCCTAGGCAGAGGCACAGACAGTTGTGGGAATCATTGGTTTTTATTAATTTCATAACTGGGTAATTTCCTGTGTAAGTAGAAGGAGAGTGAGCCAAGTACAGCGGAGGGTGGGGTCAGCGCTGGCAGGAGCGCCGGGGATTCCCTAGCGCGGATGCGCCGCTGCTCCGGGATCCTCGAGGCGGGGATGTGTTCAGAGCAAGGAGTGCGGATGAGTCATGGAGGCTGAGGGTGGGCGTTCAGAGGTAGGAGATTGGAGAGACGGCAGGTCCTGGCAGGTCAGCAGAGGGCTCGGTGGCCAAGGTTAGAGGGGCACAAAGTTCAGGATGCCCTCCAGATGCTGCCTGAGCCAGGGCTGCAGGCGGAAGAGGTTGATGTGGAAATCTCGCGGGACCTTGCCACGGGGCGCAGGTTTGCGGGAGTTCTTACTGGAACTGCCACAGGGGTTGTAGAGACCCCAGCTCACCAGGCCCACCTAGAAGAGGAAAAGGTTGGAGTGGGGGGCTTCCCCTGTCCCAGCCCCAACCTCTTTAGGTCCTTCAAAGGCCTGCCTCATCCCCCAACAAGGCGGAGATCCCTTAACTCCAGTCCTGTGAACTTCTCCCTTCTCACCTGAAAAAACCTGAGTCTCCGCTCAAGGAAAACTGCTCCCCCGGATTCTCCTACCAGAAAGGAGGGACAGAGACTGTCATCCTGCCGACCGTCACTGCTGCATCGGGGCATGCATGATGGCCACAAGGGACACAGGTGGCCTTCCCCTGGGGAATCCGGACTCCAGGGTGGGGATTGGGGGTGGAAAGTGGGTGGAGGAGGGGCTCACCCTTGCAGGGACTGTCATCCCCCTGGGTCCCACTGCATAGGAATTGGTCTGTCACCACCTCTCTGACATCTGTCAGGTTGGGGAACGTGGTTTTGTCTTCGGAGACGACCTTGACACAGTTTGTCCACTGCAGGAGGGGCGGAAGAGGACAAAAGGATGGAGTGAGCAAGCCCAGGGGACCCTGGCAGGGCAGCTAGGCCCGGGAGGAGGGATGACTTGGGGTCAGAGGGAGAAAGCAGCCAGAACTAGGGGAGGCAGAGAGAAATCCCATCCCCCGCCCCCAGCATCCAGAACCTGAGACCCTCACCTCTGACCCTGTCTTGAGGTTAATGTTCAGCTTATCCCCATTCAAAGCCACAAAATGAGCAGGAATGCTCACTTGGTTCAGAAGCTCCATCTCTGCAGTCAAGGACAAGGATGTCAGTGCTGGTCCCTTTACCCAGCATCCTGACTTGGGGACTGCAGCACAGCCCATGATATCATCCCCCAAACCCTGATGCCAGTCCTTCCCACACCCTGAGTCCAGCACTCACCGTGGTCTCGGCAGGTACTGCCTGGGAGTCTCCGCAGAGCCAGGTTGGCCCCCACCGTGCAGGGGAGGCAGATGGGCCTGAGGAGAAGGACTAGGGTCACAGAGGCCCATCCTTGGTGTCCCCTCCTCCAGGGCTCCCCAGGACACTCTCCCCTGTAGAGGGTACCCTCCCATCCCAGACTCTGGCACCTGGCATGGCTGGACATCTTCACTTTCTGGGTCAGCTTTAGCAGAGCAATGTCATCGCCATAGAACTCTGGGATTCCCTGATTCTTCTTGGAAAAGACATTGAACCCCGGGGAGATCACTGCCTTCTCAATTTGGAATTCTTTGCCCCCCTGAAAGTTGGGATCCCCTGGAAACAAAGTAGCAGATTAGGCTGGACCAGGGCTCCTGAAGGGGCCACAGGCTGGGAATAAGAGATAGGAGCTCTGCCCAGGGGATCGGGAATCTGGTGCGGGCCCTTCCTTACCCACACTGACCCTCCACAGTGTGCTGTCCTCGGCATTGCGGAAGCAGTGAGCGGCTGTCAGGACCCACTGGTCAGAGACGAGGGCCCCCCGGCAGGTGTCCTGGCTCCTGGGCTGCAGGGGGACAGGTGATCTCAGGGACTGCTATGTCTCTGGCTCATGGCCGCACCTCTGGGTTCCAAGCCCCACCCCTCCTTCCAGGTACCTTAAAGGTAACGTGCCAGGGTGTCCTCTCCTGGGCAGAGGCGTTGGCAGACATGTTCCCCACCCCACAGATGGGGTCTGTGAGCTGGGAGACATCTGTGGGTGTGAGGAGCAGATGGTGAAGGAGGCCGGTGAGGGGCGCTGTAAGCAGGTGCCATGCCGGGACCCTCGGCTGGCTCCACACTGGCCACCCCCTCCAGAGAGGGTGAAGCGCACTCACCCAGCATGTGCTCGAAGACCTGGCTCAGCGCCTGCACATCCTTCAGAATGAAGGCATGCCTCTCACCATCCTTCTTGGACCCCAGGTTATTCAGCTCTTTCCAATCCACGTCTAGGCTGCCCACGCCGATGGCATAGATGTCTGAGGGGGAGGGAATTAGCAGAATCTCACAGTGAGCGGCTATCCCGCAGCACAGGAGGCTGTAGTTGGGAACTCACTGTGTCCCATGAAGCCCTACATGAGCGGGATGCCCTCCCCGCCCCTTCACTACATATCTGACCTCATTTCCCACCACTCCTCCCCTTCAGTCTTTTCCAGTCACACAGCATCCTTGAATTTCCTGAAGTACACTCCCACCTCAGGGCCTTTGCACAAGTTTTGTCCCTGCCTGGTTCACTCCTACCCCCAGGCTTCCCACATGCCTCACTCTCTTACATTTCTAAGCTTTGATTCAAATGTCCCCATCGCAGGAGGCCTGCTCTGGCCTCCTTGTGTAAAACTGCAATGACCCAGACATTTCAATTTCTTTTCTGCTTCATTTTATATCTCAGTGCATGTCACCCTCTACTGTGCCACATGGTTTCCTTATTTATTTTGTGTAATGCCTGTAGTGGGTAGAATTGTGTCTTCTCAAAAGGTATATTCAGGTCCTAACCTCCAGGACCTGTGAATATGCTCATATATATTTGGAAATCATGTCCTCGCGGATAAAATCAGTTAAAGTGAGGTCTCGCTGGATGGGGAAAGGGAGGGAGTGATGAATCTGACGCCTTTACAAGAATAAGGGAATCTGAACACCAACACAGAGAACCATGTGATGTCACAGAGATACCTTCAGGGAAGACAGTGATGTAAAGAGAGGCAGAGATTGGATAATCCTACCCCAAGCTAAGGAATGCCTGGGGCCACCTGAAGTTGGACAAGGTAAGGAAGGATTCTCGGAGGTTCTGGCGGGAGCACGACCCTGTTGATACCTTGATTTTGGACTTCCTACTTCCTGAGCATGAGAGAATACATCTCTGTTGTTTCAAGCCACCCAAATTTGTACCATTTGTTGCCACAGCCCTAAGAAACTAATCTATCGCCCCCTTCCAGAATGACAGCCCCATGAAGCAGGCATTTTCCTCTGTTTACAGCTGTATTCTTAGAGTGGTGCTTGGCCCAAAAGAGGCTCTCGGTGAGGACTTTTAAATGAATAAATGAATGAAAAAGAACTCATGATGTAGCATGGAGGCACAGCTTCAAATCTGTTCATCCTCTACAAAATGCCAGCTCTGGGAGAAGGGCTTGAAGCCACCTCTTCCCATTGGAGAACCTGGATCCACACGACCATCCACACCAACCTCTGAGCCAGTGTGGGTGCCAGTCAGAACTGCCCCGGGGTGGCCACCGAGTCTAGCCTTCTCCCACCCTTTATACCCCTCATAGTCCTTTTATGCAATTACAGTGGAAGCTGGATGATTATCATGTCCCATGTGTTTTCACTGAAGAATTGATGCTTTTGAACTGTGGTGTTGGAGAAGACTCTTGAGAGTCCCTTGGACTGCAAGGAGATCAAACCAGTCAATCCTAAAGGAAATCAGTCCTAAATATTCATTGGAAGGACTGAACCTGAAGCTCCAACACTTTGGCTGCCGGATTCAAAGAGCCGACTCTTTGGAAAAGACCCTGATGCTGGGAAAGATTGAGGGTAGGAGGAGAAGGGGACAACAGAGGATGAGATAGTTGGATGGCATCACCAACTCAGTGGACATGAGTTTGAGCAAACTCCAGGAGATGGTGAAGGACAGGGAAGCCTGGTATGCTGCAGTCCACAGTGTCGCAAAGAGTCGGACACAACTGAGCAACTGAACAATAGTAATGTGTTTTATCTATTTCCCTGAGGTTCCTGCCTCTTTTTAAGAAGGTGTTTTCAAGCATTTAACTCTGGCCCAGTAATGCTAAGGAGTTAGGGAGTGAAGTTTGGATTTTGCCTTCCTTAGACAAGGGTTTTCCCAAAGAAATCTGCTTACCCTCAAGGAGCAGGTGGAATGGGTGGCATGAACAGAAAAGAGAGAACCCAAGGGGAAAGTAAAACTTGGGACCTCAAAACCAACTGCTACCCCTTATCTGAAGCACTTCTTTTGAAGTTCTTTTCTGGTCAAAGGTCAGTGCAATTTTTGTTTAGTCTGAATTAGAGGAACTGTTCTTTTAGAGACTGCAACTGCCAACGCCTTAGTTAACTGCACTGCTAATGGAAAAAAGGCCAGAGACAGTCCCTACAAGGATTCCAGACCTTTTCTTCCCGGAGAGGTTTGTGGAACAAAAGCTGATGAATGAAAACGATGTCAATGATGATGATGGTGGTGGTGGTGGTCACCACCACTGCACACGTGAGTTTCTCTGTACCAAGTAATGTTTGAGCATTTGCCCTTACTGGCCTGTGAGGTAGGTCCTTGTCCTGTATCCTCCTTACAAGTAAGGAAACGACCCACGGTCACAGCCAATCAAAGATGAACCCAAGGTTAAAACCACAAACTCAAGGTTTGTAGTTTGACTACAAACTCTTCAGTGTGATCCTTGGCTGACTGCATACAGAACAACACAGCCTGGGGTCTCAATAGAAATACAGCCAAGGACTTCCCTGGCGGTCGAGTGGTTAAGACTCTGCGCTTCTACTGCAGGGGGTATAGGTTTGATCCCTGGTCAAGATACTAAGATCCCTCATGCTGTGTGCAGTGCAGCCAAAAAAAAATGAAATGCGAAGAAAAATAGCCAAGTTGCTGAAACTCCTGGCTGTGGTCCTTGGGTTCTCTGCAGAGAGCACAGATTGTGGCAGCGCAGGGGCAGAGGCTCACCCAGATAATCTTTCCTCTTCTGGTTGATGTTCAAGACGTCTTTGATATTGTCAACAGCCACCTTGGGAGAGCCGCCCATGTTGGACTTTCCTGGATCAAGGAGGAAAAAGAATTGTTCATTAAGATGGATGCATCATGATCCCCTCAGCCCTGGAGAAGTGGGGAGGCATTCACCCCGGGAACCTCAACACTTACACTCCCTATTGGAGTTTCAAGATACATTATTCACGGAAATTCTTTAGCACTGGGTCAGGGGCATCTTAATACTTTATCTCATTTGATTCTCGTGAAGCCCCTGTAAGTGTGGGTCTCCTCATGTTATAGATAGGAAATCTGATTTCTAGAGGAGCTGTGTGATTTGGGTAAAATCAAGATAAATGGCAGAGCCCTGATCCACTACCCCATCTGCCTTTCATCCATGGACCTCAACATCACTGCTGCAGAGCCACACCTCCCACCCAACTCCCTCTAGGTGACCTCCCAGGTGGTAACAACTAATACATAATCATAAAGCACTTTTACACAAAGTACTTATTGCTCTTCATAAAAAGTGTGTAAGGGGACTTCCCTGGAGGACCAACAGTTAAGACTGCACTTCCACTGCCAGGGGTTCAGGTTTGATCCCTGGTTGGAGAATTAAGATCCACATGCTGTGCAGTGCAGCCAAAAAACAAACAAACTATATACAGAAAAGAGGGCAGCTTCCATTATCAATAATTGTCATGGTTGTCGTTACCGTCATCATCAGCACTGTTTCTACTTTAGAAATAAGAAACCAAGGCCTGACATGGCAGAGGGAGAACCAGAAGCCAGGTCTTCTGACCCCACATTGCTGCCCCTTCCACGGTGGCAGGCTCACTCACAGAGACAATACCTACCGTCTGTCAGAAGAATGATGGCATGTCGGATTTCCCGCCAGGCCACTGGGTTCATATGGAGCCGATTCATTTGGTTATTCATCATTATATAGACACCATGGAGGGCCTCGTAGATGTTGGTCCCAGTTCCATTTTCATGGTCTGGAATATGTGAAGATGAAAAGCTCTCTTAGAAACTTTCCACCTACCACCTGGGAGAAGGGAATCACTCTATTTTCCCCAAACACTGGAAATGCAATTATCAACTGATTTGATAAAGACCGACCTTTGATATTCAGTTAGGGATTTGGCATCATTGCCCGTTCAAACATTTCAAACCTTTCCCTTTAGAAATGCTCATTGCATAACAGCACTAAAGTTCATCCTAAAATCCCAGGATTTGAAGATGGGGTTTCCAAAGAAAGTGGGTTGTTTCAACCAGCTGCTACCTACCACCCAGGTAGTTTCATAATGACACGAGGAGACTATGAAAACCAGATCATGTGGTTCAGGGAGGATCTGAAGACCTGCACGATGCTTTTGGACACATAGCACATGTGAACAAGCCAGGTGTTGGTAGGAGCTGCAACTCCCCAACCATGAACCTGACTGGGAAGCCACCCCAATCTAAGGAACATTAGGCCCAGAACCCTGGGACCTGAATGCCACCAAGAGGCCTCTCTCTCGAACTTGTCCAGAGTCTCTGCAGGCACAGAGAGCTCATCCCCTACTCCCACTCCCATCACCTTCATTTGATGGCATCATACCTTTATAGTTGATATTTCTCAGACTGTTCTCCACTTCAGTCACATCCCGGGATCTGTCATCCAAGACAGACATGATGATTTTGGGCTTTGATGCAAAAGTGATGATGGCAACACTAACCTTGATCTCAAAGCTGAAGATCTGTGAAGGGCAAGTGAGAGGGTGAAGGGCCCCCAGACCAAAAAGCAGATGGTAAGAGAGCCAGCAATGGGCCCTGAAGGAGATAGAGAGCCTAGACAGAGATTGACAGAGGCAAGGCCCATGGAGAATCCCTTCCTGGGAGGTGGCTGCTTAAGGAAGCCAGGAAACTGACGACTGTTGGTCCTCTCCTCTGTTTGACAGGTTCACTCTGCATTTAATCCTTATATCAATGATGTGAGGGGTCGTGATGGTCCCCATTATATAGATGAGGATGCTGAGACTCGTTACCTTGCCCCCGATCACACCACTGGTGAAAGATGGAGGAAGAATTCAAACCTATCGGCACTTGCCTGTAGCATTTTACAGCCTCATGGCTTAGTGGCTTACTTAACTTTACATCTGAAGAGAGAAACTAAGGAGCACAAAAGCTGCCTTCTTTTCAATGGAGCAGGGAGGGAAAATACATAGCTACAAAAACTATTGTGAAAAGCATAATTCCCAAGCAAAGTCCTGGCAAGAAATGTAAACCAGTGGTTTCCAAACTCTCCTGTTCATGCATTCTGTCAGCAGAAACATTCTGAGCACATACCTCGATATAGGTATATGTATTTATAAAGTATACTCATAAAGTGTATCACTGCTCAAATATATTGTACACATTTTAAAATGTATAGAAAAGATTGAAATTTTAAAAGGAAACTATTAAGTTCTTCATTTCAGTTAAATTACAGTTATTCCACATGATTACTAGTATTTTTCTGCCACACACACCCCCACAGACTGTTTTGGGTACCCCTTTGTGAAGACCACTGTTCTAGAATTCCTGAAAAGTGGGATCTCAGCCTCGTTCATCTTTGTGGTCTCCCAGGAGCCAGAATAGTGCTTGACATATAGTAGGTACCCCAGCGGTGTTTGTGGAATGAAAAATAGTATCCTCCATTCATGATCCATGGCATGTGTATAATCTGGGAAGACTTCTTGGAGGAAGTGGGCTGTGAATGGGATTCTGAGAAGGGAAGGAGACACAGACAGTGCAGGAAGGCAGCCGATATCCGCAGGCTCCTATTTCCTGACCCTGTCCACCATGCGGGAGGCGCTGTCCTTGAAGATTTCAAAGTCATCTTTGGACACACTCTGAGAGGCGTCCAGGAGCAGGTAGAGGTTCAGGTGACCGGAACGCTGGATTTGTATTTTGCGGCCCAAGTTTTCTGAGAGAAATATGGAAGGGGGGAGATTCAGGCCTCCACCGCCCACCTGCTCTCTAGCCAAGGCGATCAGACCCCTCTGCCTCTCCTACAGTCAGCTCAGCCCAAGTGAGCCCACCAGAGGCTCCTGCCCCGCCCCCAAGCTTGCCCCGCCCCTGCCACGCCCATCCGAAGCACTCACCTGTCTTCTTCTGCTGGATGGGATTGGTGGTTGCAAGTAAGTGGGAGAAGGAGGTGCCCAGGGCGGGGGCCACATCCTCAGGAAAGTCGTAGGAGTAGGGCTCTGTGGGGAGAGTCGATGGGGTCAGCTGGGCCCAGGGGTGGGGGCCCAGCAGTGTCCGCAGGGTCAGAGCTGCTACTCACGGCGACAGATGGCCTCCGTCCCACTCCAAACGCCGTCGTCCTGGCACTCGCGCTCTGCAGACCCTGTCAGCACCAGATTCGAGGAGCAGCGGTATCTGACCTTGTCCCCGAGGCCGAAGCGAGAGCCGGTCCGCACTGCACCCACGGAAATGCCCGGGTTGGGGCAGTGGCTGGCTGCGAGGAACAAAGATGGAGGTGAGCAGGGACTCGCCTCCTCAGCCTCCGGACTCCGGACCTGGCTCGCCCACCCTCTCCTTCTAGGCTCTTCCTCCTCTGGAAACCCTCAGAGCCTCTGCGGGTCCCTTGGCCTCTCCCTTGGGAGACATCATACCTGTGCTTCCCAGGGGTGACGATGGAAAAACCTGAAGTAGGGAAAAGGTTTAGAACTCTGTGGCCTCAGTGGCCACCTAAAACATCCTAATCCCAACCCAGGGTCTCTGCTAGTACCATACCAGAACCTCAGGGAAGATGGAGGCTGAAGAGCCTACCCCTCCACAGAGAACATTTGCAAACAATGAGACATCACTACACACCCACCAGAACTGTTAAAACTAAAAAGATGGGCAATTCCAGGTCTCAGAGGACAACCAGAGCTGCTGATCTATCGAGAAACTGTTTGCAGCCTCTACTAAAAGAAAACAGATGCCAACCTGTGACCCAGTAACTCCACTCCCAGATAATATACTCAACAAAGATAAGTGTCTAGTGCACCCAAAGTCACATATAAGCGTGTTCATAGAGCTTTACTCACAATAACCAAAAACTAGAAATAGCCAAAGGCTCACCAACAGGAGATAAACTGTAGTATGTAATGGAATTACACAGCATAAAAAAATAACAAACTGCTGGTACACAGGGAAACATCAATAAATCTCCCAGGCAGAATGTTGAATAAAGGCAACCAGATGCAAAAGAGCACAGTCTGTCTGATTCCACTTGTTTGAGGTGTATGAAGAAGCTAAACAAATCTATGGAGATACAAGTCAGGAGAAGGTTACCTTGTGGAAGGGGACAGCAGGGAGCCTCCTGAGATGATAGACACTCAGTTTTGGTGAATACTTAAAATCTGTACACTTTAGATAGATTAAACCTCAATTTTCAAATGAATTATATTTATGTTTGAATAACTGGCTGTTGTCAAAAAATCAAGGCTGTGACTAGAAAACCAGCAGCTGGGCTCCAGGTGAGGGTATGGTCCTACCGCCTCGTGAACTGAGTCCTTTGTATTATGTATTTAGAACTGTGACCTAGGAAGCTCCTAAAACCTACAGGCAAATGTAGCTCCAGGGAATCCCAGGAACCCCACTTTTGTCAAGCAGAGCCCCCCTCCCCAGTCTTTCACAAGGGCAGTAATAACCATGACAAAAGTATATGTGGTGCTCACAGATTCCAGGAGCTGTTCCAGAGGCAACCCACTCGATCCACACGGCAACCCCCTGCAGTCAGTCCTCTCACCGTCTCCATTTTGCAGATGTGAAAACTGAGGCACAGAGAGGTTAAATAACCTCCCCAAAGGCCGTCAAAATCAAAGCTGGGCTTGGAACTCAGACTGCCTCCAGAGGCAAGACAGCTGAGCACCACGCTTAATTGCCTTCATCACATCCTCCCTGCAACAGCCCAGGGGGACCAGGTGCCAGCCTAACTTGGAGGCATTGGGAAAAACTGCAGCCTTATGGCTGGACCCAAAGCTTAGCACCAACTTCCTTGAGCCAGAAGCCTAACAGGCTGGAGATATGTGACTATAGACCTCAATTGACCAAAATCTAGGAATATGATTTTGGCACCAGAAACACCTGGTCCCTGACCCCACACATGCTCCCTGGGCACATATCTGGCTCCAGGGCTCCCGGGAGACCCCTGCCCCCATGCAGCCATGGGTCAGGGCACTCACCGCCATTGTCACACACGGCCGTCTCGCCATCCCACATGCCATTGGGGCGACACTGTCGCACAGCTGAGCCCCGCAGGGTGAAGCCATCCTCACACTCGAAGCTCAGGTTGCCGCCCACCGGGTGGGACCCCAGCCGTGGGGTGTACACACCATTCTCAAAGGAAACAGGGGCTGGACAGCGAACAGCTGGAGGGAGAGAAGGGGATGATAATACAGGGATGGAGGGATGACACCTGGACTGCCCACCAAAGTGGGTGATATTCGGCTTGGAGGCATGGCAAGAGCCAGCTGCTTGTCAAAATATTAGGTGGATGCCTGTGAAATTGCTACTTTTGACAATTGGTTGAATATTAGCAATTTCACATAGTTCAATCTAATAGATTTAAAAACAGTCACTTCTCTCAGCCCCTTGAGGACTATGACCACCCCAGTCCCTCCCTTGGTGTTCTTCGATGTCCCAGGAGTGGGTAACTAGAGGGGTGACACATGGCAAAACAGAGGACGTCCGGACCATTCAGCATCCATTCTGAATGGTCAGTACCGTGTGGCAGATTGTCAAGACCTCTAAACATCATCCTTGGCTTTAGTACCCCACAATCTCCATCATAGCCTGACTCCAACACCTTGCTGTGGGCAGTAGACATTTCCTTGCTATTTTGAAAAGCCCTGTGGAAAAGGAGCTTTGCCACCCCTTTGAGTCACATTAAGCCCCATGCTGAGCAGACTAAATAGCAGTCCCCGGGGTGGCCGCTGGCAGGGAGCCTCACGTTTGCAGATCGCCTTTGTCGACCGAGTGGATCTCGGGATTTGCCACTGTCCGTTGCTCTTGCACAGCCTTGTCACCACCGGGTACGGGTAGCGGCCCAGGGGGCAAGAGTAGGTGAGGATACTCCCAGGGCTCCAGCCGTTGCTGAGGGTGAAACTGCCCCCAGAGATATTCACGTTCTTGGGGCAGGAAAGTGCGGCTGTAGCCAAACCTGCAGGCATGGGGATACGACTCAGAAATGCAGCAGAGAAGGAAGGCACAGAGGAGAAAAGGAAAGCAGAAGAGATTGTCCGTTTCACACGTGGAAACTCAATCTGGTGGCACCAGCCCAGTCCCACAGGACCCCAGCATCCCCTCTCCCCTGCTCGTACCTGGGTACAGGGGCAGCAGGTAAAGGACGGCCATCAGTGGGTCCATGGTGTCTACCTCAGGGGCAGGGACAGGCAGAGAACCGGGAGAGGGAAAAGGTCATCTGACTTCCCGAAAACCAGAGCTGGCTCAGCAGCTGCTTCATCTGCTGCCAGAGAAAGAACACTAGGGAGTGGCAAGGGGGAATGTTCCCTTGTTAGGAGGAAAAAAAAACCAACCATAAACAGGGATTTGGGGCTGAGCTGAGGGGGTGAAAGTTTTGCCCTGTCTCCCTAGTTTCCACACATCCCTAGAGTCAGCTCATCTGCACCACAGGCTTTTGCCCACTGCTCCCGCACCACCTCTGCTTCTCAGACACACGTGCCCACACACTCTTACATGAATAGTCTAAAGCACACAAACCAACTGAGATTGCAAAACATTTTATTTAAGTAAAGTTTCGATTTTCTTTTGGGTTTTCCCAAGTGGATGTTACAAATACTTCCTCAGAGCCTAGGTTAGTATTGTCTTCTTCAACATAAGCCTCCAAGGGATTAAACTAATTGTCTTAAAAATTCTTGATGCCTAGGAGGATTCACCATCTTTTTCTTCCCTTAGGGATAAAAGTGAAATCAACACTTAGAGACAAGAAAAGGGTTGAGAACATTTTTAAGGAAAGTCCAGTAGATAAAAATTCCCCAACTTATAAAATAAATAAATCTGGGTTGATTATTCAAAGAAGTGAAAATATTTTTTATTTGGAATGTGCTTTTAAATTGCAATGTGCAAGGGACTTCCCTGGTAGTCCAGTGGTTGAGAATCTGCCTTCCAGTGCAGAGGATTTGGGTTCGATCTCTGGAAGAGAAACTAAGATCACACATGCCACAGGGCAACTAAGCTTGCCACCACAACTACCAAGCCCACACGCCTCAGTGGAGACTCGATGCAGCCAAAAAATAAATAAAATTGAAAGCAAAAGAAAAAGATATTAAATTACCAGCCATACAGAAAAATAAAATTTTTAATTACAATGTGCATTTTGTGTGAAATGCAGGAAGCAAAGAAACTCTGAGCTACTGCGTTAGCCTCCCCGTCCCACAGAAGTCTTTAATATTCATCAAACAATGTGTATGTGCTAAGTAGCTTCAGTCACGTGCGACACTTTGGAACCCCAGGGACCAAACTCGCATCTCTTAAGTCTCCTGCATTGGCAGGCAGGTTCTTTACCACTGTCATCACCTGTTTAATGACATAATGAATGTCTTCAGAACTGAGAACACTACATTTAATATCACTTGGCTTACAAGGAGTAATTCCCTTACAGACAAGAGGTGTGTAACATTTCATTGCAAATTTCAAGTCACTAACATGCCTCATCTCCTCTAAAATATCTTCAAACTCATCCCACTTTTTGAGCTCCTTTGAGTAGAGGAGAGCAACAGTGCTGGGACTGGTGGAGCTGACGGAGAAACAGAGTTGAATGAACTGGAAGAATGTGGGGTGTAAGTAAATAAGATTAGTCAAAGATGAAGATGAAACATCTCTGAAGTTATCATTTAAGTTTATGAAAACTCTTTTGATTTACAAATAACTTCTCAGAAATACACGTACACAAGTGAGCATACACAAAATCAGTTCCTTGGGCAGAATTGACTGAATGCAGGAAGACTGTGACACCCCTGGTGTTGCAGTCCCAAAGCTGTTGCTGTGACCGAGCTGCAGGTGCTTCCTCTGTACCCAGTACCTGCTCTCCTTCCTTCTACAGTAAGAGATGTTTAGCAGAACACACAGTCACCCAGCTAAAGACTACATTTCCCAACTTCCCTTGCAGCTAGTGTCCAGGTGACAAGATTCTGGCAATAGAATGTGAGTACAACTTGAAGCCCTAACTTCCAAGTAAAAGGCGAGTATTCTCCCCTTGCCAACCCCCATTCCCATGGGCAAGAATATCAACCTGATGGTGATTCAAGAGCAATATCCTGAGGATAATAGAGTCAACAGACAGAGGAGCCTGGGTCTCTGACACTGTGTTGATGTTATACCAGTCCTGCTGACCTGTTCAGAATTTTACAAGAGAAAAAACTGCCTTCAGAGTCATAAGTATTAGAGATGTTCTGGCTTTGTCTCCTTTCTATCATGTAGTAGGATTGAACTTCCCCATCCACTTGCTTTGACCAGTGAAACGTGACTGTAAATGACATATACCACTTCTAGATTCCCTGGTGGCCCAGATGTTAAAGAATCTGCCTGCAATGCAGGAAACCTAGGTTCGATCCCTGGGTCAGGAAGATCCCCTAGAGAAGGGAATGGCTACCCACTCTACTATTCTTGCCTAGAGAATCCCATGGACAGAGGAGCCTGGCAGGCTATGGTCCATAGGGTCGTACAGAGTCAGACATGACTGAGCAGCTAACACTTCACTTCACTTCTAGATGGAAGCTTTATAAGCCCATGCAATCTTCCCTGTGCTCTTCCCCTCTTCATGGCAGTGTTTGAGATGGTGGCTGCTCTATCAGCCTGGACCCCTGGGTAACACCCAGAGTAGAACCCATGCTGACCCTTGGCAGATAGGCAATGTGAGCAAAAAAATAAACGCTTGTTGTTTTAACCGACTGCATTACCACTGCAGTAGGGGAAAAGATACCACCCCTAATTGAGGGGCTTAAAGAAATGATTTCTTGTTTCTCGTGATTCTGCAGGTTGGCCACGTGGTTCTGGCCTGGGCTCACCCTCACAACTGCAGTCAGCTGAGGACTGAGTTCAGTGGGTAACAGCAGGACCTGTGGTCTATCACCAATAGCCCCTCACAGCATGGTAGTCTCAGAACAGCATTCCAAGAGATCCAGAGCACACATTGCGAGGTCTCTTGAGATCTACCCTCAGAAGTCACGTGACATCACTTCTACCACATCCCATTAGTCACAGCAGATCACAAGGTTATCCCAGGTTTACAAATGGGGGAAACCTCACCTCTTGATGCGAGGAGTGGCAAAGTTACCTTGCAAAGAGGCATGCACACCAGAATAAGAGAGATTTGCAGCCATATTTTGCAAACCATTGTGGCAATGAAGATTAGGGGGTTGTTTATTACCAGGACATCACGAATCCTCACTCTGAACACTTAAACCACTGAGTTATGGGTGCCTTTTAAAGCTGCTGCTATGGACTGAATTAGAACCCCTCCCAAAAAAATGTGTATGTTTAACACCTTACCCACAATGTGACTATATTTGGAGATGACATGGCCTGTAAAGAGGTTATTTGTGTTAAATGAGGTCATAAGGATGGGGCCCTGATCCAATAGGCTTAAGTCCTTTAAGAGACACCAGAGAACTTTTTCTCCCTCCCTCCCTCCTTCTCCTCTCCCTTCCTCCTTTTCTTCTCTCTCGCTCTCCGTACACATATATCCCTCCTGCCCTCATGCAAAGGACTGCCTGCAAGCCAGGAAGAGAGCTGTTACCAGAAACTGACCACGGTGGCACCGTGATCTCCGGAACCATGAGAAGATAAATTTCTGTTTAAGTCACCCAATCTGTGGGGGTTTTTTTGTTTGTTTATTTTATGGCAGCCCAAGCAGAAAAATATTGATACATCCGCCTAGCTCGTATGTAATAGCTGTCTTGAAAAGAAAGGGCCTTTCTTTCATGAGTTTCTCACAGTATTTGTTGAGTTAAATAAACTCTGCAGAGTGTATCAGAATCCACTCTCCTTTCTTTCTTAAGTCATAAAACTCACAAGCTTTTCACTGGACTAAGTCATAAAACTCACAAGCTTTTCACTGGACCCATGGAGTATGCTTTTGAGAAAGGAGTGTGCTCCGCAATTTTTCTTTCCCACTTCCCACCCGCTGGAATACAGGCAGACTAGTGTAAACCTGAGCAGCCATCCTAGACCACAAGGTGAAAGTCATGTTGATAATGAGGAAGGAACAAAGCTCCAGAAATCTTGCTCCCCAGTCCTCTAGGGCTCTCATAACTGCCCCAGAACTCATGCTCAGACCATTTAAGCCAGTGTTATTCTAGCTTTTGTTTCTGTAGCAAAACCTTTACCTAACCAATATCCTTAGCCAGAAATCAAGATGGGAGCCAAAGGCAACACCCAGGGACATGTGTTTATCAGGGCATAATCTAAACTGCTGTAATAAAGACAACCCAAAATATAGTGACTTAAATAAGATAGAAGTTTACTTCTCTCTCAAATAAGAGCCTCAGTGTAAGCAGACAAGGCTGATATGGAAAGGGTGGCCCTGGCTGGCAGGACAACGTTGCTCATCAGCATCATTCAGGACCCCATGCTTCTTCCATCTCGTGGCTCTGCCATAACCACTGATAACTGTTCTTGTCTGTGTGCTTGAAACAGATTTCTATAAAGTCTGCATTCCAGCTCTAAAGAAGTGCATGAACGAAGTAGGGGGCAACTAACAACATGAAAATTCATCCAACTCTTCCACTCATAGTCCATTGGCCAAAACTTGGTTAAATGGGAGGCTGGGAAATGTGGCTTCTGGTTTGTCTATCATGAGCTTGGCTAAAACTCTGATAAGCTGAGAATGGATTTGGGAAGACAACAAGCAATATGCAAGAGGAGGTCAACTTTGATGAGAAACTATCTGCGAGAGCATCACACTGCATGGTGACAAATCAAGGTAAACAAAGAAAAAGTGGATCACCAGAGTTGATTTGTTAGTCCAGTTCTCTTTGGGCCCGAGTCCAGTGTGGAAGGGCCATGATCTGAGATACTCCGGGGCTGTAAACACCAGATCTTTATTACCCTCTCTAGGCTTCTAAGTAGCTTTTCAGTAGACCACATTAGATGAAAGTCGCTTATCTATTAATTGCACCATTAAAAACCTGGCAAGAAACTTCCATGGAAATCCAGTGGTTAAGACTCCACACTTCTACTGCAGGAGGCATGGGTTTGATCTCTGGTTTGGGGAACAAAGGTCCCATATGCTGCACACTGTGGTCAAAAGATAATAAAAATTATTATTTTTTAAATGTATTGGCAGATCTTGTGTCTGGTGAGGTGCTTTAAGAAAAAAAAAAGATTTTAAAAAATGCCTCACAAATGCAACTTATGTGTTTACTCCAGATAATAGAAAGGAGGTGTGTGTGTGCTAAGTCGCTTCAGTCATGTCTGACTCTGTACAACTCTATGGACCACAGCCTGCCAGGCTCCTCTGTCCATGGGATTCTCCAGGCAAGAATATTGGAGTGGGTTGCCATGTCCTTCTCCAGGGGATCTTCCCGACCCAGGGATCGAACCCGCATCTCTTACATCTCCTACATTTGCAGGCGGGTCCTTTACCACTAGCACCACCTGGGAAGCCCAGAAAAGAGGTAAATAATGCCTAAAATGACAGACCTTCCATTCCTATCAGCTTCTGTCTTGTCCACATTTCTTCTCATCAATCCAAGGTTTCTAATATCTACTTCCAGGAGACCAGTTCCAAAGACTAGAAAGCAACATCCATATTCTGCAACTCATTTGCAATTCACATATCAGAAAAAGGAAATGATGGCCTCTTAGGATGCCTTACTAGTCCCATGGGGAGCTCAGAACCTCACAACTGAAACTTTCCTAGAAAAAGTGGCTGGTTGTTGAGACAGGCAGAGCTACTGTAGTATCCTCTCCGCTCAGCCACCGTCTACTCCTTGTCCAGTCCTGACACTTAGACATGGACTTGATATTCCAGAATCTGCCACCCTCAGACTTCCATGACAACTGCAGAGCTGAGTCCTACTTCCAGATCAACCCCTCATTTGGGAAAAGAGGCTGACCTATCCTGGTTTGAAGCCTGCTGTGTGATTTCAGCTCAGGATTCAGTATTACTCAACTTCCCTGGTGGTCTAGTAATTAAGACTCCTCACTTCCACTGCAGAGGGCATGTGGTTCAGACCCTGGTCAGGGAACTAAGATCCCACATGCTTTGGGGAGCAGAGAAAACAAAACAAGCAAAACCCATGAGTCACTTTGTGTTTGTAACGGCTCCATCATTGCCCCTCTCACATCCCTTGGGTCTCACTAGTAGGTCGTGCTAATGACAGCAAGATCTCTATCTCTTTGTCTGAGGGTTCCTCGGGTGTCCTGTCCCATCTGTGCACAGAAAACTGGAATCACCAAAGAATTAAGGCCCCCTGAAAGTATCGCCCAGGCTGTGACTGTATGGGATGGGAATCTACACATCCCAGCCTGCTCACACCCCCCATGGGATAACTGATATTCAGCAACTCCAGGGTTCCTAATCCCCACTTGCCAACAATTTGAAATCACTAGATAGACAACACATTCTGCCTTGGCTTCTTTCCTTCCCTTTCCTACCTCCCTACTCCCCAGCCAGAAACCACCTCTCTAATGCACTCTCTACACTTGAATCCTTGACTGAGGCTGCTTTTAAGAGAAGAAGATAAATTAACAGGAAACTCCTATGTGCCACATACTATTCTAAATCCTTTGTAAGTAGGAGCTCACTTAATCTTCACAATAAGCCTAAGTCACAGGTTTTATCATTATCCTCTTTATCACTTTACAAATGAGGAAACTGAGGCACAGAAATGTTAAATGAGGGCCTTCCCTCTCGGTCCAGTTGTTAAGACACCGAGCTTCCACTTCAGGGAGCATGGGTTCGATCCCTGATTGGGAACTAAGGTCCCACATGCCCACATGCATGTGGTGCGGCCAAAAAATAGGAAAAAAAAAAAAGGTTAAATGATCTGCCCCAGATTCGCCGGGGTACTAAGTGGTAGCTTCCCTGGTGCCTCAGACAGTAAAGAATCTGCCTGCAATGTGGGAGACCCAGGTTCGATCCCTGGGTTGGGAAGATCCCCTGGAGAAGGGAATGGCTACCCACTCCAGCATTCTTGCCTGGAGAATCCCATGGACAGAGTCTGGCGGGCTACAGTCCATAGGGTCACAAGAGTCAGATACGACTGAGTGGTAAGCACTTTCTAACACTTTCACTAAGTGGTAGAACTGGATTCAAAACAAGATAGTACCCTGAATCTACTCTCATGGCCCCTGTGCTTTAGTGCTTCTTCCTAACACCTTCTGAGCTGCCCAAACCTCCCTCAAGTCCCAGTTCCATCCCCACCCCCTTGCCCTGTGTCTTCCCCAGACCTCTCTCCCTTAAGCGCTTGCCTCTTGCTACCCTCTCTCTTGAAACACATCCATCCTTCTCTAACCCCTCGTCTTTCAGGGAGCTCTCTCAGTCTTCCAAATTCCTACAAGGCCCGTCCACAGGCTGTACTGTCTTCTAGTTATGTGCGTGATTGTCTCATGCTTCCCAGAGGAAGGGTCCCAGAAGCTGTTGAAACAATGAGCTCCACAAGTGAGATCAAGACTGATGGATACACCCCAGACTCCAGATTACACCCAGCAGAACCTTCTCCCTAGCCATAGCCTCACTCCAGATTTTTTTTTTTTATATTTATTTATTTGGCCACAACAGGTTGGCTCTCAGGATAAAGGACCCAGTTCCCTGACCAGGGATTGAACCCGGGTCCCCTGCATTGGGAACGTGAGTCTTAGCCACTGGACCACCAGGGAAGTCCCTCCAGGTTCCTTTGGATTGGCAACAAAATTGTTTTTGGCTTCTATTCCTTCCATTTCTTTGTTTTTATATATACATTTATTTATTATTTTTCTGCAGTGGATCTTAATTTCTGACTGCTTTCTCTAATTGCAGCGAGTGGGACTATTCTTTGTTGCGGCTCCCAGGCTCCGTAGTCCAGTGCACAGGCTTAGTTGCCCCAGGGCATGTGCAATCTTCCCGGACCAGGGATCTAACCCGTGTTCCCTGCATTGGCTGACAGATTCTTAACCACTGAACTACCAGGGAAGTCCCTTTCTATTTCTTGTTTAATAAAAATATTTACTTTGGGTCAGACCCTACCCCCTTCCTCTAGCACACACTAGTGTTAGAGCACTAGATACACAACCACACCTGACCTAGCGTGCACCAACCTACTTACTTTGAACCAATTGCCCAACTGTGACCTTGAGAACCCTTTTACAGAAATCATCCTCAGAGCCTGAGAGAAGGGTAATGCCCGGTCCCTGGCCCCTCCCCCATCCCCAGGATCCTCCAGACCCTTGCACCCAGAGGCTACCCTACCAGTTCAGACTCTAGGTCGGGACACTGAACTTCCTCTTCTCACCCATCCATTGCACAAGCAATTCCTGAGAATTAACCAAGGGTAGAACACAGACCTCCCAAGAAACAAACAGCCTGTCCCTGAGCTCTCTAAGGGGCCACATCAGCCTCTGGGAACAGCCTGGCCTGGGCTCTGCCAGTGTGCCTTATCTCCCACATTACAGCGCCTACCTCACCGTTGTCCCTCCCACCCCTCTGGGGCCTCCCAGTCTTGGGGGGCCAGTGTTCGTGTCACTCTCCCCACTTTCACTTCTTGCCACCTTTGGGGAGGCCACCCTGCATAGCCCAGGTGAGAAGATGATGATCATGGCCCGTGTACTCAGGGATCATCTAGAAAAATGCAAGGCAGGGGTGGGATGACCTCTGGCTGCAAACTCCCTGGCTCCTCTCTCATCAACTCCACCCGGGTCCCCTGTCTGGACTGAGCTTTGGTGGGAGGCAAGAACTAACTGTAGTTCCTCTGCCAGTGTTAGTCACTCAGTGGTGTGACTCTTTGCAACCCCATGAAATGTAGCCTGCCAGACTCTTCTGTCCATGGGATCTCCAGGCAAAAGTACTGGAGTGGATAACCATTCCCTCTACCAGAGGATCTTCCCATCTCAGGGATCGAACCTGGGTCTTCTGCATTGTAGGCAAATTCTTTACCATCTGAGCCACTGGGGAAGCCCAGTTCCTCTGCCCTTTGCTTCAAAATGCCTCTCTAACATTTTCCTCTATTTCCCAGGGGTGCGGGGAGGATGATCCATCTATTACCTCTTCTGGATACCAGGTCCCTCCCACCAAAGGGGCAGCCCGGGGGTTCAAAGATGGTCAGCCTCCTGCCCCCAACCCCCAGTTCTGCCAAGGGACAGGAAGAGAACTTTCCAGTATAAAAGGACAAGCCTTGCTTTCCTGCCAGACACAGATGAAAGGTCATACCCCATCAGAGCTCCTCGTGCCCCCCACCGTTGGCCCCTGTCCCAGGATGGGGGAAGGAAGTCAGTCTTTGACTGAAGACAGCCTGGAATCTCAGGTTCAGCTTGAAAAAATTATTAGCTGTTTCATAACCTTACTCACCATATTGCATCACCTATCACACCCTGCCCTTAAGGATACCTCTGAAAATTAAATTAGGACTGACAAAATGAGAGGATCCTTTCCCCTACAGGTGTGGAAGGGTACGGTACAGAGACATCCACTGCAGCATTCACTGTGACCAAGAGGAAAAGTTTGAGATTGACCCATGTCGGTAGACTGACACACAATATGCAGTGGTTTGGAAAATCGAAACTCTGCTGCCTCTGAAAGCTTGAGGTTTGTCTGTACCTGCAAAGTGGGATGTCTCAAGATGTTACATGTAATGTAACACATACATTTTAACTCAGTAGACATTCAGGACTGTGTGTCTGGGATGCCACCATTTATGCAAAAAGGAGGAAACATAGAATGCAACCATATTTGCATTTTATATGTGTGAAATTTCTCTGGAAAGGTTGACAGGAAAGCTGCCTCTGGGGAGAACTGGTGGGGGCTGGAAAATGGGGTGTGGGAAAAGGAAAGAGTTGTTTTTGTTTTTTTCTTTTTGCTGCACCTGGCAGCTCATGGGATCTTAGTTCCCCAGCCAGGAATTGAACCCCAGGTCCCGGCAGTGAAAGCACCAAGTCCTAACCACTGGACCATCAGGGAATTTCCAGAGATTTACTGTTCATTAAATCCCCTTTATTATTCTCTGAGCTTTTTATTGACTATGAATGGTTCCTATTCAAATTGATGGAGGGAAAAACAAAGAGCCCAGGAGTAAGCTCAGGACCTGGGCAGGAGGTCTCTGAGGGAGTTGGCACCTTCTTTGTGTCTCCAATCTGTCTCCAACAGAAGCCCTATAAAAGCTTTTTACAGGAAAAAGCAGCTTGAATGTCTGCCTACATGGAACTATACAGCAAAGAAGCACCTGCTGGGCTACTAACATGCAATCTCTTTCTTTAGACATTCCAAGCTTTATTTTGTAAAAGATCAAACATATGCAAAAGTAGAGAAAATAGTATAATGAATCTCCATGTGCCTATCACCCAGCTTCAACAATCATCAATCCACAGACAATCCTGGTTCATTTCTGTATACCCTCCCACTCCTTCCAGGATTTTTAAAATATAATTTATTTAGTTATTTATTTTTGGCTGCACCGGGGTCTTCATTGCTTTGCATGGGCTTTCTCTAGTTGCGGCAAGCAGGAACTACTCTTCGTTGCAGTGCGTTGTCTTCTCACTGTGCGGGCTTCTCTTGTTGCAGAGCATGGGATCTGCGCATCTGGGCTTCAGTGGTTGTGGTTCACAGGTTTAGTTGCTCTGCAGCATGTGGAATCTTCCTAGACCAGAGATCAAACCCAGGTCCCCTGCATTGGCAGGCAGACTCATCCATTGAGCCACCAGGGAAGTCCTGGGATTATTTTTAAACAAATCCAAGCCATCATATTACAGTTGATACAGGCCAACTGTATGCATCAGTGTGTACCTACATAAGATAAGGACTCTTTTTATCATAACACAATTATGTATTGTATCATAATTGAATCATAATACAATTATGTATTATGTATATTACATAATACAATACTCTTTGAATCATACTATAATTCTCACATTTTTAATATCAGCAATATCAAATCTATTTTTTAACTTTTTATTATGGTAAAATACACATAACATAAAATTTACCATCTTAACCAATTTTAAGTGTACAGCTCAGTTGTATTAAATACATTCATAACGTTGTGGCATACACAATCAAAAGAAGTGGGGGCAGGGTTGGAAAGGAGCAGAGGTTTTTATATATTATTGAAGGTAAGCTGGTATAAATTCAAATTAGTGTATTATATCTTTAGGCTATTAAAAGTAATCCCCATGGTAATCACAAAGAAAATAAGGTATATCAGCAGAATATATACAAAAGGAAATGAGAATTTAAACATTTCACTATGAAAAACCAACTAAATAAAAAGAAGACAGTAATGCAGGAAATGAGGGACACAAAGTCAGAAGGCCTATAGAAAAGAAACTTAAAAATGGGGACTTCCCTGGTGGTCCAGGGGCTATGACTCTGTAGTCCCAATGCAGGGAGCCGGCCTGGAAACTAGATCCCAGCTGCAGCATCTAAAAAAAGAGCCTGCATGTCGCAACTAAAATCTGATGCAGCCTAAATAAATAAATATTTTTTAAATAGCCTTTACAAAGAAAACAAAAAAACAAAAATAAATGTAAAAAAAAGAAAGAGCAAAATGGTAGGAGTACCCCTCACGGTATCATTGTGTTTTTTTTTTTTTAACTGAAATATAGTTGACATACAATACAGTGTTAGTTTCAGGTGTACCACATACAAATAATGATTAACATTTGCATACATTATGAAATGATCACCACAATACATCTAGTAACCATCTGTCCCCAGGCAAAGTTATTAAATGGTATTAACCATATTCCTTATGCTGTATATTATATCCATATGGTGATATTGTTTTAAAATCCTTTTAATGTTAGGTGTGCAAACAGCAGTGTTTACAGATGAATTGATATGATGTCTGGCATTTGCTTTAAAAATCGCTAGTGGGACGGGGAAGCCAGATAAAGCAAGGCTGGCAAGCTGTTGAAAATTACTGAAGCCAAATGATCTGAACATGGGAGTTCTGTATATTATTCTCCCTACTTTAGGTATGTTTGAAAATTTCCATAACAAAAAGTTAAAAATAAACTATCTTTAAACCCCCTTTGACTAACAAGTGACTATGATTAAACAAAGAAATTAGAAGACCAGACAAGACACCAAGACCCTGGCACTGAATAGGCATTGCCAAAAATATTTAATGAATGGCTGATAAACATAACTCAGGAAGACATATTGAATCATCTTGTGAATTACACCTACCACTGAAACTAACAAATGAGCCATGCACACACTAGTTTTTGGTGAGTTCTACTAGCATGAGTCAGTTCCCTGGAGACCATTCTGTAGGCATCTTTAAATCTCGTTTCTGAGTTTATAATGCCCTTCAGAAAATGACCATAGAAAAGTAAAACCAAAAAAAAAAAAGTAAACCCACCCTGTCAGAGCCACCTCTTGGCCTTCCCCAGATGACATGCTCCTTCCTGTCTTTCTAAAATTACCACAAACCCTACCTCTTAAGCTGCTGTACTACACAAGGGTAAAACATGTTAAATTAGGACCTAGCACAGCAAGCGGCGGGAAGCACTCATTCAGTCTACATCAGGCTCCCGTAACAGCCACTTCCGGAGCCTAGCCTCTCCTCACCCACCTGTTCTCCGCAGTGGCTGAGGTGGGCAGCTCTTTGCAGCTCAGTCCTCCCAACCTGGGCCTCCTCTGTAGCATCGATGCCCAAAGGGCACTCGTAGGTGGGAAAGGCAGGGAAGCTAAGCCCCAGAGGCAACCTGCAATCAGCTGAAGAATGGAAATTGGAGGACAGAAGTTCCAGCCTCCATGTCCCTCAGGCGGACAATTTCTGGAGACATTCTCTTTCTCTCCTCAGAATGTTCCATTGTAATGGAATCCTGTCACTCTCCTAAATTGGTTTTTCCTCCTTCACAATCTCCCCCTCCCTCACGTCTACTTTCTGGAATCACCTAAATTGACTGCCTCTACCTCTGTCTCAGGCTCTGATTTCAGGAAACTCAAACTAGGACAGTCCCTTTCCCATCCTCCTCTCCTACTTCCCTCTGTTCTTCCTTCATAGGCTCCCCACCAACACCCCAGTCACCCCTGGACTGTAACATTAACACAGAGAATCCATCGATTTACTGGTCTCTCCACATTGCTGCAACAAACTGCTCAAGGGCAGGGGACCCTGGGACACACTTGGGCTCCCTCTATGTCCCTGGGGAGAGAGACATGTTCGCCAATTAACATAACACTGCGCTCAGCCAAGGTAGTCACTGAGGCTGTGCACCAATCTTGCCATTTTCTGCCTTCGAGGCACACAGGAGATGAAGCTCTCAGTGCCCTTGAAAATAGGCATAACCACAGAGCTTGCTTTCAACAGCAGGCGTGAACACAAGCTCAATGTGTTGTTTCCTCCTGGCAGAAGCACTCATTGCCAATTCAACCTGACGCCCTGCAGCGCCCTCTTCTGACAGAGCCTCTTTTAATCTGGACGCTGAGCAACTATGAGGATCAGAGCCACCCACTACTCCACTGACCCAATAGGTAGCATTGCTGAGGGCTTCCCTGGTGGCTCAGAGATTAAAGCGTCTGCCTGCAATGCAGGAGACCCGGGCTAGATCCCTGAGTGATCCCTGGCAACCCACTCCAGTATTCTTGCCTGGAGAATCCCATGGAGGGAGGAGCCTGGTAGCCCGGTGTTACTTGACCATTCTGACTGACACAAACTGAGACAGAATGCATATAAAGTTCACAGAGACACTGAGGGAGATATCAGATGTCTCCAGAGAGGTTCAGAAAAGCTTCATAGGGGAACTGGAGATAGGCCTCAAAACACTGGTGCTCTGATTCTGTATCATTTCAATGCCTTTGAAGTGAACTGAAGTGAAGTCGCTCAGTTGTGTCCGACTCTTTGAGACCCCATGGACTGTAGCCTACCAGGATCCTCAGTCCATGGGATTTTCCAGGCTTTAGACCATGACATTTTTACAACTTGTTTTATGTCCCTGGACATGTTCCAGTGTCTCTTAGTTTATAGTCTACGGGAACTTGAATAGAATTTGTATCCTACTGTTGTATGAAAATTGGATAAATCTAATGTTGAATTTGTTCATGGTGCTTTTCAGGTCTACTATATCTTCTACTTTTCTGTATATTCATTCTATTAATTTTTGCATGTTTAATGTTAAACAGAAACTAAAAGTCTTAATTTATCTACTTAAAAATAATTGTAATATATAGTGGTACAATTTCGGGAAGATTCTCTGCAAAAGGGTATGGCTACCCACTCCAGTACTCTTGCCTGGAGAATCCCATGGACAGAGGAGCCCAGGCGGCTACAGTCCATGGGGTCACAGAGAGTTGGATACTACTGGGTGACTAACACTAACTAACCTATGTGTAACTTTGTTCTGTATTTTCCAAGTCTCCTGAAAATGTGTTATCATACTTTGATAATTTAAAACAGAAAAAAGAAAGAAGAAAAGGAAAAAGATGAGTGTTCTTAAAAAAGAGAGACCACTCCAGGCAAAGCAATCCATGGGAGCCGAGGCTTGGATTCTGGAGACCTAGAGTCCATGAAGGGAACTACATTACCCACAATTCCAAAAGTTTTAGGGTGGGAGGGGGAAGGGGAGGCCACAGTAGGAAGAGGCCAGGGAGGAGGGTACATCCTACTGGGGAGCCAGGGGTGGGAGCTTGTATGGCGATTAGTTATGTGGCATTTTAGATAAGGAAGTGATAGAATTTCATTTGTGCTTCAAAAACATTATTGTGGAGTCACTGTGGAAAGGGAATTGAGAGAGATGGAAGACCGGTTAGGAGACATTTATAGTTCTGGCAAAAGATCAGGGGCCCAGAGCAAATAGAGAAGTGGGGAAGGGGAGGCAGGAGGAATGCTGAAGAGAGAATCCAAGGCCCCTCTGATGACTCCCTGGGCCCTCCAAACACCCGGGTTGCTTCAGTCTCAACACTTATCTCAGTGTGTTGTGATTTCCTGTTTATCATCTACAGTCTTCTCGAGGGTAGGAAATGTGTCTCTTTTAAAAAAAAAAAATAATAACATTTTATTATTTGATTTAAGGGCTTCCCAGGTGGTGGCTCAGACAGTAAAGAATCTGCCTGCAATGCAGGAGACCCGAGTTTGATCCCTGGGTCAGGAAGATCCCCAGGAGAAGGGAATGGCAACCCACTCCAGTATTCTCCTGCCTGGAGCATTCCACGGACAAAGGAGCCTGGTGGGCTACAGTCCTTGGGGTCGCAAAGAGTCACTGAGTACTTTATTTTACTTCTTCCCTGGTGGCTCAGACAACAAAGAATCTGCCTACAATGTGGGAGACCTGGGTTTGATCCCTGGGTTGGGAAGATCCTCTGGAGGAGGGCATGGCAACCCACTCCAGTATTTTTGCCTGGAGAATCCCATGGACAGAGGAGTATGGTAGCCTACAATCCATAGGGTCACAGAGTCGGACTAAGCATAGCACTTTACTTTACTTACTTTACTTTTTACTTTACTTTACCTTACCTTACCTTATTTTACTTTAGTTTACTTTATAGGTGGCACTAGTGGTAAAGAATCCACCTGCATGTGCAGGAGACACAAAAGATGAAGGTTCAATCCCTGGATCAGGAAGATCCCCTGAAGTAGGAAATGCAACCCACTCCAGTATTCCTGCCTGGGAAATCCCATGGACAGAGGAGCCTGGTGGGCTACAGTCCGTGGGGTCACAAAAAGTTAGACACGACTGAGCACACACATGCACACACACATTTGATTCACAAGGCAGTGAAATATGAGAGAGGTTTTAGCTACCTGGGAAACAAGCTTGAAAAAGAGAAGCAAAATATGCCCAACAAATAGATAGGTTTTTTAACTTCTAAAGAGACAGATTTCTTTGTCAAGAATTGTATTTGACAGGACAGTTTTTTTGTATTAAAATGATGGTTTACTATTAAATGAATTTATATCTCATTTCTTTTTTTTTAAAGAATGTTTTATTGTGGTAAAATACTTGTAACATTAAACTTACCATATCAATCATTGTAAGTGTACAGCTCAGAGGCATTACATGTCTTCATAATCTCATGCAACCATCCCCACCAACCATCTCTAAGTCTTTTCATGTTGTAAAACTGAAACTCTTCACCCATTAAGCAATAACTCCTCTCTCCCTCCTTCCTCCAGCCCTGGAAACCACCATTCTATTTTCTGTCTCTATGATTTTGACTACTCTAAGTATCTCATGTAAATAGAATCATACAGCATTTGTCTTTTCTGTATGGTTTATTTTCCATAGCATGGTGTCCTCAAGGTTCCTCCGTATTGAAGCATATGTCAGAATTTCCTTCCTTTTTAAGGCTGAATGATATCCTACTGTATGGTATATCTACCTTTTGCTTATCCATTTACCTGTAGATGGACACATTTGAGCTACTATGAATAATGCTGCTATAAACATAGGTGTACAAATATCTCTTTGAGGCCCTATTCTCAATTCTTTTGGATATATACCCAAGTGGAGATTCTGGGTCATCTGATCTTTTTTTTTTTTTTTCTATTTGAGGAACCGCCATGTTGTTTTCCATAGCAGCTGTGGAATACTAGTTTGTATTCTCACCACCAAAACAAGAATGCACAAAGGTTTCAATATCTCCATACCCTCAGGGAATGTGTCTTACTCTCTCCTTTATTCCCAGCACTAGCCTGGTTTTGGCACATTGGAATAATTCACATATTTATTTAACATTTATTTGGGTGCCCTGGGTGTTATTTGTGGCTCATGGGATCATCGATCCTCGTTGCAGCATGCAGGATCTCTAGTTGTGGCACGTGAATTCTAAGTTGCAGCATGTAGGGTCTAGTTCCCTGACCAAGGATGGAGCCCCAGTCCCCTGCATTGGAAGTGCAGAGTCTTAACCACTGAACCACCAGGGAAGTCCCAAATTCACATATTTATTAAGTGGATGGATAAAAGACTTGGTGGCTCAGCACATATGAGGGGTAATAGGGAAAACAGAAGTCCATGCTGAATTCCAAGTTTTCAGCTTGGGTTGGGGATGGCTGGTGGCAGCACAGTCTATGCAGGAGGAGAAACAGGTTTAAGCAGAAAGAGAACAGATTCTGTCCAGGACATATTATGTCTTAAGCACCTTTAGAACACTCAGGAGGAGGTGGATATTCTAGACTGGAAATAGGAGGCAGGTCTAGTGAAAAAAAGAAACATGGGTGTCTGTCTGTATCAGCCAGAGTTCTCCAGAGAAGCAAAACCGAAAGGATATACACTAAGAGACTTATTTTAAGGAACTGGCTCACGCAGTTGTGGGGACTAGTGATCCCAAAACATCCACAGCACAGGCCAGCAGGCTGGAAACTCAGGGAAGAGCTGACGATGTAGCCTTGAGTTTGAATTTGTAGAGCAGCCTGACAGGCTGGAAATGGAGGCAGATATCCGTTTGAGTCTTGAGACAAAATTCCTTCTCTGGAAACCTTAGTTTTTGCTCTTAGGGCATTCAATTGATTGACGGTCGTCTACCCACCTTATCAAGGGCAGTTTCTTTTAATTAAAGTCAACCGAGTACAGATATTAGTCACATCTACAAAATACCTTCACAGGAACACTCAGACTAGTGTTTGACTAAAGAATTGGGTACCACAGCCCGTCCAAGTTGACACATAAAATTAACCATCACAGGGTCATCAAGGTGGTAACCCACCTCTTAAGGGCACATCAGGGAGAACAAGATAAAGGCTAAGAAGGTGTATAACCCAGATAACCACGGTGGTGTGATCACTCACCTGGAGCCAGACATCCTGGAATGCGAAGTCAAGTGGGCCTTAGGAAGCATCACTATGAGCAAAGCTAGTGGAGGTAATGGAATTGAGCTATTTCAAATCCTAAAAGATGATGCTGTGAAAGTGCTGCACTCAATATGCCAGCAAATTTGGAAAACTCAGCAGTGGCCACAGGACTGGAAAAGGTCAGTTTTTGTTCCAACCCCAAAGAAAGGCAATGCCAAAGAATGTCCAAACTACCACACAGTTGCACTCATCTCACACGCTAGCAAAGTAATGCTCAAAATTCTCCAAGCCAGGCTTCAACAGTACATGAATTATGAACTTCCTGATGTTCAAACTGGATTTAGAAAAGGCAGAGGAACCAGAGATCAAATTGCCAACATCCATTGTAACATCAAAAAAGCAAGAGAATTCAAGAAAAATATCTATTTCTGCTTTATTGACTATGCCAAAGCCTTCGACTGTGTGCATCACAACACACTGTGGAAAATTCTTAAAGAGTTGGGATTACCAGACCACCTGACCTGCATCCTGAGAAATCTGTATGCAAGTCAAGAAGCAACAGTTAGAACTGAACATGGAACAACAGACTGGTTCCAAATAGGGAAAGGAGTACATCAAGGCTGTGTATGGTCACCCTGCTTATTTAACTTATATGCAGAGTACATCATGAAAAATACTGGGCTGGATGAAGCACAAGGTGGAATCAAGATTCCCAGGAGAAATATCAATAACCTCAGATACGCAGATGACACCACCCTTATGGCAGAAAGCGAAGAAGAACTAAAGAGCCTCTTGATGAAAGTGAAAGAAGAGAGTGAAAAAGTTGACTTAAAACTCAACATTCAGAAAACTAAGATCATGGCATCCAGTCCCATCACTTCATGGCAAATAGATGGGAAAACAATGGAAACAGTGAGAGACTTTATTTTGGGGGGCTCCAAAATCACTGCAAATGGTGACTGCAGCCACAGAATTAAAAGATGCTTACTCCTTGAAAGAAAAGTTATGACCAAGCTAGACAGCATATTAAAAAACAGAGACATTACTTGGCCAACAAAGGTCCATCTAGTCAAAGCTATGGTTTTTCCAGTAGTCATATATGGATGTGAGTTGGACTATAAAGAAAGCTGAGCCCTGAAGAATCGATGCTTTTGAACTGTGGTGTTGGAGAAGACTCTTGAGAGTCCCTTGGTCTGCAAGGAGATCCAACCAATACACCCTAAAGAAAATCAGCCCTGAATATTCATTAGAAGGGCTGATGCTGAAGCTGAAACTCCAATACTTTGGCCACCTGATGTGAAGAACCGACTCATTTGAAAAGACCCTGATGCTGGGAAAGATTGAAGGCAGGAGGAGAAGGGGACAACAGAGGATGAGATGGTTGGATGTCATCACTGACTCAATGGACATGAGTTCGAGTAAGCTCCAGCAGTTGGTGACGGACAGGGAGGCCTGGCGTACTGCAGTCCATGGGATTGCAAAGAGTTGGACACGACTGAGTGACTGAACTGAACTGAACTGAACTGAAAGAAGGTGTATAGTGAGGCCACTCAAGATGGCTGTTCTCAGACTTCCCTGGTGGTACAGTGGATAGGAATCCGCCTGCCAGTGCAGGAGACACAGGTTTGATCCCTGATGGGAGAAGATTCCACATGCCGTTGAGCAAATAAAGCCCATATACCCCAACTACTGAAGCCTCTGCACATAAAGTTCATGCTCCACAGCAAGAGAAGCCGCTGCTATGAGGAGCCTGTGCACTGCTGTGAAGAGTAGCCCCCACTCACTGCAACTAGAGAAAGCCCACAAGCAGCAATGAAGACCCAGTACAACCATAAACAAATAAATAATTTGGGGGAAAAAATGGCTGTTCTGTTGCTCTGTGTATATCCCCTGCCTGACCATTGCCTGCTTTGCTTACACCCTATGCATATGATTAATCTTCCCACATACTTGTCCCGGCCTTAGCTAGTGGTCCTACCTTGGTCTCATCAAGGGGGCAGTAAAGAGCGGTGGCCCCTCTGCTACTGGTAACTAATGAGCCAAACTGCTATCTCTTCCTCCTGTAACAGGTAATCTCCCCTTCCCCCTCCACTCCCAGGAGCAAAACCTACCACCAAGTCCTGCCAGCCCACCAGCTGAGCATGGTGGGGTGTCACTCCAGCATCTTGCTTGAGATACACAAGTTCCTCCATTCCACTGATGTCTCTATTGCTGACACTGGGCTCTTTCTTCAGTCTTAACGCGGGGCAAGTGCAGGGCTTATAGACCTGGGGTTCAGCCCAACAGAAGGTTAAGTACAACCAACAGTTAAATGATGGACCGGAAGAGAGTGAGGGGTTACAGAAGAGACTGTGGTTGTAGAAGGAAGGAAACCCAAAGAAAATGGTGTCACAGAAACCAGGGGAAAGCAATGTATCAAACAAGCATGGCCAAATGTGTCACAGAAAGTGTAAGTGAGATGAGGACTAAAAATCAGGAAGCCTTTAGTGAACTGTTTTCAAGAAACAGCAGCATTCCCATGGCTAGTTCGAGTGTAGATTTGCAATGTTTGGTGTCATTTCAGAAACTCCAAAGAGCTCTGATATCATGATCCTTTATGCCTCTGCACAAAAAAGAATTCAGCAAGAGACAAGGTGATAGATAAGAAGTAGCTTATTAGAATAGGGCATTTGTGAGATTTACAAGCGGGTGGGTGAGACATGCTGTGACTTCCTGGGCTACAATTTTATAGTCAAAGGAAAAATGGGCAGATGGAAAGATCTTTATCTTTCTTGAGTAGATGTCATATTTTCATCATTAGTTCCTCCTCCAGGTTGAGCGGGGCTAGTTTTCTTGTCGCTGTGTGGTCAAGCTAGGTCTACAAATTAGTGTTTTTTATGTATGCAGAGAGCATGTCCTAGCGACCATCAACTTAGTAAGCTCACTGGGCAGGATGTTGGTCTTATGCCACCATTGCTTTATTGTTTGAGGGCATGTCTTATGCTACTGTTGCATGGTTTTGTTACCAAGCAAGCCTGCTTGGTTTTGTGGTTAAGCAAACCTGCTTTCTTCAGTAATCATAAACTTACAGGGGTCTCCTATATTTTTTTCTACTTACAATCCCTTAGTGGGATTAACTATTTAATCACCCACTGTGTCCCTTTACGCTATTGCTATCAGATTTTTTGTTTGTTTGTTTTGTTTTTTTGTTTTTTGCTATCAGATTTATACAAATGTTTCAGAAAATATTTTAACATCAGTCAGGTGTTGAGCATGTGCAATACCCATCACCAGCAATTCCACTCTTGGGAATATACTGAGGCTTGCTCCTCAAAGTGTGGTCCACAGACGAGCAGCATTAGCATCACCAGAAGCTTGTAGAAATGTAAAATTCCAGGCCATCCAGAACTTCTGACTCAGAATCTACATTTGAGCAAATCTCTAAATGATTCATATGCATAATGAAGTTTGAGAAACACTCAAAACTTTGGCTCATGTTAAAAAGTTTTGCGAGTATGTACCTCTTGTACATTTTCTTGCTGTTATCTAAAATTTTCCTCAAGTTTTTAAATAGTTGTGAAAGGGTGAAATTTCCAGCATGTTGTAAACACTGACCTTAAAAAAAAAAAAGTGTTATTTCACTTTTGATGATACTATGATTCATTTAAAAGTACATGAACACACCCTTCTTTAACAATCAGAAATTTCACATCTGAGACTTCCCTCAAGGTCCAGTGGTTAGGACTCTGAGCTTTCACTGCCAAGGGCCCAGGTTCAATGCCTGATTGGGAACTAAGATCCTGCAAGCCTCATGGACCGCCCAAAAATTCACATCATTCCATTTCTTCTGAATTCATATTTCTGTTTCTACCTCCCCAAATAGTATCCTAATATGTTTTATGCTTGAAAATCTTCTATTCTAAAAAAAAAAAGAAAATCTTCTATTCTCTGCAATAAAAATAAGTATATAACTTAAAACTGAATTTAAAAAATTTTAAGGCTCTGAGTTTTAAATTTTCTTCTGGATTTAGTACTTATGATCATCATTAACAATCAATTTGTCAAAAGAATATGAATATATTATAAATTTCACTACATAATGATGAAGCATAAAAACACTCTTGGAAGCCCAATTCTAAATAAGACAATCGGGCCACTTCTCAACCAGTTCATATATTTATGGATAAATATTATTTATTGCTAGAATTAGCAATAAAAAATTCTTTAAAAATTAGGCTGTGTGAATTTCACCTCAATAGCATAGAGGATAGGAAAAAAATAAGCAATCAGCTGGCACTCGCTAAATCTTCCTTCAATTTTGTTGAAAGGAAAGAAAAAGTACCTCACTTGCAAAATGATGTCACTAGGTCACTCACCTCCGTGAGGTTTTGAAACTGTTGCTTTGGTGCCTGGCGGTTTTTACCCTCCTGGATTCCCTCTTGGGCCTTCTTTCTGTGGTAAGGAAGAGTTGGGCAAGGGGTGAGGAAAGGGGCCCTCACAGGCCCACCAGTGTCCCAACAGCGTCAGATCTGAGGACAGTCCCCGTACATCTCTCCAGGTCCACCTAAGCCCTGGACAGTCCTCTCACATCACAGAGATACATAGGCCCTCTTTTGAAGACTGCAGCCCTGGAGAAACTTATCCAGAGAAGAGTAAGAGAACTCCCAGCAGCGTTGTGGTGATAAGCACCAGTTTAAACACAGCAAATGTCCACTGACAGGACAAGGGATTTATAAACAGTGGTGTCATCATGCAACAGAAAGTAAGCTAATGAATTACAGCTACACAGTCAATGAAATCATAAAGCTCAGTAAAAAAAAAAACAGCTTCATAAAAACAGAATATGATTCCTATGATTCTATCCCTTTGGAGATCAAAAAGGCAAAACCAAAGAGTGCATGTGTAGGAATGCCTACAAAATGCATAGAGAGTGAAACTATGAAGATAAACAAAGGAAGTGAACCTAAGGAATTCAGGGTGGGGTCCACTCTCCCAGGAGGGAAAGGGATGCAGTCATTATGAAGCATGTGGACGTCTGAAATCCCGGGAATTTATTTCTTGGTGTGTGTGTGTTTGTGTTAGGATTTTTTTTTTTTAATTTTGCATTGTAGTATAGTTAATTTACAGGCTTTCCTGGTGGCTCAGATGGTAAAGAATCTGCCTGCAATGCAAGAAACCTAGGTTCCATCCCTGGGTCGGGAAGATCCCCTGAAGAAGGAAATGGCTACCCACTCCAGTATCCTTGCCTGGGAAATCCCATGAACAGAGGAGACTGGCAGGCTATATAGTCCATGGGGTCAAAAAGAGTCGGACGCAACTGAGCAACTGACACACACGCACACATAGTTGATTTACAATGTTGTGTTAGTTTCAGATGTACAGCACCATGATTCAGTTCTACAGGAACTGATTTCTTAAGCTTTGATCAGGTACCCAGCGGTTCTGTTGCATTCATCTTTAACTATACATATCCAACATATACATACTTCTATCACTGGGCTGGTTGATAGGGAATTCCAGAAGTTTGCTAGTCCCTTTGTATGTGTATGTGTGCACACTCGGTCATGTCCGACTCCTTGCAACCCCATGGACTGTAGCCCATCAGGCTCCTCTGTCCATGGGACTTCCCAGGCAGAATGCTGGAGCAGGTTGCCATTTCCTTCTCCACAGGATCTTTCCGACCCAGAGACAGAACTCTTGTCACTTGTGTCTCCTGCACGGGCAGGCAGATTCTTTACCAGCTGAGCCATGAAGGGAGCCCCATACATACTTCTATGTGTATAATACATTCACAATAAGTATTTTTAGGAGAGAGGATGAGTCTGAAGAGAGAGTGAAGAGGTTGAGTGAGGAACTCAGAATGCTGGCTATGCTGGAAAGAGGAGAAGCTAAAGAGGGTCCAGGTTGAAGAAGTTATATAGCCTCAGCTAAGAGACAGGGCCGCTTGCTGAGAAGGAGATCCGGAGTTAGGGCGGGGGACTCAGGAGAGTGGACAGGATTGGAAAGGAGCCGGGGGTTGGGGAGAGGTGGGAGAGGCTCTTCCAGTACCTAAAGTGGCACCCAGTGCCAAGCTAAAGAGAGCCTGCAGAGAAGAGCTGAGGGATGGACTGTGAGTGGTACTTTGGCTGGACAGGGAAGAAAGGGAAAGAGAAGGGCCTGACAGAAAAGAGACCAGGTGGCTGGAGGTCCCCCTGGGGAAGCAGGGCAGATATACTTGCTGCCCTCCAGGAGGGAACAATCTGAGGGCTACTCAGAGAATGGTATGTTGGCATTTTAAATTGCAGAGAGGATGTAGTTCCAAGTGCTGATAATCACCAGAGAATGATTCTGGGAAGAACATGGATAAGAGTCAAGATAAAAGTTGTTGGAAAGAGGTCAAGAAGCTTTTTAAAAAAACCTGTAATATAGGCTGTGGAAGGGAAGGGGTCTGGGTGGAGGTGGAAGGGAGACCTTTGACAATGTACCCTTGTACACTTTTTTGAATTCTGAGCCCTGCAAAGGACTCTATGAAAACTTAAACCAAAACAAATTTTAATTGGAGTGTGGATTGGGTCATTTGCCTGAACACTGGCAGGCCTGGAAGTCAGTTTCTCATGGCAATAAGCAGCACTCTTGAGGTTGGGAGGAAATGGTGTTTGGCATGAAGTGGAAGAGTTCTGCTCCTGGGATTGACAAGGAGCTAGGAGAATTCACCACCATCTCCCCAGACCTTATGCTGAGCAAGGCAGGGGAGGTGACTTGGAGGAGGGGAAAGGTCATGGGCTGCAGGAAGAACTAAATTCCCCGTGAAGCAGGAAAGGGAAGGAAGAGTTTATCAGGAGGTTGTTATGAGAGGGTTCCAAAGAGCTGGAAGGAACAGGTTATTGGAGAAGAGGCCAGCAAAAATCGAGGGGCAGGAGTACATTTTAGAAGACGGATGGGAGTTTAGGAAAGGTGGCTTTACAAATAGAGGGGACTGGTGTGAGCCGTTTGTTTTTATAGAGTTTCTTTTCTCAAGCTGTGAGCCCCTGTTATCATCGCCTGAACAGGCTGCCCTTTTCACCAGGATTCCTACAGTGAGGGCAGCGCTGAGTGTGGGGCAAAGGAGAGGGGGGAAGAAGCTGGAGATTTTGTTGTAAGACAGGAAAGTCTTATTAGCTGATGGATTAAAAACCCGGGCAGACTTCTTTCCTCCTTTCTCTTGGTTGCTCAAGAAATAGTTGTTTGGATCTGGGCAAAGCACAGTTGCAAAAGTAAACCCACTGCCAAAAATACTTTGAATGGCACAGGGAAATGTCTCAGCTTTCCTACTGCTTACACATTTCCTACCGGGCCACTGCTCACCTCTATCAGTAACCAAGAGTGCTGCTCTAAGCCCTGAGCTTGCTAGTCCCCTGAGAAGTGGGGACTGCGCTGTATCTTTGTTGCTGCATGGTCTTTAGTTGCAGGGAGCAGGGGGCTATTCTCCAGTTGTGATGAGCAGGCTTCTCACTGCGGTGGTTTCTCTTGTTGCAGAGGATGTGTCCTAGGGCACTCGGGGTTCAGTAGTTGTGGCTCTCCAGCTCCAGAGCACAGGCTCAATAGTTGCAGCACACAGGCTTAGTTGCTCCATGGCACGTGTGATCTTCCCAGACCAGGGAAGAACCCCTATTGCCTGCATTGGCAGGAAAATTCTTTACCACTGAGCCACCAGAAGCCTGTAAACAACTCTTGGGAAATTTGGTAATGAGGGAAAGAAGAGATAAGATAGGGAAACAGAATTTTTAAAGTCCTTTCGAAAATTTCAGTCTGTCCCTCAATTAGGCAAAGGTGAAGGGAGGTCTCATTGATTCAGCATGTACTATGTGTCAGGCTCACTTGAACTTTACATTAGCCCTGTGAGGAATCAGGGCCTCCAATTTAAAGATAAAGATACTGTGATTCAGAGAAGGAACTTGCCCAAAGGCCCTCTTTTCATACGTAGTGGGATATGGCTTTGAGCCTAGGGGTGTCTGAAAATCTGACACAAATGCCAACACAATCCATGTGGCCTAACAACACATATTTCTACAAAGAGGGCATTTTAGAATAGAGAGAACTGGCTGAAGGCGGCTCAGGGGTAAAGACTGCCTGAAATGCAGGAGACCTGGGTTCTATCCCTGGGTGGGGAAGATCTGCCGGAGGAGGGTATGGCAACCCACTCCAGGATTTTTGCCTAGGGAATCCCATGGACAGAGGAGACTGGCAGGCTGCAGTCCATAGCGCCACACAGTCAGACATGACTGAAGCGACTAAGCATCAGCAGGGTGAAGGCAAAAAAGTCAGAGAATTTAAAAGAGAAAGGCAAAGAGTAGAGGCACTATCTGAACACTTCCCTCACTTCCCAACTAAAAGGGCATTCCTTAAGTTCAGGATCCAGTTTAAGTCAGGAACAAACTTTTTATGGGTGGATGCCGGCTGAACTGAAGAGGAATGACTTCAACAGTCAGTCATTTATTGTATGACTTTTATTGCAAAACATAACCCAGGACATGATTCATGCAATCAAGAAGCTGGCCATCTAATGGAGAAACCATTAGACTGAACACAGATATTAAACAGTCCACCAAAACTGATGTGTAAGGATAATGCTCTAGTCTACTGGAGAATGTAATAAACAAATCCACGCGGCAAGCAAAAGAGGCTTCTTCACCCGGACTTGGTTGGGTGCAGAAATGAGTACAGGTATATGAGAGGTGCAAGGAAGAAGGCGGGAAGGGAACCAGTCTTCAAGACGCTCAAAAACGCAGGTGCTGAAGCGCAGAGACGGCAGTCTGGGAGGAACAGAGAAAGAGAAGGCAACGGGGCAGAACTGAGGGAGGACTTTGTTCAGGGCGATGGAGTTCTGACCTTGTCAGTATGGTGGAGGAGCAGGGGTAGGATGGACGCTTGTCCTACTAATACATATCTTCACATAATTAGAAGAATTAGTACTAGGTCTATTATATTGTAGGGGGTGAAATGGGCAAGGTCATCGACCTTACGAGGGCGTTTGCCGTGGCAAGAAGTTAGAATCGATTCTGAGAATGGAGGGAAGGAAAGGATGGTTGTGATTTGCTAAGATTTTGAGACAGAGAGGAAGTGGAGGATTGTCTGGCCTTGTAGAAAGTTAAAATATCTTTTAGGCCGGGAGTGCTGAGGTGTTTACCAGCTTCAGAACAGTTGCAAAAATAGGAAAGCGTGGCTGGAGGAAGTATGAACAGAATCAACAGGGGATGAACGCATAGGCAACCAAAAACAACCAACATCTCGGTAGCCACGGGGCGGTCTGGGACCCCAGGAGGGGCCGTGGCTGCAACTCTGCCTCCGCTTCGCGCAGCTGGGTCAGAGAAGTACCGCACGCGTGAGCAGGTGGCAGCGCCGCCCGCGGGGAGCCAGGGAGGATGGGAGAGCAGAGGGCGGGGAGCGCGCGTCGGGGGGCGAGGAGCAAGCTGCGCGGCCGGCCTCAGGGAATGGGGAGGGCGGGCCCCAGCGAGCGGGCCTCCGCGCGGCATTTGGCACGCAAGCGCAGACGGGCCGCGGGGCCCGGAGGCACAGAGGAGGGGGAGCCAGAGCGAGGGGGGTGCGGAACGTATTTCCGCTCTGGCGGACAAATAATACCGGCCAAAGGAGAGGCCAGGCCGTCCGGCCCTTTAACCGTGTGGGGGGAGCTGGTGAAGAAAGGGGGGTCGGGAAAGGGGGAATCCTGCTCCTTTAATTCCCTCCCCTCTTCCTCCTCCCCGAGTTCTCGACGACGCCGCCGCGCGCGGGGCCTGGAACACACTGCACGAGCCGCCCCCGCCCCTCCCCCCTTACGCCCACGCGGAGCCGGCCCCGCGCGCGCGCCCCGTGCACCCCCGCGCCTGCGCGCTGCCCAGGCCCTGCCCGTGTGTGGGGGCGCAGTCGGCCCCGGGGGGGGGTGGGGGAAATAGGGGGGGAAAAAAACAGCGCGCGGAACCCAGCCAGGTGAGCGGCGCGTGCACTCAGGGTCGTGGGGCGGGGGGGGGCGTGCCACGGAGTTCTGAACGTGGGGGGGGCGTGCACGGTGCGTGCAGGCAGGGGGGGAGGACGTGAAAGGCGCGTGCAAACGTGCAAGGGGGCGGCGGAGGAATGGGGCAGCGGGTAAAAGGGGCGGGGTGAGAAGAGGCTGCAACCCGGGTCACCCCAGAACCCCAGGCCTCTGCTCCCTCTTCTGCCGACCTTCCCCTGTGGGCGCGGGCTCGCCCCATCATCGCGGGCGGTAGGGCTGGGGGGTGTGGACGCCGCTGCCCCGCCCCCGGGAACCACGCCTCCCTTCTCCCGAAGGGACAGCGCCTCCCCGGGGGCTGGGGAAACTGAGGAAGAGGCTTGAAGACTGGGTGATCTGATGCTGGGGGGCCCTGCCAAGAATGGGAGCGCAAGGCCTGGGGCCTTGGCTTAGCAAAGCCAGAGACCTTTGTCTCTGACCCGTTTCCTTCCCAACCAGGGTTGCCCACCCCCCGCCACAATGGCCTCTGGGGTGGAAGTCCTGCGCTTCCAGCTGCCTGGCCACGAGGCCGCTACGCTGCGGAACATGAACCAGCTTCGCGCAGAGGAGCGGTTCTGCGACGTGACCATTGTGGCCGACAGCCTCAAGTTCCGCGGCCACAAGGTCATCCTGGCCGCCTGCTCGCCGTTCCTGCGGGACCAGTTCCTGCTGAATCCCAGCTCTGAGCTGCAGGTCTCACTGATGCACAGTGCACGCATAGTGGCTGACCTGCTCCTCTCTTGCTATACGGGCGCCCTGGAATTCGCCGTCAGGGATATCGTTAATTACCTGACGGCCGCGTCCTACCTGCAGATGGAGCACGTGGTGGAGAAATGCCGGAACGCCCTCAGCCAGTTTATCGAGCCCAAAATAGGCCTCAAAGAGGATGGGGTCAGCGATGCCAGCCTTGTGAGCAGTGTCAGTGCCACCAAATCCCTGCTCCCTCCTGCCAGGACCCCAAAGCCAGCCCCCAAACCCCCGCCCCCGCCTCCTCTCCCCCCTCCACTCCTGCGGCCTGTGAAGCTAGAGTTCCCACTGGATGAGGACCTGGAGCTGAAGGCCGAGGAAGAGGATGAGGACGAGGACGAGGACGTGTCTGACATCTGTATCGTCAAGGTGGAATCAGCCCTGGAGGTGGCACACCGGCTCAAGCCTCCCGGGGGCCTGGGAGGAGGTCTGGGCATTGGAGGCTCTGTGGGCAGCCACCTTGGGGAGCTGGCCCAGAGCAGCGTGCCTCCCAGCACTGTGGCCCCACCGCAGGGTGTGGTGAAAGCCTGCTACAGCCTGTCTGAGGACGCGGAAGGGGAGGGCCTGCTCTTGATCCCTGGAGGCCGGGCCAGTGTGGGGGCCACCTCAGGCCTTGTGGAGGCAGCAGCGGTGGCCATGGCTGCCCGGGGGGCGGGGGGCAGCCTGGGGGCAGGGGGCGGCCGGGGACCCCTGCCCGGAGGCTTTTCCAGCGGAAATCCCCTAAAGAACATCAAGTGCACCAAGTGCCCGGAAGTGTTCCAGGGTGTGGAGAAGCTGGTCTTCCACATGCGGGCCCAGCACTTCATCTTCATGTGCCCGCGCTGCGGCAAGCAGTTCAACCACAGCAGCAACCTCAACCGCCACATGAACGTGCACCGCGGCGTCAAGTCGCACTCGTGTGGCATCTGCGGCAAGTGCTTCACGCAGAAGTCCACGCTGCACGATCACCTCAACCTCCACTCGGGAGCGAGGCCCTATCGCTGCTCCTACTGCGACGTGCGCTTCGCTCACAAGCCGGCCATTAGGCGGCACCTCAAGGAGCAGCACGGCAAGACCACAGCAGAGAACGTGCTGGAGGCTAGTGTGGCCGAGATCAATGTCCTCATCCGCTAGCGAGGCGGGCGCCGGGGCCCTGGGCGAGGTGGGGAGGGGCTCCCTGGTCCAGGAGAATAGGGGGGTGGGGGGTCGGGGGGCAGGCAGGTACAGTGGGAGCCTGAGCAGACACACAGCAAGGGGCCGAAGATTCCTTGGAGAGAAGACCCTGCCTCTTCAGAAGGAAAAGATGGAGAGAGGGAGAGTTCTTTGAGAAGGCCAAGGGAATAGGGGGTCCCAGAGAAAGTTTCTTCTCTTGGAGGTGCATGGATATGTGGAGGGAGGGAAAAGGGCTTATGGAATGAGGTGGTGGGGGCGGGGGGGGAGAGACTGGAAAATGTTTTATTCCTGGCTAAGGCTGCCCAGGAAGAGGTTCTGACATTTCTTGAAGGGCGGGGGGGGGTGGGGGGTGCGGGTGGGAAGTGGGAGGGAATCTGGCAGGAGGCAGCTTACCTGCTTCTGCTTGGAATAGATCCTTGGGAGAGGGAGTGGTAGGGGGAAAGGATGACTGAATTCTGGAGAAGGGAAGGGGAGACAGTTCTTGCATGCTGGGGAAATGGGATGGGTACAAGACTCACCAAAATTCTAGGGAGAACAAAATAAGATGGCAGGTAAGAGAATATGGGGGTGAGCAGCCTGGGTAGATACTGGGAAGTGGGGTACAACAGCAAGAACTACAAATAGTGGTGGGGGTGGGGGGTAGGGCACTTAGATGAGAGTACACAGAAGGGCTGTTGTGGGGGGAGGGAGAGTAGTAGAGACTTATACAGTATTTTTTAAGAAAACAAAACGTATTTTTTAGGATTTTTTCTGGAGTTTGGGGTTTTACTTTTTTGGCTTTTGTTTTCCACAAAATAAAAAAAAAACAAACTTTTTTTTCTTTATACTCTGTCTGGCAACTGTGTGTAAATGACTATCCCACCTTAGACCATCCCACCCTCTGATGTCATTTGCTAAGTACTCAGAGGTCACAACTCATGCAGGTCTCATGCCTAAAGGAGCCTTGACAGGGGAAGGGAAATGTGACAGGTGGGCTCCTCTAGCCAGAGACCCTCCCAGTTCTGCATCCTCAATTTCTGTCAGCTCACAGCACAAGTGTTCAGTGATTTTTTTGGCAGAGGTGTTAACAGATAACCTGCTCCAGTTGAGGAGTTGGGTATGATGGCTAGGAATGAGCTATAGTTGTGATCACTGTGCCCATCAAAATTGTAAGCAGAAGCCTGTGTTTGGGCATTTGGTCTGGGGAAAGGGCTCATGCCCTGGAGAAAGCTAAAAACCGCTGTTTGGATTCTGGTATGGAGAAGACTACAATTCCCAGAAAGCTCTGAAACGGTTCTTAACCAGAGAACTACAGTTCCCAGAAGGCCTTGAATTGGCCTCAGGTGCCCTATATCCTAACCATTTGCCTGTGTAGAATATTGCAAGTACAGCTATTTTCCAAACTTTGACCACATGTAAGACCTAAAGAGATGGTACCCTGAATGCTGCTATCAAAGTTCTGTGTCTCGGTGTAATACCATTCGTACTTCCACTACTGGCTGGGCTATGACCCACGGAGTGCCTAGTATGCTTGTAAAGTGTTTGGCAAAAAAAAAAAACGTTACTTACTAGAGTGTCTGCAGATAGTAATGACTCGGGCCTCTGGGGGCTTACCTGGATCCCTAGTGCACGTGGTGGCTTAACATGTCTGGCATAAACGGGAGACACATTCAGCCCCAGGTTTTCAAAAGGGGTCGCTGCTCCAGGGTACACTGAAGCCGCTTGCTAGGACCAGCTAAGACTAAAGGTGTCCTCCGCGCGTCCCCATCGCCCCCTTCTTGCTCGTTAGAGAAGCGAGGCCAAGAGGCCCAGGCTTCAATCCACAGTGACCCAGAAAACTAGAAAGAAACCAGAAGCGGGAGAAGCACACGCGGGTAGGATTGGATATACAGACTAACGAGAGCCGGAAGGCTCAGACGCTCCGCTAATTACCTAAAGCCAGGTGGGAGATGGAGAAGCCACACCTGGACCCAGGCGTGCTTCGCCTTCGGTTCCCAGCAGAGTGAGGCCAGGAATGGCAGCAATTCTCCCCTGCCGCTCCCAGTTTAGGACAGGAACTGCCATCTCCGAGGCCGCTCTCGGGGGGAAAATGGCCAGAAAGCGCGTGGTGGCTCCTTTAAGGCTCCTCTCAGCCCTCCCTCCCAACCCACGTGACCCGGGGCGGCCGCGCGCCGGCTCGGCCCCCCGCGCAAGCGGCGATGGCGGCGGCGGCGGGAGCTGCAGCGGCGGCGGCCGCCGAGGTGCGGAAGGGGAGGGGGAGAGGCGGGTGCATGCCCGCGCGCGCGCCCGGGGGAAGCGCGCGCCCGTGCAATGCTCCGGGGGTGCAACGGGGCCGGGGGGCCCGAGCGAGACTTGCAGCAATCCGGAGGGCCAGCACCGGGGGCGGATGAGGGGACCAGGGGGTGGGAGGTGGGGGGAGTGGGCACGGAGGCGCGCGTGCAGCCGCCGGCTGCCCCCGAGTGGGCGGCGGGCGCCGGGGCCCCAGGAGCACGCGCGAGGGGCACGAGGGGCCGTCCACCGGGCTGGGGGGCAGCGGGCGCTGGAGGGGTTGGTGCCCGGGGTCCCCGCGGCCTGGGGGACAAAGGGGGAGCGGCGCGTGCAGCCGGGAGGAGGGGGCGGGGCCGGGGCGCAGAGGCCCCGCCCCCTCCCCCTCCTCTCTTCTCGGCCCCTGAGATGCGGGGTCTGCCTAGAGGGAGGGGGCTGATGCGGGCCCGGGGGAGGGGTCGTGCGGCCCCTCCGGGCAGCCGAGGCCGCGGAAGGGGGGGGGCCCATAGAGGAAGAGGTAGGCCCCGGAGCCTGCTCTCTCTACCCAGGGCCCAGGCGTCCTGGGCCCCCCAACTTCCTACCGGACTGACCAGCCCTCCTATCCCTTGTGTCCCCTCCCAGGGGGAGGCCCCCGCTGAGATGGGGGCGCTGGTGCTGGAGAAGGAGCCCAGAGGAGCCACCGAGAGAGGTGAGTGCAGTAGAAACGGGCCCTGTTGGACCTTCACCTCCCCCACAACACATGATCTCCTGAGCCCTTAGCCCTGGACTTTTTCTCTTCCATTACAGTTCATGGCTCTTTGGGGGACACCCCTCGTAGTGAGGAGACCCTGCCCAAGGCCAGCCCCGACTCCCTGGAGACTGCTGGCCCCTCATCCCCAGCCTCTGTCACGGTCACTGTCGGCGATGAGGGGGCTGACACCCCTGTAGGGGCCACACCACTCATTGGGGATGAACCCGAGAATCTCGAGGGAGATGGGGACCTCCATGGGGGTCGTATCCTGCTGGGTGAGAGGCCGGGGGAGTCTGGGGAGGGGTGAGGTGGGGTAACTTCTGACTCTGCCTTCCTTCTTATCTTGTCTCCTGCCTGCCTGCCTGTGTTTTCCAGGCCATGCCACAAAGTCGTTCCCGTCTTCCCCCAGCAAAGGGGGTGCCTGTCCCAGCCGAGCCAAGATGTCAATGACAGGGGCCGGAAAATCACCCCCATCAGTTCAGAGTTTGGCTATGAGGCTGCTGAGTATGCCGGGCGCCCAGGGGGCGCCAGCAGCAGGGCCTGAACCCCCTCCGGCCACAGCCAGCCCAGAGGGGCAGCCCAAGGTTCATCGAGCCAGGAAAACCATGTCCAAACCAGGAAATGGACAGGTGAGGCTTAGGGGGATGGCTGTGGGAGTGGGAGAGACAGGGTAATTAACCATAAACTCCCGTGGGCTTCTTTTTTACAATTTAGCTTTAGGCCTTTTCTTATCGGATAGGTGACTGCTTCACATATTTACCAAGGGGCTACTATATTGCAGATTCTTTACTGGGGCTTAATCTAGGAACATACCAGATGCCTATCTTCCTGAGGTTTGTGCTCTTAGGGAGAGGAGAGTAGAAGATACAAATGTTGAAAAGTTAATTATGTCGTCATGTCTTAATTACTCTTATGATAACAACTATAGAGACTTCAAACCACCTTTCCTTTCTACCTCAAAGCAAGCCCCAAGGGAACTTCTCCCTCCCTTCTTTGAAACTCTTCCTGCTGTTTTAAAGGTTTTACTGTGAATCTCTACAGAGAAGGAGACAAGGGAAGTAACAAGAGCCCCAGAATCTCAGAATCTTTATGACAGTGTTTTTAGGGCTCTTGATATCATGTTGTTCTGAGTTTGCTTTGGGTAGCTTTGATCAAGGCCTTAATTTGTGTTTTTCCATGTGGGAAGGAGGGGGCAAGGGGCCTGCTTTTGCGTGTATGAATGGTTGAGTGTTAGAAGGGGAATATGGCTTGACGTGGTTCTTATTGCCGGAGAACTTTGGATGGCAATTCTGAGGGTGTGGCTCACCACCCCACCCCCAACCTGGGGCTCTCAGCTCATCCAGACAGAACCATAGATGCTCCCTGACCCTAAGTGTGCTCCCTCTCGGCCCCCAGCCCCCAGTCCCTGAGAAGCGGCCCCCTGAAGTGCAGCATTTCCGCATGAGTGATGACGTGCACTCGCTGGGGAAGGTGACCTCAGGTCAGTCCCATCCCCCACCTACCTGTGGCTTGCTATGGCCTGTGCTAAGGGCTTAGAGTACCAGCCTCACTCCTTTCTGTCTCTGTCTCCTTCCAGATGTGGCCAAAAGGAGGAAGCTGAACTCAGGAGGTGGCTTGGTGAGCCAGGAGGGGCTAGGAACAGGGCCTCTCCCCCTGAGAGCTTGCTCTGAGGCAGCCCCAGAGCTGGGGTTCCATCTTACCCTCACAGGAAATGGGTTGGTGAGTTGGTGATGCCAGCAGCATCAATTTTTCTTCAACTTTTTCTAGTCAGAGGAGTTGGCTTCTACACGGACTTCAGGAGAAGTGACCCTGGAGAAGGGGGACCCTGGGTCCCTGGAGGAGTGGGAAACGGTGGTGGGGGATGACTTCAGCCTCTACTATGATTCCTATTCTGTGGATGAGCGGGTGGACTCTGACAGCAAGGTGAGAGGGAGCCGGCCACTCTCCCAGCCGTGCTCCCCCCGCATCCAGGGCTCATTCTCCAGTCTTTGCTGCCCCACTTTTTCCTCTCTTTCCTTTTCTGAACACCCACTAGTTCACTGCCCCATACTATCTATAACTTATTTCCAGTGTGTGCTCCACCCCATACCATCCCCTTGTCCCTCTCCACAGTGATAATCACCACCCTGGACTTGGGGTTTAACATCTCGTTTTATGGTTTATTTGTTGTTTGCTTGTTTATTCCTTTGCTTCTTGTTTGGTTTGTTTCACGTGTATGTTTGGTTTGTTTCACATGTGTGTTTGCCCGTGCAACATAATGCTTAGTCTTGCCTCTTTTACTTTTTGTTTGTTTTATCATGGAATCTTTCAGATACACATACAAAATAGAATAGTGAGCCCCCAGGTGGCCATCACCCAGCTCAAAGGATTATCAATACACAGCAGATCTTGACTCATCTCTTCCTCCCTTGATACCTATACCTACTGGATTGGTTCGAAGCAAATGCCAGGCACCATTTCATTTTATCTAGAAACATTTCCATAAGTCTCTCTAAACATAAGACCTCTGTCTGTTTTCAAAAGATTTACAGATTTTTTTTTTTTTGGCCGAACATGTGGCTTACAGGGATCTTAGTTTCCCAACCAGGGATAGAACGCATGCTTCCTACAGGGGAAGCATGGAGACCTAACCACTGGACCTCCAGGGAGGTCCCTACAAATGATTCTTTAATCCCATCGCCTTGCTACCAGTCAGTCTTCACATTTTCTCAGTTGTTTCATAAATGGGTTTTCATTTGTCAAGTTTCAAATGAGGTCCACACATTGATCTGACTATTTATCTTAGGTCTCTCTTGGTATATAGGTTCCCTGCCTTCTAAAAAATAAGCTTTTTTTTGCCATTCATTTGTTAAAGGAACCAAGTCAATTGTCCTGCATCACACTTAGGAGTTGGCTGATTGGGTGGGAACTGACATGTAATTCTCTGTCCAATGTTTCTTCTTGTAAATTCATGGATCTAGAAGTGTGATCAGCCTCAGAGGCCTGTTATTTTTCTTTTTAGTTTGGTAAGACTTGATAGATGCTTCCTGTTGTATCATCAGGTGTTGGACATTTGGTCTTTTATTAGTGAAGTTAAGATCAGTGGATTGAGACGATATCACCCTGATTTCATTATAGCATTTCTGATTAGCTGTTCATGTAGTGTTTTCAGTTTCGCCTGTTTATGAACTTCATAGAGTCTCATACTATACATTTGTTATCTGGAACTTCTTTTTTTTTCCTGCTTACTATTCTGTTGCCAAGATCATCACATTTTTGCATGTCACCATAGCACCTTATTTTTCATTGCTGTATAACATGCCACACCCCCTCTTTGTACCCAGCCTTTCCTTCCTCTCCTGTCCACAGTCATCTTCACCAGGGAACTGTCCTTGGGGAATTATGGTTTTCTTGATCATACCTCCTTCTCTGAGTCCCAGGGGTTGGATGTGTCCTACCCTGCCTCTCTCCCAAGTTCTCCCCAAGAGCGAGCTGTGGCCTGGGGGGGGCCACAGCTTTACCTCTCTTCCAGTCTGAGGTCGAAGCTCTGGCTGAACAACTGAGTGAGGAAGAGGAAGAAGAGGAGGAGGAAGAGGAGGAAGAAGAAGAGGAGGAGGAGGAGGAAGAAGAAGAAGAGGAAGATGAAGAGTCCGGCAATCAGTCTGACAGGGTAGGATTGGAGGCCGGCGGCCCCGGAGGAGTGGAGACTGCAGGACCGGAGGTCTGAGTCCTCCAAGGAGGCGGGTTACGGGCTGGGGGCCACCCGACTCCCTAATGCTCCTCCTTCTCCCCAGAGTGGTTCCAGCGGCCGCCGCAAAGCCAAGAAGAAATGGCGGAAGGACAGCCCATGGGTGAAGCCATCACGGAAACGGCGGAAACGAGAGCCTCCGAGGGCCAAGGAGCCACGAGGTAAGGAGGCCCCTCTGCTTTGGGGTCCCCTCCTCCAGCCCCCTCCTGGCCCCCAGAGAGTGCGCATGCACACCCCCGCTCCGCATGCACCCCCGCGCCCAGGCACCTGTGAGCTCGCACTCTCACTCTCTCTGTCTCTGTGTCAGGAGTGAATGGTGTGGGCTCCTCAGGCCCCAGTGAGTACATGGAGGTCCCTCTGGGGTCCCTGGAGCTGCCCAGCGAGGGGACCCTCTCTCCCAACCACGCTGGTAATTGCCAATTGCCGATTGCCGGGATAGGGAGCCGCTAGGGGTGCCCTCAGGGCCGGAGGGAATGGGGAGGAGGGGGACCCCGCTGGAGCTGGGGTGTCCATGACCAGACTTTGGGGGTTCTGGAGCATGGAGGGAAAGTCAGGGTGGGGGTGAGAGGCCCCATGAGGGGTCCTGGCAGGTGAGAGGCTGGGCCTTCCTCAGCTCCCTGTTCCCTCTGTCCAAGGGGTGTCCAATGATACATCTTCGCTGGAGACAGAGCGCGGGTTTGAGGAGCTGCCCCTCTGCAGCTGCCGCATGGAGGCCCCCAAGATAGACCGCATCAGCGAGAGAGCGGGGCACAAGTGCATGGCCACGGAGAGTGTGGATGGAGAGGTGGGCCCAGGGGGTAGCAAACGAGATGCCAGGGCAAGCAGCCCGAGAGCCCAGCCTCACCTCTTGTCACCCGGCCTCGCTGCCCACAGCTGTCCGGCTGCAATGCTGCCATCCTCAAGCGGGAGACCATGAGACCGTCCAGCCGTGTGGCCCTGATGGTGCTCTGTGAGACCCACCGCGCGCGCATGGTCAAACATCACTGCTGCCCTGGCTGTGGCTACTTCTGCACGGCGGTGAGTAACCAGCAGGGCAGCCAGGAGGCATGCCCCCACAGGGGCAGGGGCTCCCGGAATCTGACCACGTTGTTTCCCTGCCCCTAGGGCACCTTCCTGGAGTGTCACCCCGACTTCCGTGTGGCCCACCGCTTCCACAAGGCCTGTGTGTCCCAGCTGAACGGAATGGTCTTCTGTCCTCACTGTGGGGAGGATGCATCTGAGGCCCAGGAGGTGACCATCCCTCGGGGGGATGGGGTGACCCCACCGGCTGGCACTGCAGCCCCCGCCCCCCCACCCCTGGCCCAGGATGCCCCCGGGAGAGCGGACACTTCCCAGCCCAGGTACTGGCTTCGCCCTTGCCTTCTGTCTCTTCCCTGCACAGTCCCCATCTGCCCTAGACATCTGCACCTTCTCCCACAGTGCCCGGATGCGTGGGCAGGGGGAGCCTCGGCGTCCGCCCTGCGACCCTCTGGCCGACACCATCGACAGCTCGGGGCCCTCCCTAACCCTGCCCAACGGGGGCTGCCTCTCAGCTGTAGGGCTGCCACCAGGGCCAGGCCGGGAGGCCCTGGAGAAGGCCCTGGTCATCCAGGAGTCGGAGAGGTGAGTAGGGGATGCACACGCAGGCACAGCCGCTAGACTGGGGCTGGGAGTGTGGATCTGTAGCTCTCGGGGTTGATACTTGAATCTGAGGGGCCCTCACCCCGGCAGGCGGAAGAAGCTCCGGTTCCACCCCCGGCAGTTGTACCTGTCCGTAAAGCAAGGGGAGCTGCAGAAGGTGATCCTGATGCTGTGTGAGTGTCCCCCTTGTTCATTCAGCAGACCCTACCTGAGCTCCACTTATGTGCCCACCCCTGGGCTCAGGGCCAGGAGGGCAGCCACGTGGGACACGGTCTTTGCCCCAAAGGACTTAGGCTGGTAGGGGACGCAGATACACAGGTCGCCTGTGGTGATGGGGACTGTGGTGGCAAGGAGCGCAGAGGCCCTGGGCCCTGTTCTGAGAGCTTACGCACCTTCACTCACTTGTATCTTCCCAGCAGAGACTCAGAGTGGTGAACTGGCTTGCCCAGTGCACAGGGTACTGAGGGGCTGGGGCCATTTGAACTTGGGCAGAGCTGGTGCTCTTAACGTCTTGCTGTCACGAGACTGTGCCACAGTGGTCGTGAGCACAGGGGAGGCCCAGGGGGCGCCCCTGACCCGACTTGGGGTCCTGAGAAGCCTTCCTGGAGGAGATGCCACCCACCCCCTAGCTTGCTCACCGCGTGTCCCTCCCTCTCCCGGTGTGGTGGGCTCTCCCCACAGTGGACAACCTGGACCCCAACTTCCAGAGTGACCAGCAGAGCAAGCGCACACCCCTGCACGCGGCTGCCCAGAAGGGCTCTGTGGAGATCTGCCATGTGTTGCTGCAGGTCAGCGTGGGCCCCGCCTGGGACCACTAGCACCCCACCCCACCCCCACCCAGCCCCTTCCTGGTGCCAACAGCCCCTCCGTGCAGGCTGGAGCCAACATCAATGCCGTGGACAAGCAGCAGCGGACGCCACTGATGGAGGCCGTGGTGAACAACCACCTGGACGTGGCTCGCTACATGGTGCAGCGCGGGGGCTGTGTCTACAGCAAGGTGCGTGGCCGGACGGGCCGGGGCTGGGCTCAGGGGCTGGGCCTGAGGTGCCAGCCTGAGGGCTCATCTACCCGCATCTCCCCCAGGAGGAAGACGGCTCCACCTGCCTCCACCACGCAGCCAAAATTGGGAACCTGGAGATGGTCAGCCTGCTGCTGAGCACGGGACAGGTGGACGTCAATGCCCAGGTCAGCAGCCTGGTTCCCTTTCTCCCTCGTCTGACCTCTGATCCTTTCCTTGCCTGTCACACTGTTCCAGTCTGTTCCTGTCTCTTTTCCCTGCTTCACTTGTATTTCTCTTTATTCTTTTCTGTTTCTTTCTGTTTTTCTGTACCAGTTTTCAAAATGAGTTGCTGCTTTAATCTCTGGAACTGGCCAGTATTAACTCAGTTTTTCACCTGTTGAAGGTGTTTTAGTCTGTGTTCTCCTTGATCTTTGAGCCGTTCTATCCTTTGTCCAGAAGAAGCCCCTTGCCAGAGGCTCCTGTGGCTTTGAACTGATCTAGTAGTCTTTGAGAGCATCCTTGTCAGCAGCTATCCTGCGCCAGACTCAGACTCTACCACTTTCTAGGAAACTCTGGTTCCTTTAAGTGGGAAATATTTTTTTGGAGACTACAACAATCTGTGTACCTAGGGGTGGTTATTGCTATTGGGATCCCTGCTTCTCTTGTGAGCGGGTAGATCTAGGAAATATATTTTAGAAAGAGAAAAATTACTTTGCAGTCTTGAGCCACAGACACTATTAGTCCCAGTTTATAAATGAAGAAATTGAGACCCAGAGACCTTAAATTACCTGCCCCTGGACCCCACTGCCTGTGAGTGGTGGAGCCGGAACTCTGTGTGAGCAGGGCGGGAGCTGAGTCTCCACCCTCCCCCTTCCCTCCCCGCCCCCAGGACAGCGGCGGGTGGACCCCCATCATCTGGGCTGCAGAGCACAAGCACATAGAAGTGATCCGCATGCTTCTGACACGGGGCGCGGATGTCACTCTCACCGACAACGTGAGTGAGGGTTTGGTGGGGATGCCGGAGGTGGGCTCAGTCCTACCCTGTGCCTAGGTGCCGGCTGGGTTCAAGCCTCGCCCCCTTCCACCTCCACAGGAGGAGAACATCTGCCTGCACTGGGCGTCCTTCACCGGCAGCGCCGCCATCGCCGAGGTCCTCCTGAACGCCCGCTGCGACCTCCACGCTGTCAACTACCATGGGGACACGCCCCTGCACATTGCGGCCCGGGAGAGCTACCACGACTGCGTGCTGTGAGCCCCTCACCCCCGCACACATACCCCTGCACACCCCTCTGCCACCTCTCACGGCCAGGCACCCCACGGGCTCCCTGTCCCCTCCCAGGTTGTTCTTGTCACGCGGGGCGAACCCTGAGCTGCGGAACAAGGAGGGGGACACGGCGTGGGACCTGACACCCGAGCGTTCCGACGTGTGGTTTGCCCTCCAGCTCAACCGCAAGCTCCGGCTCGGGGTGGGGAATCGGGCCATCCGCACAGAGAAGATCATCTGCCGGTGAGCCTGGGCTCTCTCCGCACCCAGAGCCCCCTCCCCAGGCCCCTTGGAGCCTCGAAGTCCCCAGAACCACCTCTGTTCCCCCCTGCAACACATATAGCTAGAGTTGCCAGATACAGCAAATAAAAATAGACATCTGGCTAAATTAGAATTTCAGGTGAACAACACATACTTAAAATGTTTAAGAGTGTTCTAAGCAGTATAGTTGGGACATGAAAGTGAAAGTGTTAGTCGCTCAGGCTTGTCCGACTCGGTGACCTCGTGGACTGTAGCCTGCCAGGTTCCTCTGCCCATGGGATTCTCCAGGCAGGAATACTGGACTGGGTTGCCATGCCCTCCTCCAGGGGATCTTGCCAATCCAGGGTTTGAACCCAGGTCTCCCACATTGCAGGTGATTCTTTACTGTCTGAGTCACCAGGGAAGCCATGTACTAAAAAAGTTATTTCCTGATTATCTGATCTGAAATTCAGATTTTTAACTAAGTGTCCTGCCTCTGATTTTGGAACCTTACTCCCCACACCCGATGAACCCCCAGAACACCCTCTCCCCTCTCCCCCAGCCCTCTCCTGGCTCCTAGGGAAGCCCTCACCCCTTGCCCTAGCCATCCAGTTCCATCTCCCCTCCTGCCAGGGATGTGGCTCGGGGCTATGAGAATGTCCCCATCCCCTGTGTCAACGGTGTGGACGGGGAGCCCTGCCCCGAGGATTACAAGTACATCTCGGAGAACTGCGAGACGTCCACCATGAACATTGACCGCAACATCACCCACCTGCAGGTGAGTGGGGCCCTGGGACCTCCTCCCAAAGGGGCACCCAGAGCCACCAAGTGGAGCTGGGCATGTTGTGGGCCAACAAGGGCTCTGGCCAAGGTGGTGGGGCTGAAAGGGACCTCTAGTGTGGGCTTGCATCCACCTGGGGAGGGGAGCCTTTTTCTAGGACCTATGAAGCTGTGTCCTATCACATGGGCTCATGGTGGCCCTAGTGATACCCCCATCAACAGCATCTTGATTCCCCCTCCTCCTGGGACCCTCACCACCACTACCTTACAATGTGGACCCTAGAGAAAGGACAGCAGTTGGGGGGCTTGTGGGGGGAAGCTGAGGGGCCTGGGCCGATTCTGGGGGGTGAGCTGACCCTGCCTCCTACCCCAGCACTGCACGTGTGTGGATGACTGTTCCAGCTCCAACTGCCTGTGTGGCCAGCTCAGCATCCGCTGTTGGTATGACAAGGTATGTGCCCTGGCAACCCACCCCTCCACTCCTCCAAAGGAGCTGGCCTCTGACACCAGCTCTCTGGGGCCTTGTCCTTGCCTTCTATCCTGCGGGGGAAGTAGCAGAGAGGGCAGGGCGAGACTCGAGACTCCTAGGATGTTGCCATGACAGAGACTTGGCCCAGGTATATGCAAATAAAGGGCGATGGCTGTGGGTTTCCTGTTGGATGAACTCAGAGTATACGTGGCCTCCCTGAGTCTGGGGTGGGGTCAGCAGTGGATTTCTCGGTGAAGTCTTGGGAGTCCTGGGCAGCTGAGGGAGGCACCACACAAAAACCATTGTCCTCCCCTCCCTTGACCCCAGGATGGGCGGCTACTCCAGGAATTTAATAAGATCGAGCCCCCACTGATTTTTGAGTGTAACCAGGCATGCTCCTGCTGGAGAAACTGTAAGAACCGAGTTGTGCAGAGCGGCATCAAGTGAGTCCCCGCCCCTTGGCCCTCCTCACCCCCCCCCCCACTCCCCCCCACTTCTCTCCCTTGGGAAGCTTCCACGTCACCTCCCTCAATACCGTCCTACCGTCCTCTCTCCCACCCCCAGGGTGCGACTGCAACTCTACCGAACAGCCAAGATGGGCTGGGGCGTCCGTGCCCTGCAGACCATTCCCCAGGGTACCTTCATTTGCGAGTGAGTAGCTGAGCGGGAGGGGTACTTTGGCTTCTGGGGGCACAGGGCTGGGTGCGGGGCCACGGCTGACTCCCAGGCATCCCTCTCTGCCCTTCTCCCTAGTGCGTCCACCTGGCCAGCCTCCTCTGACCCCCATCCCTGAGCCTCCACTCTGCCCAGGCCACAGGGCCTGCGTCTTTCCCTCCCCATCGGTATCTTTCTGAGCCTCACACTCCCTCTCCCCTACCCTTCTCAACTGGGGAAAGCCCCAGTTTTAACAGACCAGGGTTTGAGCCCCATTCTGCCATTGGATGTCCTCGGCCAAGTTCACAACCTCTTTGAGCCTCCTTCTTCTTGTCTGCAAAATGGAGGTGATAACAACTACCCTTCCGTCCACCTCCTCAGGAGCCTCAGGCCTGTCCATCCGTCGGTTCTTTCTCTTCCTAGCATCTGTAACTTCTCCATGTCTCCTAGCTTTTACCCCATGGCCTTCAAACTTAATTTTCTTTGGCTTTAAAAAAAAAAAGTAATTCATCCCTATTTGGCTATTTAAGAAACCATTCATTTTTCCTCCATCATGTCATCTCTCAGTTTGACTCAGACAAGCGGCCTCTTCCTGCTGGGTCTCAGTTTCCCCCCCATCCACTCCCTGCTCATCCCTGCCCAGGTCTGCCTTTACCCTCTCCCTCTGCTGATGCTTCCTCTCAACGGTCCCCACACCCCGACCCCTGTGTCTCAGTCTGCATTCTCCTGGCATCCGCCACCCCTTTAGCTCTGGCTCCCATGACACCATCCTTACCTGCAACCCATCCTTTCTTCCTCTTCACCAGCTCCTCTCCCTCTGCTTTCCAAACGTGGGTGCTTCCTCCCCAGTTCTTCACAGCTTCTGGGGCTCCATCCCTTCCTGCAGTCTTCACTTCTCTCCTGTCCTCAGCCCGACCTTGCTGGGTGATTCCTCGTCCTCCCCACGTCCACGCCTGAACAGATTCCCCACCCAGGCCCTCTGCCAAGATACTCATCCCTTCACCCCAGAGGCTTGGTACCTCCATGCTCTCCCAAATCATCCTCTGGTGCAGCTTCAACCTTCCCTGTAGCTACCCCACCACTGCTACTCCAGTGGCCCCACACTTCTGACCCCTGCCCCACACTATCGGTCCTGCCTGTTGATCTAGCTGTCCGGGGGGACCCCAACTGGCCAGAGTTTGTTTTCTGTGTACCCTCACATGCCTGTGTCCCCAGACTCCTCTTCCTCATCCCCCTTCTGGATGGGGACCTCCCACCCCCTCCCTCCCACATTATGTCTGCTATCCTTGGGTCACCCACCCCAGCCATGTGGATCTGTGAGATTCACGGACAGTGACTGGGGCAGCTGACAAACAGTGAAAGAGGAATCCCGGGCTGTGGGGAGAGAGAGGGCCTGGAGCCTACTTCCAGTAATTCCCTGCTTACCTCCAGAACCACCGCTTCCTGCCCAACAGGTATGTCGGAGAACTGATCTCTGATGCCGAGGCTGATGTGAGAGAGGACGATTCTTATCTCTTCGACTTAGACAACAAGGTGGGCAGGAGACCCCCTTGCCGTCCTCCTCTCAAGCAGCAGATGGAAACCTGGGGAGGAGGGACTGGGTGATCGGTGGGGCAAGGAGGTTGGCCAGCCAGCAGGGTGGTGGTAGATGTGATGAGTGGTGCTCCCCCCTCAGGATGGAGAGGTGTACTGCATCGATGCCCGTTACTACGGCAACATCAGCCGCTTCATCAACCACTTGTGTGACCCCAACATCATCCCCGTCCGGGTCTTCATGCTGCACCAAGACCTGAGATTTCCACGCATCGCCTTCTTCAGTTCCCGAGATATCCGGGCCGGGGAGGAGCTGGGGTGAGGCCTCCTGAGGCTCAGCCAGGGGTGTGGGAGATGCAACAAGCCCCAGACCAAAAGCAGAAGGCTGGCAAGTGCCTGGTTTCCAGGCAAGGATTAGAGCAGAGCCTCTCTGAAGTCACTGTAGACAGAGTCCTGATTTTGAGTCAGTAGGTTTGGGGTGGGTCGTGAGAGCCTTCACTTCTAACAAGGTCCCAGGCAATGCTGGTGCTGCCGGGGCATTTGAACCTAGGAGGACTTAGAGCCTCTCTGAAGATGGGAGTGGGTGCTCTGGAGTTGGTCTGGGCCCCACAGATCTCTCGTGCTCCTCTGACAGGTTTGACTATGGTGACCGCTTCTGGGACATCAAAAGCAAGTACTTCACCTGCCAGTGTGGCTCTGAGAAGTGCAAGCACTCGGCTGAAGCCATTGCCCTGGAGCAGAGCCGCCTGGCCCGCCTGGACCCACACCCCGAGCTGCTGCCTGAGCTCAGCTCCCTGCCCCCTGTCAACCCGTGAGATCGGACCACAGCCTCCATCCAGTTGGACAGCCACCAGCTCAGCAGCCACTTCTGCCGCTTGCCCACAGCCCACGCCTGGGGGTTTTTACCGTTTCCTCTTTCCCTTATCCCTTCACACATTCCTCAGCCAGCTCCCAGCCAGGCCCTGGAGGTCTGACAGCCCCTGTCTCCCAGAGCTGGTTCTTTCCTGGGAGGGTGACTTCAGGGCTGGCCACCCCTCCCCCATGCTCCCCACCCCACCCCCATTCCCCACCCTCAGCTGAAGTTTGATGAAATTGAGCCTCTGTGCTAATTGATTTCCTTTGTTCTCAATAAATGTTGAGTTTATAATAAACTGGATGACTGTTGGCGGAAAAGCATACACAGCCCGAGGGAATGTGGGTCCAAGGGGCAGAAAGGGGTTGGGAAGGAGGCTGGGCACGTGTGGCCGGTGTGGATAGCCCTCCAGGGGAAAGGGAAGGTTGGGGGGGGATTACTGTGGGGCAGTCTAGTCTAGGGTAGGTCTCATCTTCACACTTAAATCTTCCTGTAGGAGAGCGTGGGCATGGCTGTATTACAGTTGGAAGTAGTTTACAGAATTCTAAAGGATTTTCTTAGAGTGTGTGAGTTCTTCAGGCCATGGTCCGTGAGCCCTGACCTGACACATCCCAGGCTTTCCTTCCCGCACTCCAGCTTCCAGCGCTCAGCTGAGTCCAGGAGGAACTCTGTTTCGGGGACCACAGGCAGGGGCGGGGCTGTGACGTGTGCCGGAGGGCGGGGCTGGTGGCAGGTGAGCCGCCAGGTCTCCCGGGCTCCAATCACTCCGGGAGACTGAGCCATGGGGGGAAAACAGGACCAGGACGAGGAGGCCTACGGTGAGGCGGAGGGCTGGGGGCGGTGAGGCTGGGGTAGGGGCCCGGAGCCCGGTCAGGGAGGGGAAGCCTGCTCTGGAAATGGTGGCTGGGTTGACCCCAAGGAGAGGAGCTGAGGGCAGTCGTGGTCCCCGAGGGGAGGACCCAGGAAACAGCTGATGGAAGAAAGGAGATAGCGTCAGGGTTCTTGGAGGAGGATGGGGTTCAGGGACGGGACCATTGCTGGGAGCCTTTGAGGAGTGAAGCTGTGATCTCCATGAGGAGGGAGGCTGGAGTTCCTGGGAGCAGGAGGTAATGTCACGTCTGGATTCCGGGGACCCTCAGAGCAGGGAAGTGAAGCCTGAAGGAATCAAGGTCAGGGTCCTGAGTGGGGGAAGGAGTTCAAGGGCTCCAGGAGTGAGCCAGGCTCTGTGCTGCTATGGGAGGAACAGCTGGGGTCCCTGAGAAAAGGGGGAGTTTCAGCCGGGACTCTTGAGTCTCCGAGGAGAAAGGTGTTGGGGTCTGCCTGCCAGGGACTGTGAGGAATGGCAGGGGGAGTGGGTTCTGCTGAGGGCCCCTCTGAGGAGTTGGGACTGCAGATGTTGGTGGAGAGGGGGCTGGGGGCCTGCCTCCAGGATCCCTGTTAGGAGGGAGCCCAGAGGAAAGAGGCAGCGGCCTGCTGGGTTCCTGTGAAGGGTAAGGCCTGAGGAGGAAGGAGGCAGCTTGTCTCCAGAGTGTCTGTGAGGAACAAAGGCTGGGAGCCTGCCCCAGGGGTCCTGGGGACTAGTGTGCGGGCGGGGTGGGGGAATCTGCAGGGAGAGGAAACGGGGACCAGCTTCTGGGATCCCTGTGTGCAGTGAGGGCTGGGGGCTTGCCTGCAGAGAGTCCTTGGGGTTCAGGGGCCTGCCCTGGTCCGGAAAGGAGGGAACCCCAAGGGAGGGACCTGCCCGAGGCAAGCCTTGGTCAGAAGGGAGGTAGGGGAGGGAGCAGTGGGGACGCCCCACAGACTTCCTGGAGAGGTTTTGGGTCAATCATTGACATCATGTCCCAGAACCACGGAGGGACAGAGTCCAGGGCACCTGGGAGAAGGGGCCACACCCTTTCCCACATTCTCACCCTCCCTGTGTCCTCCCTCCTCGGCGCCCACATGGGACCCTGGAGGCCTGGCCCCACCTCCTCCCCGTGTGTACTCAGGGAGGACCAGGAACAGGACCTGTGGCCACAGCAATCTCAACTGCCGGCTCAGGTGTCAGCCTGACCGCTCCCCCGGAGAGGAGACTGGCATTAGCTGGGGACTAAGGTCCCTTCGGGGCAGGAGGTCTACAGCGTTGGGGGTGGGTCTCCTCCCTCTCCAGGTCCTACAGGAATTGATGCCTTTGGCTCCACTTCTTTCCCCACAGCCTGGGGCCAGAGAGTGGAGGGAAGGGCTGGGGCAGGCGTGGGAGGGACTGTGCCCGAGGAGAAGGGACAAGGACTGGGTTGTGAGAGCCACTGAGATGACTGAACACAGAATCCCACGTCCCAGCCAGCGAAGAGAAAAGAAAAGAGAAAAGAAGAAAGGAGCCAGGGTCGGGGAAGGAGGTGAAGAGCCTTGAGGTGCGAGCGTAAATGACCCATAAAAGGCCGCCCTTCCCCCCTACCTCCAAGGCCTCCTGGTTGGAGTTCACAGGGAGCAGCAAAGTTGCTGAGCAAGCCTGGATCCCACCCTCCCTGTTCTCTACTCTCCCCTCCTGCCAGCCCTGCCCCTCTCTTTCTCCCTCCATATTCCTGAGGGCCAGTAGGACAGGGCTTAGGGTAGATCCTGCTGTGGGGAGGGATTTGGAGAGACTAGAAATTGGGGGAAAGAGATGCCTCTCAATGTCTTACTCCCCACACTCCTCCCCTTGCCCTTCAGGGAAACCAGCCAAATATGACCCCTCCTTTCGCGGTCCCATCAGGAACAGGTAAGTTCTGGGCACTGTGCTGGTGGGGGCAGTGGGCTGGGCAGGGTCTTGGTTCTGCTTTCTATTTACTGGAATATTGTTAAGAAACTTGTGGGAGGAAAAACTCCTGCCCCAGGAGAGTGGTGGCCCTGGGGAGACTGCCATAGGTGGAGGGACCCCAAGGGTCCTTCTGGGCTGCTGGCGACATTCTGTGTCTTCACCTGGGAGCTGGCTACACGGGCATGTGTCCTTTGGGAAGATTCACTCAGCTGAGCACTTCTGAATTGTGCCCTTTCCTGTGTTAAACTTCAGAAGAAAGTTTACCCATCCAGGAAAAGGTTTTCCTTAAAATAAAAAAAAAAAAGTTATAAAATGAAACCTACCCATGCCTACTTTCTAGCATCCCCCCAACTCTCCAAAGCATGACTCCTCCAGACCATGCTCCCCCTACCCCAGCACCCTCTCTCCAGGTATCTCCCTCATTTCTCTCCCAGGAGCTGCACAGATATCATCTGCTGTGTGCTCTTCTTCGTTTTCATTCTGGGTTACATCGCCGTGGGGATCTTGGGTGAGTTTCTGGCTGGGCAGAGCTGGGCCAGTGGCTGGGCGACATTACTGTCCCAGGGAGGGACCATACCATGGCTGTTCCCTCTTAAGTCCCTGTGCCTCCCCTCCTGGTGATTTATCTGCATGTCTCTATCTGCAGCCTGGGTGTACGGAGACCCCAAACAAGTCCTCTACCCCAGGAACTCCACGGGGGCCTATTGCGGGATCGGGGAGAACAAGTGAGTATGAAGGCAGGAAAGGGGGCAAGAAGGAGATGCAATAGGGGATGGACAGGGGACCACTCCTCCTCAGCTTCCCTGAATCTCACCATGTAGAACAGCCCCCACTGCTGGCCAGGGGCTTCCCAGACGCCCTGAACTGGGAGGCAGCAGAGTCATGGTTGAATGCATGGGCTTTAGAGTTCAGAGACGGGCATTTTCATCTCCAACTGTACTAAGTAAGTTCTGGTCTGTGATCTCTGGCAAGAGACTCAACCTCTCTGAACTTGGAGTTCCTCTTCTGAAACACAAGGATGATCCCAGAAGCAACACTCTCAGTCCCAGCATACAGGAGACGCTTGATACTAGTGAAGCCGCTGGGACTTCCCTGGTGGTCCAGTGGCTAAGACGCCATGCTGTCAATGCAGGGGGCCGAGTTTTGATCCCTGGTCAGGAAACCAGATCCCACATGCCATAGCTAAGAGTTCATATGCCACAACCACAGATCCTGTATAAATGCAACGAAGAAGATCCAGCACAGCCAAATAAATAAGTAAATATATAAATATTAAAAAAAAAATACACTAACATTCATATGGCATTGACTATGTTCCAGGCAGGCAGTGCACTTTACACACACAAACTCATTTCAACCTTGGGAGGTAGGTACTATCATTTTACATCTGATGAAACTGAGGTGGTGAGTGGTTAGGGTCATAAAGTTGGGTGATGATCTGGCTCCAGAGTTCAAGCTCTTAACCATCTGTTAGCAGCGGCAATGCTGAGTTTCTCTGGGAAACACTCGGTGTCTCCCACACCTCCCCAGCTGGGCTGAGCTTCCTGCGGTCAGGAGCTGGGTGGTGCATGTCTGGGTCACACTGGCCACGTCTGGGGGGACAGCCCTGGCAGTCCATCTCTTTCACTGAGCTTGATCAAGCCCTGATGCACATGTTTCCTTCTCTCCTACAGAGAGAAACCATATCTCCTATACTTCAACATCTTCAGCTGCGTCCTAAACACTAACATCATTGCGATCGCCCAGAATGGCCTGACATGCCCCACGCCCCAGGTCAGAATCTGGGCCCTGCCTCTGTCCCTCGATCTCCCCCCAGGGTCTGGGTACCAGCCCCTCAGCATGCCCTCTGCCCCCAGGTGTGTGTATCCTCCTGCCCAACAGTCCCATGGACCGTGGAACCGAGCCAGTTCTCACAGACAGTCGAACAGGTCTTCGCAGCAAATAGGAAATTCTGTCTGCCAGGGGTGCCTGGGAATATGGTGAGTGCTGCCCCTAACATCCCTGCTGTCACCGGGAGCCTCCATAATGAGGGAGGATGGGAGGGGGAGCGGCAGATGATCATGGTGGTAGAAAGGGGATGACTCCTTCCTTCATCCTGCTCTGTGTCTGTCTGTCTGTCTTCCCCCACCCTCCAGCCAGTACTCCAAAGCCTGCAACAGGAGCTTTGCCCCAGTTTCCTCCTGCCTTCCACTCCAGGTGAGAAGCCACATTCCTCTCTCAGACTTCATCCAGTCCTAGGTTTTTGAGGAAAGCAGGCTCAGAGAGAGTCAAGTCACACAGCTACTCTGTAACAAAATAGGAACAGACATCAGGTCTTTGCTTTTTTTCCTCTGCTGATCATCCTGGAGTCAGATCACCGGTGCTTATTATGCACCTGCTGCATGCCAGGCTCCAGGGACAGGTGAAGTGAAGATAAAAACCACTTCCTAGGTGCTGAGATCAGAGGTGTTCACGAAGCAGTTGCATGAGATTCCCAAGAGAACATACATGGGTGAATGTACACATGTGCATTTATGTGCAGGCACAGGAACAGACTGGAAGGATGTTCACCCAAATGTTAAAGGGACTGTGTGGTGATGGATCACGGTTGATTTTTTTTTCCCCTGTATGCTCTTTTTTCCCAGTAGTGAATGCTATTTTTAGCAGAAAAAGAAAAAAAGAAAATTGAGGGGAATTCCCTGGTGGTTCAGTGGTTAGGGCTCTGTGTTTCCACTGGAGGGGGGAACGGGTTGGATCCCTGGGCAGGGAGCCAAGATCGTGCAAACCTCATGGAAAGTATAGGGAAAAAAATTTTTATTAACTATAGCATGAGAAAAGATATCCAACTCTCAATGTGTATAATAGGAAGTATCTCCAAAGGAGTGCTCCAGAATCAGATAGATCTGGGTTTAATTTCTAGCAGTTTCCAGCTGTGTGGTCTTAGGTAAATGACTCAGCCTCTCAACCTTGTTTTCTTATCTTTAGAATGTAAATGCCAAAGCACGCATGACAAAGCTGTTGTGAGGGTGGTGATAAATGGCTTTGTAGGCATATAATAGGTGCCAGAGGAGAGGGGCGGGGGGCGGGGTGAGAAGGCTTCCTGGAGGAGGGGAGATGAAGATGGAGCTGAATGGGGCATAATGGGTGGAATTTCTAGAGAGGGAGAGCAAAGGTACAGAGGGGAGGGGAAAGGGGCTGGGCTCAAGCGATGGGGACTTAAAGCTTGAACGTCAAGGAGTGTGGGCACTCTCCAGAGTAGGGCGTCTAGCAGAGTGACCTAGAGCCTAGAATGCCAGGTCCCGGCTATGCCATGTCTCCCAGGCACTCTAGCAGAGGCTGAATTGAAGGGTGGCAGGGGTGGGAGTGGAGGTGCTGCAAGAGGCAGGAGGGTCTAACCTAGGCAGTGGCAGGGCATGGAGGAAGGGGCATGAAGAGACAGTGAAAGAAGCCAGACTGGGCTCCTTGGGGCAGGCACTCTCTTTCTGCTGTGGAGTCAAGAACTGCCCTCTGCAGGGTGCAGAACCCTTCTCTACTCTGTCCTAGCAGCAGTTTAGGGGGTGGGAGGGTGGGGGCCAGAAATTTTGAAGTCAGCTCTGTGGCCTCCCACCCGGTTCTCTCCCTCCAGCTCTGGGGCGCTGTTTCCCATGGACCAATAGTACGGTGCCCAAGCTCCCAGGGATCTCCAACACATCCATCTCCCAGAGCATCAGGTGGGCACTCTCTTGCCCCTCCATCTCTGTCCCACCCCGCCCCTTCCCGCTCACAGCCCCATCTGACTCTGTCTCTCTCCAACAGTGGTATTTTCGACAGCCTCAATGCCCGTGACATCAGTGTCAAGATCTTTGAAGACTTTGCGCAGTCCTGGTATTGGATTCTTGTGTGAGTCACCAGGTTCCTCTGCCCTTTCATCCTTCCTTTCTCCCCACTGTGCCCCTTCTGTCCCCTAGACCACCATCTGAAACAGAAGCTTTGGGCAGGGGAGGAGGAGCCAGAGATCCAAATGGATCCCAAGTCCAACAGGATTTATAAGAAAAAGGGTGTGTAGAGGGGTAGGGGTGGGGATAGGGTGGTTCTGATTTGGAGACATTAGGGCTTTGAGGAAAGACATCTGTGGGCCTCTGGACAGGGAAAGATACAAGCAATGTGGGGTGACCCTCACTTGTGTTTCCCTGCCCACAGTGCGCTAGGCGTGGCTTTGGTTCTGAGCCTGCTGTTCATCCTGCTCCTACGGCTGGTGGCTGGGCCCCTGGTGTTCGTGCTGATCATAGGGGTGCTGGGCGTGCTGGCGTATGGCATCTACCACTGCTGGGAAGAATACCGCGTGCTGCGGGACAAGGGTGCCTCCATCTCCCAGCTGGGCTTCACCACCAACATCAGTGCCTACAGAAACGTTCAGGAGACCTGGCTAGCTGCCCGTGAGTGCCCTGCCTACCATGAACCACTGGTTGCCCAAAAGCTGCCCTGGCCCTGACGCAGGCCCCTCTGCCCCTGTCTGCCCTCAGTGATCATACTGGCTGTGCTCGAAGGCATCCTGCTGCTGATGCTCATCTTCCTGCGGCAGCGGATTTGCATTGCCATCGCCCTCCTGAAGGAGGCCAGCAGGTCAGGCCTGCCCGGAAAGGAGAAGGGGCAGAGGGCAAAGGGGGCGGGCCCGAAATGGGAGCCCTGGAAAGGTGACAGGGCAGTGGAGGAAAGGGGGTAGCATAGCATGGTGATTAACACTTTTATGTAGCTTAGCCTTTCTGTGCCTCAGTTTGCTCATCTGTAAAATGGGGGTAATAATAGTTCCTATACTGTAGGGTGGTCATAAGGATTAAATTAATTAGTGTCTTGTCGAGTGCCTAAAATAAGAAATAGGCCCTTATTGTCCCTAAAGCCCCCCCTGGTGGCTTCTCTGTGACTCTAGTTTCCTCTAAAGTTCTCTTGAGCCTGATTTATTCGATTCAGTTCTTCCAGTGAACACCTACTGTGTGCCCAGTCTTAGGGGTATGGGGCAGGCCCCGGAGAGGGCACAGGTGTGGCCTGTGCCAGGGTCAACCCCAAGAGAGGACGGGGGGTGGGGATGGAGGGGTTAGCCTCACTGATGGACTGCTCTCATCTCCCTTACAGGGCTGTAGGATACATAATGTCCACCATGTTCTACCCGCTGGTCACCTTTGCCCTCCTGCTTGTCTGCATTGCCTACTGGGCTATAATTGCTCTGTATCCTTTGCACACGTGGCTCACCCCTCCTGAAGTCCTTGGGGGTGGGGGGCAGGGCAATACTAGTGTCACGGGAAGAAAGCACCCCTTCTGCCCAGCAGACACAGCCCTACCTTGAAAGAGCAAGCACAGGCTGAATTTCAGCCCCTCTGTGCAGTGAACAACCTGCTCAAGCACCTGGGAAGAGATGGCTGAGGAGGGGAGAGGATCTGTGGAGGCCCCCCATCACCACATTTTCTTTGACTCCCTTCTGGATTCCTGGCCACATCGGGGCAACCCCAGTATGTGTTCTGGGCTCCCAACAGCAGTTTGCCCGGCTGTGAGAAAGCGCCCATGAATACATCATGCAACCCCATGGTGAGGATCTGGGGGGGTCATGGAGGGCATCAAGAGGGCTGAGGGGACCTTAGAGGCCAAGTGGTCCAAATCCCTCATTGTGTGGAGGAGACAGGACCAGAGGGGGCAAGGGGCTCACCCAGGGTCACACAGCAGGCCCCTAACAGACTCCAGATCTCCCACTGAGTACCTCTCCTGCCCCTTGTGCTGGAAGAGGAGGTGTGCTGTGCTGCCAGGCCCTGGGGCAGGCAGATCCCAGAACATCGCCCTCCCTCCTCAGGATGTTTCTCTGCCCAGAGGAACATTAACCACTTCATCCTTTCTGTCTCAGTTCACTTACCTGTAAAGTGGAGATAACCTTAATATCTGTGCTTCAGGGTAGCCGAGAAAATGAAAGGACCCTGGGTACATGAAAATGCTTAGTATAATGGCTGGCACCTGATAGGAGCTGGTATCCGTAGGTGGGTTTTGTTTAGGTTATTTTTAGTCTTCCTCAGAACACACTGTTCTAGGCAATAGGCAGGTGGGTTCCCTGGGTGCCTGGGAGAGAAACTGCTTCCCCAAACTCTCTTCTGTGAGCTTCCCAGGGAGTTGGGGCTGGACTGCTGGGTGTTTACTGTCAAAGCTTTCATGTGGCCACTGCATCAGAACTGGGACCATGGGCTGTGCCCACAGGCATTGTTGTTTAGTTGCTCAGTTGTGTCCCACTCTGAGACTCCATGGACTATAACCCACCAGGCTCTTCTATCCATGGAATTTCCCAGGTAAGAATACTGGAGTGGGTTGCCATTTTCTTCTCTGGGGGATCTTCCCAACCCAGGGATGGAACTTGTGTCTACTGCATTGGCAAGCAGATTCTTTACTCCTGAGCCACCAGGGAAGCCCGCCCACAGACATTTGTCACACACTGAAAAAGGACAGGGAGATCACTTAAGGAGGATCCACTTAAGGAAGATCCAGGCACTGCTTACACAAAGCCCCAGATGAAGTAGTTGCTGCTTTCAACTTGCTTAGGACCTAGTGGTGGTAATGGACACAAACCCACAATTACATAAAAAGTGGAAAGTAGTTTCCCTCTTGTTATAAAGTTGCAAACATACAATCAATTTCAGCAGTTATCAAGATTTTTGTCACAATTTATAGAAAAACTTTAGTTTTGGGGTTTTTTTTTTTTTGCTGCATCACGTGCCATATGGGATCTTAGTTCCCTGACAAGGGATAGAACCCAAGCCCCGTGCAGTGAAAGGATGGAGTCTTAACCACTGGACTGCCATGGAAGTCCCGTGGAAAAAGAAGTTTGTTTGTTTGTTTAAGTATAATTGATGTACAATATTATATAAGTTACAAGTGTATAGCATAGTGATTCACAATTTTTAAAAGGCACACCCATTTTATAGTTATTATGAAACACTGGCTATATTCCCCATGCTGTAAATATATCCTTGCAGCTTATTTTATACCAAGTAGTTATATTGCCCCTTCCAGCTCCCCTCTCCCCACTGGTAACCACTAGTTTATCCTCTATGAGTCTGCATCTTTTTTGTTATATTCACTAGTTGATTGTATTTTTTAGATTCCACATATAAGTGATATCATACAGTATTTGTCCTTCTCTGTCTGACTTATTTCACTTAGCATAACATCCTCCAAGTCCATCTGTGTTGCTGCACAGGTTCCTGTTTATGACTGAGTAGTATTTCATTGTATATATTGATATACACCACATCTTCTTTGTTCATTCATCTGTTGATGGACACTTAGGCTGCTTCCACACCTTGGCAATTGAAAGTAATGTTGTTATGAACATTGGGAGAGCATGGATCTTTTCCGGTTAGTAGGGGTTTTTTTTTTTTGAGGGGTGGTATATATCCAGAAGTGAAATTCCTGGGTCATAATGGTAGTTCTATTTTTAGGTTTTTGAGAAACTTCCCACACTGTTTTCCACAGTGACTGAACCAATTTACATTCTCATCAACAGTGTACAAGGGTTTCCTTTTCTCCATATCCTTGCCAACATCTGTTGTATTCTTTTTGATGACAGGTATGATGTGATATCTCATTGTGGTTTTGATTTGTAGTTCCCTGATGATTAGCAATGTTGAGTACCTTTTCATGTGCCTGGTGCCCATCCACATTTCTTCTTCTTTTCTGTTCAGTTCTTCTGCCCATTTTTAAATTAGGTGTGTGTGTTTGTTTTTCTTTTTTATGTTGAGTTGTATGAGCTGTTTTTATATGTTAGATATTAATCTCTTGTTGATCATGTCATTTGCAAATATTTCCTCCCATTCAGTAGGTTGTTTTTTCATTTTTCAACAGTTTCCTTTAATGTGTAAAAAGCTTGTGAGTTTAGTAGGTCCCACTTGTCTATTTCCTTTGCTTTAGGAGACAAGTCTGTGTTTTTTACTTTTTATTAGAGACATTTTCAGACACACACAAACATGGAGAATCCACATACTCAGATTCCATAACCTTCAGCTTTCTGTTCTTTTTCTCTGTCTCCCCACCCATTCCCCAATCGCCTGCAATTTTTTTTTCTCTGGAGCTTTAGGAGGTAACTTCTGAGCACTGTGCCATTTCATCAATAAATATACCAGGATGGATCTCAACAGATAAGGACTTTTAAAAAGCATAACCATTACACCATTATCACACCAAGCAAAATGAACAATTCCTTAGTATCATCTGGTACCCAGTCTGTTCAATTTTGCTAGGAAGTGTTTTGGTTGAAGTTGCAGAGGCTGCTCTGGAAGAGGACAGCTGATGGAGTACCAGGCGAGAGCTAGGCACTGGTCACACTACTTCCATACCATTAAGGCTTGGCTATAGCCACAGGGCTTCTCAGGTGGTGCAGTGGTAAAGAACCTGCCTGCCAGCACACAAGATACAAGGGACAAGCATTCAATCTCTGGGTCAGGAAGATTCTCTAGAGCAGGAAAAGGCAATCCACTCCAGTATTCGTGCCTGGGAAACCCCATGGACAGAGGAGCCTGGTGGGCTACAGTCCATGGGGTCACAGAGCCGGACACGACTGAGCAGCAGCGCAGCAACAACACAGCCTGGGAGCTCTTGTGCTATTGCAGAGACTGGAGACTGAAGGAAACAAATTATGCTCACACGATAGGCAAGCTGAACCCTGTCTGAACCCAGAGATAAATCTCCTGGAAGGAACGGGCTTCCCCAGCTGTGGGAAGTCCGTTTCCACCCTCTACTCTGGGAGGGCAGGAGCTGGTTGGGAACAAGACTCCTCTGCCCTCCTCCACAGGAGCAAGTGAACTCCTCTTGTCCCGGGCTGATGTGCGTCTTCCAGGGCTACCGGTCCACAGGCCTGGCACAGCGTTCTCTCTTCAACTTGCAAATCTATGCAGTTCTGGGCCTATTCTGGACCATCAACTGGGTATTGGCCCTGGGCCAGTGTGTCCTGGCTGGGGCCTTTGCTTCCTTCTACTGGGCCTTCCACAAGCCCCGGGACATCCCTACCTTTCCCCTTGGCTCTGCCTTCCTGCGCACACTCCGGTAAGTCCAGGGCAGAGGACTGGGGGAATTGTGAACCTAGGAGGCCCAGGGGTCCTGGGGCTGCCTCTGACCACCAATTCCCTGCAGTTACCACACGGGGTCACTAGCCTTTGGAGCCCTCATCCTGACCCTGGTGCAGATAGCCCGGGTCATCCTGGAATACATTGACCACAAACTGAGAGGTGAGCAGAGGCTGGGGGCTGGCCGAGGCTGGGCTAATCAGCTGTATCCCTGATGGGGCAGGGGTGCCTATCAGGGGCCAGTGACCAAACATGAGCCTTTCTTACCCCCAGGAGCCCAGAACCCGTTGACTCGCTGTATCCTGTGCTGCTTCAAGTGCTGCCTCTGGTGTTTGGAAAAGTTCATCAAGTTCCTGAACCGCAATGCATACATCATGGTGAGCGCACTATATGAGCAACCCCTTGCTCTGAGCACTCTTGACCCCGCCCTCCCGCCCTGACCCAGGTGAGCTCACCACAGCTAACTCTGAAATTGCCACCTCACCCAGATTGCCATCTACGGGAAGAATTTCTGTGTCTCAGCCAAAAACGCCTTCATGCTGCTCATGCGGAACATTGTCAGGTCAGGCTGTCACCACCACCCCGCTACCTCACCCCTGTCATCTCCCACCCACAAGTGTGCTGTGCTCAGAAGGGACTTGAGCTTGGTTTAACCTCTGCTGCCTCCATCTTGAAATGTGAACAGCTTTCATTTTGCATCTATCACAGTAAATTATGCAGCCAGTTCTATTCCCAGCCCAGGCAGGCCTCTTATCCCCAACCTATTCTAACACCTTATACAGGGTGGTCGTCCTGGACAAAGTCACAGACCTGCTACTGTTCTTTGGGAAGCTGCTGGTGGTTGGAGGTGTCGGTAAGGACCAGGGCAGGGAGTTAAAGGAACAGAGGACAGGGGTGCTGGACAGTTTAAGAGGTGACCTAGAGGAGTGATTGTGACGTCCAGATCTCTCCCATAGGGGTCCTGTCCTTCTTTTTTTTCACGGGTCGCATCCCTGGACTGGGTAAAAACTTTGAGAATCCTCAACTCAACTATTACTGGCTGCCCATCATGGTGAGTGACACCTTCCCACCCCCACCCCCCACCCCCACTTCACTCTCCAACTCCCCAAAGGAACACTATTGGGAGCCTTGTGTCTTCCAGGTCTCCATCCTAGGGGCCTACCTCATCGCCAGCGGCTTCTTCAGCGTTTTTGGAATGTGTGTGGACACTCTCTTTCTCTGCTTCTGTGAGTGACAAGACAGCCTCCCTACCTCCTCTCCTCAACTTAAAAGTACCAGATCATTCAGGCTCTTTAGGAGATGTGGTGCTTCTAGAAACAGTGACTTTGTGAGTTTACAGGAGCCAGAACCTCTTCTAACATCCTCAGGGCAGGTGTTTGGGAAGAACGGAGGGAATGAGCTCCCAAGCTCCTGGGCTCTCTTCAAGAAGGGGCATTCTAGGGCAGAGGCTTCTGCTATCTTCCCGGAGAAAAACTAGCCCCAGGAGACTTCCCAGCAGGTGGCTGTAGTGAGTGGGAATTTCCTTACCCTACTGTATGCGTTTATTCAGAGTTTCCTGTGTACCAGGCTCTCTGTCAAGCAACTGACATGTATTTTTTCCGTTAACCCTTATCACGCTGTGAAATATAGTATCGTTCACCCCACTTTACAGATGAGGACATGATTACATGATTACATAGGTTACACTGCCCCCAAAACCAGCCCGTGGTGGTGCAGTCTGGAAACAAGGCAGCTGTCTCAGTGCCTCATTTTCCCAGGTAGTGGGGTTGGTTCCCAAAGGTTCACTCTTACGGTCTATGTCACGCCTTAGTGGAAGACTTGGAGCGGAATGATGGCTCAGCGGATCGCCCCTACTACATGTCCAAGAGCCTTCTGAAGATTCTGGGCAAGAAGAACAAGGGGACCCCGGGAGACAAGAAGAGGAAGAAGTGAGAGACGCAGCCCTGATCCCGGACTGTCTCCCACCTGTACAGCCTCCCCGCCTTCCAGATCACGCTTTTGTAGTAAAAAGATTTTATTAAAAAATTGCTATTTTGTTTTCTCAAAAATTCTCTGGACTTTAATTTCAACCAAGATTTACATGCAGCGTTTTTAACCTCGCCGGCTCTTTAAAGTAGGCCCCGCCCCTATGACGTGCCCCAGGTGTCTTGACCAATCAAAAGGCTTCTGTGGAGTAATGCCAGCCCCCTTCTTCACCCCATCCAATACGCTTCCCGCCCGGGTCACGCGCCCCAGGGCTTCAAAGATGGCCAATTGGACGAAGTGGCTCTGAAGCGCTGAAGGTCACGTGCAGAGTCCTGTGAGGACCAGTTAGAGTCGCGGAAGCGCGGCTAGGCGGCTGGGTGTGGGCCGGGTTTGTGGTAGACATATGAGCGTTTAAAGGGCCGGGGTCAGTTGATCGACTCCAACACGCGTCCGAGTCCTGGGGGCCAGGGTCGTGACCGCCGCGAGGGAGAGATGACTGAAGAGGGACCCGGTATAGTGCCTTTGGGCAAACCCAGGAGACCGCGAATGCTCCGATTATGGGGAATCTGTAGGGTTCAGATCTTTTCCGCGATCTTCCTGCTGATGTCTCCTGCAGGAGTCGGGGCCAGAGCAAAGGATGACTTCAGTCTGGTGGGTACCCATTCGCATAGCTCCGTCCCCAACCCACGCGGGCTGTCTGTGCCCGGTTGTCCCCCCCGGGACAGGGGCTGCTGATAGCTTTCTCCTCCAAGGAACCCTCCGACCCCGTTTCCTCCTTTCCTAGTCCCCTTCCCTCTCTGGGTCCTTGTCCTCTTTCCCTCTGAGTCTCCTCTTTCAGGTTTCTTCCCCATTTGAGGTCTCCCTGTCCCTGAGGGCTCTATTCTCCCGTCATAGCCTCTTCCTCGCTCTGAGCCACCAGTTTCGCTCTAAACTCTCCTCGGGTTCCCCTTCCTAGTTCTGGGACCCCAGCTCGCACCCTGGATCCCCATCACCCTGCCTCTCCCAGAGAAATCTGACTCCAGGACACTCTTCATTCACTCTGAAACCCAAAGTTACCTTTGTTCTGTTGACCCTTCCTCTTCCTAGGTTCATCCACTTGTGACCATGGAGCAACTGCTGTGGGTGAGTGGGAAGCAGATCGGCTCTGTGGACACCTTTCGAATCCCGCTCATCACCACCACTCCTCGGGGCACTCTCCTTGCCTTTGCTGAGGCCAGAAAAATGTCGACATCGGATAAAGGAGCTAAATTCATAGCTCTGCGGAGGTCTATGGACCAGGGTATAAAGATGACTGGGTCACAAGAGGTTGGATGGGTTGGGAGCTTGACCTGCCTTTAGGGCCCTAAGGCTGCTGGATCCCTGAGAAGTAGAAAGAACCTAAGGAGGGAAGGTGTCGATCGTGTAGGCCTTGGGGCCATAAGGCCTTGGGCCCCTAGCCAGGAGGTGAAAATGGCAGGGAGTGGTGGAAAGGGCACCTTCAAAGTCCTTACCCTGGGTCTCTTCCTTTTTTTCTTTAGGCAGTACATGGTCTCCGACAGCTTTCATTGTGGATGATGGGGAGACCCCAGATGGGCTGAACTTGGGGGCAGTGGTTAGCGACACGACGACAGGCGTGGTCTTCCTTTTCTACTCCCTCTGTGCTCATAAGGCTGGCTGCCAGGTGGCCTCTACCATGCTGGTGTGGAGTAAGGATGATGGTGTTTCCTGGAGCTCGCCACGGAACCTCTCCCTGGATATAGGCACCGAGATGTTTGCCCCAGGACCAGGCTCTGGCATTCAGGTCTCTGTCCTGAGATCGGTGGAAGGAGCTGCCTTGTAGAGAGCCTGCCCCATAACGGACTCCTTCGCAAAGATAAGATCCTGTGAAGTCACATTTTTCTGTCTTAGATGAGATTCCATGGAAGAAAGGGACATCCTGGGAAGAACACTCTACCCAGGGAAGGTGGAATTTTGCCAGTGGCATTCCATTTGGGGGTTGTCCACAGGGCTGCCCCAAACCATGTAACAATCCATGAACCCTGGCATGGTGCAGTCCACGGACTCACAGAGAGTCAGATATGAATGAGCAACTGAACTGAATCCATGTACAGATTAGAAAAAAATTAGAAAATCCCATGCAGATTAGGGAAAACAACTCTCCTTCATTTGGGCAGACACAAGCCTGTGCCATGGGCCACAGCTTGGTCCATGAACACAGGTTGGGTTTAAGCTCCCATCTGATGCCTGTGGCTTAGCCTCCTTGTCCTTCGCACAGCCTGTCCAGAGTATACCCTGTATGCCCCCAAGGAGTTTATTCTGCCAAAAAGCTAAATTCAATCAGTGGGTGTTTGCAAGGCTTGTGGGACCCGCAGCAAGGACAGAACGGAAGGAGACCAGGTGTATCCTCACACTTAGGAGGTGAGGGGTCCCCCTTCCCTACCTCTGAGCCTCCTCAGTGTATCCATCTGCAGCACCCCAATCCTTTCCCCACAGAAACAGCGGGAGCCTCGGAAGGGCCGGCTCATCGTGTGTGGCCACGGGACGCTGGAGCGGGACGGGGTTTTCTGCCTGCTCAGCGATGACCACGGTGTCTCCTGGCGCTACGGAGGTGGGGTCAGCGGCATCCCCTATGGCCAGCCCAAGCGGGAAAACGACTTCAACCCCGACGAGTGCCAGGTGAGAATTCCACGAGCTGTTCCCCACTCACCCGACCTGCTCGGCCCTCCAGAGGCCCATTTCACTCACAGACCCCGGGTCTGGCTGCCCAGCTCTGTGCCAGCCAGCCTTGCTCCCTCGGGGACGGGGCACTGGGCCCTGCCCCTGCCCTGGGCCCTGCGTCTTCCTGAAGCCCTCTTCTCTCCGCTCAGCCCTACGAGCTCCCCGACGGCTCGGTGGTCATCAACGCGCGGAACCAAAACAATTACCATTGCCATTGCCGCATCATCCTCCGCAGCTACGACGCCTGTGACACCCTGAGGCCTCGGGATGTGACCTTTGACACGGAGCTCGTGGACCCTGTAGTAGCTGCAGGGGCTGTAGCCACCAGCTCCGGCATTGTCTTCTTCTCCAACCCAGCCCATCCAGAGTTCCGTGAGTATATGCCAGGTGCGGTGGGGTGGGCGGGATAGCCCCTGTGACCGAAAGAAGGCCGCCTTGTCCAGGAGGGAAGCCCTGCGTCTCCCTGACTCCGCTGCTGTTCCCAGGAGTGAACCTGACCCTGCGCTGGAGCTTCAGCAATGGTACCTCCTGGCGGAAGGAGACGGTCCAGCTGTGGCCGGGGCCCAGTGGCTACTCATCGCTGACCACCCTGGAGGGCAGCGTGGGTGGGAAGGACCAGGCCCCGCAACTCTACGTCCTGTATGAGAAAGGCCGGAACCAGTACATGGAGAGCATCTCTTTGGTCAAAGTCAGTGTCTACGGAACACTGTAAACTGCACCCACCATGAGGGCAGAGGGCCCCGAACTGAGCCTCAGGACCGTGGGTCTGCAGAGTGTCTGCGGGAGGAGCCTAGAGGACAGTTCCACCTTCCTTTCGACTCTAGCCTTTTGCAAAATCAACTTATCTTTGACAGGGAGATCATTCCTTTAAGACTAAAAACCTGGCTTCTCCCACCCAGGAGGAGCTGCCTGTACCTGGGAGCGCTTCCCTTCTACATTGTGCATCCCCCTGCCCTTTCTGCCCTCCTGGGACAATGACTGGTCCTTTTCTTGGGCAGGGCTAGGTGGGCCTGTAGCATTAAATAAATGTGAACTCAGGGAACTGGGGAAGACTTACCTCTTTGGGGTAAAATATTGGTTTTGGAGAGGGTTGGTGAAAGCTCTAGGAGGGCAGGACATTTGGCTTCAAGAAAGGATGAGGTGCACCATGCACTTTGACTATTTATGAATCAAAATGTTTATAACTTAACATTTTTAATGAAGGAGAATGAATATTTGCAGGATCTCTCTGTTTCTGTCATTGCGCGTCATCGTGTCTGTTTTCCCCGTGCACACGTGTGGGATGGGGAGTGAACTTGGGGAAGGAAGCTAGTGTGCTTATTGACTGTGAAAATCTGTGACTCTGGCAAGTCAAATCCTCCTTTTGACTTCACATTCTTTCCTATCACAGAAGAAGTTTGTTCTTCACAGGGGTAGAGCGTAAGGAGCTCGTAAGATAATTAAAAACCAGCTGCATTGTAATTCTAAGGTGGGATGAGAAGCTATCCTTCATGAAGCAGAGAGCAGCTTCTCCTGTACAATGCACCTGTAAAATGCAGGTGAGAAGCTTCTCCCAGGCCAGCCTGGCAGAGAAATAAGCACCGTGGCAATTACATGCGAAAAGAGCATTTCGTCCTAGAGGAGATGCTGTGAAAAGAGCCTGCAGCTGAGTGGGACAGCCACAGCTTTCCTCCATATGGAGAGAAAATGCAATGCCTGGATAAGATGGTAGGAATGTTCAGGACTTTTTTTTTTTTTAACTTTATTTATTTTTGGCTGTGCTGGGTCGTCACTGTGTGGGCTTTTCTCTAGTTGCAGTGAGTGGAACTTACTCTTCCTAGGGGTGCTCAGGCTTCTCATTGTGGTGGCTTCTCTTGTGGAGGACAGGCTCCAAGCACTCCGGCTTCAGTAGTTGCGGCTCTCTGGCTCTAGGGTTCAGGCTCCGTAGTTGTGGTGCACCGGCTTGGTTGCTCCTCGGCGTGTGGAATCTTCTTGGATCAGGGATCAGACTCATGTACTCTGCATTGGCAGGCGGAATCTTATCCACTGCACCACCAGGGAAGCCCTCAAGACATTCTTCATGTCTTTATCATAAAGAGATGAGGGCCACATTCATTTGCAGTTAGAGATATCTTTTACTTTCAACTGCATTTATAAGAAAATGTTAGGATAATTTATTCTATCTGATGGAAGAAGAATATATCCCACTGCATGTAAAGACAAGGTGTAATTTTGTTATGTTCTATCCAAAGTTTGTGGTCAACAATGTAATACTTGATTTTTTGTTTTATAGACATTTTCAAAAATGCAAAATTAGAGAAAATAGCTTAGTGAACCTCATGTACCACAACATCCAGTTTCAGCAGTTAATCAAGATGTTACCACGTTGCATCATCTGATCCTTTTGTCTATTTCCTTTGCTGAAGTATTTTAAAACAAATCCCAGACCTCATGACATTTCACCCCTACATTCTTAAGGATGCATCTCATTCTTTTTTTTATTTTATTACATTTTACTACATAATCATAATGCTATTGCAGTGGCCACAGGACTGGAAAAGGTCAGTTTTCATTCCAATCCCAAAGAAAGGCAATGCCAAACAATGTTCAAACTACCACACAATTGTACTCATCTCACGCTAGCAAAGTAGAGCTGAAAATTCTCCAAGCCAGGTTTCAACAGTACATGAACTGTGAACTTCCAGATGTTCAAGCTGGATTTAGAAAAGGCAGAGAGGAACCAGGTATCAAATTGCCAACATTCGTTGGATAATCAAAAAAGCAAGAGAGTTCCAGAAAAACATCTACTTCTGCTTCATTGACTACGCCAAAGCCTTTGACTATGTGAATCACAACAAACTGTGGAGAATTCTTAAAGAGATGGGAATACCAGACCACCTTACCTGCCTCCTGAGAAATCTGTATGCAGGTCAAGAAGCAACAGTTAGAACTGGCCATGGAACAACAGACTGGTTCCAAATTGGGAAAGGAGTATGTCAAGACTGTATATTGTCACCATGCTTATTTAACTTACATGCAGAGTATATCATTCAAAATGCCAGGCTGGATGAAGCACAAGGTGGAATCAAGATTGCCAGGAGAAATATCAATAACCTCAGATAGGCAGATGACACCACCCTTATGGCAGAAAGTGAAGAAGAACTAAAGAGCTTCTTGATGAAAGCGAAAGAGGAGAGTGAAAAAGTTGGCTTAAAACTCAACATTCAAAAAACTAAGACCAAAACAAACAAACAAACAAAGACCATGGCATCCGGTCCCATCACTTCATGGCAAATAGATGGGGAAACAATGGAAACAGTGACAGACTTAATTTTTCTGGGCTCCAAAATCACTGCAGATGGTGACTGCAGTCATGAAATTAAAAGTCGCTTGCTCCTTAGAAGAAAAGCTATAACCAACCTAGACAGCATATTAAAAAGCAGAGACATTATTTTGCCAACAAAGGTTGGCAACAAAAGTTGATGCTTTTGAACTGTGGTGTTGGAGAAGACTCTTGAGAGTCCCTTGGACTGCAAGGAGATCCAACCATACAATCCTAAAGGAAATCAGTCCTGAATATTCATTGGAAGGACTAATGCTACAGCTGAAACTCCCAATACTTTGGCCACCTGATGTGAAGAACTGACTCATTGGAAAAGACACTGATGCTGGGAAAGACTGAAGGCCAGGGGGATGACAGAGGATGAGATGGTTGGATGGCATCACCGATTCGATGAATATGAGTATGAGCAAGCTGCAGAGTTGGTGACGGACAGGGAAGCCTGGCGTGCTGCAGTCCATGGGGTTGCAAGGACTGAGTGACTGAACTGAATGCCTTTGCACACCCAAAACATTCACAATAACTGTGGTATACTCTAAAGCCCAAGTTGGTTATTCAAATTTCATCAGATGTTTTATTTTAGTTGATTTGTTCAAACCAGGATCCCAAGAAAATCTACTTGTTGCATTTGGTATTTCTTAAATCTCTCTAATCTACAGTAGTTCACCTCTCCTCTCTTTTCTCTCTCTCTCTCTTTTATTTTATTTTTTTGGATACCATCTACACAGAAGCAGATTCATTTTGTCCTGTAGAATGTTTTACTCTCTAGGTTCGTCTATTTCTTCCTCAGAGTGTCATTTAACTTTTTCCTCCATCCCTTGTGTTTCCACTTACCAAACCTGAAGGTTTAATTAGATTCCGATTCCACTGGGTGAGGAGGAGCGTAGGACAAGATTCCTTCTCAGGTGCTGTGTGTTTCCTATTGTGCTTGTATTGCTTGCTTGTCCCTCTCTTGAGCAAAGCTGAGGGTACGTGATGTGTTCAGATGGCCATTAACTCTGCTGCGTAAGGTTTCCCCATCAACCTTCCAACTGACAGTTACATACACAGATGAGTTTTGCCTGAATCAGTTATTTCAGACGGGGTTATGAAATACTGGTTTTTTAATTATATTATTTTCCTTCACTTATTAACTGGAATTCTTTAATGAAAAAGAAGTGTCCCTCATCAAGGTTGTTCAGTTACCCTGAAACATGGTTCATGTGGGAAAGGCAGGATAAAATGCCTCCTTTCTCCCCTTTCGTTGCCAGTTCTCAAAGTAAACTGATGTGTTCATAATACTTTATCTTGGCCAGTAAACCGCGTTGTTACCACACAGGGCACACATACAGAGGCGGAGTCTGCAGGCCTAGGGGGCGGACATGGGGATATCTGAGAACAAATATGAAGAGAGAAATACAGGCGGCCTGACTGGGGGCAGGGGATCTGCTCTACTTTTCTGACACAGATGGAGAAATAAGATACTTATCAGAAATAACTGGGCTTCCCTGGTGGTCCAGTGGCTAAGACTCCACTCTCCCAATGCAGGAGGGCCAGGTTCAGTCCCGGGTCAGAGAACTAGATCCCACATGACACTAAGTTCACATGCAGCAACTAAAGATCTCGAATGCTGCAGTCAAGTAAATAAATATTTTTAAACTAAATAGTGGCGTAAGAACCCGTCTCTAAGTGCAGGAGACCAGAGACATGGGTTTCATCCCTGGGTCAGGAAGATCCCCTGGAGGAGGGCATGGGAGCCCACTCCAGAATTTCTGCCTGGAGAATCCCCATGGGCAGAGGAACCTGACAGACTGCAGTCCACCAGGTCACAAAAGGTCAGACGCGACTGAAGCAGCTTAGCACGCACACAAAAACTAAATAGAAGGAAATAAAAGGAACAAATAAATAAATAGAAGAAAAAAGATAAATAAATGACCTCTGGGTAATTTGGCAAAAATACAGCCACAAAGGTGGGGCCCATAGTGAATGACCCAACCCAATGTGTATTGAGAGAGGGAGAGGTTGGAGGGAAGAATGATGTACAATCACCTTTGTGCTTCAGTATCTTAAGCCCAGCTAACTTGGTGATGTTCCTATCAACCAATTTAAGGAATGTTGTTCAACCTTCACCAAGCTTGCTTTTGTTATTTTGGAATTCCTCAAGCCGTTCAAGTGCCCTTGCCGTTGGAGGTAGGAGCCTGACAGACAATAACTAACACGGGTTCACTGAAGAGGTCATGCCAACCCCAGTGGCAGTTCCTTGCTCATGGCTCTAAAAGGAGAGATCAAGGGGAGGGCAGTGTGTCAGGATGTCTGAGTCTCAATGAGGCATTTGATACGGCCATGGGGAACCACAGGAAAATTTCCTGGACCCATGTATACAAAAAAGAAGGGAAATTCATTTACCACCACTGGAGGACACTTTTTACACACCTACCTCTTACACAATACTATAAATACAGGAAAAGAATGAACCATTTCCCTTACCTTTGCAGGAACAAGTAAATTCAGGTTAAAGTACCAGTTGATGAGAGATTACTTATTTTCCAGGAGAATATAAAAGTATAGAAAAAGTAACCAAATTGGAAAATCATCATTTTGTAAACTTGAGTGGCAGTTCTCATTTGAAAGGCACCCTCCCTCAACCTAGACAGCATATTAAAAAGCAGAGACATTACTTGGCCAACAAAGGTCCGTCTAGTCAAAGCTAGGGTTTTTCCAGTAGTCATGTACGGATGTGAGAGTTGGACTAAAAAGAAAGCTGAGCACCGAAGAATTGATGCTTTTGAACTGTGGTGTTGGAGAAGATTCTTGAGACTCCCTTAGACTGCAAGGAGATCAAACCAGTCCATCCTAAAGGAAATGAGTCCTGAATATTCATTGGAAAGATTGATACTGAAGCTAAAGCTCCAATACTTTGGCCACCTGATGCAAAGAACTGACTCATTGGAAAAGATCCTGATGCTGGGAAAGATTGAAGGCAGGAAGAGAAGGGGACAACAGAGGATGAGATGGTTGAATGGCATCACCAACTCGATGGACATGAGTTTGAGCAAGCTGCGGGAGTTGGTGATGGACAGGGAAGCCTGACAAGCTGTGGTCCATAGGGTCACAGAGTCAGACACAACTGAGCAACTGAACTGAACTCCCTGAACCAGGAGAACAAAAAGCTGAGACCAAGAGAATTCTGTAGAAACAAAACTTGTTGGGAATTTCCTGGAGACCCAGTGGTGATGACTCAGTGCTTTCACTGCCTTGGTCTGAGTTAAGTTCCCGGTTAGGGAACGAAGATCCTGCAACAAAAACAGAACTTGTTAAAATAATCCTTATCTTCCTTTAGCCTCCCCACATAGTTTAGACACTTTCCCACAATTGCCTCTTTCAACCTAACATATAAGCAAGTATGTTTTGCCATGTCTTTGGGCTTTCATTTTTTTTAAGAAGGCTTGTGTTATGTAAAACTTAAATATGTATACTGTTCTGCTAATCTGTCTGTCAGGTTGATTTTTCAGAACGAGCCCGGACCCTAAGAAGGTCAAAGAAAACTTTTCCCTCCCCTACACAGGCAAAGATCATCAGTGGATGCCAAAATCATTAGGTTAAGTGTGATGGAGGCTGGATATTCATTTACATGGTGCTGAAACCAAGGGTAGTCAGCAGTTAGCTGTTAATAAGTAATAATAGTAACCTGCCTTCACTGATCAAGCTCACTTTGTTTTTATAGAAACTTGCATGTCCTCCAAACACCACATAGCCCAAACAATGTTTGCCCAAGTTGTTTTTTGAGACTTGGAGCTGGCTGTGTCTGGTTTGAGCTAGAGCCAGTTAAGACCCTCCATCTGGACATGCACAAGTGTCTGCTGGATGACATTTTGACATCAGAAGGACAAAGCTTCATTCTCAGACCTTGCTAACGCAGTCATTTTCTGAACACAGGTCCCAATAAGAGGCCTGTAGCTTAGTTGTTCCCATGCAGAATGTTGATCACAGCACCTTTCTCTTATCTCCAATTACCTTTCATCACACCTCAGCTTTATCCCATGAATATCCCAAGCCCCTTGTCTTTTGGGAAGTAAATCTGAGGCTTGTCCTCTCTTCCCTTGTTTGGCTGCTTTATGAATAAGCCCTCTGCTGCAAACCTAACATTTGGCTTGCTGTGCATCAGGCAGACAAACGTGGTTTGGTAATATTGCCAAAGAAATAACCCATCTTGCCACTCAAAAGGGCAAAAAGTACCTCTACAAGAAAGAGATCCTGGGGGTCACTACTTTAACCGGGTAATCACACTAAGGTTAAGAATAATGGAACAAGTAGACATTATGATCCCCCTGACACAAAGCCCTGTGAAGTACATAGCATTTGGTAGACTGCAAAAAATAATCGCCTAAAAGATATCCCTGAAGGACAGGGAAGCCTGGCGTGCTGCAGTCCATGGGGTGGCAAAGAGTCTGACACGACTGAATTGACTGAACAACAACAAAAGATATCCATGCCTTAATCCCTAGAATGTGTGAAGGTTATCTTACATTGGGATCAAGAGGGTCTTTGCAGATGCGATTAAATCAAGGGTCTTGCAACGGGGAGATCCTCCTGGGTTGTCTGGGAGAACTCTAAATGTAATCACACTTATCACTATAAGAGGGAGGCAGAAGAAGACTCAATACACACAAGTATAGAGGAGGAAGCAGTGTGACACAGAGGCAGAGACTGGAGTGATGTGGCTGTCACAGCAGTCCAAGTGCGGGTTGGAATTTCCAGACACAGAGCATTTCAGAAGGGAGTGAGTTTATTAAGAACAAAGAGCAGAGATGAGAGTGCTGAGAGCACAGCAGGCCGATCTCCTAACAGACAGGGCAGAGTCAATGGGATGCTGTTAGAACAGTGGGCTGGCTCAAGGGAGAGCCGACGAGTTTCGTGAGTTAGTAGCCAATTTTCATAGTTTCCAGACATAATTCCTGCTGAAAGAGTGGCATTAGGTAATGGGTTAGGGTGCTGTAGAGTGACTACCAGGGTGGGCATTTTTGCTTAACTGGGGTCAGGAAGCTTATAAAGGGGCTCAGTCAGTTTCAGAGGTGACCTTGGTTCTGGGCTCCAATTCTATGGCCTTAGTGCAAGACCCCACACTTGTGACCTGGGGATAGGACTCCACATTGGCCACAAGTCAAGTTATGCCAGCAGCCGCCAGAAGCTGGAGGAACAGATTTTTCCCTCGTGTCTTTGGAGTGGGCCAGGCCCTGTGGACCCCTTGATTTTTTTGTTTTGAACTTCTGGCTCCCAGAATTATGAAGCAAGAAATATCTGTTTTTTTTAAACCATCAAGTCTGTATTAATTTGTTATAGCACCCATAGGAAACTGATACCTGGTGTCATTCATGAAGTATTCTTGCCCAAACCATGTAATCAGAATCTAATTAGGCCTATAAGGGAATTCCCTGGTGGTCCAGTGGTTCAATCCCTGGTTGGGGAACTATTAATAAGATCCCACAAGCCACCCAGTGCAGCCAAAAAAAAAAAAGGAATCTAATTAGGCCTTTAAGAGTAATTTCTAGGTTAAAGAAAAAGCAGAAATTTGAGGAACAAGTTAAAAACACCATGAGAGTACAGTTTGATGAAACCAACATGCGGAATATCCTACAAAACAACTGGCCAAGTCTCTTCAAAGGATCATTGTCACAGAAAGAAGGGGACTGTTCTAGAATAAAGAGACTAACAAGATCTAACAGTAAAATAAAGTGCTTGATCCTTGACTCAAGAATACTGGCCCTTGAAAGAACAATTACCATAAAAAAATACTTTGGGAACCATTGAAAAACTTTGAATATTGATTAATATTAAGTAATATTGTTGTTGTTGTTTAGTTGCTAAGTCATGTCCGACCCTTTTGAGACCCCATGTACTGTAGCCCGACAGGCTCCTCTGTCCATGAGATTTCCTAGGCAAGAATACTGGAGTGGGTTGCCATTTCCTTCTCCAGAAGATCTTCCCGACCCAGGGATCAAACCTGGGTCTCATGCATCGACAGGTGGATTCTTTACCACTGAGCCATCTGAGAAGCCCATTAAGTAATATTAGGAATTATTAATTTTCTTAGGCATAATCATATTGCAGGCAAATGTCCTTAGATTTTTGGGTATGCATGCTGAAATATTTAAGCATAAAATGCCTTGATCTCTATAATTCACATTGAAATGCACCGGCTAAACATATATATTTTATATGTGTGTATTATATGTTTTATATGTGTGTATGTATATATATACACACACATATAATTATATGTATATATATTTGCCATTTGCCATATTTTCAAATAAGGGAAAATGTTGCAATATTGGATTAGGTGGTGGGTATATGGGTATTTATATTCTTCCTACTGTTTTAAAAGTTTCCTAATAAAAGAAATGTAAGAAGCAATCAGCCTCTTTTAAAAGGAGGTTATAACGTTGCTCAGCTTCCTTTAGAAGCAATCAGGACTTCCCTGGTGGTCCAGTAGTCTGCCTTGCAGTGCAGAGGTTGCAGGTTCGATCCGTGGTCTGGTCAGGGAACTAAGATCTCACATGCTACGGGGCACCTAAGCCCGAGTGCCACAGTGAAGATCCCACACGTCTCAACTAAGACATGATGCAGCCAAACATTAAAAAAAAAGAAAAAGAAAAAGCAACTATAGAAGCAATCAACCCAGTGCAGAACTCAGCCTCTCCCTGCATGCTGCTGGGAAATGGGAGGCTCTGGGTCCTGGGTGGTGTCTGACATTGTTGCCTGGCCTTTTAAAGACAGCTCCCTCTGTGGTTATTTATCAGAACATAACTGTGTTTGATAACTGGCTGACATCTCTATCGCCACTATATTTAGAAGTTGATGGTTTAATGATAGGCAATAAACAGCCTTGGAATGTGATCTATTCTCATCTGAGAGTCATCTGACAGGGGCCAATAAAATTGAACACTTTAAGAGTCAGCAGGTACTTTAACCCTTAGGATAATCTCTTTGTCCCTATTCTTTGGGAAATAACACAATCGCAAGACTATTTTGGGAAAGTATGACGTTAATGGTCAAGAAAGTACAATAAACAAAGAAACAGGGACATCCCTGGTGATCTAGTGGCTAAGACTAGTTCCCTTGTCAGGGAACTAGATCCCACATACCGTGACTAAGACCCGGTGCAGCCAAATAAATTAAGTAAATAAATTTAAAAAGAAAGAAAGAAACAGATGGCCCTGAGCTGCTGAAAGCCAGATGCCCACAGATGCCACTGGACAGAACTAACCATTGTACCTGCAATTGTTCTCACTGGAGCATTAAAACAAACCAGCACTGTGAGAGTAGCTCTAAGCAAACAATGCCAAATGTTGGAGTGGCTCATTTCATCTTTCCTATCAACTCCTTTTCATGTTATTCATTTCTGTTTTCTCTACTCCACATTATGGATGATTCTTCCAGATTACTAATTCTCTATCAATGGATTGAATTAGCCTGTTTATCTCTTTGAACAGCTTTAGTCTCCAAGCATGCTCCCCATCTGAGTTTCTTGGTTGTAAAGTCACCTGCTGATTTGTTCTCCTGAGGGTGTTTTTTATTTTGGCTCATCTTGCGAACAGTTGTCTTCCAAGGGAGCTCCCTGTCTGGAGGTATCCCTGGGGCTGACTTAAGCTTTTGCCTGTGTTCAGCCCCTCTGAGATTCACAGGTTCCAAACCACATTTAAGTTATTAAGTAATTCAGACATACAAAAATATGAATTGCACAACGAGTTCCCATAGACCCTCTGTACACTTCCTTGAATACATCTCTCCATACTCACCCCACCTTGAATTTAGCATTTAACAATCCTGTGCATTTCTTTTTGTTTTTATTATGATACTTAACTCCAAACAATACATATATTTTAAATTTATTTACAATGTTAATTTCTGCTATACAGTGAAGTAATTCAGCTATACATACATATGTAGTACACACACACACACACACACACTCCTTTTCATATTCTTTCTCATTAGATTTAATCACAGGATATTGAATATAGTTCCTGTGCTATACAATAGGACCTTTAGACAATGTATTATTTAGTGAGGTTTTCACATTACATACTATTTTTCTGTGATTTGCTTTTTTCCTTCACATTGTGAGATTAATCCACCCTGGTATGTTAGGCATACTACTGCTGAATGTATATCTTGTATGACTATACGGCCATTTCCCTACTGGAGAACACTTGAGTTTCTTTTTTCTCCCCCCTTACAATTAGTAACATCAAGGATTCATGTACATTAATCTGTGTGACTGTGTTTAGGGTGTGTTACCAGAAGTGGAAACACTGTGTTGAAAAGAACACACCTCATTTTTAGTAGGTACACAGCACAAGTGAAGGAGCACACAGAGAAAAAAACAGTTTATTTAAGATTGAAGTAAAGCAGAAAGCAGCAGAGTTTCCCTGGTGACTCAGACTGGAATCTGCCCATAAGGGGAGAGATTCAGTGTCTGGGTTGGGAAGATCCCCTGGAGAAGGGAATGGCTACTCACTCCAGTATTCTTGCCTGGAGAATTCCATGGAGAGAGGAACCTGGTGGGCTAGTCTATGGAGTCGAAAAGTCAAGACATGACTCAGCAACATTTTCACTTTCAAGGTAGAAAGACAGATGGGTATCCTCTCTGAGGAGTACAGGAAAAATTAAGTACACATATAGGACAGTTTTGGGTCTTTGTTTACACTTGTCCAATTATCTTTTTTCACACCTGACCAGTCCCTAAGACCCTCCCCAAGATGTGTGCAGCTTTTTGCCAAGGTGGAGTCCACTGAAGAGGCCTGTGGAGGGATATCCAAGCTTATCATGGGGTGGCATCCCCTCCTTTTCTGACCCGCAAGGAAACTTCCTGAGAATGTGCAGACAGGAAAGTTTTCCTTGACCTCAGGAGTGATCATCTTAAGTCTTTATTTTAGCAGAACTCAGCTCAGCTTCTGCCACTAGCTTTGTTCTCAGAGTGTCTGGGTGAGAACAAAGCTTCAATTTTACTTCACTCAACGAACACCAGCTGTCCAGCCCAGGTGCCAATCTATCTCCTACCACAATACCTGTCTGTGACCTTAAGCAAATTATTTAATATCCCTGAGCATTCCTCTCTTTGCCTGCTAACCAGGGTAGATAAGTATCTACTTTGTAAGGTTTTAAGAACTCAGTGAAGTGAAACACAGTCTAGCACAGACAGAAGCACTAAATACATGAGAGCTGCTATCAGACCACCTGACCTGCCTCTTGAGAAACCTGTATACAGGTCAGGAATCAACAGTTCAGACTGGATATGGGACAACAGACTGGTTCCAAATAGGAAAAGGAGTACTTCAAGGCTGTATATTGTCACCTTGCTTATTTAACTTATATGCAAGAGTACATCATGAGAAACACTGGGCTGGAGGAAGCACAAGCTGGAATCAAGATTGCCAGGAGAAATATCAATAACCTCAGATATGCAGATGACACCACCCTTATGGCAGAAAGTGAAGAACTAAAGAGCCTCTTGATGAAAGTGAAAAAGGAGAGTGAAAAAGTTGGCTTAAAGCTCAACATTCAGAAAACTAAGATCATGGCATCTGGTCCCATCACTTCATGGTAAATAGGTGGGGAAACAGTGGAAACAGTGGCTGACTGTATTTTTTGGGGCTCCAAAATCATTGCAGATGGTGACTGCAGCCATGAAATTGACAGACGCTTACTCCTTGGAAGGAAAGTTATGACCAACCTAGACAACATATTAAAAAGCAGAAACACACACACACACACAAAAAATAAAAAATAAAAAGCAGAGACATTACTTTGCCAACAAAGGTCTGTCTAGTCAAGGCTATGGTTTTTCCAGTGGTCATGTATGGATGTGAGAGTTGGACTATAAAGAAAGCTGAGCGCTGAAGAATTGATGCTTTTGAATTGTGGTGTTGTAGAAGACTCCTGAGAGTCCCTTGGACTGCAAGGAGATCCAACCAGTCCATCCTACAGATCAGTCCTGGGTGTTCACTGGAAGGACTGATGTTGAAGCTGCAACTCCAATACTTTGGCCACCTGATGCAACGAGCTGACTCATTTGAAAAGACCCTGATGCTGGAAAAGATTGAGGGTAGGAGGAAAAGGGGATGACAGAGGATGAGATGGTTGGATGGCATCACCAACTCAATGGACATGGGTTTGGGTGGACTTCGGGAGCTGGTGATGGACAGGGAGGCCTGGCGTGCTGCAGGTCACGACTGAATTGAACTGAAGATTACAAAGAACCCAAGGTCAGAGAATAACAATGGGAGCAGGTGACCTTGCCCTGTAGTAGTACCTAACAAGGCAATTTCAAGGAGGAAAAAAAACTGGCAGTGACTAAGGAAAATAGAAGTCGGAAAAAAATCTTTGCTGAGTGGGGACCAAGCTGTAAATGTTCCGTAGAAAAATGCAAAAGATGTGCAATTTTTAAAACATGAATTATTAGATACAGAAACTGGTACACTCCAGTTAGAATAGTGATGGTAGATATAGACAAACATGCAGTCTGAAGGAGACTGTCATTTGGAGTATAAGCCAGGACGAGGGTCCCCCGGTGGTCCAGTGGCTGAGACTCCACTCTTAATGCTGGGGACACAGGTTCAATCCCTGTGGTCAGGGAACTAGATCCCACATGCCACAACTAGACCCTGGATGCTTCAACTAAGACCTGGCACAGCCAGTTAAGTAAACTAACATTAAAAATTAAAGTGGGACAATTTGATGGAACATACACTATTACTTTTAAAAGCCCACATCCTTTGACTCTGAAACTTCAAATGGGTACAAACAGGGAATCAGACTGGTTTATAGCTTGAAAGAAACTCAAATGCCCCCTACCAAACAAATTTATAATACACTGTACATGCTAGTGGGGAATCACCTTTATGACAGTGACAAAAAGAAGCAAAGGGTACCTTTTCTCCACTTTTTTAAACTGTGGTGAAATACACATAAAACTACCATGTTTACCATTAAAAAAATTTTATTGGGGTATAGTTGATTTACAATGTTAGTTTCAGGTACACAGTAAACTGAGTCAGTTATACATACAAACACTTTGGGATCCTCTTCTCTTATAGGCTATTACAGAGGACTGAATTTCCTGTGCTATACAGGTCTTTATTAGTTATCTATTTTATACTTAGTGGTGTGTATGTATCAATTCCAATCTTCCAATTTATCCCTCCCCAAATCTTTACCACTTTTAGGCATACAGTTCAGTGGTAATAACAATGTTCATAACATTGAGCAATTATCACCACCATCCATCCCCATGAACTCTTTCACCTTGTAAAACTGAAACAATACCCATTAAGTATTTCTTCACTTCCTCATTCCCAGCTCCTGACAACCACCAGGAGTATTATTCTTCTAAAAATATATCCAGACAACCTATGTTTTCACCAATTCATCAAGAAGAAAACTGGATGATTGTGTTAATAGTATAATTAAAACCTCAAATATTAAAAATGATATGGTACTCCATCTAGAAATCCTCAACATTGGTGTCAATATGTGACAAACCTAATTTTAGTTTTTTGTAATGTACCTGGAAAGAGGTACAGCTAGATGTCAACTGTGATGCTCATTCACTTTCACATCCCTAAATCTTTCTGTACCCTCTTGCTTTTACTCAGACCCACCTATTTTTATTTGCTTTAAAACATTTTATTGCAATCTAATAAAGATCACCTAACTGATTTTGGTCCCCAAATTTCTAGGCAGCCCACCCCCTCTCCACCGGAGTTTGACAGCTGCTCACACAGGTTCACGCAGGAAACATGTGAAGTTTCAAGGATCTGACCAACACCAGGTAGGGGACATCCTCTGCATCAGCAAAATCCTAGAACTTCATAAAAGAAATACATATTAAAAACATGCAAAAAAAATGCAAGTAGCTGGCATTAGAGCATCAATCTGTTATAGATACAAGGGACAGACTGGTATAAACTATCAGAGAGAACAGTGATTAGCCAAAAAAGACTTGCGGCAGTAATCACCTTCTAGTATATACAGATACCCAATTATTTATTACACCATATATCTGAAACTAATATAACTATATACCAATTTTACTTTTTAAAGAAAACTGCCACACAAGAAGGAAAGAAACAAGAGTGGATCAGGTGGTTTCAAAGATCCTCAGAGAACCATTCAGAGACTCTAGTCCAACCAGTTCATCACCACCACTCTGGAGCTGGCAGAAAAACCAGGAAGAGACTTACCACAGTACCCAGGTAGAAGGCATCTTGCTCTCCACTTCTTGTCACAGCCTGTTGCTGAAGTGGCAGGAACCATCACCTGGACATCCCAGCCACTCCAAAAGTGCTTCTCCAAGAGAATTCCAAACTTTAGGCCTTCAGTCACCAGGCTAGCCTGGAATCTCTGTGAAGGGGTACTGCCCTGGCTGGGCTTCCAAAGCTCTCAGGCTAGAAAAAAGATGAAAGCAGGACAACCAATGAGAGAAACAAAACAGTCACAGCCTTCCCACCAGCTCTTTTCAAATATCCAAGTATCCAGTTCCCCCAAATGAGTCAGAAATTAATTTTGACATCAAGACCAGTATCAGAGACTCTAGTCTGAGAAATCATCATTCCCAATTTAGGGAGATCTGGATCAAGGAAAGCATTAGAACATTCAGAGATGATAGCCCCAATATAAGGATTTATCAAATTACGAGTTCAGCTTTGTAAAGTTCAGGAGAGAAAGGCAGAAAACAAATTTAAACTGCAGAAATATCTCCATCAAAAAAGCACCTTATTAAAAAAAAAAAAAAAAAAAAGCACCTTATGTAGAGTAACTCATACTAGGAAAAGGGGTGGAGGAAGCAGGTTTAGCAAGGTTGAGAAAAAAAAAGTTCTAAGAGTTAAAGAAAGATAACCTGTGAAGAGACAGATAGCAGCACAGCTAATACTTACCCCTCTTTTAAGAATAACACACCGGTGGACGTTTTAACTCCTGATGGAGAAATGAGACACAGGAATACGAGATCAGTAACAGTTCTTGAACAGTAACTTCTCGCCGCAACCAAATACCAAAGATCCCAGCACGGGGGGCGGGGGGCGGGGCGCGGTGGAGGTGGTCAGCGCGCTGCGGTGATGGCGTCAGCGAGACACTCAGAATCACCTGGAGTCATCATCACCCCCATCCTTCCCCAGTGAAACCGCCAGCCACTCCAGCTCGCACAATCCACTCACCCTCGTGGTGCCTCGGACCCTCCTTCGAGAATCAGGAGCCTGGAAAGAAAGCAGTTAGTCAGGAGAGTCCAGGGCGACTCCAGACGAGTCCCCCGTGCCCTGGGCTGGGTCAGTTCCAAGCAGTGGCGTCACAGAGATATCAGAAACTCTAGTCTGTATTAATAATTCATCCCGCTCAGCCCGAGACTGCGGTTCCCCCACTCAACGTGTTCCCGAGGTACCTGCACGCCGGTAGCTGTGCAAAGACGGCGCAGGCTGCAGCCTCCCCCTGGTCTGGGGAAGGTTCCGCAGCAAGCGACAGGCCCACCGCCTGAGAACCATCCTTACTCTGCGCGAGCTCGTCGCACAAAGAGAATGGCACGGGCGGGGCCAGGGCTATTTATTGACGGCGGCGCGGCTTCGGGACCTGACGGGCATGGCTGTCTTCTGAGATGCCTGTCTCGACCCGCAGAATGTTCCTCATCAGTCGTCCACACAAGACGAAAGCAATGTGAAAGAGAGGCCACGAGCGAATATTTCACATTCTTCTGGGCAAATATTCGGAGACGTTTTTGTGAATTTTTAAATACAAAGAACAGGTGACCTGACTGGCCAGGCCGGAGAAAGTCCCCAGCGCTGCCCAGTGGGCGTACACTTCCTGGATGGCCTCCTAGGAGGTCCAGTCCCAGCTTGTGTAACCCGAAGGCTTGTCTTTAGTTGTCACGTGTCCCAGCAAGGCATTGGTGTCACTCCAAGGGACTGTCATCCCGCTGTCTCTAGCCAGCGAAATCTGAATTCGCAACCCCCCTTCCAGCCCACAGACCTGTCAGGCACATTATTTCTGGTCCTTTTTTTATAAACAGCTTTCAGTTCAGTTCAGTCGCTCAGTCGTGTCCGACTCCTTGCGACCCCATGAACCGCAGCACGCCAGGCCTCCCAGTCCATCACCAGCTCCCGGAGTCCACCCAAACCCATGTCTATCGAGTCGATGATGCCATCCAACCATCTCATCCTCTGTCGTCCCCTTCTCCTGCCCTCAGTCTTTCCCAGCATCAGGGTCTTTTCCAATGAGTCAGCTCTTCGCATCAGGTGGCCAAAGTACTGGAGTTTCAGCTTCAACATCAGTCTTTCCAATGAACACCCAGGACTGATCTCTTTTAGGATGGACTGGTTGGATTAATTTTATCCAGACTGGTTAGATAATTTTATCTACGGCGGATGTGGGGGTGGGGTGGGGGGTGCTGGGGGGGTGAGTGGGCGGGGCAGCACAACCTGAAAGTTGTGAATTCTGTTTTATTCTGCAGGCAAAACTGAGGACCTTGAAATATGTACGCCATCATGTGTGAAATAGACAGCTAGTGGGAATTTGCCCTGTAACCCAGGGAGCTCAACCTGGTGCTCCCTGAGGACCTGGAGGGGTGGGATGAGAGTATGGGGGTGGGAGAGAGGTTCAAGAAGGAAAGGATATATGTATACTTACAGCAAACACAACATTGTAAAGCAATTATCTTCCAATTAAATGTTAAAAAAACAAAACAAACAAACAAAAAACACTGAAGACTTTAGCCCAGGTTGCAGCCTCTCAGCTCCAAAGAAGAAATGGAGGAGCCAGGCTATATAGGGTTTTTGCAACAAAGACCGTGTAGTCAGAACTTTGAAAAATTTACTGTAATTAAAGAAAATCAGACATCTCAAGTCAATGAATTTACTCTTTTTCTGTGTATGGGAAGATGCAAAAGTCTGTGCTTGTAGAAGTAATTCCTCAGCCATCTGGGGCTGGTATCCTGTGTTTCCCCAACTTTATTCTACAAGGGGTGAACCGTTGTAGGGGGTGGCTTCAGCCACAATTTTTTCCTCTTACACAACTGAAACTCTGTACTTGTGAACAGTTACTCCCCATTTCCCTCTTTTTCAAGTTTTTTTTTTTCTTCTTCTTCATCCCACAAACCATTATTAGAGAACTCTCCCTGCGACTCCAAATCCTTCAGCCCTTATGTCCCCGGAGAGGGCTCTGCCCCTTGTCCTAGGAAGTGGCTCCACCTATGGGTGGCTCAAGGCATTTCAAAATGGGCTTAAAATACTCATCAGAGCGCCATGCAAAGGGACTGGAGTGAGCGTGTGTTACATACGAGTTAGGCCTGGGGTGCCCTGAGAGAGAAGGGACCAATCCATCAGGGCAGCTGGGGTGCTCCGCCCCCAACCTGGGATAAGGGAACCAGTTAAGGGCCCTCTCCGGAGGGTCCCATGGGCCAACTGGGAGCCAGCTCTTGCTTCAAGGTAGACCATCCCAGAGGGAAAGGAGGAGAACCACCCACGGAGGCACTTCCTTAGTGATACTGCTGATAGCCTGGGGCTGCAGTGCCCTCCTTTGGGGGCAGTTGGTTGGGGTTCTCCAATAAGGGGAGTGCACTGTGGAACTGCTGGACAGTGTAGTGAGTGTGGAGGATGCCAACACGCTGGATGAGGGCCTACAGAATGCCCACCCCTACCCCCCACCCCCCACCCCAAATCATTGCCGAGCCCACCATCACCAATGGGCCACTGTGGGCAGCTAGCACAGACCTGTCAGTGCTTCACTGGTAATAGAGTTCCAAAAATCTTCCTTGCCCCGCAGCCACACCAGACCCGTGGATGGTGGCAAACAGCAGCCCCACTCCTGCCCACACACCGCGAAGCTACCTCCAGTTTGAGGGGCTTTGCTCTTTAACAGCGTTGACACTGCCTTTCAATCAGTAAGGAATTCCTACAGGATCATTGTGGAAGCCCTTTATGGCCTGGAAGACTTCATTGCTGGTAAAACCCATAATGAAGGTTCCACCAAAATAATCCACAATTCTCCATGGGCAAGGCTCCTGAGCAAGGGTACTCCTCCATGGCTCATGTCTTTTTAAGTTCTGTGTACTTTGGCCAAGCCTCACTGCTTGCAGGATTTTACTTCCACCAGGGATCAAACCCAGGCCCTGGCAGTGAAAGCACTGAGTCCTAACCGCTGGAGGGCCAGGAAATGCCCTGATGTTGCTTTCTAATGAACTATTTCCCTAGTGAGGACTCATGAAATTAATTGACCCAGCTTCAGGAATTCTCTTTTTTGGCCCATTAAGCTGTTGGTGGTAATTTCCCTAAAGTTTAGCATTACTATTGCTGCCAGTGAATCAACATTTTAAGGCCTTTCCAGCTTTGATTCACAGCAGAATATCCCTTGCCACCAGCTGCTGCTCCTGGAAACACTGACACCTTCCTCTCCTCCCTCTCTCTTGTCCCCATACCTCTAAAAAATAATCAGGAATAGCCTCTGGTACAGTGGTTTTTCTCAACTTTGGCTGAAAACGTCGTGGTGGCTTTAATGCTATACAATGCATTGGCCTACTTCACAAGACTCTTGACTCTTATAGGGGTGGCCGGGGTGGGGGGTGCATATCAGTATTTCTTTAGCCTCCCAAATAATCTCCATGTATCACTACCTTTGCAAACCTTAACTCCAATGATTTGAAATTAAAAGATTTGAGGGACTTCCCTGGCGGTCCAGTGGTTAAGACTCCATGCTTCCACTGCATGGGGTGAGGGTTTAATCCCTGGTCAGGGAACTAAGATCCTGCATGTTCCTCTGAGCAACCAAAAATAAATAAGATGGGGGTTTACTTTTAAAGATTTATTCTATTACCTGGCAGGTTAAGTTTTTAAAAACTTAAGCAAGCCCCCAATTTCTGCTGCTGCAGCAGTTAAACTGCACATACTACAAAGTTATGGTCAGAGCATACAATATCATATTACAGTTCACCTATCTTGTTAGTAAGACCAGCCTTTGAGAATTGGTCCAGGAACCAGAAGTATATATATTTTTTTTACCTTTACAATCTTTTCCTTAACAAGGCTTCCCATACTTTGTCACTCCTAAAATGTTTTGGTTTTCCAGAGGGGAATGATTTATTGAAAAATACACAACATGAAACTTTAAGTTGTGTGATTCTGGATTGCCAGTTGGTATTCATAGGCTGTTTTTTGGAAGGAGAGGCTGGGATTCTAATCAGGCTAAAGAAAGTGTTGCTTCGCAAATGGCTCAGTGGTAAAGAACCCACCTGCCAACGCAGGAGATGCAGGTTGGATCTCTGGGTTGGAAAAGATCCCCTGGAGAAGGAAATGGCAACCCACTCCAGTATTCTTGCCTGGAAAATCCAACAGACAGAGGAGCCTGTTGAGCTACAGTCCACAGGGCTGCAAGAGAGTCTGGATGTGACTAATACAACAAACTGGTAAGGACTTTTAACTGCTCCAGTAAGAAGCAGCCCCTAGGGAAGGGCTTGTGTGGGAGGAACGCCCGTTTCCCCAGCGCTACGCCGCACAGCTTTTATTCTTTTTTCGTAATTAAATGTACTATTAAGTACAAAAAGGATACTGTCAGTGAAAAAGTGTTAGTCACTCAGTCCTGTCAGACTCTTTGTGACTCCATGGACTGTCGCCCGCCAGGCTTCTCAGTCCAGTGAATTTTCCAGGCAAGAATACTAAGGTGGGTTGTCATTCCCTTCTCCAGGGGATCTTTCAGACCCAGGGGTTGAACCCAGGTCTCCTGCATGAAGACAGACTTTTACCTGAAACTGGAGTAAAAACACCACTTGAAGTTAGGCAGGAACCATACAACACCAACCCCAGTGTTCAAGCAGAGTGGAAAAATACCCTGGCCCCGAAATCACTTGTTTCTCCCTAGTTTTGCCCTGGATAGCTTAAGTGAACATCTCCACATGCTAACCTCTGAAAAAAGCTTCAGAATACCTATGGTAGAGAATGGTATGATGAGAATTACTGGGGTGACTCAAAGATCCAGGTACAGTGCCTGGCCCATCCCTCTTTATTGCCTTGCCCCCAAACTCACTTCCCTAAAACCCTCACTTGGAAAACTCCAGCTTCAGAGCCCACAGCACATTTCTGCTCTTGATGATCTAGAACTTTGGAAGTGAGGCAATTCAGACAAATGCTTTATTTTAAAAGGAGACTACCAAAACTAAGAGGCTAAGTATTTGACACTAGATCACCCAGGTGGGATTTATAAAACCGATTAAACTGCACCTCATTTTTACTCTTTTGTCCACCCCTAAATTTATTCATACCTTAAACAAAAGACTGGAAGACTCACAGGTTAAATATGAATAGCTCTGCACAGAATGTGTACAAGAGAGGGAGGAACCATAAACCTCTCTCAACACTGCCTTTAAACCCACACTAATTTCTCCTCCCCAAAACCCTTTGCAAATCCCATCCCTACTTTTCCCTAAAACAAACCCCACCAAAATTAAAAGGGGCACCTGGAATTTGTTTTTTGTCATGGACATAACTTACCACCTACAAAAAAGTCACAACGAAGTATAGCTATAGCCATGGCCCCTAACATATATATAAGACTCCAGAAGTACTGCCCTTTCATGGTCTGTGGAATTCAGACATTCAGAGAAGCCATTATCCCTCCCCAAATAAAAATAAACATCCGTATTCATCATTTCCTTTTTATTCATTAAGTATACAAATTTTTAATTACATGACTTTGTGTGTTTACAAAGCAAAAAACAGGACACAGGGTGGCAGTGTTGACTCACTTTAAACAAAAAAAAAAAGGAAAGCCATCCTTAAAGTACCAACTTACACGAAACGTAAATTCTGGTGAACACACTCATTAAAACATAAATAACAAAAACAAGCTAGTTGAAAGGTTACAACCTAATCATAGAACAAACTGACACAGCACAGGACTAAAATATAGGGAAAGACCAAAGTCCATGGGTCTACTAGAGACAGACAAAAAGTAAGGCCCCTAATCCACCTCCTCAATGGTGGGGCCAGACCCAGAACCCCCTTTAGGGGCCTGAGCCCCAAAGCCGCCAGCCCCGGGGCCGCCCGCCCCCTGGTACAGTCTGCTGATGATGGGGTTACACACCTGCTCCAACTCCTTCCTCTTGTGCTCAAACTCATCCTTCTCCGCCAAGGTGTTGGCGTCCAGCCAGGAGATCACCTCCTGGCACTTATCCAGCACCTTCTTCTTGTCCGCCTCGCTGATCTTGCCCTTCAGCCCCTCATCCTCCACGGCGCTCTTCATGTTGAAGGCGTACGACTCCAGCGCGTTCTTGGCAGACACCCTCTCGCGCTGGACCTCGTCCTCCGCCTTGTACTTCTCCGCCTCCTGCACCATGCGCTCGATCTCCTCCTTGCTCAGCCGGCCCTTGTCGTTGGTGATGGTGATCTTGTTGGCCTTGCCCGTGCTCTTGTCCGTGGCCGTGACGTTCAGGATGCCATTGGCGTCGATGTCGAAGGTCACCTCGATCTGGGGCACCCCCCGGGGGGCCGGCGGGATGCCGCTCAGCTCGAAGCGTCCCAGCAGGTTGTTGTCCCGCGTCATGGCCCTCTCGCCCTCGTACACCTGGATCAGCACGCCCGGCTGGTTGTCCGAGTAGGTGGTGAAGATCTGCGTCTGCTTCGTGGGGATGGTGGAGTTGCGCTTGATCAGGGCGGTCATCACGCCTCCGGCCGTCTCCAGCCCCAGCGACAGGGGAGCCACGTCCAGCAGCAGCAGGTCCTGCACGTTCTCCGACTTGTCCCCCATCAGGATGGCCGCCTGCACCGCCGCCCCGTATGCCACCGCCTCGTCGGGGTTGATGCTCTTGTTGAGGTCGCGCCCGTTGAAGAAGTCCTGCAGCAGCTTCTGCACCTTGGGGATGCGGGTGGAGCCCCCCACCAAGACCAGGTCGTGGATCTGCGCCTTGTCCAGCTTGGCGTCGCGCAGAGCCTTCTCCACGGGCTCCAGGGTGCTCCGGAACAGGTCGGAGCACAGCTCCTCGAACCGCGCCCTGGTGATGGACGTGTAGAAGTCGATGCCCTCGAACAGGGAGTCGATCTCCAGGCTGGCCTGGGTGCTGGACGACAAGGTCCTCTTGGCCCGCTCGCACGCCGTGCGCAGCCGCCTCACGGCCCGCTTGTTCTGGCTGATGTCCTTCTTGTGCTTCCTCTTGAACTCCTCCACGAAGTGGTTCACCAGCCTGTTGTCGAAGTCCTCCCCGCCCAGGTGCGTGTCCCCGGCCGTGGCCTTCACCTCGAAGATGCCGTCGTCGATCGTCAGGATGGACACGTCGAACGTACCCCCGCCGAGGTCAAAGATGAGCACGTTGCGCTCCCCCTTGCCCGTCCTGTCCAGGCCGTAGGCGATGGCGGCGGCCGTGGGCTCGTTGATGATCCTCAGCACGTTCAGCCCCGCGATCACCCCCGCGTCCTTGGTGGCCTGCCGCTGCGAGTCGTTGAAGTAGGCCGGCACGGTGATCACCGCGTTGGTCACCGGGTGGCCCAGGTACGCCTCGGCGATCTCCTTCATCTTGGTCAACACCATCGACGAGATCTCCTCCGGGTAGAACGCCTTGGTCTCCCCCTTGTAGCTCACCTGCACCTTAGGCTTGTCTCCGTCGTTGATCACGCGGAAAGGCCAGTGCTTCATGTCCGACTGCACCACCGGGTCGCCGAACTTGCGGCCGATCAGCCGCTTCGCGTCGAACACGGTGTTCTGCGGGTTCAGCGCCACCTGGTTCTTGGCCGCATCGCCGATGAGCCGCTCGGTGTCGGTGAAGGCCACGTAGCTGGGGGTGGTGCGGTTGCCCTGGTCGTTGGCGATAATCTCCACCTTGCCGTGCTGGAACACCCCTACGCAGGAGTAGGTGGTGCCCAGGTCGATGCCAATGGCCCTGTTTTTCGCCATGCCGGTGCTCTGCCTCTTCGGCTACGAGATAAGCTTCAAAACTGGAAACGGCCGACGGGATCCGCGACGAGAAGCTCGAGCTTTTCGAAACCCGAAAACTGAACGCGCCGGTGCGGCTCCGGGAGATTCTTGGAGATAGCGGGTCTGCAGAAGCTGTTCTCACGGACGAAGCCGCAAGTTTTATCGGCTCTCTCCAGGCTGCTGTTTCTTCTCAGGCGGCTCTGTGTTTATAATTCCTCATCAAGCCCCGCCTTTTTCCTCCTCAGCCAATGACCGAGCTCAGTGGGGCTGCCAGGTCGGGAATATTCCAGGGGTTTCGCCTCAAGTCCTGCCCCCTGGCTTTCTGGGACCAATCAGCGCCCTGGATGCCACTCCTCCCAGAACTCTCCAGACTCTTCTAGGATTCGCTGAAACAGGAATCCTATGAGGAGGGGGAGAGGGGCTGAAAGGTCCACCCACTCAGTCTCTGGTTTCCTGGCGACCAGCCAGCCAAGTAGTTTGGAGTCGACTGGAAGGATCAGCCCTCGGCTTGTAATTAATTGTAGGGTGGTGAGAGGCTCTTGGGGCTCAAATTAGTTTGGTGGTTTAAAGTAAAATTAGGGGTGGGAGAGGAAAAAAAAAAAAATAAAGTAAAATTAAAGGCTACACGACTCCCGGGACAACCAAAATACAGAAAGTTCCCGAGTTTCTCGAAGAGGGTTGGCTATCTATGGACCAAGGAGAGTGATCGGAGGCTAACGCTGATGGAAGCAGCCAGTTTGGGCTGGCTCGCCGAGTGGCCGTGCTGGCCGAGAAATGCCTTGGTCATCCGCGGCGCTTTTCCCGTCTTATTTTTAAAATGGGAAGAAAAAGGAGAGCGATACGGCTGTTTAAGTTTTGGCTCCTCTTTAACCCTATTCAGATGAGTGGGTAAATTTTAATTTTCAGAAGAAAAGCAACTAGGTATATGGTTTTTAGATTGTAGAAGGTTTCCAACGCCTTAGAAGGGACCTGCTCGGTCCGGGGGTGTGGGAAGGGCCGGGTTGGAGCTACAGCGCCCCTGTCCCCGCCCAGAGCCGCTCCCTTTCGCCTCGGGCTGGACTGGGCTTGAGAAAAATTATTTTCCAAAGATATTTAGCTGTATTATGCGCATCTCCGGATTCCTCATCTTTCCCAGCCTGGGGTGCGGACGCCCCCCTCCCCTCCTCTGTGCCTTTTAAATTCCTGGTTCAGTCTCTGATGATCAGTGGTGCCCGGATTAACCTGAGTCCCGAATTCGGTCTTCTGCCTTGTCATTTGCGGCTCCTAGGCTGTCCACCACTTTTAAGTAAATGTGGTGTGGTGGTGAGCCTGCGAGGGGGAAGTGGGGGTCGGGGGAGCGTTCAGTCCTGTTTGAAGAGCATGCTATATAGTTGGTTGGCGGGTGGCCCATTTTAACCAAACTGTCTGGAATGATGCTGGAAGGTGAGAGAGGTTGGCGGGACCTAGGTTCTATGTCCTCTAAAAGTTCAGGTTGTTTGCTGTGTACTTAATTCGTCCATTTAACTTTTTATCCTAGATTTCAGCTTTCTGTTGTTACCCTCCTTCCTGTTTTAAATACAGTCACATTTGGTAATTTATTCTGGCTTTTGTTTCTTCATCCTTTATGGGCAATGCAAGATCCCTTATTAGGCGCCTAAAGTGAAAATGTGAGGGACATTAAAGGCATAGTAGAGGGGATTCACAACCCACGAAATAGACTCATTACTGTATCCACCTCTTGAGCACAGAAAACATAACAGCACAAGTAGGAGGAGGCAGTTGTGGGGGTTTGTTGTTGTTGTTTTAAAATTAATAGCTAAGCCTTAGTTGCAGCATGGTCAATCTTGGTTGTAGCATGTGGGATCTATTTTCTTGATCAGAGATCGAGCCCAGGCCGCCTGCATTCTCCTCCACAGAGTCTTAGCCCTTCTGGACCACCAGAGAAGTACCCGAGGAGGCAATTTCTGATAAAGGGAAGAAATCTTGCTTTTGAACACTTTTGCTTAACTGACATTTACACACGCGAGCACGCACAGCCATCCATCAAAACACCTCTTCCTGAAATCCGAGGGTATTCAGTTGTTTATTCTATAATTTGTTCAGGTTAGTCAGATATACAAATATTGCTTTAACAAATCTGTATCTTTCACTGTGCAGGTAGGTGATAACTTTTTTTACATTCAGGTGTCGCTCTCTAATGAATCACCTCCTTAATCTAGTCAAACTGGTTAAACTTCAGGAAATTTCCATCTCTTTATGCAGACTCTGAATGGGGATTCCCCAAACTTCCATCTTAGCCACCCAGTTTGTGAAGAAGTGTTCACCTCCAGAGAAGTCCTTAACCTCATCCCCTCTCTCTGAAAGCTTCCTCACCATCAGCTGCTACCAGCTGGAGTTCTGGATTTGCTCTCCTCTCCAAAAGTTGCGATTCTCTTCCTCTATTGGCTTGAAGCAAAGGGCATCATTGTCTCCACTGCTGAACAGGGAGACAAGGTGATAGGGCCTCAAATCTTGCAGTTGCTGGGGTGAGGGAGTGGGGGAGCCACTCGAAAATACTGTTTTTTATGAATCAAGCAGTCAGCTACACACTGTATTGACCTACGCTTTGTGTTGTCTCTCTCTGTGGATGACCTGGAAACCTAAATATCCATATTTCTTTTCCTTTTCCTACCAGGAGAGTCTCTTGAATTGTGTCTTCCTTTCACCCTGGACACTTCCCAAAGCAGGAACTCAGGTACAGGTTTAATTGGTGCCTAAGGAGATTTTAAGAATCCCAAGAGATTTTTCACAACTTTATTTGATGCATTTTGGAATGAGGTTTTTTGGGTTGGTTTTTTTTTTTTTTTTGGAATTAGTTTTTTAAAATCGGGTTTAGCGTTTGGAAGAATCAAGGTTAAGGTTGCCCAAGCCTGACAGGGTAAAATTTAAGGGTTGGAGATGGGAGAGCAATTGCCAAAAATGCTGACTGCCAAGGGCAGGAAGTGGGTGGGGCCGGGGGAGCCTTCCTCGCCCTAAAGTTGCAGGATCTTTTTTTGTTCTCTCTCCTTTTTCCTACAGTTTTTCATCCAGTTTGATTTTTCTCAAGTCCATTTGTTTTTAAAAGACAGTATAATTCTAGGTTTTTCAGACAGAAGCAAAAGAGAACAATGTGGCACCTAGAGCCAGGCATTTTTAAATTTTATTTTTGGCTGTGCTAGATCTTTGCTACTACAGAGGCTTTTCTCTAGTTGTGGTGAGCAGAGGCTACTCTCGAGTTGAGCTGAGGGTGAGCAGGCTTCTCATTGTGGTGGCTTCTCTTGTTTCAGAGAATGGGCTCTACGTGCTCAATAGCTGAGGCACACAGGCTTAGCTGCTTCTTGGCAGGAGGACACGTGGGAATCTTCCTGGATCAGGAATAGAACCCGTGTCTCCTGCACTGGCAGGCGGATTCTTTACCGATGAGCCACCAAGCGAGCCCCGAGCCAGGCATTTTTAACCTTCAAAGGGCAAAGGCCTGACAGTGTTAGTCACCCAGTCATGTCCAACTCCTTTGTGACCCCGTGGACTGTAGCCCGCCAGGCTCCTCTGTCCATGGGATTTTCCACATAAGAACACTGGAGTGGGTCGCCCCCTTCTCCAGGGGATCTTCTCCACTCAGGGACAGAACCCAGGTCTCTTGCACTGTGGGCAGATTCTTCACCGTCTGATCCACCAGGGAAGCCCGGCAAAGGCCTGGGAACTCTGCTAATTTCCAGCAGCATGGGGAAAAAACTAGCAAAGGGAAGACCTGGGTTTATATCTAGACTCTATCTCCTTGTTGAAGCTGTTTTTCTTTCTTTCGTAACAATGAAGTACTTGTAAATTAACTAAATTACCCAAGTCTGTATAAATTAGAATTGAAATTTATTTCATAGTATGTTACCATCAAGGATTACAAAGACAATATTTAAAAGACTGTAGTTCAGTGCCTGTGACAGAGTAGTACTCAAAAGTTTCTGCCCTTTTTTTTTTACATTTGAATGTAAAAAATTTATTATTTTCATTTTCCAAGTGTTTTCTATCAGGGGAAAAAAAAGAAATTTTAAGGACAGTTGTCACTTGCTGCCAAATTAAGGGTAGTCTTTCTCCGGTGGTTTAGTCGCTAAGTCATGTCTGACTGTTGCGACCCCAAGGACTGTAGCCTGCCAGGCTCCTCTGTCCATGGGATTCTTCAAGGCAAGAATACTGGAGTGGGTTGCCATTTCTTTCTCCATGCCCTTCCTTCTTTTAATGGAGTAACGCTCTCTCGAGTCTCATCTCTCAATCATTTCTTACTGAGGTGCTTACAAGGTTGGGAATTACTACCAGGACTATGATAGTAATACTTTCGGTTTACCATAAAAACTATCAAGATTTTTAGGCAGAGCCCTTCAGCCAAACCTTTCTGTTTTCAAAGATGAGCACAAAGGTTCAGAGGTTTCGTGGCTTGGCCGGATCACCCAGACAGGTAATTACAAAACCGGTGACTGAACCGACATGTCGGCATACTTCCTTCTTTGGACTCCTCTCAATGCTGGCACATAAACCCTATCGTTCCACGCTCTATAAAAAAAGAATAGAAACGACCATGGAAGACCGTAAAGAGTGAATGCCAGGGCTCTACGTGCACCATGGGGGTGTGTGATCTGCGGAGACTCACCTCCAGGCTGTTGCTTCTGACTCACGCCTATCTACCATCTACCCACCCAGCCCCGCCGCTTCCCCCGCAACACCCACACTTCCACCTTTCCAGCCCTTCCAGCTTCTCCCAGGACCGTCTCCCCTTCCCGTTATCACAGACTGGTCGATTGTTAACAGAGGAAGGGAGGGGGAGCCCCGCTACTATGGCTAGGCTGGCAAGAATCTTTTGGAAACTAAATGTAGAGCCGTGACTAAGCTTGATGTTCTAGGGTGGCGGCGGGGCTGGGGGCGAGGGGCGGGGGAGGGAGACTTGGGTGGGGCAGTTTGTTTGTTGAAGAGTGTTCCTACGAGCCAGTCCCCGCCTCTGAGCCCAGAGAGCTCCAGAAAGTTCCTGACACAGCCCGAAACGGGGGCAAGGAGCCAGAGCGAATAAGACCCCGATAGAGCGGGGCGGGGCCTGACGGCGGGGCTGGCCGCGGAGTTGCCTGGCCGGTGCCAGCGTTCTTCGGTTGTCTTCTTCAAAATGAGATTAAAGGAATCAATAGGGGAGAGACCTTTAGAGTTTCCCTCAAACTCGCTAATTTGTTGGGTGAAAACACTGGACAGGTTTGTAACTGACACAAGTAAGTCGGATGGATTGGGGTGGCCAGAAGCGAGAAGGTCCCCACCGCCCGAGGCGGGTGCGCCGCAGCCCTGGGCAGGGATGGGCTACTGCGGCGAGCTTGCTGTCTTCTTTCTGCCGCCGCCCCATCTCCCGAATCTAGTCCCTTGTTCTCATGGGGACGTTTGGAGGGGTAAAAAGGTGGAAGATCCTCTGGGGGTGATTCTGGTCTTCCGGACTCCCCCGCCCTCTTACCCTGTATTTCCTGTGTGCCCTCCCTCCTTCCCCGCCGTGCCCTTTCCTCCGATCCCCTGCCGGGCGGTACTGGCGCCCGTGGGGTGGGGCAGGTTGGCTCGGCATCCCGAATTCGCTGCGATACCCGACTCCTTAACGTCTCTACGTGAGCTGGAGTTAGGACTGATGGGGTTGCTATATCCCACTGAACTGCACTGGATACTTTGCGGGTGACCCTCGGGGACGGACTTAAGGTGATCAGTTAGAATAAAGAATGACAGTTGCCCTTTCTTATTCCTATCTTGAGGCTCGCCCCCTCAGAAATCGCCAGTGTTGACTTTTCATCTGAAAACCATTTAACTGAAAGCCCATGCTTCTGTGCACTTGTCTCACAATTACGTTATTGCTTTGGTATCCTTTTCATTTTTAATGACAGAATCCAGTTAAACAGCAGGAGTAACAGTATGTTAATAACGTAGTATCTTGGATTTAAAATCAGTCGCATTACATAACCATTAATTTTTGAGGGCTGGCATAGGGAGGTAGGTGAGATTGAAATTAGGGAAGGCGTTAGATTTTAAAAATGCTTTTTGATCGACCATTATTTTTCCTTGATGCACCACCTCCCCCCCCCCCCCGCCCCCGCCCCAGTTCCTGCTGCTACCGCAAACACCTCCAGGAATGACTTTGCATTCTCTTTGTCCCTCAGCTTTATGTTGAAGGTGATTATTTTCAAAGTAGTCTGTGTAAGGGACTGTGCAGTAACATCGTATATTGACTTCCTAATAAAACACCCTGATAATCTTAACTGATTTAGCCATAGGAACTCATTTTCTCCAAGTTAATTTCTGGAGATTTCCCTAATCTCTCTTATCAAAGGTGTTTGTTAGGTCTTTACCAATCTCCACCCACCCTCCCCATCCCTTGCCACCTCCCCCTAAAGTAGTGACTGCTTGAAGAGTTACTGTATTATCTGCAGATGACAGTCACAGATGTTATTACTGCAGTTCTGTGGGGGCAGAGGAGGTCTTGTTGCAACCGCATATCCCCATGAAGATTGACTCACTGTGGCAGGAGTCCACCGTGCTACACTTCACCTACTCTAAGGATTAAACCTGTGTTTATATGCTGGCCTGCAAGTCTAAGCATCTCTTAGATTTTCATTTCCAAACTTACAGGGACAGGTCTACCTCTCCATGTTATTCCCATTAATATTAGAGTTTCTTCTAACGCAAGTATTTTGTGAAAGATTTGGTGGGCCTTCAGATACACACACAAAGTGCTTTTCCAGAATGTTGACACAATTTTTTTTTACTATTTTTGGTGAATTCACATAACATAAACCCTTTTAAAGTGTACAATTTAGTGGTACCTAGCCCAGTTTGTGCAATCACCACTTCCACCTGGTTCCAGAATCTCCATAATCCCCAGATACAATTGACTTTTAAAGGGGCTCACTCCCAAGTCGTGAGGATTGTGCCTGGCCTTTTCCCACAAACAGGCTGTGGAGGGGACTATGCCCAGAATGCTAGCAGCAGTTAGGGCAAGAAGCATCTCCAGTGGAAGGAAGCCTGTGGTTAAGCCTTTCTGGTACAGTGCTGCAGGCTTTTTCACTCTTCTAAATTAACCAGCACTAAACCTCTAGCATTAACCGTATTATCTGACACAGTTGTTTAGAATCAGAGAGAGTCAAAGCAGAAAGATTATTGATTGTGAAACCTAGGGTAGACCCATAACCCAGAACCCGACATGCACAAAGCCCTGTGGACAGCAGAGCAAAAACCAATAAAACCTCAGTTGGAATCCAGGTTCAACATCTTTGCTGAACTCATTTTTTTAACCTTGAAATAAATCTTAGTCAAGCCAGTGACTTTAAGTATCCACATACGTCCACCTGTGGAAGCCAAACACTGCCTATACTCAGTATGGTGGAATGGGAATTAATAAACATTTGAAAGGCCCCTGGTACAGTACCTGGTGGGTAAGAACACTGAAATACTGGGGGTCCTCCTGCTGGGGCATGAAACAGGGACACCTCTCTAAAGTACTCAACTGGGATACTTAAAATGTAGGTAACCAGTACTGGAAATGCAGCATTTTTATCCCAGCATTCTTTCAAGAAATTAAATATAAACTGAAGCATCAGGCCAAACCCTTCCATTTTAAACTCTGAGACCTGGGGATCACAGAGGCTAACACAATAGTGCATAACTTGGCAAGCCAGTACTAGAATTCACATTTCCTCAAGGCAATTTAGGACTCACCTTCTCTTTCCTGCTGAATCCAGATTAAGTAACAAGGCTCCAAGGTATCACCTGTACTTACAAGTAGCAGGAGCCATGACCCTCCACTCTAACTGCCTCTTTTATTTACCTGCTTCTGCAGGAATACTCCCATTCACAGGCTCCTTCTGAGGTCACCCTTCAAGTATCGAGTCCCCCCCACTCCCCCCCCCCACCTTGAGGATACCATGCCAGTAGCCCTTAACAGTTTCTGGGTTCACAAACCCAACCTTTCAAATGAGCAGTTTTATATTTCCCAAGGATACTATTTGCCTAAAAGAAATGTGTCATAATGCTATATTCTTCCTTTCCGGATCCCTGACCTTACCTAAGAGGCCAATTGCATTTCATTTTTGGACACTGTAAAAAAAAGACAACCTCTGCAGATCCTTCCGACTTCAAAATAAAAACACAAACAAACATCACTCTAATTATGTGAGTTTATTTACTTGATAGTAAACAGTGAAAAACGGGGGGGGGGGGTCCCCCCAAGCTTGAGTTTGGCATGAGTACTACAAAAAGAGAAGTTGACAAAAGATGGCACTATACATTCAGCTCGATACTTAAGATTCTGGAAACGAGTTCCTAACTTAACCAAGAGAGTTCAACATCTCAAACAGCTTGCATAGCTGATAGCTGATGAAAGGCAGATATATAAGGCAACGCAAAGCCTTGGATCCCAACAGTCTCCATAACAAACATGAGCAATCCAGAGAAGGATTCCTAATCCACCTCCTCAATGGTGGGGCCAGACCCAGAACCCCCTTTAGGGGCCTGAGCCCCAAAGCCGCCAGCCCCGGGGCCGCCCGCCCCCTGGTACAGTCTGCTGATGATGGGGTTACACACCTGCTCCAACTCCTTCCTCTTGTGCTCAAACTCATCCTTCTCCGCCAAGGTGTTGGCGTCCAGCCAGGAGATCACCTCCTGGCACTTATCCAGCACCTTCTTCTTGTCCGCCTCGCTGATCTTGCCCTTCAGCCCCTCATCCTCCACGGCGCTCTTCATGTTGAAGGCGTACGACTCCAGCGCGTTCTTGGCAGACACCCTCTCGCGCTGGACCTCGTCCTCCGCCTTGTACTTCTCCGCCTCCTGCACCATGCGCTCGATCTCCTCCTTGCTCAGCCGGCCCTTGTCGTTGGTGATGGTGATCTTGTTGGCCTTGCCCGTGCTCTTGTCCGTGGCCGTGACGTTCAGGATGCCATTGGCGTCGATGTCGAAGGTCACCTCGATCTGGGGCACCCCCCGGGGGGCCGGCGGGATGCCGCTCAGCTCGAAGCGTCCCAGCAGGTTGTTGTCCCGCGTCATGGCCCTCTCGCCCTCGTACACCTGGATCAGCACGCCCGGCTGGTTGTCCGAGTAGGTGGTGAAGATCTGCGTCTGCTTCGTGGGGATGGTGGAGTTGCGCTTGATCAGGGCGGTCATCACGCCTCCGGCCGTCTCCAGCCCCAGCGACAGGGGAGCCACGTCCAGCAGCAGCAGGTCCTGCACGTTCTCCGACTTGTCCCCCATCAGGATGGCCGCCTGCACCGCCGCCCCGTATGCCACCGCCTCGTCGGGGTTGATGCTCTTGTTGAGGTCGCGCCCGTTGAAGAAGTCCTGCAGCAGCTTCTGCACCTTGGGGATGCGGGTGGAGCCCCCCACCAGGACCAGGTCGTGGATCTGCGCCTTGTCCAGCTTGGCGTCGCGCAGAGCCTTCTCCACGGGCTCCAGGGTGCTCCGGAACAGGTCGGAGCACAGCTCCTCGAACCGCGCCCTGGTGATGGACGTGTAGAAGTCGATGCCCTCGAACAGGGAGTCGATCTCCAGGCTGGCCTGGGTGCTGGACGACAAGGTCCTCTTGGCCCGCTCGCACGCCGTGCGCAGCCGCCTCACGGCCCGCTTGTTCTGGCTGATGTCCTTCTTGTGCTTCCTCTTGAACTCCTCCACGAAGTGGTTCACCAGCCTGTTGTCGAAGTCCTCCCCGCCCAGGTGCGTGTCCCCGGCCGTGGCCTTCACCTCGAAGATGCCGTCGTCGATCGTCAGGATGGACACGTCGAACGTACCCCCGCCGAGGTCAAAGATGAGCACGTTGCGCTCCCCCTTGCCCGTCCTGTCCAGGCCGTAGGCGATGGCGGCGGCCGTGGGCTCGTTGATGATCCTCAGCACGTTCAGCCCCGCGATCACCCCCGCGTCCTTGGTGGCCTGCCGCTGCGAGTCGTTGAAGTAGGCCGGCACGGTGATCACCGCGTTGGTCACCGGGTGGCCCAGGTACGCCTCGGCGATCTCCTTCATCTTGGTCAACACCATCGACGAGATCTCCTCCGGGTAGAACGCCTTGGTCTCCCCCTTGTAGCTCACCTGCACCTTAGGCTTGTCTCCGTCGTTGATCACGCGGAAAGGCCAGTGCTTCATGTCCGACTGCACCACCGGGTCGCCGAACTTGCGGCCGATCAGCCGCTTCGCGTCGAACACGGTGTTCTGCGGGTTCAGCGCCACCTGGTTCTTGGCCGCATCGCCGATGAGCCGCTCGGTGTCGGTGAAGGCCACGTAGCTGGGGGTGGTGCGGTTGCCCTGGTCGTTGGCGATGATCTCCACCTTGCCGTGCTGGAACACCCCTACGCAGGAGTAGGTGGTGCCCAGGTCGATGCCGATGGCCGTGTTTTTCGCCATGCCGGTGCTCTGCCTCTTCGACTACGAGATGAGCTTCAAACCTCAAAACGGCCGACGGGATCCGCGACGAGAAGCTCGGGCTTTTCGGAACCCGAAAGCTGAACGCGCCGGTGCGGCTCGAGGAGGTCCTTGGAGACAGCGGGTCTGCGGAAGCTGTTCTCACGGACTAAGCCGCAAGTTTTATCAGCTCTCTCCAAGCTGCTGTTTTTTCTCAGGCGGCTCTGTGTTTATAATTCTTCATCAAGCCCCGCCTTTTTCCTCCTCAGCCAATGACCGAGCTCAGTGGGGCTGCCAGGTCGGGAATATTCCAGGGGTTTCGCCTCAAGTCCTGCCCCCTGGCTTTCTGGGACCAATCAGCGCCCTGGATGCCACTCCTCCCAGAACTCTCCAGACTCTTCTGGGACTTGCTGGCTGGCACTGTCTCAGAAAGGGGTAATGGGAGGGGAAAAGATGGGAGGGGCTGGTGGGTCGGGAGTTGGGGCGGTGATGTTGACGCCGCCCTGCTCTAGTCGCGTTACAATGGAGGTGCTGCCTCTGACCTCACGGGCTAGTGGAGAATTAGGATGATAGGTCTGGACCCAACTCAAAGTCGTATGACGGGGCGGGTGGGGGGTGGGGGGACACCGCCTGCGCAGTTTGGCTATTGAAGGAGCCCCAAGTTATAGGGGCTCCGCAATCTGAACCGTATCAAACTGGATCGAAGGCGGCGGGACACTAGGTGAGTCACAAGTGCTGTGACTGGAATGGGCTGGGAATAGGCAAGACTAGTTAGTAGGTCCTGGTTTGAGGAGGTATTGGAAACTTCTCTAGTTTGTTTAAATATAAGGTATGGGTATGGTGGCTAGTCAGCGAAGGGGGCTCCTTTAAGGGCCGCAAAAGTGGCTGGAATTGCTTAGAGCTACCAAAAAAAAAAAAAAAATGAAGGAGCTGGTAGGTTATTGTCTCCAGATAACAGGAATTCTGTTTTTGAGATTAGAGAAAGTCTTAGAGAGCACCACCTTACCTGAGAAAACTCAGGAGGGCTTGATTGGGTTCTTAGCGGCATTCTTCAGACTGGCCGAAATCTCCACAATCCCTAATAGAGGGTAAAAGAGGACCGGCAGGGTTGCTAAACCCACCTGTGGAAGTGATGTCTTCTGAGGAGACTAGAACTTCAAATAATGAGTTCATCAGAGGCTTGTACAATATTAGAATAAACTATATCACAGACACAGAAACAGGACCGTGGAGTGAGGCCCTGTGAGGAATTAGAATCAGTATGCCACTGCCCTCCCTCTTCATGCCTGTTAGCTAGGAGTTTTTCTATCTTGTCCAAAAACCTTGTTTGGAAGAGATGTTTGTACAGGGATTATATGGCAGGATTATTCATAATAGCCATAAAATGGAAACCATTTAAGTGCCACAGAAAGAATGAATAAACAAATGTGGTATATACATACAATAAAAGTTATTCAGCCATAAAGATGCAAGAAATTATGACATGCTGTAAAATAGATGAACTTTTAGGATATTATGGTAAATTAAGCCAGTCACACACGAAAAAAATAGTGTATAATTTCACTCATGTGAGGTACTTAGAAGAGTCAAATTCTGAGAGACAAAAAGTAGGCCCCCCCAAAAATATGTAGACTAGTGGTGGTTCAATGGTTGGGAGGTGAGGGGAAATGGGGAGTTGTTTAATGGGTATAAAATTTGTTTTGCAAGATAAAAATTCTGGAGATTCGTTGGCCAACAATGTGAGTGGACTGACTTCTGAATTGTATGCCAAAAATTGGTTAAGAGGGTAAATTTATGTTGTGTGTATTTTACCACAGTTTAAAATTTAAAAGTTCTCACTGAAAAACTTTTATCTCATTCTTTTCCCACAGACCTAGAAACACCATGGCTGCTGCTAAGGGAACGGCCATCGGCATTGACCTGGGCACCACCTACTCCTGCGTGGGGGTGTTCCAGCACGGCAAGGTGGAGATCATCGCCAACGACCAGGGCAACCGCACCACCCCCAGCTATGTGGCCTTCACAGACACCGAGCGGCTCATCGGCGATGCGGCCAAGAATCAGGTAGCCATGAATCCCCAGAACACTGTGTTTGATGCCAAACGTCTGATCGGCAGAAAATTTAATGATCCTGTCGTGCAATCAGATATGAAACTTTGGCCTTTCCAAGTAATCAACGAAGGAGGCAAGCCCAAGGTAATGGTGTCCTACAAAGGGGAAAAGAAAGCTTTTTATCCTGAGGAAATCTCTTCTATGGTACTGACTAAGATGAAGGAGACTGCTGAGGCTTTTTTGGGCTACACTGTCACCAATGCTGTGATCACTGTGCCAGCTTACTTCAATGACTCTCAGCGTCAGGCCACCAAGGATGCAGGTGTTATCGCAGGTCTCAATGTGCTAAGAATTATCAATGAACCCACTGCTGCTGCCATTGCCTATGGCTTAGATAAAGCAGGTCAGGGAGAGCGACATGTCTTGATCTTTGATCTGGGTGGAGGCACATTTGATGTGTCCGTGCTGACCATAGATGATGGGATTTTTGAGGTTAAGGCGACAGCTGGGGACACCCATTTGGGTGGAGAGGATTTTGACAACAGGCTTGTGAGCCACTTTGTGGAAGAATTCAAGAGGAAACATAAGAAGGACATCAGCCAGAACAAGCGGGCTGTGAGGCGGTTGCGCACTGCCTGTGAGAGGGCCAAGAGGACCCTGTCATCTAGCACCCAGGCCAACTTGGAAATTGACTCACTTTATGAAGGCATTGACTTCTACACATCCATCACCAGAGCCCGGTTTGAAGAGTTGTGTGCAGACCTGTTTAGGGGCACCCTGGAGCCTGTGGAGAAGGCTCTTCGGGATGCCAAGATGGATAAAGCTAAAATCCATGACATTGTCTTAGTAGGGGGCTCTACTCGAATCCCTAAGGTTCAGAGGCTGTTGCAGGACTACTTTAATGGTCGTGATCTCAACAAGAGCATCAACCCGGATGAGGCAGTTGCCTATGGGGCTGCAGTTCAGGCAGCCATTTTGATGGGGGATAAGTCTGAAAAGGTACAGGACCTGCTTTTGTTGGACGTGGCTCCCCTGTCTTTAGGTTTGGAGACCGCAGGGGGAGTCATGACTGTACTAATCAAGCGCAACTCCACCATCCCCACGAAGCAGACACAGATTTTCACCACCTACTCAGACAATCAGCCGGGCGTGCTGATCCAGGTGTATGAGGGCGAGAGGGCCATGACTCGGGACAACAACCTGCTGGGGCGCTTTGATCTGACTGGAATCCCTCCGGCACCCAGGGGAGTGCCCCAGATTGAGGTGACCTTTGACATTGATGCCAATGGTATTCTCAATGTAACAGCTATGGACAAGAGCACAGGCAAGGCCAACAAGATCACCATTACCAATGACAAGGGCCGGCTGAGCAAGGAGGAGATCGAGCGCATGGTTCTGGATGCTGAAAAATACAAAGCTGAGGATGAGGTCCAGAGAGAGAAAATTGCTGCAAAAAATGCCTTAGAATCCTATGCTTTTAACATGAAAAGTGCTGTGAGTGATGAAGGTCTACAGGGCAAGATTAGTGAGTCTGATAAAAAGAAAATACTGAGTAAATGCAATGAGGTCCTTTCGTGGCTGGAGGCCAATCAACTGGCTGAGAAAGATGAGTTTGATCATAAGAGAAAGGAATTGGAGCAAGTATGTAACCCAATCATTACAAAACTCTACCAGGGAGGATGCACTGGGCCTTCCTGTGGAACAGGGTATACACCTGGAAGGGCTGCAACAGGCCCCACAATTGAAGAAGTAGATTAATCTTACGTGGAGCTGGACGGTTCTAGGGTGCCTCTAAGATGAATTTTGTTGCCCTCATCTTCAAACATGGTTATGATTCCTGAATTGACTGGACCTGAATCTAAGTGACTATCCCTTTTGGATTCTGATGGAGGAGTCTCATATACCATCTTTTCACACTCCAACAATTTTCTGACACATTCCAACAAATTTCTGACTCTGGAATGAGACTCTTAGGAAAACTAGGCACCTCTCAGAACCATTTGAAGAATCTGAATGTCTGTTATTTATTTCCAGCCTTCCCAACTTCCTTTTTCCTGTATGGATGGTTATTTGTCCCTCAGTAAATTTGTTCCTAAAGCAAATTACTTGTGGTATTTTTAGACTATGAGTGTATCTTGTAAAAAGGGAGAGTGTGTGGAGCGACCACGTGTGGTCTGTTTGTGAGCTAATTGTGAATGATTAAACTGGTAAGGGCAAAGTATTTGAATTTTCATGAGCTGATTGAAGAAGGGAAAATAACTTTTGATTATCAGGCACCTTTAACCTTTAGCCCCAGTTAGAGTAGCTGCTAATTTAGATACTGCTTTTAAGTGATTGACTGATTTAGGTGTTTAAGGTTGAGCTGGGGAGTTGGGGCAACGACCAACTTCTGCTTGATGTCCTGATGTCACTCATAGGTGGGGCCTAGGAGATCCTGCCCCTGTGCACTCCATATTACGGTCCTTTACCTGCTGAATATATTTCTTCAAAAATCTCCTAACAAATGTGTACTTTTATGCAAGAAGAGAAATGAAAAACTTATGAGCTTATCCCTTAAAAAAATACCTTCACCTATTGTCATAATTTCATACTTATAAAGCCTGGGAGAACATGATATAGAAGTATGTGCATTTACTGCATTAGTGTCCCTTTGTGTTTGAGAGGGAAATATTTGGAAGTGAAATATTAGAATGGGTACTTTTATCCCGGATCCATTGTGTTCTGTTTTACTCAGTGCTTTACAGGACAGCCGTAGGCAGAGTGTAAAAGAAATATGGACTGAGAGAGTAATGTGTTTATTGGGAACCTTTGATAAAATCAAGATTTGCGGGCGTGCAGGCTCTTGATCTCGGGGACTTCCCAATTTTTGTTGTTGTTGTTACCCACGTGTAGCATACAGAGAAAAATGTACAAATCATCATGGATTTTCACAAGCTCCCCAGCAGTCAGTCTGCAATAGGAAGTGTCTTTAGGGTAAGAGCAAATCGGGCTGGGAGTGAATTTATTGTCAAAGAAAGGAACAAAAACCTAAGAGGCGGTGAGCCAGCCTTTTTAACCCTCCGGGCGCAGTTGGGACCCGCGCCTGCGCGGTGGGAGCTCGCCCCTCCGGGAGGAAGTCGGAAGGCGGGAAGCCCCGCCCCTCTCCCGGCTTTGGCTTTCTCCTCAGTTTTACCCGGCCGGCTCCCCTTGAGCCGCGATCCAGCCGTTCGCTCTCCTCCATCACTCGGAGCTCTCCGCTGCGCCTCCCCGCTGCGCCTGCGCGACCCCACCCCGCCCCACGCGCGGGCTCGCGTTCCAATTCCCGCCAGGCCTCCGGCCCACGGCACCCGGCCCGCGCCTTCCCGGTTCGGCAGAGAGCCGGCGGCGCAAGCACCATGGTAGGTACCGTGACGTCACAAGGGGGCGCCCTCGGGGAGCGCGGGCGGTTGGGACGGTTGGGGGCGGGGTGGGCGTCCCTTTGGAGGCTTTGTTCCTCTGGGCTGGCGTTGGGCCCTAGATTTTCCCTCCATTATTGGTTCCTCACCTCAAGTTCTTTGAGAAGAGACTTGGAAGCAAATGGAATTTTTTACCCCCTATGAGAGAGTCAGCAGGGACAGTAGACCTCAAGGAGCATTTCCTTGACGGAGACCAGGCTCCGAGAAGGGGCGGGTGGAATACTTAATACATCTAGGAGGTGTGGACAGGACTCCAGGAGAGATAGTCCATTAAGGCAGACCCGAGGTGTGCAGGGCAGATGACTCTAGGGCTTTACGTCAGGGGCTCGTAGTATGCATCATCGTCAGGGCTTCAGCTGTTCATTCGAGTATTCCTTCTTGTGTATTCCTGTGAAGTTTAGAGAACTGCCAGAGATGTGGCGGGATCCCAATACCAGTGTTTGGTAATACTGGCAGGGGTTCACACCTCTTTACTATGTCCCTTCCCATATGATGGTTTTCCCCCTCTCGCCCAATAGCTCTTCTATTCCTTTTTCAAGTCCCTTGTCGGCAAGGATGTGGTCGTGGAACTCAAGAATGACCTGAGGTAGGTGCTTGTTCCCACAAGTTTGTAGGGGGTGGATGTGCTGAGCGCCCTGGAACCTGTTTAATTTGAGGAGTATTTGAGCACTAGGCAAGGTGGGAGAGATACAAAAGGAAGAAATGACTTGTGTCTTAAACTTACAGATTAGCTGGGGAGTTGTATCATGTATTGGAAAACAATATAAAGCAATATATAAGTAGTAAGTACCAGAGAGAAAACAGGGCAGACCCAACTTCTAGAAATCGAAGTATCAGTTCCACAAGTAACAATGTATGTAGAAAGATGGTAGATTTGTGTGTGTGTGTGTAATAGTCACAAGTTGGGGGGGGAATAGCTATAAATAGGGAATGGGTTCGATTGTGGTATTTCCATATAATATAGCTGTCACACAGAAATGAGATACCAATAGGAAAAGCTATTGCAGTACTGTATATGTGGCATAATCTCCCTTTTGTTGAAGAAAATATAAAAGATACACAGGAGACTGGTGCAGCTCCTTCTGTCTGTACAGCTTTTACATCCCCTGTCCCCTTGTATCATTAGCTTCTAATCATCTCTCAGGACTTGGATTAAACGCTATATCCCTGGACTTTCCTGGTTCTAGCCAAGTACACTATTCTGTTACAAAGTCTTTTTCCTTGCTACAGGGTGCTTCTCAAATTATGATTTCATAGAAATGTAACTGTTTAGGAACCATCTTTCCTACAGGGCCTAGACCATGTTTAAGCTTACCACTGTGTACCTAATGTCTAACACAGGCCTGAATAAATTGTTTAACTCATTTTATTTTCAGAACATCTCTACATGACATACACTATTGTTGCTGTTTTACACATGAGGAAACTGAAGGTTGGATAGATTAAGAAACTTGGTTAGGTCTACACAACTAGTAAAAGACAAAACCAGAACTTAAATTCCATTATCTGCACACACACCCGCAATACCTTTCTAATGGGCTTCCCTGGAATGCAGGAGACCCTGGTTCAATTCCTGGGTCAGGAAGATCCACTGGAGAAGGGACAGGCTACCCACTCCAGTATTCTTGGGCTTCCCTTGTGGCTCAGCTGGTAAAGAATCCACCTGCAATGCAGGAAACCTGGGTTCGATCCCTGGGTTGGGAAGATACCCTGGAGAAGGGAAAGGCTACCCACTCCGGTATTCTGGCCTGGAGAATTCCACGGGCTTTATGTCCATGGGGTTGCAAAGAGTCAGACATGACTGAGCAACTTTCACTTAACCCGTTTTTAAATTAAAAACAGGGTATAGTCTCTATGCAGTTGTGAAACTTGCTTTTCACTTAACAGTATGTTGTGGGTATTTTCCATGTCAATAAAGTTGATGTTTAATGTTGTTAATGTCTGAATGACATTTTTCTAAGCTGGCTAGAACTGATTTAAGCAAAACCTTGCTTTGCTGGACACTTAGGCTGTTCCCAGTTCTTTGTTTTTACAAGTGATTTTGCCCTGAACATCCTCAAGGGTAAGTCTTTGTATACATCTCATTTCATTAGAAGAAGTAAAAAATCCTTTGAATGAAATGTACATTTTAAATATCAAAACATACTACCTGACTATCCTTTAGAAAGTTTGAATCAGTGTATTGTCTCCCCAGCAGTTCCTTCTACATTTCTATGTGAGATAATTTCTTAGTGGGGGAAACATTGACATGGCAGAATGGTGAAGCAAGGGATTTATTTGCCTTTTAGGTCAGAGATTTCTGATCTATGGTACCAGCAATGCATGTGATATTGATGGCATATAAATTGGGTCCATATAGAGAGACAAGTGTGGAAACCACAACTACTTTCATCACTTCTGTAAGATGACTTGTTTTTTATTTTCCTCTTTTTTTCTTCCTGGGTTTTCCAAATGGCAAGAATAACTGTTGTTATAGCCCCAGACCTTAAAGCAAGGATTTAAAGATTCAAAGGTAATCTATTGGGTTGGGAGAAGTGTTCTTTCTCTCATGCTGGGTGTCAGACCACTTTTGTGCCAAGTATCTCATTCTAAAGGAACTGAAGAAAAGTTACCACGTTATGCAATTCCTGAAAGTTATTTCACAGCTGCAGTAGGTGATAGGGCACCAAGGTTTTGTTTTGTTTTTTTTTAAGCATCCAGGAATATGGTGAAATCACCACTGAGGCAGTTGGTCTGACACTGGATTTCAAATACTTAGAATTTTACAAAAATTATGGCCCAACAGAGAACGGACAACTTGAATTTTGGCAAGATGAGGATGTTTTAAAAACTTATTTATTAACAATTTTTTAATACAAAAAAAGGTCAATTAAAGAGCAGTTATTCTTACAAAGAAAACTATTGACAACCTTTACCACACTATACACATACTACACTAGCTTTTTTTTTTTTTTAACACTAGCTTATGTTTCCTCTTTTGTCATAGATTCTTGGAATCTTTGAGTGCACATTAATGTTTGAGAAACAGGTTCTAAGGAACTTAGAAGCTGGTGGTGACATGCAGGAGGGTTAGGATGAGGGCAGCCAGGCTGGAGGCTAGCCTGGATTGAGCTGTAAAGTCATTAGACCTTGGTTTGTCAGAATTATAGAAATTGCAGAAATGTTAGACATCAGCAAACAATGGGGATTTGTAGGACATGAAGGGTCCTTGATTTACAGGGTTTGAGGTTGTGAGACAGTGTTGAAACCATTGGCAGAAATTAAAGGATTGGGAGAGAGTCTGGCTTGAAGCACTGGTATTTAGATAGCATTCCTCTTTAACATTGCAGGGGGCTCATGGATTGAGGGAGAGGACATCCCTTGTGCCTACATCATCAAGAACACTGCTAGTTAATTTATATTGGGCTTCCCTGGTGGCTTAGAGGGTAGAGGGAGAGGACATCCCTTGTGCCTACATCATCAAGAACACTGATAGTTTGTTAATTTATATACATTACATATGGGGCTCTGGTTCCAAACCAGTAGTATTTGAAAAGAACTGATGATTGGGGGGGGGGGGGGGGGGGGTGGTCAGACAGGCCTGGATCAAAGTCCTTGTTCTAAACTTGGCCAAGTTACAAAATGTTTCTGGGCCCCTGGATGTTTCATAATAGCTACCCAATGAAATGGCTGTGAAGATTACAAATACTATGGAGAATACAGGTCTGGCACATAATAACAGTTGTCTGATGGCAGCCAAGAGTGAGTTGGTTTAGGGAGAAGAGATGTGAGGTCTAAAATAACACACTGCTCTGGAAGCACTTTCTTTCCTACTCCAGAGCTTAGTCATGCCCCTTTCTGGTTGTACCTTTTCTGGTTTCTTCAAGTCCTTTACTTCCCCCAACCATGTTCTTATCCCCTGCTCTGAAGTCACCTCTGTGTTGACTTTGGTATAAATTAATTTGGTTTTACCCTCTCTCTGCCCATAACAGCATCTGTGGAACTCTCCATTCTGTGGATCAGGTGAGATTATAATAAGGGCCCTGAATGGGGTCTTGGGGAAGGAAACGGGAGAGCTTGAGAGCTGGGTACTTTCATCTTGTCTCTAGTTTTAATGATGGTGTTCATCTTTTCTTAGTATCTCAACATCAAACTAACTGACATCAGTGTCACAGACCCTGAGAAATACCCTCACATGGTGAGTTGTGGATAGTAGAGAAGAGGAACACCTCTCAAAGAAACCAGGAGGTCCCTGGGTGGATGGAGGGCATTTTTTAAGGGTGTTTTCACATTTGCCTATCTTTGTCTAGTTATCAGTGAAGAACTGCTTCATCCGGGGCTCAGTGGTTCGCTATGTGCAGTTGCCAGCAGATGAAGTTGACACACAGTTGCTACAAGATGCAGCAAGGAAGGAGGCCCTGCAGCAGAAGCAGTGATAGTTCCTCCTACCTTCCCCTCCTTCCATTGGTGACCCTTAACATCATGTCCCAGCCCCGGAGGCCTCCCTCCCATACTTCTTGAGGTGTTGTTTGTTTTTTGATAGCAAAAGCTTTTTTTTTTTTTTTAAGGAATGTGGATGAGAGGGCTAATAATGGGGAGCGGCTGTCCTCTGTTGAGTAGGCTGAGGAACTGAGAAGCCTTCCCTGTCTCCAGCACCTGCCTTTCTCACTTCTTCCCTGGAGGTGGTGGGAGAATCTCTCAGAGCTCTCCAGGGTAGCACGTGATTTATTGTGGGGAGGGAAGGAATCTATCCCGCATCGGGAATAAAATTTATGAAGCAAATTCGAGTTCTGGTTCTGTGTGTGCTTTGGGAAGGGGGCTGGAGAGGGTGGGAAAGGCGTGCTGAACTCCAAGCCCTGTTATCCCTGTTACCCAGCATTATCCGCTACTACTCTCCTGGTACAAACCATATCATTACCCCAACTGGACTATGCCGTTTTCTGAACATTCGCCTACCCAACATAGCCTTATACTGTACCTACAGTGCTTGCTGTCCTTCCGTTAATATGAAAGTTAATGAGACACCAAAAGTGCGTTTGATGCTGAATTTTTTCCTCAAGCCCCCCAAATCAGTACAGTTTTCCCCGATATCTATTGTAGATAAATACAAACAAGGTACAATTTTTGCTGTGGAGAGTTGCTGGCATTGAACACACGCAGTTAGCAAATAGAGTTCCCGCTACAGATAAAGAATTCTCAGCATGAAGGGACCTTAGAGGCCCTCCAGCGTGACTCCCTCTTCCCACAGAGGAGGAAATGAGGCCCCGGGAGGTTAGGAGGCGGGGAACCTGCACGCCGGGGCCTTTGGTCGAACGGACCCCAGACTCCGGCGCCGTCCGCAGCGGGTAGCGCTCTCCCAGTCGCTTCCCCGGCTGCCCGCTCGGCACCGCCCTCCCTCCCGGCCGAGGACCCGCGCGGGGTGTCCGCGGCGGCGCCTGACCGGGTCGCGGTTCCCGGGGGCGTCCTCCCCCCGCCACCCCCGTGCCCACGCCCCGCGCCATTCCTCAGGAGCGCGATCTGCAGCGGGCGGCGTGACTACCCCCAGGCCAGCGTCCAGCAGGACTGAGCCTGCACACGCAGGCGGGGCACGGTCGCCCGCGCCAGGACCCGCGGGCCCGGAAGCGCTCGCAGTCACAAAGGGGGGGGGACACGTGGGCGCCGACGGCCCGGGCGGCTGTCTCAGGGAGCTAGGGTCGCCCAGAGAACCGCCCGCCGTCCCTGCCCGCCGGATTCCTCGGCCGCAGCCGCCAGGCCAGTCCAGCTTCGGCCGGCGCCCGGCTATGAGGTGGATGCCCGGCTCAGTGTGACCACCTCCCTCCAGTACGTACATGCAGCCCGAACCCGCGTCCCACGGCCGCCAAGGGGCTCCTACGAGCTTCCCACACTCCCCGAGGGCCCGCGGTCACGGGAAGTTAGTTCCCCACTGTCACTGCCACCCCGAGAGCTGGGTCCTCGGGTCTTGAGACCCAGTCATACTTAGTCCTAGATGCCTCGGTCTTACCCTGTCTCTCTTTCTCCTTAGGGTTTTTCCACCGCGTTCGGACCTCCCGCGTAACCATGTCCATTCTGTACGTCTCTCCTCACCCCGATGCCTTCCCCAGCCTCCGAGCCCTCATAGCTGCTCGCTACGGGGAAGCTGGGGAGGGTCCGGGATGGGGAGGAGCCCACCCCCGCATCTGTCTCCAGCCGCCCCCAGCCAGCCGGACTCCTTTTCCTCCACCCCGTCTGCCAGCCCTGGAACAGGGTCCCGGTGGGCTCTGGGTGTGGGGAGCCACGGCTGTGTCCCAGCTGCTGTGGCCAGCAGGCCTGGGGGGTCCCGGGGGTAGTCGGGCAGCCGTCTTGGTCCAACAGTGGGTCAGTTACGCAGACACCGAGCTAATACCAGCTGCCTGTGGGGCTACGCTGCCTGCCTTGGGACTCCGAAGCTCGGCCCAAGACCCCCAGGTGAGAAGAAGCGTGAAGTGGCGGGGCGGGGGGGATTTAGAAGAAGAAAGCAAAAGTCGGAATGGATGGTGAATCAGGAAGATAGCGTATCAGACGTTGAAAAAGACTGATCATATCCCGGATTGCCACTTGGTTTGGTAGCTTTGGGCAGGTTAAACTCTCTGAGCCTTGGTCTTCTTATGTCTATAAAAATGAAAATTGAGAACATGTTGAGAAGGTTAAAAGATGTGTGCAGAGCACATAATCTAGTGCCAGGTGCTTTAAAAGTCTCTGAGTTTGGTGAATCTGAAACCGAGGAGGTTAGTTAGAGGTTACCATGAATTGTAGGAAAAGACTGGGTGAAGAAGAGGTGAGGAGAGGCAGTCAGAGAAGACAGTTGCTGGAAGAAAACAAAGGAGAAAAGAAATGAAGAAGGAAAGCAGGGGAAAGGAGAGATAATCACACCAGATTATAAATGTAAATTCTTCCTGAATGGAGCTGTGCCTTACAGGCCTAATAACACCACCTCCTTGAAGAGTATTGAGCATATGGCAGATACTTATAGTTTTCAAACAAATGAATGAATAAAATGAATATATGACTTAGATCCTGACTTACCCCCTCATATCCTGACTACCCTATTGAAATAGAGGGCTCCCCCTCTGGGATTCTCTCTCCCCCTCGGCCTCATTTATTTTTCTTCAGGGCTTTTAAGGAGAACAATAGGGTAATGCATTATATGCTTGCACATTTATTGCTGCCTCCCCCCCCCCCCCCCCTCCCGCCGCCCCCGCTACTAGAGTGTAAGCTCCAACAGGTCATGGACTCCATCTGTTCAAACTGCCTCCTTGTTCATTAGATAAGTGCCTGGCATGCAGGAGGTACTTAATACGTATTTGTTGAAGCAATTACCGTGTTTCCTCATGTAATCTTTAGCCTCCTGTGCTTAGTATATTGCAGCTGACATATAATAAGTGTTTGGTAGGTGACTTCCCTGCAAGTCCAGTGATTCATACACTCTGTGCTTCCCCTGCAGGGGGCATGGTTGGATTCCTGGTCAAGGAATCCCACATGCCCTGTGACCCAGCCCCCCAAAAAAGTTTTCAGTAGGCATTTATTGCATGAGTGGGAAGAATTTTTATTATGATCATTTCAGTGAAGAGGAAACTGGTGATCTGTGGGAATGGAAGGAGGCCCAAATGGATTGCATGGGGGTGGGGACTGTGGTGGTCCAAGCGTTATCTCATACCCTTTCGTCTTCCCACTAGGCTGCACTGGCGGCCCTGGGCAGAGCCCTGAGCCCCTTGGAAGAATGGCTTCGACTGCACACCTACCTGGCTGGGGAGGCCCCGACTCTGGCTGACCTGGCAGCTGTCACAGCCTTGCTGCTGCCTTTCCGTTATGTGAGTCACTGGGACCTGGGGAGGAATGAGGACAGGTTCCCTCGGACCTCACTACAGGGTGACTAAGGATAATTCATTTCTTTCCCCCACCCCAGGTCCTGGACCCCTCTGCCCGCCGGATCTGGGGTAATGTGACTCGCTGGTTTATCACATGTGTTCAGCAGCCAGAATTCCGGGCCGTACTGGGAGAGGTGGTTCTGTATTCAGGGGCCAGGTCTCTCTCCCAACAGCCAGGTGAGGAAGGATGGAGAGTGGGTGGGGAGGGGGTTCCTCTGGGCCCTTTCATAGGCTCATTTTCTTTTCTCTCTTAGGAATAGCAGAATCAATGGGACAGGAGCTGGGGGATGGTACGTGGGAGGTCAACATGGGGGAGCCTTTGGGGACCTAAATAGGCCATCTGAGACATGGTAGCCCTGTGAACAGCGTTCTTCACAGGCCTGCAGCGACAGGTCTGCATTTCTGTGCCTCTTTCCAGGCTCTGAGGTCCCTGCACCCCCAAAGACAGCTGCTCAACTCAAGAAAGAGGCAAAGAAACGAGAGAAACTAGAGAAATTCCAGCAGAAGCAGAAGGTCCAACAGCAGCAGCCACCCCCTGGGGAGGTGAGAGGCTGAGGGTGGAGCAGGATGGAGGGTTGGTGCCATGGTGAGTGGCTGGTATCTAGGCCTATATCCTTTTCCTCCCAAACAGAAGAAACCAAAACCAGAGAAGCGGGAGAAACGGGATCCTGGGGTCATTACCTACGATCTCCCGACCCCACCTGGGGAAAAGAAAGGTACTAAAAGAAAGGAGTGGGAAGAGAGACCCTCACTCTTCACCCCACCCTCCTTTTCTCTTTTCTTTGTATCCTGTTTCTTCTGTCCTTGCTCCCACTACTTTGCCTAGTGAGGCCCATGTCCTTCTCTGCTGGCCCCTCGTCCCTCTCCCAGTTGCTCCCAGCCTTGGCTCTGACCCTGCCTTTCTCCCTCAGATGTCAGTGGCACCATGCCTGACTCCTACAGCCCTCAGTACGTGGAGGCTGCCTGGTACCCTTGGTGGGAGCAGCAGGGCTTCTTCAGGCCTGAGTATGGGGTGAGTGGACGCTGCCGCCCAGGCCTGGAGGGGATGGGGACGGGGAGGGACAGGGCTGAAGGATCCATGGTCCAGGAAGGGGCCAGGCCGTGGAAGAGGTGACATGAGGCCTTAGCAAGCACCCATCTTCCTCCCTGTCAGCGTTCCAGCGTGTCAGCACCAAACCCCCGGGGCATCTTCATGATGTGCATCCCACCCCCCAACGTGACAGGCTCCCTGCACCTGGGCCATGCGCTCACCAACGCCATCCAGGACTCCCTGACCCGCTGGTGAGCTCCTGTCCTCTCCTCCAGGCTTCCCTCTGCCTTCTGGCTCCTGCTCCTTGGCTCCCTTCTCTTTGCTGACTGGGGCTCTCACCTCTGCCCCCTGGTGGTGCTACACTTGCCTCTAGATCATTCCCATCTGATGACTTAGCATCCTCTTCTGGTCAACACTCCCAGCTTGCAAACTCTCTTCTCATGCCACTAAAAATAACATTATTTTGAATTTATAAAGAAATAACATGAATAGTTTCTTGTAAGAAATTTACAGCTTCAAGTTTCCTTGACCACCTTCCTCCAGATTCACTCCCTCCTAAGAATTAGCCACTATTATCATTTTGATGTGTGTCTTTCAAGACCTTTCCTATTTACTTACATATTCCTATACCCATGGGATTCCCAGGTAGCTCAGTGATAACGAATCCACCTGGCAATGCAAGAGACACAGGTTGGATCCCTGGGTCAGGAAGATCCCCGGAGAAGGAAATGGCAAAGCACTCCAATATTTTTGCCTGGGAAATCCCATGGACAGAGGAGCCTGGTGGGCTATAGTCCATGGGCTCACAAAGAATTAGACATGACTTAGCAACTAAACAATATCTTGAAAATGTCAGAAAGTGTCCATATCCATTACAGCATATAAGAAATACCTGTGGTCTGTATGAGAAAGGAGTTGCTATAGTCCTGTCCCCAAGGAACTCTAAACCTAGTGGGGGTAAACAGATCAATACAGTAACGAATATAATGTAGTTTGGTGAGTCATTGAAAATAATGTACAAATACAGTGAACCTAATTAAGCTTACCAATGTTTTTTTATTTAATCTTCACTATCTTGTTAAAGAAAGCCTCCCCTGCCTCAAAGTTATAAACATGATCACCTATTATTTTCTTCTTTTTTTATTTTTGGAAATGATACTATCTTCTAATGCTTTTTCTCATAGTTTTGTTTTCTTAAGTTGAAGGGTTTTTTAAAAACTGAATTAAAATTAAATTTAAACATAAAAATAAAATTATTTTTGTGACTATGGGGAAGTAGGGCAATTTTCCAATCAAATTAGCTACAGTCCCAAACAAATTTATTGAAGTTTGCCCTTTCTCCACTGACATTTGAAATGCCACCCTTAACAAATACTAACTATGCTTAGATCTGTTTCCAGTCACTGTTTTGTTTCCTTAATCGGTAACTTTGTTCCTGGTTCCTGTGAAAACTTGTTTTAATAATCATAGCTCTCTGATATGTTTTGCTATCTAGTTGGGCAGGAGCCTCCTCTTAGTTGTTTTTGCCAAATTGCCTGGGCTGTCCTCACACATCTCTCCCTGACGATTTTAGCATGGGGAGAGTTCTGATCCACCGCCCCTTCCTTTCCTGAGTCCATCAACCACCTGTCTGGAGTCCCTGCTTCCCTCGGGACAGCTCCACCACCCACTCACCTCTGCTTCTCCATGCTCCCTGCAGGCACCGTATGCGTGGAGAGACCACCCTGTGGAATCCTGGCTGTGACCACGCAGGCATTGCCACCCAGGTGGTGGTGGAGAAGAAACTCTGGCGCGAGCAGGGGCTGAGTCGGCACCAGCTGGGGCGAGAGGCTTTCCTGCAGGAGGTCTGGAAGTGGAAGGAGGAGTGAGTGCCAAGTCCCTGCTGGCATCACAGCCCCGTGACCCTGGCTGCAGGGTCAGACCCACTCACAGAGGCTGAGGGTCATGTGGGCCCAGGGCCCAGGTTCATCTCAGAGCGATGAGTGATCCCCACCTTCTGCCCCCTTTGCTACCTGATGTCATCCTCCAGCCTAGACCCCATTGCTGATCCCAGTCTGTCTGTCCACTTCCAGGAAAGGTGACCGGATTTACCACCAGCTGAAGAAGCTTGGCAGCTCCTTGGACTGGAATCGAGCCTGTTTCACCATGGATCCTGTGAGTAGGAGTAGGAGGGGTCTTGGGGCTGGGGTGGGAGGGGGAAGCTCCCCACAGAAGAGAGTACACTCTGGGGGCCCACTTGTAGGGAGAGTGGGTCCCCTCCTGGGGACACCAGGAAGTGGTCCACTCGTAGGAAACCACTAGGGCTCAGCTGCAAATGCTACTTTCTACCCCATGTCACAGCCCTTTGTGTTCCCTGTTGTTCCCTATAGGAGCTCAAATTCCTTCAGGCGGCACCTGAGGGCCCTTACCCTCCCCTGAGCTTGTACCCCTAGGACTGCACGAGCCCCTGTTCCTAACTGAGTGACTTCCCTGCCATATCAGCATCACCACGCTGTTTCCTATCTGTGTGTTCCCATAGTCCCCTCTCCCTGCTCAAGAAAACCACTTCTCCCCTCCAGCCCTTAAAGGGGGCCTATGTGCTGTCAGGGGGCTCTGGCCCGGCCGGATCCCACTGGCCTCGGCTGCCTCAGCACCCAGGCCCATCTCTGACTTCCCCTCTTCCCACTAGAAACTGTCAGCAGCCGTGACGGAGGCCTTTGTACGGCTCCACGAGGAGGGAGTCATTTATCGCAGCACCCGCCTTGTCAACTGGTCCTGCACCCTCAACTCTGCCATCTCTGACATCGAGGTGTGCCCCTTCCCTCCCCCCAGCTCTCCACACCTCCACCACACCCCCCCAGCCCCAGCCCCTGGGCCTCTTTTCTTAAGCTCCGTCTCATAGGTGGATAAGAAGGAGCTGACAGGTCGTACCCTGCTCTCCGTGCCTGGCTACAAAGAGAAGGTGGAGTTTGGGGTCCTCGTCTCCTTTGCTTACAAGGTCCAAGGCTCAGGTAGGAGCCAGGGGCACCAGGATCCTGGGCTGGGTTGGGGGAGGGGCGGGAAGTGCTCACTGCTGAGACCACAAGGCCTCCTGTCACCCCAGACAGCGACGAGGAGGTGGTAGTGGCAACAACTCGGATCGAGACGATGCTGGGAGATGTGGCCGTAGCTGTGCACCCCAAAGATCCCAGATACCAGGTGTGGTGGGGGTGCTGCCCGCAGTTGGGGGAAGAATGCTGGCTGAAGAGGGCTTCCACACTATGTGTAGGGATGGGATGGGCACTGAGAAAACTGGATTAGAAACGCATGGCTTTGGCTGCTTTCTGGCCCTGTGGGTGGAGTTTGGGTGTCAAGAAATAAGGACTCTGCGTAGGAGGGAATCGAGCCCAGTCAATTGTGTGTTTCTGGCGTCTCCCTCTGTCCCCAGCACCTGAAGGGGAAGAACGTGATCCACCCATTTGTGTCTCGGAGCCTCCCTATCGTCTTTGATGACTTTGTGGACATGGAGTTCGGCACAGGTAAGCACCGGGCTGTCCTGTGGGGAGAGGAAGGAGCCATGAGGCACATCTGAACTTGCAGGACTTGGGCTGGTTCTCAGAGGACTGTGTCAGGGGGATGGGGTGGTCTGAGAGCACATCCATTGGCAAAAGGTGGGGTGCACGTGAGCAGAGACTGCAGAGTCCTGCGTGACCCCGCACCCCCACGTACGCCCCAGGCGCAGTGAAGATCACCCCTGCCCATGACCAGAATGACTATGAGGTTGGGCAGCGGCACGGGCTGGAGGCCGTCAGCATCATGGATGCCCGCGGGGCCCTTGTCAACGTGCCCCCACCTTTCCTGGTGAGACAGCCTGGGTGAGGTGGCCCTGTCAGGAGACAGCGGGGCTCCTGGCACAGCCATCACGGAGCCTGTTTCCCCCCCAGGGCCTGCCCAGGTTTGAGGCCAGAAAGGCGGTGCTGGCAGCGCTCAAGGAGCAGGGACTGTTCCGCGGCATTGAGGACAACCCCATGGTGGTGCCACTTTGCAAGTGAGGGCGGAGGCCAGGGAAGGGGGTGGGCACCTCGGGGTGCTCACCACTCAGCCTCCTCACCCACGTGTATCTGCAGCCGCTCCAAGGACGTGGTGGAGCCTCTGCTGCGGCCGCAGTGGTATGTGCGCTGTGGGGAGATGGCTCAGGCCGCCAGCGCTGCTGTGACACGGGGCGACCTCCGCATCCTGCCAGAGGCCCATCAGCGGACGTGGCACACCTGGATGGACAACATCCGGTGCGTCAGGCCCCTCGATGTAGGGAGGGCGACCGGGTGAGGGGCCGAGCCGGGCACAGCCTGGCGCCCCGTCCACCCCGCCTTGATACCTTCTCCTCCCCCTGCCACTTGCAGGGACTGGTGTATCTCCCGGCAGCTGTGGTGGGGCCATCGCATCCCAGCCTACTTCATCACTGTCAACGACCCCGCTGTGCCCCCAGGGGAGGTGAGAACCAGGCCAGGGCTGGAGACTGGCACATCTGGGGCGGGGGAGGGCTTTCGGTGCATTGGATGTTGGTGGGGGGACAGGCAGAGGCACCCCCATGGATACTCATTCCACCTGGGCATGGCAGGACCCTGACGGGCGGTACTGGGTGAGCGGGCGCACTGAGGCCGAGGCCCGGGAGAAGGCAGCCAAGGAGTTCGGTGTGTCCCCCGACAAGATCAGTCTCCAGCAAGGCAAGGCGGGGCCTTGGGGTGGGGGGCAGTGGGGGCCGATCCTCACCTCTACCCCTCTGACCTCTGATCTCTGGCCCCCCTCAGATGAAGATGTACTGGACACCTGGTTCTCCTCTGGCCTCTTCCCCTTCTCCATCCTAGGTTGGCCCAACCAGGTACATTCCTGGGGCCAGCCCAGGGCCAGGTGGGAATCTTGGGTGTGGGTGCGTGGCTCCCCATCACTCACGCCCTGCTCTGACCCCAGTCAGAAGATCTGAGTGTGTTCTACCCCGGGACGCTGCTGGAGACAGGCCATGACATCCTCTTCTTCTGGGTGGCCAGGATGGTCATGCTCGGCCTCAAGCTCACTGGCAAGCTGCCCTTCAAAGAGGTGTGGAGACTGCCGAGACCCCCACAGTCCCCTCCCTCACCCGGACAGCTGTGGGTGGGCCCCGCCAAGGGGGCTGGTGGGGCTGAAAACCAGCCTGCACTCTGCTAAGTGATTCTGTACCCCGCTTGCTAGAAGAAGGAGCACTTCTGATTCACGAGAAGGGGCTGGCAGGGCCACCGAGGGGCCCGAGGTTCAGAGAGGAGCAGACCAGATGTGGGGGTGAGGGGAAAGGCATTGGGGTCTAGGCGGGGAGACGTCCTCACAGGCCTTCCCTGTCCTGGCCTCGCAGGTCTACCTCCATGCCATCGTGCGGGACGCCCACGGCCGGAAGATGAGCAAGTCTCTAGGCAACGTCATTGACCCCCTGGACGTTATCCATGGGGTCTCCCTGCAGGTGGGGCTGGGTGCTGGGTCAGGCCGGGAAGGGCTGTGGGGCGGTGGCCATGGGCCCCTGACTGCTCCCACCTCACCTCCAGGGCCTCCACGACCAGCTACTGAACAGCAACCTGGATCCCAGCGAGGTGGAGAAGGCGAAAGAGGGGCAGGTACAGTGGGCAGATACAGGGGTGGGCCGGTGATTGGCATGTGGGCAGAAGGCGGTGAGCCTGACTTAGGACACTCCCCTCCCTGACTCCTCATTTCCCCACAGAAGGCAGATTTCCCAACGGGGATCCCCGAGTGTGGCACTGATGCGCTCCGGTTTGGACTATGCGCCTACACATCCCAGGGTACGGCTCCCCACGGCACGGGAGTCTCAGCTGCATCCTTCTTCCTCCCCGGAGGCACCCTGCTGTCCGCTGCCCAGGTCCTAGGGCTGGGAGGGAGAGCAGTGTAGACTCACACTTCACCTCCGCCTAGGCCGTGACATCAACCTGGATGTGAACCGGATATTGGGGTATCGCCATTTCTGCAACAAGCTCTGGAACGCCACCAAGTTTGCCCTCCGTGGCCTTGGGAAGGGTTTCGTGCCCTCACCCACGTCCGAGGTGAGGGCCTGGTGGGTGGTGAGGTGGGTAGCACCCACGCGGGTCATACCCTTGCCATCCCAACATCAAGCCTGGCCCCTGCCCCTAAGGAGCCTGCGTGTAGCTGGGGGGACAGAAAGACACAGGGGAAGCCTCAGGCACTGCAGTCTTCCCGCACAGTGGCGGGGCCGGCCCTTTCTGGCCTGGGCCACCACCCTGGGCATGTGGTGGTTGCTTTGGACCCATCTCCTCCTGGAATGCAGATTCCCCGTGGTTCCCGTTCCCATGGGGTTGTGGCCCCTCCTCCTGGGCACATGGTGCCCCCTGGCTGACAGGCTCCTTCCTCCCACAAGCCCGGAGGCCGCGAGAGCCTGGTGGACTGCTGGATCCGCAGCCGGCTGACCGAAGCTGTGAGGCTCAGCAACCAAGGTTTCCAGGCCTACGACTTCCCAGCTGTCACCACCGCCCAGTACAGCTTTTGGCTCTACGAGCTCTGCGATGTCTACCTGGTGAGGAGGAACCGCCTGCCCCACCTCCCGGTCCTTGGCCTTCTCCAGCCCTGAACCCTGTGCCCCTCTGCCCCCAGGAGTGCCTGAAGCCTGTGCTGAATGGGGTGGACCAGGTGGCAGCTGAGTGCGCCCGCCAGACCCTCTACACCTGCCTGGACGTGGGCCTGCGGCTGCTCTCACCCTTCATGCCCTTCGTGACCGAGGAGCTGTTCCAGCGGCTGCCCCGGCGGACGCCACAAGCTCCCCCTAGCCTCTGCGTCACCGCCTACCCGGAGCCCTCGGAGGTATGGGGTACAGCCTGGATGGGGGGCTCCAGGGAACTCCTCAGAGCCGCCCCAACTTCCTCACCCCCTTCTCCTCCCCTCAGTGCTCCTGGAAGGACCCTGAGGCAGAAGCTGCCTTCGAGTTGGCCCTGAGCATCACTCGAGCTGTGCGCTCCCTGCGTGCCGACTACAACCTCACCCGGATCCGGCCCGACTGTGAGCCTTGGGCCTGCATGTGCCCCTCTCCACTCCCACCCCGGGACCAATGTCTAGCATGGCTGCCTCATCTCTGTCTCCTCACCTCTCTCCCTTCTCCCGGCAGGTTTCCTGGAAGTGGCTGACGAGGCCACAGGTGCCCTGGCATCGGCAGTGTCGGGCTACGTGCAGACACTGGCCAGCGCGGGGATCGTGGCCGTCCTGGCGCTGGGGGCTTCTGCACCCCAGGGCTGCGCTGTGGCCCTGGCCTCTGACCGCTGCTCCGTCCACCTGCAGCTGCAGGGGCTAGTAGACCCAGCCCGGGAGCTGGGCAAACTGCAGGCCAAGCGTGATGAGGCGCAGCGGCAGGCCCAGCGTCTGCGGGAGCGCCGCGCCGCCTCAGGCTACACTGTCAAGGTGCCCCTCAAAGTCCAGGAGGCAGATGAAACCAAGGTGTGTGGCGTGTGGGGCAGTTCCTTCCCCATTTCCCACCTCTTGCTCCCTCCACCATCAAACCCCCTCCTGCAGCTGCTCTGCCCAGCCCAGGCAGGAGAGCAGATGGGACCATGGAATCCCTCCTTTTACACATGAAAGACAGAGGGGCAGGGGCACAGCCTTGGGTCACACAGCAATTTGAAGATGGAAGCAGACCAGCCAGCCAGCCGGACCCCTCACGCACCACCCAGTGCCCAGAACATGGCGTCCACATGCCGGAACCTGGGCTCAGGATGGAGCCAGTGTAGTCAGGGAGCTCAGCAGATCACCTAGGGACCCTCCAGGGAGGAACCATGGGGTAAACCAGGGGCACAAAGGAACAAGAGTGGAGGCTAAGAACCCGCATGGCTGAGCAGGTTCTCACTCCTGTCTACCCGGAAGCCCTCACGGCAGGGCAGTATTACCGTCACCATTTTCCAAGGGAAGGCTGAGGGCCTGCCTCGGAACCTGCATTCCTAACCACTGTGTCAGGGCCTGGGGCTGGGCCACTGGTGGCGCATATGAGCTCTGGGGCCCCTTTGTCCTTGGGAACTGAACACTCTGGGAAAAGGCAGGACCCAGGAGACCAGTGATGGTGGAAGAGAAGGGGGTGCTGGTAGAAACGAATGAGGCTGCTAGTCGGAGAGTAAGAGGCTGCTGGTGGGAGGTTGGTGAGAATTAGGGGGAGACAGGCCAGTCAAACACACGGTACCCCAGCTACTCCCTGCCCATGGTCCTCATCCGTCTTTCCAACTCTAATCTGTCTGCTCTTGTGGGCATTTGAGGTTCTCCTCTCTTGGGCCTGGACCTCCTCACCCACCACCCCCTTTTCTGTCCTCAGCTCCAGCAGACAGAAGCAGAGCTCAGGAAGGTTGATGAGGCCATCGCCCTATTTCAGAAGATGCTGTGAAACACCCAACTCCAACCCTCATAACCCCCAGTGGTCCACCATGGGGATGGCAGCAATAAAATATTTTGCCACAAAACCATATCTCAGCTGTGTGTGTGGTGGGGCTGGGGAGGGGGTGCTGAGGGGCTGGGTTCCTGGATCCTCAGAGGTGCCAGTGTGAACAATGGGAGGGCAGCAGGCTGGGCATGAGGCACTGGGTCCCGGTGGGTAGAGGTGCGTCTGTCTGGGCCTGGCCCTGGCCCTGAGCCAGGCCTGAGTCACGGCGCTTGCTCCCTCCTCCTCCCGCCTCTTCATTCACCTCCGCACTGCAGCTAAGGGAGGCCCGCCCTGGTGCTGGCTGCTGCTTGTGGCCCTGGGCAGGCGTGAGAAGAGGGGCTAGGGGTTGCCTGTCCTGCCCCCACCCTGCCGGCGCCTCCCTCCCCTTCCACTGAGTCAGGCCTTAGGTTAATTATAACTCTGACCTAAGTGCCCCGTGACGCCCGGCCCCGCGGTCCTGCCCAACGGAGACCCAGCAACCAGGTAGGGGAGAGGCCTAGAGAGAGGACTTCCAATGCCCGGGGCGGGGGGCGGGGAGGGGGCGTCCTGGGGGAGGAGCCTCAGACCCCGCCCCAGCAGGTGTAAGTTCCTATTGGTCTGATAGGCCCTCAGGTTTGCCGAATGATTGAAGGGGGAGGGCGGGGAAGCCAGCCGGAGGAGATAAAGGGCCAAAGCAGGTGCCCATGGAGACAAACAAAGCCAGTCCTGCCCTAAGTCTGTGCTGCTTCCTTTCCTCTCTCGAGTGCCTTCTGTCCCTCAGGTCCATGTCTTAGCTATGCTCCCCGCGGACGTGCCCCTATCCCACCTGGGCCCCTCAGTGCTGCTGCTGCTGCAGCTGCTGATGCCTCCTGCATCTGCCTTCTTCCCCAACATCTGGAGCCTCCTGGCTGCCCCCGGCTCCATCACCCACCAGGACCTGACCGAGGAGGCGGCGCTCAACGTCACGCTGCAGCTCTTCCTAGAGCAGCCGCCCCCAGGTCGGCCCCCCCTTCGCCTTGAGGACTTCCTGGTGAGCGTCCCTGGGTCCAGTCACATCCCGGCCGGATTCCCCCATTCTGGGGACCTCTGCTACTTGAGGGTCCTGCTTGCCAAGAGAAGGAACCCCCACACACATTCCCTCCTGTCCTCCAGACAGCAACAGTGCCAGGAGTCCTAGTCTTAACAATCAGGAGTCCCCCTCCATACAGACGTCCAGGACTGCCCCACCCTTGTAGGGCCCAGCACCCTCAGCTCCTTTCACATCCAGCCTTGAGCACTAGAGCCGGGTGAGCATGGGCAATGGTTCCAACCAAGGGGCTTCCCTGGAACCCCTGCCCCTCCCACTCTCCCAGGGCCGCACCCTCCTTGCCGACGACCTCTTTGCCGCCTACTTTGGACCTGGGTCTCCTTCCCGACGGTTCCGAGCAGCCTTAGGAGAGGTGTCTCGTGCCAATGCCGCCCAAGACTTCCTGCCAACTTCCAAGAATGACCCTGACCTGCACTTTGATGCCGAGCGGCTGGGCCAGGGCCGCACACGCCTGGTGGAGGCTCTACGGGAGACTGTGGCGGCAGCCAGAGCCCTTGACTACACCCTGGCTCGCCAGCGCCTGGGGGCTGCGCTTCACGCCCTGCAGGTGAGAACAGAGTCGGGGGTCGTGGTCAGAGGGGTCTTCGCTTTCAGTCTTCTGGACTCCCACAGGGTGTTTTCTTAGTCATGCCTCCCCCTACTCTAGAAGGGGCTGGGGCCTTGCTTGCCAAGGCCCTGGGGTTATTCCCTAGTCCCCACCAGTCCAAACTGGCAGCTTTCTGTGGGAACAGCCAGGACGCCTTTGTGGCTGGAGCGAAGTGAGTGAGAGGAGGGTGCTGAGGTCCAGAGGTGGGCCGTGCAGGCCACTGAAAGGCCTTGGGTTGGGCTCTGAGTGAGATGGGAAGAAACAGTGGGAGGCTCCCACTTCACCAGAGCTGTATTCCTTGCAAGGGAGAGAGCACTGGAGAGGATGTGGGGTGTCTGGAGGAGCAGCCAGGCGGGAGGAGGCGTTCAGGCTGGGGAAATGGAAGGAGGGGCAGTTGGGCTGGAGACCGCAAGAGCAGTCAGCTAGTGCTTCTTCCCCGTCTTTCTCCTGGGACCAGGATTTCTACAGTCACAGCAACTGGGTGGAACTTGGGAGGCAGCAGCCACACCCTCACCTCCTCTGGCCGAGGCAGGAGCTCCGGAGTCTGGCACAAGGTACGGCCGTGCCCCTGCTGGTAAGCAGGAAGCCCACAGTGCTACCTCCTCTCAGCCCATCCAGCCACTGGGTCACATCCTGAGGTCAACTAGGAGGTGATATGGCTTCAAATCTGAGACAACCTGTGAGGTCCCTCAGTTCAATCAAAGGTCAGTCAATTAGCTGGCTTCCCCAAGAGCACACAGGGGAGGATGGAGCCAGAACCAGCTCTGCAGACCGCAAGGAGTTCTCTTTCATGAGGTTTCCTCCCTGCACTAGATCGCAGGGGACTCTCCTCTCAGTGCCCCCTTCCAACTGAACTATGACCCGGAAGCTGCCTCCTGTTTATTACAAGTACACTTCCTGCCCACAGCTCACAGAGGGTACACTCCCCGTAGGATTGGTCCCCATGATTTTCTAGCACACTCTCAGTCTCAAATATCGAGTCTCATGGCCAGCCGTGAACTCCAGGGTTTAAGTTCAGAAATCCTAGAAAGGTACCCATGAAGGGTACCTGTGGGCTTTCACCTTGTTCCAAGTGGGAGGAAAAGCTGAAGAAGTTTGGGTGGACTGGGATAAATGTCAGGGGTAGCAGAATCATGGGTCCTCTCTTCCCAGTGGGCGATCCTACCTGCTCTGACTGTGAGGAGTTGAGCTGCCCTGGGAACTTGCTGAACTTCACACTCCTCACCTCTGGCTACTTTGGAACTCATCCCCCCAAACCTCCAGGTACCAGATGGGAAGACCCCCAGGAGTAAGGGGAGAAGTCCCTTCCTCTCCCCTGACCCTCTCCCTAAGGACCTCAGTCCTATAGGCCCTTGTCCTAAAATCCAGTAGTATCATTTCTCAGAAGGAAAGGATGCTGGGAAGGGGTGGCTGGCTGGCTGAAGGCCCACTGAGGTGGCCATGGTTGTTGGAGTGCAGGGAGGACAGCTTCTTACAGAGCTGATAAGACTTCAAGGCCCAAGGGAGCTTCTGGGGACCTACTTGAGGGATCAGGGGATCTACCACGTGCTGTTACAACCAACCATTCCAGATTTACTTCAGATTTGCCTTCTGCAAAATGCCCTAATTTTCTGCTGATCCTTTCCTGAGGAGTGAGAGGGTCAGGCCAAGTCAGAAAGGGCTTCATTTTATTAGAAGGCAGTGGGTTTTTTACCTTCACCCTTCAGATCCGTTTCCCTAACCCAGGGAAATGTAGCCACGGGGGCCACTTTGACCAGAGCAGCTCCCAGCCGCCACGGGGAGGCATCAACAAGGATAGCACATCCCCAGGCTTTTCCCCCCACCACATGCTGCACCTCCAGGCTGCAAAACTGGCCCTTCTGGCCTCCATCCAGGCCTTCAACCTCCTACGAAGCCGCCTGGGAGACAGCGGTTTCTCCAGGTGAGTGGCCTCCTGGAGCTGGGCTCCTTAATAGGTAGGTTGCTCTGGAGCTGAGAAACCAGGGGCTGGGGACAAGTGCAGCCGTGCACCATATCTCTGGCCTGCTTCTCAGGCTGCTGGACATCACCCCAGCCTCCAGCCTGAGCTTCGTCCTGGATACCACAGGCAGTATGGGCGAAGAGATCAATGCTGCCAAGATCCAGGCCCGTCATATTGTGGAGCAGCGACGGGGCACCCCCATGGAGCCCACCCACTATGTCCTGGTGCCGTTCCATGATCCAGGTAACTGTGGTCTGGCCAGGAGAGTGGAAGCAAGTCCGGGGCAAGAGGTAATGTCACTGATAGGGAAGCAGGCTTCATGGCTTCACTTCCATAATAGAATGGAGGCACTTCCTACGATCCTTTTCCTTTATTGGTACCTCTATGCATATAGGGAACTATCAGCCACTTCTTCTACTGTTTCCAATATGACAGCACTTGCCATAGGAATTTAATCATAATGGGTGCTTAGGCAGGCAGCCTCTGAGTTGTTAGGCGTCCATCCTAATAAGTCATTTTCAATTCTCTCCATTTCCTTTGGAGAGAGGTTGGGATGAAGATGGGGAAGTTGGTGTGTCTAGGCCTCTGTGAAATATCTGAGACAGCTACTTATATCATATCCCTTCCCCCACTGACTTAGAAGTCAGATTATCTGACCTGGGTTGACCAATCTTACTGTGTGTCCTTAGCCTGTTTGTTTAACCTCTCTTTCCTCAACTTCATCATCCATAAAATGGGTCAGTATTTACCCTGACTATCTCCCAGGGTTGAAATGATCATCAAATAAAATTTGGACTGAAACTTCCCTAAGGAGTGGGTTTGAGTCTGATCCACCTATATAAATCTCATGGTGACTGACATTCAACAGGAGCTTATCACATATTTGATAAGGGTATGAATAAATGAATAATTAAGAATTTAGCACTTATTATGTGTCAAAACACTGTTCTGAAATTTACAAAATCAACTCAATCATCTCAATGGGCTTCTCTGAGGTAAGCACTATTATTTCTCTGGCTTTTCTGTGAGGAAACTGAGGACCCAGGTTTTTTTTTTTTTTTTTTTTTTGTAGTTGACAAGTATAGTTGATTTATAGTGTTTCAGATATACAGCAAAGTGATTCAGTTGTATATATCATTTTTAGGTTCCTTCCCATTATAAGTTATTATAAGATACTGAATCTAATTCCCTGTACTATATAGTAGGTCCTTGTTGGTTATCTATTTTATATATAGTTGTGTATATCTGTTAATCCCAAACTCCTAATTTATCCCTCCCTTTCCCTTTGGTAGTCATAAATATGTTTTTTATGTCCTTGAATCTATTTCTGTTTTGTAAATAACTTCATTTGTATCATTTTTTTAGGTTCCACATACAAGTGGAATATCATAATGACATTTGACTTATTTCACTTAGTTTGATAATCTCTAGGTCCATCCATGTTGGTGAAGCAACAGTTGTTTTTATACTTAAACATATACCCAAAAAAGGCTCACTCAAGACCACAGGAAGTACCACCGTTTTGTGAGGAAATGAGGTCCACTTTCCCACCAGAGGTAGCTAAGCCCTGCCTTGTCCTATCCTGTCAGTATAAATATAAAGAATATTGTTATCTCAATACATGTCCACCCGAGGAACACTGCAGGGTCTCTTGACTGGGGAGATGGCCCTTTTCAGGAAAGAGAGGAGCCTTCTCCTCAGTCTCTCAATCTCATTCCCCAGGGTTTGGCCCTGTCTTTACAACAAGTGACCCTGACCACTTCTGGCAACAGCTCAATGAGATGCATGCCTTGGGAGGTGGAGATGAGCCAGAGATGTGCCTCTCAGCCCTGGAGGTCTGCTCTCCCCACCCTTTCCCTCCCCCTACCCCCTCTCCAGGCCCCACTATCAAGGGATCTAGAGCTTCCCTGGGACCCCACCCTCCATTCCATCTTCAGAACCTAGTCTCACTCGTTTCATTCCATATTTCAGGGCCATACTGCCTTCTATTCTGCCCTCCCTTGCTCTACCCATTCCCCTACTGCCACCATTTTTAAAACATTTATTTATTTTTCATTGAAGGCTGCCATTTTTTACCACCAGTTTTTTCCTCTTCCTGCCAGCTGGCTCTGCTGCACACACCTCCACTCTCAGACATTTTTGTCTTCACTGATGCCTCCCCTAAGGACGCCTTTCTCACCAACCGGGTGGAATCTCTGACGCAGGAACGGCGTTGCAGAGTGAGCACAACTGGTGGGAGACTCAATGTTAGGTACCCAGGGATGTGGGAAACCCCAGGACAACTCTCATTACAAGGATGACACTCACACTAGGGTGGTTAAACCAGCCTTGGCTTGGAGGGAAGAGAAGTGGATAATGAGTGTAACATTTCCAAATCCCTTTAACAATACTAGAGTGGGAGGCCCTACTCTTAATGCTGTAGCAGCCAGAGGACAGACAGAATTTATCACCAATGGTCAGCTCTGTAGAGAGCTTGAGCACAGGAGATCCTTGGTTACAATGGTGCATAGCAAGTAGAAACCTCAAGTACTGGCCTCTCTTCCGGACACAGGTCACGTTCCTGGTAACTGAGGACCCATCTAGGGCTCAGGGCCGGGCCCGGCGTGAGGTCTTGTCCCCTCTGCGTTTTGAGCCATACGAGGCGGTGGCCCTGGCCTCAGGAGGAGAAGTGATTTTCACTGAAGACCAGTACATTCAGGATGTGGCGGCCATTGTTGGGGACAGTATAGCTGACCTGGTGAGTACGTGTGGAGGCTTAGCTAAGAACTGAGGGGATGGGCGACACTGCATTTCTCTTTCTCGTAAGGAATGGTTCCCTTTGCTGAGTTGCCATTCCAGGCAGAAGGGTGGGAAGTTTCTCTCCCTCTGAGATCCACGGCTTCCCCCTTCTATCCTACTCCTTCCATATTAGTACTACCTGTCCCCCCACCTCCACCCCCAATCCTGACCTCCAGTATTTTGTCCTCATGGCTCCTCTGGGAAGTCCTGCCATCTCTTATGGGGGGCGGGGCGGGGCAGGAAGCGGTTACTTCATCCTTAATCCCTTGCCTCCAGCTTTGTTATTGACCATAGCTCCACCTCTGTTCCTTCCTCTCTCACTGGGATCCCTTCTCCAAGTGTTCCTTCATTTCTTTCTGTCTCTACCTTTCTCTCTCCTGCTTTGTTCCCACGTCATCCCATGTCTTATCTTCTCCCCCATTTTTCGGTCCTAACCCCTCAAGGTGACCCTTCCCCTGGAGTCCCGCGTAGTGGTAGCTGAGAGGCCACTTGTGTTCAGAGTGGATGGACTACTCCGGAAGGTCACGGTCCGGATCCACGGGGAGGTCAGCAGTTTCTGGATCAGAAACCCTGCAGGTACTTCCCTGTGTGTGTCTCAAGGCAGTGGGAAGAACAGAGACTGAAGAAGGAGGGGTAATGTATGAAGCAAAAGGAATTCTCCTGTGCCAATCTCTCACCCCCCACACCCACCCAGGGGTCTCCCAGGGCCAGGAGGAAGGTGAGGGGCCTCTAGGTCACACTCGCCGCTTTGGGAGGTTCTGGATGATGAGCATGAATGACCCTCCACAGTCAGGAACCTGGGAGATCCAAGTCACAGCCAAGGGTACCCCCCGGGTGAGAGTGCAAGGTAAGGAGGATGATATTCCTGGGAAAGGGACGGGGAGACCAGAGAGCAGTTATCAGTCACCTTCATCGCCGGAAGGTCTCTGACTGCCTTCGCCCTTCCTCAGCCCAGACCTCCCTGGACTTTCTCTTTCACTTTGGGATCCCCATGGAGGATGGACCCCACCCTGGCCTCTACCCCCTGACTCAACCAGTTGCAGGTACATCTAGCCCCACCCCTAACTTGTGTGTATATATGTAACTTTTTATTGAGTTACAACATTTATAAGGTGCACTAAACTCAAGTGTACAGGCTGGGTGGATTTTATATATTAATAACCATCACTCAGTTCAAGCTATGGAACATTTCCAGCATCCCAGGACTTGCTGCTGGCCCTGCCCATCAGTACCCCCTAGAGGTAACCCCTTTTCCCCATCCACATGGCCCAGAGCTAACCACTATTCAAAGCCGTTCCTGTTTTTCTCCCTGTCTCCAAGTCTCACGCAGATCTCTGTTCTCCCCTCCCCTCCCCTGTCCAGGTCTCCAGACCCAGCTGCTGGTAGAAGTGACAGGGCTGGGCTCCAGAGGAAACCCTGGAGGCCCTCTGCCGCACTTCTCCCATGTGGTCCTCCGAGGGGTCCCGCAGGGTGCCGAGCTGGGCCAGGTGCCTCTGGAGCCCAGGGGACCCCCAGAGCGAGGTCTCTTCGCTGCCTCACTACCGCCCACCCTTCTGTCTACCTTGGGACCCTTCTCTCTGGAGCTGGTTGGCCAGGACGGAGCGGGGAGGGGCCTGCACCGGGCGGCCCCCCAGCCCTGTGCTGTAGTTCCGGTCCTGCTGGAGGTGAGAGGCCGAGGAAGGTGCGGCTGGGGCTGGAGGGAATGGGTCCTGACCCTCCCCTGACCAGCCCTCCTCCACAGCTCAGCGGTCCCCCGGGTTTCCTGGCGCCAGGCACCACAGCCCCGCTCAGCCTCCGCATTGCCAGCTTTTCGGGCCCTCAGGATCTCTATCTTAGGACATCTGCCAAACCCAGTTTTGCCCTCACCTCCAACCTCTCCAGGTGAAGCCCCTGAAACCTCCTGCTCCCTTCTGGTCCCATCTTTCTGTGCCCGGGTATGGGATCCGGTACCTGCTCCTCTGGCCCTTTGGGATGGGAGCTCAGATTCCTCGCTTCCCTCCCCACCTCCCCTTGGCTCCCAGCTATTCAAGCCTGTGGCTGAAGACAGATGTTGGCATCCACTCCCCAGGGTTCACTTGGAACAGAATGAGTCCGCTTGGGGGCGCCTGTGGCTGGAGGTACCAGACACAGCCGCCTCCGACTCCATGGTGATGGTGACGGTGACTGCAAAGGATGGAGAAGCCAGCATGATGCCCCCAACCCATGCCTTCCTCCGGCTCCTGGTGCGGGCCCCCGCCCCGCAGGTGAGTGCCCCCACTTTCAATTGCAGGATAGGCAGGGTAAGGGGAAGGTGGTGCAGGATTAATCTGGGGGCAACCACCCTGACAGTCTCTAATTCTCCCCAGGACCAGCTCCCTGCTCCCGCCTACTCGACTGACTCGGTCCTCAACACCTCCAGCCCTGCCTTCCATCTTTCCACCTCCGTGACTCAGGGCGGGGCTTGGGGAGGGCTGCTGGGCAAACCCTGGTGGACCTCATTTGTGGGGATGTTGCTTTTGCTCAGCCTGGGCCCCTGGTGATACAGCAGCCCCTGGAGGGAAGGGTCTCCAGCGCTGTGCACCATCTTGCCCACTGGTGAGAAGATAGGAGGGGCCTCTACCTCTCCAGGTGGGATAGAGGTTTTCCTTCTCATCCACTTGCCTTTCTTTCCAAGACTGGGAAAGAAAGTGATGGATTTCCCACAATGCACTTTCCCTAACCCTTGTGGGGGGGGAAAAAAAAAAACAACAGACTCATTTTTGGAGAAAGTTGCTTTCTCTTTCTCTGCAGCATCTTTGTTCCACTAATTTATGCTCTCTCCCAAGCTCAGGTGGAGGGGAAGATATGTGGGGCAGTGTCTAAGACTGGAAGTGGGGAGGAGGGTTCCCCACCTCCTACCCAAAGTGTTATTGACATTCTGGAGGTGCTCCTATTTTATTTTTGAAATTCTGGAGAGGCTTCTATTTTATTTTTGTATTTAAAATCGAAGGACAATGCCAATAAACATGTCTTCTCCCCAGAGAGATTTCAGAGAAAGATCACTTATGTACATCGTATCGGAAAGAGTGGGGGGCTTCCCAGGTGGGTGCTAGTGGTAAAGAACCAATGCAGGAGACGTAAGAAGTGCAGGTTCGATCCTGGCTCAGGAAGATTCTGTGGAGGAGGGCATGGCAACCCACTCAGGTATTCTTGCCTGGAGAATCCCCATGGACAGAGGAGCCTGGTGGGCTCGCAAAGGGTTGGACATGACTGAAGCAACTGAGCATGCATGCATAGGGAAGAGTGAGAGCATGAAATGCCAAAAAACATAAAATGGAAGTTTTCAGGAGCAGAGAAGAAACTTTACACCAGTATATTTGGATTTCAGCTGACCTGCCACCCAGAGCCATTTAGTTGCTGAGTCAGAATAAGGAGGCTGGGGATTCTCTCAGTCTCGCCGGCATGACTGAGGGGACCAAAGGAGCCTTTAGACACGGGTAGGGCCCCTCCGTCCATGGGGGCAGCCTGGCTGAGCCATCACCCCTGTTGGCTGAATGCCTCCTTTCTGCTGCTTTGACATCTCCTGGAGAAGAGGAGAGAGATAGTCTGGACGTCTGTGTTCCTCACTCCCACGGCCGGCCGGCCGGGGCTCCTGCCCCCTCCCCCCCCACCACTCACCTGTTGCCACCACATGTCCTGTTTCCTTGGCCTTCCCTTCCAGTCCTGGGTGGTGCAGGAACTAGCTTTGTTTGGGGAATGTGGGAAGAACTGGGGGGAAATGCGATGTTTTGTTAGACCAGTGCTGACTTCAAGTCCCTTCTTCATCCCCATTTCCCAAAAGTGTAAACCAAAAACAATAAACTCACCTTCCCCTGAAGCAGATTCTGCAAGCAGATGTTCACTCTCTGAATCTGGGCTAACTGGGGGCCACCAGGCTCTGAGTGTAAATCTGTTAGAAAATTCTAAAGGAGGAATTGGAGGCAGACAACATGGTGAAAACTTGAGCTCCATCTGCCACTCTTCTCCTGTCACCACAGGCCATTCCTCTCCTCCATCCAGACCCCTCATCCCAGTTCCCTGCCAGGCAGGTGGGCAATTCCAGTACTCTATGCTTCATCTCTGTAATAGTCCAGTTCTTCAGCCCCTCAAATGGCATAGTCCCCACTTTCTCTATTCTTTATGGATCCTCCCTGCCCATCACAGCTCATTGGAACAATCCAGGCCACTCCCCCAGCTCCATGGAGTGATCCAAATTGTGTCCCTCTGAATAGAATGCCGACCAGCCTCCTCTAGGCCCAACTATGAACACCAACCTAACACTTGGTGGCATCCTGTCATTACAATGCTGCTTCCCATTCTTGATCCCTGTCCATTAACTCTTGCCTTTCCAGGATGGTGTCAGGCTGTGTTTACCCATCCCTGCGACCCCTGCCCCCCCACCCCTTGGGTCAGCCCCATACCTCACCAAGAGCCCCCACGCGCAGCTGCTGTTGCTGAGCCTCCCTCAGACGGCCCTCATACCAGGCCTGGCTATGCTCCAGCAGCTCCAGCCCCTGCCAAAGGGCGTCCTGCTCCCGCTCCAGTGCCTGCATCCTCTGCAGCTGAAAAGGCAAGGAGCAAAGGCTGACTCACTCTACAGCAGGGCGACAGGCCATGCTTGGCTTCACTGTGTGGTTGGGTTCACTGTCTGATCACTGACCATGAGCCCAGACTGGCCAGTGAGGACCGGCAGGGCGAGTGAAAGCAGGGGGCTGGAGCTGTGAGTCCTCAAAATTGACGGGGACTGTAGGAGACTGATCTAGGGAAGTGGGCTTCCCCAGGATTTCTTGTGGGACTGATACTCACCCAGAGGAAGAAGCTCCGGGCCCCTGGGTCTTGGCGACTTGTCTCCAGTGGCAGCAACAGAACTGTGTAGGGGGCTTGCACCAGGGGCCACCCACCAGGACCCCGGCTCCCCATGGCTCTGAGGTGGGAAGGGTGGAGCCACGCCCACTGGTGCAGGGCTGGGCCCTCCCTTTCCCCCAGCCTTGTTCTGGTCCTGCCTAGTCTTTTGGCCTCTCAGAGCCCTTCCAGCTGGGTCTGTCTGAGGCCGGGGTGTTCCTACTTTGAGGGAAAAGAACATCTTGGACTTCTGTCTTCCCTCTCATCTGTTTTTGTAGGGCCTGTTGCAGTGGCTGGTTCTCAGAAAGTCCCCCGGGTAGAGCCCAAGGCCTCCCTCCAGCAGTGATACTGTATTTACAGTGAGGCAAGGCAGGTTCCTCTATAGACTGCTGCTTCCTGTTTCATCTCTTTCCTACTTGCTTCACTTTTTTTTGGCTGGTCTAAGAAAACAACAACTTTCTCCAAAATGAGCTTTATTATTAACATGAAACAGAATTTCCAGGGAAACTGAGAACTCTGGGTCTGAGGGAGGTAAGGAAACAAGGAGGCCTGGCAGTGTTCAGGGGTTTGGGACCTGGAGGAGGGCCCAGGAAGGACTCTCAGAGGATGGTGGTGGCAGCAGGCAGCACCTCCTGACTCATGAAAACGTCCAGGTCCAGGCTGGGATCTTCCAAATCCAGTTTCAGAAACTTATCTACTAATGTCTGGCAACTGAAGGGAGAGAAAAGAAGTGAGGTTTGGGGGAGGATGGATAACAGAGTCCCTGAGCAGAGGGGAGAGGATGCAGCACAGGAAATCCATGACCTTGAGAATTTAGGAATTTCAGGAAGAAACTGTGAATTGTTAAAGGGCAAAGAGGCTGTCTAAGTCCCTGGAGGGGGCAGAGGAGCTGCAGAATATGGACCCTGAGAACAAGGACCCAGGGCCTGCACTCACTTTTCCATTTGCTTCTCCTTTAGCAGCTCCTTGACAGGTTTGATGGGCTTTCCACTGCGGATCAAGTCCGAAACCTGGGACCAAGGAGGAAGGGGTAGGGGTGGGGTTGGGTATTGGGTAAGAGAAGAGAAAGTATGGGTCAGAAATTCCATGGGCCCAGAAATCCAGACCCCTGAGAGAAGCAGGGACAGTGAATGGAGGTGGTTGCTCTTTGGGCCCCACCTGCTTGCCTCGAGCAATGAGTTTCTCAGGAAGCCCAGCCTGCGCAGCTGTGTGGGAGGCGTGGCTGGCACAGGCAACACCTTCGCAAACTTGATAGAAGAAGACAAGGTCGTTCCCATCCTCACAGGTCTCCATGGTCTTCAAAGAGAATAAAAGAGGGCAGTGTTCAGTCATTCTGCTTCCTGCCCCAATACCCTTGGTCAGTCACTGTTGAGAGTAAGAAACGGGAAGGGACAAGGTCCCTGTTCTGATGCAGGAGCCAGTTCCCAGCTCTGGGAAATGCTCAGCCTCGGGGTCCTTGGGGAGCTGGGTAGGTCTCCTCACCAAGTACTGCACAAGCGGCCCCTGCGGCAGCAGCTGCAGCTGAACAAGGCTCAGAAAGTTGGTGGCCACAAAGACATTGGGACACGTGGGTCCGAGTGCCAGCCAGTGTCGGATCACGGCAGCCAGCAGCGCGAGCCCATCCACCTGCGAGGAGTGCAGGGCAGCGCAGGGTGAAGGTGTGGAGCCACAGGGCCCCGTGCGCCCCCTCTTCCTGCCGGGCCTTCCCCCCTCACGCCCACACACCCCTATTCTTTTCCAGAGGCCCAGCCCTCCCCTCCTGCTCCTCCGCCCTCCATTTTCCTCTCCTTAGTTCCTTACCGTGTTGGTTCCCTTTCCGAATTCATCCACAAGGACCAGCGAGCGCTCAGTGGCATTGTTCACCGCTTTCGCCACCTGCTGGGCACCCGGTGGATAAGGGAGAGTTTCAACATTCAAGGCCTGGCACTGAGTGCCAGTAGGCACTTTACTCAAGTGCCTACGAGTAAAGCTGCTTAAATACGTGTCCACCCTACCGAACTGCAAGTTCTTTAATGGCAAGACCCATGTTTTATTCATCCTTTCACTGACAACAGCGCGTCACACAAAGCCAGGGACTGGCAAAGGCTCATGGTATTGATTCTCCTGGTTTCTGAATTGGGTGCTCCCTGCCCCTAGCATAGAGAACAGGCAGCAGAAGGAAAGCTTTTTCTGTTCTGACCATTTTTCAGGGCTAGGGTTCCTTCCCCATTACCCCCTCCCCCAACCCTGCCTCCTCTTAACCTGGTTGAGGTCGATCATGAAGGTGGAAAGGCCAAGGGAGATGGATTCACAGCTGTGAATTCGGGTGAAGATGGCGTCTACTGCCCCAATTTCAGCTTCCTCTGCCGGCACAAAGCTGCCCACCAGGGCCATGAATGTGATCAAGCCTACCTGAATAAGGGAGGAGACAGGTACAGTGCCTGGTGGTATGGGCTGAGGTGAAGGTGAGGCTAATCTCAGGGGAGAATGATAGATCAAGATAGAGGGACACAGTTTAACAGCCCCTTCGGCTCACTTTAGAGTAAGTGAAAAGGGGCAGGAAGTAGGCAGAGGCATGCTTAGGAACCGTGTGGATCTCCTCAAGAGGTGGGAGAGGAGGATTCAGGTCAGAGGATGGTCATCAGCACACAGCCCTCCCTCAGGTAGAGAATGAGAACATGTAAGGGAGAGGGACAGCAGGTGTGAGTCTTTTCATGACACGTGGGGTCAGAGCAAAGTGGAGAAGAGCTGTGGGAACCTTGGTTGATTGGCAGGTGGGGGGTGGAGATGATGGAGAAGAGATTGCAGAGATTCATCTACCTGTTTGAGGTATATGCTCTTCCCTGAGGAGTTGGGTCCAGTGATGACTTTGACCCTCCCTGTGTCCCCCCCGCACTCTGCAGAGTTGGGCACGAAGGTTCGGGCACAGAGTTCCATCAGCGGATGCCTGTAGCCGGTGGAAAATTACCTTGCATGTGGCCTGTGGATCCAGAAGATGGGGCCTTTGGACCCCCCGCCCCGTGTCTATTCCTCCACCCATTTCTGTCCTCACCTGCCATTCTGGATTCGTACCCCGAGGAGCTGTGGGGAGTAACGGGGCCTTGAGTAGCCGTAGTCCCGGGCGGCACTGGCAAGAGCTAACAGGACGTCCAGGCGGGAGGCAAGGTCCAACACCCGGGTCAAGATGGCTGCCCGTGCCAGCACCTGGCATTGCAGCTGGTGCATCAGCAGAGTCTCCTGGTCTGGGGGCAGGGGAGGGAAGGAGCTGGTGTCAGCTCCAGGGGAGAGCAAAGCAGAGACAAAGAAGCCAGCAGACGAACCTAGAAACCATCTGAAATCCCAGAGATACTCAGAAAAGGCAGAGTCAGAGAGAGGGAGAGGGAATAGCAGGAAGGAAAGGAGCCTATCAGAATCACCTCCACGCTGCCCGGTCCGCTCCAGCCACTCGCTTCTCCTCACCCCGGATGTCACAGTGCAGGTCCCCCAGCAGTGCGTCCAGCTCCTTGGTTCGAGCACTTCGATAGTGCAGCTTCTCTTCTGAGAGGAACTGGGTACAAGGGTTCAAAGCTATTGGCTTTGCATCTCTCCATCCTCATCCTCTCTCACCCCACCCCAGCCCTGGCCTTGATTTCTTTCTCCTTTGTCTCAGAGCTGGTAAAGATACAACAATGAAAGAGGGATCCCACACTGGGCAGAGCTGATGGGGAAACGCCCTCCCTCAGCTGCTGATTGCCTTTCCTTATTGCCCCCTACAGAGGTCAAGGGTCTCACCATGAAGTCCAGACCTTCAATCTCAAAGTCACTGGTCTCCACCATGGAAGGCAGGCGGGGAATAGAAAGAAGGAAGCCGATCTGAGGAGAGTAAAGAAGAGATAAAGCAAGGAGTGATGCTCTGGGCACTTTCTTTATAAGTAGCCAGAGTCCCCTGTGTCCCCCAAATGTTTCCCTCAGGGACCTAAGCACCAAAAAGTGTTCATGTTCTTCTGATTTTTCCAGGAGTTTTCTTATCTATCAATGTGTCCTTCCTAAGCCTCATGTCTCCCTAACGCCCCCAGGGAGTGCACCACCCCTGCCTCCTGCCCTCACCAGAGGGATGTAGATGACACTGCATGAAGGAATCCGGGAGTCCAGATTCTCCAGCTCCTTCCGAGCCACCTCAGTGAGGAAACTGGGAAGTCCCATCAGTCTTCGTTTTTCTAAGAGCGTGGAAGACACGTGGATATCAAAAGTAAGGCTCCCGCCCTGGTTGCGATGATCACCCCCACTTGGAGGGGTCGCCTGCTAAGGACGGTACCCCATCGCGGGGCAGGTTCATGTTTCGGGGCTCAGGGGCCCATCCGTACACCTAACACTCACTCTCATCAATTTCAGGATCTATGTTGGGGAGGACCGTGAAGCGATTTTCAGCAAGGCTGCCCTCGAAGTCCACCTGAGGAGACAAGAAATCCAGGTTCTTTCCATCCAGCATGATCTCGTCCTATTCCTCACCTCTACCTGGGCCCCAACTTGCCCTTCAGTCCTGGCTTTAACCCTGACCCTCTAGGCCTTCAAGCACACCCCTGATGTCTGCCATCCCATCTTCTGGCCATCCAGCTGACCTCAGTGTCTCCCATGCATCCTCGTTTTCCACACCATATTCCCCAGAGCTCCCACCCGTTGCTCTCCATTATTTAGATCCATCTCTCCCCCCTAGTTTCCCAGGAGATCTGCCTCTTTCCTTCCACTCACCACTTTCCCAATGAGGCTGGCAATGTGGTGCAGGTCATCTGAGAACTCTTGGGCAATGTCCCGGAAGAGCTGAATGGACTGGGGCAGGGAGCGGCAGGCATCCCTCAGGCCCAGGGCACTGTACACTGTCTGTGGGAGAAATGGACAGAGGAGGGTGGCCCATACCCAGGCCGGGCTGAGGCGAGGGGACAGGGCTGGATGGAGAAGGACAAAGACCAATAGGAAAAAACATAATAACAGAGACAGAGGAGCTCTCAAAGACAAAAAAGAAACCAAGAGAAAATAGCATCTGCAAAATTCTTCACCAGGCATCACACTAAACTCTGAGACTCTGAAGACAACAAAGACAGCAGGGTCCCTTGTCCCACATGGGCTCTCAGTCTAGTGAGGAAGACAGACATATACCCAGAAGATTTAAAAATAAAGTGGTAGGTGCTTTGATAGAGATTTGTACAATGTCCCAAGAGAGAAGTTTGTACAGAGGAAGGAGAAGGAGAAATAGGGATATGAAAGGCAGAGAAGAAGCAGATAGGCAGTAGGGGCAATGCCAGCATTTGGGTGAGAGAGCACAAAGACAGGAAGGGTGAGAGTCACTGAGAGTTCCCAGCGTGAAGGTCAGTGACCTGGGGTGGCTGCTCTAACCAGGGATTAGATTGAGTGCACAGACCCAATCCAAAGGACATTTACTGAACCTTACTCTGTGCCAAAGGACATATAGAATATATAAATCAAAGGGCTTATAATCTAGCCCTGATGGAAACAAACAAGTAGCAAAAACAATGGCTACTCACAAAAAAGACTGATCAAATTGTGGAACTAACTAAAATTACTAAAGAAGTTCACAGAATAAGACTAACATGGGGCTTCCCCGGTGGCTTAGTGGTAAAGAATCCTCCTGCCAATGCAGTAGATACAGGTCTGATCCCTGGTCTAGGAAGATCTCACATGCCTTGGAGCAACTAAGCCCAAGTAACTGAGCCTGTGCCAGTGCACAGCTATTGAGTCTGTGCTCTAAAACCTGGGAGAGGTTTCCCAGGTGGCAGAGTGGTAAAGAATCCACCTGCAGTGCAGGAGATGTGGGTTTGATCCCTGAGTCGGGAAGATCCCCTGGAGAAAGAAATGGCAACCCATTCCAGTATTCTTCTTTTTTTTCATTCCAGTATTCTTGCCTGGAGAATCCCATAGGCAGAGGGGCCTGGTGGGCTACAGTCCATGAGGGTGCAAAGAGTTGCACGTGACAGAGCATGCATGCACGCACTAGAGCCTGGGAACCGCAACTACTGAAGCCTGCGCATCCTAGAGCCCATGCTCCCCAACAAGAGAAGCCTCTGCAATGAGAAACCTGCATACCATAACTAGAGAGTAGCCCCCACTCACCACAACTAGAGAAAAGCCTGTACAGCAAAGAAGACCCAGCAAAGCCAAAAATAAATAAATAATTTAAAAAACCATTACATTTAAGAGATGAATAGAAACCTAAATGAGATAATTGACAATAATATTAATTTTTAGGTAAGAAGTATTGTTCTTTTTAAAAAAATAATTTTCTTTTAGAAATCATATTGAAATATTTATGGGTGAAGTGATGTGATGGCTGGGAATTGCTTCAAAATAATCTAAGAAAAGGAAAGTGAGAGAAGAGATATGTGAAACAAGATTTGCATAAGTCAGAGTGTTAAAGCTACATGGTGGGTACATGAGGGTTCATTATATTATTCTCTTGAAAATTTTTTTGACAATTTCCACACTACAAAGTTTTTTTTTTAAGGTGTTGGGATAAAGTTGGACAGGGGGACAAGAGTAAAGAGGGTTTGGGACACATGCTGGGGGCTTAACCTGGATTTCTAGGTGCAAGAAGGGAGGTCTTACCTTGTAGAGAACCTGCCAGTCACTGACCTTGGTGTGGGACAACTTCATGCGTTTAAGAATCAGCTACAGTCAGACAAGGAGACAGTTGCTGGTTTCCTTCTCCCACTCTAATGGCCCTCAAGATGCCCACCACTCCTCAGCTTCCTTCCCCACCTCCCTGCCCCTCAACCCGGGCTCACAGGCACATTCTTGATGTGACCCAGCAATCGGTGCATCATCTGAGCCATGTCCAGATGCTGGGGTAACAGGAAAAACTGAATGACATCCAGACGGGAATTCAGTTCCCCCAGGTCCTGGGTTGGACGTGTGAACCACAGCCTGGAAGTGAGGGTTGGAGTGGGGAGACCAGAAATTACACCTGTTCTCATCAATGTCTTGACCTCAATTTGGGAAAATGTGCCCTTGGAGGGCCCTGGGGATGGTGGCAATGTGTATTGGTACGCATTGTAAGAACAGTGTCCTATCTATGCAGGTGTGTTTACTCACACCTACTGAAAATCTCTGGATATGAGCACGACTGTGACTGTGTATCTCGGTTGTGATGGATATGACCATGTGTCATTCCCTGTGGATACGTGATGGAGCTTTTCAATATTTTTAGAGGAAGAGCAGCGTGTTGAGCCAATTGAATTCCAACACTCTAGCTCTCTCTGCAGCTGAGTAGGAGTGATTCAGAAAGAGTTTGCATATCTGTATTTAGCTGTGAAATAGCACAGACATTCGTCTTTTCATGTCCTTCCTATGAAAGTATGTAACTGTTCCATGTAGAATGGTAAGTCCTCAATTCATATTCATAAGTCCTCAAGGTCATGCCTGCAGGGAAGAAAGCATTAGGTAGAGGTACTTAAAGAGCTTCACAACACTGTCTTGTTTTTAAACTGGCTAGTGGAAACACAGAGGCTTATATTATTATTACTACCTTTTATGTGGCTGAGCTATTTCCTGACAAATTAAATTATTATACAGAAATAAATGTCTCATCTGTGTTTCTCTAATTCAGGGAGAGTATCCCTATCTCTCTATGGCCATGAAGAGCAGTGAGAGTCTATAATGACCTGGGAGGCCACGGATTCTTTCCTGCATTAGAGCAAGCCATTAGGCATACCATTTTGTATATGAGTCAACCTGTGGAGACACTGGGGCCTAAGGATGTTTATCTCACACTGAGTCTATGGCCACTTATTCTTGGTTAGAACACCCTAGATTAGAATGAAATGGAGGACTCCTTTGGATTCGAGGGTGGGTTTCAGGCACCTCTGGTTCTTGGGCACAGGGGAGCAGAGGTGCCTGAGGCAGTGTAGGCCAGTCTGTGAATACCCTCCCCACAAGGAGAGCACATGGGCTCACCAGACAGGCTTCCTTATAAAACACCTGAGTGTCTCTGACTTATGTACTTTGAGTGCCTGGAGGTCTTAGTCGAGTCAGGCTCAAGTCAGTTGAGGTGATGAGGCCCTTAGAAGATAAGCAAATTGTCCAAAGTCATGCCACTAGTAAGAAGGACAGCTGGATTTCAAAACCAGACCTCCAGACTGCTTGGACATCACTCTTCAGAGCATACTGTGACAGTCACCTTCCAGGTTCCTTGTCTAGCTTTAGATCAGCTGGGCCCTTAGCTGATCGTCAGGTTGTGATTCTATGCCCTGTGGGGGTCCTATCTAGGGAATCTGCACTCTCCCTCACTTTTGATACAGTTCTCTTCTCTGAGAATTCCCTTCCTTTCATCCCTCATTGAGATTAGAGATCTGTACCTGAAGAACTAGAGAATGTAGGGGTAATTAAATTACCTCACCAATTATCTGGAGATGACTTCAGAGATAATCCTAAATTAACCTCCAAAAGATATAGATTGCAGAGCAGGTGGCATGGGAAAAGGATTTTGTACCTGCAGGCTAGGAAACAGTTAGGTTTCCTAACTGTTTAGAGATGATGTAACCAGTGTGCTTGTGTTCTACTTCATAGAGGGTTATGTGCTGAGGTAACAGGAATGTGCCATGGCATAGCATTCACTCACTTGCATAGAGGGCAAGTAGATTCACTAAGTGCTAATTCCAACCTGATATGATAGTGCAATTAAAAAACATAAATAAGCACTATGTGACCACACAGCAAGATGCATGCCAACACACTCAGAGGTGCCTGTGAAAGCTTCACCAAAAAGGTGATAGTTGGGTTGCACCTTGAAGAGGATTTAAGATTCTGACCAGTGGAGAACAGGGGAAAGACTTTCTAAAGGAAACAGGATAAATGTAGACTGGAGGGGGAATTCTCTGGTGGTCCAGTGGTTAAGACCACATTTTCACTGTGAGGGCCCAGGTTCATCCGTGGTCTGGGAACTAAGATCCTAAGTCTTGTGGCCAAACAGCAACAACAAAAAATAACCATATACTTGAAGAGATAAGCCTTGAAATTAAAACTGAGGGACCCTGAGCATCGTACTGCTAAAGATGAAAATCTTCATCCTATAGGTAATGAGGGAGCCTCCTAAGATTTGTCTTTTGTTTTTACTTAAGATTTAAAAAATAGGGGAGTGACATGTTCAGATTTCTGTTTTGGAATGACAGTTATTTAAGAATGAAGAATAGATTGGGGAAAAGAAGAGTTTAGAGGCAGAGACACCAATTTGAAGGTGAATGCAATGCTCCAGGTTAAAGATGAAGAGAGCCAGAATTAGAACAGAGGAAAGAGGGAGAAGGGAATGGCTGGGAGAGACATTTCAGGATAGAATCAATAGGTCTTAGTGAATAACTGAATATGGGGGGTGAGGGAGAAGCATCAACCCAAGGTTCAGAGCTTGAAAAGCTATATTGCCAGCAATGCCACTAAGCAGAAAAGGGAATGAGGAAGTAAGAACAGGGCCAGTGGGCATAGGTTTGGATGCTCTGAGTTTGAGCTTCCTGTGGAAATTGCAGGTGGTAATGATGGGCAAAAGAGCATTCCACGTTTGGAGCTCAGAACTAGCGATACTAATTTGAAAGTCATCAGAGAACAGCTCACATCTGAAGTATGTTTTTAATCATTAAAGATATTACCATGTGTACACTACTGTCCTGTGATTGTGTTTCTGCTGCGAGTACGTGTGAAAGTCCGTGTGTCATCAATGGGTTTGTATGTATCTGTGCTGACAATGTAAAATGAGAGTAACATACCACATGGGGTCATTGTAAGGACTAAAGGCATTTAGCCAGCATTTGGGAAAGGGCAGCTGTTTTCATTACTGTTAAGGGTGGTGTGTTTGAGGCTATAGGCGGCATGCACATGTGTGACCCTTGCTCACCTGAGCAGCTTCTCTCCCCACTTACAGCGGCATCTATTGAGGATTCCTGTTGGGGTAGGAAGTGAGCCTGTTACAAGCAGGGACAGAGAAAGGAATGTATGGATGTGTCTAAGCTGAGGCATCAGGGTCAGAGGTTTGGGTGTTGGGCTGGCTGGCTTGGGGGTTAGTCCCCAGATACAGGACACAAAGGCAGCCAAAGCCAGCGTCTGGCCACAAGTCTGAGCCGGGATTACCTTACATGGGCCTGCGGGAGGGAATAAGCACTCATAGGGACACTCAGCCAGAAAAATATTCAGAGTAGGCACAGTTAGACTCACAAAAAGCCCAATACATACACGTAAACATTAGATCCAATCCACTGAGATGCACAGTGAAACCACATGGATACTTGGGTGATGTCCCCAACACAGCCTAAAGCCTGAGACAACTGTAAGAGATACGACTCTATGCAAAACAAACACAAGAGTTATGCAACTACATAACTCTCCACTATACATAGGGTCTCCCAAAGTCCCTAGACAGGTACATCACTAGTACAAATATTCATACAAATCCAAGGAATAAAGACGGAGTTGGTAAAGTAGGGAATGATATGCAAATGACATGGGACAACTATACTGGACAAGGCTTCGGGGAGACGCCCAAGCTCAGGAAGGGAACAAAGAAGATAATAAAGCTGGACTAGAGCGGAAGTGACAGCTGGCAGTGGGGTAAAGTGGGAAGAGAGGGGCTGGGATCCGTCTCTGGAGGCAGCTGCTTTTCTGGCAGGCCTGTGCAGTGTGGGACGAGGGACAGGCACACCTACCAAACAGGCTGAGCCCCTCCTTGAGTCCGCTGGCCACTTTGTACACCGAGGGGTGAGACTCACTCTTAAATATCTGCAGAACGCTATCAGGGAGAAATTAGGGTCATTTGGGTTTTTAAAGGTGATTGAGAAAATGGAATGGGGATTGGGAACCCCTCCTGAGATCAAGTCTTGATGTAAGGTTGTCCCTCATGGCTCTCTGCCTCAGTTTCTCCCTTTAGAAAAGGAGGGTAACACCTTTGTGTTTTTCTTCTTCTCTCCTCTCAGCCCCCACTTCTCTTTCCTTCAGGGAGAGAAACCTTAATAGGCCCAGGATTAAAGAAACTGAAGCCCCATTAGGATTATTACAGCATTAAGCTTAATCCTTCTCCCTCCCCAAAGATGACAGCCTGCCTCCATCTCCTTACCTGTAAGTGTCTTGATCTATGCTCACCAGATGGGTTCTGAGGGCAGAAAACAAGCAGAAAGGAAGGTGGCTGGGGCATGAGAGATCTGAGTTTATTCCTAAGTCCCACCCATTTAGCCCTCCTTCGAGAAGACGGTCTCAGTTTTCTCCCCAGAGCTCCACACCCTCTCAGGAACCCTGTGTGTCCTGAAGCACTTTACCAGATGGGTCACTGCCACCACTCCCCAATCTGCCTTACTTTCCAGGCCTCCCAATTCCACCTTACTTTGGTTGAGGTTAGGGTAAGTCACCTACAACACAAATTTCTTAAAGCCTAGGATAGGAACGCTGACGTTATAGTCTTCTAGTTCAACCCCGATTCTTCTTCGACCCAGGAACTTGAGCAGTCCTCCAAGTGCTCGAACCTAGGAGGAGATCAGTAGTGGAGTTGGGCTAAATCCCAGTTTCTTGGTGGCTAGACAACACGGGAAGAACTATTATTTTCCAGGACTGGGCTAGTACCTCCAGGACTCAACCCTGGTGTCCAGGTGCTTGTGCCTTTTTCTAATCTGCTACATCCCAGCCCTTATCTCCCAAGACCCATCTCACCATGAGGAGGGAGTCAAAGGGGATGATGGAGGAGAGGAAGAGGATTTTCTCGGTGGTGGTCATGGAGTCTGGGATGAAGGAGTAGTTTCCAGAAAGGAGGCGCTGTTTGCTTATCTCCAGGCCTATTTTGAGGGGGGAACAGGAGGGAAAGATCTTGTAGCCCCAGTCTTATTTTAAGAATGAGAAAACAGAGAGATGATGTGGTTTGCCAAATTAACACAGGCAATTAGTGGAAAGCTGAGACAAGAACCAAATTTTAGACTCTCTCTTTAGTCTACACATAAAGACGTTTGGCTGGGAACATAAGCTGAGAAAGATAAATGGCTCAGGCGAGTAAGATATCTATCTGGAATTGGGGATTCTGGGTCAAAAAATCATATTAATAGAGGAATTTAGGATAGAACATTCCCTGTCCTTTTTACAAACCTGGGAAGATAACGGAAGTGCCTTCTAGATCAACAAGGTAACTGAGGCAGTGCTTTTTTTTTTTTTTTTTTACTAAGGAGAAAATGGCTTTGGCTTAAAGGGGAAAATGCTAACAATCAAAACTGACCAAAAAATGCTACCACGCCCTCTTTCAGGGAGGGCCCTTATCCCTAAACAAGCCTACACTGCAGGTTATTAAAGGTAGGTATTAGGAGAGATCGTGGGGAGACTGGTCATGGGGCCTGAAGAACATACAGGTTTAGAATGAGACAGGGCTGAGAGGAGACCTCTGATGATGAAACTGGAATTAGGAGAAAGGGTCACATAACTGGGATGGGGGTGTGGGCAAAGCAAAAGGGAGAGATACCAAAATCCACATTTGGTAAAAATATGATTTCGGGTCTCTTAGGCTCCCTGTGCTCTTGGGAGGCTGTAAAGGAAACAAAGGGCCATCAGTCTGTACATCATAGTCCTTTTGCCTCTTTCCCATCTTCCCTCTCACCCAATTCTGATCTCCACACTGTAGCTCCCCACAAGACCCTTTAATATCTGGAACATTCTGTAATTTTGTCCTTCCCCATTTTTCCTCTTTTCCTTTTTCAGTCCTTACCAAGCTTCCCCAGAAACCGAGTCATATTCTCATCCTGTTTGGCACTTGTAACAACAGACCGGGGATCGATTTCATCCAGAACTTGGAAGGAGAATGGAGAGCAAATGCGTTCAAGGATCTTTATCTCGACTAAAAGGGAACCTGTAACCCTCCCTTTGTTATCTCCCTTCACCCCTCAAAAACTTATTTCCTCCAAGAGCAGGGAGGGCCCCCCACATTGGGAGCTGAAGTAGGAGTCACATATGAGATTAGAAAAAGAAAGAGCAGTTAAGACTGATGGGGTAGTGGGAAGGAAGAGGGGTGCCCATGAGATTATCACTGGACTGTAAACTCCTAACGGACAGACATGACTGATTTGCCCAGGACTATATCTCCAGCACCTGATATATTTGTGAATAATGAGATGAATTCCTGAAAACAATAAAGGGAGCCTCTAGGAGTCAACTAGTAAAATAGACTGAGACAGGTAAGGCCCTATGAATGAAATACACTTCCAGTGCCAGCATAGGGGAATTCCTAGTTCTGTCCTCACCTCTTTGGAGCAGTTTGAGGCTCTCGTGGTCTGGGGCATCTGGCATAAAGTGGATGGTGGAGTCACTAGTATCATAGTAGGCAATGCCCAGGTATCCTGAATTCCACAGGACACACAGATGAATCTGTCGGGCAAGGAGGAAAGGAAACTAATATTTGACCCACTGACAAGTACAGGGTTGGGCCATGTCTTATTTAATTTTAATTATTTTATGTACTCTCAGAGATAGGTATCAACACCCCCATTCAGTAAATGTGAAATCGACACTCAGCGGAGGGAAGTGACTAGCCCAGGTCTTCGCAGACCCTTTATATTCTAACAACCAGGCGTTCCAATCAATTTCCAGCTCTGTCGAGCTCCTGCTCCTCCAACAGCGCCTCTCCCCCTACAAGACCTCAGCAGGCTCCTCCTCTTCCTCCTCCTCGGGCTCCCGGGGGCCCGGCACTGAAGCCACGGTGGGGAAGCTGGCAGAGGCCTCCCCGGGTCCTGGTCCGTTCGGCGTCCTGGCTGGGGTCGCTGCTACCGAGGCCATGGCTTTGGAGGCTCTGTGGATGCAAAAAAATGAAGACAGTTCTGGAGCGAGAGCTCACTTGCTAGGTGGGGGTAGCGGGGCGCGCAGAAGCAAATTCACTGAGAACTACTGGGAAACGGCTGAGGGGCAAAGCTGCGTGGGCCTTCGAGAGCTGTGGTTACAGGTGTAGGACATTTGGAGGGGCGACTTTTCCAGTATTTCACTGTAGCACAGACTGTGGAAAACACCACTCGCTCCCCCTCATCCCTGTGACGCGGAGGTTGTGTTTCGGGGACGGTCCTGAGCGTCCTTTGGGCGGCGAGTTTTACACGGCTCCTCACTCCCCTCCTGCCAACCAAGCCCCCAAGATCACAGTCTCACGATCTTGGCTTCCCTGACCCGGATGCAGGAAACTCGCGGCGTTTTCCCGCCTTTTCAGTCACCTGGGTCGCGACGTGCGCGACACCTCGTCACTAACAGCCGCGGACCAGCGGGACCGGTGCGCCAACACGAAAGCCTGGTGCGCGCGCACATGCCCCGCCTCCTTAGCCGCTATTGGTCGAAGAAACCCGGATCCTACCTAGAGATCCAACAGAGTGAAAGGGAGAAAAGGACCCCAGAGAAGGCTGGATGATGATTGGCCTATTCGCATACGGGGCGTTGCCAGAAGGTTCAAACTTCCCGCCCTCTGCCGTTGCCTAGCACCCGCGCCTCAGGCCCTCAGGCCTTCTGGGCTTTGACAGAGAGCCTGTGAGAAAGGTTCTTAGCAGAACTGGAGCCCGAGCCCCACCCCCACCCCATCCCGCGCAGCGGGTCTAGGGACTTCGGGGAATCTGCAGACAGGACCGACCTTAAAGGAACAGAAGTGCACTTTTTTTTTTTTTCTGGAGAATGGAGATAAGCAACATTAATTCAACCTATGCCAACAATCTAAGTTAATATTTATAAAGAGCTTAGACCAGTGCCTGGCAAACACAGTAAGAGCTTCCTGAGTGTTTTAAATAAATAAGCTGAAATAAGAAGCTAGGCTCCTATCTCAGCCCACCTCTGCTTGTTTCCTGGGTGCAGAGTATGATCGCTGCCATAGAGGCACCACAAGGCGTAATTAATAATTTCGGCGCCCCACGAGAAATTGGAAATATTCGAATTTCACCAAATTCTGGCAGAGAGAAAAAGAAAAGAAAGAAAGTGAAGTCGCTCAGTCGTGTCCAACTCTTTGAGACCCCATGGACAGTGCCTACCAGGGCTCCTCCGTCCATGCGATATTCCAGGCAAGAATACTGGCAGAAAAAAAAAAAAAAAAGAATACTGGCAGAGAGAAGTAGACCTAATAAAAACACCTACACCCCTACAAGCACATGCCCCTACCCTTACACACACACACACACAGACCCCTAAGAATAGAAGAATGTTATTCATTCATTCTGGGCCAGGTGGTGGAATCAAAGCAGGTGACATAAGTTCCTACTCCATGAGCCTAATTTTTGAGTGTGTATATGAGGGGAGGAGAAACAAGAAGATCGAGAGACCAAAATTAAGTTTATATAATTTTATAATTATATTATATAATTTTAAGGGACTTCCTGGTGGTGCAGCAGCTAAGATTCAATGCTCCCAGTACAGGGGGTCCAGGTTGGATCCCTGGTCAGGGAACTGGATCCCACATGCCACAGCTAAGAGTTCACAGGCTGCAAGTAAGGATCCTGTGTGCCACAACTAAGACAAGGAGCAGCCAAATACATATCTATTTTTTAAAAGTCTCTTGAAATACATCTTCACCCCCAGGTTGTTCTGGGTACTTTGAGATGCAGAGATTCCCATTGAAGCACTTAGGAAAGATGGTGGGGGTAAAGTGGTTCTGCTAACTAATAAATGGAAAATCTCCTCTAGTGAGAAAGGTGGAGGAGTGAGTTAAAGACTAGGTTAATGGTTACCCCTGGCAAATTGTTGAGCAAGGGAGCTATGGAAACCTGGAGGAGGCCAGGTGACAGCTCTAAGGAGTGTCGGGGGAGGGACACACCTTCCAGTCTGGGGTGGGAAGAGATTAGGGACTGGTTTACCAAGCTGAGGAAGGGGAGGAAGTGGAAAGAGAAGCCTGGAGAAGTAAAGGGGAGAGACTGAAATAGGAGAAAAGCAGGGGCAAGGAGATGGAGATAGGAGGGAAACTTCTCTGAGGCAGGATTAGGGGGGTGTAGCCCCTGACTTCAAACCCATGAGACACTGATGGATGGTACCAGGAGAGGGCAACATTACCTGTCACCTGAGAAGTTAAGGAAAAATACTTTGTGGGCAGCCATGCCAGCTAGCCAAAGTCAATATTGATGATCAAGGCAGTTCTAGTTATAAAAACTGTAGGAGAGAAAAAGAGAGGCAGGGGAGAAGCTGCCAAACCCGTTTGAGCTCAGGACTGGCCCAGTTTGCCTGAGGCTTCTCCCAGAGGGGAGATTTTTGTGAGGCAGATTCTGGTGGACATGGACCAGCTGGAGCAGAAAAGGACCCTGGGATGTAGTGCTGCTTTGACCTCCTTCTTCAGATGGAAGAGGTCATGTGTGCAGGTTTCAAGGGTCACTTTGGAGGAGATTCCCCTCAACGAACAAATATTTGTTGAATCGTTCTACATTCTTCTGTTGAAGGAAAGTGAAAGTCACTCAGTTGTGTCCGACTCTTTGCGACCCCATGGACTATACAGTCCATGGAATTCTCTAGGTCAGAATACTGGAGTGGGTAGCCTTTCCCTTCACCAGGGGATTTTCCCAACCCAGGAATTGAACCCAGGTTTCCAACATTGCAGGTAGATTCTTTACCAGCTGAGCCACAAGGGAAGCCCAAAAGAGAACAAATATCAAATATATCCCCTCTGTGAGGAGGACAGAGAAAGGCCTTCCTCCAGGGAAGAGAAAACCCACAGAAGAGGAAGCATGAGAGGAAACCACTCACTAACTGCTGGTTCTAGCACCTCTCTTCACTCCATCCGCTCCTCCCCCAACTCTCTCCTGTTCTTTAAGTTTCAAGCCCTGTTTTGCTCCTATATCCTTGATTTTCTGAAACTCTAGGTGTCTTGTTAGACAGAGGGTAGTAAGGAAGAAAGAGATGGCTGAATAGGACAGAGATTCAAATGTGGAGGCTGGCATATGTCCTGTTTGGAGAACATATTTTGGGGCTATTTTTCAGCAGATCATAAAGAGTTTGATAGAGCCTCCAAAATCAAGGGTATTGGGGAGGGAGGGAGAGAACTATTCTTCCTCTGTCCTCTCTACTTCTTTATTTGTGTCCCTAAGGACTCTGCTGACACTGTCTTGTCTGATTTTCACCTTTTCCCCCCACGATAGGACCAGCTACCACCAGCCCAGTAGGATCAGTGCTGCTCTACTCTAGGGCTACAGTAACCCCATGCTTTCCTCCTCATCTCCAAGGCAACCTGTCACTGAGAAAAGGGCAAAAGGCACAGCAAGGAGCTCCAGATGGGGGGCAGAAGTGGAAGCATTAAAGCTGAACAGGCTTCGTGGCTGATTCATGTCAATGTATGGCAAAGACCACTACAATATTGTAAAGTAATTAGCCTCCAACTAATAAAAATAAATGAAAAAAAAAAAGCTGAACAGGCTGCTGAATGGGAGAGGACCTCTCCCAGCGATGAGGCCCCTGGGCTCAGCTTCCTGTTTCCCCAGCACAGGGCCTGTTATCTCCCCTCCCCAACCCTGCCCTACTTTTCACCACTCTCTTCCCTCAAACCCAGCTTCCACTTCCAAGTCCCTCTTGCGGACCACAGTCCTAGCAACCCAGAATTGGGAACTGGAGTCCGGAAGAAACTTGGAGAAAGGAATAAAGGACCAGTTTTCCCTTCTATAATTCCCTTTCTGGGCCCTCGGGGACGTGCTCAAGCAGTGTCAGATTTCTTGGGTGAGGGTGGAGTGGGAGTGTCCTCTGATTAAGCAAGCAGGGAAACTGAGGCAGAAAAAAAGTCCCATGATCAAGGAGACTGGCAGGGACACAAGGCATTTTCCCGAGACTCATCTCAAACCCCCTCCCCCATCATCAGGGAGACCCGAGGCTCACCCCTCCGGGCCCACTCCCTAGGTCGTCGAGTTCCGCCCCCCGCCCGTCCCCTCCCCAGGTTCGGGGCGGGGCGGTCCGTGAGTCAGCTCCCAGATCTAGTCCGAGAGCGGGTAGAGCTAGAGCCGCTGGGTGTGGAGTACGCTGGACTGGTGGAGAGGCCGCGTCTGGAGTGAGCGGGTCTGATCAGGCTCGTGTGGCGCTGAAGGGCCAGCCCTAGGTCTGGGGGAGAGAATCTCTTCTGTGAGACCGCCTTCCCTGCCCGGCCCCTCCCAGTTCCCCCAGCGACGGCCGCTTCCTGGTCCCCGTCGCAACCATGGCTGAAGAACAACCGCAGGTCGAATTGTTCGTGAAGGTAAGAACACCTTCTCCCTCCTCGGCCCCCCTCCAAGTTCCTGGAAGCCAACTCTCACTTTTCCCCAGCTCCAGCCTCCACTCCCACTCCCTTTCCTCTTTGATTCCCACCCCCAGCCCCACGTGCAATCTTTAGAGTGGGGGGGGGGGGGCGGGAGGGTTGGGAGGCGAAGATAATGTGCGCGCCTAGAGAAATCTAGGCTCAACCCTGAAAAGTTTGTAAAAGTGCAAGTTTCCAGCAGCCTAAAGGACAAGAAGATAGAGAAAAGGGAGGGTTCCCAGGAGTTGAGAAGATTGACGGAGTGGGGGTGAGGGAACAGCTGATAAGAGACAGAGAGAGAAGGGGCCAGCCGGAAACCTAACAAGGTTTGGGTGGGACCGAGGGAAACAAGCCGGAAACCTAACAAGGTTTGGGTGGGACCGAGGGAAACTTCAGGATAAGGGTCCTACAGAAAGATCAGAGGGTGAGGCACATGGTGGGGGAGACTTGGAGGGGTGTGTGTGTGGGTGTGTGTATGTGGCGGGGGAGGTTTCAAGGAAGAGGGTGTGGTAGGCAGGTCTGGGAGTGGGACCAAGTGAACTGGGAAGAATTGGTGGGGTGGAAGGAGACAGCAGAGTGGGAGTGGAGTTCCAGAAGCTGGCGTGGGGGTCAGAGGTGGGGGTCCAGAGGTGATGGGGTCGAGAACCAATGTCCTGGGGTCTTGGAGAAGCAAGAAAAAGGGTGGTGGCGGGGAGATGAGAGTTGAGCAGTGGCTACCTCGAGGGTAGATGGGAAGAGAGAGCAGGAGAAGGAGCGCTTAGGGCGTGTAGGGTTTGGGGGTTATAGAAACGAAAGAAAAAGAGCCGTCCCAATTCTGTCCTCTCCGTGGGTGTTGATGAGGAGAGGTGGTCCCAAGATATTTGCATATCGAAACCTCAGGCTGCCGCTTCTGCCGCGCTGCCTTCCGCACTAGACTTGCATTCTCTCGCCTCTCCAGACCCCTTCTCTGTGCTCCTCCCTCCCTTTAGCGACCTCCCCCTCCGTCTGTATCTCCTGGCTCGCAGTCTCCCCACCCTTCACTTTCCTGTCTCCTTTCCCTCCACTTCCCCTCTTTTGTTCCTCCAGCCTTTGTTTGTCCCAGCCCGTTTCTCCCTCTGCTTTATGCCAGGGCTTCTCAGGCGGCCATTCCCTCTCCCTCAGTCGTGCCGGGGTCCGCCCCCTTAGGTGTGGTCCCCACCTCACTCTCACTCTTGCCTCAGGGGCTATTTTTACTCTTGGGTGGGGCTGCGCTGCAGAGATTCCAGCCTACGTGAGGAAGGTTATCAGGAGCCAGGGGACTTGCTCTGGGAGACCCCCCCCCTCCCCTGGCAGTGCCCAGGGAAGAGGGAGGTGGCATTGTCTGCCCAGGCCTCAGCCTCACAACTCCCTGCCCCCACTGCTTGCCAGGAAGGAAGCTGCTGAGACCCAAGACACAGTGAGATGAATCACCCTCAGCCTAGGGGGAGGTGTCCGTTGGGGGATGAGGTCAGGGATTAGAGAGCAGCCCCCCTCTACAAGGCCCTCCACACCTCGAGGGTGAGGCTCTGAGCCCCTTGACTCCCCACCCAACTGCTTGGGTAGTGTATAGAGAACCAGAACTCTTGCTTCCAAATCCCCGCCCCACCTCTCCTGTCTTCAGGCTCTACTTCCTTCAGGAATCCAGGCCTCTAGCCGACACTGCAGGCTTCAACAAAGGCCCTTTCTAGGCTCTATTTCGTGGGTCGATGTGAGAATTAAATGAGTTATGGCATGTAGAATGCTTAGAATAGCACTGAGAAAGGTAAATACGTCTGCCCCCGTTAGTCTTCCCTCTCTAGGGTCTAGCTCCTCCAACTTCTCCAAAATCCATTCCCTGGGCCTTCCTCCCATTGTCCTCAGTTCTCTAGGAAACGAGAAGCTTACCTTTGCAGAAGATATTCTTAATGATCCGTCTTAGGTTTGACCCAGACCAGAGAGTGCAGAGCCCAGTTATGTGGGGAACTTTTACCAGTGAGACTGAGTATGTGTCATGACTAGGCAGAAAGCAGCCAAGTCTGGGAGTAGGAAATGTAGAGAACAGCCTCAGGATGAGTGGGGTACACCAGGCCTAACCTTGGGCTGGGGCTTCCTTTCCAGGCTGGCAGTGATGGGGCCAAGATCGGAAACTGCCCCTTCTCCCAGAGACTCTTCATGGTGCTTTGGCTCAAGGGAGTCACCTTCAACGTCACCACTGTTGACACCAAGAGGTAGGCCCACTTCTCTTCCTCTAAACCCCTCTTTTTTTTTTCTCTAAACCCCTCTTACGTGCACACAGGTGCACACTCATTCACCTGAGTCCTTCCATCCTGAACCATTCCCCCCGCCCCTCCATCTGAAGCCCCTCTCCCACCTCCCTCCATCTCCCCTTTCTGGGTCTCCCTAACCCCCTTTTCCGGTCCTTACGCCTGGTCTCTCCTCCAGGCGGACTGAGACGGTACAGAAGCTGTGCCCAGGAGGGCAGCTCCCTTTCCTGCTGTATGGCACCGAAGTGCACACAGACACCAACAAGATTGAGGAATTTCTGGAGGCTGTGCTGTGCCCTCCCAGGTAGAGGGGAACTTGGAATGGGAAGTGGGGGAGCTGGGAGACTCTGGGAAAGAGGGGTTGAAGAAATGGAAAACGGGGATGGTGGTGGGGCTAGGGCAGGCGAGCTGAGGCTCCTCCTCGGAAGATATCCAGTTTCTCCCATTGGCTTTTAGGTACCCCAAGCTGGCAGCTCTGAACCCTGAATCCAACACAGCTGGGCTGGACATATTTGCCAAATTCTCCGCCTACATTAAGAATTCAAACCCAGCACTCAATGACAGTGAGTCTTGTGGGTCAGAGGCCTGGGTCCTAGGAGGAATGGAAAAGATCTAGGGATTAGGGACACCTGGACATTCAGATATCAGGGAGATGGAGCAGATATTGGCAAACCTTACTTCAATTAAAAAATAATAGCGACTCTAGATCCAGATGACTTGAGTACAAATTCTGATAGCTGTGAGCCTTCGGGGAATTCATTTCACTTCTCTGGAAATCTATTTTCAGATCTATAAAATGAGGATAATACATACTTCCCCGGTTGATGTGAGAATTAAATGAGTTTTTGTATGTAAATTGCATAGAAGAGCACAGAGAGGGACTTCCCTGGCGGTCCAGTGGTTAAGACTCTGTGCTTCCAATGAAAGGTGCGTGAGTTCGATCCCTGGTCGGGGCACTAAGATCCCACGTGCTTTGCAGTGCGGCCAAAAAAATAAAAATAAAGAATTATAAAGATATTTAAAAAAAAAAGGAAGAGCACAGAGAAAATGAAACACATTAGTGTTAGCTATTATTGTTTTGGACTTTCCTCACCCCCGCCATGGACCTTCTTGGACTTTTGTCGATCTTCTGATGTTCTTACCAACTCCCTTCTCTTGCACAGACCTGGAGAAGGGGCTCCTGAAAGCCCTGAAAGTATTAGACAATTACCTGACATCCCCCCTCCCAGATGAAGTAGATGAGACCAGTGCTGAGGATGAGGGCATCTCTCAGAGGAAATTTCTGGATGGCAATGAGCTCACTCTGGCTGACTGCAACCTGTTGCCCAAGCTCCACATAGTACAGGTGAGTAGTGATTGTGGGAGGAGTAGGTGGGAAGTGGGATGACTCTTTAAGGGGCTCCCATGAAGGCTTCCCATGACAACCACTCCAAAAGTGGTTTCTTTCTGAGAGTGGTTTCCAATGGCAGACACCACCCTATTCCTTCTCTGCTATCTTTGCTGGCAAGACCACTGCTTGGGAGAATTAATTACGTTCCACGATGCAAGGTGTGGGTGCAAACAGACTGAGAGTAACACATCCCAGTACTGCTTTCAAGAATGCTCTTCCTGTCTCTATCGTTGCCAAATCCCCAGATCAGACAGACCAGGCTTTTCCTAAAATCAAAGTTTTAAGTCTGTTGTTTCAGTCTCCACTTCCTCTTGTGGAAGATGAAAACTGCTGGTTCCCTTGTTTTTGTCACAGCTCAAAGCTATGGTTTAGTTTGTGAAACGTGGGCCCAGTGTCATTCTGCTGCAGAACTGTGTATTGAAAATCTCTGTATTTATTTATTTGACTGCACAGAGTCTTAGTTGTAGCATGAGGGACCTTTGATCTTGGCATGCTGCAGGTAAGTCCCTGCCTGCAAAGGATTTGAAATCTAGCTGAGAAAATAACTTTCACATGAAAGTTAATAATATATGATTAAAAGCCAAATGACAAGTAGACAGAAATTGCTGTGGAAATTTAAAAGAACTTTATGGTTTGTGAATTATATCTCAAAATCAAGAGGAGAAAACAAGCACCATGGACTAGGGTGATCTGAAAAGGGGCTGGTTATAAATGGCCAGGATTTCAGTAAGTGGAGAGAAAGGGTGAAGGCCTTACTAGACGAGAGTTAAGATGACTGCAGGTGATCATGTGGGAGATGAGTCATAAGGACTGATGTTGAAGCTGAAACTCCAATACTTTGGCCACCTGATGCAAAGAGCTGACTCATTTGAAAAGATCCTGATGCTAGGAAAGATTGAAGGCAGGAGGAGAAGGGGACGACAGAGGATAAGGTGGTTGGATGGCATCACCAACTCAATAGCCATGAGTTTGAGTAAACTCCGGGAGTTGGTGACAGGGAGGCCTGGCGTGCTGCAGTCCATGGAGTCACAAAGAGTCGGGACTGAGTGACTGAACTCTACTGAACTGAAGAGTCATGAGAAAAGAAACCGGGTAGCGGACTTGCTTAAATGCCTGGATTTTATCGTGTAGGCTGTGGGATAAGGGAAGGACCAAGGGCATGGCAGCTGGTGTGACTTCCCTGAGGCTAACCTATTGGTCCTCCTTCCCGCACCCCTAGGTGGTATGTAAGAAGTACCGGGGATTCTCCATTCCGGATGTGTTTCGCGGAGTGCATCGATACCTGCGCAATGCCTATGCTAGGGAAGAGTTTGCTTCCACCTGTCCAGATGATGAGGAAATCGAGCTGGCCTATGAGCAAGTGGCCAAGGCCCTCAAATAAGGCCCTTCCTAAGGCTCCCTGGCCCCCCTCCATTTTCTCCACAAAGGCCCTGGGTGGTTTCCACATGCTACCCAACGGACACACTCCAAAATGGCCAGTGGGCATAGAATCCTGGAGCAGCTGTGCAGGGTTTGCTGGGGGCGATGAGAAGCAAGGATGGGGGATCTGCGAGAGATTTTTGTTGTGGGGTGGGTTGGACAATGTATTTCAGTAATAAAATATAGAATGACAATCTAGTGTTTTTATACAAAACGAGGGCTTGAAGTGTGAATAACAAGGAAAGAGTAGGTCAATGACCTTGACCTCCTGGCAGAAACCAAGGAATTTAGAAGAGGGGTGCTTGTGATGGGCTGCCATTTTTATGTGTAGGTCCACGATAGTGCTATCTTGGGCTCCATGCCGCATTTGCAGCCCAGCCGCCGGGGCTGGCCTGATCTGGGTGGGTCTGGGCAGCGATCTTGGGGCGGGGCGGAATTCCGAGAAGGGGGGCGCGCAGTCGGGGTGGAGTGGGCGAGGCATAGCAGGGCGGAATGGGCGTGACCTCGAGGAGCCCCGCCCCGTCCCGCTTAGACAATGCCCTGGAGCCGCCAGACCGTCGTGCCCCCGACCCACTGTAGTACTTGAGCTCGCCTACCCGGGGACCCCTCAAAGCCAAAGCTCCGGTCCCCGACCCTTGAAGGCTACGACTCTCTTCTTCACCAACTCTGTCCTCAGGGGGGTGGGGCTCCAGCCAAGATCACTGAGCGGCAAGAGCAGCGGTGGCCGCTGGAGGTGAGTCTGGGGTGGGAGGTGTCCCTTGGACCGTGTGCAGCCCGGAGTTCCGGAATGCTGGGCCCGTGCTCGCGCCGGGACAGTGCGGAGGGTCGACATTTGGGTGCGGAGCTGAGTCGGGGTGGACTTTGGGGAAGATGGGTCAGGAGACTGGGGGACCAGGTCCTGGCGCCCCGAGTGGCGCCTGCTCCCCAAGAACCACGCCCCCCAATTTCCCCGCCCCTCGGATTTTGTTTTAGACCTCTCCCAGTCCTCCGGGACTCAATCTGGTTTACACTGGGTCGCGCTAGGGACGGAGTGACTGACTGGGGTGGAGAGAGGATGTTTAACTCCTTAGGCTCTATTCCCTCCTCCTTGACCCTCTCTCCCTTTCTCGTTCGGACATTCAAGACTTTCATCCCCCAGGCTCTAACTCTCTCCCCAGCTGTCTCCTCCTGTCCCATCACCCCTGTGGGTTCCTCGCCGCACTTCGGGTCCCTAAGGCAGCGAGCAGCTGAGGGTTAAGGGGGCGGGGCCGCTGCATTTTTGGGGAGTGAGCGCATCCTAGCGGCTGCCAAGAGGGGCGCCTGGCGGGGACCTCTCAAAAACCCCCAAGCAGGGGCAACAGGTGTTTTGGAAATTAGGGGTCCCGATCTTGTTCCTCGGACTCCCCCTAAAGCAGCAGATCCGCTAGGGTGCGGGGTGGAGTGAGGTCCGCAGGAGAGGAAGATCTGGAGGGGGTGGGGCGGAGTGGGAGGGGCGCCCGGAGAAGGCAGACGGAAGACCCAGGCGCTCTTAACCATCCCCCTACGCCCTTCTCTGCATGTCTCTCTCTCTGCCTCCCCCCTTTCTGTTTCTTCTCCCAGACAGGTGAAGTAGAAAGAGAAAACTAAGAAATCAGCGCAGCCGGAGGGGGCGTCTGTGTGGATGGGATGGGGACGCCAGGGGAGGGGCTGGGCCGCTGCTCCCATGCCCTGATCCGGGGGGTCCCGGAGAGCCTGGCGTCAGGGGAGGGTGCGGCAGCTGGCCTCCCGGCTCTGGACCTAGCCAAAGCTCAGAGGGAGCATGGGGTGCTCGGGGGTAAACTGAGGCAGCGATTGGGGCTGCAACTAGTAGAACTGCCTCCTGAAGAGTCGCTGCCGCTGGGACCGCTGCTCGGTGACACCGCCGTGATCCAAGGGGATACGGCCCTAATCACGCGGCCCTGGAGCCCCGCCCGCAGGCCAGAGGTGAGCGCCTGGGCACGGGTTCGAGTAGGGGGAAAGAAGGATCTGGACATCCCGGGCTTTAGGGAAGAATGGGGGTGGAAATATCTGTTTCGCTCCCTCTTCTCCTGCCCTAAGGTCGATGGAGTCCGCAAAGCCCTCCAGGACCTGGGGCTCCGAATTGTGGAGATGGGGGACGAGAACGCGACGCTGGATGGCACTGATGTTCTCTTCACCGGTGAGGTTAGGGTGTCTGCACCCTGGGGCCTGGTACAGGGAGGCTGTCTTTGGTAGAATGGGCCACATCGAGCCTTGTTTCCAACTCACTCGCGCCTCATACCTCGACGACCTCCCTGGGCCCAGGCCGGGAGTTTTTCGTAGGCCTCTCCAAGTGGACCAATCACCGAGGAGCTGAGATCGTGGCAGACACGTTCCGGGTTAGGAGCGGGGGTGGGGGTGGGGGGGGAGCCGGGGGTGGATGGGGTCGGAGGGACCTGGGCGGGGAGGAGAGGGGAGGGACTGGGGGGACTGAGGAGGAAGTGGCTGAGAGTAGCATGTGTTTAGGCTATCCCCGTCACTGAATACTTTCCCTTGTTCCCTCTAGGACTTTGCCGTCTCCACGGTGCCCGTTACAAGCTCCTCCCACCTGCGTGGCCTCTGCGGTATGGGGGGACCCCGCACCGTGGTGGCGGGTTCCAGCGAAGCTGCCCAAAAAGCTGTCAGGGTGAGAAGGGGCGGGGCTGGGGTGGGGCAAGTTGGGGGCCTGCCAACGACAGTGGGCGTGGCTCTAGGCCCAGGAGGCGGGGAGCAGGGCAGCTCTGAGAATTAGCGCCAACCCCTACCCTCACTGTGCTGTCCATCTATGTGAGAAAACAAGTTACTGTAAGCGGGACAAGCAGCTGGAACACTGAGGAACAGGGACAATTAACATCATCTTCCGGGATTTCATGAAACTCTATAAAGGGCACCTAATCTGTGTCTTGAAGGATGGATAGGATCCACGGGTGGGGTCTGGAGTAGCACAGAAGTGGATAGCAGGTGGAAAGAACTGCTTGTGAGTCCCAGGTGGAAATTAGCAAAGTTAATTAAAGTACTCAGTGTCTGACACATGGTAACTGACATGTGGTTGCTGTTATTATTATTCCACAATAATGTGACTCTTTCCCCCACCCTTAGCGGTGGTAGCGCAGCAAGACTCACTTGTGGAGAGGCTGAGCCTTGTGTGTTTCCTCTCTCTTCTCCCCCAAGGCAATGGCAGTGTTGACTGATCACCCCTATGCCTCCCTGACCCTCCCGGATGATGCAGCAGCTGACTGTCTCTTTCTGCGTCCTGGGCAGCCCGGCCTGCCCCCTTTCCTCCTGCACCGCGGAGGCGGGGACCTGCCCAACAGCCAAGAGGTGAGAGAAGGCAGGAGCTCCACCACCACCCCAACTAGAGAGATGGGGCTCAGGCCTTCCTTGTGGGACGAAAAAGGGGTGCCTTTTCTAGAAGCCCAAGTGGGGCCACTCAGAGCTGGCTGAAAGGGGGCCCCGCCTGGGGGTCTTGGGGTCTCACTCCCTTCTCCCCACATGCTGTCCTCCCTGCAGGCACTGCAGAAGCTCTCTGATGTCACCCTTGTACCTGTGTCCTGCTCAGAACTGGAGAAGGCCGGCGCTGGGCTCAGTTCCCTCTGCCTGGTGCTCAGCACACGCCCCCACAACTGAGAGCCCGGCCTGGGGGTCCTGGCTGACCAGGGGTAGAATGGCATAGGAGTAGAAGGGGAAGGAAGGTTAGATAGAGGATGGTGATTAGGCAGTAGTGGGGAGAAGGCCCCAAGATAGAGGAGGGCACAGAGTGAGAAAAAGGATAGAGACCACTGGGTGAGTCCTTTCCTCAAGAACTAATAAAATAGAACTGACCTTTTAGACTGGACTGCGACTGGTGTCTTCCTGGAGCAGAAGGACAAGGGCAGGGCTGAAACCCCAGGTTGGGATTAGTGCTGGGGAGGAGACCTCCTTCATTCATCAAACCCTCACTCTACACACCCTGACTCATTGTCCAGCCCTGTTGTGGGGGCTTCGGTACAAGATGGACAGGAAAGAATTTCTCTTGTGGGGAGCATGTACTGGGCAGAGAAGAGAAAATATGAGTGAGTCACTCACTGAATTTATCTAAATGTCAGATGATTCAGAGACTTGGAGATCAACAGTCTATCCCCGAGCTGATAGGAGGAAATGACATTTCCAGGGACATTCATTTTCACTCATTTACCGAGGCTTAGCAGTGAGAGAAAAAGGGTCAGTCTCCTGATATCAGGGAACTCACAGTACATGAAAATTTCTTATAAATTGAAATACAGGTTGTAATGGAACAATTCACAGGAGGCTGTTGCTATGAGAGAAATAAGGGGCTCCAGAGGGCATCAAAGTATATGCAGGAGTGGGCTAAGAGGGTCAGAAATAACTTCCCAGAAAAGATTACATTTGAACTGAGTCCTGAGGATAAATAAGAATTAGCCAGGCGCATGGTGAGAAGGAGACAAAGGGCAATCCAGGAAGAAGGAACTGCAGTGGGCACAGGCATATTTGTGGGCTGGGAAGAATTTCTCAAAGGCTGTCATGTTCTAGGCATCGAGTGACAGAGATAAGCCTGGAGAGTAAGTAGAATACTGTAACACCTTGAAACCAAGGCTGAGGGCCAGAACTGAAATACTGCTGAAATGTAGGCGGTCAAGAGGTTAGCATTCAGGGAGATTCTGGTTTCAGTGAGGAGAGCAAGGGCAGGAGAATGAGATGAGCCTGTGGGAAATCCAGGGAGGAACTGAAGCGAGTACACTCAGGTGGCAGTGCTGGGCATGCAAAGGGTGTGGATTTGACAACGACATTAAAATAGACAGGACTTGGTTTATCATGTGGGAGTGAGAGGAAGGAGGTTACATGACTCCCACTTTCTGGCTTGGGCAACAGGGTTGATCAAGAGAAGATGCATGGAGGAAGGATTAAATAAGTGGCTTGGGAAATGACAGTGCATTGGCTTTTGGACCTGCTGTGTGCAAAATACCTAGGGTCAGCCAGGCAGGGATGTCTGAGGGACAGTTTGGAAATCTCATATCAGAGATGGGAACTGGAGGGAATTCTGGGTGTTGTTTGCAGTTAAAGTAAAGGCTGAGGACTGGCTGTGGATGATAGCATCCTAGAAGAGGGAGAAAAGCAGATATTAAAAAGACAAACCTGGAATGGTGGGGAATAATGTGGGAATAGGGAGGAAGGAAAGGGAGTCCAGGAGGAAGACACCAACATTAAAGAAAAACAGAGCTTAAATAAGAGAGCAATCAAAGGTCAAGCCAGATGAATGCTAACAAAACATCTAGTGGGTGTGGCTATTAATACATCACTGGCAATCTCATGGAGACAGGTGAGTAGTAGGAGCAAGGAAAAAATGGAAGAGACAGGTGTAGGCCCTTGGTTCAAAGAGCTTGACTGTCAAGAGAAGTGAAGAGATAGGGCAACGATCTAGGAGTTGCTGGTGTCTTAAGGTGGGGAAACGGGTGTGAGAGACAGGGGTAAGGAAGGACCAAGATCAGCAGCAGAGATAGCCTGGAACCTAGGTCTCTCAACTCCCAGTCTAGTGCTCATTTCTGTCCCATGGTGCCTTCCTTTGTCAGGTGAAGGGCCAAGAAGGGGAGGGGTGTAATGGAGATCTGGGAGCCCCCAGCTTGTGAGGTTTGCTGTAAAGGCTTCCCTTCAAACTACAACAGCATAGATGGTGGAGGCATCAGCAGGGACCACTGGAGACAGTCGGTTTGACCTTCTGAGGGCCATATGATCCAGGTCTGCGTAGAGCAGGCTCTGAAAGGCGGGGAGGAAGGCAGGAGGGTCTCAGAAGTCCGACTCCCCTGGGTATCCAGGCCTCTTTCTCCCTCTACTTGAGTCAAGGATTCTGGCCAACCCCCATCCCGCCCCCAAGCCCTTACCGGCTCCTGATCCAGGTCCCCTGACATCTTGGGCTCTTCCTCCTCTTCTGGCCTCTGGGGCTCGGCTTTCACGAGTGAAACTATGTGGGGGGGACAGAGCTGAAGGATTGAGAGAAGGTGACCAACTTGTCTGCTCCCGGCAAGGGCTCAGACTCAGACACTGGGAGGGGAATGTGCGGAGAGGGGAATGTGCGGAGAAGGAAAAGTGCGGGGGAGTTAGTCTCACCAAATCTGGGGGTTGGTGGAGGCGGATGAGGGGGCGAGCGCCTGTAAGGGATGGGTAAGAGTCTTTGAGAAGCACTAACCGTGTCTTGCTTCGTTCTGGGCGCCCCCACCCCGGACGCGCCAACAACGACCCAGCCAGTTTCAGTCTCTGACCGGGAAAATAACGCAGGTTCCACCCCCACAGATACATCAACTCACGCAACTCCGCCTCCAGCTTCGCCTCCTTAGCTATGGCTCCACCCACCAGCCCAAGGCCTAGCTCCCCAGTTCTAACCTCCCCATTCATCTCCAAATCTCATCTGATCTAGCTTTGGTCTGCGAAAGTTCTGGGCCTGCCCCTCCCTCCTCGGGTCAAGACCCTTTCAATCAGGCTCCGCCCCCTGTGCTCACCTGCGCCGCCAGCAGGCCCAGCCCACTACTCCGAGGCCCAGCACCAGCCCAGCGCCCAGCAGCGGGATCAGAATCTGGGAATACGACGACCCTGGGGGAACGTTGGAAGCGGGGTGGGAGTAGTTGATGCCGAGGTCAGGGTGTGGGGACAGAACGCTAGCCGCCCCGCGCCCCCGTCCCAGGAGCCCCCAGCCGAGGCCTCTCTTCCTGCTGGGAAGGCATAGACCTACCCAGAGCTTTGCAGTAGGCCCGGTCTCCCAGCACATGAAGCTCCGTACGGCTCTCCTCGTCTTGGCGACCCTTGCAGATAAAGGTGCCCGAGTCCCCCGCGCTCAAGAGCAGCTCCAGTCGCCGGATACCAAGGTCCAGGACATTTATGCGGCCAGCAAAGGGCTGGGCGGGAGACACGGTGGGGGTCCCACTCGGTGAGGCCCACAGGATCGGGCGGCGTCCTTTGGACAGGCCTTTGCAGGCCGGAAATCTAGGTGCCCAGACCCAACGGGTGGGTTGCGAGACCCCTATGCAGGAGAGATTCACGCGGTCCCCGGGGTGGCCGTTCAGTGAAGCTATGGGAGGCCAGAGGCGTTGGTTGGTTAAGAGAAGACCATAGGGCAACACGACCCTCCCACTTAGTCTGATGCCTCTCCCGTGCTGTCTTGCCATCCTGGATCTTCCCATATACATCTCACCCTCCTGTCGCCCCTTCCTCCTGCCTCAGTCTTTCCTCCCCTCCCCCCATTGCAGCTTTACTGGGATGGCTTACCCCCTGGGTCCCCCGGGGCCCTCGACAGCAGCAGCAGCGGCAGCAGCTGCAGAACCAGGGTCATGGCTGGGATGTGGTGGGAAGAGGAGGGCAGTGAATCAGCGGAGGAGACCGGAGGGAAATCAAACGGGGGTGGAGGGGGAGACCGCGAGTCTGGGGGCACTGATAAAGGGTGGGGGAGGGGCCACCAGCTGCCCAGATCCCTCTGAGAATCCTCAGAGGCAAGTTCACAGCCCTTAAGCAGTGCTCACTTAAAATGCATGCTGGGGTCCTTTACACAAGCACTTGTGCAGTCCTCAAATCTTGCATTGTAGCAGTTGCCATGAGCACCACAATTTCTGGATTCTGGCTGTCTGAATTCAAACCTTGATTTTACTATCTACTAGCTGCGAGATGTGCACAAGTCACTTCTGTGAGCCTGTTTGCTCATCTGTAAAATGGGCATAAAGGCACCTACCTCATAGAGTATTTGGAGAACTATATCAAATAATACATGGAAAACACCTAGAACAATGGCTGAGTCATAGGAGCACTATGTGCTTGCCATTATGACTATTCCTATTCCTATTTTAGCTGCTACCTCACCTCTCTGTGCCCATTCTGTCCCTCCTGGCCCAAGGAGCCACACCTAACTGAGCAGGTTTTGGCTTGGGAGGTGCTTTGGAGCAGATGTACAGCCCCACACCCTCGGCCTTCACTGCACCAGAAGAACCAAGGCCAGGCCAAACCCAAGTGGAGCTAGGGCAGGGTCCTGAGAACCTTCAGGGGTCCTGAGGCAGCCCCTCCTTAACAGGCAGCTCCAGCCCTTGCCTCTGCTGCTATTACATCACAGAAACTCATGGTGACATCACAAACCCTACTCCTTCATCCTATGACTGAGCAGGGCTTGGGAAAACAAAGTGGGGGCTGAAGTGAGATGAATGTGATGCTTAATTCCTGCCTACATGCCCCTACCAGTGCCCCCCAGGGACCAAAATTTGGTAGTCAGCTGGGGCTGCACCCCATTGTCCATTTCCCAGGAACCAGGAGATGCTGCTACCACCCCAGCCACTATATCATCACAGGGGCCTTTAGTGATACTTCTCCAGAGGATTAGGCAGACAGAGATGTTACTCCTGGAGGCCAGGAGGGTGTGTCTTAGACGGAAACCAAGAAGCAAAATGGAGTTAGTCACTGCTGCACCTGCCCTCCCCACACGTCTCTCCCATCCCCATCCCACTCCTCCACTGGGTCCTGCTTAGCCCCTCCCTAAATGGGGAAGGAGGGGCTACCAGAGCCCAGGGAGGGAGGGACTGTTGTGATTATAAACTCCAAAAAGGCCACTCAAGTCCCAGAGCCAGAGTCGGATCCCTGAAGTCCTGCTCTGTCGGCTGCTGCCGTTCTCAGGACCCTCACCATGAGAGCCCTTCTCCTGCTCTCCTTGTCTTCTCTGCTCTGCTGGGTCTCAGGTGAGCCCCTGGGGCCCCTCAGGATGAGGTTCACCTGGTCAGGATTTTTACACCCTGCCCCATCCACTGCCCTACAATACCCACAGATCCTAAGCGCCCTCGGACCCAACTGGCTTGGCTCTCCTGTGCCCCTGTGACAAGGTGTTTGCTCTGTTCTCCCCCATCTCCATCCTTCAGCTTCTTTCCCACCTCGAAAACCCACTCTTCTAACTGCCCAGGGTGACAGGTTCCCGGTTCCCCAATTCTCATAAACTCTCATATCCAGTTCCCCTTCCAACCCCACTCCAGGATCCAGTTTACCTGCTTTCTCCTCTCTTCACCTGCACTCAGCCAGGGTGTCCTCCCAGAAACCTAAGCATCCGGCTGGGACTTCTTTTGTCATCCATCCTCCCATCTACTCCATCAGGGACTTTGTGCTCTGTCCCTCAAGCAGTGGTCTTTCCTAGATCCCCTCCCCTCCCCGCCCGGCTCCCCCCTGGGGTGCATACTTCCAGGGACACAAGCTCTGTGGAGGATTCCAGGGAGCCAGGGAGATTCCCCAGCCTTCTAGGGAATGTCAAGGTTGCTCACCCCAGGATGAGGTGGGTTTCACTGAGAGGCAGTCACCGGGCTCCTCCACCCATGGCCTGAACTCTTCCTTCTCTCAAACCTTGAATCAGATGTGGCAGGAACCTTAGGGGTGCCACCTTCTGCGTTCATCCTCTCCATTTTGGTAAAGTGCTCAGATCTATTCTGATGATCTGCCTCTCAGATACTACTCCTTTCTGTCGGAGACCTACCAGGGTGGGAGGATTTATTCTGGGTCTGCTTCCTCTTCCCACACCTTTGGATGGCCCCAGGAGGTAAAGAATTCTTTGCTTAACTCCCCCCCCCCCCGTCCCCCCCCCCACCGTGGCTTTCTTGCCCGCCTTGAGTTCCAAGCCATTCCTGCAAGTGTTATAACCTCCACGATTGATTTTTACTTTGAATATTTCTTCCTATTTCATCTCTTCATCTGTAACCTTCTGAATTCCTTCATCTCCTCCCTAGACACCTACACATTCCTTCCCAGTGGCAGTCTCACATTCCATCCGCCCCCAGCCCCATTGTTGGTAACTGCCCCCCTTGACTCATCTCCAGATGAGTTGGAGTGAAGAAAGATGTTTAGGGTGTGGGCCATTCACAGACCAACTCCACCCTCACCCACTTCTACATTTTTTTGCATCCCTTACCTGTTCTGTCCCTAGCAGACCAAACAGGTCAGAATCCCAACTTGACTGACTCCTCTCCAACCCCACCCACCAGCTTGGCTCATCCCTTGGTGAGTCATATATTCTGTCACTTGTGTCTTCCCAGCTGATATTCGATGTCACTCCTGCTACAAGGTCCCAGTGCTGGGCTGTGTGGACCGGAAGTCCTGCCGCCTGGAACCAGGACATCAATGCCTGACAACCCATGCGTACATCGGTACCATCCCCTTCTTCAGTGGGGAGGGGGGCCAGTGGGGGACTCTATGTCTGGGGCTCAGGTGGAACAGAGAACTACAGCAATGATAATATTTGGCCAAGGATTACTGTTTCCCAGGCACCATCCTATATCTTTACATGGATTGTTTGAATTTATGTTCATGACATCCTACGATGTGGATACTATTATGGTATTGAGGAAACAGCCTCTGAAAGAGACAGGAACAGATCCAATGCCTCATGGGCAGCAAATGATAGGCCCAGGATTGGGGTGAGGGGGCAGGGTAATGAAGTGCAGGAGAAAGCTTAGACTGAGAAGAGATACAGAAGGGCAGGGCCAGGGGCAGAGTTGGGAAGGCTGGAAGCCCGAATGGGGTGCAGAGACAGGCCCAGGCATGCCAGATGTCTGTCTTTACTAACCTCTTTGCTCCCTCCTAACCCCAGGGAAGATGTGGGTTTTCTCCCGACTCGACTGTGGCACACCAGGAGAGCCCTGTAAGCCGGGGGTCAACCAAACCAACCAGAAGGGGGGCCTGACCTATAACACCACCTGCTGCAGCCAGGACAACTGCAATAGCCCAGCCCCACGGCCCACGCCGGCCCTGACCCTTGTTTTCCTCACCTCCTTGGCTGGCCTTGGCTTCTGGCTATTGCACTGAGACTGGCTCCATGCCTGCCCCTCCTCCCATCTGCCTTCGCCTGAGCCTCTCTTCTTGTGTCTCCATACACCCTGCTTCCCTTTGCTCAGAAAATCATCTCTCCAGATGCTTCATATTGCTTTAACTAGACAGCGGTCTCTCCATCCATCTTTCCACCCACACCCTCCACTCTGCTTTCCCAGAGACCCTTCCCATTTCTCTCGACACCACTCCAGATCCTCCACTGCCTCCAGGGAGAGCTCCCCACTTTGCTTCCTGCGCTCTCCCATGCCCTGTGTGAAGAGCATTGGAATCTGGGCCTGAAATGGAGTTCTGTCCTGTCTCCAGTGAAGGCTGCCAGGAAGCACCTGATAACCTCACCGTATAAGCTGACACTTCAAATCCTGGCTCCCATACATACCTCATCCCCATGCCCACCCCTTTCCATTCCAAGTAATAAATGTGTAAAGCCGATCTATTGTGTGTGTATTGTCAGAAGATCTATCGTCAGCAGCCCCCCTCCCAGGAAATAACACTCTCAGCCCCAAGCCTCACCAAAGGGCCCTTCCGGGAGTTTCGCTGGGAGGCCAGGGTTGGGACAAAGGGAGAGACGGGTTTTTCAGACCTGTCCTTTTTCCAGTGTCTGGGGGTGGCCCAGTGTTTGCAGAAACAATCTTTATCCTATATTTAGGCCACACCTGTGTTGTACTGCCAAGAAGGAGATGCAAGCCTGACTTGCAGGTTCCCAGAATGGGTAGGAGAGTTGCACAGGGATGGGACCTGGGACCCTCCTTCCAGGCCTCAGTCCCTCGGGTTAGAGTCAGAGGCCTCACCTGGCCTAGTAGGTGGGGCACCAAGGCACCGTCCTGCCACAGGGTTTACATTTTCTTTCTCAATTCCAAATAGTCATATTGGGAATCAAGTTGCCAATGGGGGGAAGAGGAACAAGCCCAGATAACCAGACTCACTGATTCCTGGTGGCCAGCCCAGAGCCCGCTCCCCTCAGTGATCCTTGTTGCTAAGGAAGACTTTCCCTGGCAACAGGTAGGAGTCACTTAGGGCAGATTCTCCATTGTCCTTTGGGGTTTAGTTGGTTAAGAAGTGTACCACTGTAACTAAGTCCACTGATCCTTGATAACCCCTAAACTAGAGCCTGGATGCCCCTGCATTACCCCTTCAGTCCTCCTATCAACAAAAGGTGGAATTTTCCAGTCAGCTCTGGAGTGGTCAATAGATTTTAATGGCTCACAGATCTCCTTTATTTCCTTGCTGCCTTCTCCACCCCTGCTCCCATTACCCTCTCCAGAGTCCTGGCAAGAGCCAGGCCAGCGTGGTGACTGCTGCAGCCACGATGCTCACGGGGGCTGCAGTGCTCGCCACAGCACCGTTGCACAGGTCGCCGACGCAGCAGTCCCTGTGGGTCGTATAAGTCACGTCTCCCACCACTTCTGTCTCCACTTGATTGCAATGATGGGCTGCCACGCAGGCTGGATGGTGATGAATCAAGGTCACTGAGGCTGAGAGAGAAAATGAGACTGGGGTGTTGAACTGGCTTGAGGACTTGCCTTTTGGGGCAGAGCAGATATGATTTCAAGGAGCCCAAAGGGATCCTCCGCCCCCTCAAAATACACCTCCCTGAAAACAAGTGATCAGAGTTAACATGCTGACATCGTGAAGCCCTAACAGCATTCACTGAAAGGGACCAACATCACTTCTTTCCCAAAACTCAGGACCTCAGTCTAATCATGAGAAAATATCAGGTTAATCCAAATTGCAGGAAATCTTTAAAATAACACATCAGTGTCAAGTATCAGAGATCAAGTAAAAGTATCAAGATCAAGAAATACAAAGAAAAGAAAAAAAGTGTCAATATCATGGAATCAAAGGAAGACAGCACTGTCACAGAGAGGTGACAACTAAGATAGGAAAGCAAAAGGCGGTAGATCCTGTATCCGAAAAAGGACATGGAAGGGACAACAGGCTCCATCGAGTAAGGTCTGTAGATTAGTCCTGCTGAACCAGTGTTATTTTCTGATTTTGCTAATTGTACTGCACTCGTATGGGCTTCCCAATTGGCTCAGTGGTAAAGAATCTGTCTGCCAATCCAGGAGATGCAGAAGACGAAGATTCGACTCTTGGGTTGGGAAGATCTCCTAGAGATGGAAATGGCAACCCACTCCAGTACTCTTGCCTGGAAAATCCCATGGACAGAGGAGCCTGGTGGGCCGCAGTCCACAGGGTCACAGAGAGTCAGACACAGCTGAGCGACTAAGACACTGACCACACACACACTATGGTTATATAAGGCAGTAACATTAGAGGAAGTTGGGTAAGGATATACAGTGCTAACCTGTACTATTTTTGAATAAAATTAACTTTTCTGTCAATCTAAAATTATTTTAAAATTTAAAACATTAGAATATACATACACACATACCTCCCTGGTCCTTAGCTGATGCCTGAGAGTAGGAGTTTGGTTGAATATTTCGGTCCCTACCCTCAAGGTAGAGAGGCTTTTTCAACCATTTGTGAGTACATGGGCTTATGAGTCTCTTTCTGGAGGGTAAAGAGGAGGGAGGTGAGGCCACGCAGACAGCAGGCTTCCGGGGGCTCAGTGCCAGGAGCCAGAAGGGGCTCCAGGCTGCTTCATTCTGACAGCGGCACCATCTGCCCAGAGCTCGACTGAGCCTGGAAGGTTCTGGAAGCCAGAAGGACTGAAGTAGTAGGGGCTGGAGGCAGGGAGGGTCTTTGGGAGGATGGGGGACACCCTGAGGACTCACGGTTTCCAGACAGTTTGGTCTGTGCCAGCTCTGGTTGGGGTTTGCGCTCCAGGAAGCCGCAGCGTTCGCCCTCTCCGCAAGTGGTCACCGTCTCTTTGCAGGAGCCACTGGGGCCTCCACCGCAGTCATAGCACCGCATGCGGTTTCCTGGTGAGAGAGAAAAGTTGCTGGACCGGGCGCTCCGGGGGTGGCTGGCACAGGGCAACAGGCCTGTGTGACAGGCGCCCCAGCTGCCTCCTTACCCAGGGCAGCCCCCAGCAGGGTGCTGAGCAGGATCCCAGCAAATAGAGGGTTCATTTCGTCTGCCTGTGTCTGTAGCACCTCTCCCTCCCTCCCACCCCCCTCCCTGGTCTCCCCTCTGCCAGCCTTTTATCCCTGTTGCCTTTGGCTTTATAGGGCAATAAAAAGGGAGGAAAGAGTCTGTCTCCCCTAGAAGGCATCGGGGCCCCAATAGGGACAGGGAGGCCCCCCTGGGGGAGGCCTCCCCAGGAGAGAAAAAGCACTCAGCATCCTCTGATGTCCCTGAACTCCTCCATCTCAGAAACACTTCTAAGACGGTGGCCCCAGAACTCCCAGGGGTCCCTAAGACCCTTTCAGAGAGTCCTGGACAGTCTTCCTTTTCCAGCTACATATCTGTCAGATTTTCTTCATATATTCAATCAAGATCCCAACAGGCTGAATGCAAAAGCAAATGTGAAAACCCAGCCATCTTCTATTTCTTCTGTTAAGCCCCATATTAAACAGATTCCCCAAAGGGTAAAGAAATGCCACTCTTCTCACTATACTGTTGGGAAAGACATTATTTTTCACAAAAATGTGTTTTGTTAACATGTAACAGTTTCTGACCACTGTGTGGGTCTTCCCTGGTGGCTCAGTGGTAAAGAATCCCCTGCCAAAACAGGAGATGCACATTCCATCCCTGGGTGGGGAAGATCCCCTGGAGGAGGAAATGGCAACCCACTCCAGTATTCTTGCCTGGAAAATTCCATGGACAGAGGAGTCTGGCGATTCATGGGGTCGCAAAGGGGCAGACACGACTTAGGGACTAAATGACAGCAACAGGTTTATTGCTTTATATTTTTATTTTTATTGCTTTATTTTTTTAAATGAATCTGTTAAAATGTTCTGCTTTGATTTCTCAACTAGCAAATTTTGATATAACTTACATAATAAGAACTCTTTGGGGTCTTCAGTAATTTTTTTTTAAGTAATTTTTGAGTGTAAAGAGGTCCTGAGATTAAAACATGTTTTTGAAATCTGCTACTCAATGGATACCTGTGTCTCCTCTGTCTCACCCCCCACCCCATCTGCCTCTGACTCCTGGTAGTCTGCTCTGATTCCCCAGGTGCTGACTCTTCTCCCCAGTCTCTTAAGCCCCAGTCTTCCAGACTCTACCCCCGACCCAAATGTTATCCCTCCCTTCCTTCCTAGTCTTTCTGAACCCTACCCCTGCACCAGTGGAAATACATCAGTCCCCCTGGCCTCACCCATGATTAACTATTTTCTCTAATGTAGTAAAGCTGGGAGAGATAATTATGGGGTATGGATGTTGAAGCTTGGGGGATCAAAGGGATGGGCAGCTAGGTGGGGTCCGTAGCTGCGTGTGCAGGTGGGTGGGTGGGGGCTTGCTGAGTCCACACTCAAACACCACTCGCAAACAGATCTGGGCCAGGGCTGTTTAGGAGAGTGACCTTAAGAGACTTAAATGCACAGCAGGGGAAGACAGACAAACAAAAACAAGAAGATGTGAGAGCAAAGAGCAGCTTGAGACAAGGGGAGGGAGGGAGAGGAGGAGGGAAAGTGACAGACGCTGACAGACACCATTCAAGAGCGACAAATGAAGCCAAGAGTAAGCTGCAAGAATAGAGAAGACCCTCAGGGCAAGAGCAGGCTCTAGTAGGAGGCAGGGAGGGTGTGAGAGCTTCGGGGCCAGGAACTCTCCTGTGTCAGGCTGTTGAGTCTGGTCCCCGTTCTGCCTCACCCTCAGATTCACTCCCTAGGTGTGTTTGTTTACTGGTTCCTCCCTGTCTCACTCAGATGCTCCAGCTCTAGGATCTCAGTGTGCAGATCACATTCTCCCAGACTCCTGAGCCCCGGGTCCAGACATGGATACCTCCAGCATCTTCCTCTGCATCCTGTTCCTTGGTGGGGCACTGGGTAAGGGTGAGCTGGAGAATCCTTGGGGACAGGGAGCAGGGTAGGGCGGTGGTGGTGGCAGGGGTTTGTGGAGAAGCCTGAGAGCTAGGGGTAGGAGGGTGAGGGAGAGGGTGCTGACCTATGCTGAGGAGAGAGCTGTAGGGGGTTTGGAAAGAAGGGAATGGTCTCAGGCCAGCCTGATGAGGTGGAACAAGAAAGATTTCCTTTCAAAGGCATTTGAGAATAACTGTCTCTTCCTTGTGGCATTTTTGACAAGCCTGTCTCCCCTGACCCTTATCTCACCTCTTGCTTCTTTGCTGGGCACCTTGGTCAATGTTAATTCCTATTTTCTCATCCGACTCGGCACCATCTGCTTAACTTCTCCACTGGCACCCCCTCCTGGCCCCGGCCTGGCTTTTTGTGTCATTCTCTGTGTTCACCTCCGATTCTCTTGGCTTCTGTTCATGTCTGTGTATTTCTCGCATGCTCTCTATATCCCACGTGCCTCTCTGTCTTTTCCTTTTCGTGCATGATCTCCACTCCCTTCTCTTTTTCTACTTCTGTCTGCTTCTCCCTCCATTTCACCGCTCCTCTTTCCCCACTTTGTGTATCACCTCTGTGTGTGCAGCCCATTCCTGAATCCGAGCTGGGCCTCTCACCTGTCTTGTTTGCCTCTGTTCCCTGCTGGATCGCCACGGACTCCACAGGTCTCACCACCTCCTCGGCCCAAAGACAGCTCCACTGTTACACCTGCAACTTTGCCAAACCCTGCTACCCGGTTCCCACCAAGTGTCAGGATGATGAAGTTTGTGGCATCAGTATTGGTACCTCAGGTAGGAGGACTCTGGTCTGATGGACGTTCCTTAGATCGTCCCCACAGCCATCCATCCCGCCTTTCCTGGGACCCCCTTGGCCCTTGCCTCCTTCCTGCCCGACCTCAGCTTCCCCTCCCCCAACCACCTCTGTCCCATAGAACAGAGAGAGGTCATCGAGCGGAAGGGCTGCCTCCCAAGGGCCGAGTGCTCCCTGCAGGGCCACACCACCTACTGGTCCCGCTCCTACACTCTCCGACACCACTGCTGCGAGCAGGACCTGTGCAACTCGGCTACCATGCCACGTCAGCTCCCCAGCCTCCTCCTCATCACCCTGCTCGTCCTGGTGGCCAGCTTCACTTGGGGAGGCCACTAGCCTCCAGTTCAAGACTCTTCCACTGTCACTGCGGCCCTGGCAACACCTGCACAGAGATCTTTGGAGATCTGCCCAAGAGCCTGACTGTGTACAGAGCTCTCAGAACTGTGGGCCCAACACCTTCACAGGCCGCTCCCCAAACCTGATTCCTCTGGGCATTGCTCCAGCCCCTAGCTGCCCAGAGGTATGTGCCCAGAGCCCAGCCTCATAAAGAAGCTGTGCTCTAAATCCTTGGCCTTTTCTAGATGCTTGTTTCTGATGCATTCTGTAATCCCCAGCTCTCTGGCAAGGCAGGTGTTTGAAGGAGCTGGGGGTCCCAGGCAAGGGGATTGAAGGAGCATCAAGTGTGATGAGGAAGACAGTCCTGCTAGGAAAGATTAATTTGGAAGATCAGGGAGGAGGGCTTGGGGAACTATGAAAAGTAAATGTAATAAAAGTGCTATCTGGAAGTTCAGTAACACTGCTCTATATGTGTGTGTGTGTGTGTGTGTGTGTGTGTCTGTACCTGTGCAGGCACACGTGCTATCTCTAACAGCAAGCTAGAGCTGCTTAGCGGGTTGGGCTGGGGTGCTAGCACCGAACCACGACTTTCACTTCATCCTCCATCTGTCGTTGGCGTCCTCCTTCTTGCCAATAGCTTACTTAAGCCACTGCAGCGTAAAGGTTTTTAGGTGACACCGTCAAGAACGCTTTTTTCCAGTGAAGCCCAAGCTTGAGCAGATTACAAAGGGGCCCTTGTGGAGTGGTGAGGGTGTGGCTGGGAGGCCAGCTCCATGCTGCCTGAGACCAGGAGCACCAACACCCTCTCCCATTCCACAAGCCCAGACTTGTCATTCACTGATCACCCAACACGCAGGGCCCAGTTACACACCCCGCCAGGGAATTCACTCACCCACCGCTGTGGACACTCCCTCTGCCCAGGGAGATAGCTTGTGTGTGACTTGTGGGGCCCCCAGGACGATAAGCTGTGCCCTGCTCCGGATGCCACAGGATAAGGAGGGGGAGCGCCTACGATAAGGAGGGAACTGTGCGGTAGCGGCTGGGCAAGGGCACCCCCCACCCGTCCTGACTCAGTCCCCTCCCCTTCCATCTGAGGAAGTCTGGCGTCTGATTAGAGGTGCTGGTTCTCTCTCAATTTCTTCTTTGTGAGGATGAGATGGCGGTGAGGATCTGGCTTAATTTAGAGGTGAGTCTTCTTTCCATTCTTCTGTCCTTCAATCCTCCCTTTTCATACTTCCAATTTTCTTCTCTTTCTCCATCTCGTCCCTTTTCCTGTGACTTGAGCCTCTTTGCTTCCCTCTTCTTCAGTTTCTACCGTTTGTCCTTTGGTACCCCTGTAACTGATTCTCTACCACTGCTCAAGTCTCTGGATTCCTGTCTCCTTTCTTCCCATCCTACCTCTCCCCAGCCCCTGCCAGTTACCCCAGGCTCCCCTGAACTCTATGGTACTGCAGCCTCAGGGCCACCCCTCCACTGGCTACTGTGAGACAGGAAACCACACCCTTTCATAGGTGACATCATGGAATAATGCTTCTTCTTTCCTTCAGCCCCCAGCCCCTTAACACACACACACACAGACACACAGAGCTTGGCTGGAGACCAACTGGACAGTGAACTAGCACTCCCAGCCCCTGCCCCCTTGCCAAGGTTTTCAGGAATCCTTCGGGTGCCAGATGGCCAGGGAGTCAGCAGGTCACACTTCCTAGCAGATGTCCTCGAGGTCACCTGGTTTTAGGGCAGGTGGGCTGTGGGTTTTGCAAAGCAGAAAGACAGATTAAGGATACTTCCATCCTCCACCTCCTCAGGAACCAACATCCCATCCCCACCCCAACTTCAGTCTCCTCCGGGATTTAAGCCTCTGCCCCCAGTAGCTCCTCACCTGAGATGGGCCAAATGGATGTTCTCATAGACCTGGATCTCGGGTTTGAACTGAGGAAACGAGGCATCTGGAGAGAAAAAGCCATATGAGGTGCAGCAGAGAAGTCACCAGGTGACTCAGAGCTGTCTTCCTTACCCCACCTTCTCCCCTAGAGAAGAAGGGTAGAGAGGCAAGATCTGAGTCCACCCCTCTGGGAAGGAGGGACTCACTTCTGTGTTGAGCCCCCTGGGCCCTCTGCCTCCAGAGCATGACGCCGAGGACCACGATTGTGAACCCCTGGCCCACTGTGAGCAACAGCGTCAGGATCCAGGCCACATCCCAGTCTGCAGAAGGGACACAGAGGGCAGGGGAGGCATCCGTGGAGGCTGCAGTTAAGGGCAGGACAAGAGGGATTAGGAGGGAGGCTGGGAGGGGAGTCTGTCCCTTGTGCCCCAAAGAGAGGCTTTCCCCCCATAGTTTGAAAAGAAGACTTCCTTGCCCCCACTATCCACTACCCCACTTGGCCTCTCACCCTGACTTCATGAGCCAACATTGATAGAGAATGGTGGTGCCCCCCAGGCTACACATGGACGGCTAACTCTGGGTTGGACCATCAACCATAACTGTGATTTTTTTTCCTCATGCCCTGCACAGTAATTCACCCTTTTAAGAAAATAAGAAAGTGCCTTGTTTATTCATTCTTCCATTCATCTATGCCACAGGCATTCACTGAGTGTCCACCACATGCCAGACCCCAGATTAGGTGCTGAGGAACGTAGAGGGAGATAAAACCCCATCACTGCCCTTTGCTTACCAAAAGAATGGTCATTTGCTCCTCTCTCCTGCCTTGTGAATGGGTTATTCTATATCCAATAGCATTCTTTCTCTGCATAATGGACTTCTTATTGTAAAACAATTATATATTTTTTCCCCTTCTGCCTCCACCATCAATGGGCTATTATAACATTGGTGCATATATCCTTTCTTCAACAAACAACTGCCCCAGCAGTAATTCTTTCTTCCTTTCTACTAAGGGATATTCCACAAAAATCATAGATTATCCTATTTCTAAACAAAGGTGTGTTCCACCAGAATTATTCTTCTTCCTGTTGGCTTATGGTCTATCCGATGAGAAAGCTGGCTTAACCAACCCCCTTTTCTGTTATGGATTCAATCAAGGAAAAAAAAAAAAAAAAGCCCTCCTCCTACAGGCAGTGGAGGAAAATAACAGCCAATAACAGATTTGCCTAGCTAGCAGTAGGGGATGTACTGGAGGCAAAAATCTCTTCCCTTGTCACTCAGTTTACCTGCCAGGCTAAAGCTGATCCCTTTGTTCTGAGGCGCGAGGCAGCGGATGATTCCTGGTTTACGTGCCCTGGGCTCAGGAAGCCCCTCTCCAGGACACACCAAGAGCAGGGTAGCCCCATCACCCCAGAAAGACTGCACATCCCTCTTCGCAGGACCGTTCCCCTCCTGCCAGGTCACAGACTCCAGACTCCTGGCAGGGATCACAGAGCACAGGAGGACAGAGCAGGAAGATCCATCTGCAGCCCTCGCAGAGAACTGGGATCCTGGAGGGAGAGAGGGACTCCTCAGCTCTTTGCCTGGACTTCCCTGGCTCCCAGCAGCCCCTGGTCTGCAGGCCCCCCACTCACCTCTGAGCACGGAGACGTCATACACCCTCCAGTTCTGGTACCTGTAGCGCTGACCCAGCACGGCGCACCAGTACCGCCCGGCGTCTCCTGCCTTGGACCCCTCCAGCCACAAAGAGTAGTTTCCCAGCAGTTTGAGCCTGGATTCCCTTCTGGGCTTCCCAGGGCCTGGGGAGGGCCTGGCCACTTGGACGTGGGCCACTAAAGCAGTGGAGGAGCCTGCTGCTGGGCTGCAAAACCAGGACAGGAATTCGTCTCCATGCAGGGCGGGTGGTGAGGGACATGGCAGCTCCAGTGCCTCCCCCAAGACCACATAGATGGCCTGGATGCTGTCTGTGGGGAGGGGGCTGTGTGAGACCAGAGACCTCCATCAGGTCTGCGATCCCACCCCTCCACCTCCCACTCCTGGCTACCTCCCTTCTGGGGTACCCCAGCACTGGGCCTGACTGTGAGCTCCTTTCTCAAGTGACAGCTACAAAAAAGTGAGGCAGAGAGAAGAGGGTAAGGCTCTCCCCCACCTCTCCTCCAGCGACTGCAGGGATCTGAGGGCAGGAGGGCAAAGGCTGGAATAGCTGACAAATGCCTATGTCCCTTCCTTTCGCTTTTCCTCTTCTGGATGAGCATTTACTTGTCCGCTCTTATTTTCTAAAGGTGCCTGATCTGGACCCTCATTGACTCTGAATCTTTCCTAACATTAGAGGCGGGGGAGGTCAACTGGGGTAGATCTATCTTCTTGAGCCAAACACCTTCCCAGACCCCTAAGGAGAAACAGCAGCAGTCCCTCCCAACCCTGTGGAGAAGTGAAGAATCCCCCTACCCCTGCTCCTTACCTGCTTCAGCCTGGGGAAGCCCACAGAGGAACAGAAGGAGGAGGAATAAGACAGCCATGGAGAGAGCTTACCAAGTTCTCTTGCCTGGGACCTGCTATTCCCAGGGAGGAAACTGAGCCCAGATAAAAGCCTATATTCCCCAGTCTGGAATGACATGGGCCTCTGAGCGGGATGGGAATGCCAGGGAGATAAAGCCCAGCTGAATGTCCACTGGGGAAAAAGTAGCAACCACCTTTCCATGCCAAGAAAGGACCAGTTCAGGCCGCTCCAAGCATAATCTCCTCACCCTTCGGACTCCACATGGGCTGAAGAACTCAGATCAAAGACTCTCCGTGCTAAGAAGCCTGTGCAGGGACTTGTCTGGTGGTCCAGTGGCTGAGACTCCATACTCCCAAAGCAGGGGGCCCAGGGTTCTATCCCTGGTCAGGGAACTAGATCCCACCTGCCGCAATGAAAGATCCTGCATGCCACACTATTCATAAAAAAAAGATCCCACAACTAAGACCCAGTGCAGCCAAATAAATTAATTAATTAAAATAAATTTAAAAAAGACTTCCCTGGTAGTCTAGTCGTTGAGAATCTGCCTGCCAATTCAGGGGACATGGGTTTGACCTCTGGTCTGAGGGCTTAGTTGGTAGTCTGCCTGCAATGTAGGAGACCCAGGTTCAATCCCTGGGTCAGGAAGATCCCCTGGAGAAGGAAATGGCACTTCAGTATTCTTGTTAGGAAAATCCTGTGGACAGAGGAGCCTGGCAGGCTACAGTCCATGAGGTCACAAAGAGTCGGACATGACTGAGTAAGTAACACTTTCACTTTCTGGGAAGGTCCCACATGCAGTGGGCTAACTCAGCCCATGGGGACAACTACTGAGCCTGTGTTCCCGAGCCCATGCCCCGAAACAAGAGAAGCCTGTGTACTGCAATTAGAGAGTAGCCCCCTCTCATCGCAATTAGAGAAAGCACTCATGCAGCAACAAAGACCCAGCACAACCAAAAATAAATAAATAAAAAATTTAAAAATTATAAAAACAAAGAACTACTAAAAAATTTAAAAAAAAAAAGAAGAGAAAGAAGAAGCCTGTGCAGAAGAGGTCATGGCTGTCCACCTCCCATCAGTCTGAAAGTACATTCCGGGTTCTCTCCTCCAATTCAAGAGACTAGCCACGAGGGAAGAAGCTGAGTCTTCATGTTGGTTTCCAGGGAATCCAGCGCAAGTCAGCATACTCAGTCAGAACTCCCTAAATGACTGAGAATGACTTCCTTTGTGGCTGCCTGGCGCATTCCAGACTGCTTCTGAGCCCCTGATGAGTATATTAAGTCATTACTCAAGGAGAAGAATAGCAGGGGCCTAGAGAAATCACTGATTTATCCCTTTGCCCCAGAGACGATTCTCTTAAGGTAGCTCTTCATATTGCTCTCATAGTGTCTTAATGTGTTATTTATTTTTAAAGGCTATTTTTGAAATTGTTTTTGATGAACTATTTCATATACACCAAATACTACATCTAACATACAACTGTACAATGGCTAAATAAACTGTGGTATATTCACATAACGATAGCAACAAGAATTAACAAATCACAATAATATGCAACAAGGCTGAATCTCACAAACATGAGAGTAAAGTCCGAAACAAAGGGCACGTACTATATGATTCCATGTATATTAAGTTGGCTGTTGTTGCTTAGTCACTAAGTGATATTTGACTCTTCTGCGACCCCATGGACTGTAGCCCACCAGGCTCCTCTGTCCATGGGATTTCCCAAGCAAGATTACTGGAGTGGGTTGCCATTTCCTTCTCCAGGGGATCTTCCTGACCCAGGGCTTCCCTGGTGGCTCAGATGGTAAAGAGTCTGCCTGCAATGCAGGAGACCCAGGTTCAATCCCTGGGTGGGGAAGGTCCCCTGGAGAAGGAAATGGCAATCCACTCCAGTATTCTTGCTTGGAAAATCCCATGGATGGAGAAGCCTGGCGGGCTACAGTCTATGGGGTCGAAAAGAGTCCGACATGACCTGACCCAGGGATCAAACCTGCATTTCCAAAAACAAAAACAAAAACAAAAAAACCCCTCCATCTCCTTCACTGACAGGGGATTCTTTACCACTGAGGCCCCTGGGGAGCACCTATATAAAGTTCAAAAACAGGCAAAAGAAACCTCTGAAGTTAAATTAAAATAGTGGTTACCCAAGGAAGGATCTAGAGATTATCATACTAAGTGAAATAAGCATGCATCATGCTAAGTCACTTCAGCCGTGTCCAACTCTTCGTGACTCTATGGACTGTCGTCCACTAGGCTCCTCTGTCCATAGGATTCTCCAGGCAAAAATACTGGAGTGGGTTGCCACGCCCTCCTTGAGGGGATCTTTCCCATCCAAGTTGCTTAAGTCTCCTGCATTGGCAGGCAGGTTCTTTACCACTAGCGCCACCTGGGAAGCCCAAATGAAGTAAGTCAGAAAGACAAGTATCGTATGACATCACTTACACGACACAAATGAATTTATCTATGAATCAGACTCACAGATATATTTAATTAGTGCACCTTTCTGTATATGTGTTTACTACAATGAAAAGCTAAAGGGTTTATATATTATGTAGGTGTACAGTACAAAGAAAAAAAAACAGTATACCTTTTGAGAAACAGAATATTACCCTTTCAGCCAACGATCCTCTGTGCTGTGTAACAGTGTTATACATTTGCTCTTTATCTTTCACATAATTGATCATTGAATTTTATGTATTTTTTAATTTTATACTATGGTGTCACGTTGTATGTAATTATGATTCTGAGAATTGTTCTCGTTTAAGTGCGATAATTCATCCTTTTGTTTTCAACCAGTGTTTCACACATCTTAACGATACTAAATCTTCCTATTCATAACCATGGCGTAGCTCTCTATTTATTCAAGCTTTCGTTTACCTCTTTCAGTAATTTTTGTAATTTGTTCCTAAAATCTTGCATTTCTTTTCTTAGATGTATTCCTAGATATCTTTTTTGTTGCTCTTTTCAAATGCTAATCTTACCCCTTGTTCCCACTGTCGCTCGAGAGTCTGCCAATATTAAGGGGCAGAAAAAAGTGACTTAACCATGTGTCATGACACTTCTAACTCTCCACGATCCAAACGCCTCCAACTAATTTCTGACCACTGCCGCACCCGTAGCTCCAAGTACAGGAAACCCTGCTCAAGAAGCGCTGAAACTGTCTCAACTCGGCGCGAGGCGGAGCCGGTACGTGCTGACGTCAAGGGCACGCAACACCTTAGCGGCCCTGGGAGGGCGGGGCCAACAGGGGGACCTGCTGCTGGAAGAGCAGCGGCCCGGGCCGGGGCCATGGCGAAGCTGCTAAGCTGCGTCCTAGGCCCCCGGCTCTACAAAATCTACCGGGAAAGGGACTCTGAAAGGGCCCCGTCCAGCGTCCCTGGGACTCCAACTTCAGTCACTAACCCCCACTCCAGCTCCTGGGTGAGTCGATTCTCCCCTGGTTAAACACATAGTACGGCCCAAACCCCTTTGCGGCCTTTGCTCCCCAGAAGCACCCATTATTGGAAATCGGGGGAGCCTGCTTGTCAAGCCAGTTGTCCGCAAAGTCTGTGCTCTTTGTGCTTCCTGGGTTAAAGTCACGCCTGTGGACTGACCGCCTGCTTTACTGCTGTTTGCCAGTGCTTTCTCATTCCGACTGCCACTCCTAGCTTTTTCCTTTCGCGACCCCTCACCCTGCTCGTCGTGGTTCATGCCGTTCCCAATTGACTCTTAAGTCCTGGAAGAGACCCCGCTCGGATTCCGGAGCTGGATGATTTTGCTATCAAACTCTCAATTTCCTCGTATCCCGTGCCTCACCCGGTTCCGTTTATCTCCCCTGGCCTTGAATTTCAAAATGACTTCTGCAACATATCATATATCCGGTCTCCCCCACCCCACCCCTAGTCTGCCTTAGAGACCTCAGGATCACTGTGTTCAAGAAAGCCGGTGAGGTGGTAGGCAGTGCCCCTAAATGCACTCTTCCTTTTTATCGGTACTCTGAAATTATGTTCATTGCACTCTACAACTGCCCACCCCCAGCCACATTCTCTTCCTTAATGAATCTGCTCTTCCAATGGTTTTCTTTCCGTCCTAAAGTTGTCATGGTGCCGTTTCTTCCCTAACCCCGATCCCCATCCGCCCACAACCCATTTGAAACTGGGTTGCGGAAAAGGAGCAAAAGTCGGCCAGAGCTGCTTTCACTTTTGCTTCCAAGTCCAGCCCCCTGTGTTTGTTCTCAGGATCTGGAGTGAGAGATCAGGTTATGAGTCAGGGTCGGGAAGAGGGGAAGCAGAGACATCCCAGGAGAGATGACTTTGGGGGCTAGGACTGGAGTGTTGCAGAACACGCATCAGGCCTTCCAAAAGGGATGGTGGAGGCCTTGTCAAGGAGCAGGGTCCTTAATTCGGCCATCTGTTTTGGCAGGATACGTACTATCAGCCCCGTGCCCTCGAGAAACATGCCGACAGCATCCTGGCACTGGTATGTCTGCCCTGGCATCTGGGACTACCACATCTTTTCAGACCCAGTTGCCCTCTTGAACCTTCTCCTTCCCATCCTGGGAGAAGGCAGTGCCCCTGGGGGTGGGGGATGCTCTGGGCTCTGCAGCAGGCATCTCCAACATGCATACACACAGACAGCTCTCCAGCGTGCATACTTGGTACTCCCTTTGGCCTATGTACGGCTTTCTCTGGGGCAGCCTGAACCGTGGGGAAACCGTGTTTACTTTCGCGACCATCTGCAGGTGCTGAGTCCTGCAGTCCCCAGTGACCTGTCCTCCCTGGCAACTAACCTCTTTGGCTGCAGAGACAGCTGTTCTCTCTGGCAAGGTTCCTTTGGTGACATTTGTGCATCTCTTAGGGACTGGGCCAGTGACTGTCTTGAGCAGGGCTGATTGAAAAGGCTTGATTACCTTGAGTGGAAAGAGACTGGTCTTTACATGTGATGAAATTATGTCCAGAGATGATGAGAGGAAGAAAATAGAAGCCATGCCTAGTTTTCCAGCCTCTGTTAACACTCTTGACACACTACCTTTCAGCAAATAATTGAGCACCTACTGTGTGCATGGTGTCATGCACAGAATAGGTACTTGATGTGATATCCCTCAGGTTATTCACTTTGCTCAGAGCCTAGGCCTGGTAATGGCAGACCTGTGTGTGTGTGTACTGATGGCTTGTCCCTGTCTCTCTGCTGCAGGCTTCAGTCTTCTGGTCCATCTCTTACTACTCCTCTCCCTTCGCCTTCTTCTACTTGTACAGGAAAGGTCAGTGTGATTTCAAAGGTGGTGGGACAGGAAATGGGCAGATTGTTGGCAGCTGAGTCGATTCCCCAATGAGGAAAGGGGACCTGTGATGAGGATGGCTTGGCTTCCCTCTTCCATCAGGCATCTTCTCCCTCTGAGGGCCTGCTGTCCCCCAGAGAGGGTGTGGTGGGGAAGTTGGGACTGAATTTGGAAGAAGGGCTGGGGGGCAGTGGGAAAGGCTTTTCACATGATCCTTCTCCCCTCCCAGGTTACTTGAGTTTGTCCAAAGTGGTGCCATTTTCTCACTATGCTGGGACACTGCTTCTACTGCTGGCGGGCGTGGCCTGTCTCCGAGGTAGGTGGAGAGGGAACCTGGTTTGGATCTGTCCATCATTGGGTAAATATTCATTAAATACCATCTGCAAATACTGTTTGGTGCTAGGCCCTGAGGGGGAGTAGTCAGTGGTCAAGACATGATCTTTTCCTTAAAGGGCTTGAGGCACAAGTATGAACAAATACTTAGCAAAAAGGTTTGCTATTATCTAGAAAAGCTGCATATACCCTCCAACAGTTCCATACATATCCATGTATGTTTGTAATAATCCTAAACTGGACTCCATGACCCCACATAGCAGGATGGTTAAATACATTAGAGGGTCGAGTCCCACCACAGAACACGAGAGAGCAAGGCACTGAACAAACTGGTTACACTCAGCTACACAGATGAATCTCACAGCTGTAACTGGTGACCACCAAATAATTTATGCACTATGTTTCCATTTACATAAAGTTCCAATGGATACAGAAATAAGCGCCACAACACTAAAGAGAAACACAGGCATGATTGTCTTAAAAGCCAAAAGTCGGGAGAGTGATTGCCTGGGAAGGGGAGAGAACAGGCTGGGGAGGACCCCTGGTGGGAGATGGCTTTGTTCTCTTTCTTGACCCCCAGTGATAAGCCCAGGAATGTTTGTACTTTAAACTGAATGTATGCTTTATGTAAATATGTTGTTATCTCACAATTTAAAAAATGAAAAGAGATAAGCCAAACCATTGCCCTCTGGCAGGTACACAAGATGAAAACTGGGTGAGGGGGATACCTAAGAAGGGAGGGGTGGGGTCAGGAGCTGGGCGGCTGCCTTTGGGTCCAGTCTGGGGTGAGGACCTTCTACCCGTTTCACCTCCTGATTTCCACAGGGCTGAGCTCCCTCCCCAGAGAGGCCCACCCTGCCTATCTAAAAGTTGCTCCCACTCCTCAGTTTTGCCTTAATTTTCAATTTTTTTTTTCCATTGGTCGGGAGAAATTAGGTACAGAGAAGTCCAGAAAACAAAATATCAGAACTAAAATGCTTGTTTTTTGCACTTATTGCTTCAAATACCTTTTGTCCGTAAAATACAGGATTGACCAAAAAGTTCATTCAGGTTTTTCTGTAAGAGTGGAAAAAGCCTGAACGAATTTTTTGGCCAACCCAGTGCTAAAGCGTTACAGAGTTGGCGTTCCTGTTGGAATCTTCCCCAGCCCCAGAAGTAACCATGGTCATCTGGTGTGGGTTTTTCTTTTTCCTGGTTTATATTTTTATACTTTTACAAAATACCGACCTCATTCCATCACATCTAAACTGCTCTGAATTGTAAATGCATTATCAGTTGCAGAGTTTTCAAATGTGAAAAAAATAATCTGCCTCTCAGAATCTGTGCAAAATGACAAGTATAAACAGTATATAGCATTTGGAGGGGTGCAGTTTACATTTTTAGCACAAATGACATCATTCCATCCAAATCATTCTTTAGCTCTTTTCATTCTCAGTATTGTTTGGGGGCGCTCCCCTTGATGATACACAGCATTCTAGTTCCTTCTGCTTTTATTTTCTTTATAGCCTTTATCCCTCTCTTAATTTTTCTTGTTTACTCATTTATTGTCTCTCTCCAGCCCCACCCCACTCCCAACCAAAATGCCACCTCTCTGAGCACCAGGACCTGTGTGTCTGCTTTCCTGCTGTCTCTCCCCTGTCTGTCCCATGTCTGACACCTGTCAGGTCAGGAGAGGCAGATAAGTCAGTTGAGACTTCCCAGCAGTGAAGGGAAAGCAGATACGATCAATGAGGGGCTGAGCAAAGAGAAAAAAGAGCTCAGTGTTGAGAATAGCCTTCGATTCAGGGAGGGAAGGGAAAGGGAGGCAGGAGAGGAGGAGCCCAGGAATTGAAAGGAGGCAAAGATGGACCCAGGAAACAGGAGAAAGGAATCTGGACAGATAGGAAGAGTGCTGAGAGGCACAGTTAAAAGAGAATGAAGACAGAGAGGAAGGGGACTCAGATGTAGTGATGAAGTAATTATGGGATAAGAGCTGTGAAGCCAGATGCACAGAGTTAGAATTTGCAGGAGAAGACAGAAAGGTAGCATTGGAGAAGGGTAGAGGGACAAGGAGAAAAACCCAGGGTTAGCAAGGGTAAAGTCTGAGGGCAAGTGACAGGTGTTTTAAGACTGGGAAGAATGAACTTCCTGAAGGGTGGAAGGTCCATAGTCTAGGAAGAAACCAACTAGAGAAGTTATGGAGGGGAAGAATGCCCGTGGCTGGAATATGGTGGAAGGGAGTCGGCTCAGGTCACCTGTTTCCCCAGATCCAGGGCCCTCTGTTCTTCTGCTCTCACTTCTCTTTGCCCATCTCTGAGTCTCTTCCTGAAACCTTCCCATCCTGCTTCCCAGTTTTCCTAATATGGTTTCCTATCCTCTCTCCACCAGGCATTGGCCGCTGGACCAACCCCCAGTACCGGCAGTTCATCACCATTTTAGAGGCAACACATAGGAACCACTCCGCAGAAAACAAGGTGAGAGGCTCAGCTGTTTCCCCAGTCACCAGCCAGCTTTGCCCAAGCAGGCAGATGTGTTTCCCCACCCGCCACACTGGGCATTTGCTTGCACATGGCTGGACCCCTTCTCCCCTCCACAAGTAAACTGTCTGCCCGAGGAAATTTCCCTTCCCACTTCTGATGGAATATTCCACCAGAGCAATCCTCTACTGTCTGTCTGCAGAATTGTCTAGACGTGGAAACATTCCACAGCATTTCCTAGAAGGGGTTTTCTCGCTATCACATCAGCTCGTTCTCCCAAATGTTTGTTTATTTTTTGTGTGTGCTGAACACTGTACTAATTTTGTTCAGGGATGGGACAAGACAGACAGACAGACAGACAGCACCATCCTTAGGGTGCTCAAGAGCACACCATGGTGCCGGGAGGGAGAAAGGCTAGGGCAGAGAGTCCTTGGAGTTGTGCCAGCCCAGCCAGTGCTGGCATGTGATTATCTTTGAGAAGGGACTTCAGGGCCCTATAAAGCTCTTTCCTGTTACAAAGGGGTCCCTGGGATCAAACAGCTCTGACCACCATTGTCAGATTACTGGTTGCTCCACACCACCACTTATGGAGCTTTGTAAGGATGCTCCACCACGCATTTTGCATACACCCTTTCTAATACTCACAACCACAGTGTGAGGTGGCATTATTACCCTTCTTTATATGTCTGAGGGAATAGAGGCAAAGAGAGGTTACAAGACCCAGGCAGAGTCACCAAGCAAGGAAGTGACTCAGCCTGTGTTTGGGTCCAGGCCTGAACAGAGCTCGCCTGAAATTTGCTTCCCTGCGTTTTGTTTTGTTTCACCATTTACATTTTTGTAGAATGTTTCTATTGCTCTCTCTCAGTCCAGTTATTTTTGAAAATGTCAAAAAAAAAAAAAAAACAGTCTGTGACAGAAAATAAAAAAACTATTCTCAAAATAGAGTTCTGGGAGCTCTGGGGGCGGGGGAGGGAATACAGCAGAGTGGAAGGAATACAGCACAGCTCCCGCTGCCCTCAAAAAGCACATGGACTGATCGGTGGAGTGAATGGAGGCACAGGGGGTCTGGGTGACCCGTGGCAGCAGGAGCTGAGGGAAGGGAGGTGGCCAGAAGGATAGAACAATCAGAGAGAGCTTAGTTCAGATGGTGGCCCGGTTGCACAGGGGCTCCTGTGTGTACGACTTCCCTCCTTCCCTCTCACCCAGTCTTGGGACAGAGGTTTTGATCCTTCAAGTCAGCATTGTGTGAAGGACCCAGGTGGGGAAGGGAGCAATGACCAGCCAACAGGCTCCCTGCCTTCTCCCTCAGAAGCACCAGCCCCTCCAGCCACCCCTGCTGGGGGTGAGTCAGCCTTAGATTTTAGAAAAGGGAAGAGTCTTCGGTTCCTCTTCTGGAGGAGGGCAGACAGGCCAGTCTTGATACCTTAACAGGGCATCCTCTCTTTCCTGATTTTGCTGGTCCTGGCAGAACTTTCCATCTGCGAACCAGAGGGTGCTAACCTCTGTGTGTCCCCCCATGATGTTTGGGGGCCAGTCCTCTGGGTGGTGGGAGTGTCCAGGGTGGGTAGGTGGGCCTCCCCGCTCCAACTCCCCTAATCATCCCCCATATCTCTCTGCCCACCACAGAGACAGCTCGCCAACTACAACTTCGACTTCAGGAGCTGGCCAGTTGACTTCCACTGGGAAGAACCCAGCAGCCGGTGAGGCCCCAGTTCTTTCGCTGCCTCCCTGCTCTGAGCTGTCCCCCACCTCCAGCCCCTCCTGGGGTCCAGTGCCTGCCTTCCAGCACCGTCTCCTCATTCCTAGACCCCACCATCCTACGGACCTCAGACGTCCAGCTTGCTCCTCCTCACCCCATGCTCCCCTGCATCTTTCCATTCCTCAGGAAGGAGTCCCGGGGGGGCCCTTCCCGCCAGGGTGTGGCCCTGCTCCGCCCAGAGCCCCTGCATCGGGGGACGGCCGACACCTTCCTCAACCAAGTCAAGAAGCTGCCTTGTCAGATCACCAGGTAGGAAGGCAGGGAGGAGAGGCGAGCTGAGGTGGAGGGAACATGGGGTGCGGGCTCCAGGATAGGGTGCTCCACTGGAGGATGACTGTCATTTATTAGGCCTGGTGCCATGGCTATCGCATTGTGTGTGTGTGAAAAGCAAGAGGTTCAGAGAGCTCCACAGCCTCCTAGGTGGTGCCTGAAGAGCTGGGATGTTAACACAGTTGTGTCTGACACAACAGCTCTTTCAGCGAGACTGAGGGGGAAGGATGAGGTTGTGGGTGGGAAGGGGATGCACGGCCTTGGCAGCTGCAGGGTCTTTTGGCAGCTGTGGCCCTAGCCTGGCCCTGCTGCTGCTTGGTTTTCCCACTGTGAGGCAGTTCCAGCCTCTGCATCTGTGAACAGCCTGCCTCATAGAGTTGGTGAGATTTAACACACTCTGAAGGGCTTCCTCCTTGCCTGGATACCCGAGAGTACGAGGTAAAGCCCAAGTAACCACAGTGACCACTCGGATCTTCCAGTGGCCGGGCCACTGTGGGAGTTTTCTGTTGCTGGGGGCTCGGAGGCAGGTTGGAAGATACCAAGGAAGGGGGTGGACTTGGTGGTGGGTTTTGGACCCGTGCTGATTGATCAGAGGGATGAGCCAAGTTTGAGATGTTGAGGGGGGGATGCTGGACAGGTTTGTAGTGTTTTCTGGGGACAGATCCTCCTTTGGGATTGACTGGACATGGTTAACTATCTTTTTAAGGATGTGGCACCTGCCACATCTGATGTGTCTAAATTAGTGCATTTGTTCAAGAAATATTTATTAAGCTCAGAGTACCCTGTGCTAGGCTCTCAGCACCTACTACATGGCAGATAACCGGGCATATCATAATAAACAGTATTATTTATTTGGGGACTTTTAATAAATACATTAACAGAATCATAATTGTTAATTACTTTGCTTTTACTTGTCGTATATACAAAGTATTATCTCATAAAACTTTCAAGATGAATATGTACATATGTGTGTCCTAGACCACGATATAAAGTATCTTTAAAAGGTTGCAGTAAAAAAAAAAAAAAAAAGGTTGCAGTAAAAATAGTTAGAGAAGAGAGTTCTCTGCCAGTCCAGTGGTTAGGACGCCACACTTTCTCTGCTGAGGACATGGGTTCAGTCTCTGGTCGGGGAAGGAAGATCCCACAAGCCACATGGCACAGCCAAAAACCAAACAAAAGACATTGAAAAATTGGTACATATATTGGTTCATTAAGTCCTAGAAAAGGAAAAACGAAACTGTGAGGGTCAGAGGTGAGGCAGACCACAGTCTGTGAGTGCTCGGGCCAGGATGGTCCCTGGACTCCTCTGTGTTTGAGGTTCATCGACCCCGTGTTCCCCACAGCTACCTGGTAGCACATACCCTGGGGCGCCGGATGCTCTATCCAGGCTCTGTGTACCTGCTCCAGAAGGCCCTCATGCCTGTGCTGCTGCAGGGCCAGGCCCGATTGGTGGAAGAGGTAAGGCCCCCTTACCCAGGACCACCCACCCCCAACAGCCCTTCTTCCCCCACCCATGAATGGGGCCTCCCGCCCTTCCAACTTGGCCAATGCATCTCCTCCACTCAGTGTCATGGGCGCCGGGCAAAGCTGCTGGCCTGCGATGGCAATGAAATTGACACCATGTTTGTGGACCGACGAGGGACAGCTGAGCCCCAGGGACAGAAGCTGGTGAGCGGGGAGCCCAAAGGCAGCGCGTGGGGAGGGCAGTGGAAGTGGTGGGGTCTGCCGCAGCCCTGAGGAAGCCCAGTGGGGACAATCCCAGCTCCCACCTCCTCCCTACCAACTTCTTGGTGTAGGAAATCCCTGTAAGAGGGAAATGGATGAAGGAGTTGACATGCAGGGACCAAAAAGACATCATCGTAATAGTTGCCTCTTAGCGCTTACCACGTGTAGAGCCCCCACATGCTGCCCTCCCTGCCAGTAGGGGGATTTTCAACCCCAACTGGGCTTCTTCCTGCTCCCTTTCTAGGTGATCTGCTGCGAGGGGAACGCAGGCTTCTATGAGGTGGGCTGCGTCTCCACACCTCTGGAAGGTAGGCCCATGGCTCAGCCATCTTATCTCCGCCCTGTGGGATGGAATGTCCCCACCTCCCCACATGGATAGGACCTCCCAGGGCCTAACCACCTTCTCTGAGTGAGGTTTGAGACCCTTGCCTTTCGGGAAAAGCCTACTACCCATTTGCTTTGCTAACCTTACATCCCTCCCCTTGGGCTGTGTCCCTTACCCTATTACGTTCTTGGTTCTGTTCCCACGCCTCAATAGTCACATCTCTCTCCTTTCTGCTGCGTCAGAACCTTTTTGTCATCTTCCCATTCTGGGAAGGCTTGGAGTTATTTGCCTCTGAATTGGGTGTTAAGAGTTCCAGTGTCCTCCTGCTCCTTCCCTCAGAGCTAGGAGCAGAGAGTGGCCAGAGGTCATAGGCCATGAGGTCCCAGCCCTTCCTCCCTCTGTGTTACAGCTGGATATTCAGTCCTGGGCTGGAATCATCCAGGCTTTGCTGGAAGCACGGTGAGACCTTCTCTGAAATCTCTTCTTTTTCCTGAATTATAGTCTGTCTCCCTGTGGTCAGTCACTGGAGTCAGGGAAAGGGGTCTATATTTCTATAGGACCTCCCACTCACCTGTGACCTGGGTGCCAAGGGCGGGGAGCTGCAAGCCTCCTTCTGTTACATTGGGGGTTTAGCAGGAGGGGAGATAGTGGATCTTGTTATAAATGACTGGTTTCTAGAGTGAACAGCCCCTCTCATGGCCCTATTATTTATTTACTTTTAATGCCACTGACTGGAGTCTATTCCATTAAGTAAGATGATAGCTCTCTGAATTGTCTGTTCAGAGCTGCAGTTCCATCTTCACTGTCTATTGCAGTGTAGCTGCAGGAAGTGTCCATGCTGGGAGGGTGGGGGTGGTGGGCAGGTGGTCTTTTGTGCTGACCCTCTGCCCTTCTTCCTGCAGGGGGTGCCGTTCCCACAGAATGAGGCCAACGCCATGGATGTGGTGGTCCAGTTTGCCATCCACCGCCTGGGCTTTCAGCCACAGGATATCATCCTCTATGCCTGGTCCATCGGCGGCTTCACTGGTACCCACCTCCTTCTTACCCTGCTACTGTAGGCGCACTCAGGCCATCTCTGTGTCCCCCCAGGAGTGGGGTGGAGGAGAGAATAGGTGGGCTCTCTGACTGGGTCTGGAAGAAGCTATCATATTTGAGTACACTTCACATTTCCTCCCCACCTTGTGCCCGATGATTAAAAGTAGAACCTAGGTCCTGGGGTGGGGAGATCAAGGAGTAAATGTTGCCTCTGGTATTGTCTTCAGGGCACTTCATTGTTCTCTTTGGACAGTGCCCTGGCCTAGTGAAGCAAGGGATTAAGGCGAGACCTGGGGCTAACTTAGTAGGGAGGATGGGGTGGGCCTGTAGGGTCAGGGGGATGAGGGTGGGGGTGGGCAGGAGCCCCTTGGTCCTCACCTTTTCTTTCCTTTCCTGGTACCAGCTACGTGGGCAGCCATGTCTTACCCGGACATTAGTGCCGTGATCCTGGATGCCTCCTTTGATGACCTGGTGCCCTTGGCCTTGAAAGTCATGCCAGACAGCTGGAGTGAGTGCAGCTCCCAGGCCTGCCTTTGAGGGAAGAGGTGGGCTGGACCTGGAAGACGTTCTCACTGGAGATGGTTCCCCTCTGTGTGGGTGGGGAGTAGGCCACTGCATTGTTGAGAAGTAGGGGGACTCCCCTGTCTGGGAAACTCCGTTTTCTATCTCCGTGGACAATGGGGACCTTTGTGTTGGGCAGGGGGCTTTGTCTCTGCTGTCCTTTCACATTTATCTCACATTAGGGGGCCTGGTGACCAGGACTGTGAGGCAGCATCTCAATCTAAACAATGCAGAGCAGCTGTGCAGGTGAGGGCCGGCCAGTGTCTAGCCTCTGATACCCTTCCCCCACCTCATCCCCTGTAGAGATGCTGCTGAGTGTTCAAATGCTGAAATTAGTACCAAAGTACAAGCATAAGCCACTGCCCCATGTCCTCTGAGGGGCCCTCCCACCACCCCAACCCCTCCTGGCTTCCCTGGGACCCTGGACCTTCTCATGATCTGGCAGCTAGTTGGTTCATGCCTGGCACATCAGGGATCTCCCAGCAAAGCCTGAAAAAAAATACAGCCAGTGCTGGGGTGAGGCAGTCAGTTGTCACCTGTCCCCGCTCTGAGGTCTCCCTCCCCACTGTGCTGTCCTCTGAAGGTACCAGGGCCCTGTGCTGCTGATCCGCAGAACCAGAGATGAGATCATCACCACGTGAGTGCCTGGGAACTTCTGCCCTCCCAGATCCCAGAGACAGCTAGGAAGTTGCCCCCCACTCCAAACAGTGCCCACCAGAAACCCAGGTATCCAGACCCTTCCTCCCCAACCTCCAGTGTCCATTCTTCTCCCCCCAGGATTCCTGAGGAGATCATGTCTAACCGAGGCAATGACCTCCTGCTGAAACTCCTGCAGCATCGGTGAGAACCAGGGTGTGTGTGCGCACACATACATGTTTGTACTGCCATCAGTGCAGGGAGAGGGGGAGGTTCGGGGATGAGGAGTGAAGAGGACTGGGTCCTGACCGCCTGTCCCGGTGCTCCTCCATAGGTATCCCCGGGTGATGGCAGAGGAGGGTCTTCGAGTGGTGAAGCAGTGGCTGGAGGCCTCCTCACAGCTGGAGGAAGGTGAAAGGGGATCTGCTGAGGGCTTTGGTTGGGGGCCTGGCAAGACCAGGATGCTGATGGGCACTCATCTCTCCCCATGACCAGCCTCGATTTACAGCCGGTGGGAGGTGGAGGAGGACTGGTGCCTGTCCGTCCTCCGCTCCTACCAGGCAGAACATGGGCCTGAATTCCCCTGGAGCGTGGGTAAGGAGTGCTGGGGCAGAAGGGGTTGGGAAGAGCCCAGGAAGGGGGTGAATACCCAGATGGGTGGCCCGTGTTTGAGCACCTTCTCTCTGCAGGGGAGGACATGAGTGCAGATGGAAGACGGCAGCTGGCTTTGTTTCTGGTGAGCTAAGGCGTGGGAAGCAGGAAGAAGGTGCCTGAATGGCCAGGGGCACAAGTGGGGCTTGGGGAGGGGGGTACCCTGTAAGCATTGGAAGGAACAGCTTCTTTAAAGTGGGTAGTTGGTTCAGAAGGTGTCCGTGCTCTGCACCCTACCTGGCCCACCTTCTCCCCTCAGGCTCAGAAGCATCTGAATAACTTTGAAGCCACACACTGCACCCCGCTTCCAGCCCAGAACTTCCAGATGCCCTGGCACCTCTAGGGACCACACTGGGACTCATTCTGGAAGAACGGATGGACGGAGACATGAGGAAGGACCGTGTTTGTGATTCTCTGTGTTTATTTTGCTGTTTATAGTTTCTGGCAAGCAGGGGGACCACCCCCCCATTCTCACCGTTCCTCTTGCACGTTTCCCCTCATCCATCCGGCAGTACCTAACCTTCCCCAACACACATCCTGCATTAAATGAATGAGTTATTCCTAATCATTAATAAAAGTATTTTTTCTACCGGCTGGCTCATTTTGTGACTTCCCAGCTCTCCAGGAAGCCAGGGTTGGGAGTGGAGAAGAGTTGAAGCTCCAAATGACTGGGCTTTGAGAAACCCCATTTCAGGCAATCAATTTAACCCTCACCATCTCTGCTGTTGCCCCAGGCAATCAGCCCCCAACCTGAGTTGTCCTTGTGCACTGGGTCCCCAGCCCTCACCTTTCCCTGGCATGCCTACCCATCACCACTGTGCAGCCTCCCTGGTGCCTGCCTAGGGCTTCCTACATACAACCACCCCAGGAGACCACAGTTGTCTCCAATGCTCACAGTTCATGAGCTCTGTTGTTTACAAAGTACTTCCTAGCACCTGACTTACACCTATGCAGTAATTCTACCGATTTCTAGGCCCAGACTGCATGGTTCAGCATCAGTACCTCCAGTTTTCCTTGCTTAGTTCTTGCTCTTTCCATGGGGAGTGAGGAATGGCTTGTTTCCCATGTTGTACGCAGCAAGCCCTGCACAGCCTCCTCACCATGTCAAGTCTCTCTCCTCACACTCTCTTTGCAATTCAACAAACACAGGCCCTGCCAGGGACTGAGGACAAGATGCCAAGGACGCAGGTCTTCCCAGAGCCATACTTCGCCTTACTGGACAGCTGTTAGAATGTTCTTGGTTTGAACCAGGAAACACTATTGGTTCCTTGTAGCATTAGTTGCTCAATCATGTCTGACTCTTTGCCACCTCGTGGACTGTAGCCCACCAGACTCCTCTGTCCATGCGGTTCTCCAGGCAAGAATACTGGAGTGGGTTGCTATTTCTTCCATTCTATTTCCATTCCTTGGATGTTGTGGAACAGAATGAATCCCTCTCCCACCCATCACTTTGTTGCTTGGCCACCTTCTTCCCTTGGAAACCTGTTTCCCAGATGAAATACCCCTAGGTTTACCACCCTGGGCCCACCATTTTGAACAAGATACTTAAGATGAGCAACTATATGGTGAGGTTCAGGATACAGTCTAACTTCAGTGTCTCCTCCAACCTCAATGCACAAAGCTCCCCTGCAATCCCAGGGGCAGAGGCTGTCTGCCCCAACCAGCTCAGTGGCTCCTTCAAGGGAAACACACTGAGCCTCCACTGGAAGGAGTGATCTGAGACTTGTCAGATGACACGATGTCTGCTATTTGGGGTTAGAGGAGAGTGACTGCAGCTCCACAATGCTCCACCTTTAGTCAATACTGGAGAGCTGATACTGGCACCCCTCCCCTCTGTCCCGTCCTAGGGAGCAAACAGGGTGGAATGTGAAGCTGTGGGACCAGCTGCATGATTCTGAACCTGGCCTTCCAGATCCATTAGGTCACATTAGTCCCCTGGAAACCAAGTCTTTGTTCAGCCAAGGGAACCTCCTTAAACGCAAATAGGGGGCCCCACCTCTCACACCCTAGAGACAAAGTACTCCTTCCTCCTGGCCATGGTCAGTAGGGAAACTGTTGACCAGGCTCTACCACCACTTCCCCTCTCCCTTCTTCCTGCACTTTCTATAGATAACAGTGGGTATGCCATGAGGGCCCCTTGGATACCTGAAGTGAGTGGGGAGAGGTGAGGTTCAATATTTGAATTCCTGACCACGCCACCCAAAAAGTCTCAGTCTACCCTCTTAGATGACTTCCCATCTGACAAGGCTTACAGCAGCTGTGTTTTCAGAAACACTCCCCCTACCCCAGGGTGGGACCAGCTCCCCCGTCCACTCTTTACCCTATTTATCAGGGTTCTAGCAGTCTCAGGAGACCAGCTGAGATGCAGACCAGCTGGGGCTCTGGCTCTTGTTGTGGCGGGCACTAATTGAGGCCTGGATACCCAGGGATCCCATAGTTGCTGGGCAAACTGGGAGAGGGGATGGTGGCTGGGAAAAAGGAGAGCTAGCAAACGGATAGGAAACATGGGAAGAAGGGATGGCCCCTGGGCTGAATCCTTTATCTTACCGTCTCATTGGCCCAGACTACACCCTAGCTGCTCCCAGTGTGAGGGGCTGGACTCCCGCTCTCAGTTGCGTGCTTGGGTTGATGGTTTGCTCCGTGTCCCCGGGAGGAGCATGTGTTTCCTGCACTGTCACGAATGAGGGCCCCGAAGGTGTAAGACTCCAGAGAGTGGGGATCCCAGGTGTCGGGCATAGCCAGGTCTCCATCCATCCATCCAATTAGCAAGCCTTTCCAGCTCCCTCAGGAACCCACTCATTCATTTTTTCCTTTCATTTCTATTCGGATTAAAGATGCCCTTACTAGTTCCTTTCTAGACCGCGGTATCGCGGCCACTCCCCTAACAGAACCTGGCTTTCGCCTGGCCCAATCATCTACAGCTCCGCCCCTTGTTCACCCCGATTTATTGTCCCCTAATTGCAGCACTCTGTCCTCTGGCCCGATCTGCTTTGGTAATTCGGTTGCTTACCCTCAGATACCGCTTGTCCCGGGGGAGGGGCCCTCAGCTTGGATTTCTTCAGCTGCTGCGGTCACCAAGGCGACTATCGCAATGCCCCGCCTCTTCCCCGGGGAAAGCCTCCAAAGGGCCCGTCACCGTGACAACGAACTGGGGAGGCTCTGCGCGCGCAGAAGCCGCGCCCAGTCTCGTGGACGGGGAGAAGCAAAACGAAGCAAGGGCGGGATCAATGCGCCTAAGGCCACGCCCCCTGAAGAAGGCCCCTTTCAGACCCTGTGCGTCCACGGTAGCTTAACTTCACCTCAAGTCTTCTGGACCTCTCAGGACGACCCCTTCAGGGAGCCCAACCTCAGCTCCCCTAATCCCTTCTCGTTGCGCTTTTATTCAAGACAGGGAGTCAAAGGGTGCTGTGCAATTCCCTTCTGCCTCCCCTTTGCCCTTTTTGCTTCGAAAACAGCCCCCGCTCTCTGATTCTTTTTGTCACTCATTCAACATTTATATCGATGCCAGGTGCTCCTCCCCAGTTCGCCATTACTCTGACTTTTCTCTAAAATAATTATATTTTTATCATGCCAAGGCTCTTCAGGTGAACGCAGTGGTGTGTGTTTTTCTCTCTTATTTTTTCTTTCGCGTCCACCTTTCTTGGTGTGTCTCCATCCTTTCGTCCTAGCTTCCTCATCAGCACCCCGAGGCCGGATGATTCTTGAATAATCTGGCACCACAGCAGGGAATCCTTGGGCTGGGCCTGGCTCCAGACCTTCAGACCGGAAGCTGGTGCAGGTGGAGCGTTCCTGGAAGCCGAGGACTTTCCGTAGCCCTCCTGACCCTTAAAGCTAAAAACCTGTCTCTCACAGAGACTGATTTGGCCAGATTACGACGGAGCAGGCGAGGTGGGCCCAGGAGGCCCCCTGGCGGAGGAAGCGTATGGGGCGCCTGGAGCAGCATCCGGGTGTGGGAGGGATGTTGGCACCAAAGTGCTACCTTCTGGGGAAGCTGCATAGTACTTTAGGTGATCCGCCAGGGCAGGCTTCCCTGGTGGCTCAGGCGGTAAAGAATTCGCCTGCAGTGCCGAGACCTGGGTTCGATCCCTGGGTTGGGAAGATCCCCTGGTGGAGGGCATGGCAACCCACTTCAATATTCTTGCTTGGAGAATCCCCATAGACAGAGCAGCCTGGAGGGCTCCAGTCCATGGGGTCACCAAGAGTCGAACACGACTGAGAGACTAAGTACACACACACACACACACCCCTAACCCCTGAGCGACTAAGTACACACACCCCTGAGCAACTAAGCGCACACACACACACACACACACAAACACACACACCAGGGCAGGATGCTTGGGTCCCCACGAAGCGAGCAACCTTTTCAGGTTTCTCTCCAGCCGCCTGGCCAAGAGCTGAACTTGGGCTGGGGGCCGCCCTCGCATCTTCCCAAAAGCTCTGAGGTGCAGCCAGGCGCGGAGAGCGAGCTCACAGCGCCAGAGCCGATGGGCACCGGAGATCAGACCCACTGACCTGCGGTTGAGCTGAGGCGGGACCGGAAAAGCGGGGGGTGGGGTGGGCTGGGGGGTAGGGAAAGGCTCTGGTTTTCTGGAACCCCTACTGGACTGAGTAGGGTCACTCACAACTCAGGTGTCCTCACTTTTTGGATTTCTGACACGTCTTCCCCATCCTGAAAAATGTTATCATAGTCATTCCCTTTGGCAAGCCTATTCCCCCTCCCTCACCTCAAGTCCAAATCTGTCCAGTCTTCCTTCCAAATGCTGCTCATTCACTTGTCGGCTTCCCTCTCTTCTCCTAGACCAGGCCGCCATCTTGTGACTGGACTCAGGAATAGCTGCCAAACTGGTTTCCCTGCCTCAGAAACCTTTTACAAACAGAAAGCTGATCTTGTACTCTGTTGCTGAATCTCTTTTTCAGTGGTTTGCTCTGCCCAAGTTCCCCCAGAAACACTCTTCCCTTTCCTCCATCATTGTTGACTTGTCTTCCACTCTAGATTGTGCTCTGTGAGGGTAGGGACTTTGTGCAGTATTGTATCCCCAATACCTGATGCAGTGATCTAATGAATGGCTGTTGAATTAACCTGAAAGAAGGTTCCCTTCTCCTTCCCCCATTGCTGGGTCCTTATTTCCAAACCAAGATGTTAGGGCCGTGGGTGAGGACACTCTGTCCCTTGGCTGTAGATTCTAGCATTGATTTCCACTCCAAAGGATGTTGCCTCTCCCCTTCCTCTTTGCCCACTTCTCTTAGGCCAATATAAGGCCAAACTGGACGCTGGTGAGCAGTCATGTATGTTATGGAAGGCCATGCAGGTAGCCAGAATCAAACCCTGTACATAGTCCTCTTAATAGTGCTGGTCATGATGAGCTTGGTGTTTGGTAAGTGGTTCAATGGGGTCAGAAGGGTTTTCTAACCTGCTGGATACAGAAACCCTGATACCAAGTATCTGAGTACATGTACCAAGGACATTCAGGTAAAACCAGGCAGGAGGAAAGATGGGATGGGTGGGCTTGGTGGGATATGCTTGGGGACTGATAACAGACTAATAATCGCTCTGAGGGAGATTTCTGGTGATTACCCCAAGGCTGTCTCACTCAACAGCAATAACCTGAATGGAGATACTAAGGGGAATCTCTGAGAATCTGAGGGCAATACAGAATGGGAAGGGTTGGGGGAACGTGCCAGATGACAGCCTCAGGATACACAGCGTAGAACAAGGCTAAGTTCAGCCTGATAACTCCACTTGACTGCAAAGCACCATCTACACAGAAACCAGATCCAAAGTGTTTGCTCAGCATCTGCCTCATACCAAATGCTCTGCTGGGTCTGAAAGTGGGTTTTGGGGGCACAGTAACATGTGATCTGGGCCCGGGACCAGAGGAGGAGGGAGATGAATATGGTGTAGTTGGGGAGGGCTTTAGTGGACAAAGTTTCATGAGTCTGTTCAGTGAAAGGACAACCAAACAAAGAACGTGGCCCTGGGCTGTTTGAAGTCTCCTGGCTACAGAAAGGAGAGATTCTTCCTGTCCTGTGATGATACGCTCTGAGGTTTTCACACTCTGAACATTACAGATTAAGAGAGCATATTCAAAAGAGAGTCTGGGGGTTGGGTGAGGAACAGTGAAACCAAGTCACAGAGCAAACACTGTCTTAACAGGGCTGCCAAAGTTGTAATGAACTGCTTTGCCTAATCTTTAAATTTAGAGGCTTGTAGAGTGCTAAGCATGTTAGCCCCTCAAATGCATCTTGAATGAATGAGTTCCTCATTTCAGGAGGTATGAGAGTAAAGAGTGGAGATTTTTTATGAGAACTAAAGCTTCTGATGTTAGATTAAGCCTGGTGGTTTTCAAGAATTGGTGATTTTATGGTTTTCTGAGTAGGGAGGTAGGAGGGAACAATGGGGTTGACCAGTCTGGGAATTAGGTGGGTTTGGGGTCAGTGCTTCTCTGTGTTCCAGGTCAGTCTGAGTTGCATGATCCAGGAATCATTAAACCGGAACATTTAAACAAATACCTAAGCTGCTATCGATGCCTCTTTGAGACCAAGGAGCTCGGATGCCTTCTGGGATCTGACACCTGCCTTGTCCCAAAGGGCAGCAGCTGCATGACTCTGCTCATAAAGAACAGTAAGCTGCCTCTTCCTTTCATCTTGGGCCCAGTCCATTCCCGAATTGAGTCTCTACCAGCCTTCTAAGCTGCACCCCAACTGGTTCCCACAACTCTAAGATACTGTTCTACCACTCCCTCTCTCTCTCCTTTTCTTTACAGTTACTCCACATCACTACTTCCATTCCTCTTCCCTTCTTGGCTTACCCTCCTTATAACACCCAGCCTTGCAGGCCTAGAGTTCACCAGATCCACTGGCCTTTCCTTGAGCCGCCTTCTCCCCATCTGTCAGCGGTAGTTCCTACCAGCACCATTTTTCTACTACATCTTCCACTACTTCTTCTCAGCCTCCTTCACTGAGTCTTGCCTTTTTCTTCTGGAGCCGTAACAGTTCATGTTCACCAGAGTTTGGTCTTTTGCTGTCTTCCTCTTTACTCTCCTAGAGGAATTTTTTAAAAAAACATTTATTTATTTAAGGTGCACCAGGTCTTAGTTGCTTCATGTGATCTTAGTTGCTTAGTGGGATCTTTCGGTTGCAGCATGCGGGATCTAGTTCCCTGACCAGGGATCAAACCCGGGGCCCCTGAATTAGGATCTGAGTCTTGGCCACTGGACCACCAGGGAAGTCCCTGACACTGTGTTTTGAATGGCTCTTTCCCACCAACCTTCCGTGGGAATCTTCCACAGAGTTCATGGCTGGTGATTCCCTGGCATTCCCTGACCCTGTCCAGTTCCGGGGATCTGCCTTTCTGGGGTCCAGGGTGGGGTATGGAGTCAGTGATGGTCAGTCCCTGTGGCATGAGGGGATGGGAGGGCTCGGGGCTTAGCCTGGGACTTCCATGTCACTGATTGCTGCTGTCTGTCCCCAGACAGTGGTTTTGAGACCATGGTGAGTGACTGCCGCAGCAAGGAACAGCTGAGTGACTGCTCATACACCCGCGCCTCTCCAGTGTTTGGCTTCTGGATATTCTCTCGATGCTGCTTCCAGAATTTCTGCAATAACCCTCAGAACAGAATGATATATATTTCTTAGAATTTCTGTAGAGACCTCAGGAGTACAATCCTGCCAATTTCCAGCCGTCCTCCTGATTTCCACTGGGGACAGTCGGGACACTGTCCAGCCTCCCCCGAGCAGCCCTCCCTGCCACCCTCAGCGGCAGTTACTAGACCCCAGCCCTATCTGCCTCTTGATTGATGCCCCTCAACACCCCTCAATTTCCACTCTGCCCCTTCCCACTTTCCCTCTCCAAAATCCTCAGTCTGACATCTTTCCTCCTGTCTGTTCCCACCTCAAGGATACCTCCTTGCCCTGCTTCGTTTCTTTTCCCACAACAGTCCTCTCACCCCAAGTCCCCAGCTGTTCCTCCAAAATAAATAGATGTACAACTGTCTGGTTTGCCTCTCTCTTCTGGTGGATATGGAGGTTGAGGGATGTGGTACTACCTGACTGTTCCATCACGGGGACAGGAAAGGGGCTCCCCGACCTGCAGAGCTCAGCTCCTGCTTTGCCCTACTGTCTGACTCAGCTCTCAGGTTAAGAGGAACTGGAAGCCCTCCTGTGGCTAAAACCAGAAGGGTAGTGGATGTCCTCAGAAATGCTGTCAGACCCAGAGCTGGGTGGGGACTGGCCAGGAGGTCCATGGGGGTATGCTGGTGGGAGTGGAGCTGTGAAAGAACCAGTCCCAGGGAAGAGAGGGTGGGGAAGTTCTGTGGAGAGATGCAAGGCCTAGTGTCCTCTCTAATCCCAGGCTAATTTCCTTTTTCAAGGATCATGGTAACTCACCTCAATACTGGGCCTTGGGCTTCTCAGCCTCTAAGGCTGCCTTCCAGTTTGATTTGCTAGAGCTGTACAGACCTGGGCCTTTGACCTATACTGAAGTCAAAGGTCATGGCGGAAAACACACAGGCAAGAGAGGAACATAGTGGCTTGTACCTCTTTACCTCCAACTGCTTCCTTATCTAGAAACAAACATTGGTTTCTCCCACTAGCACACAGGCAGTTACAGGGGCCACAGAGATCTAAGTGCAAAATGTTGTATAGGTAAGAGTATATCCTGCGTGATGTCACTTTTATCAAGAACACGATGAAATTCAGGACAGTGGCTACTCCTAAGGGTTGGGACAGGGGAGGGTCTAAGAGGGGGCCTGAAGGCAGCTTTGGGTGCTCATAAAGGCCTTTATGCTAACTCGGCGAATGGTATAATACAGGTGTGTAAGTTTACAAAAACCCATCTAAAAGTGTGCAAACATCTCTATGGCCAAAATGGTTTAAAACTAAATAGGGCAAAATCAGTGTGTTTTGTCTCTAAGGCATATCTGTTTTCGAGCCCGTAAGTTCTATTTGTGTGCACATACATTCTCTCAATCCTGAGACACTATCTCTACTTGAGAGGTGACCATAGTGAGGCCGAGACCAACTTATCCAAGTGACAGAGGAGCTGGGGTTGGGCCTCCCAGCCACAGAGGTGTACTACTTTTCAGAATGTTTCATAATCCTGGTACTGGGTCACCAGATTTGGAGGGGTGGACACCTGGCTGTACTCATCTGCATGTCCTGGTGCTTCTCAATACCAGGCCTGGCTCAGAGCGGTGTGTCCAGTGTGTACTGAATGCATGGGGAAGGTTGAGTTATGAAAATTCACTACCGCTTTCTGCATGCTTGCAGTTCTTCAAATTAAAATCAAAGAGCCTATCTCTGTGTACTCTGTACTCCCTCACCCCCTTCCCCTAGACTTTCCACATAGCCAGTCCTGGCAGCCAGGATCCTGAAAAGAACCCAGGTGCTTCAGCTCCAGGTGACTCAGAGATGCAGACCTGTGTGTCTGCTCTTGTGTTTTCATGGTGGTTTTTTTCCTTTCTCTTGTGGAAAATCCTGACATCACCTGTGAACTTCCTAGATTTTGGAGGGTATGTTTAAGGCTGGCAAGATTCATAATCCTCATACTTTGATCTCCAGCCAGAGGGTGGGATGGATGTGGGCTGTTTGGGGCAGGCCACTGAGGAAGCCACAAGGCCAAGTGGAGTGGGCAGGGCTCTGCAACACTGTTTGAACCCCACGTCCAGTTACCTTTAACTTGTCTACACTTGCCCACACCTGAGCCTGCCCCCATCAAAAATGTGACACAGACTCTGGCCAGTTTGTTTATTGTGGAGGGGGACTGGGGAGTACAGAACAAAGGACAGACCCCCTCCTCTCCCCGGGAATCTGTGCAAGTGGGTGTCATGGCTTAGAGATGTGAAGTGGAGCTGAGGAAGCCAGAGACTGGGATAAGAGATGATGGGCTAAGAGATGAGAGCACGCAGCCGACCAGGCAGGAGCACGGGTGGTAGACAGTGAAGGAGGGGCACCAGTGTTCAGTCAGGAAACCTGCACGGAAGTCCAGCTTTCACCCTTTCTGATGCAAGTTCAGTCTGGCACAAGCTTTCAGAGCTAGGTATAGGAGACTGGAAATAGCCAGATTGAGAGAGATCAAGGAAGATGGGGGGTGGCATGGGGGTGATGGGACACTCCGATAACAGGACAGTATTGAGAAAACCACTGTGCCTTTCCCAGGTCAGCCTAGGCAGAATCCACATTTGAGATTATCTTCTAGGTGGTCGAAGGGCTCTGGGTGAAGTGCCAGCTGCTTTTATGGGGGAGGAGACTAGACCAAAACCATATAGACACTGGAAGGACAAAGGAAAGGAAGACTGAGAACTTACAGACCCAAGGATGTGAGTGTTCTGAGAAGACAACGCATGATGCTGGGGTGTCAGGAGTGAGATGCTAGACCAGAGAGAAATCTATCTGCGAAGGGCAAGATGTCAGGGACCAGCCCAGGGAAGAGTCAAAAGTCCAGAACTGTTGAGGAACAAGTATATGCTTCGCAGGTCAGCAATGGACAAACTCAGATTCACAGGTGGGCCAGCCAGGGGGTCCAGGCCTTCAGAAGGCTCCTTCCCAGCAGGGAAGCTGGGCAGGGGCAGTGACAGGTTCAGGGCTTGGTAGAACCACAGGATTTGGGACTGAGACAGGGGCAGAGCCAGGGACCTGTCAGGGGGCTCAGGCAAGGCACTCTGGAGCTGGGGACTGTACCAGGAGTTGCAGTAGTCATACTGGCAGCACTGGGCCGAGTACCAGTACGCTGAGATGTAGGTGGGCAGCTTTTCTTGGCAGCGGTAGGATATGTGTTGTCCACAGCCTCGGATTAAGAAGCGAGGTTTGTTATCTGGAGATGAAGGGAAAACTAATAACCCCTGCTGCCTCCCATAGTCACCAAACCTGACACCCCTTCCACAGACTCTGCCCATCCCTCACCTAGACCCAATTCCCTTTCCAGACTCCTGCAGAAGAGGCCAGAAGAAATTAGCTTAATTGGCTCCCCAGAACCCCAGACCCCTCCCCTACCAAAAACCTCCATCTCCTTAGACCTCAGGCCCCAAGCAGCCCTCATTTACAAGAGCAGACAACCCCATGGACTGTCCTGCCAGTGGCCCCTTCCCTGCCTGACTCAACTCACCGTCATTGATGCTGATCACCATGCACGGGGATGAGCTGCTGACGGTGCACTTCTCTGAGCCTGAAATGCATCCTACAGTAGGATCTTCTAAGAGGCAGAGGTGGCAGGTCCGGACTTCAGAAACAGGAGCTGGGGAAGCAGAAGACAGATGGTGGTGTTGGCCCACTCCAAGTTCCCTGCCCTCCAACATCCCGCTTGTCCACCGCCACCCTCCCTGTACTCAGCCACCCCTCCTTCCCTGCCCCTGCCCCACTTACCCTTTCCCACCGTGAAGCCCACCATGACCAGTGCACCTATAAGCATGGGGGCCTTCATCATGGACTTCTGGGGAGAGGGGCAGTCCCTGAGGAGTGCCCAGAAACCCCACCTTCCCGTGACCATGCTCCTTGAGCCTGAACTGCAGGGTGGTTCTGACAGGTAGTCTGGGCAGGAGCTGCTGTAGGTACAAAGCTATACTCCTCCCTGGGGCAGGACCCTGGTTGGGGCAGGAAGCAATTAACTTGGCAGAAGGACATGTCCTCACCCACCTGGTCTGGTTCCTGGATGTGGGAGCAGTAGCCCAGACAGGGGCAATATCTGGGCCCCAATCCAGCAGTCTACTTTTGTCCTGAGTGTCCCTCAAAGATCTATTCCCGCCCCTCCAGGGTCCATGGATTAGTTTCATTCTCTGGTACCATTTGCCATCTTCCCTACACAAACAGGGCCAGTCCCTATTGTTCTGGGAGAAACTTAAACCAGGAACCCAGTGACCTTCATCCTTCTGAGATGAGCATATCTCAGCTCCCCCAGGAGGGGGCACACAGACACCACAAAACAGCAATTCTGGACCTTGAACCTCTTCTCCCCACCCGTTACAGTTCAGTTTCTTTTGGGACCACTTTCAAAACTTAGTGATGTTGATTACATCCCCTAAACAGCCAACTATAGGTGGCACAAAAAGAGTAAATATTTCTCCAGTCTTTGAAACCCAATTTCTGTCTTTTCCTCGTGATCTCTGTACATCCCTACACCCAGTCCTAAAAACATCACCCAAATCTACTGGGTACAAATCTGTGCTGGTTTTCAACTTGAGGAGAGTGCGCTGGGCCAGGAGGACTCCTGGGGACCAGCATACCATTACTCGCGTTTCCCCAACCCCAAACACCAGCCAATCAGCCCATGGCCTTTTCTTCCACTTTATTTCATATTCCCACCACAATAATGACTCCTTTAATTTAAACTAAAAACCATAGAGGGTTCCTGAAATGGTGGCAGCAAAGGAATGAAAGTGTCAAAGACCGAGGGACAGGTGGGGTGGGGAATCAGCGAATCGTCTTCACTGGGCTCTTGAAGTTGCTGGCGGCTTGGAGCTGCAGCTGGTAGGCCATTGGATGGATCTTGAAACCGTAAAGCCTGGGTTGGGGCAGAGGTGAGAGGAAGCAGAGTGAGCCCCATCCTGGCCCTGCCAGTGGCCTGCACCCCCCCTTCCCTACCCCAGTTTCTTCATGGGCCTGCTCAGTACTTAAGGGCAGTGGCTCCCCAACTTCTTCCCTCAAGAATATTTGGAAATGTATTTTAAATATCTATTAAAACTCAAATTCAAAGCTACAAATGTGTGTCTGTACATATACACGAGGATACACACATTAGTACTTGTTTTAATGTAAGAATTGAACTTTCCTTTTCTACACTAGAGTAAAAATTATACTCCAGGAAGATAAACCACACTTAAACTGTGCTTCTGAGAATTTCGTAGCAGAAAATTGCGCACACAAAATGGTAACAATGATAGCTATTGCTTCGTCCTCCCTTCTTTCTGGGGGATCCCAGGCACCTCTTTTGACCCCTGGTGACTGTCTCTGCTCCCCACCTGGGCACAAACTGGTTGGCGGGCCTCTTGGGCCGGTACTCGGGGTGCACCATGAAGAGCATGTGAGGGAAACCGGTGCCGAAGTAGGCGCCGTCCGTGTGGTGGTGCCTCGATGACTTCGGTGTGTACACGTCCATGCACTTGGGGCAGTAGAGCTTCACCATGGCCTCACCTGGGATGTCTGAAAGGCCTGGGAGACAGCCAGACTCAGCAGGCCAGGTTACCCAACCCTTCCCAACCTCCCTCCTGGACTCAGGCCCCAACTTGCTGAGCCCCAACCCCATCCCAGCAGACCTGCCATTTGACGTGGCCTTCCTTTCCCTTTCCCAACACTCACCGATGGGAAGCATTGGCTGGTTCTCACAGTACACACGGGGACAGTATCCAAAGTCTCCCTGCTGGTACTTTTCCAACTGATGTGAATGAAATTGAAGGAGTTGGTGGGTAGGTATGAAGAGAAGAGGCAACCCCCTCCTCAGCCCAACCCACATCACTGTGTCCCCAACTCCTTCTGCCTCTTAACGTCCAGAGGCCCTTTCTGTGGCTCAGATGGGCCTTCAGACTCCTCTGTTTCCTTTCCTCCAGTCAGGCAGGCTGAAGACCATCAGACATTCACTGCTTATTCCCTGAGGAAGAGGCAGTCTACAACTTTCTGCTCTAGGTCATATCTCCCTCCCCAAAAACACTCCCTTCACCTCAACCCTCAATCAGGTCTTAACCCCTAGGCCCAGATTCTGGGGTTATTTCCCCTCTTCTCAGCTAGATTCTGTGACAAGGCTGAAACGAGTGACTTCTTGCTGAAGGAAACTGTTTCCCTGTTGCCTCTGAAGGAACCAAGTGGGAGTAGAGAGGCCTCACCATCTGGGCGATGCCACGGTTGGTGAGGATATAGCGGGCGTGGATCAATCCATAGAGCATTTCAGCTGCTTGCTCAATCAGGTCACTCTGGTTGGGGTTGTCTTCCAGCTCCTCATCTGAAACATGGCACCAGCCAAATGCAACCACTTGCCTTACAGCTTTTTAAGGTGCCCTGCCCACTCCCACGGGCTGCTGGCTCTTCAGCCCAGCACCCAACTTGGAGCCTCATCCCACCCACAGCCTGGGCATCTGACCCAGAAACATGGGCCTCTGCCCCTTCCACAAAGCCAAGGCAGCTCTGCCTTCTTTCTGTCCCTCTCAGCCTCTGCCTCCTTCCCTTCCTTAAGAAATAGATGCAAAGATGTCAACACAGAAAATAGAACTCTAACCTGGAGAGTGCAAGCAAGAAGGTAATACCCATGGAGAAACTGGCATTTTCGAAAAGTGCTAAATTATAGGATCAGAGTATGAGAACAAGTGGTAGAAGTCACAAAATTAGGCCAAGAGTGAGGCAGGGAATCAAAATGAAGTAGAGGATTTGGGGTTAAAAGGGTTAGAGAACCACAAAGAAATTTAGAAATTCAAGAAGCTGGGAAGACCCAGAGGAATCGGGTGGAGAGGGAGGTGGGAGGGGGGATCAGGATGGGAAATACATGTAAATCTATGGCTGATTCATATCAATGTATGACCAAAAAAAAAAAAAAAAAAAAAGAAGCAGATAAACAGGGTGTGAATAGGTAAAGAACAGCACACACACACACACACACAAACCAACCAACCAATCCACCCTGAGGGTGTCTCACCAGGCTCCAGGTCCAAGATCATGTCTAAAGCTTGTCGATAGTGAGGCACCTGCTCATTGAGTCCAGTGAGATTGAATTTGTCCTGGATATAATCTTCATCCACCTGTCAGGACATGAAGTCAAAAGGAAACCCATAGCAGAATCCTCAGCTTTGACCTGGGCAGGTTGCTCAAACTCGTGCCTTATCTTCAACACAACTGCTTTGTTCCCTTTGTTCCGCACTTCCAACTCAGCAGAAGTACTTCAACCTCTCTCCCCAGTTCGTGTATATTGCCCACCCAGAAGAGGTCTGGCTTTTCTCTCCTAAACATAAGCAATCCCGTCCTTACAGAGTCAGTCCTTTCAAGATCCCTGTCCTGATTCCTGTTCCTAGCTCTAGGAATCAGTTTTGGCCTCTCCTGAGAGGCAGCTGGCTCTCTGAGGAAGGTGGGGGCTCAACAGCTTGGAGTCTGAAGTCAGTTACACTCCCTTATGTTAACACACAGGCACGCTATAAAACATTTTAACGTTAAGTGTTTTAATTCTCCTAATAGCTACCAGAGATATGTACTACCAGTACCTCCGTGGTAAAAAAAAACAAAAACACAGGTTGACACGTCCAACATTAGGCTGCTGGAGGGTGGCAGGGTTGACTTGGGGCCCCAGTCTTGCCCCTTCACCACAAGTTAGAGAGAGAGCTACTAAGGGAACTCCTCCTTGATAAGAATTTTTACTGAAGTACGTAAGAGAAGTGTGCGGAAGCTTTATGTGCAGGAGACTATGTGGCCAGATTACATGTGGAGGTGGATGGTGGGGTTGAGGAGAACTCACCTCACAGAAGAATTCATTGCCACGGAGCCCACAGAACCAAGAAATCCAGGACACCTCCTCTGAGCTGCTCATCTTCACGTCGGCTAGAGATAGAAGAGTATAAGCCTAAGCTCTCCCTCCCAGCCTCTGGTATCCTCACTCCTCCCACACCTTGCCCTCCAACCATGGAAGAATTTGGGGCCACCCTTTCTTAAAGAACCCGAGACTGGAGCACGTCTCTCTAGCTCCTCTTATTTACATTCCAACCCCTTTTCACTGAGATTATAGAGAAATTCTTTGGGGTCCAGCACCTGTGAGAAACCGACAGGTCTTGACCCTACTAATCCTACCTACATCCCTGACGCTCCGGAAAGCCAGGCCCCTCTCGCCTCCGTGTCAACTCTGGCAGGGCCGTGGCTCAGGCTCCCTACCCCCGCAGGTCTCCGGCCCCATTCTCAAGGATTCCGAAGTTTATCCTTTCCAAGCAAGAGCTGGGCCCCTCCTTTTCTCATGGCCTGGGGGTGGTCGTCAGGTCCGTTTCATGGGAGTCCCGACATCCCGCCTCCACCCTTCAGGCCACCTCTCCTACCCTCGGAGCCGGACCGGGTCACTTCCTTTCCCACCCCCACATCAAGACGCGGAGACCCCATGTGCCGCGCCCAGGAACAGGGGACATGGCGCGGCAACGACCACCACACTCACCGACTGGACGGGGACTGGGACAAGGGGACGGGGAGGGGAAGGGGAGTTTCTGCTTCCAAAGAACCGCGACGACGGCTACAACGCAGGCCGCGGACCCGACCGCGGCAGGCGAAGTGGGGTGGGGGGAGTGGAAACTGGGGAGGGTGGGGAAGAGGGCAACGCGCAAGTGCTTAGAGTTAGGAGCCGCGGTGGATGCCGGGAAATGGAGTCCTCGGTCAGGAGAAACTGACGAAACTAGGGAAAGGGGAACTACGAATCCCAGGATGACCCGCGCACGACCCTGGTGTCACGAGGCCCCGGGGGGGGAGGGGACGCTGGGGGCGGGGCGCAGCAGGGCACTGCGAGCCGCTACCGGAAGCGGAAATTCAATACCGCGTTCTGGGCCAGGGAGCCTGGGAAATATAGTCGTGTGATTCCGGGGACTGTGGGGACAAGGAGGAAAGGGGATGGGCGGGGAGAGGAACTAGGCCGGCTGGTTGTTTCTTGCTTCTCCCATCAAACAGCGAGCCTCAGGGCTCGGCGCGACTTTGCTACCCAGGGCATTGACCTCATCCCCAGCCAGCTAGCCCTCCTGGCCCTTATCGTCTTGCTCCTTGGAGTCAGCCCGCCAAGGAGTCCCCCGACGGGGCCCATGTTTCATTCGGGGTTCGCGGTCCGGAGGCGGGAGGTGAGGCCGAGTTCCGTGCTGAGGGTTCTGGGCAGGGTGTACTGGGCTGAGCTGAGCGGTGTGAGAACCAGGACGGCCCCGTGGGCTAACCTGAGGTGGTGCCAGCCATTCTGCCGCTCGTCCCCTTGCACTTCTCCATTTCCTCTGAGGGCTTGAACGGGGCTGCTGTGGGCGCTAAGTGCGACCTTCGAACCCTGGTCAGAGTAATGGTGAGGGGCTGCGTGACGTTATTTCATTTCAGGGTTTCTGGGCATTCTCCGCCTTTCTTAACCCCGAGAGTGGTTTCCCAGGTCCAGAAAATGAGCTCGGAGCGGGGGCCACGTTGAGGGAGGCGAAGGGCATTGTGGGGGCGTTATGTAAAAACAGGACCCCAACCGACGGATCTTTCTCAGTCCTCGCGCCTCGCCGGCACGTGGTGCGTTGTCCTTCTGCTGTGGAAACATTCCAGGGCGGGAAACAACCCGGCGCTTGCGCGCGCCTGCACCCTCAGGTAATTTGTTTTGTTTTGTTTTTCCCCAGCCACGCATGCGTCTTTGTGCCGTGTGATTATTTATCGATTCCTTTGCTTAGAGGCGCTCCATTTTGCAGTACGGAAGTTACAAAGCGACACAGGCTGGAACCTCTTCCTGAAATCTGCTTCCTGCTTCCGGAGAAGTGTCGAGTTTGTTTTTGTTTGGGAAGAACTTATCCCGAAATAGCAAGATGTAAAGAGCCAATTTGATTGTTTTTCTTAATGGTATGTCTTACGCTGTGATAAAGTTGTCTCAGAGAGGCTGGTATTGTTGGTGCGGATGGAGGTAGGGGCGGAGCGCAGGGCCTCTGGGCAACTGTCTCACGGAGACGTCTTTCTTAACCTTTACTAACAGTCTGTTACTGGCCCTGCAGGGTCCTAGGTTGTGGGGTCACTTTTGGGTTGGGAGGGGATTTTTGACACTAAGGATACTTTTTCTTTATCTCATTAGGTGTCTGAAACTGACTCTGGTCGCTGCAGGATCACCAGGGGCTTGGCTTCCTAGTCTCATTTTCCTAGATTTCTCGAAAGCCATGTCTGGGTCTTCTCTCATTAACTTTACCCCAGCCACTGATCCCAGTGATCTGTGGAAAGATGGGCAGCTGCAATCACAGCCTGAAGAGCCGGAGCCCACCCTGGATGGGGCTGCAGCCCGGGCTTTCTACGAAGCCTTGATTGAAGATGAGAGCAGCACCCCTGAAACCCAGAGAGCTCAGCCTGGGCCTGCCAGTGAGAGAAAGAGAAAGAAAAGAAGAATGATGAGGGAGACTGCAGCAGGAGCATCAGGAGGACATGGACAAAGGAGATCCCTTGAGGCAAAGGACAAGATGACGCAGCAGATACTGAGGGCAGCCCAGGAGGGGGACCTGGCAAAACTAAAAAGGCTGTTGGATCCCCACGAGGCAGGGGGAGCTGGAGGGAATATCAACACTCGGGATGCTTTCTGGTGGACCCCGCTGATGTGTGCTGCCCGAGCAGGCCAGGGGGAAGCTGTGCGCTATCTCCTGGGCCGTGGGGCTGCCTGGGTAGGGGTCTGTGAGCTGGGGGGCAGAGATGCTGCTCAGTTGGCTGAAGAAGCAGGTTTCCCTGAGGTGGCCCGCATGGTCAGAGAGAGCCCTGGAGAGACAAGGAGTCCAGAGAACCGGTGAGGGGAAGCCTTATCTTTTATTATTATTTAAAATTTTAAATCTATTTTTGCTTTATTGAAGCATAGTTCATGTATAATTGTATAAATTACATGTGTACAATATAGTGATTCAGAATTTTTTAAAGTGATATTCCATTTATAGTCATTGTAAAATATCTCCTAAGTTTCTGTGTTGTACACACACTCTGGGTTTAAATCCTGATTGTACTTCTTGGGCAAGCAATCTAGTGTCCATGAAGCTCAGTTTTCCCATCTAAGAAATTAGACTATATTTCTTATAGGGTTGTTAGGGTTAATTAAATGGGTTAATATACATAAAATGCTAGAACATTGCTTGTATTTAATAGCATAGCAAGCACTGTACAAATGTTAACTATAGTAATTATTTCTCACCCAAGAACCTTGTGAGGCCTTAACCATTCCTTCAGGTCCACTGTTGCTAACTGGGGAGGAAAGGCAATTTGTTTCTTGGCAGAAATACTGGAAGGACCTTGTCCTACCCTGCCACCCACCTCTAAGGCCTAAACCCTTGTGCTGCCCTTAATCCTTTCTCTCTTTTTTTCTCCAGGTCCCGATCCCCGTTGCCCCAGTACTGTGAGACTTGTGATGCCCACTTTCAAGACTCTAACCACTGTACATCCACTGCTCACCTGCTGTCACTGTCCCGGGATCTCCAGCCCCCCATCCTGCCACTTGGGGTTCCTACCTCCAGCCCAGGCTTCAAGCTGCTGCTGAGGGGGGGCTGGGAGCCTGGAATGGGGCTAGGACCCCGGGGTGAGGGCCGTGCCAACCCTATCCCCACTGTCCTCAAGAGGGACCAGGAAGGGTTAGGCTACAGATCAGCACCTCAGCCCCGAGTTACACATTTCCCAGCTCGGGATACACGGGCAGTGGCTGGGAGGGAGAGAGCCCCTAGGGTGACCACACTGAACCGCAAGGAGGAGAGAAGGCAGGAAGAGAAGGACAAGGCCTGGGAGCGGGATCTGCGGACATACATGAACCTCGAGTTCTGACTTGGGCAAGTTCTGACCCGGGTGTGTTGCTGAAGCCTAAACTTGGACCCCAAACCTAGACACTTCCTGATGTCTTCCCAGGTTCCACACCTGGTTTTGATCAGTGGACTCTTGCCTTCAGTAGAAAGAAGCCAAAAGTTGAGAAATAAATCAAGCTTTTCTCCCTCTTGGTGTTTTATTCACTTTTCTGGAAGCTGTTGCAGGGAAGCCAAACGAGGCTGTAGACCACATGAAATCCTACCAGAGCCAGAAGAGGCAGCTCTTCTACATGGCCTGATAAGGTCGCCCTTCTGCCAGTCTGGTTCACTTAGTCCCAGCCACTGTCCTTAGTACCTCACCTATTTTTTCAACCCCTGAACCAGGAATTACCCATCTCTATGCAAGTCTATGCAGGGCTTCCCTGATGGCTCAGATGGTAAAGATTCTGCCAGCAATTCAGGAGACCCAGGTTTGATCCTTGGGTTGGAAGATCCTCGAGAAGGAAATGGCAACCCAATCCAGTCTTCTTGCCTGGAGAACCCCATGAACAGACAAGCCTGGTGGGCTGCGTTCATGGGGTCGCAAAAAGTGAGGCATGACTGAGTGACTTAACACTTTCATGCAAGTCTGACCTTCCCCAGAAAGCACCCTCTGTCCACTCCAGCCAATTCAATCACTGATTTCACAAGTTTGTATACTATGTGCTATGAATGGGAATGAGACATGCCCAATCTTCAGGTTGCTCACACCTGTTGGAGACAAGATGTGATAAAAAGAATGCATGGTGATAGGGGAAGTCAAGAAAGGCTCAGAAATGATAATGGGTGGGGTCTTGCAGGAAGAGGGCAGTGTGATAGGAGGACCAAAGATGATGCAGCCTGTAGGCTGTTAGCTGAGCTGGAACCAGAACTCTGGCCTCCCAAATCTATGCTTTAAGCCAAGGTTCTTCATTCTGATACCTGAAAACTAAGGGCAGGAAGCACATCCTGTTTGTCTACACTGTCTTTCCCACACTTCCTCTCCTGTTCCTCCTACTCATACCAGGTGCCAGGCGCATGAAGTGCCCACTGTTGTCAAATCCAAGAGGTAAAAATCTGTGCATGGAGGAGCAAGGAAGGGCTACTCAAGTCCCAAGCCTCCTCTTAGCTTTCTCTTCTGGAAAAGCCTTTCATGAAATCGTGAACTAGAAGAGAAGTGGAGCGGGATGCAGGGAAGAACTCAAGGGGACTAAAGGGGGCGGGCGAGCTTAAGGGGATACTGGCGGTCGGGGGTCTCTAGGCGACGAGAATACAAGGCTGGGTTTATATTCACGCTTTCGGCTACTGTGACCACGGCTGTGCGCCCCGCGGAATGGCCGGGTGCGCCCCGCGGTAAGGCCGGGTGCGCACTGATGGCGCGCACAGGCAGCTCGGGCCGGGGGCGGGGGTTGGGGGGCGGTCGATCGACAGGGTCCGCCCCGCGAGCTGCGGGCTCCGCCTCCGCCTGTCCTCTAGTCGCGGTGCGGCTGCTTCCGGGCTCTGCGGCTCCGGGCGGCTTCGCGAGGCCGAGGCCCCGACGCTGGGCCCGGGAGGGGCTGCATCGCCTGGACGCCTGGACGCCAGGCTCCCCAGGCAGGCGCGCGCTTTGCCTCGCTCCCGGGATCTCCCAGGACATCTCCGGCCTGACCTTGCGAAGACTGAATCTCAGCTGCGGGCTGGGGTGCGAGTGGGGCCACTTTATAGGATTCACAGCCCTCTGAATCAAAGCACGAACGTTGCTGGCTGGAGTTTGCCGGATACCTCACCCCACACTCACTTAACAGGAGACTTCTTTCTGAGCTGCCTTAGGGCAGCAGTTAGGACTCTCCTGGTCGGTCGGGAGCACCTAGGATCCGAGGCCACCTTCCTTCCTTCCTTTTTGGATGGAGAACCGCCTCCCCAGTTTCTGGGGCACCTTGGGGCGTGGCCTTGGTGAGTGAAACTTGGGGTGCTGCCTGCTGGGAAAGAAACCTGGAAAACAGGGAGGACACTGTGACAGTGTCCCAGGCTTTGTCAGATCCGTAGACTTTTGGAATCTTGTGTGTGTGTAGCGGGGTGGTGGTGAATGGATTTGAATGTGCCTCTCTTTACCTTAAAACTGAAACGGAAACAAGCCGCTGCCTGCCACACTTCAGGCTGCATGACCATCCCGGGAAGAGAGCCACTCCTGAGTTCAGAGTAGGACTCTCCAAGCAGATACCTGTTCTTCTGAGCCTAAACACACTCTGGTTTCTGAGGAAATCCTCAGTCCCCCCACCCAAGAGCCTAAGCCGTACCAGGAAGCAGCCCCAGAATTCGGGGGCTTGTTGCGCACCCCAGCCATGTTCCTCAGACGCCTTGGTGGCTGGCTCCCTCGCCCCTGGGGCCGCCGGAAGTCGACAAGGCCTGACCTGCCCACCCCAGAACCCAGACGGATGGACAGCTCCTCTGAGAATTCTGGGAGTGACTGGGACAGTGCCCCAGAGACCATGGGAGATCTGGGGTCTCCCAAGACCCAGGACTCAGGTGCACAGAGGAGCTCTGGGGCAGCTCCAGAACTGAGCAGGGAGGCCCAAGTTGAGCAACTGGGGTACAAAAGAATGGATTCTCTCAAGTGGGAGAAGACTGTCTCCAGCACCCAAGAGCCTGGGAGACCGGAGGCTGGGGAGACCATTCCCAAACTAGGACAGGATCCTGTGGACTCAGGTGGCACCGGGAAACCTGGAGGGTCCCCTGAAGAGGAATTGAGCCCCCCAGTGGCTGAAGCCCCGGTGGAGAAGCCTGGCCGGCGTCAGAAGCTGCTGGGCTGGTTGCGGGGGGATACAGGTGGAGCAGGGACTCCCCGCCAGTATCTGGGGGACCCAGAGGAGTGTCTGCAGATCTCTACCAACCTGACCCTGCACCTGCTGGAGCTGCTGGCCTCAGCCCTGCTGGGGCTCTGCTCAAGGCCCTTGCGGGCAGCCTTGGATGCGCTGGGCCTGCGTGGACCGCTGGGCCTCTGGCTGCATGGACTGCTGTCCTTTCTGGCTGCTCTGCATGGACTCCATGCCGTGCTGAGCCTACTGACCGCTCACCCCCTGCACTTTGCCTGCCTCTTTGGTCTTCTACAGGCCCTGGTGCTGGCTGTCAGCCTCCGGGAGCCCAGTGGGGATGAGGAGGCCACTGACTTGGAGGGCGAGAAGTTGGGGAGGGAGGGGGAGGAGCAGAGGGGAGACCCAGGCAAGGGGCTGTGACCACGGGGTATGGTGTGACCCAGGGTCCTACCTTCAGTGGGGTGGGAGCAAGGATGAAGATAGTGTGGGAGGTATAATCCAAATTGTAAGCACAGGGACCTCAGGGATGGGGCAGAAACCCCAGAGTATGAGGGCACAGAGTCCCCCTCCACACACAGGAGAGCTGTTTAGGGTGTCTGTGTTTATGGACAGTGGGGGCCTTGCCCTTGAATTCACCAGCTGTTGTTAATTTTTGCTTTTACATTTTTCCCACTTTTTCTTCCACCTACACTTTTTAAAAGCAAAAAAAAAAAAAAAAAGTGTGGTGGTGAGAATAAAGACTGAAGGGTCCTCTCTACCTTTTAAAACTCTCCAGGGGTGGAGAAAACCAGTTAGGACAGACAGACCTCTGGGTGGGGTAAGAGGGTGGTTGAGAGACTCAGGGGATCCCTTGGATCCTGGGATCTGCACCATCTGGGGAAGAACAGCACTCCTAGGTGGGTGGATTAGGGGGTCTGGATGGGGTTCCCACAGGTGATGGGGAGCCTGAAGGGGACCTGAGGATTCCTAGGAGCCAGGGGGAGTGGGGCTGGGTGCAGGCAGTGTTAGCAGGACGACCAGCTCAGAGGGGCTGGCAGCTCACAGGCAGTGTGGGGAGCACTGGAGTTTGCAGACCCTACTAGGGGGTTGGGTTTGCTCACTCAGCAATAAATAACTGTGTCACACCTAATCCTAAATATACCACTACAAAGTGAGAGTTACCACCGCTCAAGTGTCCTTCCTGACGCCGTCCAACTGGGGGTTGAGGTGGGAGAAGGTCCAGGGGGAGGACTGAAATGAGGGGAGTGGGACTGATGTTGGGAGACAAACCCCCAAATGAGACGAGGATTGGAAAATCATCTTTATTACTTTTGAAAGAGAGTTGGGAGTCTCCAGCTTCTCCCTTCACCATACAAGTTCCTGCTGTATCCATCTGGAGGGCATAGGTGAAGCCACAGGTCAGTTACTGGACAGCTCGCAGGCATCTGGTGGGAGGAGAGAGAAAAGAGAATGGACAGGAGGGAGACCCAGGGAGAGAGGCAAGGTTGATGGCAATGGGATGAGGTAGAATGCAGTCTCTCATGCCTCCATGTCAGAGAAGGGGTCTCTGAGGTCTTTTTTCCCCTGCAGACCTCTGACCCTCTGCACCCTGTCTGACCTTCTGCCCCTTTTATCCACTGCAATAGCCCAGAGTCCATCCTGGCTCCCTCTGGTACCATCAGTCTATGACACAAATGGAAGTGTCAACATAGCCAGTGTGATGATGTCAGCCTTTGGCCATGCCCCCTGATGACATCACTTGAGTCCCTTTCATCCAGCTCTCACAGAAGACTTGGTGAGTCCTAGTTGTCTTCCATAAGACTTTACCCCCTCACCTTGATTCCTGGGAGTCAGTAAGAAGGCCTTAAAGTCCAGGCAAGAGGTCAGGGACTGGAATTCCTCCACACACTTCTCAGGAGGGTGGGGTGAGCGATCTGGAAAGGGAGGGCCAGGCACATCAAAGCCCCTGCTTCTCAGCATGGCCCCTGGTGAGGACCTCAGGGAAGCAGCCAGTCCTTCCTGGGATGATGTCACAGGACCCAGAGAAAGGGACTCTATTGCCTCCTCCCAACCCCCATCTCTCTTCCTTCCCTCTTTTCCCCCAGATCTTCTTGCCTGGCCTCCCCACTCACTGTAGAGGAGGAAGCGCTGGTAACCCTGGCCTGTTTCTTTCAGCATGATTCCACCTGGGCATGCACTGGAGAAGAGCTTGGTCTTCATGTCAGGGCGGCCTGTCAGGGTTGGGAGGAAAGTGTGAGGCCAGAGATGCAGAAGCAAGCAAGCCCAGGGGGCCTAAGGAGAGGGCTGGAGAAAACCAACCTTCGGTTCTGAGATCTGTGCTCCCGTCAGACAGGTGGTAGATCCATTTCCGGGGCACACAAAGCCCATTTTTCCTGCAGAAGTGGTGGTGGCAAGGAGGAAAAACTTGAGTGACACCTCAACCACTCAATACCAGCCTCTATTCCATCTTACTCTTTCTGGAAGCCTGGGTCCCCTTGGGTTTCAAGTTATGAAGGGATGGTTAGGTCCATCTCTCTCCGGAGGAAAACTAAAAAAGCTATTGAACTCAAGTGGGCCAAGAATAATGGGTATGCCAAAGAGCCCAGCTCTTTGTGGGCGGGTGCTCACACTTTAGGCAGAGACCACACCTACTGGTGCCTCTGCCTCCTCACCACTCACGTGCGGATGGTCGCTCGAAGCTGGAGCTGCATGGGGGCAGAGCCCACAGCCATGTTGAAGACAATGTTGTCCACAGGGTCAAAAGTCGCCAACTCCTCCTTGGTGGGAGCTGCCCCTGCGATAAAATACCACTGGCCCAGGTGGGGCTCTGGAAACTGGAGAAGGGAGAAGAAGGTGGGTCTCACTACAGAATCCAACCTCTTCATCAGTCAGAATGACAATACTTAGGGATGAGGGTGTTGGCTGCCTTTTCCCAGCTAAAGACTGGATCCATGACAAGGAGTCATTAAATGACTTTTCCTCTTTGCTCCTCTTCAGTAAACCCCACCCTCCAGTTCTACATGTCTTCATATTGATGGCCATAGTACTTACATATATATATTTTTTACTTATTGCTTTCATCATCACAACACTACACCCTTTCTTCCTTCCAGTGTGGCTTTCTGGTCATGCTGGGCCTCTTACCCTAGTCCATCAGAGCCCCCCCACCCCCAACTCAGCAGCTTGCCACATGCTCAGTGCATACCTCTTTCCCATCCATTCCTTCAGTTGTCAGTTGATTGTGCTCAGGGCACTGGTAGATGGAGTTAAGGAGAATGCCATAGAGGTAGAGAAGAGCTGCCCAAATGTGGTGGAACATCTTCAGGCAGGAGGGAGCTGGTGCTCTGCGTGGAGTGGCTGGTGCCTTAACTGCTCTCCCTAGCTCGCTTGCTCAGTATAGTCTGCTTCCAGCCCCCTTGCCTCGACCCTTGACCCTTTCACCCGCTAATGAGTAACTTCAATCTTGTTTTCCAACCCAACCATGGATTACTTACAGTGTTCAGGACTTCCTCCCCCTCTTCTAAATGCAACCACTCCACAGTACATCATGGCATGTCCAGGGTCTCCCAGGAGTTAAGACAGCTGAGACCTCCAGGTGATCTTTCAAACCCTGAGCTGGTATATCTGCTGTCCTGTGCAGCACTGAAGAGAGATGGGTTGATCCTACCAGTCACTCACTGAGCAAACTGTTTTTGAGTTCCAGTTTGTCAGGAACTGGTTAAGCCCTGGGAACATAAAAGTAAGCCATAGTCCCTGGCCTTGAAGAAGTCAGTCTAAGGAGAACTAGCTGTGTAAACAAATCATTGCAATACCACCTGGTAAGTGCTTTACAACAGGTATGTACCAGGTGCTGAAGTATGTGGATGGGCGGCTTTCTCTCTGAAGTTGTTCATTGGAGAAACTATGTACACCCTCCAGAAAAGTCTGCGGACACACAAGTTCATTCACTTTATTTTTATTACTGCAAGAAGCTACACAATCTCGTGGTTAACGAGTATAGACAGTGGTGTCAAGCAGGGTGGGTCCAAACCCTTACTTTCGACAATTTTATTAATCGTGCCTGTTTTCTCATGTATAAAATGAGCAAATCATCAGTCTCACAGGATTAAAAGAGCTAAAGCATATAAAGCCCTTAGCAAAGGCCTGCACATAAATCCAAAGTATTCCCTATAATTAATAATGTTTGTAAAGCACTTACTAGTCTCTCGTGGGTATTACGTTCTCAAGTAATAGGAGGTAGGCAAAGAATTGTCAAGAGGCAGTCATTGGCCAGTGCCAAGAAGATGGGACTTACTTTATGGATTATTTATAACCCACAGGCTGCCATAAAGATTTATTCTGAGAGGTGAGGCTTGCGATTTAGCTGAAGAATAAAATTTGGGTGATGAATAGCTGAGGGTTCATTATATTTTTATAACAAAAAACTAAAATGCAAGCTATTGGGGCAGTAAAATAGAAGTGCTTGACCCAAGGGAGTCTGGTAGGCCTGGATTTGTCAGTTCTGCCACTGACATTCACCATAAAAGGGATGTAATAGTTAGATGTTGAGACGCTATTAAATGTAAGGCTATTAAATCCTCAGCAAACTGGTTGGCGCCAACTAAGGGCTCACTATACAGATGCTTATTAAAACTTTTAGTACCGGGACTTAAGTATAAGCTACAAGTCCCAGAAAGGACAGGCAGCGAAGGCAGGAACACCGGCAGCAACGGGTTTGGCCGGAGGAGCGGCAGCACTGTGGGGCCCAGGCCCTTGGCCGAGAAGACGCAGAAGGGCAGAGGGACGGTAACTCTACCGGACCTTCTGCCTGTAGAAGCCCTCTCAATCCCCCAGGGTCAGAGTCTTGTGTTTCATTCCAGTCTGACCCCATTTGTTTCCAATTCCGAAACTCGGAGTCGTCCTTTTTAAGACAAAAGTCCTGAAAGGTACTAAATCCTTCGCTTCTCCAAAACATGGCGTATCCCCTCGGCGGCACACCGCCGGGGAAGAACATGGCGCCACAAAACGCCCACCGGGCAAAACCGAGGTCAGGCCCAACGACGCCACCGCACGTAAATCAGCTCGAGAACCACCTCCAACCGCCTATGGAAAGGGTGACTTCCGGAGGCGCCGAAGGAGTGGCTCAGCGAGGACGATGGTAAGAGAAGACAGAATTCTAGGTGGCCTGGACAGTGCCGCCTCAAATGCTCTGCCGACCAAGACTTCAGCATACATTAGCGAGGCACCATCCCCAGTCTCCAGATTCCAAGATCCACACAACTGCTCAAAGCCTCTCTCGAGGCAGTCGAAGAGTCCCATCTCGTAGTGTTTTTTTTTCAGGCATTTATAGCGGCCACCACAACGCCCGATTGCTTAAGCGCGCGCAGGGGAGAAATGAACAGCGCCGGCTGGGGTGGGGCGGTGCCTAAGTGTGCACGCATGCGTAGTAAGACGCACGCAGGCGCAGTACGGTCCCCCGGGCGACCGCGGTGGCGGCGGCTCTTCTGGGTGCTCGGCTCCCTCCCACCTAGGCCGGCCCCGGCCCGTCTCGCCCCCAGGAACTCACTATTTGGGGCCGCGGACTTTCTGGAAGAGCCCCACAAAAGTAAACCTTGGGGACCTGGGGGAGCCGGAAGTACCGCCTCGCGATCCCCAAAACTATCGGGGAAACGGAAGTGGCCGTCGGTGGCTGGTTGGGGGAGACCGGAAGTGACGGTACCGTGGGGGAAGTCGGGGGCGGAGCTGGGTGGTAGGGTGTGTGTATGTGTGTGTTTGGAGTGTGTGTATGTGTTTGGAGTGTGTTGGTTGTGCCGATCTGCTAGAGCACCGAGGGTACGTGGAAGAGCGAGACAGCTCGCCGATCTGGCCCCCCGTGAGTGTTCGTCATTTCGGGTCTCTAGTGACTTAAGCGGGTTCGATGGGCGTGGCGTGGCGCGCGTGCGCGAAACCACTTTCTCCGCAGAGTCTGGCGCGACCCTCGCTCTCTGGTTGTCCACGGGGTTTGCCGACTTCTCGAGCCCTTGTCCTACCGCGAGCGGTGGTGACACCGGTCTCGTGTTTCCTTCCTTCCCGTCTTCCTAGCGCTACTGGCCCTCCCTTACTGTGATTGGCGTCGTTGAGCCCCTCCCACCTGCCGCCCTCCGGCTCCCTGTGCCGTCGATCTCTTAGCCTTTGTGTTTCTCTCCCTGTGCCCCGGAATCAGAAGAGGGATGGGGGCGGGTGTGAGTGTGTGTGCTTGTGTGGGAGAAACTCTTTAGGTATGGGGCGGAGTCACGGACAGGGGAGGCTTCCGGGTATATAAAAATCTGCTCTAGGCGACAGCGGGCCTCCTTCTAACATTCTTCCTTAGAGAGCTGTCGGCCATGGAGCCCAATGATAGTACCAGTACCACTATGGAGGAACCTGACAGCCTGGAGGTGCTGGTGAAGACCCTGGACTCTCAGACCCGGACCTTTATTGTGGGGGCCCAGGTGAGACCTCAGTACTTATGGGAGACATCCATTAACTTTTCCTCTTACAGGTTCTTTATCCTGAGAGAAGAGCCTGATATTACGGTTTTCAAATTTTCTCTCATTGATTCTTTTGTTCATGTTGTAGCCAGAACATTTTCTGATGTTTCCTCTTTGGCTTTTGTTGGGTGAGGTCGATTTTGCCTTCCTCCGCCTCGATAAAACTCAATGCAGAGGGAAAGAAGGAAGGAGGAATCTGTATGCCAACATGATAGATGAGCCCCAGCCCAAAGGGACAGATGTGGCTCCTGCCTTTGGGAAGGCAAACAGAACACTAGGACCTAAAGTAGAAGAGTGTCTTAAAAACTGATGAGGTCTATGCTATGTTTTTAAAGGATAGAAGTCAGATTCCATAATGTTCATAATGTAGGTAGATCCCTAATAGACAAAGTGGTAAGGAGGTTGAGCCATAGTTTTAAACACATTGTTACATGTATTTAAAGAGACTGTGTAGGCTTTTGTGATTAGGTGTTTGTAAACATCTGGGTACTTCTCACAAGTCAGTTGTCTAGTTAGGAAAAATATTTTTCTGATTTTGCCCCTTCTTGCTTGAGTCTGCCTTCCTTAATAACCTGATTCTCCACCACATCTTCTTTGTCATTGCTTTTATCTTTGAGATTACAATGTTGTATCATTTTGTGTTTGGGGAGGGGTCACCGGTATCTCTAGGCACACACATTCCTTTTGGAGCCAGGCAGAGAAGGAGAGAAGAGAATGTCAGTTGGTGTTTCTGCTCTTCAGCCCTGTAGTTTTCTCCTGGGCCTATAAACCTGAAGTTCCTTACATTTATTGTATGTATTTTGACAAGTATTGCCTTAGTTCAGGGCTTTGCTCAATAATTACCTCACAATTAAGACAGATGGGTAGTGATTTTAGGATGGGAAGGTTTTTACCCCTTACAAGTCAGTTGTCCCTCTTCTGTCCTTCCTTTTTCTTCCATTCCCTGATTCCTTATCATGTTTCTTCTTCCCTACAGATGAATGTAAAGGAGTTTAAGGAGCATATTGCTGCTTCTGTTAGCATCCCGTCTGAGAAACAACGGCTTATCTACCAGGGACGAGTTCTGCAGGATGATAAGAAGCTCCAAGAATACAGTAAGGGGGTGGGGGAGGCAGAGCGGAGCTTGAGGTTGCTCTCTAGAGCAGTGAGCTGAGGCCATGGGTTTACCCGATCATGTAATGTTTTGGTGTGTATCTTTTTTCTGCAGATGTTGGGGGAAAGGTTATTCACCTTGTGGAACGGGCTCCTCCTCAGACTCAGCTCCCTTCTGGAGCGTCTTCTGGAACAGGGTCCACCTCAGCCACCCATGGTGGGGGACCCCCGTCTGGTACTCGGGGGCCTGGGGCCTCTGTCCATGACCGGAATGCCAACAGCTATGTCATGGTTGGAACCTTCAATCTTCCCGTAAGCTTGTGTTCCTCATGGGAGGGTTTTTGTGGGGGCAGTTTTGGTTGTAGTAGCAGCCAAGAGTTCATAAGAGAGGTGTCTCAGTCTTTAGATGGGCTTTGGTGGGCCCTCTGGTCTGGTAACAGCCTCTGTCTTTGAGGAGCTAGAGGGGTCGGGCTCCAGAGAATCAGTTGGAAGTGTGGGGGCCTTAGTATTTGGCTTCTCCCAGAGCAACTTCCCTTACCCTTTCCCCAGAGTGACGGCTCTGCTGTGGATGTTCACATCAACATGGAACAGGCCCCGATTCAGGTATCACGGGGCCTGGGAGGGTCAAGGAAGGGGATCTGGGAGAAGGAGGCCACGAAGAGGGGGGTGGGTCTGGCTGAGGAGATGGGGCTGGGTTCTGGTTTAGTAGCTAATGGAGCGCGTGGCTTTATCTCCAACCTGCCCTGATTTTCCCTCTCTCATTGTAGAGCGAGCCCCGAGTGCGGCTGGTGATGGCTCAGCATATGATCAGGGATATACAGACCTTACTCTCCCGGATGGAGGTAAGTGGGCAGCGCTGGCCACTGTCTGCCTATCTCACTCCATCCTCCCTACCCCTTTTGTCTCAGCCTGGGGATGAGGGCATGACTGCTCACATCCACTGGGTTCTCCCCTCTTAATCTAATCTCTTCTCTGCAGTGTTCACTCTTTGGGGCAGAAAATGTATCTTTCTTTTGAGGCTGTCCTGTCCCTGCTGATTCTCTTTGCAATTAAAGAAGGATTTCTTGCCTTCCTGTTCCTTGGTTATCATATTTGATGCTGGGATGGCCTAGCTTCATTAGTTTGTGTTTGCAGCTAGTGTCCTTTCCTCTTTTCTCTTGGATGTTAGGAAACCGCAGTCCCTAGTTTTTGTTAATAGTTTATTTGTGAGTGTCATAGGTGTTTGTCACACATCTAATTTGTGTAAGGTTTAGGGAGTCAAAGGTTCAGATGCAGAGCCCTGCCTTCAGGGAGCCTAGTTAGTGCCCCTTCTCCACTCAGTCTGCTCTGACCTGAGTTATCTGCTGCAATCTCATGTTGCCTTTGTTGTCCTGACTCTTCCCCTGCTTCAGTGCCGAGGCGGGGCCCAAGCCCAGCACAGCCAGCCGCCTCTCCAGACGCCAACGGTGGCCCCAGAGCCGGTGGCCTTGACCTCCCAAACATCAGAACCGGTTGAAAGTGAAGTGCCTCCTCGGGAGCCCATGGAGGCGGAAGAAGTGGAGGAGCGTGCCCCTACCCAGAGCCCGGAGCTCACCCCTTCAGGCCCAGCCCCAGCGGGCCCAGCATCTGCCCCAGAGACAAATGCACCCAAGTGAGAGGGGGAGAGCACCTTTTGGGGGTGGGGGTGGGTTGGGGATTCTAAGTTAAGTGTAAGGACCAGGAAAAGGTCTGATGAGAGAAAAAGGATTGTTCAGAGGTGGTGCTTGTGGTTAGTGTTGAGGGGCAGGGAGGGGATCTGAAGTAGGTCAATGAGATTGAGGCTGGCCACTGAGCCAGAGGCACTGCCCTCCTTCGGGTCAGGAAATCCACGTGGTGCTCCCGGAGGTGGCAAGATTCTCTCCCCTGAGGACCCAGAGGCCCCATCTGGTTTTTAAGAGTTAGTGTTTTGCTGTTGTAGGTACAGGATTGTGTGGTGGGAAGGGTGAAAGCAGTTTGTCTCTCCCTGTGCATCTTCCCCCCTGCGTGAGGTTAAAGAACAGAAGTTCTGCTAGTTCCGGGGGGCTGGGGGGATTGGGCTGGGGCTCTGGGAGGCCAGGGAGAGGTGGGGTCTGGGTGGCAAGGGCAGGAATCTGAGGGAAGCCTTGGCTTACGGCCACTTTGGGTTGCCCACAGCCACCCTTCGCCTGCGGAGTACGTCGAGGTGCTTCAGGAGCTGCAGCGGCTTGAGAGCCGCCTCCAGCCCTTCCTGCAGCGCTACTATGAGGTTTTGGGCGCTGCTGCCACCACGGACTATAACAACAATGTGAGCCCACCCACCCCCTCGCCTCCAGCACCCCCAGATGGAGTGGGGTGAAATGTAGATCACTTCCCCTTGCCCCGCGCCCCAAAAGATGTCATCTACAGAATAGTTTCTCTTTAGATTTGGAAGGAAGTGATTTTTTTCCTCCCTGACATCTTTATGGTGTTCACTGTCTTCTCACTTTCATGATCACCTAAATGGGTTACTTAGGAAGTTTATAAAGTAAGGGAGATTAGCAGGTGATAACTTACTGATTCATTGTAGGATTTATTATCAAAGGAAGCTATTTGTGTGTATAAAATAGAGCTTACTTGCAAAGATTTGGTGTCTACAGAAACTTCAGAGGATGTACCTAAAGACATAGCGCTAACTTGCTCAGTCGTGTCTAATTCTTTGTGACCCTGTGGCCTGTAGCTCGCCAGGCTCCTCTGTCCATGGGATTTTCTAGGCAGGAATACTGGAGTAGGTTGCCATTTCCTTCTTCAAAAGACATAGAGGATGTGATAATCTCAAGAAGGCATTACTTTTTTAACAAGGTGGATCCTAGCCTAATGCTTTCTGCTTTTCTGTGTTTGGCCCCGGGGAGTACAGCAAGAGGGCCGTGAGGAGGACCAGCGCTTGATCAACTTGGTGGGGGAGAGCCTGCGGCTGCTGGGCAACACCTTCGTGGCGCTGTCTGACCTGCGTTGCAATCTGGCCTGTGCGCCCCCTCGTCATCTGCACGTGGTCCGGCCCATGTCTCACTACACCACCCCCATGGTGCTCCAGCAGGCGGCCATCCCCATCCAGGTGGATCAGGGGAGCCTGGATGTAGGCGGATAGGGGGCTGTTGATGGTGATCCGTCGTGGCTGTTGGGCTCCAAGGAGGTTGGGAGGGGAGCAGACTTGGGAAACATGGTGACCCAGGATGGAGGAGACTTTAGAAGTGTATCATGGGGTGCTCTGGGTTAGGCTCTCGTGTTTTTCTCACGTCTGCCCCGTCGTCTCTGTTGTCCAGATCAATGTGGGGACCACTGTGACCATGACAGGGAATGGGACACGGCCCCCCCCGACTCCAAGTGCGGAGGCACCTCCCGCTGGTGCTGGGCAGGCCTCGTCCCTGGCCCCCTCTTCTACCACCATTGAGTCTTCGAATGAGGGGGCTTCCCCACCAGGGCCGGCTCCCCCACCGACCACCAGCCACCCGAGGGTCATCCGGATTTCCCACCAGAGCGTGGAACCCGTGGTCATGATGCACATGAACATCCAAGGTGAGCTGGGAACAGCTGCTGGCAAAGCAGAGCAGAGCAGCACAAGGAGGGGTCTGGGGTTGGTGCTGAGATGTGGGGGTGCCAGGGTGGGAAAGGAGAGGCCAAGGCTGATGGCGGTGGCCAAGGAAGCAGAGCACAGGCTCTTTAAGTTGGCGTGTGTGGGGAGGGGCAGGAAGAACAGCTTGTCCTCAGAGAGTTGTGTGCATGGTAAAGGGAGCGTCTCCTCCCCATTTAGATGGGAGTGAAAGGCCATTTTTCTGGTCGGGGGAGTGGAGGCCTGAAGCACGCTGATCTTGGGAGGATCCAGTTAGGCCTTGGCCCCGCCTGTCTCAGAGCCACTGTCTCTGTCTCCTTGCCCAGATTCTGGCACACAGCCTGGTGGAGTTCCGAGTGCTCCCACTGGCCCCCTAGGACCCCCTGGTCATGGCCAGACCCTGGGTAAGAGTGAGGGCATCAGAGCAGGCCGAGCTCTGGGTAGAGAAGGGGTAGGACTGAGTGGGTGGGTTGAAGGGGGTCCAGGGTCAAGGTTACATCAGACCCACCCCCCAGGCTCCACCCTCATCCAGCTGCCCTCCCTGCCCCCTGAGTTCATGCACGCCGTCGCCCACCAGATCACTCATGAGGCCATGGTGGCAGCTGTTGCCTCCGCGGCCGCAGGTAACAACCTGAGAGGGGAAGCCTGGGAGGGGGGGCCCGGTCCACGGTGGTTGGCGCCGTCTGCTGGCCTGCTTAGACTGGGCCCTCAGCCCTCTTCGGTCTCTCCCCTCTGCCGCCCACAGGACAGCAGGTGCCAGGCTTCCCAACAGCTCCCACCCGGCTGGTGATTGCCCGGCCCACCCCTCCACAGGCTCGGCCTTCCCATCCTGGGGGGCCCCCAGTCTCAGGGGCTCTGGTGAGTAGGGGTGGGGGAGTCCCGTCAGGGAAGAGTGTGGGGAGAAACTCCTGTGGCGGGGCGTGGAGAGGCCAAGTCTGAAAGCCTGCCCTTGTCCTCTCCCCTCAGCCGGGCGCTGGTTTGGGTACCAATGCCTCTTTAGCCCAGATGGTGAGCGGCCTCGTGGGGCAGCTTCTTATGCAGCCTGTCCTTGTGGGTGAGTCCGTGTCCTTCCCCACCTCAGATGGAAGCGGTTTCCCAGTTCTCTCCATATTCCTTTGTTCTTGCTTTCCTACTGGGGAGACCAGAATGGAGATGCTGTGAGGCCTTGTTTTCCTTGAGCCTTCAGCTGTCTTCTTTTGGTCTCTGTAGCTCAGGGGACCCCGGGAATGGCTCCACCTCCAGCCCCTGCCACTGCGTCAGCCAGTTCTGGTACCACCAACACGGCTACCACAGCTGGCCCTGCCCCCGGGGGGCCCGCCCAGCCTCCGCCGCCTCAAGCCTCCGCCTCTGATCTTCAGTTCTCTCAGCTCCTGGGGAACCTGCTGGGGCCTGCTGGGCCGGGAACTGGAGGGCCTGGTGTGGCTTCTCCCACCATTACTGTGGCAATGCCTGGTGTGCCCGCCTTTCTCCAGGGCATGACGGACTTTTTGCAGGTGAGTGGCTGGCTGACTTTCCGCTTCAGCCTTCCTCTTCCTGAGCCCAGCCAGGTACTGGGTGTCTTGTTGCCATTGGGAAGGAGTCTTGGGAATTGATTGTCTCAGCACCCTCCATTTGGTAGATGAGGGAAACGGGGCTGGGAGAGAGAAGCACAGTAATTGGGTCACTGCTTTCCTGAGCTAACCCGTTCAGAGTGAGCGAGGTAACTTCTCAACCTGACTCAGCTTAGGAGAAGCCGCCATGTGTATTCTGCTGTAAGGCGCAAAGACTGGAACAGCGCCACACCTTCCAGACCCCTGTGGATTTGTGCCTCCCCAGTGCCAGTTTTGGGGCTTCCCTGGTAGCTCAGCTGGTAAAGAATCTGCCTGCAATGCAGGAGACCCCAGTTTGATTCCTGGGTTAGGAAGATCCCCTGAAGAAGTGATAGGCTACCCACTCTAGTATTCATGGGCTTCCCTGGTGGCTCAGCTGGTAAAGAAACTGCCTGCAATGCGGGAGACCTGGGTTCGATCCCTGGGTTGGGAAGATCCCCTGGAGGAGGGCATGGCAATCCACTCTAGTATTCTTGCCTGGAGAATCCCTTTGGACAGAGGAGCCTGGCAGGCTACAGTCCATGGGGTTGCAGAGTCGGACACGACTGACGGAGCAACTAAGCATGATGCTGTTCTATGTCCTCATTCTGATTTCACCCTCTGTTCTTTATTCTTTCTCTCTTGTGCAGGCAACACAAACAGCTGCTCCCCCTCCTCCTCCGCCTCCACCCCCACCACCCCCTCCGGCCCCAGAGCAGCAGACAGCGCCCCCACCGGGGTCCCCTTCTGGTGGCAGTGGGAGTCCTGGCAGCGTGGGTCCTGAGAGCCTGCCATTGGAGTTCTTCACCTCAGTGGTGCAGGGTGTGCTGAGCTCACTGCTGGGCTCCCTGGGGGCGCGGGCTGGCAGCAGTGAGAGCATCGCTGCTTTCATACAGCGCCTCAGTGGGTCCAGCAACATCTTTGAGCCCGGGGCCGATGGGGCTCTCGGTGAGCAGATAAGGGTGCCCTGGCCTTCTCTAGGGATGGGGCAGCCAGGGGAGAGTGGGTCGCCTTTGTTGATGGTGGGATGAGGCCGATGGGCTGGAGGGCAGGCCCAGTGGTAAAGGCCACTGCTGACCTCGGTCCCTGTCCCTAGGATTCTTCGGGGCCTTGCTCTCTCTTCTGTGCCAGAACTTTTCCATGGTGGATGTGGTGATGCTGCTGCATGGGCATTTCCAGCCCCTGCAGCGACTCCAGCCCCAGCTGCGGTCTTTCTTCCACCAGCACTACCTGGGTGGCCAGGAGCCCACACCTGGTAACATCCGGGTAAATGAAGACCTTGGGCCCAGAGTTCTCCATCTCACCTTTTGTTCCTTATTTCTGACTTTGTTTACACCTTGCCTAAAGCTGTGACTGCCCCAGCCGAAGTTCTGGGCTTGGTAGGGGAGGAGGGGGACATGTCTTGAGGGGTGGGGTTTTGTTCTAACCTGTGCTGTCTCCACCCGCCCGCAGACGGCAACCCACGCATTGATCACGGGGCTTGAAGAATATGTGCGGGAGAGTTTTGTGAGTATCTCTTTCCCAGCCGTTCCTTTCCTTACTGTGGTCAGGGTGGTGGTTGTTCCAGCTGCTTCTTCCCTGACTCCCAGTCTGTCGGGGTTTTTGATTTGGGGGTCTCTGTGTGTCTTCTCTCACAGTCTTTGGTGCAAGTTCAGCCAGGTGTGGACATCATCCGAACAAACCTGGAATTTCTCCAAGAGCAATTTAATAGCATTGCTGCTCATGTGATGCACTGCACAGGTCAGGGGCTGGCTGAGCCAGGGTGAGGGGGCACGTTGGATGTGCAGGGCTGCTAGGTACCAGTATTCTGTCCTGTGTTGCCCACAGACAGTGGATTTGGGGCCCGATTGCTGGAGCTGTGTAACCAGGGCCTGTTTGAATGCTTGGCCCTGAACCTGCACTGCTTGGGGGGACAGCAGATGGAGCTTGCTGCTGTCATCAATGGCCGAATTGTAAGCATTACTCAGCCCCAGATCCCCAGCCTTTTGCTTTTTCTCAGGTTTTCTTTGGTATCCTGAAAGTTTTTTTCCTCCAAACTGCCACCCTTTACGCTTTTGTGCCTTTCAAAGGCCAGTTGAGGGTTTTGTTTCAAGTCTGCTTTCTTCCCCCAGCGTCGCATGTCTCGTGGAGTGAATCCATCCTTGGTGAGCTGGCTGACCACTATGATGGGGCTGAGGCTGCAGGTGGTACTGGAACACATGCCTGTAGGCCCTGATGCCATTCTCAGATACGTTCGCCGGGTTGGGGATCCCCCTCAGGTAAGTGGGCCCTCTTGGGCTGTGGGCTTAGGAGACTTGAGGGAACCAGAGAGATCTGAGAGAGGGTCTTTTGTGGTGTTCTCCTTCTCTGCCCCCTTTCACAGACACTTCCTGAGGAGCCAATGGAAGTTCAGGGATCAGAGAGAACTTCCCCTGAGCCTCAGGTACCAGGGAGAGGTTGAGGAGCCAGCTGACATGGAGTGGAGGGCTGGGCGGAAGGGCTGGAGGCTGAGAAATCTGAAGCCTGGGTCTTCCCACTGTCTGACTCCCAGCGGGAGAATGCTTCCCCTGCCCCTGGAACAACAGCAGAAGAGGCCATGTCCCGAGGCCCACCTCCTGCTCCTGAGGGGGGCTCCCGAGACGAACAGGATGGCGCGTCCGCTGAGACAGAACCTTGGGCAGCTGCAGTCCCCCCAGTGAGTGTCAGGAGGGGATTGGTGGGTTAAAGCAGCTGAAGGCTGTGGTGGTTGCTACTTTCTGATCATCTTTCCCTCCCCAGGAATGGGTCCCTATTATCCAGCAGGACATTCAGAGCCAGCGGAAGGTGAAACCGCAGCCCCCCCTGAGCGATGCCTACCTCAGTGGTATGCCCGCCAAGAGACGCAAGGTTGGTTTGCCTCTTCCCTGAGGATCTCTCTGTATCCTATTTCCCCTGTTGTGCTTAGAATCAAACTAATTAGAGAGAGGAATTCATCCTAGTTTTTAGTCCCCTCATTTAATTGACAAGGAAACCCTTCTGGGACCTTTGCATTGCTGTTTGCCAGCAGTCTTGTCATCCTACAATTGCCCAAACCCCGTTTGACTAGGGCCCATCTTTCTTAAGGCAGGCATCCTCTTGTGGGCTAGCTGAGAATGCCGGATGGCTTGACCCATCCTCTCCCTCTTGCTTTGGAGACCAAGTCCAGCACATTCGAATGCCATTTTTGGCCAGAGCTGGACAAAATTAGGAAGGCGTTTCTGCTGTCAAAACTACACATGGACTGTCTCCGTTCTCTCCGCTAGCATGGAGACTCAGTGGTTGACTCATGCAAAGGGTGAGCTGGGTGGTGGCACTGGATCTGACTTTGATCCTCTTTTCCCTCTCAACCCCCTGTCCCCCAGACGATGCAGGGTGAGGGCCCCCAGCTGCTTCTCTCAGAGGCCGTGAGCCGGGCAGCTAAGGCAGCCGGAGCTCGGCCCCTGACGAGCCCCGAGAGCCTGAGCCGGGACCTGGAGGCACCAGAGGTTCAGGAGAGCTACAGGCAGCAGGTGCCCCCACCTTGAAGCAGCATAGGGATGGTCTAGTGGGAGGGGTTGGGCTAGGGTCCCTCTTCCCTGGATCCCTTCAGAGGTGAACTGGTGAGTCTGGGACTACCACTTGGTTTTAAAATGTTTCTTTCCTGGAGGCACCTGGGAAGGCTCAGTGATGCTATTATTGGGTTCCTGGACAGTGTACGGCTGGTGGGGGAAATGGTACCTCCTAGGGGATGGCTTGTGTGCTTGCTGGGGTCTTAGGGGCTGCACCTGTACCACTCCAACCTCCTTTGCTCTCTTTCTCTAGCTCCGGGCTGACATACAAAAGCGACTGCAGGAAGACCCCAACTACAGCCCCCAGCGCTTCCCGAATGCCCAGAGGGCCTTTGCTGACGATCCCTAGCTCCATGGCCCTCCATCATAAGGGGACCATTTCCCCCCTCTTCCTTCACAGTATTTAAGAAATAAAAAGTCAGATTTTCCTGGCTCTCTTTGTCTGGAAATTGTTTTCATTAAATAGTGTAAACACTTTAATCTTCTATGAAGTTGGTTTTATAAACTAATTTCCAGCAACCCAGCTATACTGGACAGCTTTTAACATTTCACCATGAACAGATGAGCAGTGTCCTGTTTTAAAGTTGGCCATTATCAAGGAATACTTGCGTGCAAAAGCGATGAAAGAAACCTGCTCAGGTGCATATGAGGATAAGGCTCTCAAAACAATAAAAAAGCCACTTAATTGCCAAGTAGCTGCAGACCTATGTAAGTCTTGGCTTGACTTGCAGGCAGTAGTACCAGGGTAGCTCAGCCAACTTTGACTATGGTGGAACTGGTCTACCCAGTTCAAGGAGCCCACTGTTCACCCACTGTTCCTGTTTGATCAGTCTGTGACTATAAAGACACTTCTGGTGTGCAGTCAGGACCAAAGTGACACACAGCTATGGGCTGTCCACTATTTCTTTTTAGAAGCAGTTGTCATCCCCCTCCTTTAGCTAGCCTGATGCTGGACAAACAAAACCTGGCAGAAACCTAGGGCCAAGTCATAACCTTTGCAGTATCTGCCGAGACCTCTGGAATGCTGGCTCAGGGACGTGAAAGGCCGGGTGACTCAGAATATCTTGCTGGAGAAGCCATGTAAAGACACTGGTTGACAATCTAATGGCATTCTACCATCCAGATGTCCCACCATGGCCCCGTATGTGCAAGCAAAGCTCTATAGGACCAACTTCACTGGCACAAAAAATCTAATTCCTGGCCCAGGAAACTTCTAAGATACACCAAGAGCTTGTTCTGAGATAGTCAGAAGTGGTCACCAAGGTAAAGTAACAAATATGTGCCTAATTGAAACCATTCTACAGATCACTTGGCACTGAATATGACATAAGAGACAGCAACCAACCAACCCATCCCCCAAATCATTTTGGATTTTTTTTAATCCTTTTATTATTCTTTTTTAACAAACGGCCCCAGGGATAGGGGACGAGGGGAGGGGAGAGGAGGGGAAGCGAGGCACCAGCCCCACAACCCTTCCCCACCCACCCCTTTCCCCCTTATATATTTATAATCTATATACATAAGCCCCGGGGGGTGGGGGGCCAAGGGAACTCCCTCAGCGGGGTGGGGGCAATCCAGGCTCCTTGTCCCCTCTGGACCCAGGCTCCTCGGCCCTTCGGGATGGCCCTTCTCGAGAAGGTGGCCCTGTCCGCTCCCAAGGCTTCGGCATCCAGCGCAGGGCATCTGGTGGGGAGGCCTGGGGGGTGGGCACATGTGGAAGTTAAGTCAGACAGGGAGGTCAGGGATGGAAGGGCAGGAACTCAGGAGGAAACTCAACTCGGACTTGTGCCCGAGAAACAGGGGTTTCTCCTTCACCTGCTGGTAGAGGTCGATGCGCTGTGTGCGGAAGACTCCGCTGTAGGTGGAAGGTGGGGCCTTGAGACGGGAATTGAGGCCAGAGAAAGACCTGGAGAAAAGATATTTGAGGCAACCTTCAGACTCACCTATGGTCCCCAAAGAAAGTAAATCATTGGGGATAGATGGGCAGTCCGTACCCCCATTCCCTTCTCTTGCCTTCCAGATGGGGGAGTCCGTGATGACCCAGGTCCCCCAAGGTTGCTATTCAGTTTTCGATAATCCTGGAACGGCTTCAGTTCTACTGGGTGCAACTGAAGGAAAAAAGTCTCGTGAGCGTCCTGCCTCTCCACTTCTTCATCCTGACACTGAATCCTTACCCCTGAGTCTCGGGGCTCCCTAGCACTTCTGCTCCTGTACCTTACCTCTGCTCGCCCCAAGCTAGGGCCGAAGGGCCTGGCAGGTGAAGGCAGCACCCGAGTAGCAGGAGCGGGTGGGGGCCGCACGGCCAGGCTGGGGGGCTGCAGAGGAGGGCCCACCGGTAACAGAGAGAGGGGGGGTGGGGCAGGAGGCGGCGCCGGTGGCAGGGAGCCAAAGTTCACCACAGGCAGCTGTGAGTCCACCATGGGCAGAAGCATCTGTAATGAGAAACATGGGTGTGTGTGCTGGGGGCAGGGAGGAATGTCAGAAAACCAGGAAGAGTCCAAACAAGTAACAAACAACGCCAGAGTTGGAAAGCGAAGCGCACAAAGGGGACTGAGAAGATAAAAGGTACCTGCTGGGCAGGAGCCCCTGAGGGGAGGAAGCCACTTTGGCCACCAGGTTGCAGAGGAGCAGAATAAAAATCTGAGGGGGATGGCAGATCCTGTCGCACCTGTTGGGGAACAGGGAGGACAATGTCAACTCCCCCCAAAGCACCCCAACTCCTACCCCTAAGCCCAGCATCCGCCTGCCTCTCACCTGAAGCAAGGGTGGGTCTGGCAGAGGGCTAGGGCAGAAGGCTGGAGAGTAGAGAAAGGAAGGTGGAGGGTAGAGAACTCCAGCCGGCAGCTTCCCCAGCTCCGTTGCTTGCAGTGCGGAGAAATCCAGAAACTGGCCCTTAACAGCTACCCCTGAGAGCAGTGCTGAGGGCGGGGCTGGGCCCGTGGGGAGGTACAGGGGCTGTGATCTGGAGGGAAATTGGGCCAAGGCGGGGGAGAGAGATCAGGAACCAGTCAACTCCTTTAGTCTGAAGTGGAAGTCCACCACCCGCCAGGTACCCTAGAAGTGTCTTCCCCTTCTCTCTTTCCCTGAACACAGTTCCATGTCCTTCTGAGATAAGTCTTACCTGTAAGTGTGCAGCGAGGGTGTCCCAGGACGGAAGCCTCCACTGTTGGGATGTAATTGAGAGTCTATGGCTCCTCCTGAGACCTGCAGGAGAGCAAGAATGGAACAGCTCGTTTTCCTGGTCAAGAAAAACTCACCCACCCCACCCACTACAGCAAAAGCAGGAAGGAAAATTTTAAAAACTGCAAATGGGAAAGGCTTGATTTTAGGGGACAGCAAACAGAGAGAGGTTCTTGAATAGGAGGCAAGACCTACCTGAGAACTGGGAGGCCCAGGGCTGCCATAGAAGATCTCAGGGTACAAGCGCTGGCCTGAGGAGCTGGTCTCGGGGCCACAGTGCCCAGAAGCCAGGCTCTTGGATTGTGGCTCAGCTGAGGCAGAAGCACTGGGGAGCAGCTCCCAGTCTCGGGCCATGGGAATGGCCTGGGAAGGAGACGACTTGTCAAGAGGGCCATCTGCGCAACCTGGATGCCCAGGTCACTCCCAGACACTCTCCTCCAGGTGTCCAAAGCCTGTCCTCAAAAACTCACTCTCCCACTTACCTCAGTAACTGATGCCGTTAGCTCCTTCTCTGCTTTTAAACTGTCTCCCACCACCAGGCACAAGTCTGAGTCCTGTGATCACGAGGCAGGGGAGATGGTCCACGATTCAGACACGTGTCCTCCCCCACTTCCAGTCCTTTCCCTCTCTCCACCCAAGCCAAGACACCCCGATTCAGTCCACACAGACCTTATCATTGGTACCAAACTGGACTGGAGGACCAGGTCGATGGGACGGCCGGAGGGAGCCAGGTTCTGGGCCTCGGTCTGTACGCTGCAATCGTTCTGTACCAATGGGCCCAGGGGGCAGAGGCTGCTCCCGGGGCAGCTCCTGAGTGGAACAACACAGTGAAGTAGGGGTGGGGGGAGGAAAAAGAAGCTCAAATCAGCACACACAGGCAGAGAAAAAGGGAGACAAAAGCAAGGCCAAAGTCCCAGAAACATTCTTATCCTTTCTTGGTCGTTTACCTTTCTGTCCCCATCATGGGGGGCAGGTGGCCGTCTCCTAGGAGGTTCAGAGGGTTCAGAGCCAGGTGGACCCTCACCAGGAACAGCATTCAGGGGTGAGGGGCCTCCAGGTCGCTTGGGGGGCCCTTCTGCTGCCCCCTTGAGTCCTCCATCAGGGGAACTTCGCTGGCTGCAGGGACCTGATGACACCTGAGAATCCCCACTCAGGTCCACCCCACTGTCAGACTGACTCATCTGAGAGGAGTGGAGAAGGAGTTAAGTCAGAGCAGGAAGCACCCCAATACCTGAATGAGGTACACACATACACAAACTATAGAAAGGAGACGACTATGTGACGGAACAGCCCCACGCTCATCCCAGGACAGTGGGGCAAGTAGGGCCGGTGCTCAACAACATCAGCTCAGACACTCCCTCCCACTCTCACTCACCTCTGTGCCAGCCACATCCTCAAAAGGACTCAGGGGTTCCATCCAAGGCTCCATGGAGCCAGGCTGGTAACTCTTTCGGCTAGTGGCTGGGAAAAGCACCAACACACAGAAGTAAGACAAGACAGCTCTATGGTCCATCTTGCTCTAAGTCCTCTAACACAGTCCTTCCTTCTCAGCTGAACTCACCAGTATGTAAACGATTCCAGATGTGAGGGGTCAGGGCCTCTGTTCCTGCATCTCTGGACTCCCCTTGAGGGCTTGAGCCCTCGGGTTTGGGGCCCAAAAATCCAGAGCTATGAGAAGGTGGCAATGATTCCTAAAAATCAGAGTCCAGAAACAAAACATGAATGAGATGGGAACTGGGCAATGCAAGCAGCTAGGACACAGAGCCACACGTGTGGGGCAAAAAGGGTGATGAGAAATAAGCAGTGACCAAAAAAAAAAAAAAAAAAAAAAAAGCAGTGACCAACACTGAGAATTTGGGATGAAAACACAGTGACATAAATAGGAAAAAGAGTGGAGAGAACATGAAGTTAGAGCTTTCTAAAGTGAGAGCAGTGAAATACTTCAATCCAGTCCCTCACCTCCTGCAGCAGCTCCGGTTTCCTAGGTGGCCGCTCTCGCCGTTTGGGGGGGAAGGGATTAACACCAGCAGAGTCCCGGGCAGTCCCGCCCATCCCCCTCACCATCGGCCCTGGTTCTTCGAAGTGGGGGTCTGGGGAGAAAAGGAAATCCATCAGCGTCTGCCTTGACTATCACCAAACTGAGCTTTGCCCTCTGTACTCCACCTCCCAATCCTTCCACCCTCTGTGCAGACACCCAGCACCAGGACTCCTGGGCCACACTCTTCCACCCTTCAGCACCTGGCCCTCTCTGGGAACCCTTAGCCCTTCCAGCTTACCTGAACTGACGTCGTCATTGTTGGCCCTCTGAGGGTCATACTGGGCGGGGGGCCGAGGAGAGGGGCCTTGAGGGGCTTGGGGAGGCCCAGACTTGGGCCTTGGGTGCCCCACTGGCGCAGCTGCACTTCCTTGGCGGCTGCTGAGCTGAGCCAGAGCCTGCTGGATGCCAGCAGGGTTGCTGTGGATAACTTGGTCCAAGCGGAAGACCGCAGAACTGCTGGGGGGCGGGGGAGGCAGAGGGAGCCCTGGGGTACGTTCCTCTGGGGGACGGCTGAAGAGAACAAAGAATCAGCTCCAGTATTTACAAACTGTTACGGTTTTCTCTACAATTCTCTTCCACCGCTTCACCTTCAGCCTGTTCTGTGCTAAAATCCAGGTGTTTCTGATCACTTTTTTTCTGGCTGCACCACGCAACTCCTGGGATCTTGGTTCCCTAACCAGGGATCAAACCAGAGCCCAGACAGTGAAAGCACGGAGTCCTAACCTTGGAACCTCCAGGAAACCCTTGTTTTCCCACACTAAAGAAATTCTACTCATACAGGTGCACAGAAAGGAAAACAAGGAATATGGGGGTTTCCGATGCTGTCCACTGCTTTCCAGCCACTTCACCTAAACACAGGTGACCTGGTGCCTAACAGCTTTCCCCAGGTACTGATCTCCAATTCCACTGCATCCAACCCGACTTCTCTAACAGGTTTTCTCCCCTCCCCCAACCTAACAACTCAAAGAATAAACCACCACCTGCCTGTACCCACCTTCGGTTCTTGGGAGAGGGCCAGCTCCTCTTGTCCCCTCGCCCTGGGCCGGCCCTCCCTCCAGGACCCCCACCACCTCCTCCACTGCTGCCGCCACCGCCACCAGACTTGCTGCTTGGGCCTGGGCGCCGGTTCTGCCTCTCCATGCCGGGTCGCTGACTCGAAAAGCTCCGCTTGCTCAAATCCTTAGCTCTCTGGCTCAGATCTCCACGGGACATGGTTGAAATGCCTGATCCAGCACCGCCTCCACTCCCTCCATGAGTCCCCACAGCTTTGGGGGTCAGCAGTGCTGGTGGGGGAGCCTCCTTGTCCCCCCGCCGCTCGCTGGCAAAGTCGCTGCTCTCAGAGGCTGTCTCCCACTCTTCGTTGGCTTGGTCCGAGTTCTGGTTTGACAGATCAGGAGACTTGGCCGCTGCCCGGCGAGGTGGTGGGGGTACTGCTACTGTTGTGAGGGCCTCCTCTGACCCAGGTGTAGAGGCTGGAAGAACTAGGGAAGAGGGCTTGCCCTCAGCCCCTCTGGCAGCATTCTCTCGTTCCTGTTTCAGTCTCCGGAAACGAGGTGGTTTGTCCTGCTGCTGAGCCCTCCCGTGTCGCCTCCTTCTGGGCCGCTCCCCATCTTCCACACCCATGCCTACGTTGTTGCCTCCACTGCTGCCTCCTCGGGCCATAGGGGACAGGGGCCCCGGGATCAGCTTCTCTTTCAAAGGCTCCTTACTTGGTGGCATAGGACCTGTTGGAGGCTTCTTTGGAGCCAGGGACTTGGTTGGGGGGCTCCAGCCGGGGCAAATGGGGGGAGGGGGCCGCCCACCCCCTCGACCCCGGCGGGATGGCACCCCTCTGGGAGTGAAGACTCGCCCACCTCGGGCAGTGGAAAAGCGGGCTGGGGCTGGTGAAGGGGGTGCTCCTGATGATGGAGGAGCGAGAGGGACCTGTGTAAGTACTCCTTCCTTGGGAGTGGGGGCCTCCTTGTCTGAGGGGGCCAGATCGCTCTCATGGGTCTCACTGCCTGTCTCTGAGCCCCGCTGCCGGCGCCGCTTGGGGATTTCTTCATACTCCGAACCCTCACTCCGTGTCTCGCTGGCAGTGCGGCCTCGGGGAGGAGGATGGTTTGGTCCCCCTGTCCCACCTCCACGTCCATCATCTCCTCGAAACTCTCGGTAACTGCGGAACTCTCGGCTTCGGGCTCCCCGCCCCCGTCCCCCATAGGTCCCCCGAAAACCCCTCCCTCTGGCAAAATACTCCCCTCGGCCCCGACCCCGGCAAGAGGTAGGACCCACTCTTTCATAGGAATAGTCCCTCCGAAGCCTTGGGGCAGGGGAAAGATTCCCACTGGGTGGGGTCTCCTTGGGGCCACCTATCTTTCCCTTTGCTATCTTCAATGGGTCTGGCTTTGGAGCCTTGGGGGTTTCATCCCCCTGTTCAAGGGGCTTGGGGTTAGGGGGCAGCTCTTCAACTTTCGCAGGCGGTGGGGGTTTCTTTATCGGCCCAGCCCGGCGGGGAGGGGCCCCTGGCTCCTCTGGAGGGATCCCACGACGACTGCTGCCTGGGCGTGGGCCCCAGCGGGTCTCTGTGCGGTTCTCTCTGCGAGGTGGCGGGGGGCCTTGGCCTCCAATTCCGCGGGAAGGCTTTCGACCAGTTTCTGGCCCTGTCAGCTGCGGAGCCTCCTCCTTGGGAGTTTCCTTCTTGGGTGGTGGAGCTTGCATCTTGGCTGCCTCCTCATTGCCTGGGGGCCAGGGGAGTGGACGGGGCCCTGGGGGAGCTGGCTCCTCCAGAGGAAAGCGAGGGATTGGAGGCCCAGGCGCTCCATTCTCAGGAAAGCCTGGATAACTGGCCAGATAGGGTGGTGGGGGAGGTACTGGAGGGGTCTCACTCCTGAAGAGGGAGACAGAAAAGATGGAAGTAAGTATCTCAAGACGAGGAAAATGAACTAGGTGGGAAAACAGAACACTTTATTATGACCCAAACACTCCTTTCATGTTTATTCCTATCACTTCACCGATAAACCAAAATACCCATTCTTCTAGATATGTTTGCTAGAAACCCTCCCATTTCTCTACTCACACTCACCTCATCCCCTTCTCATCCTCATCAGCAGCCTGGCGAAGTGGTGAAGTAAGTGGGCGGGGGTCAGCAGGTGTGGTGGTGAAGACATCTCCTACCCAAGCCAACTTTGGATCCACTGGTGGGGTGCCCCGATCCCGTAAGAGAGGGGGTGCATGGCGCTCAAATGGCTCTGAACTTGAGCCCCCACTGTCTGAACGCTCCCGGGGAACTAGGCCTGAGAAAACCAAACAGTATGAGAAAACCTAACCTTTTTTATGTTACAGGCCCTCCAGCCCCAAAATCACCTCCCCAGTTCAATCCTCCACACCAGCCCAGTCAATGCAGTGCCTCCATCTCCTGAGAGGCAGTGCCTGCTCTCCTAAAACGTGGTGAACCACTCAGCTTCCCTACAGGTCAATCTATCAATCCCTCCAACCAGGGAAATCTTCGGTTAGGTGGGCGTCACTACTTCATTCCTGTTACAAAGAGCTATCTCAGGAGTGCTAAGCTCCCCTCTTGACTGGTTGCCCTTCATCCCCACAGCAAGATGAGGATACCTACTTCCCAAGACTCAGGGGTCCCCGACGCCCTACCTCATCTATGGTGCCTTACCAGAGGGATGCACACCAGGAGGGTAGAAGTCCAGAGGGGGCCGGCCTTGGAGGAGCCGAGGGTCCACATAAGGAGGAATCATCATCCAGCGGGGATCAAAGTTCATAGGGGGCATGGGCGGGGGCCGGCCCAGAGCACCTGGGTACAGGGCCTTGGGGGGCGGGGGTGGAGCCTGTGGAGCCGGCACAGCCCCCATGGTCACAGGCTGCGGTGGAGATGGGGGCACTGGGGTAGGCTGGGCAGAGCCCTGCTGCTGCTGCTGCCACTGCTGCTGCTGCTGCTGCTTCAACAGCTGCTCCTAGGGAAGGACAAAAGGGAGTGATAGGCGTCAAAGGCCCAACCAGAACACAGGACTAGCAAAAACAAAACCCACACCAATGTGACACTTGGGACTAGATAGAAACTAGGGTGACACAGCAGAGACAGAACTGGGAGAGGGACCCAGGAGGTAACTTATGGATAGATATGGATATTAGGCTAAATACTGAAATAAATGGATATATGGATAAATACTGAAACCGAGGAGAGAAGCAGCCCTTAAGTAATTTAGTTTCACCTGCTGCTGCCGCTGGAAACGAGGAGGCAATGATTTCTGATATTTGGGATAGCCCAATCCTTGGCTGGGGGGCTGCCGGGTGGGACCAACTCCATCACCCTTGGCTTCCACTTTTGGGGCTGGGGGTGTGGCAGGGGAAGGAACCTCTTCTGGTGGTTCAGGACCCTCTTTTGAGGGCACTTGGGGTTCCACTGCATTGAAAAAAAGATAATCAGAGCAATCTAGTCCACCAACAGATATTCCATGAACACCCCATAGTTTCAGCACTCACTTCTAGCACCTCCTCTAACAATAAGACCATCCCATTTAAAACCCATAAAAACACTTCAAGGTCTCTCAAAAGCCAATGGCGGTGGTGTTAATTTTCCATGAAATCATCAAAAGTAACACTTCCTTCGGCGTTGCTCCACTCTAGGCCTATAGGGAAGTGGTTTTAGATTACTACTTATTCAGGAACTCAGGTAAGAAAACCTTTCCCCCTCCTATGTCCACAGAAGCAAAAAGATCCACTTCACCCCTACCAGTGACAGTCCTACGAACTGACACTGCCTTTTATATCCTTTACTCACATCCTTACCACCTGCACCCTCAACCCCAAGAAGACAGAAGATCTACCCATCACCATCTCCATCATACCTGCACTGGCTTCGAAGCTACCACTGCTGGTGCTACTGGTGCTGCCCCCACCACTCACTGCGGTGGGAGTCGGAGCCACACCTGGAGTGGGGGTGGACTGGGCAGGAGAGGACTGTGCCGGCTCTTCTGGTTCTTTTTCAGGTGTCGGAACTGGGGCCGGTGGAGGAGCTGGAGGCGTGGAAAGTTCTTTGGGGACTGCAGGTGGTGGAGCGGGAGCAGGAGGGGTAGCAGGTGGTGCAGTAGGCTCTGCTTTGAGCCGCTTGTCAGGTGCCCCAAACTTCTCATCAAGTCGCTTGAGCTTTTCAGCACAGGCTGCCCTGCGCTCCTCCTGCATGCGCCGCTCCTCTTCCTCTCGCCGGCGCCGAGCCCGCTCCACAGCCAGGGAGATTTCAGACGAAGACTGCTTTCGCCGCTGCCGCCAAGCCTCATCCTCGTCTTCGGGTGCTGGAGGTTTGCAGGGAGGGCCCCCACGATCCTGTCAGTGGGCAGACCCAGCAGGGCCAGAGGTGTCAGTTACTATGTTTCTTACGATCTCTTTCACAGACTGATCAACTGTCTTTAGCTGCAGCTGCAAAGACCAGGCCTTGGGGTTGATGGCCTCTCATGGCAGGGACAAACTCATCATCCTAGTCTTTTTATTTCTTCCTTCTCAAGACCCCAAAGACCCCAGGTGTCCTTGTTTTTCCTAATTAGCATTCCAATTTCTCTCTTCACTCTAACTCGCCTAACACCAATGATGTTCCAAACCTTTTCAGATATGCTCCACAGCTCTACACTTACTGCTGCCCATTTCTGGCCCTCCCTCCAGCTTCCTCTTATTACTGCTGCTTCAACTACTCAGCTGAAACTAGTCTCCCCCAAGTGACCCTCTCAACCCCTCATTGTAGACACTCACTGGGTAGTCCCCAGGGGGGCCCCAGTTCCCGGCGGGGCCTCGGTGGGGTGGGGGTGGGGGAGGCTTTGGGGCAGGAGGTCCCGGCTCTGTCTCTGGAGGCCGAGAGGTCTCTGCCCAGGCCGTCTTGGGAGGGGGCGGTTCGCTGCCGGGGGAGTTGCCCTTTTTGCCATCTGCTTCAGGGGGCCGTTCCTCACCAGCAGCTGACTGGGACTCCTTGCTGTGAACAGACCAACAGTGGAATTAAAATCAGCTGCAACCCAGCTCCTTTAAGAGTATATTACCATGAGACAAACTGAGCCCCTCCACTCCCCAGAGAGCCCTGAACTCACTGGCCCTCAGCTCCCTCTTCATCGGAGTCTCGCCCATCTTCCTCATCGCTGAACTTGAGCTTCTCAGTGTAGTCGACCTCCTCATGGGCCCCTGAGGCGAAAAGTGAAGCACGGTAACCCCAGCATCCTGAGCTCCCATCTCGAGCATCACTACACGACTGGATGTGCTACCAAGGCCAACTGCCCTCTTCCCACTGGCATCTAGATCCATGACTGTCAATCTCACTCCTGACTCCTTCTCCGCCAGGATTTGGCTTTCCTCCAGGTATCTGCCCTACCCCTCAATGTCTACTTTTCTCCCACAATGATCCACTGTTTTCTCATCAGATTTTGCTTTTTAAAACTGAAATACTTGGGAATTCTAGTGGTTAGGAATCCACACTTTCACTGCCAAGTGCCTGTGTTCAATCCCTGGTCAGGGAACTAAGATCCCACAAGCTGTACAGTGCGGCCAAAACCAACCCAACCCCCCAAAACAAAACTAAAATACCTGGTCCTTAACATCCACTCACCTGCCCAACCATCATCATTCTCCTGGTCCAACTGGTCAAACTCTTTGAGATTATCTTCTTTAAGAATGGAAGGCCGACCCACTGGCTCTACAAGACGCATTGGTGGCCCTGACCCTCGGGGGCCTGCCACTCGGGGGAAACGGCTGTGTATGAAAAGGGAAAGGAGAGAAGATAAAAGAACACTGGATTGTATAATCACAGACTGAGCCTCCTGACTAGAAAACCATCTTCTCCCCAGCAGGCTTCCCCTGTCCCCAAGCACAAACCCAGACCTAGACTACTCACCTGGGCCCATCGGGCGTGGGGTATCTATAAGGCCCCTGGGGTCCATAGGGCGGAGGGAACGGGAGATATGGGGGATACATCTGCAAAAGGGCCCAAGAGTAGCCGCTTAGAGGAGCAGCCAAACAGCCTACCACAGCCCTAAACCTATCATCCTTCCACCCACATAGACCTCTGCTTTCCAGCTGTCCCCTCCAAAGACTAAGTTGTAACTCCTAACTCTCTAGCTTCCAGCACAATCAATCCAAAACAAGATATCCAAACTTACGAAGGGCGGCATCATTCCGCGGTAGGGAGGGAACTGGGGTGGGCCCGAAGGCTGCAGTCCACCCCGGGGGTCATGGCCGTGATGAAGTTTGGAGTCCGGGCCCTCCAGCTCATCAGGGCCACGCCCACCTCCGTCCCTCCAAGTTGTAGAATCTGTATTTTGGAAAAGACAGAGAGTGAACATAGCTGAAAATGATGGGGAGAAAGATGACTAAGCCAGCACTTCACTCTGAAATGGAATAAGGTAATGTCCTGGTCAAAAGGTGGATTCCTAACTCATTTACTCACTAATAGTGGCCACTCACTTTGGGGGCGGAGGCTTGGTCCGGGCCCAGACGACTGTTCGGCAGACTCCCTTTCCTTGGCAGCCTTGTCCTGGTCGCCAGCCGCCTGCAGGGTCGGAAATTCCTCTCGAGAGAATCGTGACAGTAGGCTTGATGCCCTTCCACCTGTTGGGGTTGAGGTACAAAAGTAAGAGACACAAGTATCTTTACTGAGGATGCACTGTGAAAGTGGAAGATTGATAGATACAAGACCCAGTTCTGCCTCCAAACTTACCCCCTATGTATTAGGTGTTCATTCCTCAAGAAACAGGATCAGTTTGGGGATACCTACCTCTTTATATAAATCTGCGACAAATCTTGCTCATGTGTCTCCCAAGAAAACCAAATATGTGACCCAAAGTTTTGCCAATAGAGTATGAGGACACTTTGCTGAAGGTACCGTGCAGGACTCCTGCCTACTATGGTGCCCAAAGAGACCTCCTCAAACAGCCTTGCACTCACCATCTCCATGTGCTCCATGGGTGACGCTGGCTTGTGCCCAGGACTTTACCCCGCTTGGAACCGAAGGAGTGTTCTGGGGAGGCAGAGAGATAACAATGACATGATGAGGAGCTACAAGCCATTCTTGCCCCTGCTCCCTAAATAACACCCAGTTCTTCAGATACCTCGGGGGCTGCTGGCGGTCGTTTCGATTGGTTGGAGGCAGGCGTCTGTGAAGCCGGCAGTGGCTGCGATTCCGGCTGCTGAGCGGTTGAGGCATCGGAACTGAGGGGATGGTAGGATGGGAAGGTTATTCAGAGTCTGAGATGGTACTGGCTCCTCTGCTTCTCCAACTGGTGGAGGACAGGAACCGAACCCAGGCCTTCTCACTACTTTTTACAAATTTTAGGACAAAATACCATAAGCTCATCAAGCTTGCATAGACTGTCATCTGTTCTTCAAACTTTCCTTACCCCTGACAGAAAGCTAAAAGTACCGTTCCTTAGGCATTTAACAGGAGTCCTGCAATAGGCAGGAGAGGGTCTTTCCTCTTTGCCTTGGACTCTCATCTGGCCACGTTAGACCAAGCCCCAATTCATCCTGAAGTTCAAAGTTAAATATTCCTAACTCTAGATTCCCCAGGTCTCCATCTACCTCTTGGGGTCGGACTGCTCCTGTTTGCTTGCCCATCCTGTTCCGTCTTTCGGCACTAGTGAGACATTAGGGTCATTGCCTTTGTTCTCGGCTTTCAGGCTTGGAAGGTTGGCCGGGGGTGGCATACGCCGAGCAATGGCAACTTTCCCGAGACTCTGCAGGCCATGGCGAGGGGCAACTGGAGAAAAGGTGGAAAGAGAATGGAAAATGCCTCTAATGGGAAATCTGACAGCATCTTACCCGAGGTCCCATAAACAGACATCCCCAAAATCTTCTCTTAGAAACCTTCTCTCCCTTTGCCCTAGGCAATCTCCGAAATTCTATCAGCAAGGAAGGCTGAAAAGCTTTACACTCAGTAATTCTATGTGGGATGGTTGATCTTGAGCCTGCAAGGAGCAAGCTGGCCCTAGACTTCTCCAAGTCCACATTTCTTTGCCTCCAATTCTTACGTGTCCAAAGACAGAAAACCACAGACACGCCTTTGTAGGAGGATGCTGGTGTGCACTCAAAGCACAACGTCCCCTATGGGACAAACTGGAAAGTCTCTAGTGTTCCTCTAACCTTTTGATATATGTATTACAGGTGTTTCCCTTCAAAGAGCTCTGAAATACATGACCCATTCATGCTCATCCTCCAATAATTAGGAACATCAGTGCAGGACCCTCACCAGCGGGTTTCTGGATCTCTAAGGACTTGCCCTTATACGTATCAAACAGGTTGAGCGAGGAATACTTCTTTCCATCCTTCCCCTTGGCAGTCGGCCCCGAGCGATCGGACATTGCGCTGGAAGCTCATTGAGTACGTTGGGTCCTGCAGGCGCCTCCCCCAAAACGTGCCGGAGCCTGTGACCAGACACCAAGTGTTTCACACTCTGCTCCACCAAGGGCCTCCCAATAGAAGCCTAGATGCTCCCTCTTATTCTTATTGGGGCTCAGATATATGGCCCTCTTATGCCTCTTCCTCCAGCCTATTCAAACACCCCAGTTCCTTTAAGCAACCATCCTATCTTCTTAGTTCCCCACAGAGCCCAAATGCCATATTCCCTCTTTCCCCCAGACACCCCTTGCCAAGAAAACCCAAATAAAAATCCAGTACCTTCCTAGTATAAACACTCTCCCCTCTGTGCCAGTCTATAAAGTGTAGCAACCTCATTATGCCCACAATAATCTCTCTCCATCAAAATCATTTCAGAGACCTACAATAAAAACAGCAAGTCCAAGCCCTAGAGAAAACCAGAGAGAGGCAAACAGCTCCATCATGTAAGGAAGAGAGATTTAGCTCTCCTACTCATTAAGACACCAGCTTCCTAAGTTTGCCCCTGGTTCTAGTCCCTGCAGTCTCCCTCCCATTTGCGGAGGTTTTGCAGGAAGGTATGCAGGAGTTTAAGGATTTTATGAGCTTGCTCAGCCAGACTGGGGGTTGGTGCCAGAGAATTCCTCAGGGAACAACTGGGGCACTACATACTCCCAAGCTACAGAATCAGGTATTTTGAATATTCCATCTTTTCCTACACTTGCCCCCATCCCAGCTCCTGGAAAAAAGTTTGTCTGCAGATGGAATACTGGTGGGCTCTGGTTTACCCTACATACACGTGGGTAAAACAAAGCATATGGATCCACGTCAAGAATACCAGGTAACCATGGGGCGAAGGCTGGAATCAACTTCATTTTCCTACCCACCATCAGCAGTCATTTCTTTCCCTGATTCTCCTTGCTCCCCAAGCCGACCAAACTCCCCAACATCAGTTAGTGTTCCTGAGCGACCAGGCATTTGTAGACAACGGGGTAAAGGAAAGAGATAGGGAGTTGGTGAGATAGCCAGACAAGACCAGGATGATAACTAAAATCAAGAACTTTAAGACAGATCAGATGAGGCGAAGGGGGTTGCTTTGGAGGTAAGTTTAAGAAAGCCAGTCTGAAAATTTATGAAGGGAAGGGGATAGAATAACGAAAAAAAAAAAAAACTAAATTAATAAAAGAATTATGAAAGCCGGTGGAAAATAATACACGTAAGCGGGAATGGCAGGAAAAGGATGCAGACCACAGGGAGCAATGTCAGAAAGACCCAGGAGAAAGGAGGGGTTGGGACAGAAAGGTGATAAGGAAGATGAGAAATGAAATAAGCGGAGAAGATATTGAGGAACGTAGAAAGCACAGATGTGGGATAAAAGCAGGGTTCCAGAGTGGGAGTGACTGGACGAGAAGTGGGGCGTCAAGAAAAGGGGACCTTAACGCTGGGTGATAAGAGGGGTCCACTGTGGAGGAAAGAAGACTCTTGAAGAGTAGGACAGTCAGGCGCGGCCCACCCCAGAGCGGCAGCAGGGAAGGGGACCCATAAATAGGGGTGATAGTCCAGGAGCGCAAGGGGGGTGGGGAGTTATGGCCCAGGAGCCGGGGGGAGGTCTCCCCATGAAGCCAGAAGGTGAGTGGGTAGGGGCAGGTTGTCGACTCAGAAATGGGCTAGAGGTGCGAGTCCCAGGGTGGGAGTATCGGAGGGGGAGGGGCAGGCAGGGCCCGGCAGCAGGAGGACAAAATGGCGGCGGCTAATGGCAGCTTCTCCTCCCCCCGGCCCGCCACCGCCGCCGCCGCCGCTGCCACCACCGCTCCCGCGCCGGAAAAGGGCGTTAGCATTCGGCTCGCCCAGACTCACCTGGCCGGGTGCGCGGGGGTCCGGGACCGGGGCCTAGAGGGCTCCCCGGGGTGGGATGGCGGTGGGGCGGGGGCGGATGGCGGCGGATGGCGCCGGGTTCGGCTCCTCCCGTCTCCCTCGCTCACTCCGCGGCTGGGCTCCGACTAACGGCCCATCCGGGCAACCGCCGCCCCCGGGAGCGCCCCCCCTCCCGCCTCCCTCCGCGCCTAGACACGCCCCTTGATTTGCATAAAGGGCGGGGCGCTTTCCACCCTATCCCTCTTTACTTTCAGGGCTGTCCTTTTTTTAAAAAAAAAGCAGAGCGTGCGAAGCTGACACAAGTCATTTGCATAAGGAGGAGGGACTTATAGGCGCTAAGACGCCGGTTGGCTGAAGAGGCAGGCTCCCGGCGTCGGCCGTTGAGACGTGCAGAGGGGGCGGGGATGCGGTGCCGGTCGGCCAGGCTGTTGGGGCGCAGAATTTGCACGACGACTGGGGGGAGAAAGAGGCGGAGCGTGCGTAGTGCGTTCGTGGAAAGATGGGAACGGAGAGACGTAGAGACGCCAAGAGTGGAAGGAAACGATGCTAGGCCTATAGTAGTATCCGCGAAGAAGATAGAGCTAGAAGACTGGGCGGAAGGGATTAGCTGCCGGAGGGCGGAGCTTACGTAACCAGGGAAGAGCTCCAACTCACGCTTATCTTCGCGAGAGGTGAAAGCATGAGGGGGCGGGGCCTTCATTTATTAAATCACGTCATGCAAATAAGGTGGATTGACAGGCCAATCCAAGAGTCCAGGGGAGTGCATCGCGGAGCATAGGCATTCTGTGAGTAGTTCTACTTATTTGCATAATATATGCAAATCGTTTGGACAAAGATAGGGTACAAATAGCCTATTCCTCAAAATATTGGCAACTAATGACTAAGACTGGCATTTAATTTTATAATATATAATTTTCATGAATATATTTGTATATCTGATATTATTGGCAGTTTCCTTTATAACGGGTTTAATTCTGTGAAATGCGGTATCATTCCCCTCCTTTGTCTCCTGTTACGTGTGTGTGTGTGTGTGTGTGTGTGTGTGTGTGTGTGTGTAGTCGCTCAGCCGTGTCTGACTCTTTGGGACCGCATGGACTGGAACTACAAGGACTGTAGCCTTCCAGGCTCCTCTGCCCGGTGGAATTTTCCAGGCGATCTTGAACTGGCTTCCCGTTTCCTACTCCAGGGGATCTTCCCAACCCAGGTATCGATCCCGTGTCTCTTGCGTCTCCCACACTGGCAGAGAGCCACCTGGGAAGCTCTGTTACTCGTGTGTGTGTGTGTGTGTGTGTGTGTGTGTGTGTGTGTGTGTGTATGCGTGTGAGCGCTCGCGCGTGCTGAGTCCTCTCCGACTCTGCAAACCCATGGATTTATTCTGCTCTAATCATACCCCCTGCTTGTTCAGCAAAGCATTCAACAGCTATTTTTTACCCATTGCTGCTGCTGCTGCTAAGTCGCTTCAGTCGTGTCCGACTCTGTGCGACCCCACAGATGGCAGCCCACCAGGCTCCGCCGTCCCTGGGATTCTGCAGGCAAGAACACGAGTGGGTTGCCATTTCCTTCTCCACTGCGTGAAAGTGAAAAGTGAAAGTGAAGTCGCTCAGTCGTGTCGGACTCTTCGCGACCCCATGGACCACAGCCTACCAGGTTCCTCCGTCCATGGGATGTTCCAGGCAAGAGTACTGGAGTGGGTTGCCATTGCCTTCTCCGTTTTACCCATTAGGTATATATTAAAAAATAGGTGTTTCCCTGTTAAAGAACCTGCATGCAACGCAGGAAACCCAGGTTGGATCCCTGGGTGGGGAAGAAACCCTGGAGAAGAAAATGGAAAACCACTCCATTTCTTCAGTATTCTTGCCTGGAGAATTACATCGACAGAGGAGTCTGGCAGGCTACAGTCCATGGGGTTACAAAAGTCGGACACGGCTGAGCAATTAACACATACACACGTAAAATAGATTTTTATTAAAGCAGTTGTAAGTTTACAGAATAATTAAGCAGAAAGTACAGAGAATGCTAGTATATTCCTTCCCCTGTCCCAGTTTTCCCTATTATTAACATTGTGCATTAGTGTGGCACATTTGTTACAATTGATGCACCAATGGTGATACATTATTTTTTTCTTCCAGTTTTATTGAGACACAATTGACACACAGTACTACATAAATTTAAGATGTGTAGCATAATGATTTGACTTACAAACATCATGAAATGATTACCATATTTAGTGAACATCCATCATCTCATACAGTTACAAACTTAAACAGAAAAAAATGTATTTTTTTCCTCGTGATGAGAACTCTGAAAATTTACTCTTAACAACTTTCATCAGTTTCAATTGTATTTATCATGCTGTATATTACATGTCTAGTATTTACTTACAACTGGAAGTTGATATTTCTTGACTGCCTTCATTCATTCCCCTCTCCCTCCACCACAAATCTGATTTCTTTCTCTGTGAGTTTGTTTTTGAAGTATAGTTAGCCTACAACACTATGTTAGTTCTTGGTATACAACACTGTGATTTAAAAAAATAAAAATATTTAAATTTAAATATTTCAAAATGATCATCATCATAAGTCTAGTTATCTGTCATCATGCATAAGTATTGACTATATTCCCTACACTGTACATTTCATATCTAGGACTCGGTTATTTTGCAACCAGAAGTTTCTGTTGCTTAATGTATACCTATTTCTCTCCTTACCCTTCCCCCAACTACCTGTTTGTTCTCTGTATCTGTGACTCTATTTCTGCTTTGTTACATTTGTTTTATAGATTATACATAAGTGAAATCATACAATATTGTCTTTTTTGTCTGATTTGTTTTACTTAGCATGATACTCTTTAGGTCCACCATGTTGACACAAATGGCAAGGTTGCTTTCTTTTTCCTGGCTGAGTAATATTCCATTACACACACACACACATATATAAAACATCTTCTTTATCTATTCACCTATCGGTGGGCACTCTTAGGTTGCTTCCATATCTTGGCTGTTATAAGTAATGCTTCAGTGAACATGGGGTAAATATATCTTTTGAATTAATGTCTTCATTTTCATCAGATAAAGACACAGGACTGGAATTACTCTATTGTATTGTAGTTCTATTTTTGAAGAATCTCTATATTGTTCTCCATGTCTAGTAGTCTGCCCGTTTTTTAATCTTGTTCTTTCTCAGTGTTGTGACTTTTCATGTTTTTTTGGTGTGTTTCTATACAAATTTTAGAATTATTTGTTCTAGTTCTTTGAAAAATGCCATTGGTATTTTGACAGGGATTGCATTGAATTTGCAGATTGCCTTGAGTAGCATAGTCATTTTAACAATTTTAATTTTTTCAATCCCTGAGCATGGTGCCTTTCCATTTGTTTGTGATGTCTTCAGTTTCTCTCATCACTGTCTTACAGATTTCTGAGTACAGGTGTTTTGCCTCCTTAGTTTGATTTATTCCCAGGTATTTCATTCTTTTTGATGTAATTATAAATGGGACTGTTTTCTTACTATCTCTTTTTGATAGTTCGTTGCTAGTATGTAGAAATGCAACAGATATCTGTGTATTAATTTTATATCCTGCAATTTTACCAGATTCATTGGTAAAGTTGCAAATTTTTAAACTTACCAAATTCATTTAGAATTTTCTATGTATATCATCTTCAAACTGACAGTTTTACTTCTTCCTTTCTAATTTGAATTTCTTATTTCTTTTTCTTGTCTGACGTCCTATAGCTGGGACTTCCAATACTATGTTGAATAAAAGTGATGAGATCTTAAAGGAAATGTTTCAGCTTCTCACCATTGAGTATGATGTTAGCTGTGGGCTTGTCATTTATGGTCTTTATTATGTTGAGGTGTATCCCCTCTATGCCCACTTTCTAGAGAGTTTTAATCATAAATGAATGTTAAATCTGTCACAAGCTTTTTCCTGCATCTATTGAGATGACCATATGATTTTTCCTCCTCAGTTTGTTAATGTGATATTGATTGATTTGTGGACATTGAACCATCCATGCATCCTTCGGATAAATCCCACTTGATCATGGTGTACATGTGTAATGTATTGTTGAATTCCATTTGCTGATTTTTTTTGAGGATTTTTGTATCTCTGTTCATCAGTGATATTGGCCTATAATTTTTATATTTTCGTGGTATCTTTATCTGGTTTTGATATCAGGGTGATACTGGCCTCATAGAATGAGTTCAGAGGTGTTTCTTCCTCTTCAGTTTTTTTGGAATAGTTTGAGAAAGATGGATGTTAAATCTTCTTTAAATGTTTGGTAGAATTCCTCTTTAGTAGAAACATTCTGGTTTTGAACTTTTGCTTGTTGGAAGGTTTTTTTTTTTTTTTTTTTTATTACTGAGTCAATTTCAGTAACTGGTCTATTCATATTTTCTGTTTCTTCCTGATTCACTCTTAGGAGATTGTACATTTCTAGGAATTTGTCCATTTCTTCTAGGTTGTCCATTTTATTGGCATATACTTATTTGTAGCAATCTCTTATGATCCTTAGTAGGTCAGCTGGTAAAGAAATCCTCCTGCAATGCATGAGACCCCACTTCAATTCCTGGGTCAGGAAGATCTGCTCGAGTAGGGATAGGTTACCCACTCCAGTATTCTTGGGCTTCCCTGGTGGCTCAACTGGTAAAGAACCCTCCAGCAATGCGGAGACCTGGGTTTGATCCCTGGGTTGGGAAGATCCAGTGAAGAAGGAAACGACTACCCACTCCAGTATTCTGGCCTGGAGAATTCCATGGACTGTATAGTCCTTGGGGTCGCAAAGAGTCAGATAGGACTTAGCGGCTTTCACTTTCACTTATGATTCTTTCTATTTCTGTGGTGTCAGTTTGACTTCTTTTTCATTTCTGATTTTATTGATTTGGACTCTTTTCCTTGATGAGTCTGGCTAAAGGTTTATCGATTTTGTTTATCTTTTCAAAGAATAACTCTTAGTTTCATTAGTGTTTTCTATTTTTTCTTTATTTCATTTATTTCTGTTCTTATCTTTATTATTTCTTCTCTTCTCCTAATTTCAGGTTTTGTTGTTCTTCTTTATCTAGTTCCTTTAGGTGTAAAGTTAGATTGTTTACTTGAGGTTTTTCCTGTTTCGTGAAGTAGGTTTGTATCACTGTAAACTTCCCTCTTAGAAATATTTTTGCTGCATCCCATGGATTTTAGATCATTGTGTTTTCATTTTCATTTGCCTCCAGCTGTTTTTTAATATCTCTGATTTCTTCAGTGACCCATTCTCAACAACTATGTTCTGAAGACACCAGAGATATGCACAGAAAATTGTAGAAGTAGTTGTTGTCCAGTCAACTGCTCAGTCCTGACCAGCTCTTTTGACTCTATGGACCGCAGCATGCCAGACTCCTCTGTCTTTCACTATCTCCTGGAGTTTACTCAAACTCATGTCCATTGAGTCGCTGATGCCATCTAACTATCTCATCCTTTATCTTCCCCTTTTCTCCTGCCCTCAGTCTTCCCCAGCATCAGGGTCTTTTCCATTGAGTCGGCTTTTTGCATCAGGTGGCGAAAGTATTGGAGCTTCAGCTTTAGCATCAGTCCTGCCAATAAATATTCAGAGTTGATTTCCTTTAGGATTGACTGGTTTGGTCTCCTTCCTGTCTAAGGGACGCTCAAGAGTTTTCTCCAGCACCACAATTAAAAAGCATCAATTCATCAGTGCTCAGTCTTCTTTATCGTCCAACTTTCACATCTGTACATGACTACTGGAAAACCATAGCTTTGACTATATACTTTGTCGGCAAAGTGATATCTCTGCTTTTTAATACACTGTCTAGGTTTGTCATAGTTTTTCTTCCAAAGAGCAAGCGTCTTTTAATTTCATGACTGTACTCATCATCCACAGTGATTTTGGAGCCTGAGAAAATAAAATCTGCCACTGTTTCCCCATCTATTTGCCATGAAGTGATGGGACCAGATGCCATGATCTTAGTTATTTTAATGTTGAATTTTAGGCCACCATTTTCATTGTCCTCTTTCACCTTCATCAAGAGGCTCTGTAGTTCCTCTTCTCTTTCTGCCATTAAAGTAGTATCATCTGCATATCTGAGATTGTTGATATTTCTTGCAGCAGTGTTGAATTCCAGCTTGTGCTTCATCCAGTCCGGTATTTAACATGAGGTACTCAGCATATAAGTTAAATAAGCAGGGTGACAATATACAGCCTTGACATATTCCTTTCCCAATTTTGAACCAGTCCATTGTTCCATGTCCAGTTCTAACTGTTACTTCTTGACTTGCATACAGGCTTTTCAAGAGGCAGGTAAGGTGGTCTGGTATTCCCATCTCTTGAAGAATTTTCCATAGTTTGGTGTGATCCACATAGTAAAAGGCTTTTGTATAGTCAGTGAAGCAGAAGTAGATGTTTTTCTGGAATTCTCTTGCTTTTTCTGTGATCCAGTGGATGTTGGCAGTTTGATTTCTGGTTGCTCTGCCTTTTCTGAATCTAGCTTGTACATCTGTAAGTTCTCAGTTCACATACTGTTGAAGCCTAGCTTGAAGGATTTTTGAGCATTACCTTGCTAGCATGTAAAATGAGTACAATTGTATGGTAGTTTGAACATTCTAGCCTTGACTTTGGGATTGGAATGAAAACTGACTTTTTCCAGTCTCGTGGCCATTGCTGAGTTTTCCAAATTTGCTTGCATATTGAGTGTGGCATTTTAACAGTGTTGTCTTTTAAGATGTGAAATAGCTCAGCTGGAATTCCATCATCCCCACTAGCTTTGCTCATAGTGTTTCCTGAGGCCCACTTGACTTCACACTCCAGGATGTCTGGTTCTAGGTGAGTGACCACACCGTTTTGGTTATCTGGGTCATTAAGACCTTTTTTGTATAGTTCTTCTGTGTCTTCTTACCACCTCTTCTTAATAGCTTCAGCTTCTGCTAGGTCCTTGCTGTTTCTGTCCTTTAGTGTGCCTATCTTTGCATGAAATGTTCCCTGGGTATCTCCAGTTTTCTTGAAGAGATCTCTAGTCTTTCCCATTCTACTGTTTTCCTCTATTTCTTTGCATTGTTCACTTAAGAAGGCTTTCTTATCTCTCCTTGCTATTCTCTGGAACTCTGAATTCAGTTGGGTGTATCTTTCCCTTTCTGCTTTGCCTTTTGCTTCTCTTCTTTTCTCAGCTATTTGTAAGGCCTCCTCAGACAATCATCGTGCCTTCTTGCGTTTCTTTTTCTTTAGATGGTTTTGGTCACTGCCTCCTATGCAGTGTTATGAACCTCCGTCCATAGTTCTTCAGGCACTCTGTCTATCAGATCTAATCCCTTGAATCTATTCATCACCTTTACTGTATAATCATAAGGGATTTGATTTAGGTCATACTGAGTGGTCTAGTATTTTTCCCTGCTTTCTTCAATTTAAGCTTGAATTTTGCAATAAGGAGCTCATGATCTGAGCCATAGTCAGTTCCGTATCTTGTTTTTACTGACTGTATAGAGCTTCTCCATCTTGGGCTGCAAAGAACATGATCAAGCTGATTTCGGTATTGACCATCTGGTAACATTCATGTGTGGAGTCATCTCTTGGGTTGTTGGCAAAGGGTGTTTGCTATGACCAGTGTTCTGCTCTTGACAGAACTCTGTTAGCCTTTTCCCTGCTTCATTTTGTACTCCACGCCCAAACTTGCCTGTTACTCTGGGTATCTCTTGACTTCCTACTTTTGCATTCCAGTCCCCTATGATGAAAAGGACATCTTTTTTTGGTCTAAGGTCTTGTAGGTCTTCACGAACTGTTCAACTTCAGCTTCCTCAGCATTAGTGGTTGGGGCATAGCCTTGGATTACTATGATGTTGAATGGTCTGCCTTGGAAACGAACCAAGATCATTCTGTCATTTTTAAGATTGCTCAGGTACTGCATTTTGGACTCTTTTGTTGACTATGAAGGCTGCTCCATTTCTTTTAAGAGATTCTTGCCCACTGAGTAGATATAATGGTCATCTGAATTAAATTCGCCCATTCCCGTCCATTTTATTTCACTGAATTATATTATAGAAGTAGAGGAATAAGAATTAGACTGTGCCTAGGTAGGTTCAGAAATGTTTCTGAGAAAGTCTGAAAGTGATTAGGTAAAGTTATTAACTGATACGAAGAACTCGTTAAGACTTAGCCAGGTTTGAGGAGCAAGTGCACGTCTCAGGCGTTGTGAACTGATAAGCAGAGACATGGATTTGGAACCTACGCCTGCCTGTCCATTGTGGAAAATGAGAGCGGAAAATTTAGTAAGAATCTGGTAAGAATTTTATCCTGATGCTCATTAAGATGGTTGAGATGAGAAAAAAAAAAAGTGGTTGGGATGACTTCAGTTCTCAAACTTTCAAATGATTCTCTTGTCCCCTTCCCCTGGACAGTTACCACAGCAAAATTTCTTGGAAGCGCTATCCATACTTACTATCTCCAATTTCTCTCCTCTATTTCTTTGTTAAAGCCACTCCAGTCAAGTCTTCATCCCCACCTTCTACTCAAACTGCAAATGTCAAGGGTATCAGCCTCATGGCTTGAAATAATGTTTATATGCTAGTAACTTCCCCAATGTGTATCTTCATCAGAGACCTCACTTTCAACACTGGACTTTTATACACAGCTGTGTACTTGCTATCACCTCTTAGATGTCTAACAGATGGTTTCAAATTCTGTATGTCCAAAAGCAAACATTTTGATCTCTGCTGCTGTTGCTAAGTCGCTTCAGTCATGTCCAACCCTGTGCGACCCCATAGACAGCAGCCCACCAGGCTTCTCTGTCCCTGGGATTCCCCAGGCAAGAATACTGGAATGGGTTGCCATTTCCTTCTCCAATGCATGAGAATGAAAAGTGAAAGTGAAGTCGCTCAGTCGTGTCCAACTCTTCTGTGACTCCATGGACTGTAGCCTACCAGGCTCCGCCATCCATGGGATTTTCCAGGCAAGAGTACTGGAGTGGGTTGCCATTTCCTTCTCCATTTGATCTCTAGTCTTTCAATAACTTCTCTACCCACAGCCTTCACCACCTCAGCTGATGACAGTTTAAAAATTCCAGGGACTTCCCTGGTGGTGCAGTGGCTAACACTTCACACTCCTAATGCAGGGGGTCTGAGTTCAATCCCTGATTGGGACACTATATCCCACATTCCACAACTAAATATCCTGCATGTCACAATGAAGATCAAAGATCCTGTGTGCAGAAATTAAGACCCAGCACAGCCCAATAAATAAATACAAATAAGTAAATGTTTTATAAAAATGAAAATTCCAGTTAAGTCGAAAGCCCTGGAAACCTCATCAATTCCTTTAGTTGTCACACACTACACTTTGAATCAGACAGGAAATCCTAGCTTGAGAAAACATCCAGAATCCTACCTCTTCACTTCCACTGCTTTTGCCTTGATCTGAACCATCCTTATCTCTCACTGGGTTTACAGGAACAGCCTCCTAACTGATCATCTTGAGCTTACCTCTGCTCCTACAGTCTGTTCTCTACACTGAAGTCAGAGTGGGCCTTTTCTCAAAGGAGGTTGCAGAGCATTCCTTTGCTCAGAGTCCTGCAGTGCCACTCCATTTCTCTTAGAATTAAAGCTAAAGTCCTTGCTGCAGCCTACAAGACCCTAGATGACTTGGCCCCCTATTCAGTTCAGTTCAGTTCAGTCGCTCAGTCATGTCTGACTCTTTGCAACCCCATGGGCTGCAGCATGCCAGGCTTCCCTGTTTATCACCAACTCCCAAAGTTTGCTCAAACTCATGTCTATCAAATCGGTGATGCTATCCAACCATCTCATCCTTTATCTTCCCCTTCTCCTCCTGCCTTCAGTCTTTCCCAGCATCAAGGTCTTTTCTGGTGAGTCAGTTCTTCGCATCAGGTGGCCAAAGTATCAGAGTTTCAGCTTCAGCATCAGTCCTTCCAAAATGTTCAGGATTGATTCCTTCAGGACTGACTGATTTGTTCTCCTGGCCCCCTACTGGGTTTTTTATCTTATTACTCTCTGTCTGCACAGGCCTTTCTCACTCTAGGGCCCTCTCTGCTTCTTTCCCTCTGCACAAGTGGCTCTTGCCCCAGAAACCTGCATGGCTCACTGCTGTATTTTCTTGAAGTTTTTGTTCAGTGTTGGTCACCTCCTCACTGAATCCTCTCCTGATTATTATTTAAGAATTTTAATCTTCCCTGACCATCTTGGCACCCCTGATTCCCTTTAACCTGCTCTTTTTTTTCCCCCCATAATGTCATTTTTAAATAGAGCATAGAATTTAAAATTAAATTTACTCTGTTATCTGTCCTCCTCCTGTACCAGTTACTGCAGTAGAAAATAAACTTCACAAAGGCAGGGATCTTTGTTTTGTTACTTTTATATCCCAGGCACCTGGAATAGGGGATGGAACATAGTTAATGCCCAATAAATGATTTTTAAAATCTTATCAAAGTATGTGGGTATATATATGTGTGTGTGTGCATTATATATATATAACAATGCCAAGAACAATGTTCTATATATATAGAACAATGCCCACTCAATTCAGTCATGTTCAACTCTTTGCAACCCCATGGACCATAGCCCACCAGGCTCCTCTGTCCATGGGATTTTCCAGGCAAGAATACTGCAGTGGGTTGCCGTGCCCTTCTCCTATATATATATATGTGAAATTTTAATAACTTTTCATGAACTGAGCAGAGCATGTAACCAAAAACAGAACCTTAACTAGCACAGAAGCTGCCAAGGGCTCTTTTAGTCACTGTTCTCCCCCAAGCCTAACTACTATCCTGATTGCTAATAATATATATTAGTTTTACTTGTTTTGTACTTTATTTAAATGGAATTGTACAGTAAGGGTTCTTTTATATCTGCTTTTAATCAACATTGTATTAATGAAATTAATCTACATTGTTTCTTGTAGTAGTTTGTTCATTCTTATTGTTATATAATAATAGTCCATTGTATGAATATAACCCAGTTTACCCTGAATGAGCAAATTAAGCCCCAGATCCTTTCTGTCCTTTGTGTCACCAGAGTTGTTGGGAAGAATTAATATACAGAAAGCATCTACCCAGTATATAGTAGGTGCTCAATTAAGATTAGCTATTAATTTTGTTATATTCAGATATTTTATTGAACCCACATTGATCTCTTCCTCGTCTGAAGTCCTATACAGTTACTGTAGCACCCTTAAGATGCCAACCTGGCTTTACCACTGGAAAGGGCCAATACATGTGACCTTATGGACCTGGTTTCTCCTCGGGACATGAAACAAGCTGGGCCAATTTGATTTTTGCTTTCCAGGGAGTAGGCAAATCTGAAACAGTGACCAGCAACTGGGAGTTGCTGGAGTTAACCCGACTGGACCCTTTGGGGGAAAAGTTCAGGAATAACCTCACCAAAGGCCTGGGAACTCTCAGGCTTCTGCCTTCCCTGAATTTGGCTATTTAATCCTATCTGCCATCCAGGGATCCTGTATTCCTGGAATCTGCCCTCAACACCCTCCTAGTACAAGCCCCTTTTCCTTTTATTAGGCTCAGTTTTCGTAGCTTGCCTCCAAAAGGACCTCAAAACTCATTTTTGCTTAAATTATCAGCCATTATAGTGTTGTGAATCCTTAATTGAATAACACTAGTTCTTTCATCTATCCATCCATCCATTCAAGTTTTAAACATTATTGAGGGCTTATGATTTGTCAGGCACTGCAGGGTAGATCCTCTTATTCTCATTTTCAAATGAAAGACTGAGAGAGGCTGAAGGATTTTCTGAGGTCCAAACCTTATAGTAATAGAGGATGTTGGTTCAAGGTAATCTTTGCTGTTCATCATGAGCTTGAGTGATCTTTCTTTTTTTTTTTTGTCTATACATGTCTTTTCATCCCACTTAAATTCCTTGAGGTCAGGCTATCTTATACATCCCCCCTGGTGGACAAAATCATCTGCTGTGTGGTAAACATACTACAGAATTGTTGACGGACTGCTCATATGGGCAAATCCTTGCTACCCTTCTCTCAAAGATGCTTCACCCCCTTCCCAAACCCAGGGGAAAAAAATCAAACAGTGACCAAGCTGAATTCATCTGAAGGAGGATAATTTATTTAAGTTAGTTTGGCTCTGGTTCACAATTTTGTCTTCTTTTTCTATGTTGGAGTCATTAGAAGCCCCTTCAATCCCACCACATCTCCCTCACCACAAATCAGGGCAACTCAGAGATAGCTTTCTTGGCTGGGAGACCCGTTGGCTTCTCCTGTTCTTTTGCTTTCTCTTCATACATCAGAATCCTGGTTGAGATGAGAAGAGACACGGGGATCAGAGGACAGTCTTCTCCAAAAGAATAAATCTTAGTGCACTGTGAAAGTCCAGAAAAGGATGAGGGTTGTGAGGGTAGGAAGAGAAGGAGAAAGGGCAGGAGTGAGAGTCCTGTGGGGACCAGAATCATGGATGAGAATAGGATCTGGGAAGGGTCTCTCAAAAGATAGAAGAGAAATTCATGCTGGATTATGTGTAGAAGGTGAGCCTGGGGATGGAGGCAGGAGGAAGAGAAAACAGTTAAGTATAGGAGAGGCTGGAACTGGACTCTCACATTTTTAGAATGGCAGATCTCTTGCCCAACATCATCTTGAGAAAGTCAGAGTAGCTGAAAGTCTCCCCAGAGCCACTGGATACCTCCATGATTAATTTCTTTAGCTCCAGGTGGGTCTTGGGGACCCCAAGTTTCTCCATCATTCGCTTCAGGGACATGATATCTGGAGGCGCAGAGGATGGGGGTGAGAAGAGGGAAGCCTCTTTCTCTCTCTGTTACCTCCACCTCCTCATTACCATTCCCCATCCTACTCTGGTGGAGAAGGAAATGGCAACCCACTCCAGTATTCTTGCCTGAAGAATTCCATGGACAGTGGAGCCTGGCAGGCTACAGTCCATGGGATCGCAAAGAGTCAGACACGACTTAGTAACTAACACACACACACACACACACACCCCCAGGTCACTGTCGTCTCTCCCAAACGATGGGATCACAAAGAGTCAGACACGACTTAGCAACTAACACACACACACACACACACACACCCCCCAGGTCACTGTCGTCCACACACACACACACACACACACACACACACACACACACACACCCCCCAGGTCACTGTCGTCTCTCCCAAACGATGGGATCACAAAGAGTCAGACACGACTTAGCAACTAACACACACACACACACACACACACACACACACACACACACACACACACACACACACACACACACACACCCAGGTCACTGTCGTCTCTCCCAAACGATGGGATCACAAAGAGTCAGACACGACTTAGCAACTAACACACACACACACACACACACACACACACACCCCAGTCGTCTCTCCCAAACGATGGGATCACAAAGAGTCAGACACGACTTAGCAACTAACACACACACACACACACACACACACACACACACACACACACACACCCCCAGGTCACTGTCGTCTCTCCCAAACGATGGGATCACAAAGAGTCAGACACGACTTAGCAACTAACACACACACACACACACACACACACACACACACACACACACCCCAGGTCACTGTCGTCTCTCCCAAACGATGGGATCACAAAGAGTCAGACACGACTTAGCAACTAACACACACACACACACACACACACACACACACACCCCCAGGTCACTGTCGTCTCTCCCAAACGATGGGATCACAAAGAGTCAGACACGACTTAGCAACTAACACACACACACACACACACACACACACACACACACACACACACACACACACACACACACACACACACACCCCAGGTCACTGTCGTCTCTCCCAAACAATGGGATCACAAAGAGTCAGACATGACTTAGCAACTAACACACACACACACACACACACACACACACACCCCAGGTCACTGTCGTCTCTCCCAAACGATGGGATCACAAAGAGTCAGACATGACTTAGCAACTAACACACACACACACACACACACACACACACACACACACACACACACCCCAGGTCACTGTCGTCTCTCCCAAACGATGGGATCACAAAGAGTCAGACATGACTTAGCAACTAACACACACACACACACACACACACACACACACACACACACACACACACACACACACACACACACACACACCCCAGGTCACTGTCGTCTCTCACAAACCACTGAAAATGGAGCACTGTAGGAAAGACCTCCCTCTTCCTATATCTGCACACTTCCCCCAAATCACCCTTTTCTCACCGATACCTCCGTCTTCATTCAGGTCAAACTCCATGTATTTCTCTGGACGAGGGGAGAAAGCAGAGAGGGTCAGCACTGGCTGGAGGGTCACAGGCAGAGGCAGGGCAGGGACGGAGAAAGGGGTTGCAGATGGGAGAAGAGGAGGAGGAGGTGGGGCAGGTAGAGGAAGTAGGGTTCGGGGAGCTGAGGGGCCCTGTTACGGTGCAGGGAACTAGAGAGGGTCATGAGAGGGGCAGCCCAGGGAAGGGACTGTTACTAGGGTGGCAACAGAGGCCACCTTCCTTTTTCCCACCTCAAAAGTAGACTTTGTGTGCTTCCCTGGTGGCTTGTGGTAAAGAACCGGCCTGCCGAACGCGGGAGACACGGGTTCACTCCCTGGCCCAGGAAGATCCCATATATGCCACAAAGCAACTAAGCCTGACCGCCACAACCACTGAGACTGTTCTGTAGAGCCCAGGGAACCGCAACTACTGAATGAAGCCCTCTTGCCCTCAAAATGAGAAGTCCATGCAGCACAACCAGAGAGAAGCCCTTGCTCCCCGAAACTGGAGAAAAGCCTCCTGAGCAGTGAAGACCCAGCTCCGCCAAAATAAATAAAAATAAGTAATAAATAGATAAAATTATTAAAAAAAAATAGACTTTGTTTCTTCTGTCCTCTTTCTTCCTGGATAAATCCTACCCTCCTCACCCCCTTCTCCACCCCTACAGCCGTCCCCTCACTCTTAAAGGCTTCCAGTTTGGAGGGCAGGTCCTCATCACTGCTGTATTTGGGATCATCCAGGAATTGCTGTGGGGGGAAAGCAAGAACCTGGGTAGGGCCCCCGCCCTGAACCAACACCACCATCCACCCCACCCACTGCCCTGGCCAAGGCCCTTTCTTTTACCTGGTTGATTTCATTGAGTCTTTCTTCCTGCTGGGCCTTCAGCAGCCCAAAGGCTTTTCCTCCTGAAGGAGCGCAAAGGTTAACGTAGCCTCACCCCCACCTTCCTCTCCTCACCCCCAAGCTCAGCCTGAAGCCATTACAGTTCTGCTTTCATAGGCCAGCTTCCCAGCGCCCCAACCCAGTACTGTCCAGCTCCTTTTTCCCATTTTAGAATCCTGCCTATTCCACCTTCCCTACCCTGTAAATCCCTGGTTTGGCTCATAGCTCAGCATGTGCTGGTTGAGATGCTGGAGGAAACAACCCAGACTGGATGCCTCTCTGTCTGCCAGCTCCCCTCTCCCATCAGCTTCCTGGAGGCCTGCCTCCCAAACTTCCCCTTTCCCCTCGTTCCCTCCTCCTCTAAGTCTCAGGCCTCACTTCCTCATCAGCTTCTGCTGACAGTAGCACCCAGGAAAAAGGGGGAGTGGGGTCTGGAAAGGAGAGGAGAAAATAACATTCTTAATTCCTCTAAAGGAGAGCCCAGGGTGTACATGTAAGAAATGTTCTGATAAACCATGGGGGAAGGTCTGTAAGACCCCAGGGGCATTGATTCTCAGGAAGAGAGGATCTCTAAACAGGTCTGGAGTGTCAGGTGGCTGAGGCCCAGGTTTCACAAGTCTGGACACGCAGGTTTAGATAGGAAGCTGAGGAAAGGCGGACTAAATTTTTCTGTACTCTGGACCGGAGAAGAACCTGAAGTCACTGGCAGATCTGGGAGGGTGGCAAGATGGGTACAGGGTCTGGAAAGGGAGAGACACTACACTTCCGGCCTGGTGGCTCCACAGAGGCACTTGGAAATACGGAAGTGTCTGACAAGGGAGTCTTAGTTTGTTTGCTTTAGGACATGCAATGTAATCCCTTCATCTTATCTCCTTTGAAATTTTCAGTGAAGTCTACAGATCTCTGAAATTTGAGAATTTAAGTAGATTCTTTGGTGGGAGAATTCCCTGATGATTCAGTGGTTAGGACTCCAGCGCTCTCACTGCCACGGGCCCAGGTTCAGTCCCTGGTCGGGGAGCTAAAATCCCACAAGCTGCATGGCACAGCCAAAAAAAACCAGTGGGTTCTTTGGAGGCCTGTGGTGCTGAAAGAGTGTTGGTGGATACAAGAGCCAAGGGTGAGGCTGACATTAGGGGTGTGAGGGATGCTGGTCACTGTGGGTTTGACAGAGTGAGAGTAACTCCCCACTCCTTACTCAACAGAGTGGGCAGTAGCCCCTGATAAATGCCCTCCTAGGCACACTCCTTTGGGCTAGTGGCTCTAGGGGAGATGAGGACTGTGCGTCCCCCTCACTGAGACACTTCTGTCTAAACTCCCTGTGCAGAGCTCTAGCCACAATCTTAGCGTTGATGGGCACACCTTTCCTTTTCTTTGCCCCCAACCCCCACCCCAACCTATTTCCCCTTCTGCAGAAGGGAGTTTTCACTTATCACTGCCCTTGCCCTGACCCATATGGGTTAGGGAGATGCTGGAGAGTTCTCTGGCCTCTTTGAGTTCCCTTTATTGCTGCCTCTTCCTCTGCAGAGAAGACTGCAAACCTGCCCTTCCGAAGGTCTCGGTGCCTAGTGGGGGAAATCCATTTTTTAAATTCATACGCTCATTCAACAAATGTTTATTGAGCACTTACTATATGCCAGGCACCTTGCTTGGCCCAATGAGCCAGGTAAATGTAAACTCTGGTTCTCATGGACAATCTAGGAAAGACAGATAAGAAAAACAAGTATGTCAAAGATAATAGGTACCTATGGAGAAGAGAAAAGTAGGGAGGGGATAGGAAGGGCTGCGTGGATTGCAGATTTAAATAGGGTGCTCAGGGGGACTTCCCCGGTGGCCCAGTGGCTAAGGCTTCGTGCTCCCAATGCCAGGGGCCCAGGTTTGATCCCTGGTCGGGGAACTAGATCCCACATGCCACAACTAAGAGTTCTCATGGCGCAGTGAAGATCGAAGAGCCTGTGTGCCGCAACTAACATCCGGCGTGGCGAAATAAATAAATATTACTTAAATAAATAAGGTGCTCAGGGAGGTTTCCCTAAGAAAGTGATATTTGGGCAAAGATTTCAAGCAGGTGAAGGAACAAGCCTCATGGATATGCAGGAGAGGAGCACTTCAAGCACAGGGAACAAAAAATGCAAAGGTCCTAAAGCGAGGACATGTCTGGATGTCTGAGTATTCGTGAAGCAGCAGGAGGCCAGTGTAGCTGGAGCCGGGTGTATGAGGGGAAACAGAGGCAGGAGATGAGGCCAGATTGCCTACGGCCTTGTAGGCTGTTAGGAAGAATCTGGCTTTTATTTGGACTTCGATTGCCTCCCCAAGCAGTCTTTCCCTGAAGGTGACTTGGCAGACTACCAAGGTGAGGTAGAGCTGAGATGCTGAGGAAAACTTCCTAGGAAAGAGAAAGTGACAGCTGCTCTGACCATGGGACAAAAGAACAAAGAATAACAAGATGCGCAAATGCGTGAAACTCAGTGTCAACACAGACGTGGGAAAGCCTGTGAAGAGCAGCGATGCAAGAAGACACCTCCCACCCAAACCCAGGGACCTCCGCCCACCCCACCCCACCCTCCACAGACCACAGACAGTCTGCAGTCAGAGCTGAAGGGGAGGTGGGGCCTCTGGGCAGAGAGCTGCCAGGGAGCCAGGAATCCACCATGAACCCAGAAATAAGGGAAGTAGGTAACTTTCTGACAGTGAGGCTGCAAACTCTCTCTCAGCAGAGGCAAGCAGTCTCCTTAAAGCAGTGGCTCTCAATGAGTGGTCCTTCCACCAGCATATGTCAGAAATGGATCCATCCCAGACCTACCGAATCAGAAACTCTACAGGTGGCATCCAGCAATAGCTTTTCAACAAATGCCTCAGATGATTCTGACACACACTCAAGGTTAAGAGCCACACGCTCTGAAGCGACTGAGTGACTCCCCCAGCCTGCAGGACTTGCTGTACTCACCAAAGGTATAAACGTGGCTGAACTATGCAACATTGGGCAGTGGGGCTGTGGGTCTTGGAGGCAGAAAAAAGGAAGAGTCTCCAAGGCCAAAGTTGTTAGTCTTCAGCCAAGCAGTCAGGGAGAGAATGCTGAGCTGGCTCAGGAAATGGCCCTCTAGAACCCTGTGAGGTTAGCATCCTTTATGAGCCTGGCGCCCTGTTGCTAAGGGGTAGGGGGGCCTTGATATGGTTCCACACTCTGCAGGGGAACTCTTGTTAGAATTAGGGCCCCTGTGTACCTCCACAAAAAATACAGTGGCCAGAAAGCTTGTCTGTGTGTGTGTATGGGGGGTGACATGGATGTCTTCTGCTTGCCCCCTCCTTTTTCCCTCTCCCACTCTGTTCTCTGTCCCAAGAGACTAACCTGTATAGACTATGTCAAGGGCACCTCTGACTTCTAGCTGTTTTGGCCGATGGGGAGCCTGGCAGGAAAAGAGCAGGGCAGGAGAACATTAAGTTAAGGGTATTCATTCCTCTGGCTCCTTTCCTACAAGGTCACCTCAGGCTGGCTGACACCTCCATCTATGGGCAATGCTCCCCTCCAGGCAACCTGCTCTACATGACTCTGTCCTTTTCCATGTTTCAGAAGTCCAGGGAATAAGCTCAGGAGGTCTGTGGATTTGGAAAAGATAAAAAGTATATCCTCTTCTCACATCCAGCATCACATGTGTCACCTTGTCAAAGACCACTTCACAATTTAAAGCTATTTTTAAAATTAATTAATTGTGTTTATTTTGTTGCCCCAGGCTTTTAGTTGCAGCACATGGGATCTGGTTCCCTGACCAGGAATCAAACCCGTGCCCCCTGCATTGGGAGCACAGAGTCTCAGCCACTGGACCATCAGGGAAATCTTTAAAGTTCTTACTCAAGCCAGCAACAACGTCTTTTACACTGTATATCTTTATTAAAATCTAAGTTCAACTTGCCTGCATTTTAAATCTCTTGTCTTATCATGTGGTAGTAAGTACATGGTTTATTCTATCCCAATATTTATTGATATTTTGATAACTGAAACTTAGTGTAATGATTTTACTTTGTTATGTATTCTTTAATTTTATGTACCAGAATGCCAAAGATATTTGTGGCACAAAATAAGTTAGAACCTCTGCTGTGATCTCTTCTATGCTCATCCCTTTGGGCCGGGGTCGCAATATCCCTTGTGATTCCCTAAACCCCTCTGTGCTGTGTTGTGCGTAGTCACTCAGTTGCAGACAACTCTTTGCGACCCCATGGACTGTAGCCCACCAGGCTTCTCTGTCCATGGGGATTCTCCAGGCAAGAATACTAGAGTGGGTTACCATGCCCTCCTCCAGGGGATCTTCCCAACCCAGGGATCAAACCTGGGTCCCCCTCATCGCAGGCAGATTCTTTACCATCTGAGCCACCAGGGAAGCCCCTAAATCCCACTACCCCTTTGTAAATTCACTATCTCCTCAAACCCCACTACACCCTTGTAAATAAACTATCTCCTCAAATTAATCAAATTTGAGGATGTGATTTCCGGCTGAGACCCTGAATGATGTGTGTGTGTGTGTGTGTATGTGAGAGAGAGAGAGAGAGAGAGTTGGGGGGACTGGGAAGTAAGAGGTCTCTGGTCTCTGCAGCCTTATTTCTTATTGTAAATAAACAAAAGGGCATCCTGGTGTTTGCACCAGACAGGGGAATTGGTTAACAAAAGGCTTTCCCTGAGGCCAGAGAACAAGTGAGGATTCTGAGCCGGCAGGGGACAGCTCCATAGAACCATATAGCAACCAAGGTTGCTACTGCCAAAGCCTTCTCTTTTCTAAAAAGCCTCCTTGTGGAGCTTTGAGGGGAATGTGGCAGCAGTTTATTTCTAAATTTCTCTTCTCGACACCTGTAAAGAGATCGGAAACACACACACATACTACATTTTCAGTGAAGCTAGGAGATACAGAGTGCCTACAAGTTCCAATTTATGCATCTGTGTGACCAAATTCCCCACTGAGCAGGCAGTCCCAGGCTTCCTTCCAGAAAACCAGGTGAATAGGGAGGGTCCCAGTGACTGCTTAAAAAAAAAAAAAGCAAATATTCCTTCCTGGGAGGAAAGGCCTAACCCCTGGAGAGAAAAGCTGAGGGCAGTGCTGACTGAGCAGATTAAATACCAGTAAAGGTGGAGACAGAGTGCTTTTGTTTTTTAAAAAATATTTATTTGTCTGTGCTGGGTCTTAGTTGAGACACGTGGGATCTTCAGTTTTTGTTGTGGCATGTGGGACCTAGTTCCCTGACCAGGGACTGAACCTGGGCCCCCTGCACTGGGAGCGTGGAATCTTAGCCACTGGTTCAGTTCAGTCGCTCAGTCATGTCCGACTCTTTGCGACCCCATGGACTGCAGTCCATCACCAACTCCCAGAGTTTGCTCAAACTCATGTCCATCGAGTTGGTGATGCCATCCAACCATCTCATCCTCTGTCGTCCCCTTCTCCTCCTGCCATCAATTTTTCCCAGCTTCAGGGTCTTTTCCAATAAGTTGGTTCTTCGCATCAGGTGGCCAAAGTATTGGAGTTTCAGCTTCAGCATCAGTCCTTCCAATGAATATTCAGGACTGATTTCCTTTAGGATTGTATGGTTGGATCTCCTTGCAGTCCAAGGGACTCTCAAGAATCTTCTTCAACACCATTGGACCACCAGGGAAATCTGGGAGAATGTTTTAAAGCACCCAAAGGGACCCCGAAGCAGCCGATCTCAAAAAGTGTCAGCAAAATTCTCCTTTTAATATTAAGTTCATCACCTTAGGTGAACTTGGGAGATGGCAGCCTGTGAGCTCTTCTGTGAAATAAAGAAGCCTAAGGTTGGGGGTGGGCGGTAAATGCTTGCTTAATTTGGAGAGGTTCTCAGAGGTCGTGGAGGTAGTGGCTATACAGAGGTACCAAATTTTAAGGAAATAATCCATTGTTATGGCAAAAGAGGGGCTTCCCTGGTGGCTCAGATGTAAGGAATCTGCCTGCAATGCTGGAGACCTGGGTTCAGTCCCTGGGTTGGGAAGATCCTCTGGAGGAAGGCATGGTAACCCACTCCAGTATTCTTGCCTGGAGAATCCCCATGGACAGGGGAGCCTGGCAAGCTACAGTCAATGGGGTCGCAAAGAGTTGGACACGACTGAGTGACTAAGCACAGCACATGGCAAAGAGGAGTCCTTGAACTTGTAAATCTGGAAAGCCATCCTGCCCCCTGCCCCAAAAGTCCTCCTGCTAATAGTTTAGAAGAATCTAGCTCTTTTTTTTTTTAAAACTTAAAAGTTTCTCTCTCTGTTTTTTTGAAAGACATTTATTTTTGGCTCTATTGGGTCCTTATTGCAGTGTGAGGGCTTCTCTTGTTGCAGAGTACAGCACAGACTGTAGAGGGCGGTCTCAGGAGTTGCGATACCTGGGCTTAGTTGCTTGCACATGTGGAATCTTTCTGGAACAGGAACCGTGTCCCCTGCATTGACAGGCAGATTCTTAACCACTAGACCACTAGGAAAGCCCTCTAGCTCATTTGGATGAGTAACAAAAAGAAATGACCAAAGCTTCTGTTCAATTAACCATGAAAAAAAAAAAGGTAAAGAAGAGGAACACAATTTTCCAAAAGATGACAACACACCAGAAATGTATTGCCAAAAGCAGGTGGAAATTGTTTCCCAAAATTCATCATGAATTGAAAAACAGCAAAACTTAGTGTCGACTTCTAGCAGTGAAGGAAGGACACGTGTCAGAAATGCAAGTAAGCCCGGAAAAGATGATGGGTAGCATGGGGTATTAACAGGAACAGGAGGAGAGGTGTAGAAGGGAGAAAAAGACAGTCATTTCAAAAATATACACTAAATTTAATGAGAGAAGGAAACATTTTATATACAGTCCTAATTTTTTAAATCATAAATAACTGTTGTGAAATATTTTCTATTTTAAAAATCTGAGTCGTTGTTTATCATGAACAGCTTTTGTAAAATGCTTTAATTGTCAAACCCATCCCCCTTGCAGTAGAAGCAAGAAGTCTTAACCACCAGGCCATGAGGGAATTCCCAGTTAAGTTTTATATTATTTAGTAAATTCTGGTTTTAGGTTTTTTAGGTCTGTTTTCTGACCACTAGGAAAACAGAAAAAGTTTTGTGGTGGTCAGAAAACAGAAAAAGTTTCTCAACTTACTTCACAAGACTAATATAACCTTGCTCTAAAAGCTAGGCAAGGCTTTTGAGAAAGAAAAATTATTAAACAATTTCCTTAATGAACATAGATGCAAGAAAAAATATTAATAAAGCTGGTAAAGAATCCGCCTGCAATGTGGGAGACCTGTGTTCAATCCCTGGGTTGGGAAGATCCCCTGGAGAAGGGAAAGGCTACCCACTCCAGTATTCTGGCCTGGAGAATTCCATGGACTGTATATAGTCCATTGGGTCCCAAAGAGTCAGACACGACTGAGCGACTTTCACTTTCAGGATAATTTTTATATGATTGGAGTGACCTCTGTTTTGATGATTTTATAGCTATCTGGGCTTGGTGATCTTTTTGGTGGTTAAATTTTAAATTCAAAATTTAATGTCTGATTCAACTTCTTGAATGGTTTTAGGTATATCAGGCTTCCAATTTTTTTGAGTCAGTTATGGTTATATATTTTTCTAGAAAATTATTTTATCTTATCAAAATTTGTAATATAAATATCTAATGTATCAGATATTGCATTCCATATAAATTATTTTTCTGTATGTACATGTATGCCTTTTCTCTTCATTCTTTACCAATTTGATGGGAGATTTTGTAATATATAGTCTCTGTAAATATGTATTTTTCTGCTCTACTGTTTCTTTGTTTTCTAGTTCATTAATTTCTAAAAGTATATTATTTCCATCCTAAATTTTGGGTCATTATTTTGTGTACTTTTTCTAATTTCTTGAAATATCTGTTCAATTCATTGATTTTCAAACTTTCTTTCCTAATCCTCACATTTACTTTCTTCCATGAATTGTTTTAGCTACATCTCACAGCAGTTTAGATAGGCAGTGTTTTCAACCATTCAATTGAAAATAATTTGTGTTTTTTTTTTTTGCTATGCCTTACAGCTTGTGTGATCTTAGTTCCTGGATGATCCAGACCCCAGCAATGAAAGCACTGGATCCCAAGCATTGGACCACCAGGGAACTCCCATTCAAAATATTTTAAATTTCATTATATTTTCTTTTAACATTTCAATTATTTAGAAGTATATTTTTAAAGCTTATAAATATATTAAAAGTGCATTTTTTAAAAGGAAAGTTTGCCTTCTTTTTTTAAATCTTTACTGAGTTTGTGACAGTATTACTTCTACTTTATGTCTGGGTTTTTGGCCATGAGGCATGTGGGATCTTAGCTCCCTGACCAGAAATTGGTCCCACACCCCCTGCCCTGGAAGGTGAGGTCTTAACCACTGGACCACCAGGGAAGTCCCAGAAATGCAGTTGTAAATTTGCCAAGCCCATGATAAATATTCTTTGTTATTATTTTATGTTGTCATGGATGTTGGTCAGCAATTGTGTTCTAGATGATTTTGATTCTTTTTTTTTAACATCTATCTGTGTACCTGAAAATAATGGATATTTTCTTAATTATTCTAATATTCTACGTAGTCCCATTCGATCAAGCTTGTTAATTGTCTGTTTCCACTCTTTCATGTCTTTAGTAATTATGTGCTTGTTTGATTTATCAGTTTCTGACAGATCTAAGTTAAAGTCTTCCTTTAATATTAATTTTTTTAAAAAAGGAATCCTTACACAAGAGTCTTCAGGCACCCAGAAGTGGTCTCAGCCAGCTAAGTGGCAGAGTTAGGAAAGGCTTCTCAGTGGGGGTGGTGGGGGCAGGGTGATCAGTCCCCAGAGGGAAAGGTGAGCACTTTGCCATCCTTAACTCATTCTCCCACTCAAAGGGAAATCAGGGAGAAAGAGGGTGAGAGGTGGAGTAGGAGAAAGAGGTGTCCTGATGCGGAGGGACAATGTGGAGAAAGATGGGAAAGCAGGAGATGCAGCATGCAGTTAGAGAGATAGGGAAGACACCAGTGATATTAATAAAGATGGTGAGGAAAAAAAAGAGTTGTGGACAGAGACATATAAGAGACAAGGATAGAGGTGAGCAAGATCAGGGAGGATGAAGATAGGGTGCCCAGCACATGGAAGGCACTCAGTAAAGGCATAGTTGGATAGATAGATGAGCCTTGATACTCAGAGAGGGAGATGTGGAATGGATATTGTGAAGAAACCCACTGTCCATCAGAGAAGCAATGTCCTAGTTTCATCTTGAGATGATGAGGGCCTTAGCTAGAAATGAGAACCAAGAGTCAGAGAAAGACACTTAGATATCCCAGAGGCTGAGTGGTTAGCACTTGGGGATTGTTTGGACGGGGAAATGGAAGGAGAAGGCAGCATAGGACATATCCCAGGATTTTGCTTTGAATGTCTGGGTAGATTGTGTTTCCATTCACTGAGGTGGGGAAAGTAGAAGGCTGACCCAGTTTGGGTGGACCCTAATGATTTTGAAATGCCTGTGGAATATTCTGGGGGAGATGTCCAGAGGGCAGTTAGATATTCTGGACTCAGATTTCAGAGAAAGGTCTGAGGCAAAGGTTGCAGATTGAGATGGAGATATAGGTTGAGAATAGCATTAGTTAAAACTGTGGCTATGCCATTCCTTTCTCCAAGGGATTTTCCGAAACCAGGGGTCAAACCCTGGTCTCCCAAATTGCAGGCAGATTCTTTACCATCTGAGCCACCAGGGAAGCATCTTGAGAGAACTGCCTAGGTAAGCCCATGGTAGATGCTCAGTTAGTTGAATGAAAGTAGGAAAAACAATCCAAAAGTCTACCAACAGGAGAATGGTGTGAAAGCACGTGTGGCAGGTACAGCTGGGAGGGACTCAGGTCTGGCTGCTTTTGTGTCCTTGAGAAAGAAGAGGTAAGATGGAGAAAAGATCCAAGGTATAGGTCATATAGAGTCAAGGTGATAGTTGGAGTAGACAAGGCAAAGCAACTGTGAAATTGGTGTATTGAAAAATAATTGGCAAGTTATGTGCAAGAATGTTCACAGGAGATGTATACATAGTATCCAACAAATAGAAATAACCTAATACATCATCAAGTGAATGGATAAACAAGCTGTGATACATCCATAAATGAAATATCACTCAGCAACAAAAAGGAACAAACTACTGATATACCTGGATCAACACAGATGAATCTCCCAGGCATTATGCAGAATGGAAGAAGCCGGATACAGGAGTGTACGCTCTATGGTTCCATTTGTATGAAGTTCAAGAACAGATTAAACTGGGACTTCCCTGGTAGTCCAGAGGTTAAGAATTTGCCTTGCAATGCAGGGGACTCAGGATCGATCCCTGGTCAGGGAACTAAGACCCCACATGCCTCAGAGCAACTAAGCCCATGTGCCACAAGTACTGAAGCCCATGTGCTCTGGAGCCCTCGATCAGCAACTACTGAGGAGGTGCACCACAACTAGAGGGTCTGTGTGCTGCCAGAAGGATCTGGCATGACACAATGAAGACTCGACATAGCCAAATAAATAATTTTTTTTTTTTTAAGAACAGACTAATCTATAGGAGTATAAATCAGTAGTTGCTTCTGGGAGAGGAAAAGGATTGACCAAAGAGGGGCATAGGAGAATTTTCTGGGGTGATGGAAATGATCTGTGTATCAGTTGCAGTGCTGTTTACATGGGCTCATATCTTTGCCAGAGGTCATCAAACTCTTCACTTAAGATCTATGTCCTTTACTGTAGTTGCGGCTCGTGGGCCCTAGAGTTCGGAGCTCAGTAGTTGTGGTGTATGGGCTTAGTTACTCCACAGCATGTGGGGTCTTCCCAGACCAGGGATCACACCCATGTCTTCTCCATTGCAAAGCAGATTCTTATCCACCGGAGAAATCCTTGGACAGAATTTTTTCAAAAGAAACGTTTACCAGCTACTCAAGAAGAAAGGCAAGAAATAGGAATAAAAAAGTTGTGGAATGGATGTACAGATATCTCTGGTTTGATAAATCTGACAGTGGTCTGCCTTGAGGGTGGTCAGGGCCAATAAACTCCCAACTTAGAACAGGAAAAGAGGTGAAAAAACAAACTCTAGGAGTTGGTGATGGACAGGGAAGCCTGGTGTGCTGCAGTACACGGGGTTGCAGAGAGTAGGACAAGACTGAGCAACTGAACTGAACTGAACTTTACTGTATATATTTATATCTGTATATAAAAATATCATATACATGGACATTAAGTCTTCTAGAGAGATGACATAGGTTGAAATAGAAAGCTGGAAAGCCAGAGGCCTGCTCTTGGTGAATGTGGGGGACTTGGACCATGACAGCGAGAAGGAAAGGCAAGAGACTTCCCTGGTAGTCCAGTGGCTAAGGCTCTGTACTCCCAATGCAGGGGCTCAGGTAGGATCCCTGGTCATGGAACTAGATCCCACATACCTCAACTAAAGATCCCATGAGCCACAACTGAAGATGCTGTATGCCACAACTAAGACCTGGTGCAGCCAAGTAAAAAAAGTTTTTTTTAAAGAGGCCAAAGGTGGGGTGTACCTCTGAGAAGTCATGGTCAGAGATTGAGAGTATAACCTGGGAGCCATTAATTGGTCAAGAAATATTTATAAGGACTTGACTGGAGGAGTTGGAACAGCATGGAACAACAGACTGGTTCCAAATAGGAAAAGGAGTAAGTACATCAAGGCTGTAGATTGTCACCCTGCTTGTTTAACTTATATGCAGAATACTCTATGAGAAACGCTGGGCTGGATGAAGCACAAGCTGGAATCAAGATTGCAGGAGAAATATCAATAACCTCAGATATGCAGATGACACTACCCTTATGGCAGAAAGTGAAGAAGAACTAAAGAACCTCTTGACAAAAGTGAAAGAGGAGAGTGAAAAAGTTGGCTTAAAGCTCAGCATTCAGAAAACTAAGATCATGGCATCCAGTCCCATCACTTCATGCCAAATAGATGGTGAAACAGTGGAAACAGTGGCAGACTATTTTTTTGGGCTCCAGAATCACTGCAGATGGTGACTGAAGCCATGAAATTAAAATTACTTACTCCTTGGAAGAAAAGTTATGACCAACTAGACAGCATATTAAAAAGCAGAGACATTACTTTGCCAACAAAGGTCCGTCTAGTCAAGCATATGGTTTTTCCAGTAGTCATGTATGGATGTGACAGTTGGACTATAAAGAAAACTAAGCCCCGAAGAACTGATGCTTTTGAACTGTGGTGTTGGAGAAGACTCTTGAGAGTCCCTTGGACTGCAAGGAGATCCAACCAGTCCATCCTAAAGGAAATCAGTCCTGAATATTCATTGGAAAGACTGACGTTGAAGCTGAAACTCCAATACTTTGGCCACCTGATGCGAACAACTGACTCATTTGAAAAAACCCTGATGCTGGGAAAGATTGAAGGCAGGAGGAAAAGGGGACGACAGAGGATGAGGTGGTTGGATGGCATCACTGACTCAATGGACATGAGTTTGAGTAAACTCTGGGAGTTGGTGATGGACAGGGAGGCCTGGCATGCTGCAGTCCATGGGGTCACAAAGAGTCAGACCCAACTGAGCGACTGGACTGAACTGAACTGAACTGACTGACTGGAGAAGTTACTCACGTCTCACCCTTGCCGGGAGAAGGCAATGGCATCCCACTCCAGTACTCTTGCCTGGAAAATCCCATGGACGGAGGAGCCTGGGAGGCTGCAGTCCAAGGGGTCGCTAAGAGTCGGACACGACTGAAGCGACTTAGCAGCAGCAGCAGCAGCACCCTTGCCAACACTAGAGGAGGAAACACTAAGTGAGATGGGGTCACTTGTGCTATGATTCCAGAAACTCTTCTGTTTTTTCACCTCTTTTCCTGTTCTAAGTTGGGAGTTTATTGGCCCTGACCACCCTCAAGGCAGACCACTGTCAGATTTATCAAACCAGAGATATCTGTACATCCATTCCACAACCTTTTTATTCATACTTCTTGCCTTTCTTCTTGAGTAGCTGGTATAAGTTTCTTTTGAAAAATTCCATTCAAAGACTCCCTTAGTGGATAAGAATCTGTCTTGCAATGGAGGAGACACAGGTGTGATCCCTGGTCTGGGAAGATCCCACATGCTGTGGAGTAACTAACCACAACTTCTGAGCCCCAGTTCTAGGGCCCACGAGCCGCAACTACTGAAGCCCGTGCTCCTAGAACCTGTGCCCTGAAACAAGAAAAGCCACCACAATGAGAAGCCTGCACACTGCAACAAAGTGTAACCGCTGCGTGCTGCAACTAGAGAAAGCCTGCAGAAAGCAACGAAGACCCAGCACAGCCAAAAGTAAAATGATTAAAAAAAGAAAAATTCCATCCTTGAGTTTGCTGAGCTAATTATTAGCACAGGTTAAAGTTCTTTAGAGGCTCTCAGAGTTATTGAAAAGGGTCCTTAAATCCACACATACACCGGGATTTATTCTAGATGGCCTTTAAAAAAATCCAAGTACTGTCTTCAGAATCCACATTTTGGGATATTGGAAATCTTAGGTAGTAAAAAGAGGTGGAAAAAGCAGAAAACCTTTGAGTTCAGGCCCAACTGTACCACTGGTCATTCTCGCCCAGGACTGGGAGGGAGATAAAGGGAGATAACATACAATGACCCTCCGCTACAGTGGGGTCTGGAAACCAACAAAAGCTACTCCCATTTTACAGATGTGTAAATAGTGGAACCATGATTCCCATTTACGTTACCTTGACTTCTAAGCCTCATTGCCCTGAGACATGGAGTAGTGCCATGTGATTGAGCCTGTGAATGACGGAGTTTTATCTTCAGGCCAGTTGCGCATTCCAGCCCTTCATCCCCACTCCACTGGTGGTGACCTTCCCTCCTTCCCCAAACCATGGGATTCTCACAGGTGAGTGGAAGAGACAGTGTACTCCACATTCACCCTTTGGGTGTGAGGATGGGTTATTGACAGGACAAGGCAAGGTATGGAAGAGAGCAAAAGCTACAATTAAGGCCCTGTTGTGAAAAGCCGTGTATTGCATGCTCTGTGACCACCAGGGGGCAGGCCTTGCTTGCTCTGTCACCTCATTTCCGCACCCTCTGGTTAGATGGCCCTGAAGAGGCTGCCACTCCACTCACTAAATGGCTGAGTCAGTCCTTCCCAGACTGTGAGGTACCCGTGTTTGTCTAGGTGGTTCAGAGAGGTTCAATAATTTGTCCAAGATTAGGTAGCTAGTTTGTAGGGGACCTGGCGTTTTGAATCCAGCCTGACTCCAAGTCAGCATTCTTAACCATAAAATTACAACTTATCCAAAAAAAAGCTCCAGATCACTGCTGTGGAAGATGGAGAACTGCATGATCCATGAGTGTGTTGTGAAACAGCAAGAAACTTGGTCAGACAGAAAGAATATGGACCACTATAAAAGGAGTCACAGAGAAAATGTGTGGTGAGGGCTGGGCAGATTTCACCCAGCATTCGTATATGTCATCTTTCTTTTCTATGTGTTGTGTTATCTTATGTAGGTGTGTAATACATATACAAAAGTGTGTGGCACACTTGTACTAATCCATGTGTAACCTTGGACCTATGTGTAACACAAAGTGTCTTTTTTTAAAAATAATTAAGTAATCTTGGCTGTGTAGGTCTTTGTTGCTGTGCCAGAGTTCTCTCTACTTGTGGAGCGCAAAGGCTACTCTGGTTGCGGTGTGCAGACTTCTCATTGAAGTGGCTTCTCTTGTTCTAAAGCACAGGGTCTAGGCGCGTGGCCTTTAATCACTGCAGCACATGGGTTCAGTAGTTGCGGCGAGGAAGCTCTAGAGTAGTTGCTCTGCAGCAGGTGGAATCTTCCCGGACCAGGGATTGAACCCTTGTCCCCTGCATCGACAAGCCGATTCCTATCCACTGTACCACCAGGGAAGTCCCACAGTGTGTCTCCTTTCCTTTGTGTCTGTAAAAAATGTATTTCCCGCAGTGGGGGCACCTTGTCATTTCTCAAGAAATATTAGCTAATGAATGAATAAAATAATAAAGATGACTGAATTTACCTAAATCTGTGTAGAACACACTTGGTCAAGTGGACCTCTTTGAGAGGTGTATTCGTTTAATGGAGATCTGAATCTGAACGAATCCAAACCTCCATCAGCTGCACCCAAGTCAACACAGCCTAAGTGAAACAGGGTGTGTGTGTTAGTCGCTCAGTCATGTCTGACTCTCTGCGACCCCATGGAGTGTTGCCCACCAGACTCCTCTGTCCATGTGATTTTCCCGGCAAGAATACTGGAGTGGGTTGCCATTTCCTTCCCCAGGGGATCTTCCTGACCCAGAGATCAAACCCGGGTCTCTTTACCATCTGAGCTACCAGCAAAACAGGGTGATTGTTGTGCAAATACAGCTTCCAGACAAAGCCCCTGGCAACTCCCTGCCGCCGGCACCAGTCAGCTGACTTCTGCTAATCCTCTCGTTTACAGAATTTCTTGAGTAGCCTTGGCGGAGGGCACTAATAGGGCCCTAACTCGAGGGGAGGGAATGAATGGGGTGGACCTGGGTGCTATTGCACCAAGGGGAGGGGAAGTGGGTTAGCTCTGGGCTCAGAAAAGCTCTTGGAGGCTTATTCTTGGTAAAGGGTTAGTTTTCTTGAACCTCAGAAGATGGGGGAACCACATCCTGATCTCACCCGTCCACCCACCCACCTAAGCATTACCAGCCATCTAAGCCACACCCTTCCCCTCAAACACTTATGCAACTGGCCCCCACTCCGCTCCCTCCTCCTAGCAACGCAGATATCACCGTCCGCAGCATCCTCTTTCCTCAGGGAGGGATGCATTTGATGCCCGAGGTCCCAGGGAGTTAAGGTCCTTGGTAAGTGATGTGTGAGTCCTGTGTGTCATAGGAAGCTCCCCACCCCCCTCCAGTGACCAAAGGCCTGGTCACAAGTAGTGGGTCATTTTCCTCCACCCAGACCTCACTGCTCATGTCCCTCCTCATCAACAGGAACACCCTCTGACATGGCCCGGTTGCTGTTGTTCATCTTTATCACCATCCATCCAGGTGACAGGGCTTTCTCCCAGGAGCCTGAGGGGCTGGGAGGAGGGAGGATGGGGGAAGATGGACATAGATGTCCCAGGGGAGCAGACTGGGTGGGGGCTGAAAGCAGGGGGTCCCTCTGTAAAGCTGAAACCCAGTGGACTCCTCCAGTTTGCAGTTCCCTCCGTATCACCCGCTGGGAGGGTCATTCCCCAGCTTCCATACCAGAACTCGTTTCTTCCCAGCGAAAGTTAGTCACTCAGCTGAGTTCCACTCTTTGCACGACCCCATGGACTGCAGCCCTCCAGGCTCCTCTGTCCATGGGATTCTCCAGGCAAGAATAATGGAGAGGGTTGCCATTCCCTTCTTCAGGGGATCTTCCCGACCTGAGGATTGAACATGAGTCTCCCACATTGCAGGTGGATTTTTAACTGTCTGAGCCACCAGGGAAGCCTTTTTCTTCCCAGCCACCTTCTTAACAAGATAAAGTCTAAAGAACCAGTAGAAAGGGCTTGAAGGAAGGGGTCAGATTTTTTTAAGGGGTCAGTTTTAATTCAATGAGTTTAATAAGCTTATTAAACTAGGCTTATTATCTAGGGTTTAGATATAATTAGGAGTTTAGGAATTTAATTAAATCTAAGTTAAGTTTCTTAATGAAACTGATTTTAATTATCCGATCTACTCATTAACTAAATGCAGTGTGGATTCCAGACCCACAGCTTCAGCATCAGCAGGGACCTAGGGCAAATTCAAATATTTTATTCAGAACTACGGAATAAAATATTCCGGGAGTGGGGCCTGGGAATCTGGTTTAACAAACACTCCAGATGTTTCCAGTGAGCTCTCAAGCTTGAGAATCACTGAAACAGAAGAATGAGTGGTAAATTTCATTAACTAGAGAATTTAATCAAGAATTTTAATAGTTGATGTAATTCATTGATTTAGATGAATTCGGTAGGGATCCCCATCAATTATAGCCATGGCTTCACCTGGAGATTTACTTAATGATCTTTAACCAAAAAACAGTAGTAAGATGGTATGGTGCGGAATGCTATTAGTACTAAAATAGTACCTGGCATAATATAATTAATGATATTAGTTAACTAGGAAGCCACACTCATTAATGAGCTTCACTTTAACTGTGACAAGTTAAATTTCAGCAAAATGATACTATTGGACAGAGCTAGAGAATGATGGGAGAGGGTAAGAGTTGGTATGAGAAAGAATTTGAAAAACTGTTTAATAAGCAATGTTGAGAAATTAGATTGGTATAAAGGGTTTAATGAGACATCTAAAGTGCTTGTCTCTGGGGGCCCTCTGGGGGTGGGGATATAGCAGGGACATTCTACCACAAGTTCTCAGGTCTTTTCTCTCTGGAGTAACTGGGAAGGCGCTCCTCTGGGTCTTTTCTCTGCCCCCAGGATCTTGTGTCCTCTGGGTGTCCCAGCCCCCTGAAATCCGTACCCAGGAGGGGTCCCCCGCCATCCTGCCCTGTTCCTTCAATGCCAGCCAAGGGAGTATGGCCATTGGTTCTGTCACATGGTACCGGGACAAAGTGGCCCCAGGGATGGAAGTGAGGAATGAGACCGCAGAGTTCCAGGGCCGCCTGGCCCCTCTCCCCTCTTCCCGCTTCCTCTATGACCACCAGGCTGAGCTGCACATCCGAGACACCCGAGGCCGTGACGCCGGAGTCTACGTGTGCAGGGTGGAAGTGCTGGGCCTGGGTGTCGGCACAGGGAATGGGACCCTGCTGGTGGTGGAGGAAGGTGAGGTGCCAGAAAGCCCTGTCCCCTTGACTGGAGGCCCCACCCTCCCTGATAATGGAGAGTCCCTCCCTGAGGCCCGCTGCCCTCCCCGAGGCCCGCTGCCCTCCCCGGCCTCTGCACACTTCTACCCAGGGCCTCCTCTCCTGAGCCCTTCTCTTCTTCCTCGCACCCTGCCTCCTACATGCAGGACCTCCTCAGCTAGCGGCTGGCACAGTCCTCCTCCTTCGGGCTGGATTCTATGCCTTCAGCTTTCTCTCGGTGGCTATGGGCAGCAGCATGTATTACCAGGGCAAATGTGAGTGTTGGAGCCGGGACACACGGGCGTGGAGATGGGAGGGCAAGTGAGAAGGCTGGAGCCAGCAGAGATACAGACCAAGAAAGAGGAGGAGGGCTGCAGCACTGAGTGACTCCTGTGGCCTCTCCTCCAGACCACTGTCACAAGGAAACACCCTGTCACTCCTTGGATGGCCTCTGATGAGTTATTCCAGACCCCAGTGATCCCAAGTTCTTCAAGAGACTCTAATAAATTCCTTTCTACCACACCGTCATCCTTCTTATGAGTCTTGTGTATTTCCTGCTCCATCTCTAGATGCTCCAATGTGTCCCATTCTGGATTCTCCCAACTCTTACCTCCTGCTACTAAATCTGGCCTGGAAGGGTCCAAGGAGGGAGCTTCCTAGTAATCCTGCCCACTCCCACCACTATCCTGGGACTCAGCACTCCTCTCTCTCCTGCCCAAGAGGCTAAGGCCCTTTGTCTTAAGAAGAGCGGAGTAACTGACATGACTAGTCCTACTTGTCAATAGCCCACAGGCAAATACTCTTCTCTGAGCTTCAGGGGAGCTTGGGTTCCCAAACACCCTTCCTCACTCAGTGAATCCCCCTACCTGACCCCAGAATGAGTGGGAGGGTAAATCACTTAGGAGTCTGTTTTTGTATTTAAGAAAGGCCACTTTATTATTATTTTTGGCCACTTGACCACTTAGTTCCCTGACCAGGGATCGAACCTGTGCTCCCTGCAGTGGAAGTGTCCAGAGCCTTAAGCACTGGACAGCCAGGGAAGTCCCAGTAATTTAGGTTTTGATCTTGGCCCTGTGGAGCTGGGGCTTGAAATAGATGAAGAAGCCTGAGAGGGTGGTGAGACCATGGTCTTTACTGGGTGAACCACAGGATGGCCCTGGGTTGGGGGAGGCATCTGCAGGTATTCAGGTGGGTTTGTTCTTGGCAATGCAGGCATAGTCCCCGCTGGGGTCCTCCTTGTTGCCTTCCCTTCCTTGGATGTCAGGTCCCTCGCGTTCAGGCAGCCTCAGCAAGGATGCATAGTGGAGCTCCTCTTTTGAGGCCTGGACCTGGGGCCCGGACAGAGGGCACTGACGGGGTCCCCAGGAGCCTCCCTACCCTGGCCACCCCGCTCCCTAAGTTCTTGCCCTGCCCCCACTGCCACTGTGTTTTTTTTTTTTTTTTTTTAACCTCATTGCCTCTCTTTGTGCTCCATCTATAGCTCTCTCTTCATCGCTCTTTCAGTCTATCTTGTCCTTTTCTCTTCGTGTCTCTCTCATTCTCTCATTTTCTCCCCCTTCATCACTCTTAATCTCCTTCTCTTCCTTTTTCTCTTGGTTTCTCTCATTTTCCCTGTGTCTCTCATTCTCTGATTTCTCTCACTCACTCTGTCTCTGATCTCCCTCATTTCCTCCCCCTCTCTCTCCTTTGTCTTATTTCCTCTTTCCATCTCTACACCTTTCCTTTCCTCTCTTTTTCTCATCCCTTATTTCCCTCTTTCTGTTTCTCTCTTATTTCCTGTCTCCCTCATGCTCCTGTTTCTGTCTTTTCTCTTGCTTCCCCAACTCCACCCACTCTTGTTGCCCCATTACCCACTTCCCTGCCCCCAGACTCACCCAGCTTCTCTCCAGCCTCTTCACTGGAAGAAAAGAAGAAGCTCAGCTTGGCCCTGCCCCCACCCGCCTGGTGCCACCTCCCTGCCCTCCTCACTCACTCTCTCCACACCCACCAGGTGTCTCCTCACTTGCCACCCTCCCTGGGGTTCCCATGGCCAAAGCCATGGCCTCTCTCTTTGGACTCTCTCCGCCCCCCTCCATCTGACTTCTGCCCCCTTCCTCACACAGGCAGGGTGAGTCTGCGTTAATGAGGGGAAATGAGGGAGGTGCGGGTGGGGCTCACCTCTCCTGTAGAGCCGATACAGGCAGATGGACAGAACGACCACAAGCAGGAGCAGGAGCACCCCCAGCCCTAAACCCCCATATAGGTAAAAATCCGATTTTCCACAATGGCATTGCTGTAGGGAAAAGGGGTAAATATTAGAGGGACTTTTTTTTGCTTCATTTCACCCCATCCCCCTCGTCTGTTGTGAATCTGTTTCTCCCTCTAATAGTTTTAGAGACAAAAAAACATTCTCTCAGAGATTCTTCACCCCAGACTGTGTTGACTCACTTCTTACCATAGGTGGCCATCCCTCACCAGTTCCCTCACTCGTTCCCAAGACCATTCACCCTTCAGGAGCTTACCACTGCCACCCTTGCCATCTCTGGGCCTCCTCATGAAGTCTCTTGTTCCCCAGCACTGGTTGGTCCCCAGAGGCCCTGACCACCTACCCACGAACCGCACACACCACTTTTCACCCACTGTTCCCTGTGCACAACCACCCTCCCTGCGCAGAGGGCTACCTTACCGTATTCCCCATGCTTTCAGGACTGAAGACTGGCCTGTATGTTGGGAAACCTAGCACACCTCTTCCAGGCTAAATGGCCCGGGGTGAATCACGTGCCCCAAGTTCCTCATACGTAAACTCGGGTGTCTCTGTTACAATAGTTTCCCAGGCTGAGGAGCCTTAGCTCTGTATTAACCCTGAACGGGGCACCTTCTGTTTGTCACTGCTAATCCGCATAACAATGTAGGGTACTATGGTGCCCATTTCCCTGGTGAAGGACCTGAGACTCAAGGCTGGATCCTGACAAGGACATCCAGCCCAGAAGAGGCAGAGTTGGGGTTCAAGGCCAGGTCTGTCCAGCTCCAGAGCCTACCACCTTTCCCCTACCTTAAGCTGATGAGCTGGTTCATAGCAGCCTTTCCAGCACCAGGTAGCTCTAGGTTCTGATGAGGGGGCTGAGGGAGGAGCCGAGGCCTGGCAGGAAAATAGGGAGGGCGGTGTCCAGCACCACCTGGCAGAGCAACTCAGGAAAAGGGGGGCCCCTGCTTGGCTGGTGTGGAGAGCCGCTTCCCTTGAGCAGATATTGCTGGGGCTAAAGTGGGGCATGGAGAAATGTCTGGGGCCCATAACTTCCCCTAAGACACTTCCTGTCCTACAACCACTGGTTCCTGTTTGAGGGCAAAGAGGGGGCTGCTGACTTCACCCAGAGCCAGATGCACTGACCAGTGTGTGGAAACTGAAACCAACCGGGTTTCCAGAGGATTCCTGGGATGTGTAGGGGTGGGGAGCAGAAGCACAGGTGGAGAGGAGGGCCTGAGGTGGCCATGCTGGGAAGTGGGGGTGGAAGAGGATGGTTTATACTTCTTTGGGGAGCAAAGACAGAGGCTGGACAGAGGGGTCCTCCAGGGCCCGGGGAACCTCAAAACTATATTTTCCCTTCCCGTATCTTAGACTCACCTCACTCTGGAGTATGACTGCCCTCTCCCTGGATTTCCTCCCTGAGGGTCCCAGCTTACCCAGAGCCTGTGGTCTGTGGGTGAACTGACTGCATGGCTGGAGCTGCCTTGGAGTGGTGTTGCTGCCTCAGACATTCCTGCCCCTCCCTTGGTTTAACTTCTCCCCCAGCCTGGGTGCCTCCCCAGCATGATCAGGAGAGGAAGTTAGGCTCTGAGGGTTGGGGTTACAACGTCTTTTCCTTTCAGACTCCCAGGACTGTAACTCAGCCTGTCATCTCCTTCCACCCCAGCCATCCTGTTGATTCTGCAAGTCGTCAGTGATCATGTACCTTCTAGATGCCTGCCCAGATTCACTTTTCCTAATTATACTGGGTCCCTGAGAGCCATGATCCTGGTATGTGTGGACATACACCCCCAGCTCCCAAGACAAACTGGGAGTGCTGGTTGGTTTGGGTAACTCTCCTGATATTCTGGAGCTGTATCTAACAGGGCACTTGATTGACTGATGAACAACAGGAGAGTCAGAGACAGCCAGACTAGATCTACATGAGCACTGCTGATAGATCTAAGACAGAAAGTTGATGACAAGGTGGTGTTGGGAAAGGAGGTGCAGGCAACCCAGGTGGATTTCCTGCAGGGAGCAGCATTCTGATGTTGAGCACATAAGTAAGTAACGGCAGTAGTCGAAGGCCTTCTGGACAGAGACCTGGATGAAGGAGAGGGAGATGGATGCTGGAGGATGGCACACCTAGTCCTTGAGGAAGGTGAAGACTGGGGAGCTCACGTGGAAACAAGGACTGGAGAGAAGATCTGGTGCCTGGACCCATAAACATCTGCATTTCCTTCTCCAAATTCAGAAACTTTCTGCTACTTCTTTCCCTTCCGCCACCCACAGTGTTCCCCATGCAGGACAGTAGGACAATATTTTTTTTTTAATGTTTTATTATTAAAATGTTCAAACAGAAAAAATTTGAAGGAATTATACAGTGAACTTATTCCTACCATCTAGATTCTACAATTAATATTCTTCCATATATTTGCTCTATTACATATCTATCAATCCATCGCATTTTTGATGTTTTTCAAAGTTGCAGACATCAGTACATTTTACCTCTAAACACTTTACCATGCTTATCATTGACTCGAGTTCAGTATTTGTTTCCCCATTTCTTTTTTAGGGGGTTGGTGAGGAAGGCAAGATTTACATACCCTGAAATGGACAAATCTGAACTCAGCACTCAGTTCTTAAACTGTCTTGTGGTTAAGGGTATAGAGCCAGACTACCTGGGTTCAAATCCTGACTCTGCCAAGCCTGTGTGACCTTATAGAAGTTCTTTAACCTCTCTGTGCCTCAGTTTCCTCTTAGAGTTTTTATCAGTATTAAAAGCATTATTATATAGGACTTCCCTAGCAGTCCAGTGGTTAAGAATTTGTGCTTCCACTGCAGGGTGCATGGGTTCCATCTCTGGTCGGGGAACTAGGATCCTGCATGTTGTACATTGTGGCTCCCCACAAAAAAGCATTATTATATATAAAATGTGTAGATCAGTGGCAGGCACACACCAAATGCTGTTTATATATATTATATATATATAATATATATATTAGCTATGTTATTATTATTATCTGAACATACAGAGGACCTTTGCCAACAAAGGTCCATCTAGTCAAACCTATGGTTTTCCCAGTAGTCATGTATGGATGTGAGAGTTGGACCATAAAGAAAGCTGAGTGCCAAAGAACTGATGCTTTTGAACTGTGGTTGGAGAAGACTCTTGAGAGTCTCTTGGACTGCAAGGAGATCCAACCAGTCCATCTTAAAGGAAATGAAAAGACTGATGCTGAAGCTGAAACTCCAATAATTTGGCCACGTGATGTGAAGAACCGACTCATTGGAAAAGACCCTATTGCTGAGAAAGACTGAAGGCAGAAGGAGAAGGAGACGACAGAGGATGAGACGGTTGGATGGCATCACCGACTCAATGGACATGAGTTTGAGCAAGCTCCAGAAGTTGGTGATGGGCAGGGAAGCCTGGCGTGCTGCAGTCCACAGGGTCGCAAAGAGTTGGACATGACTGAGAGACTGAACTGAACAGAACTGAACCCACAGAGATATCAAGAAAGGGAAATGATCTGGGACCATTTCCAACTCCCTTGACATGGTCTTTCTTCTCTTCATCTCCTACTGCTCTGCCTCCTATACCATTCATTTTGTCCTTACTGCTTTCTTTTGCTTACTCATTCAATCTTCTGTCCTTTCTTCACTAACACTTAGTCAGCATGGGGTTCAGTCTAGACTGCAAAGCTCTTTGTGGGTGGGTGCTCATCGCACTCCTGTCTACACTCTGCGTAACAAGGAAAGTGATGCTCTATTTCCATCCCTCATCAGTGAGTTAACAGCCAGTGGTGAGGCTGAGGACCTCTTCAGCTGCCATTACCATGGACTGGCTTAGCTCTGTCTTTCTCATCCAGGTCTGGGGGGTTGGAGGGAGCAAGGGAATGGGAAAAGGAGGTCAGTCGAGCATGGGGACAAGTTCTTCTTAGGGACCCAGACACCCATCCCTGAAGACTCCAGTTCTCGTCCTCCTGTTCCAGCCCTTGGTGTCAGGGGTGTGGATGCAGCCTTCCCCTCAGCACCCACCTCTGGGGTACAGAAGATTGCAGACTCCACTGGCAATCTGGAGCAATCTATGTGTTCTCACTGTAGCCGCCCAACTTACAGCAAGCTAGCTTCCCTCCCAGGGCCTCAGTCAGTTTTCCTTCCCACTGAGTCAGAAGATCTCACAGTCCCCCTCTGGCTCTACCCTGAAAACCTGTCTCTTCACCTCCGACTCCTTCCCCAGTTCAGAGAACCCAGGCATCCAGCTGCCTCACCCCAGCTCTGGGTAAACAGGAAGCAGGGTCAGGGGAGCAGGGGTGTGCGGAAAGTCCCAGCCAGGTGTATGGGTCTTTGGGGAGAGGGTGGCCCCACCCCTGAGGTATGAAAGCCCCCCTGCCCTGGCCCTAGCTCAGTCTCCATGGGGGAACGGGGGCTGGAGGGCCGGGGTAGGAGGCCCCAGCGGAAAGGATGCCTGCTGCTGGCTGTGGCAGGAGTCACTTCCCTGGTGACCCTCCTGCTGGCCGTGCCCATCACTGTTGTGGCTGTGCTGGCCTTGGTGCCCCAGGAGCAGGGAGGATTGGTGAGTGGCTACAATAAACCCTCCACGGGCCAGGTATTGCCAATGCTCACTCACCTCTGGCTATGCCCCTTGCCTTATCCTGCTCAGCTGGCTTGGCTGTCCCCAGTGTGGGGATGTCTTGTCTGTCTCTTTGCTGGCCCTCTTTTCATGTTCGTGTGATGCTGTCGTGTCCCGATGTCACCAAGCCCCTTCCTGGTCGTCTGTATGTCTCTTCTCCTCCTCCCAAGACATACTAGGGCCTCTGTCTTTCTGCTCAAGTACAGCCACCTCGCTTGCTCTCCATTCCAGGGAGGTGTGTGTGGAGGCTGGGGCTGGTGGGAGAAACCCCAAGTCTGGAGCTTGGATCTATGCTGGGAATGGGAGGGCTGGTGGTTGGCATCAGTTAAGAGGGAACTCTGGGCGCTGTGACCCCACCCACTCAGGTAACAGGGACGGCTGACCCTGGCATCCAGGCACCTGCCCATCAGCGATTTGGTAAGAGCCCACCATTTTACCCTCCCTCCCCTGGCTCTGCCCCTCAGGGACTCCCAGCTCCCAATCATCTGCATCCCCAGATACTCTCTTCCTCCAGGAATCCAGATGCCCCATCCCTGGGCCCTGGCACCTTGTCCTCTGGGGGTGACCATGCGTGGGTGGCCGCCCTGCCCCCAACCGTGGACTCTTCCTACCCCTTCCAGAGTCCGGGGAGCTGCCTGAGGAGGACTCAGAAACTGATCTCAGCCCTAGGCTCCCAGCTGCCCATCTCATTGGTAAGGATCCCCATCTCATTGGTAAGGATCCCATCTCATTGGTAAGGATCCCATCTCATTGGTAAGGACCTCACGGACTTGAAGGGTTCAGGGGTGCCAGTTCTGCTCACCCACGGTTAGAGTCCCTTTGCTCTGTCACTGCGGTGCTCCTTTGCCCACCCACCTGACCGCAGCTATCATGCCCACCCTTCGGCTCCACCAGCGTTCTAGCCTCTTGCTTCCCCGCCCCACTCCCGGGAGGAGGGAAAACCCGGCCTGGATCTCCCCACCTCAGCACTCCGCACCGCACACCCAGATGCCGTCAGTCCCAACTCGCACTCATTACAGGGGAGCGCCATCAGCCCGCTCCCCCACCCAGCTGGCTCCTGCAGGGGGTTAAAAGCCCCCGGTGTCCCCCATGCCCACCCTCCCAGAAGCCTCCGTCCTGGATCACTCCTTTCAAGATCTGATTTCCGAGAGAGCCGATGGGCCCGTTTCTCTGCAGGCGCTTGGACCACGGGGCAGGGGCTAGGCTGGGAGGCGAAGAAAGAAGAGGCGTTTCTGAGGAGCGGGACGCAGTTCTCAGGCGCAGAAGGGCTGGCCCTCCCGCAGGACGGCCTCTATTACCTTTACTGTCACGTCGGCTACCGGGGCCGGGCGCCCCCTTCCGGCGTGGACCCCCTGGACCGCTCGGTCACGCTGCTCAGCCGGCTGTACCGGGCAGGGGGCGCCTATGGATCGGGGACCCCCGAGCTGCTGCTGGAGGGCGCGGAGACCGTGACACCTGTCTCGGACCCCGCCAGGAGGCACGAATATGGGCCCCTCTGGTACACGAGCGTGGGGTTCGGTGGCCTGGTGCAGCTCCGGAGGGGCGAGAGGGTGTACGTCAATATCAGTCACCCCGACATGGTGGACTACAGGAGGGGAAAGACCTTCTTCGGGGCGGTGATGGTGGGGTGAAGGCTACCTGCATCCCTAAAAGCAACTACTGCCTGATGAGAGTATGTGAATGAATCAGCCCGGTTACTGGGGACCCAGACACCAGGGACCCCATGGCTATGTGGAAAATGTAGATGACTGTTTGGAAACTGATTTTTGAGACCGATGAAAATAAAGAATGTAAACTTTAATGCTGCCAATACAGATGCTGAGATGCTAAGTTGTCTTCATTCAGGGTAGGTACACAAGTGTGGGTTAAATATTCTCCATATTTTTCTGGTTGCTTGAAATAATTCATAGCACTTGGCATGGCCTCTGTTCCCTGGGGTGGGGGATCTGTGGGTTCCACCCACCCTTGCCTCTGAATGACTTTTCCCCGACATTAGCCCATTTGGAGAGTAAGAAGGAAAGGGCCCTCCACAAATGCCAAAGCATCTCCCAGCACCCTGATTCTCAAGGCCACACGGTCCCCCCAGACTCAGCACTGCACTCTTCTCTCTTGGGTCCATCCCAGTAGTGGGGCGGGGGAGGTCATTGCAGGGGAAGGCAGGCACCACTCAGAATGGCCCAGTCAGCAGAGTAAACCTGAATAGGGCTGATAGTGAAGCCCTGAGCAGATCAGCACTTATTCTCTGCTAGCTGCCCCATTAGCCACAGTCAAGAGCCATAGCTGGGGGGTGGGGTGGTGGAATGGTGGGGGGTGTGTGTGTGTGTGTGTTTGTGAAGGGTGGGGTAAAGGGAGGGGGCTGAAGGCGAGAGTTGGGAGGGTGATTGAGAAAGGGAGATGCGGGGTGGGGGCGGTGGTTAGTGCCTGAGGACACCAGGGAGAACCTGGAGAGGAGGGGGAGGAAGAAAAACTGATGCCACTTGGCCCAAGGAGGGATGGCACTGCCTCCCCACTCATTCACACTTCCATAAGTGTGAATTCACACTTGTCCATAAGTGGGCAAGTGTGGGGGCCTCAGGGTGAGCAGCCCCCTCACTCCATGACTGACTTTCAGCCTGGGGCTGGAGGAGATGGAGGAGGAGCCAGGGCTCTATCTAGGTTACCCCAGTGGGTCACCCCACCTCTGCGGCACACCGCATGGTTTTTCCCCTTGCCTGGCAACCCTAGCAAGAAGGAAAGCCCAGCCAGGGGTCCCACTCTCCGAGTCTTTATTTCTGACTCCATATTTGTCTTTGACTCTGTGTCCGGAAGAGGCTTCCTGGAGGGGCAGAATGCATTTCTCTTTCCACTTTACCTACCTCACGTCCCTCTCATCGTTCACCAAAAATCAGGGAGACCAAGCTGGCATGGGGTGGGGAGCAGGGTGGTCCTTCACCTACATCTTATTCTTTGTTTTTTTGTTTCTTTCTTTGATTTTTAATCTTCTTCCTCCTCTTCACTTCCATCCACTGAGAGATGGAAGCGGGTAGAAGATTGGGGCCTGGAAAAAGGGAGAAAGCCAGAATGCACAGAGCCCTCCGTGAGGTGCTCTGGTGTAGTTTAGGTCTTTTGTTCATGTTTCTCATGTGGCCCCATGTGTGGTGGGGGTCCCTACCTCTCTTTGATAGATGAGGTTCGGTGACTGATACTGAACCTTTGGTAGACCGAGGTCCAGTTCAGTTGCACAGTTAGGACTGGATTGGAAGGGGGAGGGCCGGGGACAGTCGATTCAAGAGCTCAGTTGCCCAATTAACTGTCTGAAAGTCCCTTGGCTGTGATTCAGGTGCCTGAGAATCTGGCCGCTCCCTGGCTCTTTCTCTCGGGCCACAACAGCAGGAAATCTCACCTGAGCAGGATTTGCCCCACCTAGATAGGAATTCCCAGAGTTGGAAATTCCCATGCCCTCAGGGAGAGGTAATTAAGTTCAAGTTCCTTTCTTGGGGTAGGTGCATATTCAGCTGGGCTTTGTCTTAGGTAGGATCTCTTGAGCCCCAGAAGTACGAGGAGTGAGGTCCAGGGATCTTAAGCCCTGAGGAGAAGAACTTCAGTTAGCAGCCTCTCACCCCCAAGAAGAGGCCCATGCAGAATTAATTTCCAGATAGAAGCATGTTTCTTTTCTCAGAACACTTTATTTCTCGCCACTGACCAGTAGGGCGGTTACAGGCATGACTCCCCTGGGGAGCGGAGGTTCGGTGATATAGCGACGAATCAGTCACCAAATCAGCATCATTTAGACAACTCGATCAGATAAATATTTTTTAAAAAACATAAGCAAAAGGAGGCACAAAGGCCAGGAGGCATGGTGGGAGCAACCTGCAGTTCAGCTCCGTTTTCACAGAAAACACATCTGAGCCAAGGCAGCCCTTAGTTTGTGTCTCCCAGGACACCTTGACCTCCCGAATAAATACATTCATTAGTAAATAAATAAATAATAAATAAATAATAAATAATCACAAGTGCAAACATAAACAGAGGGAGTTGGCCCAGTGGGGTTGGGGCTGGGCTTCCCACCTCAGGGGAGTCTGGGAACATTGGCAGGAAGGGAAAGTTGAAGTCCACTCATGTCAAGTTCTAGGTGAGATCTTCTCAAGGAATGTTGCGAAGGGTCCCGGTAAGAGCCCTGGCCCCCACATTCTGGGTGTCCCAGGTTGCATCCGGGAACCCAAACTTGTGGACCCCAGGGAGTTCTGGAAGTTCCAGTTCCAGTCCTTGATGGTGGTTGGTGCCCCGTTGTCCAGGTCTCACTTCCCTACATCCCTAATTTCTAAGTGCAGCTGTTGTTTAAAGTTGTAAGCTTGGAGCCCAGCCCTGAGCCCCCAATTCCCTTTCTAAACCAGAAGGGGATGAGAAGGGTCTGAAGGATTAAATAATAAGGTAACTGAGGTGGGAGAGGATGGATGTCCTGTGCCCTCACAGAGCAATTATCCCAAAGTAGACCTGTCCAGACTCGGCATAGTCCAGGTAGTCCGGCAGGTTGATCTCAGCACTGAGGCGATCTCCCTTCTCCAGCTGGAAGACCCCTCCCTGGTAGATGGGTTCGTACCAGGGCTTGGCCTCAGCCCACTCTGGGGTCTCCCTGTGGCAAGGGCTCTTGATGGCAGAGAGGATGTTGACCTTGGTCTGGTAGGAGACTGCAATGCGGCTGATGGTGTGGGTGAGGAACAAGGGGGTGGAAGGGCAGGATTGGCCCCTGAAGAGGACCTGGGAGTAGATGAGGTAAAGCCCATCAGTAGGCACCACCAGCTGGTTGTCTTCCAACTTCACACCGTTGGCCATGAGGGCATTGGCACACGAATCCAACCACAGGAGCTGCCCCTGAGCGTTGATGTTGGCTGGAGTGAGGGAGAAGAACGGGGAGGGGTGAGTCAGTGTGACCCTGTCAGTTCTACTCTCCACATCCTGGCCCTCAAGTTCTGCCCACCCCCCACATCCGGTTCCTGTCCCCTCTGTGTTCCCACATCCCATCTGGCCGTGAGGTTCTGAGTATCCCCCTCAAGTTCTAAGTATCCTCCACCCACCTTGAGCTCATGAATCCTTCTCACACTGTCTCTGTCTGCCCTCAGTCTGGATTCAGCCCCCAAATCCTACCCCTCCCTGTCTCTCTGCTTCTTTGTGCCCCAGAGACATCCTCAGAACTCTTACCTACAACGTGGGCTACCGGCTTGTTAATTGAGGCTTGAGAAGATGACCCTGAGGAGGAAAGAGGAAAGGAAAAGGTGAGACCCTTAAGCTTCCCAGAAAATATTCCATACTTTGACCTCCATTCCTTCTCCCCCCAATCCCAAACCCTTAATTTCCCCTACTGCTTCCATCCCAGGACTAAACCCCACCCACCCCCACCCACCCAAGTCCAGCACTAGAAGAGAGGTTGAGGAGACACTTACTGAGGGTCTGAACCAGAGGGCTGTTGATGGAGAGGCCAGTTGGGGATTGCTGGAGAGAAAAAGGAGGATGAGTGTTAGAGCAAGTCACCCCTGAAGGAGAAACTGCTGGCTGCTTCTCTAGCTTGTACTCTATGCCCTGATGGGTCTTGTCTTGTCTCTCCATTCATCCATTTTTTTCGTTCATTCATCCATTTAACAGCTCTTTCATTGAGTTACTTCCACGTGCCAGACACGCTTAGCTTCATCTTTCCTTATCTCTCTTTCATATCGTCTATATCTTTTTCTGTCTCACCATCTTCATCCAGATCACTTGTTTTGAGTCTCCATCTTTCTACTCACACCCCTTATCTGTCTACATATCTCTCTTTATGTCTGTATCCCTGCTTACTCATTTGTCCAACAAATATTTAGAGGGCATCCCCCCTGTGCCAGGTGTCTTATTTCTCCGTCCTTCTCTGTTTTCCTCCCATCTCTCTCCATGTCTCCTCCTGCCTCCCTATCTTTCTCCACTATTTTCCTCCCCATTCTTGCCCATCAGCATACCTCTTTCTCCACCCCATCTCTCGCCCTCTTTCTCTCTCATTTCTCTCTGGGTGGGAGAATAAGCCAAGGCCGGCCAGAGACTCACCTCTTCCCTCTGGGGGCCAATTACCCCGAAGTGCAGCAGGCAGAAGAGCGTGGTGGCTCCTGCAACCAGGAGGAAGGAGAAGAGGCTGAGGCACAAGCAACTTCTGGAGCCCTGGGGGCCCCCTGCTTTCTTGGAGAGCGCCTCCTCCGCCAGCTCCACGTCCCGGATCATGCTTTTGGTGCTCATGGTCTTTTTCAGAAGGGTTCAAGTCCAGACGGGAGACAGGAGAGCCTTGTGGCAGGGTGTGTGAGAGAGAGCGAGTTGCCTGGCTGTCTGTCGGGGGTGTGTGGTCTGGGAGGTTATCTCCAGGGGGCTCTGCAGCAGCTTGTCTCTCTCTTGGCTGGTCCCCTGGTGTCCCCGCTCTGGGAGCTTCTGTTGGCTGGGTGTGCAAACAGCTGCATTTATACGCTCTGGGGTGAGAAGAGGGCGGGGAAAGGCTCTCATTCAACCAGCGGAAAACTTCCTTGGTGGAGAAACCCATGAGCTCATCTGGAGGAAGCGGTAGCGGGCCCTACACCTTCTGTCTCGGTTTCTTCTCCATCACGGGGGCAGGGGTTTGGAAAGTTGGGGACACCCAGGCATCAAGGATACTTCCTACACTCCCCTGCTCGGATTCTGAGTGGGCTTCGATAGGCCAGTTACTGCTGTGAATATGGGACCCTGGGGGCTGGACCCATTTCCCCTCTGCCCCCCAGCTCCCACTGTTTCCATTCCTTTGGGGTTGGAGTGAGTTCTGTGGTCTGTTCCTTCTGATTTCCAGATGGGACTCAGGTAGGGGTAGAATTAGAAATGGGAGGGGCTTTACAAAGCTTAGTCCTTCATGGAGAGAAAACTCAGGGGAAACTGTGCTGGGTCCTGAGATGTGTGTTTGGGACCCTGGGGGGCGAGAGGAGCTGGAGAAAGGAAAGCTTGAGGCTCTGCAAGAACTGGGGGCGGATGGCAGGACCAAGCCTGGGACAGCCCCAGGGGCTGAAAGTAATGCTGGGAATTCATGAACTCCAGCACGGCAGGGCTTCTCCTTTCACTCTGACCAGGGACTCACCGAAACTCTGGGGCTGGTTTCAGTCTTGGTTTCCAAGGGAATGTGACTCCCCAACTTTTGCATGAAGCCCCCACCCTTCAGAGTCCCTGTGTGTGGCCATGTATCCCCAAGGAATCCCTGCTCCCTCCAGTTTTCTGGAGACAGCACTGCCCTTGAGAGCCCCCATGTGTGTGACCAGGTCTCCTGAAATGCCTCCTGTGTTCTCCAGCCCCCAGCCTTGGAGGTTGTCCCATTTCTCGGGGCCCTGGCATGGCCATGTCTTCCAGGGGGCCCCATGATCCTCCCCCATCATCCTGAACACTCTTTAGCATTGTCAGTGCTCCTTAGGAACCTCCTGTAACCCTCATTCCTCAAGGGGCCCCTGACTCCTGCTCCTCCAGACCTTGGACCTGCCTCTGTCTTCTCACCTTATCCTCTGGTTCCTCTGCAGCGGGCTGGCTGCACCACCCCGTGAGCCCACCGTGTGTCCCCAGAGGCCCTCAGGCCTCTCTGATTCCTGTCCTCCCTCCATTCCTCAGAGACATCTGGGGAATTCTCCCCTCCCCGACAGACAGAAACAGGCAGACAGCATTTCAGAGAAAAGAGGTTTATTTGGCTTCATCGAGGGTCAAACATCTTGTGGGGTGTCCAGTTAAGCAGCGGCTGGCTCTTAAGAGCTTTTCACTTCCTTCCAGAACCCCTTGGTCCCTCAGAGCCACACTTTCTATCTCTCACTGGGTCATCCTTGCGCCCAAGCCCTCTCACTTGTCATCTCTTGGGTGTATTAGCTCTTTCTTCTGATGTCTCGCTATTATTCCCTTCTCTCCATGCTCCATAAATAAATAATTTAATTGTTTTCCCTTCATAAATAAGCACCCCCCACTGGCTTTAGTCATCCACCCAAGCTCCCTCATGTGTCAGCTACCCTCTCCATGTCCAAGACGAGGCCCCCTAGATGGCCAGGGCCGAGGAAGGGATCTGGGCGGGCATTTTGAGGCAGGCTTGAAGTCCTCAGCTGAGCATCTGGGGTGGTCCAGGGAGGTCTGGTCCCCTGGTGGGCCTAGAATTTCTTCTTTGGAAGCTCCAGTGCTGAGAACTGGAGTGGGGAAGACTCAAGACTGTTGGAATGGTCAAAGGAGAGGTGAGGTGACCCCTGAAGTGTTCAGAATGGAGGCAAAATGGGGAGAAGGCCTTGAAGCCTATTTCTTTCTTTCTGGATGTTTCTACAGAGCGAAGGCTCCAAAGAAGACACTACTGGGGCTGAGGAGCAGGTGGGAGATGCCGTCTGTGTGAGTGGATAGCTGGTCTCCCCGGGTGAGCAGGAATACAGCCCCCTGGTACACCGAGCGCACCCACGGTCCCTGTGGCCCTGGGCACACGGACTTCTGAGCGCTGAGGAGAGGCACGTGGAAGGGGTACTGGGGGGAAAATAGCTGGACCTCATGGGCCAGGTAGAGAGGGGTGGGGGCGGCCGTGGGGAAGCAGCCTTTCCCAGAGAAGACCACTTGGGAGTAGACAAAGTAGAGGCCACTGGTGGGGACCAGGAGGGAGTTGTTGCTCAGAGAGAAGCCGTGGCGGAGGAAGGCGCGGTCCGTGTTTGCTCTCCAGCGCAGCGAGTCCTGGGTGCTGGGGTCTCCTGGGAAGAGCCAGAGGGGATGATGCTCAAGGACTTGGGGGTCAATGGTCTCAGTCCCCGAGGCAATAGGTGCTGGACTGAGTTCCCAGGGATGGCTGGGAGGACAGAGGGAGTGGGAGTGGGGTGAGCTGGGGGGGGTTGGATATTGGGTCTCTGAAAGGGGCAGGAGGAGGGCTGGGGGCTACGTGTCGGGAGGGCCGGTGGATGTTTACCAACAAGGTGAGCGGCGGGTTTGAGGGTGCCACGGGTGAAGGGCTTCGGGGGTTGCTGTGCAGCTGAGGGTGTGAGGCCAACGCCACGGAGCCCCTGGGGGAGAAGAGAGTCAGACAGGCTTTAAGGCCCAGGGTTGGGCTGGGCCGCCCCCCACGGCCCCCCTGGTCCTGCTGCCTCACCTGGGCCTCGGGCGGCAGGGCCAGCAGCAGCCCCAGGAGGAGGAGGAGGGGTGGGGTGCTGCACACCCTCAGGAGGTAGAGACGTCCAGGTGGTGTCATGGGGAGAACCTGCGGGGAGAGAGACAGTGAGCGGGGCGGGGCGCGACGAGGAAGACGGGCCTCCTGCCGGTGGAGACAGCCACCCCGAGAGACACAGCGCGACAGACAGAGAAGGGGACAAGGTGCAATCAGGGAAACCCCGAGGTGAGCAGGGGGAGAGAGAGAGAGACAGAGATGGGAGGGGAACAGAAAGGGCTCAGAACGTGAGACACAGACAGGGAGAAAGAGACTGACAGATGCAGCCAGAGAGAGGGGAACCAACCAAAACCAGGCCTGCCAAGGCCCTGGCCCTGGCTGGAGGGGCAGGAGGGGTTGGGGTGTAAGAGGAGGGACTGAACGCCCCCGGGGAAGGAGTCCACCGCCCCGGCAGCCCGAGGAGATGGGCTGGGAGAGTCTCACCTGCTGTGCGGGGGCCCCTTGGCCCGGACGCCTGGGTCCCTTTATAGAGGAAGCGGCAGTGGCAGCGTGGCAGGCGGCGGGCGGGTTCTAGGCCGGGGCTGGGGCCTGGGGAAGCCCCCAGGGCTTAGAAGATGCTGCTGTTTCAGTCGAAGGCAGGAAAGGCTGAGGCCTAGGACAGAACCGCAGGCTGGGGGCTCAGACGACTGAGTTCTGGGAAAGGGAGTGGGGTCAGGGGAACCGTGGGCTGGGAGGGCCAGGGAGCGGGGTCAGGCTTAGGAGTTCTAGAGAAGGGACAGTAAATTCAGAGGAGGAGAAGGGGAGCTGCTGGGGCGTGGGCTAGAGGCCCGGTTCCCTGAAGAGTGATTTTGTGTAACACCTCTGCACCCTTGACTGATTACAGCCTTCTCTGTGTGCAAGTTTCCTCCTCTCGTACCCCACATCTTTGTCCCAAAAGACTCAAGTCAACTTGTCCCGGTCTGTGTATTTTCCAGGTCATCTGGTGGGTTTCACATCAAGAAGTTCCATTATATACCCTCCCGCCTGGGACATCCTGGTTTATGCCTGTTGCCCTGGTGGAAACATTCATGGAGCTCCGTTCTGCTGTCAGAAGTATCTTGGTTTGGAAAGTCCCACTCAGGGATGAGGCTATAAATTCACGTATGATGAGGTCTCATCTTACTGAAGGATGCCCTCCACCTCATCCCAACCTTAGGTGGGCTCGAAAGATCAGATTTATATAACCCCAAACACATTCCAGCATCAAGGAGTGTGGCAACTGCTCAAGTTCTCTACACTGCAGGCTTCAGAATTCCATACAGGTGGAGCTCAAAGGTGGTGTTCTAGGATGGGGTGGGGACAGCAAAATGATCTGTCTTGAAGCTGCATTTGTAAAGTCAATACATTGTTTTATTTTTATAATTTTCTTCCTTCCTTTCATTATGGCTGCGCTGTCTTTGTTGCTGAATGGATTTTTCTCTAGTTGCGGTGAATGGGAGGGAGCTCTCCTCTAGTTGCAGTGCTTCTGCAGTGCAGGGCTTCTCACTGCAGTGGCTCCTCTGTTGTGAAGCACCGGCTCTAGGGCGCATGGGCTTCAGTAGTTGTGGCTCCCAGGCTCTAGAGCACAAGTTCAGTAGTTGTAGTGCATGGGCTTAGTTGCTCCATGGCATGTGGGATCCTCCTGGACCAGGAATCAAACCTGTGTCTCCCGTGCCTGTGTTGGTAGGTGGATTCTCTGTCACTGAGCCACCAGGGAAGCCCCAGTACACTGTTGTGAAATCATTAAGGATTTCCCATTTCTGTCAATCTGGAACTCAGGTATAGTGAGGTGCACTTCTCCTTAGTAGACAGCCTGATGAAGTTTTCCATCTCTTTATAGCCATGCAGCCACCATCCAGTTCAACATATTTTTAGAACCTTCCCCAGAAGGTTCTCTCATGCCGTCTCTCAGTTCAAACCTCCCAAAGATAACCAACCACTTTTTGACCTCTACCAACTACAGATTAGTTCTTCCTATTTTTTAAAAAAATATTATCTATTTATTTAGCTGTGATGGGTCCTAGTTACAGCACATGGAACCTTTAGTTGTGGCATGTGGGATCCAGCTGCCTGACCAGGAATTGAAGTCAGTCACCGTGAACTGGGATCTTGGAGTCCTAGCCACTGGACCACCAGGGAAATCCCAGTTCTTCCTATATTTGGACTTCATATAAATAAATCACACAGACAACTCATTTGTGTTTGGCTTCTTTCTCTTGTGTTATCTTTGTGAGATTCATCTACATGGTTGTGTCAGTAGCAATTCTTATTTCATTGCGATGTGATGCTGTGTGAATATACTCTAATTTATTTATCCATTTTTCTGTTGATGGGCATTCAGTTTGTTTCTAGTTTGGGGCTAGTATGAAAAATGATGATATGAATATTCTTGAACACGAATGAGTTTTCGCTTAGCTTGTAGGTTGCAGGTCAAAAAAACAGCAACGTTTCTAAAGATGATTTTAATCACATTTCATAAGACTGAGAAAACAATTGGCCCCCTCAAATATTATTATTACTCTTATGACTTGTTATGCTTTCATGTGGAAGGTTTTGGAGGGGCTGGGGCTGAGGACGGTGGTGATGGAAACTCAAGCCCTTCCTCTGTTGCACTGGCAGAAAGTCCCTGAGGGGTCTTGGTGTCCTGTGGCAGTTAAGTCACATTTAGGGTATGTATGAGCTAGTTCTCCTGTTTTTCCCTTCCTACTTGAGGCCCTGCAACTTTGCCTTTCATGCCTTCCTAGTTTAATCTAATTACTTCTTTTCATTCTTTTTTTGGGGGGAGGGCATGCCTCGTGGCTTGCAGGATCTTAATTCCATGCATGACCAGGGATTTAATCTGGGCCACAGGAGTGAAAGTGCAGAGTCCTAACCATTGGACTGCCAGGGAATTCCCTCATTCCATCTCTTCAGCTTTTTCTCTATTCCACAAACATTAATCAAGCATCTGCACAAGGCATTTGAGGAAACATGTGTGGAAGACAGTCTCCTAACCTCTGGGAGCTCAAAGACCAGTGTGGGACACAGGTTAGTTATAATTACAGTAAAGTGTGGTTTTTCTGACAGCATGCTTATGGCAGCCCACAGTAAAGCCATCAAACTTGACCTGGGGGAGAGGTGATCCAGGCATGAAGTATCAGGGTAAAGAAGATGATGAAGGGCATTCTTGATAGAGGGAACAGAAGGTGCAAAGCCTGGAGGTAAAACAGAGTACGAAGTGTGCTAACATGTGCAAGTGAATACAGATAGAAGGAAGAGAGATGAGGCTTGGGAGGCAAGCTAAGAACACATCCTGAGGGGTTTAGAGCCAAGAAAAGATTTCATTCTGATTGGTTTGGATTTCATTCTGAGGGGAAGCCACCAAATTTTTTAAGTGAGAGAGGGACCCACCCAGATTGGTATATTTAAAACACGAGTCTGGAAGCTACAGGAGGAATGAATTGAGGTATGGGAGCTGGGGTCTGGAGGGGAAACCAGACGTGAGAAGACCAGTTGGGAAGGTTTTGCAACTCAACAAGGAGGTGACAAGAGCCTGCAGTATATAAATTGAGGCAGTAGCAGGAGAATGGGGAGGAGAGTTTCTAGGCAAAAATCTACAGGTCTTGGTGGCTTACCAGGTTTGATGGTGGAAGAAGGGCAGCCATAGGTGCCTCTTTTTAAGTATCTTGGTCTCTATTGGTATAATCTTATTTCTTTTAACCTTACTGTGTCCTGTGTCCCTGCTGGCCTCCCTCCTGATCTCTGTTCCTTGCCTTTGCTCTGTGCCCCTCTTTCTCTGGAGTCCCTTTTCCTTCCTGCTGTCTTTTTCTGCCTCTCCAATAGTAGGAGCTGATGGACTCGGCGACCTTAGCTATATTATTAATAAGGTGTAAAATGATGTTGCAATTAATGGTGAAAAACAGAAGTGAGGAAAACTGGGACATGGAAGGGCGAAAAGGGGAAGGCAAGGAGGAGATATAGGGAGACATGAGAGGGAGGAAGGAAAGGGGAGAACTGGGTCTGTGCCACAGGCGTTTGCGATGCGCTGAGGGACGCTCCTTGAGATGGACCAATCTTGGTTTCAATCTTAGTTTCGGAGGTTGTGTGAAATTCAGTTTCTTTCTTGAGGAGGCCAGCAGTTGGTTTGGGGCTTTCCCTGAGTGGGAGGGGTGATGACTAGAGTCTTGTGCTCCAAACCCAAGGAAGTACAGTTTCTACAGTGGTCTCTGTGGAGAAAACCAGTGAAATCTCTGAGCCTTCCAAATGAGGTTGAAATGATACCAGCCTCAAACCTGAACTTAGCCTCAAAACCTAAACTGGGATTTAACATCAACTTTGATCCTAACCCATATTTAACCTCAACCCAAATCGCAACTCAAAATCAACCCTAACCTCAAATCTAAACACATCTCAATAATGAACCCCCTAAATAAACTTATGCACTAAACTAACCCAGCCCTGTTTCTAGAGCTCATCGTGGAATTAACTCATCTTCATTCTTAATCCTATAGTTAAACCTGACTCGAAATGTAAGTTCAATCTGAGCCACAAACCTAAAGTTGAGCTTTATCCTGCTTTTCCCCATTATTCATTCATGCTTCCGTTTAATGAGTCTTTTTTGGGAACTTAAAGCATTGGACTTGACTTTGACCACCAGACAGTGATATTGCTGGTTTAGCCCAATCTCTTCACTCTTTCTGGAGCTGTTTCTCTGCTCTTCCCCAGTAGCATACTTTAACACCTATCGATTGGGAACTTACTGCGTGCTGGGCACTGTTCCAGGCAGTAAGGATACAGTGGTAAACAGGTCAGACAACGTACCTGCCATCAGGGAGCTTCCCTTCTAGTGAGGCAAGGTAGAAAGGAAATACACTGAAGAAGAAAGCAGTAAGTAGTGCTATGAGGAAATAAGATAGGGATGTGTGCTAAGAGCGGCAGGGATCTACTTTAGACACCATGGTAGAAAAGTTCTTTCCGAGTAAATGGCATTTTAAGCTGAGACCTAAATGACAAGAGTGGCTGAGTGAAGGTTTGGGGGAGAAGCAGTCCAGGCAAAGAAAACAGCTAATGCAAAGGCTGGAAGATGGAAATGAGCTGGGGGCGCTGAGGAACAGAAAGGAAGCCAGTGAGGCTGGAGCAGAGAGAGTGGGAGATGGATAAGCTCAGAGAACAGGGGCATGGCAGGGACCAGAGCACGCAGGGCCCTGCAAGGACAGGTAAAGCATTTGAACTGTCGTCAACCAGGGGAAGCTTTGGAGGGTGTCAGGGTGTGTCCATGTATGTGGGTGAGTGGGGGGAGGAGAGAGGGAGGTGTGAGGTAAAAGTGATTGGATTCACGTTTTTAAAAGATCACTGTGGCTCCTGTGTTTAGACTGGACTGTGGGGAGTAAGACTGCAAGCGGGGACACCAAGACTGCCCAGGTAGTGCCTTAGGAGATCCACACACACCCCTAAGATCCCTTCGAGGTATTCATGTTTTCCTTCGTGATAAATGCAATGTATCTCCTATTCTAAATGTCAGAAGCAGCAACCTCTTCCTTCCGGAAGCAAAACCTTCCAGACTTAAGTTTTCTCTAGAACTCTCACTGGGATTTAACCTCCTTGAATTTGATCCCCTATCCAACAAAGGATGCTTGTAACAACCCATTCCACAATATTTTATGGAACTCCTCATATATTCAAATCCTCTATTTCACTTTTGAAAGCATCTTCCTCCGGGACATTGAAACCTGGCTTTTCCCTAATAGCTTTCATTCTGTGGTAAAGGCAGCTCTTTCTTCCACACCCATCACTAGGAGCAGCGGGCAGGAGTGGACACTGTTCTCCTCTCTCCCCTTGGCACCACTGATAACCTCCTCCTTTCTTGAAATCCATGCCTTTGCATCTTCCATGTTCTTCTGGTCTTCACAGCACAATCTCCTCCACCACCATCTCTACCACACATCTAACAATTTGTGTATCTCGATCAGTCTTTCTTCACCTCGCCTTCCCTACCTAATATTCTACCAATAAGATCTTGAAAAGCTTGATTTGGGTACACTCAGTGGTTTACCATTCTTGGGTCCTTCTCCTGGACTGCCAAGCATTGCAGGAGAGTCACATTCTCAGAAGAGGCCTATTACGAATCCTGGTCATCTAACCTCATGAAGCCCTTAGGGTCCCCTAATCTTTGCTTGTTGACTTCCTTGTTCTACTCCTGCAGGAGTACTAAATCTTCTCCCCCATGTTCTAAATCGCCACACCTCCCTAGCTCTTTACTCTCAGTGACACTATCATCTTTTTATCGAACTTAAGGTCACCTAAGGAGTGCCTCTTTATTGCCTTATTTTCCCTTCATGTTTCCTTTTTCTTCTCAATTCAGTGGACTCGTTCTCCTAAGGTAGACTCTTTGTACTCTGATTTCACATCCCCATGTTTACCATACCCTTTCCCCTCTTCCTCGTTTTCAGTATCTCTTTCCATGCACCTTCGTTTTATATACTCTACTTCTCAAAAATAAAAAGCCTTTCCTGGACTCTCTCTCCCCCTTAAATGTCCATTCCATCTCTCACCTTCCTTTTCTGTGTGATGTCTCAAGAAACTAGCCCTCTAACTAACCACTTTTTCGGGAACTGGTAAAATTTTCCTCACTGTAAAAATTGTGGGTTGAAATAGAGATGATTCTCGGTTACCTTCAGTATTCACCAGTCTGACTTTGTACTCAGCTCCTCCTTTTCCTCACCTCCCACTCGTTCCTTAACCTATGTAAAGCGATTTCTACCCCTCCGATAAGTGGAAACTGTTTTCTCAAAATTTGTAATTGTCTAGTCCTGAACACAAAGGATCTTTTGAACTCTCACCTATTAGACTTCTTTGAAGCATCAGATGTGGCTGCCCGGTCTCTGCTTGGCACACCTCTCTTGCCCTACTTTTCTGTCCCTTCTACCTCTCTTCTTTATTGGTTTCTCTCCCTTTGATCATCCTCAAGGCTCTTATCACCCTGTCTTGGAGGGATCCTGTCCACTCAGAAAAGGATGCCCAAATCTGTCTCCAGCAGCTCCAACTTTCCTTTTGAGCTCCAGACCTGCCTGCTGGAAAACTGCACCCGAGTGTCATGCTGTTGCCTCAAATCCTGCAGGACATTCTTGAGCACTGTTACTCTAAGCAGGTGCACCTCCCGTCATCACGTGGCTGGTGCTTATTTGTACACGGGAGAACCCTGGAGAAATCCCTAGGATTTCTGTTAGCTTGTTCCACCCACATTAGATCGTTTGGTTCATTGTAGCCTAAATGTGAAACGTGTGCTCAGCCACGTCTGACTACCACCCCATGGACTGTAGCTTGCCAGGATCATCTTCCATGGAACTTTCTCCGTAAGAATCTTGAAGCGGGTTACATCTCCTGCTCGAGGGGATCTTCTCGACCGAGGGATCAAACCTGTGTCTCTTGCATCTCCTGCACTGGCAGGTGGATTCTTTACCACTGAGCACACCTGGGAAGCCCAATTGTTTGTATATCATTTCATTAGACTGCAAGCCCTTTGAGGGCAGTGACTTTATTTCATTTATATTCATTGTCTAGCAGAGCACTCTGCTCCTATCAGGTACTTAATAAAAATGTGATTGTCTGAAATCAACTCATTTTCCCCTCAGCCACATACCTCCTTGGTTTAGGTTATTCTGGTCTTTCTTATGCCCTTGGCTCAAAACTTGGAGCCATCTAAGGACTCTTCTTCCCTCACTCCCACCATCCAATCAGCTAGCACATCCCAATGACTTATCCCTCTCAAAGTTGTAAGATTTGTTCCTTCCTTTAATGCCACTTGGAGTTATTGGGACCTAAGTAGAGAGTACACAGGCTTTGGGGTAAAATGAGTTTAATGCTAATTCCACTACTTTGTAGCTGTGTGATTGTAAGTTACAGTACATTTATGAGCCTCAGTCTCATCTGTATAACGGAGATCTTCTGGACAGTTGCCGGCAGGATTCTGATGTTGGGAAAAGGGTGTGACATGGTTAACACATAGTATGTGTCCCCCCACGGCCCAAGGCACCTGTTTCCTTTACTCCTTGTCTGTACACCTGAAGCAGCCCCTGTACCCCGCTTCTCTACAGCCGTCACAGTGCCACTGCCTGCCAGGTCCACACCCCTTACCATGACATTCTTTGTCCTTTCCTCAACACATGCTCCCTCACACCTGCACTCCACCTCCCTCAGGATGCTCGCCTTTCCTGAACATACACTGTTTTCTGACCCTAAGCCGCTGCTCAAGCTGTTTCACTCCTCTCTGGGGCCCTTTCACTCACCCCCTCCCCCAGAAATCCCACCTGTTCATCAAATGCCCTCTCCTCCTTCAGAGCCTGCTGGGTGCTTACAGATGGAACACCCACCCCACCATCCCACCTTCTACATCCACTGTACCTTACTCTATCTAGTTCACTCAGCATGCCTTGAATCAGTTGATTAGGTCTGCCTCCCCTACTGGACGGCAAATTTGAAGCAGAGTTTGCATTTATCTTTGGGCTACTTGATGCTCAGCTGAACTGCACTGAAGACAGTCCCTCCCACACCCTTTTCCAGACTTAACCAGACCTGCCCCAACCCCAATCTCCCAAGGGACCCTCTTCAATCTCATCAGTCTCTTTCCCAACCCCGTCTCTCTAACTGAACCCCAATGCACCCTCCACTGAGAAACAATTCCTCATCCCAGCTCTAGAGCAAGGCTGAACATGTCCATGTCCCCAGGGTTGCACAGAAGGCCCTGAGTCACCCCTTGGGGATCCCTGCTTCCCCTCCCCACCCCAACTGTGGAAGACAGGATGCCTGCCGCCTGGCCCCAGGGGGTCAGAGGAAGCCAGGGCCTCTAGGGCTCAGTATTTTTATCAGCTTAGGAAATAAGAGACACAGAAGCGGAAACCATGTGGTCAGAGAAAGTGAACAGCCCTCATCTCAGGGGAACCCCCAACCGGGCTGGGGGCCAGACACCAGGGAGAGACGTTGAAAAGAGGGAGGTCTGGGGGCCAGAGAGTAGGACTTATTTTGCTTTGGTTTGATGTGACTCTCACAGAGGGGCCAATGATGTGCTTAAAAACCAGACTGTGTCTCCTGGGTGAAGGAAGAAATTTGGACACCAGCGTTTTCTGTTGCTCACTTCTCAAGCTCCAGCTTAAAGATCCTCACCCCACCTCCGCCCCCGCCACTTCGAACTCGAGCTCTTTGCATGCTACTTCCGAAATCTCCGGCCTGAGAGGAACCGGACGCTTGGGTTGCTCACAGCTCAAGTCTCTTCTCTGAATCACGGCAGCTTCCTCTCACAGGATCTTTCTCATCAGCCCTCCCTCCTCCTGCCCCCTGAACATCTGCCGGGTCCTGGGAGACCTGGGGCCTGCTGGCTCTCTGTCTTCTCCAAGGGCCTCACACACACCTCATGTGCCCATACTTTCAGAGACTTCCCCTCCCCGTCCCCCATCACCCTCTGCTTCCACACCTGGGATTCTCCTGTGTAGACCGGCATTCCATTCCAAACCTGAAAAATAAGTTCTGATTCACAACATTCTCTGATGCAGACATGTGTGGACTGCGCACGTGCCGGTGCACGCCCATATTCTCCTGAGTCCTGCCCTTGAGTTCCTGCTGTGTCCCGCCAGTACTGTGGGATTCCGCCGGTGGCACAGGGTCTGGAGCCGTCTCCAACTTCCTACCCTAGTTCAAGGGAGCTGAAGAAGGGACTGAGTTTGAAGAGTGGAAGATGGTGCTCCCCCCACCCTCCCGCCTTAGAAACCCTAGACCCTCTCCCACCACCCGCCAGGACCTTTTCCTCAACCTCAGGAAAAGGAGATGTTTATCTGGAAGGTCAAGACTGGGCTGCCCAGAGATGGAGCCCAGGTTTGAGATGGGGGCAGAAGCTGGCTGGAGGAGTTGAGAACTGGAGCCCTGAAGGAGGAGAGTCAGGACTGAGAAGCCCGAGGGGACTGATGGCTTCGGGTGTGGATCTCTGGTTGCCCAAGAACAGACAACCCAGGTTACATAATTTGGCTCTTTCCGCCTCCTTCCCCTGCTCCTAATTTTAGTAACTGAAATTCCACTCCCCCACAAGGACTCTTCCCCTCTCTTCTCTGCTTCTATCCCCCATCCTCCCACCACGTTCTCATGGTCCCCCAGCTCCAGCTGCCCCCAATTCAGATCATTCAATGACTCAGCAGAGGGAAAGCCCTGTGTTGGGGGAAGAGGGTGTTAAGTGGGGAGGAGGATGTGGTTCCGGCCGGGGAGGGGAGGGAAACTAGCTTTGTTCCCCTTTTTGCCTCTGTTCACATCTATTTCTCCAACCGCTGACTGAAGAGTGGAGAGGAGCCCAGCATGGGAAGTGAAGAGACTGGAGGGCAGGCAATCCGGGTCCTCTTAGCACCACCCTTCTCGGTGGGTGGGCAGGGGGCTTCTAGTCTGCAGCAAAGGGCATCAGTCATTGTGTGCCTGCACGGTGCAGGTGAATAGGAGCTGTGGGTTTGGGCATGTGGAGTGGGAAATGAGAAGTCATGGGTGATGAAAACCACAGTGATGGAAAAAGGCAGAGGAGACACCGGGTGTGCAATGTGGAACCAGGTCTTATTAGGAAATGGCAGAGTCAAGGAGCAGGGTGGTGGCCCGTGTCCCCCCACCCCCACTCATTACAAGTTCTGCTCCCACCCCATATCCTCTGCCCTTTGGTACTGGCCTCCTGACCTTAACCTTCCTACTGTCCTGCCCTTCCTGCAGTTTCTCGCTCTCCCCTCAGGGTCACTTGAGGGCTTCTGCGTGGCGATTCAGGGCCTGAGAAAGGGCTGTCACGGCTCCCATCACTCGGCCCAGCTCCCAGGTCTCAATCTGGCTTCGGAATCGCTGCAGGAAGCGGTCAGGGTGCCAGCGGACCTGCTGGACCCTCAAGTACCTCCTCAGAGCCCCCTGTTCCTCCAAGGGGGGGCCCCTGGCCACCAGTGCTGCAGCCATGGCTTCTGGGTCCCCTCCCCCAGGGCAGGGCCAAGGCACATCACCAAAGCGCCAGAGTCTGCCCCGCCCTGCGCCTCTGGGGTGCTCTGCCCGGGGCCCGGCTCTGGCTGGCTCCGGAGCTCGATCCCCGAGCGCCTCCTGCGCCCTCCTGGCTCGGCTCTCACGCAGTTCTTCCTCCTTGGCCCGGGCTCGCTCTCGGAAGAGCCGCTGCTCCTCCTCCTGCTGCCGCCAGCTGTGCCCGGAGCCCTCAGCCCGTGGGGGTCGGCAGGCTCCCTCTGTCTCACGCTGCTGCTGCTGGCGCTTCTGGGCATGTTCCCGAGCCATGCGATCTGACCAGGCTGAGAAGGACTCGGGTTCCTGGGTCTCATGGGAAGCATCATCTGTTTGGGAGGGCAGGTGGGGGTGGTCTCGGAGAGGCCGTGAGGAGGTGATGGGCAGCACGGGAGAAGGGAGCACAGGAAGCCAGTGGGGAAGAAGGGCGGCTGTGGATGGAGATGGCATCCTTACCTTCAAATCTCCCGATGACCTCCTGCCACTCATCCTCCAGCTCTCCCTGAAGCTTCTGTCTCCATTCCCGTTCCTTAGAGGCCTCATCTTCCTCCTCCTCCTCAGCAGAATCCCAGGGGGGTCCCCAGCCCAGAATCTGCCCTGGGGTCTCCCCATCCTTATTCTTTATTCCCATGGCAGAGGGACAGCGACTCAGCAGTGGCAGGAAGAAATCCGTGTAGGCTGTTGACCGGAGAGCAGTGAGCACAAATTAGCTGGGAGGGCCGCCATCTTGAATCCTGCCGGTCACTCACTCCCTTGGTCTTAGAGCAATGGAAGGGTTGCCCACATGGATGCCTCCTGGGTACTAGGCAATCACCGTCACTGACAAATACTTATTGATACTTTACATCATGAGTAAGTGCGGTAGTTTAAAATACTCTGTCCTTGCAGGCCAATTTGGTGTCCTGGGAGCTCCACTATGTCAAATGATATTTTCTAGCTTGCCTCCCTTTGACTGGATATTCCATTTTTTGGCTTGAAAAATACTGTTACTTTATACTTTTTATTGTGTTTCTCATCCAAAACTATATCCTATATAGAATACCTGAACACCCTGATCTGTACCATTATAAATACTCAAATACACAGTATTTTTCTTTTTATATCACTTTTCAATAAACTGAGAAAAATAAATATTCTCAGGGAAATTTCTCTCAGCCAGCCTTAGCCAGGGGATGCTGCGAGGGTAGTGGAGAGGTAGTCCAGTAGTGAATTTAAGCCACTGAAATGTTCCCAGCAGCAGGGTAAACTCTTTCCAAATGACTGCTGACCTAAGGCAGGGGAAAGGGGTTGAGACAGAGGGTCCCAACCTGGCTGACAGGAGGATGGGAGAAACCAGGAAAGGGACTATCATGCCTGAGCGCCCCTCCTCCTGAGTCCTGACCTCAATGCACCCGCTCCATTATCAGCTGAGGGTCAACACTGCACCTACCAGTGCCCCCTGCCACAGCCACCAACCCCCTCTGCACTCCCAGGACAGAGGGAGGTGAGTGAGGCACCCTCCCTTCCTGTAGACCTACTTTTTCTCCCTAGGGCAGGAGGAAGTGGGCCAGCAGTCTTTAAATCTTTATTCACTGATGCGAGAACATACTGGCTGCCTGGCAAAACAATGGGACAGAGGAAGGGCTGTCCTGTCAGTACCAGGAAGGTGCAAGATAGAATGGGTCCAGCCTTGGCTGGCCAAGGCCCACTGCCCCCCACCCACCTCCTGGCACACCTGAGTGTCACTCAATGCAAACCACATCAAGATGAGGGGTAGGGGAACTTCTCTTTAGTACTGATGTGACCTGTCACAAGCCCTCCCAATTTGTCCCACCCAGCAACTGGCCTTGTCTTTCAACAGCTTATTTCCCACCAGGGCTCACAGCAGGTGTGAGGGAGGGTGGGTGGGTGGGTGGGTGCTCAGGTTTGCATGGGAGGTTTTTAAATTCATAGGTTTGAAGGGGTAAGGCCTCCAACTATAAAACACTATGAGTAAAATCTGGTACAGAATATTAAATAGCCACTAAAGATTATGGTGGTGTGGGGAAAAAGCAGGCTGCAAAACTGTACATAGGATCCAATCACAATTGTGTGAAAAAAAGAGACCAAATCAATGGTTGAAAAAAAGATTGGAAAGAAATAAGTAAAAATTCTAGTTTCAGGGTGGTAGACTATGAGTAGCTTTCCCCCCAAGTCTTACCTGGTATTTTAATGTGAAAGGGACCTAATTAATATCAAATTTTCTTTTCTTTTTAAAGATTGAAGAATAAATTTAATCACTGTTAACACCTAGGTGTGGTCCCTTTTCAGTCCTGTCTTGGTGTATATAAACACATATGCATGACAATTTCTTTTCAAGAGTTACATGTTGTTTGGTAACTTGTTTTCATTTAGCAGTTCATTTATAATTTCCACAGGAGTATACATAGCCTACCTCATTCTTTTCTGTGACTGTGTAGTGTTCCGTTGTGTATACGAAACAAATCTTCCCACCCCCAATAGAAAGACTTTGTTTCCAAAAATGATCAGTCTTATACATATGTGTTTGTGGACTCCTTACAGTACTTCTGTGGGGTAGATTCTCAGAAGGGGAATTTTTGAGTCAAACAAAATGTGCAATTTTGCCAAATTGCTTTCAAAAAGTTTGTGCCAAGGTACACCCCATCAAGAAAATAGGAGTGCCTAATGAAATTATAGTTTTACCACTTTCAGGAAACTTTTTATATGTGATAAGGAATATTATTCCATTATTCTTGAAATAAAGTAGGTAATTATAAAAGTATTTTAAAAAAGAATATATGAGTGCCTGTGAAGTCCTTTACCAAATCTGAATATCTCCAACCCTTTAAATTTTGCCCACCTGATAGATTAAAAAAAACACTTTATTAATGCAAGTTTTTCATATTCATATTCTTTCTCTACTTTTCCCCTGGATAATATACGGATAGATATGAGAGTTGCTTATATAATATGGATACCCACCCTTTGTGTTTATTTCACATATATTGTAAATATTTTCCTCTATATTTTCAAAATTTTTGTCATTAAATCTGTGTCTATTTTCAACTTATAGCTTTTAACTTTATTTCATTCTTAGAAGGGTTTTTCTCCACTCCAAGATTATGCCCTTCTGTTTTTTCCTACTATATTTATTCCTAGAAAATTTTTTTTTTTTCAAAAAAGGAAAAAAGTACAAAGTACAGTATGATAAGCAACCTAGTCCTACCACAAGGTATGTTAATATATTTTCATTTTTTCAACATAATTTTACTTAAAAAAACCATCAGAGATAAAACTAAAGTTTTCTTTGATTCTGTCTTCCAAGTTTTATCCCCCCAGAGAAAACTCTCCCGTGAATTTGAGCCTTTCCTGTTGCATTTAGATGTTTAATCTGCTGTAACTTACTTTTGAGTCAGGTGTAAGGTAAGACTATTTTTCTCCAGAGAAGACAAATGGTCTGGTATCATTTATTAAATAGTTCACCACCACCCTCTCCAGTTGTTTGAAACACCAAATTTACTGACAATTTAACAGTACAGATCAACTTTTCCCAATGTTCTTTAATTCATATGTTGTACTTTTATATTGGGAAAAATAAATGTGAAAAAAAGCTTTCTGGCGTAAACATGTACTTCATCATAGTGATGGAAGCACTGTTCTACTCCCCAAAACGAGACATGATTTCTGTCTTAATGAGATGTTGATACTAACTGGTATAGAACACTTTTAAAAAATGCCAGATCAGAAGTTTACGTTTAGTGATGATTGAGATGCAGAGGAAGACCAGGTGACAGTGGGCGGGCTGGTTGGAGAGGGCTTCTAGCAGGAGGTGGGGGCCTACACTGGGTTGTGAAGGGAGAATAACTTAGCAAGGTGGAAAACTTACTAGGGCGGGCAGGAAGGTGACAGGCCAGAGGCAGATAAAAGACAGGCATGCTTGTTGAAAACAGGCTTGGGGTCACTGAAGACAGAGTCATGGAGCAGGAGTCTCAGGTTTGTGGGTGTGCCGTGGGAGGTTAAGTTGGAAAGGCAAAGGGAACGTAAACCGGATGGCTCAGTCATCTGTAAAGCAGGGCCACAGCCTACTTCTACTGAGCAGATCAAAGTGGGTAATGGATGGGAAATGTCTCATACTGTGCTGGCACAGAGAGGTGCAGTGAATGCTACAGTAAGGAGATAAAAACAAAAAATCAAGCTGGCTTTGGACTTATTCTTTTTGCAAAGATGGTGACAAAATGACCCTGTTTGTCAATGTTCACTCACTCTTGCTGAAGGCAGAGAATGGCTATTGTTGGATTAAGGTGTGTTTATAAAGGGGTCTCTGACAGCTAAGACCACCTCCCTAGGAGGTGTTACCAAAAGCCTCAAAGGTAACGGCCATTCACTGGCCTCTCACTGGGTGTGACAACCCAGCCCAGCCAATTCAGAACCCTGGGACCCACCATGGGAACTGAAGGGAAATCTACCCTCCCCGAGAAGATTCTGGCTCATTTCATCTATTCAAAGAAAATACCTGGATTTTAAGGCAGAAGGGTGTCTAGAGATGGGCCTTCCCACCAAGGAGTTAGAAGGCCACCTGGTGGTAAGGATGGCGGGGACGAGGAGGAAGGAAAGCCTGAGAAGGCCTGGGAGTGACCTGAGTGTAGGCGAAATTTCAGCAAGGTACTGAAGGTTCTGGGCCCTGTTTTCCTCATCCTTAATGGAATCATAATATCACTCTCACATGCTTCTTAGAATTCAATACAATGAAGGAAGAACCTACCATAAGAGACATTTCTGTCACTAATGAAGCCTTAACTGAGTAATAAAAGAATAAAAATAACAGTATTTCTCATCTTTTGTTGTTGTTTAGTCACTTAGTCGTATCTGACTTTTTGTGACCCCTACGGACTCTAACCCACCAGGCTCCTGTGTCTGTGGGATTTTCTGGAGAATACTGGAGTGGGTTGCCATTTCCTTCTCAAGGGAATCTTCCCAACCCACGGATCGAACCTCCATCTCCTACACTACAGGTGGATTCTTTACTGCTGACCACTAGGGAAGCCCTACTTATCATCTAGTGAATATCAAAACTGCACCAAGTGCTTGCCTCACTTGCCACAACCTCCATTCTAGAGAAGCAAATTAGGTTCACACAGGCTAAACTGGAGAGGGCTTGTCACATAGCCCATTAAGTGGCAGGGCTGGAACTTGATGGGGTCTGAGGTCTGCCTCAGGACATTCTGCTCTGTTGTCATATACAGTGTCAACGGTCAAGTTAGGTGCCTGCACTTTGTAAACCTCCTTTGTTCTAAGTTAAAAAAATATCTGAATAGGTCAGCCTATCTTGCTATGTTAGGGGATTTTTGACTATATGGGGGAGGTTTCGGGGTGTGGGTGAGGTTCCTGTACATTCTTGGGGAGCTGGGGGGGATGACAATAGCAATCAAACTGAGTTCAGATTGCTCATCCACCAAGAGATTTTCATCTAACGTTCTTACTCTAGAAGGAAAGTCTCCAAAAGGGGAAACGGCGTTTCACCTGTTATTTTCTTAGGGAGAGCTGTACCTCTTCGGAGCTGCCTCCACTGCCACCACAGTATCAACAAGCTCCCATCAATATCAAAGGCTTTCCAGAATGCAGATATTTGGGGAATTTGATAACAGCTAATTTAGTTGACCCTCCATATCCTCAAGTTCCACATCTGCAGAGTCAACCAACCACAGACCTAAAATATTCAGGGGAAAAAAAAAAATCCCATAAAGTTCCAAAAGCCAAACCTTGAATCTGCAGTTTGCCTGCAACTATCTACGTAACATTTCCATTGAATTAAGTATTTTAAGTAATCTACAGGAAGATAGTGCATGGGTTATACGCAAACATCACATCTTTCCATAAAAGGGACATGAGCACCTGTGGATTTGGGTATCCTGGGAGTGGGGGTTTCTAGAACCAATCCCTCTCAGATAGCAAGGGACAATGGTACACTGTCTATCAGGTAGTCTGGGAGAGCATGGCTAGCCCCGGTAACCAAACATGTGAATGTTTCTGCAATGAAATGTATGAATATTGACATCAGTAGGATAACAGCATATCATGAATAGCTTAGCCTCAGTTCAGGTTAGATTTTTGTCACCAAATGAGTTTGGTGGCAGGCTGATGAAAAAATATGGTTCTCAGAGTGTTTCTGAGTTTCAGAACTGTGGGTAATAAGGAGTATGGATCTCTTAATACCCACAGGAACAATGGCCAGTATCTAGAGTGCTTGTCATGTGCTGATCACAACAAACTGTGGAAAATTCTGAAAGAGATGGGAATACCAGACCACCTGACCTGCCTCTTGAGAAATCTGTATGCAGGTCAGGAAGCAACAGTTAGAAATTGACATGGAACAACAGACTGGTTCCAAATAGGAAAAGGAGTACGTCAAGGCTATAGATTGTCACCCTGCTTATTTAACTTACATGTAGAGTACATCGTGAGAAACACTAGACTGGGAGAAGCACAAGCTGGAATCAAGATTGCTGGGAGAAATAGCAATAACCTCAGATATGCAGATGACACCACCCTTATGGCAGAAAGTGAAGAACTAAAGAGCCTCTTGATGAAAGTGATAGAAGAGAGCGAAAAAGTTGGCTTAAAACTCAACATTCAGAAAACTAAGATCATGGCATCCGGTCCCATCACTTCATGGCAAATAGATGGGGAAACAGTGGGAACAGTGTCAGACTTTATTTTTTTGGACTCCAAAATCACTGCAGATGGTGACTGAAGCCATGAAATTAAAAGATGCTTACTCCTTGGAAGGAAAGTTATGAACAACCTAGACAGCATATTAAAAAGCAGAGACATTACTTTGCCAACAAAGGTCAGTCTAGTCGAACCTTTGGTTTTTCCAGTAGTCATATATGGATGTGAGAGTTGGACTATAAAGAAAGCTGAGTGCCGAAGAATTGGTGCTTTTGAACTGTGGTGTTGGAGAAGACTCTTGAGAGTTCCTTGGACTGCAAGGAGATCCAACCAGTCCATCCTAAAGGAGGTCAGCCCTGAGTGTTCACTGGAAGGACTGATGTTGCAGCTGAAACTTTAATAGTTTGGCCACCTCATGCGAAGAGTTGACTCATTTGAAAAGACCGAAGGTGGGAGGAGAAGGGGACAACAAAGGATGAGATGGTTGGATGGCGTCACCAACTCAATAGACATGATTTTGGGTAAACTCCGGGAGTTGGTAATGGACAGGGAGGCCTGGCGTGCTGCAGTCCATGGGGTCGCAAAGAGTCGGACACGACTGAGCGACTGAACTATCATGTGCTGGGTGCTTCACTATGTACTGTGTCAGTTGATGCTAAAAACATATGTCACAGCATGGGTGCTTTGAACACAGGTGTTATCACTTTGTAATTCTATAAAGTACCACAGAGCAGAGACTATCTAGTTAGGCTGCTGGGATACAATCCTTGCTCTACCACTTAATAGTTGTTCGACTTTGGCAAATTATTTCTCTGTGCTGTTTCCTTATCTGAGAAGAGAAGAATGATGTTAGTGTTTATATCTTCACAGGGTAGTTGTGAGGATTAAATGAGTGGCTTTGTGAGAAGTGCCTGTGTGCTTAATCCCCCAGTTGTGTCTGACTCTTTGCAATCCCATGCACTGTGGCCCGCCAGGCTCTTCTGTCCATGGGGATTCTCCAGGCAAGAATACTGGAGTGGGTTGCCATACCCTCCTCCAGGGGATCTTTCCAACTCAGGGATTGAAACCAGGTCTCCCTCACTGCAGGCAGATTTTTTACCATCTGAGCCACCAGGGCAGCCCTAAATGAGTTGCTTTGCGAGAAGTGCCTGGCACACAGCAAAGGTTGCTACTAATTAATTTTGCACGGGGACAAATTAAGCATCAAGAAAGTTTAGTTACTTGCCCAAGAACACACAGCTGTTAATTGTGGAGCTGGGATTTGAATCCATGCATTGTAACTGCAAAGAGTACCCTCTATCTTACTTTTCATACTACAGGCAAACAACCAGCTAAGAGAAAAAAGTAGCTACTAACCTAGATATTGTGGCTCAGACCGTATAGATCTGCTTGCAATGAAGGAGACCCGGGTTCGACCCCTGGGCCAGGAAAATCCCCTGGAGAAGGGAATGGCAACCCACTCCAGTATTCTTGCCCGGAGAACCCCATGGACAGAGAAGCCAGGTGAACTACAGTCTATGGGGTTGCAAAGAGTCAGACCGACTGAACAATTAACACACAACAATCTAGAGAGATGTGAAGTTTGAGTGCTAGTTGCTGTTTGGGTAATGTTGGGCTCCTCAGACAGTGGTAGCTCAGTAATGTGAAGTCATAAATGATAGCCATAAGCCAACTTGGTCAACTACTTGCCTGAGTCCCAGGACCAAATAACTAGCTTATTTTTTCAACCACTGGCCTTCATCTCAGACCCCATCAGTTGCTCATGACCTTGTTCCCCACGAGGCAGACTCACCATCAGGGCCCTGACGGGCAGCGGCATGCAGCGCCGTGTCCCCGTGGCGGTCCTGGTGGGCAGGGTCAGCCCCAAGCCGAAGCAGCAGGCACAGGGCAGGGGCATCGTGGCGGGCGCAGGCCCGGTGCAGAGGTGGGGGCTGCCCAGCATCTACATCAAGGCCCGGGTGTCGCTGGAGGAGGGCTTGGGCCCGGACCAGCCGTCCTGCAGACAAATAGCGACGGAAGCGACGCTCTCGGCGTTGGCGACGGGAAGTGGAGGCCATGGAACTCTTGGGCTGAGGAAGAAGGATAAGAAGGCAGCAGTCAGGACCCCAGCCTTGGATGGTCCCTTCCCCTCCATCTCTGGCATTCTGTTTTCTCCTTTTGGTTCCCCATCTCTTCTGACAATTTTCAACAAGAAATGAGTCCAATCCTAACCCTCATCCCTTTACCAGATGAGAAGTTTGAAAAAAATTTTGAGGGGCGCTGGGGTCACATTTTTTTTTTAATGTAAAATTTGAGAAAAGGATAAATGATTACTTAAAGGCTCATTAGCCCAGGTAAATTTTCATAAAGGATTTTGTTATTTAATACAAAACAGAATGATGGGGGAAATTTTTATCAACAGATATCTGAATTTTAAAAAGTCATAGACAATTTCAAATAATGATCTAGAAATTGATAATGTACCCGGCAGACAGATGTAGAGGCTTCTCCCTCTGGGACTTGGGGGGAGGGGTTACTCATCAGACCTGCCCCCCCCCCGCCCCCAAAGTACCCCCGGAGCAGTAGGCCCGAAGCCTGTGTTTAAGACGCTCACAGGAAGGGAGGCGGGAAGGGCGGAGACACTCTAGACTGACGGAAGTGGCGCAAGCCGAGAAGCAGGTAAAGGGCGGAAATGAACTGTGAGGCGTGTTACCGGATGTCGTTCCTCCCCGAGGGGGCAGGAGGTGTTTCCTTGGCCCAGCCTCCGGGGGGAAACTACGGAACTTAAGATAAAGGGTCCGTCTGAAACCGGAAGTCTGGAAGACAGGCGAGGAAAAGGAACAGAGAGCGGCAAAGGCTCTTGGGGAGTTTAACCCCGCCTCCCCCAACTGGGAGGAGAGAGGAGATGGTTCAGTGATAGACGAGAAGATGAGACGAGAGAGAAAACAAAGGAGATAACAACAAGAAAAAAACCGCAGTGAAAATGCAAAACTAAACCCCAAACCACAGTAAGGCCAAGGAAGGGACAGATCATAGAAGAAAAATACAGTAAAAGACAAGGGAAACAACTGTAGGACAAAGCAAATGAGATGAATGGAGAAATTTGGAATTGGAAAGATGTTGCAAAAAAAGATGGAAATGGGAGGGAGAAAAAAGAGGGGAAGAGAAATTGGAAGAATTCAGAGAAGCCCAGATATTCTATTCCCAACATACCACACATGATAATTTCCTTACCTCCTCACCCCATTCTCAATCTCTCTCTGCCGCCTTCTCTCCTAAATACTCCTCTCCTCTCGGCCGCCGCCCCCCATTCCTTCCAACTGGGAACGATCTGCACCTGCTGTAGTCAGCGGGCAGCTTTGGATCTGGTCTCTGCTGCCACCAGGCGGTAATTCTGAGTACTGCCAGCGTGAGAGGTGGGAAAGGAGGACTAGCCATCAGTGGGAGGATCAGTTTGGGGGAGACACCCGGTTCAGGAGGCTGAGCGAAAAGGGGAGCACTAAGACCCAGGGGGAGTGAAAGGCCGCAGCAAACAGCTGGAGGAGGATTAGGCGTTGTGGGGGGAGGGAAGAGGGGGAGCCATCTGGTACCTTGGTGGCTTCCGAAACAAACACCATCGGTCATAACAGAAATGGCCAGTCAATCCCAGGGTATCCAGCAGCTCCTGCAAGCCGAGAAGCGGGCGGCTGAGAAGGTGGCAGATGCCAGAAAGAGTGAGTCTCATTTCGTCCTTAGGAATCTGGAAAGAAAATTGGGGGTAGAGAGACAGCAAACATTTGAGTCCTTGGGATAACCTAAGACTGATGGAGAGAGAGCTGGGGGCTGCGGTTGCTTTTAGGAGGGAAGAAATGGGTGGGTGGTGAGAATCCAGTTCTTGGCTGACAGAGAGAAGGCAGTAACTTTGGGGGAGGGACTGACCCCCTACTCTCATAGTGTGTGTGTGTATATGTGCGTGCGTGTGTGTGTGTGTGTGTGGCAGGGGTCCTACCCCCCCCCCCCTTCAGTCCTTTCTTCTGCCTCCAGGGAAGGCCCGGCGTCTGAAGCAGGCAAAGGAAGAGGCACAAATGGAAGTGGACCAGTACCGCAGAGAGAGAGAGCAAGAATTCCAGAGCAAGCAGCAGGCAGTGAGTCGTGGGGGAGTTGAGATGGGACCCCCAGTTGTGCATGTTGGTGGGTATATCTGGTGGGATGTGTACAGGGTGATTCCACAAGAAAAAAGGTGGTGAAGGGTCGAAGGGGACCCTGGTGAGGTCAAGCTTAGTTGTATGTAAGAGAGTCTGGGAGTTTTGAAGAGGGATGGCTGAGGTCTATGTAGGGTATGATGACATTTGGAGTGGAGGGCAGAATTTTATGGGCACAGGTGGCGAGGATCCTACAGTCTGCTGTAGGATGATGCTGCATGTCAGATCTTAAAAGGAGAGGGCATTATGTTGGTCTCTTTGGTGTCCAGATATTTCCGTGGATGCGAGTGGTGTCTATCTAGATACTTCCGTGGGTGGGCATGACTCTGGAGAGGGCCTTGCTTCCTGGCCTTGCTCTAGGACCCTTCCACGTGCCTGGATGCTTCTTTCTCTGTTTCTGCTTTTTCTTTTCTCTCTTCCACCCTTTCTCCCACTCCCCAGGCCATGGGCTCCCAAGGGAACTTGTCGGCTGAGGTGGAGCAGGCTACAAGGCGCCAGGTGCAGGGCATGCAGAGCTCCCAGCAGAGAAACCGCGAACGTGTCCTGGCCCAGCTTCTCGGCATGGTCTGCGACGTCAGGCCCCAGGTCCACCCCAACTACCGGATTGCTGCCTAGGACCTAACCTAGGGCCTGACTCCTCCTCCCAGTTCCCTCCTGCCAAGAAATCCCCGAGTCAAAATCAACTTCCACCATAATCCTTCTCTCCCTTGCATTCCCTAGAAATTCTAGGAAGCAGGATCCAATAATTACCCTGTGAAACTTAAACATACCCTGCTCAGACCCAAATCTCCTTATTGCTCTTTCACTGGGACCGTGTAAACTGCCAAGTCACCTTCACTCAGATCCTTTGTGAATTTTGTGTCTTGGAGAAGTAGGGATGTGGAAAATACTGACTTCAGGGCCAGGCAGGCTTGGGTCTCTCTCCTGACTTTGCCACTTGCTGGCTGGGCAACCATGACAAGCTACTTAAACCGTAACCCCCGTGTCCTTTGTAAGCCTGGAATAATACTACCTTGTTGTTGCATTAACTAGAAATCTTTCTGTAAAGAGCCTAGCATGGTTTCTAGTAGCTGGATTCAATAAGTGACAAATCTGTGATATTATAATGACCACCTGCCCATCTGCCCAAACCTAAACACAGCTGTTTTCTCACTTCTGTCTGTGGCTTTCTAATTCTACTCATTCATCTTGTGACCCTCCTAATTCTCTAGAGAATTGGTTCTTCCCATCTTTCTTTTCCCACAGAACTTATGATCCCCGAAAAGATGAAATGATAGCTTTATTTAGCCTCTCTATTGTGGTTCCAGGAAGATGTTTGCATTTTTTAGCTTTTTTGTCTCTTAAGTTGGTCTTTCTCTTTATTGGCTTTCCCCCTTTTCCTATTTCCCCAAAGAACCATCAGATGCTTACTGCTTCCTGAGATCTAAAGTGATGTTGTGTCCCCTTGTGTGCATGACCTTCCTTTTACATCCTCAACACCATACTTTCCCTTTGTAACAATAAAAGTGTCAATAAAATAATTATGGGCAAATCAACTGGTGGGTCGAGTCAGCTTCCTTTTGCTTCTCATTTCTCATTTTCAGTCATTTTTGTTCCTTACTTATGTATTTTACACTCAAAAGGGCTGTCCTGTGAAGCTTGTTGGAGAAACAAAAGCAAATGGCACATAAGTTTTTCTCTTAAGTGAGAAACACGTGGCTCCTCCTTTGCAAACCTGAGGACTATAGATGGTAACTAGAGAGAAAATCTGAAGGGTAGTAACACTGCTTTGGCATTGCTTTGTACTGCCATTACTTCTTAAAGTAAACGTAGTAACATTACTTTGGCCACCTGATGCGGAGAGCTGACTCATTTGAAAAGACCCTGATGCTGGGAAAGATTGAGAGCAGGAGGAAAAGGGGACGACAGAGGATGAGACGGTTGGATGGCATCACCGACACAATGGACATGGGTTTGGGTGGACTCCAGGAGTTGGTGATGGAGAGGAGGCCTGGCGTGCTGCGGTTCATGGGGGTTGCAGAGTCGGACACGACTGACTGACTGAACTGAACTGAAAATTGCTTTGTTTTCCTTCATAGTGTTTATCCGTACTTGACATGTCTCCCCTGTTAAGTGAACTCCGTGATGATAGGGCTGTTCGTTGCTATGTACCCAGATCTTAGGATAGCACTTGACGCAGGACTGGCAGTTGATAAATGCTATTGAAAAAAAGATATTGTGTGTTGGAAAAACTGCCCTTCTGTAACATCTACCTTGAATCACTGTTATTTCTTTTGGCCACAGAAAACGAGCCTTGAACCAATGAGGTTATCTGTAGTGTATTTACTAAGCACTCTTTAATCAGGGAGATGGGATACAGTAGAGAATAAAGAGGTGTCTACGTTCTGGCTCTGTCACCTTGTTAGCTGTATTACTTTGGACATGTTGATTTATTTCTTTTAATCTCTTTGCTTGATATAGAATGAGAATAATGGTACACCTTGGTGTTAAATGATTGTGATAATAGGTAAAGGGCCAAACGTTTGTCATCAGTTTTGTTAAGTCACATCTGACTTCTGTAGCATATAAAAGCGAGGTGAGAGATATCAAATGTTTCATTCAGGAAGAATATCCAGGATGAACCAAGGGAGGGGTTATTGGGTAAAGGGTTAAGCACATTTTGGTTGAAATAACAACACCTATAAAATATTATATAACACTCAGGTTTCCCTGGTGGCTCAGTAGGTAAAGAATCAGCCTGCAATGCAGGAGACCTGAGTTCAACCCCAGGGTGGAGAAGATCCCCTGGAAGAGGGCATGGCAATCCACTCCAGTAGTCTTGCCTGGAGAATCCCATCGACAGAGAAGCCTGGTGGGCTACAGTCCATGTCGTCGCAAGAGTCTGACACGACTTAGCGACTAACCCAACAGCATGTAACCCTCATAACCTAGTATTTATCGTTAACCCTTGGGGCAGAATCTAGACCCCCAGTCCTGCACTCAGTGGCTTCAGAACACCTTCCTGACTTACAGCCCAAGCCCACGGCCCTTAGGACATCAGATACATCAGCCAACTATTACTTTGGGTAAATGCCGCCCACCGGCTCCAAGACTGGGGAAAAGGTAGGGGGTAGGATCCGTCAGAACTACTCACTACCCACACCTGGCGCTGGCCGTTCCCTAACTCCAGGGCCAGCGCCCCCAGGTCACCTTGACAACCGGGCCAAGGACCCCGTGGGAACTCGAAGTCCCGCCACCTTGGGTCCTCCTGCGCCCGCGGAGGGGTGCCTAGAGAGAAGACCTGAGTGGCAAGAATCTAAATGAAGAGAGAGGCGCGGCAAAGAACTGGACAAGCGGAAAAAATATAACAATGGGAAGGATTATAGTTTCCTTGATGTGTTTCTGGTAGTAGCGAAGGAGTAAGAAGTGGCTTAAAAAATTTTTTTTTCACGCAGGCATTTTCTAAAGGCAACCCTGGAGCGCGCAGAACTACACAACTGTGGAAGGCCCGGCTTCCGGTTCTTTGCGCCTGCGCGTTCGCATCAACGAAGGCGGGAGGCCGGGGTGGAGGGCAAACCGGGAACCGGAAGTGAAGGCAGATTCCCTTCTTCGTCGCTGTTGCTGCCGCCATACGTCTTTGCCTTGCTCAGGTAAGCTTTGGCCTTCGGCACCATCCGCCTCCATCTGCGTTTCTCTGAGGCCATCCTGCCGCACGAGCTCCTGATAGCCTTTGTACAGGCCATGGTCTGATTGCTGGAGTCTGATTGGGTCGTTAGTTCCATCGCTTGCATCTTTTTCGAGATGAAGAAACTTTGCGGGGGGAGGGAGGGAGGGAAGCTAGGGGGGCCCAATCCAAGATGGTGGCCCCGGCGCCATTGTGTTTTCTTTGCTTCTCGCTCCTTCGGTGGGCCCCTCGATTACTCGAGGCCCCAGTGACATTGAGAGGCGGCGCTAGGCGTCCTCTGGTCCTGGGTATTTGCGGAGGGCGGGGTCTTCTCACTTTCCCGCTTATTTCTGGGTCCTGGGTCCGCGGCGGGAATACGAAGAGGAGCCGGCTTCTAGGCCTACCTGGACATTTCTCACCTCGATTTGCCCACCGTTATTTGGACCATTTCCTAAATGTTTACGGGTGGTGTCATTGTGTGTTTTTCGGAAACGAGTCATACCTGAGGAGTAACGCAATGGTGATGTGACTGATGGAGGAGTGGGTTTTTTCTCCTGGCCGAGCCATTCTCTAGCCCCCACCCTCCTCCGCCACCATCACCAAAGGATTTTTTACGCGCAAGTATGAAGTGTCTGAGGAGTGGGAGACTGGAGTGTTGGGAGAGATGGATGGCAGCCACATGATGTTTCCATTTTGAAAAGTGAGCGCTTTGCGCAATGACGACCGTAAATCTATCACCCTTGACTGATGGCTGCTGTCGACACCTTGAGATTATAGGGAAAGCACAAGGTCTTTAATTGAGAATTTTTCATTTTGGCACTTAACATTCTCCAGTCTTGTAAGTTGTTAGTAGTAGTCTGTTTTTTATGTGTTTTTAATTTTTTTTTCCTTACTGCTGTCCCGGAGCAGGAATTTAGAAGCTGGCCTTGCCTTTCTAGCTTTCTGGTTTCCCCTTCTCCAATCCTCTTTTTGGGAACCTATGTCCTAATCACCACCCCTGGGGAACACATTTTTCCCATTCCGTGTGTTATGTTTGCCTTTTGTTTCTTTGTCTTGTGTTTTTTTGTTACTTTTTTTTTTCTTTGTTACTTTTGTTTCCAGGTACATGTGTCATAGTTTAGGGAAAGAAGAGTGTGGGGATGGACAGGATAGATGGTGAAGGCTCTGCTCATGACTGATGTCTCCTCCCTGTTTTTTCCCCCCCCAGCTCTTCTGTCAGAAACTAGTGTGTTTCTTTTCCTCTTCTGTTCCTCAAGCCCACCGCCCCCCGCTCCTCTTGTCTTCCTTTATTCTGCGTTAACCCATCTGGAGACCCTTCCCCTTCGCCTGCCGGCTCAGTTATGGCGGAGAACGATGTGGACAATGAGCTCTTGGATTATGAAGATGATGAGGTGGAGACCGCAGCTGGGGGAGATGGGGCTGAGGCCCCTGCCAAGAAGGATGTCAAGGGCTCCTATGTCTCCATCCACAGCTCTGGCTTTCGTGACTTCCTGCTCAAGCCAGAGTTGCTCCGGGCCATTGTTGACTGTGGCTTTGAGCATCCTTCAGAAGGTAAATTTCCTGTTGGGCATAGAGTACTCATAGGTGCTTTAAGGATACAAGAAAACAGATAATAGCTATGGTCCCTTACAGATTTATATATTGGATAGATCAGGAAATAAGTACCAGAACCTATTTCAGCAGTAGAAGATGTTGATATAGGTTAGTCTTTATTCATGATAGTATGTAAGTGCTAGTGATTTCAAAACAACTTAAGAGTGTCTCTTCTCCTTGTCTGCTTGTTCTAAATTTTGTCTTTTAATTTAAAATTTCCAAAGAGGAGCTGGTTGGACCCTTGGACCAAGTCAACTCTGGTCTCTGCAAACCTTTATGGCTGGTCTAAAGATAGGCTTTTGGGTCAAGTACCAAGTTCTTCCCTGGTGGCTCAGACGGTAAAGCGTCTGCCTGCTATTTGGGAGACCTGGGTTCAATCCCTGAATCGGGAAAATCCCCTGGAGAAGGAAATGGCAACCCACTCCAGTACTCTTGCCTGCACAATCCTGCTGACGGAGGAGCTTGGCAGTCTACAGTCCATGGGGTCACAAAGAGTTGGACGTGACTGAGCAACTTCACTTTCACCAAGTTCTTCATTTTGCCCAAGGTTGCAGAGTTGTGTCATCCAAAGCATGACAGTCTGAATAGGAGAAGTAGCCTGTGACAGGCACTCAAAAGTCATTGGATTGTTACAGATTAAGGAACATTGGGACAGAGGAGCACCTAAGATGACCAATTGGTTGATACAGGACTTTGGGCCCTGGAGTTAGAAGAGGCTAATACTAGAAGGAACTGGGAAGGTCTTGATTTGGGAATCACTTTGATCGAGGGACTTCCCTGGTGGCTCAGTCGGTAAAACGTCTGCCTACAGTTCGGGAGACCCGGGTTTGATCCCTCGGTCAGGAAGATCCTCTGGAGAAGGAAATGGCAACCCACTCCAGTACTCTTGCCTGGAAAATCCCGAGGACGGAGGAGCGTGGTAGGCTACAGTCCATGGGGTTGCAGAGAGTCAGACACGACTGAGCAACTTCACTTTCACTTTGATGGAGCAGAGAGAAAGGGGTATGGAAATTGACAAGAATTAAGAATTGAGTGGTGAGAAATGGGTTTGGCCTGGTGCAAAAATGTGGTGGAGTTCTCTGGATATTGGAGTCTAATTTATCTTTTCTTCCTTCTAGTCCAGCATGAGTGCATCCCTCAGGCCATCCTGGGAATGGATGTCCTATGCCAGGCCAAGTCAGGCATGGGAAAGACAGCGGTGTTTGTGCTGGCTACACTGCAACAATTGGAGCCAGTTACTGGACAGGTACACTTGGGGAGAGTGCTGGGCAAGGCATCTTGGCTAGTAGTGTTCAGGAAGGGTGTTGTCTCAGCTACATGATGCTTTCAGAGCTGTGAGTTCTTAATGCTAAGATGACCTTTATCATTTTTGACTGAGAGCCCTGGGGAATATTCTGTAGTAATCATGGGGTTAATGATTTAGATCCGGAATTGTAGCCACTTGTGATCTGCTGGGTATGCTTTTGTGACATCCCTGGTGAAGGGGTATACTGTCTGTGTCTCCATCTACTGTCCCCCCACCCCAGGTGTCTGTACTGGTGATGTGTCACACTCGGGAGTTGGCTTTTCAGATCAGCAAGGAGTATGAGCGCTTCTCCAAATACATGCCCAGCGTCAAGGTAAGCCAGGGTAAGAGACTTGGGGGAATGAGGGTGTGGGGAGTTGGAGGCATTGGGGACTTGCTAGATCAGTAGTCTTCACGTCACACAGGTATTAAATACCTGTACACAAATAAACGTGTAGGACATAGTAAGTTCCTGCAACTTAGGTGTGTAAGAGATTTACGTTTGGATGTGAATTATACTTTTAGAGGTGCCTGCTATATTCTGATTAAGGAGAAACTTGTTTTGCTTTTTTAAAAAAATTATTTATTTTACTTTACAACATTGTATTGGTTTTGCCAACCATTGACTTGAATCTGCCATGGCTGTACACATGTTCCCCATCCTGAACCCCCCTCCCACCTCCCTCCCCATTGTTTTGCTTTTTAATCCATTGTATTGGTGTGTGTATACACTGTGTCAGTGTGTATCTACACTGTGTCAGTATGGGTGTGCATTGTGTAGCTGTGATATTCAGGGTGTGGTTCCCAGACCTGTGGTTTCAGTGTCACTTGGGAGTGGTTGGAAATGTAGATAACATGGGTCCCACCCCAGACCTATCCAGTATGAACATGCATTCTAACAAGATTCTCAGGTAATTGGAGTTTGAGAAGCATATGTATGTGCTTAATGTATATAATTTTTTATTCTTTTTGGGTGAAAAAATATAGTTTTGTTCAGATTAACAATTTCCTCCTTAATTATTATATTTAGAACTAGGAATATTTGAGTAGTAGCCCTAAATTAAAAGTAATTTGTTTAAAATAGTAGTACTTGGGCTTGGTAAAATGGTAGTTAATCCAAAAGATCTTATGATGAATTTGTGTTCTCCTGTCTAATCATACTTCACAGAGTACCACTTGTTAACTTTTTTTTACTTCTGATGTTTTGTGAAACCAAGTATTAGGCACTATTTTCTCAATTTGTCTTAAAAGCCATTTTGACCTTTCATGTAAGACTGTTTAGCTTGTCTACACTGTTCTTTTTCCCAGAACTTGGGGAAGCTATTTAATTTTCTAAATATAGTCAAAGCTCCATGTGTATGTGTCAAGCATATTTGTGTTCTTACATTGTCAGTTTCGTTAGCATTTACTTTCTGTCGTTTTAGCAAGTAGTCTTGTTTATAGGTTGAAAACAAAACAGTTTCCATTGTTATGACTATGAAAACATTTGTTGTGCTCAGTAGAAAGCTAGGATGTAGTTCCACCGCTGTAGGTCTAATTCATCACCTTGTGGACTCAAAAGAGGATGTTTTTGGTGTCAAGATCAAATATAAATTTGATGAGAGAGTCTTTTTGTCCTTTTGCTCAATATTATGCTTCAGTGATTTGATAAAAGAGATTGGGCTAGTTCTGCAGAATGTCCTACCTCTGGATTTGTCTGGTTACTCTCCTGTCTGTGGTGGTGTTTTAACTTGTTTTTCACTCCCAGTGTTTCCTGTAAACTGAATTTTTTTTTTTTCTTTTTTCTTTCTGCTGTGCCACCTAGCGTGTGGGATCTGAGTTCCCCCACTAGGGGTCAAACCCATGCCCCCTGCATTGAAAGTGCAATAACCACTAGACCGCCAGGGAAGTCCCTAAACTGAAAGTTATGTTTGAAAGCTTAACTGATTCAAGTTAAAGATTTTTGGCAAGAATTTTTCATAGATGATGCTGTGTATCTCCTGTTTTGTTGCAAACCACTTGTCCCACAATTAATGGTTTTAGATTTACCCTAGACTTAGGGCTATGACGGTCTGATCCCTTGATTGGTCTCCCCCTTTTGAAACTAAAAAAGCAGTTTCTGATGCTGTATTAAAGGCTCAACAGCTATTTCCCTAGTGGTTTTAAGGTGGAGTAACATGTGTAGCCTAAATAGGATTTATTCAAAGGAATTAAAAAATCTAGGGTCAGTTAGGAACACTTGATACCCGTGAGCATTTTTTTGGTACTTGACACTGTTAATTTCTTGCCATCCTCATTTTTACAGTGAAGCCTGGCTTTGGAGTGGAGAAGGAAAATTGTTAGATTAAGTCAGAACTAAATACTAGTCCTCAGAGCCATGATCAGCCATGTACTTTAGAACAGGTCACTTTAGTTTCTTAGATTCAATGTTTGGGGGATACGATACTTTCAGATTAGGTGATCTCATGTTCCATTTAGCTCTGAAATGTTCTGAGGATTGGTTTAGAGCAAATTGAAAGGATGTGAACCTTGGGAAGGTTGACCCGACCTTTCCTTGTGAAATATTGTTCTCTTCTGGGTTGGCAGGTCGCAGTGTTTTTTGGTGGTCTGTCTATCAAGAAGGATGAAGAGGTGCTGAAGAAGAACTGCCCGCATATCGTCGTGGGGACCCCTGGCCGCATCCTAGCCCTGGCTCGAAATAAGAGCCTCAACCTCAAACACATAAAACACTTTATCTTGGATGAATGCGATAAGATGCTTGAACAACTCGGTGAGTTGTCCCAGTCAGGCTGGGGCTGGTCTAGTGATCTGGGAAGTTGCCTTTTGGAGCCAAATGATGCTTATTTGATACTGGAGCACTTTAGTGCCAGGACGACTCTTAATCTATCACCCATGACTGATGGCTCTGGCTTCCCTGGTCAGTCTCTGTTAGGCTTGTTAACCTTCCTTGGTGATCAAGGAGAAGGGTATCATGTTCTTCCTTTTTGTGTTAGATGTTTATCTTTGAGAGGAGGGACTTAGCTGATCTTGGATGTTAGTCACACCACCATTGTGTCCTTTATAAATCTCTATAGTGGGTGTCATAGGGAAGAAAATGGAGCTGGAAAAGGAGACAGTCTGCTTGTTTGGCATCCTCAACTCAGCGTGTATCATCAGATTTATAGCTGAATAAATGTTTGACTTAAGTTCTGGAATGAATGTGGAGAGTGTGTGTGGGAGTCTGTGTGGTGTGGTGTTCCAGTGTGCCAAGTGCTGTGAAGAAAGGAAGATGTTTTATGAGAACTCAAATTCGGTGAATGAGACTAGGGACGGACATATACCCAGGGATAAGTCATTCCAAATGATCTTTGGCTATTCTAGATGGCGAGCTATAAAGTGGGCTCCAAGTAGAGATGTCATATTTGCCTGACTGGATAGGACAGTGTGATCCAGAGGAAGCGTGGAATGGACTCTGACAGCTGGAATGTAATAGGTGCGCGATATTGGTAGACAGTTGGAGCTTGGGGAGAGAGAAGTAGGGAGAAGGGCTTTGTAAGGACTTAATCTTTGTGAGCCTCTGCAGTGGGCTTTATCCCCATTTTCTAGTTGTGGGCTTTGGGGTTTCATTTAATTTCTTGTGTGGTTAAAATACACGGCTGGAACCTGGTCCATAGTCACTGTTCTTCCCGCTGTGTTATAACCTTGGACATGATTACATGGCGGTTGGAGATAATAGAGTAGAGAGAGACCCGAGGCAAATCTTAACCCTGACCCGCAACTCTCGGCTCACCCATTTCCAGCAGTCCTTACCTGTCTCTGATCTTCATTTATGATATATGTCTCTTTATTACTATAATTTTTTTTTTCTTTTTCCTGTAGACATGCGTCGGGATGTCCAGGAAATTTTTCGCATGACCCCCCATGAGAAGCAGGTCATGATGTTCAGTGCTACCTTGAGCAAAGAGATTCGTCCAGTCTGCCGCAAGTTCATGCAAGACGTAAATACCCTTCTACCTTCTCTCCCTCCACTCCCCGCCCGCTGCCTTCTCCCCCTCCGCGCCCTCTTCCTCCAGACTCCCTTGTCCTTCAAGCGCCAAGAAGGGGGCACGTGCCCATTTGAAAGTGATGACTCCTTGAAGAGACACACAGAGGCAGAGACAGTTAGTGTTAGGGTCTGCGCGGCGCCAGGGAAACTCCGGAAGACTTGGTCGGGTTAATGTGAGAGCGGGTAGTGTTCGACTTTTTTTTTTTTCATCACAGCATTTTTGAACCTCTTCTCCCTTTCGGGGGAGGGCAGGATTTTCTGCCCTACCACCCACCCATCGTCTTCTACATACCCCCTACAGCCACGCACCCTCAAGGTGGCATCGAGCATACAGCTGGAGCCTTCTGCTCCCCAAACTCACAACCTCCCGGTGGCAGGAGAGCAAGAGAGGGACAGACAGATGGCAGGGCATGTCCAAAAGAAGAGCAAACAGCACACATGAATCCGCTCCCTCCCCACCTCCAGGGGTGGGGGCCTTTGGCACCTCAATCCCCGAGTCCATACTCCTTCCTACCCGTACCTCCTCGCACCCGTCGGAACCTCGGTTGATGTGAGCTGGCAGCAGAGAAGCACCGTGGCGCGGCGGGGGAATGCGGACGCACCCGGCGGTGGATGGCGGCAGCGGAGGCCGCGGGGAACCTGACCAGGAAGCTGAGGACCAAACCAGCCTCTTTTTCCGTTCCCGGTTTTTTTCCTGAACCCAAGGCGTGCCGTGCTCCCTGTTTCTTTCCATTTGTGTTGGTGGGGAGGGGTGTTTTGAGTGGGGTGGTAGATTTTTTTTTTCTTCTTTTTAACTCTCTTAATATTCAGAGGGATATGGAAAAAGTAAAGTGAGGAGCTCCACTTGGGTGTAACCAGGTGGTGGTAGGGTCTGGGCTAGGCAGGCCTTTGTGTAAGCAGTGGAGTGTGTTCTTTCCCTCCCTCCCTGCTGTGCTCCTTCCCGTGGGACCATAACTCTTACCTTTAGCTATATTTGGGATTCAATTTAGATAGGAAGGAAGCCATGGAACTTCTCTTTGGAAATTCTTCCTTTGCTAATCTGCATTCTGAAGTTCGGCTTCTGGTTTTCTCCTATAACACACTTATCCTTTTCCCAAATCTTGTACCCTGGGGTTTTACGTTAACCATGGCTTCATGGTGGCTCAGATGATAAAGAATCCACCTGCAATGCGGGAGACCTGGGTTGGGAAGATTCCCCTGGAGAAGGGAAAAATTACCCACTCCAGTATTCTTGCCTAGAGGATCCCCATGGACAGAGGAGCTTAGTGGACTTCAGTCCATGGTGTTACAAAGAGTCGGACACAACTGAACGACTAAGCACAGCACACAAAGGGAAATTGGGTTTTAGAGTTGACTCTTGTGCCAGTTACCACTTTTTTTTTTTTTGGTAAATGCTATCTACCTTCCCTTCAAGGGTTGTGTGTGTGTGTGTGTTTTGTTTTTAAAGATGACTGAGTAACTCTGCTGCTCTGAATTTGCTTCTTAGCACCACTCATTGTACCTTCCTCATAACACTGTAGATGGTTTGATTTTTCGTTCAGAGACCAGTCTCATCTAAAACTATTTCCTTGTGGTCTGAGGGCAAGTTGCTACTCATCTTGAGTAATCTTTGCCTCTCTTTTCATGGCATTTTGACCTTAAGTCCATTGAAGCATTCTGATCTTCCACCTTCCTAATGGAGATATGGGAAGACATTTACCTTCCTTATGGAGATATGATTCTCCTAGTTGAGAGAATATTCGAATGGAGCTCTCCCCTCCTCTCCCCCATATTAAACCAGCTCGGATGGAATTATTCTGACCTCGAGTCACTGTTGCCGTGATTTCCCAGGTGTTTGCATCATGTTCTCGCTTTGAGAACCATTTCCCTTTGTTTCTTTCCTCCACCACCTCTGTTTGAGGTAATGGCATCTCGCCATTGGATGGTTGGACTCTGCCCTTTCCTCCCTGCAGAGTTCTTTCCCATAACAATTTTCAGTTGGGAAATTTTAAAACTCAACTGATAGGAAGGAAATCAAATCTAATGTACAAAAGACCACATTAAAATGTGGGTATTTTTGGGGGTGGGGCTGGGTTTTCAATCTTCTTTCTTCTCCCCATCCCCCCATGGGGTGTATTGGAGATCAACTTCCTCCACCCCCCCAGGTTTAACCCCCCCACTCTGCCCTCCTCCCGTTCCCCACCCCTTCCCTTCCCCCTCCCCCCCAGCCAATGGAGATCTTCGTGGATGATGAGACGAAGCTGACGCTGCATGGATTGCAGCAGTACTACGTGAAACTGAAGGACAACGAGAAGAACCGGAAGCTCTTTGACCTTCTGGATGTCCTTGAATTCAACCAGGTCAGTTGTCCAAGGTCCAATAGGGAGAATGAGTACATCTCCAATTGTTGGCAGAAACCTTTTTGAGGAAGCCATGTATGCCATGTGAAAGAGAATGGTGGAAAAATTATTTTAAATGAAAGAAAGACTTAAGGACTGAGCGTGAGCATGATGGGAACTGCTTTTCTGTTCCATGCCTGACACAGAAAGTAAATTATAAAATCCTTGAGTCTTAATAAAGTTGGTGAGAGTCCCACAATAATTAGACATGTTAGGTTCTTAAATTTGTGTTTTGCACTGCTCACCTAGGGAGAAGTGTTTCATCACTTTACCTGTTATATGATTTGCCTGCACTAAAAATCATTTTCTATAAGCTCTTACTGTGTTTGATGTTTTGGTGAGTTGGGAATATTGGTCATATCTTTCCAGACTTCAGTTCAGATTTTTACTGTTCTCATGTGGTGGCTTCATTCTTGTCTCCTAATGTATCTGGTAGTTTTGGTTACTGTTTTCCATATCCTCTGCAGCATGTTTGTCTGCTCAGGAAAAGTCAGAGCCAAGGGGGAAAGACTTAGTATTTAGAGCAGAAGAGGAAGTATGTGATGGGGACTAAAGATTTCTTTTAGAAGAGTGTAATTACTGAGAACTCCTGCACGTAATCTTTCTCACACCCACATGGACGCACATCCCTCCAATCTCATACACACCACGCACGCACACAGGTGGTGATATTTGTGAAGTCTGTGCAGCGTTGCATTGCCCTGGCTCAGCTCCTGGTGGAGCAGAACTTCCCAGCCATTGCCATCCACCGCGGGATGCCCCAGGAGGAGAGGTGAGTCAGAGATGGGCAAGATGTTTTGTGTCCTTGCGAGCAAAAGGTACCCTTGAGAGAAGAGAATCTCAACACTTTTTTTTTGCTTTCCTTTCTCATAAAGGCTTTCTCGGTATCAGCAGTTTAAAGATTTTCAACGACGGATTCTCGTGGCTACCAACCTGTTTGGCCGAGGCATGGACATCGAGCGGGTGAACATCGCCTTTAACTACGACATGCCTGAGGATTCAGACACCTACCTGCATCGGGTAAGCCCCACACCTGGAAGATATCCCAGTGTCCTTTCCCACCCCTTCAGTTTCTTTATCTTGCATTTCATCCCTCCTTTTGTGTGTCTTCCTTCTGTGGGGCCTGCCCGTCCTATCACGTGTCTCCTTCCAGGTGGCCAGAGCAGGCCGGTTTGGCACCAAGGGCTTGGCTATCACATTTGTGTCAGATGAGAATGATGCCAAGATCCTCAATGATGTGCAGGATCGCTTTGAAGTCAATATAAGTGAGCTGCCTGATGAGATAGACATCTCCTCCTACAGTGAGTAATGATCTCATGAAGCTGCTTCCCCCAGTCCTTTAGATGCTCTTCGTTGCTTAGTAGGTTTTTTCTTAAAACCCCTGGTGCATGGTGGCCACTTGACAAGTTCATCATCCATATTTCTGCTGCCCTCACCTTGATGCTCTGTTGGGATGTTTAGTTGACCTGTGTATGGGGGTCTTTTCTCATCAAATTATTTCTCTTTCTGTACCCCCAGACCTATACTCTGACCCACACACCACACAAACATCTGGATGTGTTGGGAGAGGGTTGTTTGTGCCTACTTTGATTTTTTTAAAATACTTTTTCCCACGTTCTAGTCTAACTGCTGTATTTTCTCTTCAGTTGAACAGACACGGTAGAGGACTCACCCACCCATTCTGGAATGTGACAGTTCCTCTTCAGGAGACCGTACCAGGCGTGGGGGTGAAGGAGACACTACTGCTACCAACCCCGGACAGCCCCAGTCCCCCACCCCATGACTTCCCTCTGGCATCACCACCACTCCTAAAGCCCATTTCCCCGATTTGGCGGAATTTTTTTTTTTTTTTTAACAAAACTAAAAAACTCATGTGTCTGTGGTGTCTATAAGCGTTCCATCCCTTTATTGGATTTGGGGTGAGGTTGTTCTGGGACATAATCCAGAGTAAATTCCTGTGGGCACTGTGTGCCCTGCTGTGAGCTGAGGTCAGTGGGAGGTGTTGAACTGGGATGTGAGTGTAAAGACTGCAGAGGCCATGACTTCTCATGACTATCCAACTTCTGGCTCTTTTGTGGCAGTTTCTTCTGTTTTCTTAGGGCCTGGGAGAGCCTGGGATGTTGCTGATCCAAGGGCTGGGGAGGGTGACGTGCAGTTTTCAGGGCTGGAGGGTGAAGGGGCCACTGGTGGAAAGCTTAGGCGACTTCTCCCAGGCTCTCTGTGTCTCCGCATCTGTTCCTTTAGCTTCTGTGTCTTGAGCACCAGGGCCTGGGCTTCCCAGGCCCCCTCTTGCCCTTCCACCAGGGCCTGGTACAGCTCCAGCTGCTGCTCCAGCAGCTCCTCCGCCTGGGCCAGCTCAGCTGTGGGGCGGGGCTGGGGCTCCTGGGGGGGTGGGGGCAGGGCATTAGGGAGAGGTCATCAGCCAGGACTGAGGGCTGAGGCTCACTGGAAGGGAGGAATTCTACCTCAGCCCCATTAATTTGAGGTCATCTTACTGCAGAGCCAAAGCAGTTTCCTCTCTTGGGCATAGTCCTGGAATGGGGTGTGGGGGGGTGGTAGTTAGAGATCACGCACGGCCCAGGGGCTGTAACTGGACTTTAAGGTGCATTTGGGAAGGGCTGTTCCAACCCTCCTGAGAAATGATTAACTGTTAGATGAGGGGAAGTTACTCTGTTCAAGGATTCTGTGAACTGCAAGGAGGGTAGGGTGCAGATAGAGGGTGTCTTGGGGTCGCGAGTGCAGTGGGGGCAGGGAGGGTGCTTTAGGGAACTGAGGGTTGGGACTAGGCCACAAGCGTGGGGGGTGGGGGCATGTGCTGTGCTGTGCTTAGTCGCTCAGTCATCTAGGACTCTGCAACCCCATGAACTGTAGCCCTCCAGGCTCCTCTGGATAATCCATGGGGATTATCCAGGCAAGAATACTGGAGTGGGTTGCCATGCCCTCCCAACCCAGGATCTTCCCAACCCAGCCATTGAACCCAGGTCTCCTGCACTGCAGGTGGATTCTTTATCATCTGAGCCACCAGGTCTGCTTTCCGCTGACCTGTGGTGACATGGAGGGGATTCTCTGCCCCCTGGTACAAATTTGCCCTCATGCCCTCCACCTTCCTTGGTGCCACTTACCTTGGAAGGTGACATCTTCCCACTGTGTGTGGAGCTTGTCTCTTCTGTGCTCCTCCTGGGACCCTGGGAACAGCACCTCCAGGAGCCCTGAAGCGTGGGGGCCCAGGATGGCAGGAGGAGGTGACGGCAGCATCGGGAGAGCCAGGCTAGAGGGAGGACCATGGCGGGTGAGGCAGGGAGCTGTCTGAGCCACCTCACAGCCACCAGGAACTGGCTCCCTCCGGGCTGTGGCCTCGCTTCAGTGCCTGGCCCTGCCCCTGCCCTGCTCTGTTGCACCCACCCGCCTCCCAACCTGGCCCCAGAGTCCAGGAACTCAGGTTCCCTAGTGTGAAATTGTTCCTGCCAGGCAAAATTTGCTTTAGAACTCTGGTCCCCAGCCTACCGTGTCTTCTGTCAGTAATTGTTAGCACTGTGTTTCTTACTCATTCCTCTCAGTTCTGCAAGGGAGAATGAATTATGTTACTGCTTGGCAGATGAGGAAATGCTCAGAACTTCATTCAGCACGCACTCATTCAGCAAGTATGGGCTGGGACCTGCTCTGGGCCGGATGTGCTCAAGGCTCCACAGCCTGTTGGAAAAGCCTAGGTCTGCCGGACTTGAAAGCTCACACCCTTGACCTGGCTCAAGTATTTTCACTTTATTTCCCTTTCCTCTTCTTGCCGGTGACCTTTCTCTTGTCCCTGTTGTGCATTGTACATTGTTGGGGCTTGCCTCGTCTGTTAGGTCAGCACCGTATGCGGGTACAGGTTTCAAGCTTGGTTGAACTGGTGAGCACTCCCATCAAATCCGCACTAGAACAAAAGCCTTGTCCACTCACTGAGGCTTGTATACTAGACTTCCTGCAGTGTGTCCTGAAATGTCCTGTTGTGGCTAGAGGGCACAGCCATACCCCTGGCTCACAGAGTGGATGGTTCCAACTTTGATCTTCTAGGAAAAAATAGGTCCTCAGAAAAACATGCCCCAGAAAGCAAGGTTGCTAGACAGTGGACAGCTTCAGTTTCTCTCTGGGACATCACACTGAGTTTGGAGGGAAGATGGCCTCTGCCATAAAGTGGGGGTCAGAGGAGCAGAGAGGGAGACCTTCCTGGAGGTCAGTGGTTCTTGAACTTGGATTGAAGCAACTTTAGATGAAGTCAGAGATCTCTGGGTTCCCCATTAGTTGGCAGGTACCCATTTTTTTGTGGAAAAAGAATGGAGAGTTCCTGTACGATTTTGGAGGAGACAAGCCTTCCCTCTTCTCTCTCAGTGATCGGGTTATATGTGGGGGCTCATTTTTGAACTGCAATGTGTGCACAGCTTAAAGTCTTAATTGTTGAGACATAAAAGGCCCAAACTACTGTTGTTACAGATAAGGGAAACTAGTACAAGTTTAGACAAGCCACAAGTAACATTGAAGTGAAACTAAGCACATTTATAAATTAAAAGCAAGATTAGCAGCTATTAATTGAGAAACTTCTGGAAGACAGTCTAGATGATGCACTAGTAACAAAGTATCCTACCTGAAGATTAGCCATTTCAATCACCTGAATTTCTATTTAAGGTTATGAACTCCAAAATGGACTAACATCCAGTGATTTGCAGTAGGCAGTCCTAAGCCATGAATTATAGTAGAATCTGGATTTGGCTTTGTCTGTGAGAGCTAAAGAAAAGACTGATACTTGGATCAGTTCAGATCTATTGGATGAGCTGTGGATCTCATAGTCATGGAAACGAAGGGATGAAAATAGATAAATGTAAACCTAGACTTATGTTACTGTATATATATATATTTGTTATTCCTGAGGGGCTAATAGTCTTTTTCTTTATGTGGTGAAGTTTTATTTATGTCTCATAGTTTTAATCAAATGAGAGGTCTGGCTTGGCCTCTGCAGGAGGGGCCTGTCTTCTGCCAGGGACAAGCAGAGGATTATGGGAGGTGTCTGGCACAAGGTCGAGGGGCTGCTCTGCTGATTCCACCTTTACTATAGCATCCTGCCCAGTGGATGGGCAGGCTTGGGGGGACTGATGTGAGTCACGTACCCTTTATGTGAAACCTGGGGAGATGGGTACTTAGGTATATTTAAGTTCACCCACTGCTTTAATGTGAGAAGTTTACTGAGAGGCACTTTTTGTTCCCGTCACAGGTGACCTTCATGGTAACTTTTCAAGAGAACTTTCTCATTTCACTTTTTTTGGCATGTGAATGTCCAGTTGTTCCAGCACCATTTATGTATTCTATTCCTGGGTTCTCTGTCCTGTCCACTGACCTACTTGTTTTTTTTTTTCACCAATACCACGTTGTCTTGATTAGCATAGCTTTATAGGAAGTCTTGAACTCAGGTAGGGTTTTCAAGTGTCCACTGACTGTTCTATAGTGTGCTGACTGTTCCAGCTCTCTGGCCTCTCCATATGCGTTTTAGAATCAGTTTGTCAATACAGGCATTCCTCGGAAATATTATGGGTTTGCAGACCGCTGCAATAAAGTGAATATTGCAATAAAGTGAGTCACATGAATTTTTTGGTTTCTCAATTTAAATATATAAAAGTCATATTTATACAATGTGTGCATGTGTGGGCTCAGTCACTAAGTTGTAACCCCATGGACTGCACCTCACCAGGGTCCTCTGTCCATGGACTTTTCCCAGGCAAGAATAGTGGAATGGGTTGCCATTTTCTTCTCGAAGGGATCTTGCCCACCCAGGGATTGAACCTGTGTCTCCTGCATTTCCTGTATTGGCAGGCAGATTCTTTATCTCTGAGCCACTGGGGAAGCCCATATATACTTTATACTGTAGTCTGTTAAGTGTGTAATAGCATTATGTCTAAAAAAGCAATGTGCATACCTTAATTAAAAAATAATGCTGTTGGAAAAATGGCGCTGATAGACTTGCTTAACACAAGGTTGTCACAAACCTTTGATTTGTAAAAAATGCCAGTATACTTTATTTTTTATGGAAGTATAGTTGAATTACAATGTTGTATTAATTACTATACAGCAAAGTGACTAGCTATATATATATATATTTTTTCATATTCTTTTCTATTATAGTTTATCATAAGATATTAAATATAGTTTCCTGTGCTATACAGTAGGACCTTGTTTATCCATTCTATATACACCAGTTTGCATCTGCTAATTCCAAACTCCTAATTCAACCCTCTCCCACCACTCTCACCTGATTCTATTTCTTTTTCATAGGTTCAGTTGTGTCATATTTTAGATTCCATATATGGATGATATCACCCAGCTTTCCTTAATGTTAACATCTATCAAAACTATGTTGAGATCAAGAAACTAAGAAGTTAAAATTGGTACAATACCATTAGCTAAGCTATAGACTGTTTGGATTTCACCAGTTTTTCCACAAATGTCCTTTTTCTGTTTCAGGACCCAGTCCAGGGTACCAGGCATTAGGTTGTCATGCCTCCTTAGTCTCCTCTGATTTGTTGAGTTTCTTACTCTTTATCTGTTTTCACGAACATTTTGAAGAGTACCAGACAGAACGTTTGGAGAATATCACTCAGGTTGGGTTTGTCTAATATTTTCTCATGATTAAATTGGGTTTATGGGTTTTAGGGAAGAGCACTGTAGATGTGAAAGGCCTTTCTTATCACATCATATCAAGGGTACATGATATCAACATGATCTTTATCTGCCAAGTTTCTCCACTCAGTAGTAGTTTTTCCCTTTCCATTCTCTATTTTTGGCTTCCCAGATGGCTCAGTGGTAAGGAATCTGACTGCCAACGCAAGAGACACAGGAGATGCAGGTTCGATCCCTAGGTTGGGAAGATCCCCTGGAGAAGGAAATGGCAACCCATTCCAGTATTCTTACCTGGGAAATCCTGTGGACAGAGGAGCCTGACAGGCTACAGTCCAAAGGGTCACAAAGAACCTGACACAACTGAGCGACTGAGCACACAGCACATTCTATTCTTTGGAAATGAGTCACCTAGTCCACACTCAAGGGGAGGGAAATTAAACTCCACCTCCTGGACTCGGGATTCTCTTCATATATTACTTGATATTCTTCTGTAAGGAAAGTGTGTCCTTTCTTTCTCCCTTTAAAATGTTTTCCAGTCATTTATGTATTTCAATATGAATTTGAATATTTTTTAAAAAATTTTATTTGTCTGTACCAGGTCTTAGTTGTGGCATGCAAACTCTTAGCTGTGGCATATGGGATCTAGTTTCCTGACCAGGTATCAAACTCTGACCCTCTGCATTGGCAGCATGGAGTTTTAGCCACTGGACCACCAGGGAAGTTCCTGAACTCAATATTTTTTATTTTGGGTTATAATCCAATATTATTGTTATTTTGCTGCTGAAATTGTTCCAGCTTTGTTCATAGGGAGCTTTTTCAGGTTGGCTTCTGTGTCCCTTTGACATACTCCACATTGGGGAATTGCCTTCCTTTCTGGCATTACAAGGCGTTCCAGGCTCATCTTGTATTTTTTTCTGTTTTAAGCCTACAATCAGCTATTTTTCTAAAGACCCATGGTTCCTTTTATTGGAGGGTGTTTTAGCCAAGATCTGGGTATTGAGTGCTCATTTCGCTTTTCTAAAGAGGACAGAGTTTCCAAGAGCTGCCCAAGCTCATATAGGCAAATGAGAGGCTGTCCTTTCAGCGCCACATTGGAGCTTATTTAGTGCAAACTTTACTACCCTACACAATGGCCAGTTTTCCATATGTGCCTTCATTCCTTAAAGCTTCTGTTTTGTTTTTTTGTTTTTAGCCTGTAGGGCTGAAACATTAATAATTTAATTTCCTGATATTTGTAGACTTCCCTGAAAGAAAAATTTCAAGTTTCATTAAGAAGTTCCACTTACAAAAGTAGAGTGGGACGGCAGAGGGAATCAGTTACATTTTTCTTCCATTCCTGCCGCTATTTACATGTCTCTGGGCCGGGCAGGGCCGGGCGGTGGGGGCGGGGGGTGGGGGGAGGATGGCTCTCGGACTCTGAGAGAAAAATAATGATATGGAATCGCCTTTCCCAAACCCCTTGATTTCTGCCGCCTTTCTTGGTCACTTCCCCAAACCCCTTGATTTCTGCTCTGTCTGTGCCCATCCTCTCTCCCAGTCGTTGGCCTTTTCCTTCCTCCAACCTCAGCTAGAGCCCAGCCTCTTGCCTGGCACCTGCTCCTCAGGGAGAAGTGAGCCATTCTTAGCACTGGAGGGCAGAAGAGAAGAAGAGAGGTCAGGTCCTGGGGATGTGGGAGAAGGTGCCGCAAGAATCACTCATAGAGAATGGACATGTGGACCAGGGAGGGAAGGGGACGGTGGGACACACTGGGCGATCAGGACCGACATATATACACTACTATGTGTACAACAGATAGCTAGTGGGAACCTACTATAAAGCACAGGAAGCTCAGCTCCGGGCTCTGTGATGACCCAAAGGGGTGGGTTGGGGGGGGCCCTGAGAGGGAGGTCCAAGAGGGAGGGGATATATGAATATATATAGCTGATTCTCTTCATTGTACAACAGAAAGTAACATGACATTGTAAAATGATTATACTCCAATTAAAAAAAAAAAGGTTAGAACTGGAAGGGCTTTCAAATGAGGGTGAAATGTGAGTGACCAGAGGGCAACTGAGGACATTTCCAACGTCTCCACTGAGGAGGGAAGGGAGGGCCCTTGGGTACAGCAGCAGAGAGCCTTGCCCGGGTCTGGATGAGATTCACCCCCACCCTCACCCATCCTCTGACAACACCTCATCCCACGTCACACTGAGGGGCCCCTTCAGGCCCAGGTGCTCCACCAGCCAGAGGTATCTCAGGTCTTCTTCAAGGAGGACCCCCACGGCAGCCCAGCTCTTGTAAGTCTTGTCACCCCTCCACGGCGGGTCCCTGAGTCCTGAGTTCCTCGTCTCTTCCGTCCCTTCCTGCAGCCGGGTCAGCACTCTGCCGACAGTTCAGCCTCTCAGAGCGTGATTGCCCTCAGGGTCCCCCTTTGTCGGTGACCACGACCCTGGGTGGACGGCGAGGGGGGTGGATCCAAAGAGAGATTTGGATTTCTGCTTGAGGCAGAGAGAGGGAGGGGGAGTCCCACCTCACGTCCTGCCCCACCCCCAGTCTTCCTCCACAAGCAGTGCCTTCTCCCTCCCCCGCCCCAGGACTTTCAAAGGCCAGAGCAGGAAAGAGAGACCCAGGACCCCACACCTTTCTGTAAGAAGTCTGTTCACAAGGGCGCCCACCTCCAATCCCACTGCAGTTTTACTGCCCACCTGGGGCAGTCCTGGGTATGCAGAGGGTGATCCAGCAACGCTCTTCCTTCACATATCTGCACGACTCGGTTCCTCACCTGCTTCAAGTCTGCTTAGCTGTCACTTCCATGAGGCCCACCCTGACCACCCTCTTTTAAAGCACCACCTCTCCCATCACCTTGCATTGACTGTTGACTTTGTATTATTTTTTCTCTGTATCCCCTATCATTTTCTAACATACTGTGAAGATATCTTTTCCCAAAGAGGACCTCAACAGCACCGCCCCACATGCTCTTTTACAATTGACCTCTCCATCCCCTGTCTACAGCTGAGGGCTAATTCCCGTCTTCTTGAATCAACAACCTGTAAGCATCAGGAAAGCAAGTGTTTTGCCTATTTTGATTAAATAGCCATCAGTCCTAGAACAAAGCCTGGCACAGAGGCACTCACTATTTGTGAAGGGATGAATGCTGTGACAAGATTCCTTAAAGCTGGGTCTGAGGCTTGGAAGAGGGGAGTTTGCTGGTGTTTGGTTTTGGAGGTTGTCTTAGTCTGCTCAGCCTGCCATAACTAAATACCCCAGGCTGGGTGGCTTAAGTGACAGAAATTTATTTTCTCACAGTTCTGGAGACTAGAAGTCCAAGATCCAAGTGCTAGGAAATTTGGATTCTGGTGAGGGCTCTCTTTTTGGCTTGTAACTATCTGTCTTTTCGCTATGTCCTCACATGGCTTCTCCTCTGTACAAAGTGGGGGTGGAAGGGAGGAGAGCACAAGTTGGTGTCTCCTTCTCCTAACTGCAAGCTTTACCAGACTAGGGCCCCACCCTTATGACCTCATTTAACCTTGAGTGTTTACGCTGCCATGTCTGACTCCTTGTGACCCATGGACGGTAGCCTGCCAGGCTCTTTGTCTGTAGGATTCTCCAGGCAAGAATGCTGGAGTGGGTTGCCATTTTCTACTCCAGAGGATCTTCCCGACCCAGGGATCAAACTCGTATCTCTTGTGTCTCCTGTGTTCGCAGGCAGATTCTTTACTACTGCTGCCACCTGGGAAGCCTACAAATGTAAGATGGGAAACCACAAAAGTCCTAGGAAAAAGCACAGGTTTAATACTCTTTGACAGAAACTGTAGCAATATTTTTTTTTGGATCTGTCTTCTAAGGCAAAGGAATAAAAGCAAAAATAAAGGGGAGCTAATTAACATTAAAAGCTTTTGCATAGGAAAGAAACCACCAACAAAATGAAAAGACAACCTATAGAATGGGAGAAAATATTGCAAATAAAATGACCAGTAAGTTAATATCCAAAATATATAAACTGCTCATACAACTCAACATAAAAAACACAAATAACCCAATTAAAAAATGGGTGGAATACCTGAATAGACATTTTCCCAAAAAAGACATACGGACAGCCATAAAAAGATGCTCAACATCACTAATCATTAGAGGAATACAAATTAAAACCACAATGAGATATCACCCCACACCTATCAGAATGGTTATCATCAAAAGGAACACAAATAAATATTGGCAAGGATGTGGAAGAAAGGGAAATTCTGTAAACTGTTAGTGGGGATGTAAATTGGTGCAGCCTTTGTGGAAAACAGTGTGGATGCTTCTCAAAAAACTAAAAGTAGAACTACTATGTGACCCAATAATTCCACTCATGGATACATATTCAAAAAAAGAAAACTAATTGGAAAAGATGCATGCACCCCAATACTCATAAGCATCATTATTTATAATTGCCAAGGTATAGAAACAACTTAAGTGTCCATCAACAGATGAATGGATAAAGAAGATGTGATACACATATACAATGGAATACTACTCAGCCATTAAAAGGAATGAAAATTAGTCATTTGCAACGACATGGATTGACTTGAAGGGTATTATGTTAAGTGAAATAAGTCACAGAGAAGGAAAAATAATACTGTATGATATTATTTATATGTGGAATGTAAAAGAAACTAGTGAATATAACAAAAAAGAAACAGGGATTTTCCTGACAGTCCAGTGGTTAGGACTTGGCACTTTCACTGCTGTGGCCCAGGTCGAAGTGTGGCCTAAAATACAAGCGAGAAAGAAAGAAAAGAAACGGACTCACAGATATAGAGAATTAACTAGAGGTCACCAGTGGGGAGAGAGACGGGAATAGGGGCCAGACAAGGGTGGGGATTAAGAGGTACAAACTACTACGTATCAAATAAAATACAAGAATGTATTGTACAACATGGGGAATACAGCCAGTATATTACAATAACTATACATGGAATATAACCTTTAAAGTTATGAATCATGTTGAACACCTGGAACTTTTATTGTACATCAACTGTACCTCATTTAAAAAACACAATCACATGGAGGGGGTTAGGGCTTCAACATATGGATTCCGAGGCCACAACTCAGCGCATAAGGGTCTCCTGTGATGTGTGTTTGTTACCCACCAGCTGGTCTTGGTTTCCTGAGCCTCTCCTCTCTCAGTGCCACCCCGAACTCTTGGTCTTGCCACATAAGCACAGCAGACAGGCTGTGTCTGTATCTTACCCACCATCAACTTCCTCTGACCTCTCTTGGGCCAGGGAAGGGGGGTCCGTCTAGATTGCGGGGTCAGGGGTGGCTGCTGTCCAAATTGCAGCCTGGTTCAGCTGCCACGTGGGGGCTCTGGGGAACCCTTCCTTGGCTTGTGAGCCCCGTGTCTGCTCAGGCTGCTGTAACGGAATATCATAGAGGATGAGAAGTCCAAGATCAAGGTGTCAGCAGATTTGGTGTCAAATGAGGGCCCTCTTCCTGATTCACAGATGGCTGTCTTCTCACTGTGATCTTTCATGTGGAAGGGGAAAGGGAGCTCTCCGGAGCCTCTCTTTTATAAGGACACTTATACCATTTATGAGGGCTCCACCCTGGTGACCTGACCTCCCAAATGCCCTACTTCCAAATACACTGGGGATTTGGTTTCAACACAAGAATTTCTGGGGATACAAACATTCAGTCTATGGCACTTGAAGTCCTGGATCAGTCATCAGGGTAGAACTGAGACTTGGGGCTGGGGTTGCCGAGCTCCCAAGTTCAGGGGGTGGGGGTAGCAGGGAGCAGGGCCTGAGGGGTCCAGTCTGAGGGATCTGGGTGCTTGGGTCACCAGAGAGGAAGGAGGTGGACTCATCCCAGAGTCCTCTGGAAGTGAGCTGTGGAGGGTGTAGGGACTGCCACTAAGAAGTGGGTATTTTTGGTCATCTGGGTCTCATTGCTGAGGTCCCTGAAGCCCATGGTGGTGTCTGGCCCCCACAGCGTGCTGAGCACTTGATCCCCAGGCACCCCTTGACCTGGCATGGAAGCTCTGGTTGTCTAGGGGAGGGAGGGATAACTGAAGAACATGACAAGCCATTCCTTGAGGCTGGGCTCAGACATAGCAGTGAGGTCCTAGCGCAGGAAGTGGGACCCTGGAAACCCTGGGAATTTAATGCCAGAGTTGGTCCCCACAGGGACAGCCCAGCACCTGCCCTTCACTGTCTATGGCCCAGCACCCAGAAACCCTCTCCAAACAAAACCCGCAGGTGTCCCCTAGACCAGCCTTTCTCAGGTCATGCTCCTCCCTGGCTCCTTCCTCTCTCTTCCTTGTAACCTTCAACTCCTTGATGTCCTTATTTCTGCCCTATGCTCACTCCCCCTGGAGCATCGGCTCCTTCCTGGACCTAGCTCACTGGGAGCTCTTTCCACTCCGGAATCCCATCCCCTGTCCTGAAACGCACTGGACTGATTCCCAGGTGCAGAGGTCCTCCAGCTCAAGGCAGCAGCAGGAACAACCAAGCGATAAGGACTCGGGAGGTCTAGGTCCCATCTCAGGAGACTGAGGGCATCGTTTTTATTGTGGGGTCCACCTGGGACCTGGGAACCAGTGGTTATGGCCTGGAGGCACTGTGCTTTGAGGCAGAGTCCACGGTGACTCAGTGGGAAGGAAACGTGTGTCAGTGTGGAATTTGTGAAACACCTCATACTCGCCAGACTGACAGAGGATGAAGGCCCCCTCTTGTGTTTAAAGCCGTATTCCGGTTCTGGGAGCCGCCAGAGACCCTGGAGGGTCCTGGCTGAATAGGAGAGAGCCACGTCTCCTGTCCTGAGCCCTGTGGCCACACGGGGGCGCCAACACACTGCTCTGCGTGGCCTGGAAGGGTCTGGGCTCTAGATTAGTCAGAGATGGCTGACCTCAGGACTGAGTACCAATGTGGGGAAACAGCTTCTGAGCTGCTCTGGACTCCACTGGTGTCAGGGTCAGGGGTGGTCCAGGGACGGAAGGAGAATAGAGTTCTTATACTAACTCTGAGGTTACCACCCTTACCCTGTGACTCTCCTGCCTCTTGGTGACAACACCTGGGAAAATGGAAAAAAGAGCATTTTCTTCTACACTATTTCTTTTCAGTACTCCTTGATGTAGCAACAGTAACAATATCTGTATAAGTTTTTTCTCAGGAAGAATATGTGAAAAATTGATAAAATGCTCACCTCTGGCAGAGGACCTAGGTGCCAGGGATCTGGGGAGGGAGGAAAATTTTCCACTTGCAAGTCCTTTGGAATATCTTGAATGATTTTTGAAAAATATGTTGCATTAAAAATCCCTCTTGGGGGAGGGTACATGTGTATATCTATGACTGACTCATGTTAATGTTTGGCAGAAACCAACACAATTATATAAAGCAATTATTCCTCAGTTAATAAATACATTTTTTAAAACAAAACAAACAAAAATCCCTCTTGGGAATTCCTTGGCAGTCCAGTGGTTAGGACTCTGCACTTTCACTGCAGAGTAGCTCAGTTTCAATCCCTGATCTGGGAACTAAAATCCCACAAACCACAAAACATTCACACACACACACACACACATACAAAATCCCTCTCAGTAACAATAAGGAAAAATGTAAAGAAAAGAAAATCTATAAAAGAAAAAAATCTTTCTCATTTATGAGACTCTTTCCTATTTACTTGCAGTGCACACGCTGTGGTCCTATGATATGATTCAGGCCTCACATGTGTGGTCCCTCCAGCACTCGAAGGGTGTTCACACCTCAGAGCCATCCAGGCTGTTCTCTGGCCTGAGAACTTGATCTCCAGACAGCACTTCCCTCCCTAACATTCTCTTCAACTGTCCTTACTGAGAGCCCCTCCCTGCGTGGCTCACCGCATCTGGGTCTCCAGCCTCTCTCTACCCACTGCCCTGCGTTGATTTTATTTAAACCCTAGTTGTTGTTTGTTGCTAAGTTGTGTCCGACTCAGTGACCTTATGGACTGTGGTCCGACAGGCTCCTCTGTCATGGGATTTTCCGGGCAAAAATACTGGAGTGTGTTGCCATTTCCTTTGCCAGGGGATCTTCCTGACCCAGGGATTGAACTTGCACCTTCTGCATTGGCAGGTGGATTCTTTACCACTGAGTCACCTGGGAAGCCTCACACCATGGTCACTAATGCACATTTTCAAGAGCCGTTATTTCATTATTTATTTTCTCTCCTTCCTCTAGAACATAAGCTTTATGAGCACAAGTGGAGAGACCTTGGTTGTTCACAGCTGTATTCCTATCTCCTTGAATAGTGCCTGGTTGTTGCTTTAAAAATACTTATTGAGTGAATGAATGGGTGAGTGAATGAATGAGTTAGTGAGTGAATGAATGAGTGAGTGAATGAATGCGTGAATGAATGCACAAGCAGCCTGGTGCATTCACAGACACACACTGCCAATCACCAACACACACAATACTGTCACCCACACTGACACATACACAGAACACACATACACACATTGTCACACTCACACATTCTCACATGCACATACTCTTGAAGCCGAATTTTCATTCAACATTAGGTTGTGGACATTTCCCATGCATTATTATTTCTAAAAGTTTTCTCCAACTTTTGGTGAAACATTTCAAAGATATCTCAAGTTTGAAAGAATAGTACAATAGCCATCCTAGATATAGTGATGTTAATATTTTGTCATATTTTCTTTGTGTATGTAATAAATTGTATTTCCATGATTGTTGCTGAAATCCTTGAAAATCACTTGCCAACATCATGCCAACATCCCTAGCTATTTCAGTGTCATCTCTTGAAAAGGAAACTGTCTTCAGACAATATTATTATCATACTGAAAAATAACTGTAATTCCCTAACATTATAAAATGTCAAAGTAATATAAAATTCTCTTAATTATCCTCCACGTATCTTTCATTTGGAGAGAGGAACACTTGGTTGTGCTATCTCTGAATTTTCCTTCTCTTCCCTCTCTCCAGTCCCTAATGACAACTCCAAAGAAAACTGAAAAGTAAAAACATTTTTTTTCTACTTCTTTTGCAGCTTTTCAACACTCAGTTTTCTGACACAAATCATCTCTTGTTTGGGAACAACATCTCAGTGTCTACATAAAATCCCACAGTGTGATGAGCATCTTGGGACAGTTGGGACTTGGGACAGTTGCCCTGGGCCTTCTGTTCTCCATATGAGGGCAGAAGAGGGGCCCCTGTGCCAGGGTCACCCCTGGTTCCTCAAGAACTCACACCTCCAACAGCAGGTGTCAAGGCGGACCTGAGCCCTCAGGGTGAGAGTGAATTCACGTAATCCTCGAAGACCCCTCCTCCCCTTCAGGCGTTCAATCCTATAGTCAGGGGATCCAGAGGGGTCCACACACAGGAACCAAGACCCAGCCACCTCAACCCTTGTCATCTCCACCATCTTCTTCACCCCAGAGCCCAAGTGACAGCCCCAAACCCCTGATCCTCTCCACCTTCATCTCCCTGTCAGCTGCCTTGACCCACCAGGACTAATCTCATTATGCCCTTCCCGTTTGTCTTAGTCACGACAAGCCCCCAAATAGTCTGGCCTCTCATCTGTGTTAGAGGCTCTGCACACCTCTATTGTGTCTCCTCTTCCACTCCTCCTCAGCTCCTGAGTGTTTCCACAGCGCCCCCTGGAGTTCTCAGACGCTGACCAGCAAAATCTCTAAAGTCCTCCTTCAGGATGTTCCCTTCACCTCACAGCTCTGACAGAAACCTGGGTCTCCCAGAGGACACGGTCCCTCTGAAGTCCTCTGATACTGTTTCCTCGTCCATGGATCTTGTACCCCTGTACCTGGGGGTGGGTGGGGTCCTTCTCCTTATGACTCCCTACAGACCTTTCTCCCGTCCCCTTCCCTAACATCCTCTGGTCTGACATCAGGTTAGAGCCCCCACTCTGCTCGTTGTGGGCCTTCCCCATGGACACCCAGCCCGTTCCCCTCATTCCTCCTCTCTCACAGCTCCTGACTCGCCATCACTGACTCTGACAATGTAGCTTCTTGGTCTCGGGTGATTTCAACATGAGATGTGTAGGCTGAATAGTGGCCCTCAGTGTGGTCCATGGCCAAATCCTTGAACCTGTGACATGTTCTGTCTACACAACTCTGGGTTTTGCAGGGTAGGAGGTCTCAGTTCCACAAAGGGGGCACTCTTACAAGGGGACATGACAAGGGTCCCATTGAACCATACCCTATGACTGCCACCCAGCAAGCTTGGATTCCATGTGCCTGAAGACCAGCAGGTGAGAGGAGGGGTCCTCTCTTCTCTAGGCAGGAGCGATTGAGTCTGGTCCTCAGGAGAGACGGAGTTGCTGCTACATAACCGGTGCAGGAGGACCACACGGGGAACTCAGGCGAGAGACTTGGGTGCCTGCTGCTTCTCCCTGTCCCAGTGAAACTATGAATGTTAGGTGCGGTGACCCAGCATGAGAAGGGTTTGATTTCCAAGGGTCCAGATGCCTCAGGTAGGAAGGTTTAGGACACATCCCCAGGTGAGGCACAAGGGCTCCTGCTCCTGTCTCTCAGATCCAAGGCAGCATTTATGCAGAGACCCTGCTTCCCCTGGGCTGTTTCCAGACAATGACAGGTCGCAACAGTGACCCTAAGGGAAGTTCATTTCCGGGAGACACAGCGCTCCTCCTAAGGCCTTCTGTGACTCAAGAACTCTTCTGTGGCCTTGCTCAACTTCACTTCCATTGCCTAGGGGTCTAGGATAGTCCAGTGAACCTTCTCTCCTGTCTGCCTCTAGGGGTCAGATTGCATCTCAGTCCTGCGGGCTCTCCCAGTGTTTTCTGCCCGCCTCACATTCTCTAACAAGTGTTTCCCCTAATAAAACACTGGCGAGTTCAGTCTCATCTTGGCAACTGCTTCTTGGAGGATAGGGACTAACAAGATCATTTTCATTTGTGCACCAATAACCTATTACTTATTTCATCTTATAAAACCTTTCTCTTTATCCAGCTTCTCTGACCAACATCTGCTTCATTTCGCTTGTTTTTTTAGTATGTTTGAGTTGTGTTTGTTGCTTTAAGACACTAAGTTTTAGGGTAATTTTCTGTTCAATAAAGCTAAGTAATAAAGCTCTAAGTCTTTATTATTCTATGGATATTGTCTAAATCTGTTCTATTTCCTTGCATTTTAAAAATGCTATCTATACTTAATATTTCCAATTGCTCTCCTCTTGTTCTCTCTTTTACTAATTTGGACTTTTCTTTTTCTTCTCCTCCTCCTCAGCTTTCTTCCTCCTTCCTTTCTTTCTTTCTAATATGAGGACTCCAAATATATAAATTAATACTATATGGTTGTGCTAAAAGGAAGCATTCTCAGGACCCATATGCTGAAAGTGTGATGCCATTTATATACACATTCCTTTTCTTTTTTCTTTTTTTAAAAAACTTAAAAAAGATAATTTTATGTGTTGATTGGTTGTGCTGGGTTTTTGTTGCTGCACAGGCTTTTCTCTAGTTGCAGTGATCGGGGGCGATTCTCTAGTTGTGGTGCATGGGCTTCTCATCTCAATGGCTTCTCTTGTTGTGGGGCACAGGCTCTAGGGCGCTCAGGCTTCAGCAGTTGTGGCACGTGGGCTCAGCAGTTGCGGTTCCTGGGCTCTAGAGAACAGGCTCAATAGTTGTGGTGCGCTGGCTTAGTTGCTTCACAGGTGCGATCTTCCCAGACCAGGGATTGAACCCATGTCTCCTGCATTGGCAAGTGGATTCTTCACCGCCGAACCACCAGGGGAGCCCCGACACATTCTTTTTCAATTAACACCACATTGCAATTCAACAATACATCAATAAAATTAAAATTTAAAAGTACAATGCCAGATATACGGAATAAAACTAAAAGAAATGAAGTTATTGTTAGAGTCAGAAAAATATGCCAGGGTGATCTGCACTGCAAGTGACTTTCAACACAGGAAGTGGGTTTTACCTCTTGCTTTCTGCCTTTCTGCTGAAAACAGCTTCCTCTGAACAAACACATGAACAGCATGAACACTTACACAGCCCTAGTGAAAATTTAAATTGATAGTAGAACTTTGAAAATCAAATTAGCCTATCTAGAATGGTTACAGTACATATATCATACAACCCAACAGTCTTACTCCTGATCATTCACTCTGGGGGGCTGCTTGCCTATGTGTCCCAGGAGACATGTACATTAATGTTTACGGCAAAAACTGAAACACCATATGTTCATCCAAAGGAAAATAACTGTGATACAATCACAAACTAAAGCTTTTCCAGCAGTAAAATGAGTGAATCTTTCTATCAGTTATCAGATAACTCACCTACCCATAACATTGAGTCACAGAAGAATACACGCCTGTATGTTTTCACTGAACAGGAAGGTCAAAAACAGGCCGAACTAAATAACATTTGGTTTGGGGGTATATGCACTTACTATAAAATCATTAGAGAAACTCAGTAAACACAAATTTCAGGATAGAGGTTATACACGGGAGATGGGATTGAGAAGTGGCATTTGGGATCTTAGTGTCCCAACTAGGGATCGAACCCATGGTTGCTGCAGTGGAAGTGTGGAGTTTTAACCACTGAACCATCAGACAAGTCTCCTTAGCTTCACATCTTATCTCAGAGGTGGGTCCCGAGGAGTATCAGAACTCCTTAAACTGATATTTTTGAAACTGGAGTTTGTGAACCATTTCGGATTAATTTTTTTTCAATGAAAGGGAAAATTACATACTGAAGTTTATTTCAAGGATCCTTAGTAAGACCTACTCACAGTGGAACTAACCCGCAGCCAAATACTGTGAACCATATTAGAGAGAGAGGATCCAGGATGCCATAGAAATATCTTTGTCTAGGTCGTTTGCTCTTTTGTTCTCTGGCATCTCTGTCAGTTTCCTGCTGCACAATGTTTAATCTGATGCTTAAGGTCTTGTGATGGCTTAGACACGTCACTTACATTAACTTCACATTCACCTGGCTTAAATACATTTACGGAACAAAAAAGTGCATTTTGCTCAGTGTAAATTAAGCTGGAAAAATATAAAGGAATATCATCTTTGATAATATTACCTGATGAGATTTCATTTTAACTAGAAAAATAAGAATCTTATGGGACGGAGATGGGAGGAAAGTTTAGGAGAGTGGGACATGGGTGTATCTATGGCTAATTCTTGTTGATGTATGACAAAAAAAAAAAACACAAAATACTGTAAAGTAATTATCCTTCAATTGAAAGGAAAGAAAAAAAAAGAAAAAGAAGAATCTCTTACTTTAGTCTCCCTCCGCCCTCCGAGCTTAGTATCATGACAACAGTTTTGATGTGATTCATTAGACAGGAATGGCTAATTTTGATCTAGGAACAAAGTTTTACCTAGATCAGAATCATTCCTTGGACTGCAAGGAATCCAACCAGTCCATCCTAAAGGAGATAAGTCCTGGGTGTTCATTGGAAGGACTGATGTTGAAGCTGAAACTCCAATACTTTGGCCACCTGATGCAAAGAGCTGACTCATTTGAAAAGACCCTGATTCTGGGAAAGATTGAGGGCAGGAGGAGAAGGGGACAACAGAGGATGAGATGGTTGGATGGCATCACCGACTCAGTGGACATGGGTTTGGGTTGACTCTGGGAGTTGGTGATGGACAGGGAGGCCTGGCATGCTGTGGTTCATGGGGTCGCAAAGAGTCGGACACAACTGAATGACTGAACTGAACTGAACCGAATTGTCCATAGCTACCTAATCATTTACATATAGCTGCTATATGTTTCCAGTGTATAGAATTTGCAGGGAAATCTTAGAGACCTTGGGGTATCTCACTTCTCTGTCTCAAACTTTTATTAGTAGTAATAGTGTTAGTCACTCACTTGTGTCCGACTCTTTGCAATCCCACGGACCGTAATCCACCAGGCTCCTCTGTCCACGGGATTCTCCAGGCAAGAATACTGGAGTGCATTGCCATTCCCTTCTCCAGAGGAACTTCCCAACCCAGGGTTAGAACCCTGCTCTCCTGCATTGCAGGCCGTTTCTTTATCGTTTGAGCTACAGGGAAGACCTGCAAACTTTTATTGTTATGTTCCAAAAAGAAGTTTGAAGCACTCAAGAATAACTGACTAAAGGAAGCATTTGATTTACAAAATCCTGAAAGAATATTTAATTTTGATTTTAACATGTGGGTAAATTCTTTGATGTTCCTCCCTTCCAGAAGTGGAGCTTCATTTTCTGCTCTTGAGTTTGGGTTGGACTTAGTGATTCACTTAAAAATTTTCTATTTGTTTGGCTGCATCAGGTCTCAGTTGCAGCATGTGGGCTCTAGTTTCCTGACCAAGGTTCCAATCTGGGCGCCCTGCATTAGGAGCATGGAGTCTTTGCCACTGGACCACCAGGGAAGTCCCAATGATTCCCTTGTAACTGAGAGAACAAGCTGACGTAATGATGTGTGACTCTGGGCCTATGACATCAAACACATTGCAGCTTCCATCTTGGCTGCCCTCTCTCAGATCACTTGCTCTGGTGGAAGATAGCTACCTAGTCATTAGCTGCTTTAAGGAAAGTTGGTATGGCTCAGAACTGAGGCCTCCCAGGACCATCCAGGAGGGAAATGAGGCCTCTTCCAACAGCCGTATGGGTGACCATGTTTAATGTGAATTTCTTGCCCCAGTTAAGTCTTTGGATAATTCAGCCCTGGCTGACAGCTTCATCGCAACCTATGAGAGGCCCTAACCAGAATTCAAGTAAACCTCTCCTGCAATTCTGATTCTGGAAAACTGTGGAACATAATGATTATTTGTTTTTTAAAATTCTCACTTTTACAGCAGTACACAGTTATTACAGCATCCAAAGAAAATAATAGATTATTGCATTTTATTTTTTATCTATTGTAAATTAACAATAGGATGTTAAACATAGAGCTTTCCTGGTATATCAGATGGTAGAGAATTTGCCTGCAATTCAGGAGACCTGGGTTTTATCCCTGGGTCAGGAAGATCCCCTGGAGAAGGAAATGGCAACCCACTCCTGTATTCTTGCTTGGAGAATTTCATGGACAGAGGAGACTGGTGGGCTATAATCTGTGGGGTCACAAAGAGTTGGACACAACTGAGTGACTAACCCTTTCTATTAAACATACCATTTAGTTTTAAGATTTAAGAATTCCCATGGTTAAATGGACAGAAAGCATGTTATTACTATTCACAAAATTTTATTTATTTGAATTTCCATTACCAACTGTAACCCAATTAAACCGAAAGGAAGACCAAGGCTATATTAGGCAGATTCTAAGACATTCAGCGATAACCAACTGCTGGTTATTCACCTTCTCCCACTTGTTTGATCAAACACTAACGCAAGTGGCACTGTGAAGGGATTTTTCTGACGTGGTTAAGGTTCATATCAGTTGAGTTTACAACAGGGGATGATCATGGGTAATCCAGACCGAATCAAGTTAACTCTTAACCAGACTAGGTTATTACTGAACAAAGAGTGAAAGGGATTCAATGCGAGGGAGGGCTTGAAATGGAGGGGCCCACATAGGAAGACATGCTGGTGGCCAGAGGTGCTGAGAGCAGCATTCTCCTGACCTCAGGAAAGGAAATGGGGACCTCAGTGCTACAACTACAAGAAGTAAAATTCTGCAAAGAGTTCTGCGTGAGCTTGGAGGAGGACCTTAAGCTCTAGTTGCAAACACAACCTCATGAAATCTGAACAGAGACCCTCTCCATATCGCGCCTGGACTTCTGATCCACAGAACTGTGAGCACTGAAGTGGCTCTTGTTAGAGCCCACTACATTCGTGGTAACATTTTATGCAGTAGAAAACTAATGCACAGGCTCAGTTGTGCAACATATAAAACATTTTCTCCACAGGAATGAATTTATGAACTCTCACATATACTAGTTGAACAACATAAGATCTTTCCTAATTTCTCTACTTTAAAAAATTTTCTGATTTGTATATGATGCCATCAGACTTCAATACAATCATGTTTGTTTATTTCATTTGTTCAACAATGATTAATTTAGTGCTCACTGTGTACCAAACATAGCTTTATATACTGGGGGTAAAGCTTTAGCCAAAACAGCTTTAACACAAAGCCCCTGTGCTCACGTGCCTTACATTCTGGAAGCTTTCCACGAGTGAGATGGAGCCACTGGAATATTAAAAAATGTCTGAAATGACACGCCTGACCACTGTGGGGGGCATAGTCCATGGGTGGCAGGTGAGGTGGTGGCTCTTGTGCCACAATTCAGGGATGAGAAGTTGGTGGAGACTAACGGGAGAAGAGGGCCTGAGGGATGAGAGAGACAGAGAGAAGGGCTAGAGAAGCAAGAGGTGTGGAAAAGAAGCAGATGTAAAGAATTCTAAAGCAGTGACACTCTCAGATTTAAATACGTTGTTAAATTGACTTGCTTAACAGGTATTCTTTGCATCTTGTATTTGCTCTGTTCTGTGAGGCTGCCTAAAAACCAAATGTCTCCTTATGTCAATCAGGTTACAGAAAATAATACCAAGTGCCCAATAAAATGTGCACATCGCTTAGGTGTGGATCACAAATATAGACGATGCAGGAGTGTTCGTGAAGGGCACTTTGATTGCACTGAACACTTGCAGCTTTGATGGGATTAAAGTTTGTACACTCTGGTTGAAATATAATGTGTTAATAATATTTCTTATTTTCTGTATTTTTTATGCTCTGCCATTTGTGGTCTGGATAACTGGGGAGAGACTTGTGCTATAGAGCTGACCAATTCTTAGAGACAGCAAAGGGCTTGCCCAGGAGCAGCCTTTTCTTTGCAAACTAGACAATCCAGAGTCCGTATCTGGAATCACCCCTTCTATAGCAGAGCCTGGCGGGCTGCAGTCTGTGAGGTCGCAAAGAGTTGGACATGACTGAGCATGAACACACACACATACACACTTCTATCAGGTCTTACATTCCAGGAAGCAATATTCCTCTGCTCTCATTATCCAGGGCCAGGTACCAGGCACCTAGAGACAGGCCCTGTCTCCCAGAACCTGCCAATGACCTTATTCAAACCAGCCAATCCTAAGATGTTTCTCTAGCCCTCCTTTGCTTTCCCTCAGCCCTGAGGAAAACGCCATGAAAGTTTCTGAGCCATGCTTTCTCCCTCTCCCTGACCTTCTGGCCAACCTTGGTGCTTCCCCCTGTGGCCCTGTGTGGTGTGCCATGCCCCCTCCTCTCTGAAAGTGTAATTAGTACAAAGTCTTCTTTCAATCACCTGTCATCACCTAGTCACTGTAGTAAATTCCGGCCTAGGCACGGGTCTTAGGCAGGAAGAAACTGTGCTTCCACGTGCTTTTCTGTATTGACCATGTGCTGAGACTCCAACAGGAAAACTCAGGGCTATGGAATAAAGGTAATTTTAAAGTATAAAAGCCTGGAGCCACAGTTTGGGAAAGTGAAGTTATGAACTTTGGTTATTGCAGAGGTTATTTGAATGGTTATTCCATTCAAATGGGAAGGGTAAAATCATTACTTTTACAGATTAGATGCTCAATCATTCAGGGGACCATCAGGATTATGGTTAACAAGCAAACAGGAAACTGGTCTCTATAGGAATCTCTACATATACAACTGCCCCCAGTTTAATGAGTATCCCGTTGTTTCTTCACCAGCTTTCCGAAGACCAGATTGCTCTCTGGCAACCTATTCCTTGGAAGTTTGTTTTTCCTAAGAGAGTGCCCGAGGGATGAGTGAATAGGGACGCAAGTCAGGGAGAGGGAACTGGGGAAGGGAAGACAAAGGGGTTGAGTCCAGCCTGGGGGTTTCTCCTTGGTTTTCTCAAACAGTCCCAACGCTAGGGAGACTGTGACAAAGGGCTCTTGGTGCAGCCTCGAGGAGAGGGGCGGGCCACAAAGTCCCAGGTGCCCTGGGCGCGGCGCTCAAGGTCTCAGGTTCTAGGGTCAGGGGTTGGCCTCTGGGACACGGAAGCTAAGCACTGGCGATTCCCCATCTCCCTCCCCACAGTTTCACTTCTCTCTCTCACAACCCATGTCAGGTACTTCTTCCTGGACACTTATGACGCTGCTCCGGGCCTCGGTCTACTGGTTTCTAGAGAAGCCAATCAGCGCCACCGCGGTTCCCTGTTATGAAGTTCTCAGACTAGTCCGAACTCACATTCGCCCCAGATCCCAAGAATGCAGGTCACCGAGCCGCGAACCCTCCTCCTGCTGCTCTCGGGGTCCCTGGCCCTGACCGAGACCTGGGCGGGTGAGTGCGGGGTCGAGACGAAATAGCCTCTGCAGGAGAAGCCAGGGGACCGCCTGTCTGGGGCGAAGGACAGCCGGGGAAGACGCGTTTCTATGGCCCCGAGACCAGACTCACTACCTCGCCCCCGTCCCGTCCGGACCCTCCCCTGTCCCTTCCGAGCCTGCAGCCCTCTCCTCTCACCACTCGAGCCTCCCACCGGGCCTTTTCCGTCTCGCACGCCCTCTCGTCCCCTTCTCCCTTACAGGTCACATTCACCTCGGACATGGGGACCCGCGCCCGAAGGAGCGTCGGGCCGGGTGGCAGCCCCTCCCGGTCCCGGGGGTCCACTCCTTGAGGTACTTCCACATTTTGGTATCGCGTCCTGTCCTCGGGAGGGACCTTTATCAATCTGTCGGTTACTTGGACGACACGCAGTTCGTAAGATACAACAGCGACGCCGCGAATCCGAGGGTGGAGCCGCGGGCGCCGTGGATTGAGCAGGAGGGGCCGGAGTACTGGGACTGGCACACCAGCATAGCCAGAGAACATTCGCAGGATTCGCGGTCGAACCTGCAGATCATCGTTGGCAACCACAACCACAGCGAGTTGGGTGAGTCTCAAGCCCTGCATTCCGCTGCGATGAGCCGGGGTCCCCATGAGTTCCCGGGTCCGAGGTTTCGCCCCGAGGTCAGGAGATCCTCCGACCTCTCTTCGGTCTGGGAAGAGCACTGTAGGAACTAGGATTCACAGGGATTGCGTTTTCAATTTAGAAGAAAAAACGGGCTCTGAGCAATCACTGCCCGTGAGTCTGGAGCAGGAGGGGGGCTAGGTTGAGCGCTGGGCGGGGCAAAGTGGGCGGCGCTAACCGCGGGGGCGGGGCAGAATCGCACAGTTTCCTTTGGATGTCTGGCTGCGACGTCGGGCCGGACGGCCGCTTGGTCCGAGGGTACGAGCACTTCGCCTACGACGGCGAGGATTACATCACGCTGAACGAGGACCTGCGCTCCTGGTCCGCGGGGGGCACGGTGGCTCAGATCATCCGGCGCAAGTGGGAGGCGGAGGGAGTCGCGAAGCAGTATCGGGAATACCTGGAGACCGAGTGCGTGAACTGGATCCGCAAATACCTGGAGAAGGGGAAGGAGATGGGGCTGCGCGCAGGTACGAGGGGCCCCGGGCCCTCCCAGATCTCACCTCAGGTTGCGGCTGTACCTCCAACTAGCCCAACCTACAGGGGAGAAGCATAGGCTTGACACTAGAATTCTTCCCCCTCTCCCCCACCACTTGGATCCTTAGAGTAAGGCTTACAGATTCTTACCCAGTGTCTGAAATGACACTCCTGACCACTGTGTAGAGAATAGTCTATCGGTGGCAGGTGAGATGATGGTTCTTGTGCCACAATTCAGGGATGAGAAGTTGGTGGAGACTAAGGGGGATGAGCGATGTGAGAGACAGAGAAAAGAGCTAGAGAAGCAAGAGGTGCAGAAAAGAAGCAGACGTAAAGAATTCTAAAGCAGTGACACTCTCAGATTTAAATACATCGTTACATTGATTTGCTTAACAGGTATTCTTTGCACCTTGTTTTTGCTGTGTTCTGTGAGACTGCCTAAAAACTAAATGTCATTCTCAGGACAATTAAAGGATTCTGTCTCTCTGGATGTGGAGGTCTCTGAAATAATTTATTAACAGATTTCTTTGACTTTGGCCCAAGTCTTAGTGATTCACTCTCTCACCTTTTTCTCTGCCCCATGCCTTCTTCACTGGCCACCTGACTCCAGATTTTTTGAGTCAACTCGGTCTTCACCTAGGTCAGGACCAGAAGTTTGTATCATCTCACTCAGAGACCTGGAGCCTCCTACCCTGGGCTGTCTTATCCTGTTTCTAGAGCTTCTCAAAACATAAGAAGTTTTCCCATATCCTGGGGTCCAGGCTCATGTCTGGCTTCTGCACTCTCACCTCTCACACCATTTATTCCCTCCATTCTCAGAATGGTCACAGAAGTGCCCGCTCATGTGGCCTGTTAGAGTTAATACAAAGTTCCTAAATTTTCTCACCTTTCTCCTCAGTTCCTCCAAAGACCCATGTGACCCGACACCCCATCTCTGACCGTGAGGTCACCTTGAGGTGCTGGGCCCTGGGCTTCTACCGGGCGGAGATCTCACTGACCTGGCAGCGTGACGAGGAGGACCAGACCCAGGACATGGAGCTTGTGGAGACCAGGCCTTCAGGGGATGGAACCTTCCAGAAGTGGGCAGCCCTGGTGGTGCCTTCTGGAGAGGAGCAGAGATACACATGCCGTGTGCAGCATGAGGGGCTACAGGAGCCCCTCACCCTGAGATGGGGTAAGGAGCAGAGTGGGGTGGAGATTCCTCTCAGATAAAGCAGGAGCCCTTCAGGACTCAGTTCAGTAAGGTCAGGGCTCAAGCCTGAGGTAAGGGCCCTTCTCTTTCTTCCACAGAACCTCCTCAGCCCTCCATCCCCATCATGGGCATCATTGCTGGCCTGGTTCTCCTCGTGTTGGCAGTGGTTGCTGGAGCTGTGATCTGGAGGAAGAAACACTCAGGTAGGGAGAAGAGTGAAATCTGAGTTTTCTTGTGCCCCCAGGGGGTTTCAGGACAGAAAATGTCCAGTCTTTTGCCTCAGTGCTGGGAGGCACCACCTACATAGACGTACTTACCCAGTCTGAGGTCCTGTTTCTGACACTCTTTTTAAAAAATAATTTTATTTATTTATTCATGGCTGTGTTGGGTCTTTGTTACTGCACAGGCTTTTCTCTAGTTACAGAGCCGGGGGCTACTGTCTAGTCATTGTGTGCCCGGCTTCTCATTTCGATGGCTTCTTTTGTTGTGGAGCACTGGCTCTAGGGTGTGTGGGCTCAGTAGTTGCAGCTCCTGGGTTCCAGAGCACAGGCTCAAGAGTTGTGGCTCAGGGAGTTGGTTGCTCCACAGCATATGGAATCTTCCTGGACCAGGGATCGAATCTGTGTCTTCTGCATTGGCAGGTGAATTCTTTATCACTGAGCCACCAGGGAAGCCCTCTAACACTCTTTTGAAAGGCATGTGTGTAAAAGAGGATTACATTCTCACTTTGATGATTCCCTTAATGGGGATCTGATTTCCAGCAGCTAAGTATAGACATCCAGAAGAGGATTGGTACAGTTCCCATAAACCCTGTTTCCTCATGTTTCTCAATCCTGCCCTGGATCTGCATTCACAGTTCTGGAAACTTTCCTAGGATTCAGGACTAAGGGCTTCCTATAGAACCTCATGACTCTGCCTCTCCTGAGGCCTCTCACATGATGTCTTTTACCCACAGATGGAGATGGAGGGAGTTATACTCAGACTGCAAGTAAGTATGGACAGGTGTGTGTGTGGGTGCACCCTGAGACCCTTGAGATAGTGTAGATGGGAACCCCCTGGGGGGTTTACCCACCCTGTATTGTCTCCTTTAGTTTTAACTCCTGTGGGCTCTGACCAAGTTCTGTTCTATCCCAGGAGAAGACAGTATCTGAGGCCCTAATGTATCTCTCATGGCTCCTAAAGGTGAGACTCCGGAGGGCCTGAAGTGGGAGAGGGGTTGGGTTATGGGGATGCTCTGGATTTGAACATTTTGAGTAGTGGAAATTTGTCCAGAATGTCTCCACCTATGATGACTGACCTGAATTTATTCTTGATTATTTTCTTCTATAGTGTGAGACTGATGGCTTGTGTGGAACCGAGCAAAGAAAGCTGTGTTCACGTCCCCACTCTATGACTTTAGAACCCAGACCTCTTTTCGTAGAGGTGTCTGAATGTGTCTGTGTTCTTGTACTATAATGTGAGAAAGTGGGGAGGCTGACCCACCCCTGCCCGCAATGGCCTCCATTTCTTCTCCCCACCATTGTGCGATGGTATCATAGGTGTTTGTGTATCATCATATTATTTATTTACATATGTGCAGTTCTTTGTTGTATATCAGTGCTACCGCAAAAAATATCATTTTGAAAAACATACTTTGAAAGTGGCTGAGTGGTTCCTAATTTAGCCATTGCCTTTTGAGATCATATGTTAGATTGACAAAGTCCTTGTAATTTTTATGTATTTTATTTTTAAAGTAAATGATTCACTCTACTTTCTGATCAGAAATAATGTTAACTTTGAACTTCCCTGAGGTCTAGTGGTTAAGACTCTGTGCTTCCACTGCAGGGGGCATGGGTTCCATCCCTGGTCGGGGATGTTCCACATGCTGCAGTGTGGCCCCCCCCTGCAAAAAAAAAAAAAGATATAATGTTAACTTGAAATCTTAGTTTGAGTAGTTCAACTTTCAGCTAATTATGTGCAATCCTATCTGACAGAAGTTGTGTGTGTACAGTGAAGCTTAGAGAATATCAACAAAAAGTGGATGTGAATCTTCAGTTCTTAAATTACAGACAAAAAGGAAAGTTTATAAATCACAAGTCTTGCTGTTCTTTCTGCTAGATCAGCTCAAGATAGACAAATTGACACCTGGGTGTGGTTTCCGTGTGTATATGGTTTCACCTCCTCTTTATAAATAGCAGGAAGCACAATTAATGGGTTGTATAAGCATATGTTTAGTTTTGTAAGAAACCGCCAAACTCTCTTCCAAAGTGACTGTATCATTTTGCATTCCCATAAGCAATGAATGAGATTTCTTTATTCTCTGTATTTTATTGGCATTTGGTGTTTCAGTGTTATGCTTTTTGGCTGTCCAAATAGCTATGTTGTAGTACTCTTGTTGTTTTAATTTGCACTTTTCTGATGACATATGGTATGGAGCATCTTTTCATGTACTGTTCTGCCATCTGTATGTCTTCTTTCATAAGGTATCAGTTAAGGTCATTGGCCCATTTTTTAACCAAGTTTTTTCTTATTGTTGAACTTTAAGTTCTTTGTATATTTTAGATAACAGTGCTTTGTCAGTTATGCATTTTGTAGGTATTTTCTCCTAGTCTATGGCTTGTCTTTTCGTTCTTTTAAGCATTGCTAGATTTAATATTTAAATGTATAATTTAAAAAATATAGTAGTACAGCAAAACTATTTATAAAATACCTCTTCGATAGAAAACTATACTTAGAAAGTTTTCTCACTTTATACCAACTCTGTAATTGGAAAAGTACTTTTATTTCATATATGAATAAAAAAATTTTTTGAATAAAAATTTGATACTATTTTTCTATACTCATAGAGAACAGTGATAAATGTGTCCTTTATATAATTCAGATATTTGATTAGTTTCCCAGTATAAGAAAATGTTACCCCTGAAGTAAGTTTCAATAACATTATTTTTGTTGAAATAGGGTTTGTTCCAAAGGTAATAATAACAACAAAGCTGGGGATTCCCTGGCTATCCTGTGGTTAGCTGTTCAAGCTCTCACTGCTGAGGAACTGGGTTCAATCCCTGGTTGGGGAATTAAAATCCAACAAGCCACCTAAGGTGGCCAAATAACAACAATAATGAAGCTATTTTATTTTTTTGAGGGTAATACAGAGTTTATTGAATTAGATTTTTCTAGTTAAAACTGAGATCACATTTACATACTATTTTGCTAGTCTACATGGGTACATTATTTCTAACAAGTTTAGACTTGTTAGATTGAAATGGCCTCAATAATACAAAGCCACATGCACACACCCACAAAAATTGTTTTTAAACAGTAGTGCATACATTATACTCCTTGGACTTCCCAGGTGGCTCAGTAGTAAATAATCCACCTGCCAATGCAGGAGACACAGGAGACAGTTCAATGCCTGGGTCGGGAAGATCTCCTGGAGGAGGAAATGGCAATCCACTTCTTGCTGGGAAAATCCCAGGGACAGAGAAGCCTGGTGGGCTACAGTCCATGGGATCACAAAGAATTGGACACAACTGAGTGACTGAGCAGACACACACAAAGCCAGCTTTGCTTAAAAACCGCTAGTTCTAAAGATCAGTCTGTTTTGAAGACTAACCAAGACACACACCATATGATTCTAAAATCTATTTTAGCCATTTTGTAAGATAGCCATTGAGCTAGTTACTGGACTGTGATATATATTTTTAAAAAGGACACTGATGAGGGGCACCATCTGGTATTAAAATAACTTTTACCAGACAGCTGACTGCCTCCCTCTCCTGTCAAAAACCTCTGGCCAAAAACCTCTGGCTCCCCTATGAAGACCGAAAGGACCTGGCGATACTTCAGCAGCAGTTCCCTTACAGCTTGATGGTGACAGAAGCAGGCCCATGTCCGCCTTTAATTCTACCATATTAAGCAATTCGCAAACAGTTCTGAGATTAGAACATTTACCAGGGTACTTACACGCTCACTGACACGGAGAGTCTGCTAGAACAGAGGAAAAGTCATAGGTGGGTAAGCAGGAAGGTAGACACAGGAAGAGCCAAGCTGCTCTGTCCAACACCTGTGTGTGTACCTGTGCTTTAACTAAATGAACTCAGGAGGCCAATAGCAATTCAATTCAGTTCATTTCAGTCCCTTAGTCGTGTCTGACTCTTTGTGACCCCATGAACCACAGCACGCCAGGCTTCCATGTCCACCACCAACTCCTGGAGTTTACCCAAACTCATGTCCATTGAGTCAGTGATGCCATCCAACCATCTCATCCTCTGTCATCTCCTTCTCCTCCCGCCCTCAATCATTCCCAGCATCAAGGTCTTTTCAAATCAGTCAGCTCTTCGCATCAGCTTGCCAAAGTATTGGAGCTTCAACTTCAACATCAGTCCTTCCAGTGAACACCCAGGACTGATCTCCTTTAGGATGGACTGGTTGGATCTCCTTGCAGTCCAAGGGACTCTCAAGAGTCTTCTCCAACACCACAGTTCAAAAGCATCAATTCTTTGGCACTCAGCTTTCTTTAGTCCAATTCTCACATCCATACATGACTATTGGAAAAACCATAGCCTTGACTAGACGGAACTTTGTTGACAAAGTAATGGCTCTGCTTTTTAATATGCTATCTAGGTTGGTCATAGCTTTCTTTCCAAGGAGTAAGCGTCTTTTAATTTCATGGCTGCAGTCACCATCTGCAGTGATTTTGGAGCCCCAAAAATAAAGTCAGCCACTGTTTCCACTGTTTCCCCATTTATTTGCCATGAAGTGATGGGACTGGATGCCATGATCTTAGTTTTCTGAATGTTGAGCTTTAAGCCAATGTTTTCACTCTCCTCTTTCACTTTCATCAAGAGGTTCTTCAGTTCTTCTTCACTTTCTGCCATAAGGGTGGTGTCATATGCATATCTGAGGTTATTGATATCCCTCCCAGCAATCTTGATTCCAGCTTGTGCTTCATCCAGCCCAGCATTTCTCATGATGTACTCTGCATATAAATTAAATAAGCAGGGTGACAATATATAGCCTTGACGTACTCCTTTTCCTATTTGGAACCAGTCTATTGTTCCATGTCCAGTTCTAACTGTTGCTTCCTGACCTACATACAGGTTTCTCAAGAGGCCGGTCAGGTGGTGTTCCCATCTCTTTCAGAATTTTCCACAGTTTATTGTGATCCACACAGCCAAAGGCTTTGGCATAGTCAATGAAGCAGAAATAGAAGTTTTTCTGGAACTCTCTTGTTTTTTCAATGATCCACTGGATGTTGGCAATTTGATCTCTGGTTCCTCTGCCTTTTCTAAAACCAGCTTGAACATCTGGAAGTTCATGGTTCACATATTGCTGAAGCCTGACTGGGAGAATTTTAAGCATTACTTTACTAGCATGTGAGATGAGAGCAATTGTGAGGTAGTTTGAGCATTCTTTGGCATTGCCCTTCTTTGGGACTGGAATGAAAACTGACCTTTTCCAGTCCTGTGGCCACTGTTGAGTTTTCCAAATTTGCTGGCATATTAAGTGCAGCACTTTCACAGCATTGGCTTTCAGGATTTGAAATAGCTCAACTGGAATTCCATCACCTCCCCTAGCTTTGTTCGTAGTGACGCTTCCTAAGGTCCACTTGACTTCACTTTCCAGGATGTCTGGCTCTAGGTGAGTGACCACACCGCCGTGATTATCTGGGTCATGAAGATCTTTTCTGTACATTTCTTCTGTGTATTCTTGCCACCTCTTCTTAATATCTTCTGCTTCTGTTAGGTCCATACCATTTCTGTCCTTTATTGAATGGACTTGCTCAATTCACCTTCCAAATCAGAACAAGACTAAAAAGCTCAGGTGAGTTTTCTATGTGCACAGGTTCTGCCAGTGATGAGGAGCTTGTAAGCAGGCTCTCTACTCCTTCTGCACAACAGGATGCAGGCACAGAGCCCGACCAGTAGCTGGAGACCTGCAGATGTCACTGCGCATAGATAACATGCCTCATGATTTCCGGTGGTTTCTTCACAACTTCCGGTAGCCTCATACCCTGCGGCATAGAGATCAGAGGGGCGGGCCAGGCTGCCATGACAACTGCTGGCAGTCTCCTTGCAATAGCTAAGAGGGACATTCTGATTTTTGGTTTCTTTGAACCAGACTGTATTTTCTTAGTGAGAAGAGTTGTGAATGGGACAACAGGGCAGCTGTCTGGGAACATAATAGCCCAGCTAGCAGCACAGGGTTGGTTCCACCGTAGGTTTTATATATTTTCCAAATGCTGCAATCAACCTCATTTTCCACCTTCGCTCTGTAAACACATCCCCAAACCACTGCAACAACTTCTGTGACAAAAATCTAACAGTAGGATGACGACAAACGTGGCAGGTCCATAGCGGCTTTCCTGGATGGTGGCATAGCAGCCAATCAGCCCGGTAATGAAGATCCGAGCTCCTACAGCTACGATCAGCACAGCAGGGAGGAGAGGGTAGACATCTTCAAAGAAGTGGTCGTACTGGTTCTAAGGGATGAAGACATACGCTCCCACACCAGGACATGAGGTTGAGAAACACCAGTGTGGTCTTGGAGTAACTTATGCCACACTGGCCCTTCTCATGGATGGGACACGCTCACTGACGGAGGTTGCAATGGTGACATTGCCTCCCTGCTGGGAACCGCCCAGCCTGCAGAGGAAGGCGGGGCCCTCCCCCACCCAACCTTCCTCGACATCGCTCACTCCAAGCCCCAGCCAAAGGTTTGTTAACAATGATGGATGGACTGAATTGTTAAAAAGCGATAGCAGACCCTTTGTTTCATTTTTCTAATGCTGCCCTGTCCACATGAAACTGTTTATATTTAAATCTATTAAAATAAAATGAAATTTAGAATTCAGTTCCTACATTGAACTGGCCATATTTCAAATGCTCAAAAGTCCCATGTGGTCAGTAGCTACCATAATCAAAGTGTAGATCTAGAACATTTCTATCATTGCAGAAGGAAATTTTGGACAGCAGCAGACCAGTGGATTCTTCTTTCATAGGCAGAATCTTGAGTATAGTTACAGGATAATGACAATGCGGAGTTCCAATTCCTATTCATGAACTCTTTTCTGATGAGTGAGTGTCCATCTCCTGTGTGAGTAAAGGTTAATTATTCCAACTAGACAGAAATAGTTAATATTACTTTTAACAGTTTTACATTGTAAATTGCAACCAATAGAGGGGCATGTAAAATACATTTGGCTTTACTTTAAGTGAAAGAATTTTTTTGTTTTTTTTACATATCATATTATATTAATTTACATACATCTATTTTCAGGTGTACCACATAGTGATCCAAAATTTTTATAGAGTATAATCCATTTTGGAGAAGGAAATGGCAACCCACTCCTGTATTCTTGCCTGGGAAATCCCATGAACAGAGGAGCCTGATGGACTGCAGGCCAAGGGGTCACAAAAGAGTTGGACATGACATAGCAAATAAATAACAACAATGTACTTCATTTAAAGTTGTTACCAAGTATTGGTTAAATTTTCTTTGCTGCACAATATACCCTTATAGCTTATTTATTTTATACACAGTAGTTTGTACCTCTTATTCCCCTACTCCCATCTTAACCCCTTCCCATTTCCTTCTCTCCAGATTACTAGTTTGTTTCTGTATCTGTGAGTCTGTTTCTGTTTTGTTATATTCATTTGTTCATTTTATTTTTTAGATTTTACATGTAGCGATAACATACAGTATTTGTCTTTCTTTGACTTATTTCACTAAGCATAATACCCTCCAAGTCCATCCATCTTTTAGGATTTGAAATAACTCAACTGGAATTCCATCACCTCCACTAGCTTTGTTTGTAGTGATGCTTCCTAAGTCCCACTTGACTTCACATTCCAGGATGTCTGGCTCTAGGTGAGTGATCACACCATCATGGTTATCTGGGTCATGAAGATCTTTATTGTATAGTTCTTCTGTGTATTCTTGCCACCTCTTCTTAATATCTTTGGTCCATATAATTTCTGTCCTTTATTGAGCCCATCTTTGCCTGAAATGTTCCCTTGGTATCCCTAATTTTCTTGAAGTGATCTCTAGTCTTTCCCATTCTATTGTTTTCCTCTATTTCTTTGCATTGATTCCTGAGGAAAGCTTCCTTATCTCTCCAAGCTATTATTTGAAACTCTGCATTCAAATGGGTATATCTTTCCTTTTTCCTTTGCCTTTAGCTTCTCTTATTTTCTCAGCTATTGTAGGCCTCCTCAGATAGCCATTTTGCCTTTTTGCATTTCTTTTTCTTGAGGATGGTCTTAATCACTGCCTCCTGTATAATGTCGTGAACCTCAGTCCATAGTTCTTCAGGCACTCTGTCTATCTGATCTAATTCCTCGAATCTATTTGTCACTTGCACTGTATAATCATAAGGGATTCACTTTAGGTCATACCTGAATGGTCTAGTCATTTTCCCTACTTTATTCAGTTTAGTCTGATTTTGGCAATAAGGAGTTCATGATCTGAGCAACAGTCAGCTCCCAGTCTTGTTTTTGCTGACTGTATAGAGCTTCTTCATCTTTGGCTGCAAAGAATATAATCAATCTGATCTCAGTATTGACCATCTGGTGATGTCCATGTGTAGTGTCTTCTCTTGTGTTGTTGGAAAAGGGTGACTAGTGGAAATGCTATGACCAGTGCATTCTCTTGGCAAAACTCTATTAGCCTTTGCCCTGCTTCATTCTGTACTCCAAGGCCAAATTTGCCTGTTGCTCCAGATATCTCTTGACTTCCTACTTTTGCATTCCAGTCCCCTGTGATGAAAAGGACATCTTTTTTGCGTGTTAGTTCTAGAAGGTCTTGTAGGTCTTCATAGAACCATTCAACTTCAGCTTCTTCAGCATTACTGGTTGGGGCATAGACTTGGATTACTCTGATATGGAATGGTTTGCCTTGGAAACGAACAGAGGTCATTCTGTCATTTTTGAGATTGCACCCACGTACTGCATTTCAGGCTCTTTTGTTGACTATGAGGGCTACTCCATTTCTTCTAAGGGATTCTTGTCCACAGTAGTAGATATAATGGTCACCTGAATTAAATTCGCCCATTCCAGTCCATTTTAGTTCACTGATTCCTAAAATGTTGATGTTCACTCTTGCCATCTCCTGTTTGACCACTTCTAATTCATGGACCTAACATTCCAGGTTCCTATGCAATATTGCTCTTTACAGTATCGGACTTTACTTCTATCACCAGATGCATCCACAACTGGGCATTGTTTTCACTTTGGCTCCATCTCTTTACTCTTTCTGGAGTTATTTCTCCACTCTTCTCCAGTAGCATATTGGGCACCTACCGACCTAGGGAGTTAGTTCATCTCTCAGTGTCATATCTTATTGCCTTTTCATACTTTTCATGGGGTTCTCAAGGCAAGAACACTGAAGTGGTTTGCCATTCCCTTCTCTAGTGGACCACATTTTATCAGAACTCTCCACCATGATCTGTCCTTCTTGGGTGGCCCTACACAGCATGGTTCATAGTTTCATTGAGTTAGACAAGGCTGTGGCCCATGTGATCAATTTGGACTGATCAGTTTTACATCATTTAGGTCTTTATTCTGAGATTATTTTTGTGTATGATATGAGGAAAATTTTTTTATCTCATTCTTTTACATGTAGCTGTCAGTTTTCCCATCACCAATTATTGAAGAGACTGTCTTTTTTTCCATTGTATATTCTTGCTCCCTTCATTGTAGATTAATTGACTAGATGGCATAAAAACAGATATATAGATCAGTGCAACAGAAGACAGGGCCAGAAACAAAGACACACCTCTAGTCCCAGAACTGTTGTACTTCTGCTGGTGAACGGGGCTGATGCCTGCTGACTGGTTTGTGAGGCTGGTCGTGAGGCTGGTGTCAGCTGGCTAGTGGGTGGTGCTGGGCCCAGAGTATCCTGGGGCTGGTGCCTGCCCACTGAGGAGTGGAGCTTGGTCCAGGGGTCTCTGGCTGCAGGGCCCTGGGAGTCTTGGGTCGAGTGCCTGTGCCAGTCTGTGGGGTGCATCCTGGGCCCTCTGGTGGAGGGCCGTGTTCAAGGGTGGCTGTGGGCTCAGGGAGTTTTAAGGCAGTTTGCCTGGGAACTCACATCCCCTCATTCACACCAGCCACCCCCCCCCCCCTTACATACACACACACACATAATGATTCATATGAGGTCTGTGCAGCATTGCATTGCCCTGGCCCAGCTCCTGGTGGAGCAGAACTTCTCAGTCATTTCCATGCACTGGGGGATGCCCCAGGAGGAGAGGTGTGTCAGAGATGGGGAAGATGTTTTGTGTCCTTGGGAGGAAGAGGTCAAAAAGAGGCCTTTCAACATTTTTCTACTTTCCTTCCTCACAAAGGCATTCTCAGTATCAACAGTTTAAAGATTTTCAACAATGAATTCTTGTGGCTACCAACCTTTCCTCTGTGAGCAAAGGGGAAAACAGAAAAAGAGACACAGAAGTACAGAACAGACTTTTGAACTCTGTGGGAGAAGGTGAGGGTGGGATGTTGTGAAAGAACAGCATGTATATTATCTATGGTGAAACAGGTCACCAGCCCAGGTGGGATGCATGAGACAAGTGCTCGGGCCTGGTGCACTGGGAAGACCCAGAGGAATCGGGTGGAGAGGGAGGTGGGAGGGGGAATTGGGATGGGGAATACGTGTAAATCTATTGCTGATTCATGTCAATGTATGACAAAACCCACTGAAAAAAAAAAAATAAATAAATAAATTAAAAAAAATATTTGTTGATCTAATATCCTCAAAAAAAAAAAAAAAAAGAAAAAGAGAGGAAATTCCCTGATGGTCCAGTGGTTAGGACGCCATGCTTTCACTGCAGGGGGTAGAGGTTTGATCCCTGGCTAGGGAACTAAGATCCCACAAATTTCGCTGAGCATACAAGAAAAAAAAAAAAAAAGCGAGGGGTGGTGGGAAGAGAGAGAGAGAGAAAGCTATCCCTGGTGCCTCTTTTTTTTTTTTTTTGATAAAGATACCAGACCTATCCAGGAGTTGGTGATGGACAGGGAAGCCTGGCATGCTGCAATCCATGGAGTCACAAAGAGTCGGACATGACTGAGCAACTGAACTGAATGGAACCAGATCTATCATAAGGCCCCAGATCTATCATTTTGGGGCAATCTTTACCGTCTTATTTAGCCTCCTTGAGGGCCCCATCTTCAAATTCAGTCTCATGGGTCTTAAGTATTCAGCATGAGAATTTGGTTGGGAGGGATGTAATTAAGTCCAGTAACAGAAGTGTTGATTTGATTTCCAGAGGCCCAGACTCATTAGGTGCGAAGCTGTGGTCACACTCCTAGGTGAGGTACAAGGCTGGGGTTCTGTGCTCTGAAATCCACGGCAGCATCTGTGCAGAGGCTCAGCTTCCCTGGTGGCTCAGATGGTAAAGAATCTGCCTGCCATGCAGGAGATGTGGGTTTGATCCCTGGGTTGGGAAGATCCCCTGGAGAAGGGAATGGCAACCCACTCCAGTGTTCTTGCCTGGAGAACTCCATGAATGGAGGAGCCTGGTGGGCTACAGTCCATGGGATCACAAAGAGTCAGACACGACTGAGTGACTAACACTTTCACTTCACTTTACTTCACTTCACCTGTTCCCCATGGGTTGTTCTCAGACAGTAACTGGTCTCAGCAGGGACACCAGGGGAGGCTCATTCCTGGGAGATATGGGGCTCTCCAGATGACCACCTGTGACTTGAGGACTCGCTCTGGCCTTGTTTAACTCTGGTCAGATTGTCTGATGGTCTTGGAGAGTCCAGTAAACCTCTCCTTCTGTCTGTCACTTGGGATCAGAGTTGCATCTTGGTCTGCGAGCTCTCATCTTTACTGATGCCCTCTCCATATTCTCTGACAAGTGTTTAATAAAATTCTGCTGATCCTAATCCCATTTTGGCAATTGTTCCTTCTCCTTTTAAAAAATATTTATCTATTTGACTTCTTTGGGTCTTGGTTGCAGCACTCAGGATCTTTTGCTGCAGTGTGCAGACTCTCTAGTTGTGGTGTGCAGACTTAGTTGCTCTGCTGCATGTGGGATCTTAGTTCCCTGACCAGGGATCCAACCTCGTCTCCTGCATTGCAAGGTGGATTCTTAACCACTGGACCACCAGGGAAGTCCCAGCACTTGTTTCTTGGAGGACTGGGACTAACAAAATAATTTCCATCTGTATACCAATACCAATATACTTATTCCATTTTGTAAAATCCTTCTCTTTTCCCAACTTCTCCTACCAGTGTTTGCACCATTTTGCTTGTTTCATATTATCTCTTTGAGGTAATAGATGATTTTTTCCAAAAAATTGAAGTATAGTTAATTTACAATGTTGTGTTACTTTTAGGTGTAGAGCGAAGTGATTCAGTAAATATATATATATATATATATATATTCTTTTTCAGATTCTTTTCTATTATAGGTTATTACAAGATATTGACTATAGTTCCTTGTGCCATAAACTAGATCCTTGTTTTTTACTTATTTTATATATAGTAGTTTTTAACCTGTTTTATATGTAGTAGTGAGTATATGTTCATCCCAAACTCTTAATTTATATCTCCCCTCATCTTTCTCTTTTGGTAACCGGAAGTTTGTTTTCTATGTCTGTGAGTCTATTTCTGTTTTGTAAATAAACTCATTTGTCTCATTTTTTTAAAGATGCCACATATAAGTGATATTGTATGATATTTGTCTTTCTCTAACTATAGATATTTATTGTTTCAAGCTACTAAGTTTTAGAAGTAGTTTGACACACAGCAATGGATAACTAACAAAGCTCTCGTAAGTCTCTATTATTCTATAGGCATTGCCTACATTTATTTTATTTCCTTGCCACTTGAAAATGTTATTTATACTCATTTCCAATTACTCTCTTCTTCTTTCATTGTTTATTTTCTTTTGTCTTTTTTGCTTCCTCCCTTCCTTTCTTCCTTCCCTCCTCTCCTCCTTCCTTTATTCTTATTTTTGGATATTTCAAACATATAAAAAAATACTAAGTAGGTATACTAAAAGGAAGCACTATTTGTATATACTAAAAATATAATGCCAAGATATATGGAATAAAAGCAAAATAAAAGAAGTAACTAGCTGTCTGAAAAGAAAATGCTTGGTTGATTGTGCAAACAAGGAAGTGAGTAACTCTTACTTCCTTCCCTTAAGCTGTTTGTTTCATTTTTAGAACAAACACATCAGCTACATGAACACTTAAACATTTCTGATAAAAGCTTTTTTGTTGTTGTTTCATTTTGCTTAATTATAATATAGTTGATTTATAATGATGTGTTTGGTAGTAGCACTTTGGAAATCAAAATAGCGCTATTCAGTATGGTTAAAGTGTATATACGATCTACTCTAGTATTTGACTTTAAAAATCCTGAAAAAATATTTAATTTAAATTTTGGTTTTAGCACATATATGAAAGCTTTGATGACCCTCCCTTCCAAAGATGAAGCTTAATTTTTTTTCTTCTGAGTGTGGGCCACACTTAATGGTTCACTTCTACTTGAGAGAGTAAGGCTGATGTAATGGTGTGTGACTTGGAGTCTAGGACATAAAACTCACTTCAGCTCCCATCTTTGTTGCTCTCTCTCACTCAGATCACCTGTTCTGGGGAAAGCCAACTGGTATGTTATAAGCACGCTGGTGGGGCTACTAGTACAGAATCTGCCTGCCAGTGCAGGAGATGCAAGAGACATGAGTTCGATCCCTGGGTCAGAAAGATCCTCTGGAGTAGGAAATGGCAACCCACTCCAGTATCCTTGCCTAGAACATTCCATGGGCAGAGGAGGGTGGTGGGTTATAGTCCATGTAGTCGTGGGGCCATAAAGAGTTGGACACGACTGAGTGACTAAGCACAAACATAAGGAACGTGTTATACGCAGCCCTGTGGAAAGGTCCGTGTGGCTGCAAATGGAGGCCCTATTTCAACAGCCTGCAGGCCCAGTCAAGCCATCAGATGATGCAACCCGGGCTGACTGTTCCCTTTCAAGAGGCCCAGAACCAGAGACCTTCTGGGAGATGATACATGTTCGCTGTTTTGAGCAGCTGATTTTTGAATAATTTATTATGCAACAAGAGGCAACTGATACAGTGTCTTAGGAGGAAAACAAATTATTGTACTTAAATTTTTGGTTGCTCTAAATTTCTCTAAATGCCTACTCAGGTCCAAGATGTACTGAAAGAGCATTGGATGGGAACTTGCAGACTTGGATTTTGCTTGAACTATGCTAACTGAGCAAGTTATTCAACCTCCATAGTTCTCTGCTTGTTTCCTGTAAATGGAGGGTTAGAGTATGACCTTGCAGGTCTCTTCTGGACCAGCTGTCTCAGAGTCTGAGTGCACATTCCTGAGCAGAGTCACAAAGCACAGCATTCATGTAAGAGGACACCCGCCCAGAACACTCATCCTTCAGGTGCTGAGATGCAAACAGCTCAACACTAACAAACACCAAATTTGTGCTGAGAAAATTCCTGAATGGATTTCAGAATTAAATACAAGTAATTCTGGGGTTGCTTTCCTGGTGACCCAGCAGTAAATAATCCGCCTACCAAGGCAGGAGACACAGGTTTGATTCCTGGGTCAGGAAGATCCCCTGGAGATGGGAAGGGTAATCCTCTCCCTCTCTCCCCCCTTGTTTCCCTCTATCCACCAGAGGAGACAAGGCTTGAGCATCAAGTATGTGCCAGACACTGTTCTGAGCACTTCATATATCAACTCAGCCAACCCTCACCACATCCCTAAAATGTCACACATTATATTAAAGCCAAATCATGTCTCCTCAGGCTCCTTTGGCTGTGACAGTCCCTCTCACTTCTCTTGTGTTTGATGACCTTGATCCTTTTGAGAACTCCTCAGGGATATTATAGAATCTCTCTCTATGTGAGTTGGGTTTTTGTGAAGAAAACCACAGAGGTGAGTGACATTTTCCACACATCAAGGGTATATACATGTCCACTCAAATACCACTAATAAGTTCACCTGATCACCTGGCTCAGGTACAATTTCCAGGTTTCTCTTTGTGAACGTTTTATTTTTAGTTCCCTATTTCCCATACTGTAACCTTTAAAAGGAAGTCACCATGTGCAGCCCACACTGAAGGGGGTACCTGCTGTAAACACTGGTGTGCAGGGGTTTGTCTAAATATAAGTTTTCCAATGAGTTGGGGAAACACTAGATGAACTGGTAGACTGGATGAAGAGCACGTGTGTACCGTCATTACTCTCTTGTGTGTGCTTTTGAAAAACAACCCGAAAACTCCCTGTAATTGTAAAACCCTTGACTGATCATCTTCAGATTACATGTTAGGACACGCATTCTCTGCTCCAGGACCCATCATATTTTGACTAAGTTGTTCAGCCGTAGAAATTCTATCACTGGAAAAGATGGGCTGGATTCTACCCACTGCAAATAGCTGAAAATGCCATGTAACATACAAAGACCATATTAAAAGCATCAAAGAGTGATGATGTTCTAATAAATGATGACACTCTAAAAAGAAGGGAAAGAACCTGCTTGGCCTCCACAGAGAACTCAGTCCTGAGAAGAGAAGAGAAGGCTGTGACTCCCCAGAGCTCAGGAATGGAGCCCAGCAGGTCCAGCTCTGTGTCCCCAGCTCTTCACTTTTCTACCTACCTGCCTTCCTTCTTAATAATTTAGACAAACCTTTATAATTCTGATTATGATGTATCTGTGTAATTTATGATATATGTTTAATCTATATTCACAGTAAAACAAGTAATAAAGTATTCTTTTTTTGTAATAAAGTGTTGAAAGAGATAAATGACAAAGTAAAAAGAACTGTAATCCTCATGTTGGAAATATTTTGTTCCATTGTGCTTGTTTTTTTGTTTCTTATGCATCCTCCTGCTGTTGGAAGTACTGGAAATTTCTCTGTCTAAGTTGAAGAGCACAGACCTCAGTGGCCCCCACCCTGCACTCTCCAGATGCCATTTCCCAAGTCAGCTCACTCTCCTGAGTAAGAGGGGATTTTCAGTTCTACCTCCCTCCTCAGTCCCCTCCACTCCTTTTTTTACTTTGTCTAAAAAATTAATAATTTTTTTAATATTTTTTTCTCCTTATTTTTTCTAAAATAAAATTTATTTATTTGACTGTGTTGGTTCTTAGTTGCAGCATGGTGATCTTCCTTGCGTCATGTAGGACCTCTCTTGCAGCACAGACTGTGGCACACGGGCCGCAGAGAACACGGGTTTCAATAGTGGTGGCATACGGGCTTCACTGCTCCACGGCAGGTGGGATCTTAGTTCCATGACTAGGGATCAAACCAGCATATCTTGCATTAGCAGGTGGATTCTTAACCAGTGGACCATCCAGGAAGTCCTGTCAAACTCAAAGTCCTGTCTTTGAGTTTGAATAGGAGCATGTGCTCATATTAATATCTTTGTGAGTGTCTGGTTGACACAGACGATTTATGGTTTTTTATGATTTTTCATCTTTGGGTCATACAACCGTATTCCCCAAGTGTAAAAAATTCATGTATGTTTTTGTCTACAAGAGAGGGGTCCAAGGGTGAAGGGGAAAAAATTGATTGAATTTGAGGGGAACGTATAGAAGAAGTTAAGAATTTTAAGGTGGAGCTTTCCTGGTGGCTCAGTGGTAAAGATTCCACCTGCCAATGCAGGAGACAGGTTCAATCCCTGGCCGGGGAAGATCCCACATGCTGGGGAGCAACTAAGCCTGTGTGCCACAACTACTGAGTCTGTGCTCTAAAGCCCGCGTGCTGCAACTTCTGAGCCCACAAGCCGCAACCATTTAAGCTCGCATGTCCTAGGGCCCGTGCTTTGCAACGAGAAGCCACCACAGTGAGAAGACTATACACTGCAACTAGAGTGTAGCCCCTATTCCCAGCAACTAGAGGAAAGCCCATGCAGCAATGAAGACCCAGCACAGCCAAAAATAAATACATAGGTAAAATTATTTTTAAAAATAAAATTTAATTATTATCATTAATTTTATTATTATTTAATTTTTAAGTATTAAAAAATAATTTAGGGGTGGTGGATTCTAAGGTTACCTCTTCTGCTTTAATTTTACAGGTATGTACAGGGCCTTCAAGATATTTGATATCTGCTGTGTTCAATAAATACTTTCTCTTGGGCGAGGTGAAGACTTCCGTGTCTAATTATGTTTAAGTAGGTTAAAGAAACAGGTTAAGGAAAACAAGAGGTGCTCAGTGCAATAAGGACAAGGATTATCTCCAGTGAGGGGCAGTTTTGAACTCTTATGACCTTAAGGTGATAAACCAGGGTTTGCTTAATGTCTGAACATTCTCGTTGTTAAAATACACAAGACCCGCATAGACAAATCCATGATTTCCATGTGAAGATTGCATTTTAATATACATCAACCTGTGAGTCACACAGTATCTTTTGGAGGAAGAGACTGAAAATTAAGAATACTCTGGATATGCACTGGCCAATATGCTAGTGACAAGTCATACATGGCTATTTAAATTAAATAAAACAGAAACAGACTCACAGATATAGAGAACAGACTTGTAGTTGCCAAGGGGGAGGGGAGTTGGGGAAAGAATGGCCTGGGGGTTTGGAGTTAATAGATACAAGCTATTATGTATAGAATGGATAAACAGGGGACTTCTGTGTTGGTCCAGAAGTTAAGAATCCACTTTGCAATGCAGGGGATGAGAGTTCCATCCCTGGTCAGGGAACTAAGATCCCACATGCTGTGGGGCAACTGAGCATGTGCCCCACAATGAAAAGATCCCACGTGACACAACAAAAATCATTCATGCTGCAACTAAGACCAGACAGAACCAAGTAAATAAGAAACAAATATTAAAAAAAATAGAATGGATAATAACAAGATCCTACTGTATAGCACAGGGAACTGTATTCAAAACCCTGGGATAAATCATAGTGTAAAAGAATATAAAAAGAAAATATATATGTGTATAACTGAGTCCCTTTACTGTACAGCAGACATTTTTTCTTAGTTTTTTAAATTAATTAATTAATTAATTTTACTTTACACTATTGTAGTGGTTTTGCCATACATTGACTTGAATCCGCCACGGGTGTACATGTGTTCCCCATCCTGAACCCCCCTCCCACCTCCCTCCCAATCCCATCCCTCTGGGTCATCCCAGGGCACCAGCCCCGAGCATCCTGTATCATGCATTGAACCTGGACTGGCGATTCGTTTCACATATGATAATTTACATATTTCAATGCCATTCTCCCATATCATCCCGCCCTTGCCCTCTCCCACAGAGTCCAAAAGACTGTTCAACACATTTGTGTCTCTCTTGCTGTCTTGAATATAGGGTTATCGTTACCATCTTTCTAAATTCCATATATATGCGTTAGTAGAGAAGGCAATGGCACCCCACTCCAGGACTCTTGCCTGGAAAATCCCATGGATGGAGGAGCCTGGTAGGCTGCAGTCCATGGGGTCTCGAAGAGTCAGACATGACTGAGCGACTTCACTTTCACTTTTCACTTTTATGCATTGGAGAAGGAAATGGCAACCCACTCCAGTGTTCTTGCCTGGAGAATCCCAGGGATGGGGTCGCACAGAGTCGGACACGACTGAAGTGACTTAGCAGTAGCAGTAGCATACTGTATTGGTGTTTTTCTTTCTGGCTTACTTCACTCTGTATAATAGTCTCCAGTTTCATCCACCTCATTGGAACTGATTCAAATGCATTCTTTTTAATGGCTGGGTAATATTCCATTGTGTATATGTACCACTGCTTTCTTATCCATTTGTCTGCTCTTGGACATCTAGGTTGCTTCCATGTCCTGGCTATTATAAACAGTGTTGCAATGAACATTGGGGTACATGCGTTTCTTTAAATTCTGGTTTCCTCACTGTGTATGCCCAGCAGCGGGATTGCTGGGTCATATGGCAGTTCTATTTCCAGTTTTTTAAGGAATCTCCACACTCTTCTCCATAGCGGCTGTACTAGTTTGCATTCCCACCAACAGTGTAAGAGGGTTCCCTTTTCTCCACACCCTCTCCAGCATTTATTGCTTGTAGACTTTTGGATAGCAGCCATTCTGACTGGTGTGTAATGGTACCTCACTGTGGTTTTGATTTGCATTTCTCTAATAATGAGTGATGTTGAGCATCTTTTTATGTGTTTGTTAGCCATCTGTATGTCTTCTTTGGAGAAATGTCAGTTTAGTTCTTTGGCCCACTTTTTGATTGGGTCTTTTATTTTTCTGGAATTGAGCTGCAGGAGTTGCTTGTATATTTTTGAGATTAATTCTTTGTCTGTTGCTTCATTTGCTATTATTTTCTCCCATTCTGAAGGCTGTCTTTTCACCTTGCTTATAGTTTCCTTTGTTGTGCAGAAGCTTTTAATTTTAATTAGGTCCCACTTGTTTATTTTTGCTTTTATTTCCAAATAAAATTATTCTGGGAGGTGGGTCATAGAGGATTCTGTACAGCAGAAATTAACACAACACTGTAAATCAATTATACCTTGATAAAATAAATAAAAATATTTTAAAAGTTCACTCAGTAAATAAAATTAAAGTGCTCAGCACAATAGCCACTTTTGAGGTGCTAAGTAGCCACATGCAGCAAGTGGCTCCCTGACTGGACAGCACAGATATAGAACAATTTCTTCATTACAGAATGTTCTGTTGGACAGGACTGCCCTTCATGCTTTGTGGGCCTCAAATCAGATGCATTAGCCATGTGAGTTGAAGCAGTCAATATTATTTCTCTTAGACATTATGTCAGATTTCTGCCTGGGATATGAATACATAGTAAGTTGGTATGAAACAAAACCAAAATTAGTTATAAGAGCATGTGGTGTCTTCAGGCACAAACTGTCCCAATCCCAAACAGGAAACACCTGTTTCCCCACCTCCCTTCCCAGACTAAGAACACTCTCTGGCATCACTTTCTAGGGGGTGAGTGCTCTTCCAGAGCAACCCAGGGGCAGGACCTTCAGCTGAGTTTGGGAAGGCAGGAAGTCCAGTTCAGGGAGAAGGATTTTCCAAAATGAAGAGGAGGCAAAGGCAGGGATCATTTGGGAGACTCACTAGTTTATTCAAAACAGCAGTTCTCAGACTGTGGTCTTTGGAATCCTTGACATCACTTAGACTCTTTTATGAGACCCATGAGGTGCTACCTACTTTCACAGTATTATTAAGATATTATGTGACTTTCACTATGTTGATATTTGCTTTGAGGCAAAACTTCGCAATATTGAAGACTATGGCAGCAAACTGTAATAGTAATTATTTTCACCACAACTTACTTGCACAGAAAAAAAGTAAATTTGCTTCAAAACATCCTGATTGACACGTTAAAAATTCTTTTTTTTCATAAATAATTATGGAAAAGAATATGAAAAAGAATATGTATATATATACAAAGTTGAGTGACTATGCCATACAGTATGAATTAACACAATATTGTAAATCAACTATAATTCAGTAAAATAAATTTTATAAATATTAATAAATGAAAATTCTTATCTTTAAATTCACATTTTTACAAAAAAAGTTATTTCTTTTTTTTTAAATGTGCTTGACTTTATTGATGTTTCTCTATTTCCCAATGCACCAGTTTGAAAAAGCAGTTATTTCTTTATTTAGGCTGGGCAAGGTCTTAGTTGCAGCTCGTGGGTTCTTTACCTGCAGCAAATGGGGTCTTCAGTTGGCATATGGGATCTTTAGTTGCAACATGTGAGATTTAGTTCCCCAATCAAGGACTGAAATCGGGCCTGCTGCCTTGGGAGTACAGAGTCTTAGCTGCTGGACCACCTGGAAAGTTCTTTAAATTCACATTGTAAAAGTATCTTCTGTAGCCACTGAGGTGCTGGAGCTCCTGGAAGCCCCTCATCCTGAGGAAAGGGAAGGTGGAGACTGAGATGGTCCCCAAAATATGACACTCAGGGTGAAGGAGCAGGGCAAAGTTGAAAGCATCACTCTTCAAGTAGTCTAGAGACAGCCCCAGGGCACTCCTGGAGTCCACCCCCAAACTGGTGCCCTGGTACCAGCATGAGCCCTCTGAGCCCCTCCTGCTTCTCAGGATTCCCAGGTGCTTAGACCTCAGCCCCACCAGCATCCTTCAGCAGAAGGAGTGAGAATGTGGAGAAATGCATGTGAGAGGTCGTGATGGGTCAGATCTGAACGGATACACACCAGGTCCTCTCCTGCTCCACTGACAGCGACATGGTCCTGTGGCGACAAAGGAGGCTGGGAAGTCTTCCCCATGTGTCCCCAAGAGGGCAGAACAATTAAAGTCGTCAGCAGCAGTGAGTATTCATTTCAGTTTATTTAGCTTTCAAATGTTTAGTGACTGTTTACCAGACACCAAGCTCTGTGCAAAGAATGGCCTGAGACTTGATTGAGCAGCATCTTGGTCAGAGAGAAGCTCTGAATCCACAGGAGAGAAGACATGGTGGGAAGTGCCTGCCATCCCAGGAGAAAAGGATAAAGAGAACGTCTTCTGGAAGTTCATAGAGTGATTCTAGATTGGAAGGTGCCTGGACATGATAGGATTTGGACTCTACTTTCAGAGAAGAACAGGATATTGGTGGGAGAAGCTGGAACAGGAGCTTTAAAGTAGAGCCTTTAAGTACAGGGTGTCATAAGAAATAGTATGATATTGAATTCATTAAATTTGTACACTGTAAAGTTATGAATGATTGGAACAATTATTCATATTAAATGAAAGAGTCGAGTAAGATAAGGGAATCCAATTTTTTAGAAAGCTATATAAATCCAGATGAAATCATAGATATGTTGAGTGATAGTTTTCTATTTTCTAAAGTATTTTCTTGTTAATATAAACAGAAATGTGCCATAAACTGCTTTGCTTAGATAGACTAACTTCTCCCCAGCAGACCATAAAGCTGGGATGTAGATAAGTGAACTCAGCACCTTTCTACCCTCTCTCTGCAGTTCCCCTGAGGCAGAGACGTCCTCTCTAATCTCCCCTGTGGAACCAGCTCTTGACTCAGGGGCTCAATCAACACTCCCCAAAACACTACACTTGGCAAGTGGCCTCTCGTGTCCTAGTCAAGACAGTAACTTTCTCTAGAAGGCACCTCCAAAACACCAAAACTTACAGAATTTGGTTTGCTCTAACAGGAGGGCTGTGATGGTGGCAAGTTGGAATATGAGCTTCTTTTGCTGATTTGTCAAGGAGCCCTGCAGCACTCACATTGCCCCTAGAGGACAGTGTATTGCTGCTTATGACAAACACACTGCCCCATTCCCTTGATGTCCTCTCCAAATTAGCCTTAATCAGAGTTTTATAAATGTAGAGGATTTCTTTAAAGTACATCGATTTGCTTTTCTTCTTTAACCTCTCTTGGAAGCTATTGAAAGTCCACTACAGGTAACAAATATAAGATGTGCCCCTGACATAAGTTGTCTCTGTGACACACAGACATGTAAAACTATGTGTCCAGTCCCTCATCTGTGCCCACCTCTGTCCTGCCCTGTCTCTCTCTATCATCTATAAACATCTATCTGTGTAAAACAGCTTTTGACAGTCTGTGTAATGTACTAGAGATGTTTTTCAATCATGTTGCCCCTGCTTTGTGATATGAGTCTTTGGGGACCAAGTCTGCTCAGAAGACATACCATACCAGGGAATGTCCCTGGCACCTTAGGAGACCACGTGAAGGTAGGCAGTAGATCTCAGTGGAGTCAGGCAAAGGGGGAGGTCTGCTGAGCAGAGCCAAGGTCCGTACTGTCTCCTGTCCCCAGAGCACAAAGTCTGCCTTCCTGGGGAAACTTTGCTAAAATCCTATATATTCTAAGAAACAACAGGGTGAGAATAATGAACAATGGTTGTAATAATTGTGAGAGAGAGATGAGGTGATGATTTTAGTTATTGGTTTGTTCTCTGCCAGCAACAGCCTACACTATATTCCATTCTAACCAGTGTTCAGCCATGTGAGAGCATTGATTTTGAATGTATGACAGGCCCCCAGCCCAGCACTGGGCAAAGCAGACATGCCACTACTGCTGAATGAACACATTTGGGATCAGGACCTGACAGATTTGAGAATGTATTTGAAATCGGGACTCTCCTGGAGCTGTCCTGACAGGAGGACATCATAAATCAGCTGCCACCTCTCCTGCTAGGCCTGGGACACTGGAGAACCTTCCCATAGCACCCCTCAGCCAGGACTCACCTAGTTCCAGGTACTCCCCAGATCAAATCTCTCCATCTGCTCTAACTTCTCCTGCTCACTTTGGCCTCCTTGATTGTCCTACTGTGTGTTGTCCACTCTAGGGATCTGGGGACACCTCTGATACCCTTAGTAAACTAACACCAGATCCTATGGAGCTAAAGCTTAAATACGGGATTTAACTGACAGGAAATAATTACATGGACAAGTAAAGTTCTATATGACTCTATCTTAATACAGCTGCTTTTCTTGAACAACGAGTGGTAACCTGATGACATAAAACAGGCGTGTGCTTTCTTTGAAGTGAGCAAGCTTGGTGAATGTCGCACTTTCTCTGATGATGCTCTAAAAGGCCTGATGCTCTGCAAGAGGAAGAAGTAAAGTATGTCATGTTATAATGCACTATAGAATGGTATGATAATTCTAAAACCTTCTATTATTCACTTGTGCTAGAGAGTGAATAGTGGTCTGTTAAACTTCTCATGCTTAGATGAAATTCAGAAGATGGTGTTCTAACCTTAACATGTATCTTGCACAAATATTGTTAATGTTGCATTTCTTATTGCAAAAATGAGCTGCTTCCCTAAGGAAAATCAAAAGTTAATGGTCACCTCTCAAAATGCTAATAAATAGTTCTTTTTCTCAAAAAACCAAAAGTATCAAAAAAAAAAAACAAAACAAAAGTATCTTCTATGATGACATGGGAAGTACATATCAAGAGCTTCTGCTACATTCCAAAGTCCTGTGACTCAAGGAAAATAATCTGTATGAGCTGAACTACCCTCTCTTGCATGGACTACAATCTTTACTTGAAAGAGTAAATGGGGACTTCCCTGGTGGTCCAGTGGTTAAGACTTTGCCTTCCAATGCAGGGGGTGCAGGTTCAGTCCCTGGTTAGGGAGCCAAGATCCCACATGCCTCGCAGCTGAAAAAACAAAACATAAAGCAGAAGCAATATTTTAACAAATTCGATAAAGACTTTAAAAAAATAAGAGTGAATGACACTGGAAGATTTATGTAACTTAGTGAAACAATGTATTACTTACAAAAAATCTTATATTAGTATAAGAGATTCAATATGGAAAAAAACCTTAGGGATTTTGATGTAACAGAACAGTAAATAGACAGTAATATAATTTCAGGTCCACTTTGAAAATAACCTTTAAGAAACTACCAGTTGTGTAGTTTTAGATTTGTATCAAAGATGAACTTACATAATTACCTGAAAAGGTTATAAAAATACTACTCTTACACACATGTGGTGGTGTAGTCGCTAAGTCATGTCCAACTCTTGCAACCCCATGGACGGTAACCTGCCAGGCTTCTCTGATCATGGGATTCTTTACGCGAATACTGGAGTGTGTTGCCATTTCCTTCTCCAACATACGTGTGGGCCTTTTTATTTTCATAGATTTCAATCAAAATAACAGATTTAACGTAGAAGCAAACCTGAAAATCCTGTGGTCTTCTAATGAGATGGCAAGAAAGGGAATTGCAAAAATATAAAAAATGTAGAAAAATGTAGGTAGCGTATTAAAAAGCAGAGACATTACTTTGTCAACAAAGGTCTGTCTAGTCAAGGCTATGGTCTTTCCAGTAGTCATGTATGGATGTGAGAGTTGGACTATAAAGAAAGCTAAAGGCGGAAGAATCGATGTTTTTTAACTGTGGTGTTGGAGAGACTCTTGAGAGTCCTTGGACAGCAAGGAGATAAAACCAGTCAATCCTAAAAGAAATCAGTCCTTAATATTCATTGGAAGAACTGATGCTGAAGCGGAAACTCCGACAATTTGGCCACCTGATGTGAAGAGCTGACTCATTGGAAAAGACCCTGATGCTGGGAAAGATTGAAGGCGGGAGGAGCAGGAGATGGCAGAGGATGAGATGGTTGGATGGCATCACCAACTGGATGGACATGAGTTTGAGCAAGGTCCGGGAGTTGTTGATGGACAGAGAGGCCTGGCGTCCTGCAGTCCACAGGGTCACAAAGAGTTGGACACGACTGAGGACTGAACTGAACTGAAAAAGCTTCACTGTTCTCACTACCATGTTTGTTTTGGGAAATAACTTATTTTTCATATTAAATGCATGGGTTATTAATATTACTCTAAACAAGTTAATTAACGAATTCAAACTTTATAATCTCTACCATGGAAAATGTCGATTGGACTCAGGCAGTGTGGCAAGGAGCTCTCGGCGGCGTAGGAAGGGAGGCATCAGGGCAAAGTCCCAGGTGCCCGAAGAGGGCGAAGCTCTGAGTCTCAGGGTCAACGGCCGTGTCTGGGGCGGGGACGCTCGGTCTTCAGGTTTCTCGTCTCTTCGAGTTTCATTTTCTTTTCTTTCTTCTTTATTTTTTTTTGAGTTTCATTTTCTTGTCTCAACGATTGTCGGGCCCTCCTGCCTGGACACTCGTGACGCGGCCCCAGTTCTCACTCCCATTGGGTGTTCGATTTCTACCTGCCAGTATTCGTCTGCGCAGTTCCGGGTTCCAGTATCTGTCCACCCGCCGAGTCTCTTCCTCCCAGATCCCCGGGATGTGGGTCGTGGGTCCGAGAGCCCTCCTGCTGCTCTCGGGGGCCCTGGTCCTGACCGAGACCTGGGCGGGTGAGTGCGGGGTCGGGAGGGAACGGCCTCTGCGGGGAGGGGCGAGGGGACCGCCCGAGGGTAGGAGGGGCCAGGACCCCCAGGGAAGGAGTGACCCCCGCCGCCCCCGACCAGACCCGGGGCCTCCGCCAGGTCCCGTCCTGTCCCTCCCTTGCTTCCCGTCCCCTCTTCTCTCCCCAAAAGTCCTGGTCCTTCTCCGACCTTTTCCGTCTCACGAGCTCCTCTCTCCCTCCCCTGCTCCCTGCCTGGTCACCTAGGACCCGGGACCTGAGCTGGGAGGAGGGTCCAGATCTCACCCCTCCCCGCCCCCAGGCTCCCACTCCCTGAGGTATTTCTACACCGCCGTGTCCCGGCCGGGCCTCGGGGAGCCCCGCTTCATCACCGTCGGCTACGTGGACGACACGCAGTTCGTGCGGTTCGACAGCGACGCCCCGGATCCGAGGATAGAACCGCGGGCGCGGTGGGTGGAGCAGGAGGGGCCCGAGTATTGGGATCAGGAGACTCAGAGAACCAGAGACACCGCACAGTTTTTCCGAATGAGCCTGAACACCCTGCGCGGCTACTACAACCAGAGCGAGGCCGGTGAGCGACGCGGGCCCGGATCCAAGTCACGACCCCCATCCCCAGGGACGGCCCGGAGTAGCCCCGAGTCTCCGGGTCCTAGGGTCACCCCAACACTGCGGGAGGAGCTCGCGGGGGCTTGACCCAGTTTCATTTTCAGTTTGGATTTAATGACCGCGTGTGGTCGGGGCGGGTCAGAGTCTCACACCCTCCAGGAGATGTATGGCTGCGACGTGGGGCCGGACGGGCGTCTGCTCCGCGGGTATGACCAGTTCGCCTACGACGGCAGAGATTACATCTCCCTGAATGACGACCTGCGCTCCTGGACCGCGGCGGAGACGGCGGCTCAGATCTCCAAGCACAATGCTGAGGCGGCCGGTGATGCGGCGCGTGTGAGGAACTATCTGGAGGGCAAGTGCGTGGAGTGGCTCCGCAGATACCTAAAGACAGGAAACGACACGCTGCTGCGCGCAGGTAAGAGGAGCGCAGGGCCTCCCTGATCTCCCCTCGGGCTGGAGCTGCCTGGCTTCCCACGAGAAGAAAATGGAGTCTCTGTGGGAACAGCGCCGCAACGTCAGGAGAGGGAGGAATCCGCCCAGGTTTTCATATTCTGTACAAGACGGTGACTCGCCAGTGGCCCCACTGGTTATTTAGTCGCTCAGTCGTGTCTGACTCTTTGCGACCCCATAGACTGAAGCACGCCAGGCTTTCCTGTCCATCACTAACTCCGGGAGCTAAGCTCAAACTCATGTCCATTGTGTCTGGTGATGCCATCCAACACTTTCATTCTCTGTCATTCCCTTTTCCTCTTACCTTCAATCTTTCCCAGCCTCAGGGTCTTTTCCAATAAGTCGGCTCTTCACATCAGGTGGCCAAAGTATTGGAGTTTCAGCTTCAGCATCAGTCTTTCCAATGAATGTTCAGGGTTGATTTCATTTAGAATTGACTAGTTTGAACTCCTTGCTGTCCAAGGGATTCTCAAGGGTATTCTCCAACACCACAGATCAAAAGCATCAATTCTTCAGCACTCAGCCTTCTTTATGGTACAGTTGTCACATCCATACATGTCTACTAGAAAAAAACATAGCTTTGACAATATGAACCTTTGTCAGCAATGTGATGTCTCTGCTTTTTGATATACTGTCTAGGTTTGTCATAACTTTTCTTCCAAGGAGCAGATATCTTTTAATTTGGTGGCTGCAGTCACTGTCCACAGTGATTTTTGGAATCCAAGAAAATAAAGTCTGTCACTGTTTACATTGTTTCCCCGTCTATTTGCCATGAAATGATGGGGCTGGATGTCATGATCTTAGTTCTCTGAAGGACAATTAAGGAATCCAGTGTCTTTGACTAAGAAGAAGTAAACCATCCCTGAAAAAGTTGGTCAGTGCTGCCCTTTGACCCTGGCCACCATCTTGTGAACCATGACTTTGTCTCTCAAGGCTTGTTCTCACCCTGAGAACATCTTAGGAGCCCTGACTCCAGCTTTTCTAAGTCATTCAGCCTGCTCCCACGTCAGGACCATTACTCTGAATTCTGCCTCTTACACGGAGCCTCCTCCCTTAGCTGTCACCCTGACTCCAGAACTTTCCAAGGACTAGGAGCTGTTCCCAGACCCTGGAGTCCAGGCTGATGTCTGGTGTTTGTGCTTCTTCTTTTCAAACCCACTCTCCTGTTTATTCTCAGGATGGTCACCTGATGCTGCTTCCGGTGGCCCATGGGGGTAACACAAAATGTGAGTTTTCTGATTCTTCTTCCTCAGACCCTCCAAAGGCACATGTAAACCATCACCCCATCTCTGACCGTGAGGTCACCTTGAGGTGCTGGGCCCTGGGCTTCTATCCCGATGAGATCTCACTGACCTGGCAGCGAGACGGGAAGGACCAGACTCAGGACATGGAGCTTGTGGAGACCAGGCCTTCAGGGGATGGAAGCTTCCAGAAGTGGGCAGCCCTGGTGGTGCCTTCTGGAGAGGAGCAGAGATACACGTGTCATGTGCAGCATGAGGGGCTTCAGGAACCCCTCACCCTGAGATGGGGTAAGGAGGGGGTAGGAATGGAGCTTCCTCTCAGATAAAGCAGGAACCCTTCTAGGCACAATCAGCAAGGTCAGAACTGAAGCCTGAAGTCTGGCCCCTTCCCTTTCTTCCACAGAACCTCCTCAGCCCTCCGTCCTCATCATGGGCATCATTGTTGGCCTGGTTCTCCTAATGTTTGCTGTGGTGACTGGAGCTGTGATTTGGAGGAAGAAGCGCTCAGGTAGAGAAAGGAGGGAGGGATCTGAGTTTTCTTGTCTCACTGGGCGGATTTCTGGCCCAGATGGAAGTTTGCCTGCCTCCTTTCTGGAAAGTACCCTCCACACACATGTGGAATCTGAGCTGATGCTAAGACTGACCCTTTTGTTAAGTACATGTGAAAATGAAAGACAAATTTTTCATCTTCATAATCCCATTTGGGGGCCTGTTTCTCAGCATTTGAAGGTCAGGAGGGAATGTCCCTCCTGAGGGCAGACCTCCAGGAGGGCAGGTGGTCCAGTCCCCCCGTGTCTCCTTCTTTCATGTTCCTGAGCCTGTCCTGGATTTTTGGTTACAGTTCTGAGAAGTTCTTTGTCATCCAGGACTAGGGAGTTCCTCTAGGGTCTCATGACTCAGTCTGCTCCCTGGTCTCTCATGTGATATTTTCTTCTCACAGGTGAAAAAGGACGGATCTACACCCAGGCTTCAAGTAAGTACAAAGTGGATATGATTCCCGAGACCCTTGTGAGGGTGCAGAAGGGAGGCCATGGGGGACTCACCCTCCTCAAAGTGCTTTCTCTAGTTTCTCTCCTGTGGGTTCTGACCACGTCCTGGTCTTGTTCTCCCCCAGGCTGTGACAGTGCCCTGGGCTCTGATGTGTCTCTCACAGTTCCTAAAGGTGAGACCCTGGAGAGTCTAGATTGGGAGAGGAGTTGGGGCAGAGGGGACACACTGGGTGGCAGGGGTCTTTGAGTGGGACATGTGAGTGTGTGGGGGGCTGTGGAGAATGTCAGCCCTTACATGACCTACCTGAACTGGTTCCTGATTCTTTTCTCTCACAGTGTGAGACAGCTGCCTTGTGGGGACTGAGTGATGCTTCATCCCACTTTGTGACGTCAGATCCCCAGACCCCTCTTTCTGCAGCTGCATCTGAATGTGTCTGTGCTCCTATTAGCATAACGTGAAGAGGTGGGGAGACTGCTGACCTCTTCCAATGCAAATTCCTGGATTTATAAAGCAGCGCCTAATAGTCACAGCAGGTTGGAATATGTGACCTGTCAGCCTTGGATCTTTTCTCAAGAGAAAATATCGTTATGTGTAGAGTGCAGACTGGTTGGTGTGGGAGCGAGGGGTGATCAGCTTTTGTGGGGAAAGTACAGGCAGCATTGATGTCAGAGTGAATGCATGTTGTTCTGTAGCTGCAACAAGAGAGCAAGTGGCCTGAGTTTACATTAATAAAGATAGAATACAGAGGCATGTACACTGATCTTTCCTTAATCTGATATTTGTTGTGTGCCAGATAGATGATGCTCTATTTTTGCATCTGTGAAACCTCAGTAAACTAAAAACAGACACACTCTGTTGGCCTCGTGCCCTATGTTCTGGTGAGAGGGGGCAGAGTGAGCCTAATAAGTGAGGAAAGTGTCTGCCTAAGGATTGGCAAGTTCTTTGACGAAGGCGACCTAGAGTATGTGTGTGGGTACAAGGAATGTGGCTGTTTTACTAGGGTGGTCAGTATAGGCCTCGTTGAGGAGATGATATCGGAGTAAAGGTGTGAAGGACGTGAGAGAATGTCCACTAGGATCTCTGGGGGAAGTTCTCTCCAGGCAGAGGAGCCTCCAGTGCAAATGCAGGAAGGCAGGAGAGTGTATGTGATGAAGGAAGAGCCAGGAGGCAGGTGTGACTGGAGGAGCGAGGAATTGAGATGAGATCCAGTGTCTGGCCAGATCATGTGGGCCTCCAGCATATTGGAAGGTGTCTGATGTCTGTGAAAGATGTGGACTCATAAGATGGTTTGAATAGAAGATGACCTGGTGTGACTGCTCGCTAGGAGCGTCAGTCTAACTGCTGTGCAGAATCAGGAGGTGAAGGGAGAACGATGCAGTAGAGGAGCCTGTAGGATTAGTGCAGGGTCCAGGTGGGGATGCTGGTGCTCCCCTGGACCCTCATTAAATCTAGACAGTCGGGAGTAGAGCCTGAGAATCTGCATTTGTGATAAGGTTGGTGCTGATGCTGCTGGTCTTCAGATCACACTTTCAGTAGCAAGAACAAATGTAGGCCAGGATTCCCACATGCTGTGTATCAGCCTCACACACAGAGATTGTTAAAAAAGCAATCCCTTGGTCTTATCCTAATACTCTGAGAAGGTGGTTCTGGGGAGAGGCTGAACATTTTATAAGAAGCCCCACAGGCAATTCTGATGATTAGCCAATTTGGAAACCCCTGAGGTATATGAGAGCGAGTGGCCAGAGAGGGGTCTTAAATGCACATTTAAAAGCGTATTTTTTCTTCAGAAAGAAAAGGGAATTTATATTGACAATTCATATTGTCAATTATGAGGTGTGATGTTGAGAAATAATGTAGTTCTTATTCCACCTGAAGACTTAGGCAGTGGTTCAGAGTTCAGCGTAATGAAATCCTTGCTCTCTGAAACTATTCTCCAGGTTGAGTTCTCCTCACTCATTCTTGGAGCTAACAATGGGATCCAAATTAAGTTAGACATACAGTACTATATATATATGGCCCCACGGGAACAGACCCACAGTGTTCACTCCAGGCCAGGTGCCACAAAGGAACTTTCGCCCCCGCTGGGGCACAGTGTCACTGTTCACACAGTGAGCCCCTCATGCTGGACGTGGACCCCGCACTGAGGACGGCTATCACTGAGGCTCCTGACAACTGGAGGTGGTTTGACTCCCACTCTTGACACCCTTGTCAGATGCATCCTGCCTAGTTCCAGCTTCTCTGTGTCACAACGGCCTGAGTAGAGTCTGACATGTGGTCACCTGAGTGCTGGGACTGCAGCTTTATGCTGTGTGCTCTGGCAAGAATATTTGGGAAAGTGGGTCTTCTTTAATGGAGGAAGGTGGTCTCTGCCTCCTACCAAGACTCTTTTAGTGTGGAATTCTCCTAATCTAGAAATGCTCCTAGTGAGGGGGAGAGAGGGATGGACAAGGATGTCAAATTTCAATTGTTAGAGCAAAGATCTGGAACTGGAACTTGATCTGGTACAATGCAGGCACTTGGTTTTGGCTGAAAGAACACGTGACTAATAAATGACATCCAGGGTAGAGATCTGCTTGCTTACTTGTTTGTTTTGTTTTCATTGGAGTGTAATTGATTTACAATGCTGTGTCACTTTCTGCTGGACAATAAAGTGAATCAGCTGTAAATATATCTAGTCTTTCAGATTCTTTCCCCATATACACCATTAGAGAGTGCTGGGTAAAGTTCCCTGTGCTATGCAGTATTCACAGCACTTTAAAGTGTTGCCCAGGTGGTGGAGGGAGATCCTAGGAGGATGGCTCTGCTCCAGATGCTGAAGAATCCAGACCAGGTGGGAGCATGTCAGAAGGGTCCAGGATGACATTTCCAAAAAAGGAAAAACTGATGGAATATCCAAAGTATCCACACTTCTTGGAAGAGTCATGCAAAAAGAGCAATCATTAGAGCTGAATTCATGAGAGCTTCATAGAACACAATCAGGAAAAGCAAAGCCTCATCAAGAGGCTCTTTAGTTCTTCACTTTCTGCCATTAAAGTGCTATCATCTCCATATCTGAGGTTTTTGATATTTATTTCTCCTGGCAATCTTGATTTCAACTTCTGATTCATCCAGCCCTGCATTTTGCGTGATGTATTCTGCATATGAGTTAAATGAGCAGAGTGACAATGTACAGCCTTATTATACTCCTTTCCCAATTTTAAACCAGCCTGTAGTTCTGTGTCTGGTTCTAACTGTGCTTCTTGACCTGCATACGGGTTTTCAGTAGACAAGTAAGATGGTCAGGTATTCCCATCTCTTTAAGACTATTCCACAGTCTGTTGTGATCCACACAGTCAAAGGCTTTAACATAGTCATTGAAGCAGAAGTAGATGTTTTTCTGGTATTCCCTTGCTTTCTCTGTGATCCATCAAATGCTGGCAATGTGATCTCTGGTTCCTCTACCTTTTCCTTTTCTAAACCCAACTTGTACATCTGGAAGCTCTCAGTTCACATACTGCTGACGCCTAGCTTGAATTTTGAGCATGATTTTGCTAGCATGTGAAATGAGTACAATTGTACAGTAGTTTAAACCTTCTTTGGCATTGCCCTTCTTAGGGACTGGAATGAAAACTGACTTTTTCCAGTCCTTTGGATCGCTTCACTTCCTCATATGAAGAAAAGCCTTAAGTCCTTTCACGGTGAGGTCAGCTCCTCATGACTAGCAGAAAACCTTGGGAAGATAAGTACCTGATTGCACTGGATTCCCCCTTTACCAAAATCATATATGCTGACCTCCCCTCCGTACCTCTTTGGAGCTGTTTCTCAGAGCTATCTGAGGTGCTGTCTCCCAGGCTGCGGTCCTCATTTTGCCCCAAATAAAAATTCACAAGTCTCAAGTTGAGCATTTTGTTAGTTGACTTGTGTATTAGTCATGGAAAAGAAAAAGCTGATTGAACTAAGTATGATCAATATATAAATAATGTGGGAAACTGAAGGAATGGGAAGAGTGAAAGAAAGCAATGACTTAACTATTGCATCAGCCACTGTGTGATGGGACAGACAGTGGCTGTGACAGAAGAATCAAGCAGCAGTTGTAGTAAGGCACTGTGTTTAGAGATTTGGAAATAAAAGCCAAAAGAATCAGCTAAAAATTATTGAAAGTGGTTGCCAATGGGAAAGCAGAAATTGAGAAGATTCAGGATTATAACAAGAGTCTGTATCATGAGAAATCATGCACAGATATATGACTTCTTAATTTACAGACAATTGTGCCTTTGATTAATCACACAAGAAAATGAATGAGGATGAAAATTTATGGTTAATGAAAGCTGAGTACAACAAATGACACTTGGGAGTTTACTAAAATGCAAGAATACTCTAATGGAAACTTGCATGCACAACTGCGTGAAAGATGTTAACTGTGAATAAAACCATGAAAGAATATATCATCCCATTCAGATAAACAGATATGGAATGAGTTCTCTATTCCCATTACCTTACTGTGCATCATGTGCATCGTGTGCACCAGGCAGGGAGGGAACAGGACCTGACCTGGGAGAACCCTTTGTCTCCCTCTTGCTTCCAGTCCGGTCCTGCTGCAGAAAGTGCTCCTGTCATCTGTCTCGGGTCTGTGGGAGGTGCCCCTTAGAACACGCTGCCACAAATGCTTTACCTGGGTGAGGCTAAGGTGGTCCTGACCAAGGAGAGCACCACTCACCTGTATGCCCCCAGACCAGAAGTCAGGAACAACTGAGGGTCCGATGGAGAAGTCTCACCTCCTGTCTGCCCTGTGGAAATCAGTCTAAGCTCATGGAGGGAGATGCAGCTCCTTGATTGATGCCTCCATGTTTTGGGCTCCTTTACTCTCTCGGTTCAGGACACTCATCCCCAACAGTCACAGCTCCCTAGAAGCAGACTGACCCCTGGTCCTCCTAATCAGAAGCCCCCACGCCCTGTCCTGTCCCTTCCCCCGACATAGCCCTTCAGCTCTGCTTCATCACAATAGAGTGACAGCTGCTCAGGGGAGATTCCCCCCAGGGTCAGCCACTGAGCACTGGCCCCAGGAGTCCCACTGCATTATCCCCCAGCCCTTTATGCTGATCCTGTCAGACAATGGGAGCTGGGGGGAGAGAGAGGTCGGGAATTATTAGAGCCTCCCCAAGGCTGAAATAAAACTCTCCTTTTCCCCAGAATCATACACACTGTCCCTTCCCAGCATGGGAAACAAAATGCAATCCAGATGTGTATATTTAAAGAGCAGTTAAAACTTTTAATATGAAATAATACAGATGTTGCAGGCATGAAGTAACATATATGCATATTTGACTGTGACAAGGATGAAGGGAACCTTAGATTTCCAGAAATCTGCTAGTAGTCATCTGAAGAGAAGCCATAATAAGGAAACTGGCAGATAAAGCTTATTGGTAACAATTTATTGTCCATGTGCTCTATTATAAAAAGCAAAAGTAATATTAGTACTAGTGTGGTGCAGCTGCAACCACCTCAAATATATTAATGCTTTTAATCATCCCAATCACGACTGCAAAGAAACACTAGTTTTTCCATTTCATAGATGAGGAAAAGGAGACCTCAAGAAGGAATGTGTTATATTTTACATCAACTAACTTCAAAAATAATAATAATAAAAAATACACCTATATGGAATCTAGAAAAATGGTACTCATGAACCTATTCACAGGGCAGGAATGGAGATGCAGATGTGGAGAATGGCCTTGTGGACACAGTGAAGGAAGGCGAGGGTGGGACGAATTGAGAGAGTAGCATTAAAACATATCCATTACCACGTGTAAAATAAAAGCTAGTGGGAAGTTTTGGTATAACATAGGAAGCTCAACCTGGTGCTCAGCAACCTAGAAGGGTGGGATGGGGAAGGTGGAGGGAAGGACCAGAGGGAGGAGATACATGTATACTTATGGCTGATTCACACTGCTGTGTGGCAGAAACCAATACAACACTGTAATGCAAGTATTCACCAATTAAAAATAAAATATAAAATAAAAATAATTTTAAAATAATAAGATAAATAACAGAACACACATAAAAGAAAAAGTGCTATTAATACCAGAACTCGGAACTGAATTCAGGCCTCCTGGCTGCAAATTCTAAGCTTCCCCTGTTAGATTGATGGAACCAGGATCTGACATGAGGACTGAAATTCTGGGTGTGTGAGGCCATTATTATCAGTTGGCTCCATCTGGAATTGATCCAGGTCTTGTAGGCTAATAGGCTCTGGGGAAAAGGAAAAACCAATAAATAACTGACCAACTGGTTGCAGAATATTGTTTTTTATTCCCTCAGAGATTCTCTTTCAGTTGCTCCAAGGTCAGATTTGACCATCCTCTGAGGGAAGACACATCCGTTCTTTTTTGCCTCCTTTTCCCCAGCTCTTGCTGGACTCCTCCTCTGATTCCATCAACATCATCACCTGTCCCTGCTGCCACCACCATCCACAACAGGGACAGAAGTCGGCAGGAAGAAAGGAAAAGATACAGGGGTGAAAACTCAAGGTACTCGTGCCTTCAACGCAGACCCATCTCCTAATTGGTTTCCCCTTTCAGTTTAGTTCAGTCTCTCAGTCGTCTCTGATTCTTTGTGACCCCATGGACTGCAGCATGCCAGGCTTCCCTGTCCATCACCAACTCCCAGAGCTTGCTCAAACTCATGTCCATCAAGTTGATGATGCTATCCAACCACGTCATCCTCTGTTGTCCCCTTCTCCTTCTGCCTTCAATCTTTCTCAGCATCAGGGTCTTTTCCAATGAGTCAGTTCTTTGCACCGGATGGCCAAAGTACTGGAGCTTCAGCTTCAGCATCAGTCCTTCCAATGAATATTCAGGACTGATTTACTTTACGGTTGACTTCTTTGATCTCCTTGCAGTCAAAGGGACTCTTAAGAGTCTTCTACAACACCACAGTTTAAGAGCATCAATTCTTCAGCACTCAGCTTTCTTTATAGTCTAACTCTCAGATCCATAGATGACTACTGGAAGAACCATGGCTTTGACTAGAGGGACCTCGGTCGGCAAAGTAATGTCTCTGCTTTTAATATGCTGTCTAGGTTGGTGATAGCTTTTTTTAAAGGAGCAATTAATTTCATGGCTGCAGTCACTGTCTGCAGTGATTTTGGAGCCCCAAAAAGTAAAGCCTGTCACTGTTTCCATTGTTTCCCCATCTATTTGCCATGATGAAACCGGATGCCATGATCTTAGTTTTTTAGAGTGTTGAGTTTTAAGCCAACTTTTTCACTGTCCTCTTTCACTTTCATCAAGAGGCTCTTTCGTTCCTCTTTGCTTTCTGTGATAAGGGTGGTGTCATCTGCATATCTGAGGTTATTGATATTTCTCCCAGCAATCTTGATTCCAGCTTGTGCTTCATTCAGCTTGGGATTTTGCCTAATGTACTCTGCATATTAGCTAAATAAGCAGGATGACAATATACGGTCTTGACATACTCCTTTCCCAGTTTGAAACCCGTCTCTTTTTCCATGTCTGGTTCTAACTGTTGCTTCTTGACCTGCATACAGATTTCTCAGGAGGCAGGTAAGGTCGTCTGGTATTCCCATCTCTTGAAGAATTTTCCACAGTTTGTTGTGATCCATAGTCAAAAACGGTGTAATCAATAAAACAGAAGTAGATGTTTTTCTAGAATTCTCTTTCTTTTTCTATGATCCAATGGATGTTGGCAGTTTGATCTCTGGTTCGTCTTCCTTTTCTAAATACAGCCTGAACATCTAGAAATCCACGGTTCCCAAACTGTTGAAGCCTGGCTTGGAGAATTTTGAGCATTACTTTGCTAGCATATGAGATGAGTGCAATTGTGTGGTAGTTTGAAGATTCTTTGGCATTGCCCTTCTTTGGATTGGAATGAAACAGAACTTTTCCAGTGCTGTGGCCACTGCTGAGTTTTAGGAGAAACTAATATGGTTCCCTGATTCTGATTTCCTTTACCTGCTGTCAGCTCTGCCATGAGGAGTGGTCTACACTTGGGTACAGGATGTTTTGAAAAAGCACTGGATGTAGACTTTCAGACTTGGACTTTGCTTGAACTGTGTTAACTGGGCAAGCTATTCATCTCCCATGGTTCTGTTTATTTCCCCTAAATGGAGGGTTAGATTACGACCCTGCGGGTCTCTTCGGTACCAGTGGTCTTGGATCTGAGCATGCGCCTCTGAGCACGGAGTCACAGGCGCAGCATTCACGTCGGAGGACACCCCGCTCAGCACACTCGTCCTCCAGGTGCTGAGATACAGCCGCTCGACGCTAACAAGCACCAAACTTGTGCTGAGAAAATTCCTGAATGAATTTCAGAATCAAACACAAGTGACTCTGGGGTTGCCCCAGCCTGGGTTCAACACACCCTGCCTGGGCTCCAGAGTCTCCAGCGCCAGCTCCCAGACCAGCACTGACACACTCCCAGCATCTCTGCGTGTCCCGCCCTCCTCTCACACTCTGAGCCCTTGGAACGTGGGTCTGTGCAGGTGTCTGGATGTGACCCCTGGAGAAACCTTGGTTGAATTCATGCTCCTGTAAGGCTCAACTGATAAGAGCTGAGCAGCCTCACCATTCAGCTTTGATTGAACCTCTTCTTTATGTCTTGACTTGGTTTCAGGGCTTTCCACACACTGTTTCAACAGAGCTGAACCCTCAAGAGACATTAACCAGAAATTATTAAACTACAACGTCATCCCTGAACCCACTGTGCCTGATTGCACCGCATACCTTCTTGCACACTAACTCCTGACTGCTTGCAATGTCATTATTTTCTTTTCCTTTTTGTCTTTGATGATTATCCTACTCATCCACGTGGGTGAAGTTCTATCCAAAGTTCCACCTCATTCATTAAACTCTAACTACTGGGGTGTCTGGCCCATGAACTTTAGGAAACTATTCCTCTGCTTCACCTGTAGCCATTAAGGAGGTTCCAGTCTGGGACATCTCTGCACATGCATCAGTGTCCATAAGGAGTTCCCAGAAGTAGGGGAGTATCATCCACCAGTCATTGTCAGCCCTCTAATGACCAGCACTAGGTTTTAATCTGGTTCCCCATCTCCAGAGCCCCCAAATTATTTGCTAAGCATGCATCCATGAGCAGTGAGATTGCTGGATTAATACTTAATTAATGGCACACAGACCCCAGCCTTCATTCTCAGGTGATGACTTGTGTTCACTCACCTGCCTCACCTGATGCTACGGGAACCCCGTCCAGAGGGCCTCTCGCTCCTGAGGACTGGGGAGAGGTGGAGAGCATCGCTCTCCTGCTTTCTCCCAGGCTCCTGCCTGCTTTCATCAATGGGTGCTCTCTGTTCAGACCAGTCTCCAGCCTTTGGCTGTGATATCAGCGCACATTTCTCAGATTTAGTGGGAAATCCTCACCTGACTCGTCAAGAGCTTGGTCTCATCGTCAAAATAGTTTGGCTCCTCCATCAACCACACAAGATTCTGCCCTCCCTGCCTCACTGTTCTGGAGGATGAAAGTTCCTGATGAAAGTGTCCATCCTCAAACCAGAGGCAGTAAGTGCAGGGACTCCTGACCTGGTTCAGACACAGCCGTGCAGAAATACCGCAGAGCTTGATCCTGAGGTCAGAACCAGTGGATCGAAGGTAAGCCCTATTATTTATGAGGAATGATCCTTTCCCAGTGTGTGAGAAATGTTGTGTTGTGTGTGTGAAACAGAGAGAGAGATTTATTTTCAAACTTGGCTCATGAGCCTAAGGGTCTTGTGCTTCCAAAGGTGCAGGGCTGGCAAGCAGGCTGGAGACTCAGGGAAGGATCGATGTTACAGAGTCCAAAGGTGGTCCGGACAAAAGTGTGGCTGGCCTGACTCTCTTCACTCTGAGATTTAGGAAAATCGTGAGTTTATCATTACCCTCATATTGCACAACTTTTAAAAGGCCTGTGTGTTTGGCTTTTCCTTTGTTCTTATTGTTAGTGTGCTGCTACTTTTGTGGAAAGAATAGTTGTGCAATGTTCTGACTTCTGTAAATTTATGAACTTACAATAGGGAGTTCCCTGAAGGTTCAATGGTTAAGACTGCACTTCCAATGCAGGGTTGCAGAACTAGAATCAGTCGAGGTGGGGGAACCTGGATCCCACAAGCTGAAGGGCATGGCCAAAAAAAAATAAAAAAGAAAAAAAATTTTTCAAAATAACCTACAATAGATTACTAAGAATAAATAAATTCTTAGTCACACTCGAAGAGAATGAAGATGGTACTATTATCATATTAGGTAGTGAGACTGCGGGTGAATTTTGTGGTGTACAATCAGAAAAAAATTGAAAGAAAGAAAAGAGCTGATTTTGGCTGTCATGATGCAAAAAAAAGAAGAAAAGAAAACAAAAACGTACATGTACTATCCAATTTATTCCATTTATAACTCTGAAGTCAGACAGATATAATCACAGCTTAACTATCAAGTGTTTGGAATGAGACTCAGAAGTGCCCAGCCCAGGGTCACACAGCTTTGCGTGCCTGCGTGCTAAGTCACACAGTCATGTCCGACTCTTTGCAACCCCATCGACTGTAGCCCGCCAGGCTCCTCTGTCCATGGGCTTCTCCAGGTGAGGATACTGGAGTGAGTTGCCTTGCCCTCCTCCAGGGGATCTTCCCAATCCAGAGATCAAACCCACATCTCTTAATGCCTCCTGCATTGGCCTGCGCGTTCTTTACCACTAGCGCCACCTGGGAAGCCCAATGATGCTTTGAGGAAGTTTATTAATTCTTTTTTTTTTTTTATTTATTTTTATTAGTTGGAGGCTAATTACTTTACAATATTGTAGTGGTTTTTGCCATACATTGACATGAATCAGCCATGGATTTACACATATTCCCCATCCCAATCCCCCCTCCCCCCTCCCTCCCCAGCCCATTCCTCTGAGTCTTCCCAGTGCACCAGCCCTGAGCACTTGTCTCATGCATCCCACCTGGGCTGGTGATCTGTTTCACCCTTGATAATATACCTGTTTCGATGCTGTTCTCTCAAAACATCCCACCCTCGCCTTCTCCCACAGAGTCCAAAAGTCTGTTCTGTACATCTGTGTCTCTTTTTCTGTTTTGCATATAGGGTTATCATTACCATCTTTCTAAATTCCATATATATGTGTTAGTATACTGTATTGGTCTTTATCTTTCTGGCTTACTTCACTCTGTATAATGGTCTCCAGTTTCATCCATCTCATTAGAACTGATTCAAATGAGTTCTTTTTTAATGGCTGAGTAATATTCCATGGTGTATATGTACCACAGCTTCCTTATCCATTCGTCTGCTGATGGACATCTAGGTTGCTTCCATGTCCTGGCTATTATAAACAGTGCTGCAATGAACATTGTGGTGCTTCCTTAACTGAAAAGATATTTATTTACCACATACTCTCTGCCAGGCCCTGGGGATGCATTAGGTGAAAGTGAAAGCCAATCAGTCCTGTCTGACTCTTTGCAAACCCATGGACTACAGTCCAGGGAATTCTCCAGGCCAGGCTATTGAGTGGGTAGCTTTTCCCTTCTCCAGGGGATCTTCCCAACCCAGGGATCGAACCCAGGACTCCCGCATTGCAGGCAGATTCTTTACCAGCTGAGCCACAAAGGAAGCCCAAGAACATGCCCTGTGTGTTTCGATGCTAAATAGTCCAGCTGGAAAATAAGCATTTGGAATAGAGAGCAAGGGCCCCACTCTAGTCTGGGAGCAGCTCAGGACGTCCTTCCTGAGGAGGGGACATTTGAAATCAGCCTTGAGATTGGACAGGAGTTGACGGGGCAGCTGTGGTCTGTATAGAGGGAAACCGCTGATAAGGAGTCGTGTGTGTATATTGGACGGTGTGGTGGTGTCACAGGGCTGACCAAGTCCCTGGAGACTGGAGAGTGGGGGCTCCACCTGGGCAGTCTGGACCCCAGTATCCTCCCCCACCCTCCTAGCTGTGTTACTCCAAACAAGTTATTTCCCCCTGTGCTCATCCGCATCTGCAAAACGGGTGACGTTTTCGGGATGTGGTGAGAGTTGGCTGAGTTGATGTAGGAAGTGGTCAGGACAGTGCCTGGCACAGACTGGATGCTCAAGCCTTGTTTGCTCTGCTGGCTGGAGGGAAACGAGGTGGGAGAGAGCGGGAGGCTGAGGATAAAGGCTGGGCCCTGGAAGCCCTCCTTGCCTGGTGGGATTTCATTTGCTGACCCAAGATCCTATCAAAGACATATGATATAAATTAGGTTCTAATCATGTTCCCTTCAGGCTCCTCTGGCTGTGACAGTCTCTCAGACTTCCCTTTTTGTTTGATGACCTGGATGCTTTTGAGAATTGCTCAGGCATAGTGTGGAATGTCTCTGTATTTGAGTTGGGTTTTTGGATAGAAGGCCACAGAGATGAAGTGACATTCTCCACACATCAAGGGTTTATACTGTCCACTGGAATATCCCTAATAAAATCACTTCAGCACCCACCTAAGATATATTTCCTAGGTTTCTCCTTATGAAGTTCTATTTTTACTTCCTCACTGTCCACACTATAGTCTTTGGAAGGAAGTCACCATGTGCAGTCCACACTTAAGGGGCACTCTGATATAAACTCTGGTGTGCAGGGGTTTGTGCAAATACAAGTTTTCCCATGGGATGGAGAAGTGCTAGACTGATGAGCAGACTGGATGGAGAGTCTCTGTGTAGCTTCATAAGAAACTGCTGACTCTCATTTCTGGCTGCTGCGCTGCTTCCTATTCCTGCCCCAGTGAGCGAGGGTTTCTGCTGCTCCATGTCCTGGTCAGCGCTGGGCATCACCGGTTCTTGGATTCTAGCTACTCTACTAGGTGTGTGAGGATGTATCATTGCTGTTTTTATTTGCCTGTCTTAATAACATGTGACATTGAGCATATTTTGTGTGTATTTCCATATCATCTTCAAGAGGTGTCTGTTAGACTTTTCCTTCATTGCAAAACATAAATTGCTGTTTATTTATATATTGTTGAATGTAATGGTTCTATTTATATTCTAAAGCAAGTTCTTCTTCATATATGTGAATTTGCACATAATTTGTTCCTCTCTGTGCCCTGAGCTCTTTCCCTGAAATAACAGTGTTCATTAATGTCTAGATGTCCATTTCTGAGACGAGAAATAAGGAATTCCTAACTGCAATGGTTTCTAAGTAGAGGTCTTGGGTGACTGGGGAATGCAGGGAGAACATGAATTAGTTATTTTGTCTATTCTGGAGTATCTTCTCAATCCTCTTGTGTGGAGTTAAATAATGCTTTCAAAAAATGAGCTGAAAGTACCTTGCCCTTGTAAAACCCTTGACCGATCACCTTCAGGTCAAGTGTGAGGACGCACATTCTCTGCTCCAGGACCCATCATATGTCGACTGAACTGTTCTGCCATAGAAATGCCACCACTGGAAAAGATGGGCTGACATGTACGGACAATTCTTCCCACAGCAAATAGCTGAAAATGCCATGGAAAATACAAAAACTGTTTTCAAAGCATCAAAGAGGCGACAAAGTCCTAATAGATGACCACACATCTCAAAAGAAGGCTAAGATTCCGCTTGGCCTCCACAGGGAACCCGGTCCTGAGAAGAAAAGAAAAGACCGTGTGAGTCACTGCCCGGAGCCCAGACACGGAGCCCAGGACGTCCAGCCTCGTGTCCCCAGCTCTTCACTTGCCTCCCACCTGCCTTCTTTCTTAAAAATTTAAATAAGCTTTATAATTCTGATTATGATGTATATGTATAACACAGGATATAATAAAGATTCACTGTAAAATAAGTTACAAAGGGTTGAAAGTGATAAAGGACAAAAGAACTGTAATCCTCACACAGGAGATATTTGGTTGCACTTACTTACCAGTTTACTTTCATCTTCCAGCTGCTGCCCAGGTGCTGGAACCGTCTCTGTCTAAGCTGTTGAGCTCAGACCTCAGTGGCCCCCACCCTGCGCTCTCCAGAAGCTACTTGCTGAGTCAGCTCACTTCCTCCTCCCTCCTCTGTCCCCTCTACTCTTTATTCTTTTTTTTTTAAATATGTATTTGTTTGGCTGCTTCGGGTCTTAGTTGCAGCACGAGGGAGCTTCCTTGCTCCTTTGCCGTACATGGATTGTGGCACATGGGCTCCAGAGCAGGTGAACCTCAATAGTTGTAGCATGCTAGCTGAGTTGCTCTGTGTCCTCTGGGATCTTAGTTCCCTGACCGAGGATTGAAGGTGTGGACCTTGCATTGGCAGGCGAATTCTTAACCACTGCAGTTGGGAAGTCCTGTCAAAACTGTTTATGTGTCTTTGAGTTTGAATAGGTGCATGTGTTTGTATCTTTGTGAGTGTTTGTGTAACACAGAGAAGATTGATGGATTTTTATGATTTTTCACCTTTGGTCATACAACTCTTCATTTCCCAAGTGTAAAATATTCATATATATTTTTGTCTAGGAGACAAGAGTCCAAGGGTGAAGGAAAAAAGAATTGCTTGAATTTGAGAGGAAAGTGTAGAAGGAGAAGAATACCATAGAACTAGTTCTTTCCAGCTAGAGTAACCCCTGAAACGAGAAGCTGTGTGCCATAACTAGAGAGTAGACCCTACTCGCCACAACTAGAGAAAAGCCCACAGAGCAATGAAGACCCAGCACAGCCAAAAATAAACAAAGAAAATTATTTTTTTTTAAAAGAATTTTAAGGTGGTGGATTCTTAGGTTACAGCTTCTGCTTCATAATTTTACAAGTATGTACACGTCCTACAAGGTAATTGATTTCTGTTGTGTTCAACAAATACTTTCTCTTGGGTTGAGTGAACACTTCTGTGTCTACTTATGCTTACCAGGTTAAGGAAACCACCAAGAGTTCAGTATAATAGAGACAAGAATTAGCTCCAGTGATGGGCACTTTTGAACACTTATAACCTGAAGGTGATATACCGTGGTCTGCTTAATGTCTGCTTAACATTCTAGTTGCTAAAACACTTATTAATGAAACTTCCTGTGTATGCAACATTTTAAGGCTATACCTTAAATAGACAAACCCACTATATTCATATGAAGTGAAAGTGAAGTCAATCAGTGGTGTCTGACTCTTTGCGACCCCATGGACTGTAGCCCACCAGGCTCCTTGGTCCATGGGATTTTCCAGGCATGAATGCTGGAGTGGGTTGCCATTTCCTTTTCCAGGGGAATTTCCTGACCCAGGGATTGAATCCACGTCTCCTCATTGTGGGCAGATGCTTTACCGTCTGAGCTACCAAAGAATGTATGTTAACATGCATCAATCTATGAGTCACACAATAACTTTTGGGAGGAAGAGAGTGAAAGTTAAGGACATTCTAGACACGCACTGTCCGATATGCTGGTGACTAGTCATATATGGCTATTTGAATTAAATAAAATTAAAATAGACACAGACTCACAGATACAGAGAACAGACTTGTTGTTGCCAAGAGGGAAGGGTCTGGGGAAGGGGGCTGGGGAAAGTAATGCCTGGGGGTTGGGGGTTCGTTAGATGTAAACTATTACATAAAGAATGGGTGAACAGGGGACCTCCCTGGTGATCCAGTGGTTAAGAATCCGTCTCGCAATGCAGGGCAAAAGGGTTCAATCTCTGGGCAGGGCACTAAGATTCCACATGCCTTGGAGCAACTGAACCAGCATACCAGGATGAAAAAGATCCATCATGATGCAGTGAACATCCTGTGTATTGCAACTAAGACCCAATACAGCCAAGTAAATAAATAAGTAAGTATTAAAAAAAAATAGAATGGATAAACAATGACAGCACAGGTAACCGTATTCAACATCCTGGAATAAATCATAATGGAAAAGGATATAAAGAAGAACCTATAAATTGTATAACTGAGTCACTTTGCTATACAGCAGAAACTAACACAACATTGTAAATCAACTAGACTTCAACAAAATAAATAAAAATATTTGAACAATTAATTCATTAAATAAAATAAAGAGTACTCATCACAACAGTCATGTTTGAGGTGCTGAAATAGCCACATGTAGCCATTGTCTCCCTGACTAGACAGCACAGATAAAGAACAATTCCTTCATCACAGAACATTCTGTTGGACAGGGCTGCCCTTCATGCTTTGTGGACCTAAGTCAGATGCATCTACGTCAGATGCATTAGACCATGGGAGGTGAAAGAGTCACTATTATTTCTTTAGACACTATGTCAGATTTCTGTCCAGGATATGAAGACATATCAAGCTGGTATGTAACAAAACCAAAGCAGGTCGTAAGTGTGTGCAGTGCCTTTAGGAACAAACTGTCCCCAGTTCCAAAGGGGAAACACCTGTCCCCCGATGCCCTTTCCCAGACTGAGGACACTCTGTGGTATCAGTTGCTAGGGGGGCAGTTCTCTTGGAGAGGAGCCCAGAAGAAGGGCTTTCACTAAGTTTAAGGAGGCAGGGAGTCCAGTTCAAGGAGAAGATCTCTAAAACAAAGAGGAGGGACAGGGATCAGTTGGGAGACAGTCTGGTTTACTCAGAACCGCAATTCTCAGAGTGTGGTCTCTGGAACCCCTGAGGTCACTGAGATACTTTGACTGTTCACTACATGGACATTTGCTTTGAGGTAAACCTTAGCAATAATGGAGATTACGGCAGCAAACTTCACTAGTAATTATTTTCAGTACAATATACTTGCAGGGAAAAAAGGCAAGTTTTCTTTAAAACGTCCTGGTTGACATATTAAAAATTCTTATCTTTCCTTCATAAACCATAATGGATAATAATATGAAAAATATATATATATATATAACTCAGTCAAAATTTGTTTTGCGGTACAAAACAAATTAACACAACAATGTAAATCCACCATACTTCAGTAAAATAAATTTTAAAAATAAATGAATAAAAGTCCTTTTCCTCCTGAATTCATCATCCTTAAATCCATGTTTTAAAGTATCTTCTGTAACTGCTGAGCTGCTGGAAGCCCCCCACCCTGAGGAAAGGGAAGCTGGAGACTGAATGGTTCCCCAACTCTGTGACACCCCCTGTGGGGGAGCAGCACAAAGACGATGGTGAAAGCATTATTCTTTGAATAGTCTAAAGACACCCCCAGAGGACACCTGGAGTCCACCCCCAAACCTGTGCTGGGGACAAGCATGCGCCCGTTGAGCCCCTCCTGCTTCTCGGATTCCTAGGTGTTTTGGAGGTTAATCCCCATCTGCCTCCATCAGCAGAAGGAGCCAGAACCTGGAGAAATGCCTATGGGGAGTAGGGATGGGCCAGGTCTGAAAGGACGCACACCAGGTCCTCTCCTGCTCCATTAGCAGCAGCATGGTCCTGTGACCACAGAGAGGCTGGGAAGTCCCCTCCCAAGAGGGGAGACCAGTTAAAGTTATCAGCAACAGTGAGTGCTCAGTCCAGTTTATTTCGTTTTCAAATATTTATTGACTCTTTACCACACGCCAAGCTCCGTGCGAACAGCAGCCTGAGACTCGACTGAGCAGCATCTTGGTCTGGGAGAAACTCTGAATCCACAGCACAGAAGACCTGTTGGGAAGTGCCTGCCACCCAGGAGAAAGGATGAAGAAAACGTCTTCTGGAAGTTCATAGAGTGATTCTAGATTGGAAGGTGCTTGGAGATGACAGGATTTGGACTCCACTTGCAGAGAAGAACAGGATACCAGTGGGGGAAGCTGGAGCTGGAGCTTAGAAGCAGGGCCTATAAGTACAAGGTGGCATAAGGAATATTGATATTGAATTCATTAAATCCATACATTCTAAAGTTATCAATGGATGGAATAATTACTCATTATATGAAGTGAAAAAGATATCAGGAAGATGAATTCATCCCATATTTTGGAAAGCTATATGAATTTAGATGAAATCACACAGATATGTTGAGTGAAACCTTTCTAATTTTCAAACTGTTTTATTGTTAATATAAAGAGAAAAGTGCCACAAACTGCTCTGCTTGGATAGGCTGACTTCTCCTCAACAGACACTCAGAGCTGGGGTGTGGACAAGTGAACCCAGCATGTCCCCAACCTCTCCCTGCAGGTCCCCTGAGGCAGCGACCTCTTGTCTAGTCTCCCTTGGGGACCCAGCGCCTGACTCAGGGGCTCAGTCAACACTCTCTGAAGTACTACACTAGGGATGTGGCCTCTTGTGTCCTAGTCAAGATAGTGATTTCCTCTAGAACACACCACCGAAACACTGACTCTCACAGAAATGGGTTTGCTCTGACACCAGGACTGTGATGGTGGCAAGTGTGAGTTGTTGGCTCTTTTACTGACAAAGCCAAGGAGCCCTGCAGCACTCATGCCATTTCTCACAAGGCCACCAGAGGGCGGTGTGCAGCTGCTTATGACAAACCAGCCCCATTCAAACATCCTTTCCAAGTTAGCCTTGTCAGAACATGTCAGAACATGTTTCACAAAGTTAGAGGATTTCTTTAAAGTACATTGATTTGCTTTCTGTCTTTAATCTCATTTGGACCCTAGTGGAAGTCCACTGTAAGTAACAAATATAAGGTGAGCCACTGACAGAAGAAGCCCCAGACACTTATGTGTCCAATCCCCCATTTGTCCACCTCTGTCCAGTACGCTCTCCCTCTCTTCAGTTCAGTTCAGTCGCTCAGTCGTGTCCGACTCTTTGCAACCCTATGAACTACTGCACGCCAGGCCTCCCTGTCCATCACCAACTCCCGGAGTTTACTCAAACTCGAGTCCATTGAGTTTGGTGATGCCATCCAACCATGACTACTGGAAAAAGCACAGCCTTGACTAGGCAGACATTTGTTGGCAAAGTAATGTCTCTATTTTTAATATGCTGTCTAGATTGGTCATAACTCTTCTTCCAAGGAGCAAGTGTCTTTTAATTTCATGGCTGCAGTCACCATCTCCAGTGATTTTGGAGCCCCCCAAAATAAAGTCTGGCACTGTTTCCACTGTTTCCCCATCTATTTGCCATGAAGTGATGGGACTGGATGCCATGATCTTCGTTTTCTGAATGTCGAGCAGTAAGCCAACCTTTTCACTCTCCTCTTTCACTTTCATCAAGAGGCCCTTTAGTTCTTCACTTTCTGCCATAAGGGTGGTGTCATCTGCATATCTGAGGTTATTGATATTTCTCCCAGCATTCTTGATTCCAGCTTTTGATTCATCCAGCCCAGCATTTCTCATGATGGACTCTGCATATAAGTTAAATAAGCAGGGTGACAATATACAGCCTTTTTGTGCTCCTTTTCCTATTTGGAACCAGTCTGTTGTTCCACGTCAAGTTCTAACTGTTGCTTCCTGACCTGCATACAAGATTCTCAAGAGGCAGGTCAGGTGGTCTGGTGTTCGCATCTCTCTCCTGACTCGCAAAGAGTCAGACACAACAGTGCAACTGAACAGAACTGAACTGAGTCTGAAGACTGTCTTTGCCACTGAACCACCAGGGAAGCCCAATCTATAGGTCTATGGACTATTAATTCTTTGCCTCATCTGTTATTTCCTTTACTTTCTTGAACGATTTTGTTGAAGAAATCAGCTTGTTAGTACCACTATCTGAATTTTACTCATTTAAGCCTCATGATACACTTTAGCACTTCTCTGTATTTTGCTGTTGTTAAAAAAAAGACTTGGTAAGATTCAGATCACACTAGGTTTTTAAAAATTACTCTAGCACAAGTGCATAATATTAATAGCAGCTTATAGAACTATCATACCATTTCATACTGCTTTATAACATGGTAATTTACTTCTGTTCCTCTTGCAGGGTATCAGGTCTTTTAGATCATCATTAGAGAAAGGGTGACATTCACCAAGCATGCTCACTTCAGAGAAAACACATATGTCTGTGTCATCAAGATTAACATTCATTGATCAAGGAAAACAGCACCATTAAGATCGATTCAGTCAGTTCAGTTGCTCAGTCATGTCTGACTCTTTGCGACCCCATGGACTGCAGCATGCCACGTCTCCCTGTCCATCACCAATTCCCGGAGGTGGTCAAACTCATGTCCATCAAGTTGGTGATGCCATCCAACCATCTTATCCTCTGTCGTTCCCTTCTCCTCCTGCCTTTCTTTCTCAGCATCAGGGTCTTCCCTAATGAGTCAGTTCTTCACATCAGGTGGCCAAAGTATTGGAGTTTCAACTTTGACATCAGTCCTTCCAATGAATATTTAGGACTGATTTCCTTTAGGATAGACTGGCTGGATCTCCTTGCAATCCAAGGGACTCTCAAGAGTCTTCTCCAACACCACAGCGCAAAAGCATCAATTCTTCACCACTCAGCTTTCCTTATGGTCCAACTCTCACATCCACACATGAATCCTGGAAAAACCATAGCTTTGACTAGACAGACCTTTGTTGGCAATGCTATGTCTCTGCTTTTTAATATGCTGTCTAGGTTGTTCAATAGCTTTTCTTCCAAGGGGCAAGCGTCTTTTAATTTCATGGCTGCAGGCACCATCTGCAGTGACTTTGGAGCCAAAGGAAATAAAGTCTGTCACTGTTTCCATTGTTTCCCATCTGTTTGCCATGAAGTGATGGGACCAGATGCCATGATCTTAGTTTTTGAATGTTGAGTTTTAAGCCATCTAGTCATCAGACTAGCTTGATACATTTGTGAATGCAAGCCCTGAAAATAAGAGTAACCTCAGGGAAAGTGACTTTGAAGGTCACTGGGATTTAATTACAGAACTTGTACAGGAATGGGGAAACAGAGTCTCTCAGAGGGCACAAACAAAACCTTGTATGCACCAGGACCCAGGAGAAAGGAGCAGAGTCCCCACTAGAGACTGAGCCAGACTTGCCTGTGAGTGTGAGGGAGTCTTGGGCGGAGGCATGGGTCAGCAGTGGCCTGCCGTGGGGTCAGGGGCACTTGACTGCAACAGTCCTGGGAGGCATGGTGTTCTGGCATAAGTCCTTTAGGAGGAGGTCGCTGTTACCCCTACCATAGTTTGGCTTCAGGTCTAAGTACAGGAAGAGAACACGGGCCCACCCATCAGCAGAAAACTGGGTTAAAGACTTACTGAGCACGGCCTTGCCCACAAGCACAAGATGGGCAAAACGTTTCCCCACAGCCAATCAAATCCTTCCCCACAGCCAGTCCCTCACATCAGGAAACTTGCACAAGCCTCTTATTCTCATCCATGAGAACGCAGACAGAATGAAAACCACAATCACAGAAAACTAACCTAACTGATCACATGGATGACAATCTAATTTCATTCTAACTCAGTGAAACTATGAGCCATGCCATGTAGGGCCATCCAAGATGGACAGGTCATGGTGGAGAGTTCTGACAAAACGTGGTCCACTGGAGGACAGAATGGCAAACCACTTCATTATTCTTGCCTTGAGAACCCCATGAACAGTATGAAAAAGCAAAAACATATGACACAGAATGTGAACCTCTAGGTTGGTAGGTGTCCAATATGGTACTGGAGAAGAGTGGAGAAATAGCTCCAGAAGGAATGAAGAGGCGGACCCCAAGTGGAAACAATGCCCTTTTGTGGCTGGTGGTGAAAATAAAGTCTAACGCTGTCAAGAATGATATTGCATAGGAACCTGGAATGTTAGGTCCATGAATCAAGGTACATTGGGAGTGATCAAACAGGAGACGGCAAGAGTGAACATCGACGTTTTAGGAATCAATGAACTAATCAGAACTGGAATGGGCAAATTTAATTCAGATACCACTATATCTACTACTGTGGGTGAGAATCTCTTAGAAAAATGGAGCAACACGCATTGTCAACAAAAGAGTCCAAAATGCAGAACTTAGGTGCAATCTCAAAAATGACAGAATGATCTCCATTCATTTCCAAGGCAAGCCATTCAATAACACAGTTATCCGAGTCTATGCCCCAAACACTAATGCCAAAAAAGCTGAAGTTGAACAGCTCTATGAAGACCTACAAGATCCTCTAGAACTAATGCCAAAAGAAGGGTGTCCTTTTCATCATAGGTTACGGGAATGCAAAAGTAAGAAGTCAAGAGATACCTTGAGTAACAGGCAAGTTTGGCCCCGAAGTAGAAAATGAAGCAGGGTAAAGGCTAACAGAGTTTTGCCAAGAGAACATACCGGTCACAGCAAACTCCATCTACCAACAAAACAAGAAATGACTCTACACATGGACATCACCAGATGATAGATAGTGAAATCCGATTGATTACATTCTTTGCAGCCAAAGATGGAGAAGCTCTATACAGTCAGCAAAAACAAGACCAGAGCTGACTGTGGCTCAGATCATGAACTCCTTATTGCCAAGTTTAGACTTAAATTGAAGAAAGTAGGGCAAACCACTAGGCCATTCAGGTATGACCTAAATCAAATCCCTTACGATTATACAGTGGAAATGACAAATAGATTCAAGGGAGTAGATATGACAGACAGAGTGCCTGAAAAACTATGAACAGAGTTTTGTGACATTGTACAGGAGGTGCTGATCAAAACCATCCTGCAGAAAAAGAAATGCAAAAAGGCAAAATGGTCGTTTGAGGAGGCCTGATAAATAGCTGAGAAAAGAAGAGAAGTAAAAGGCAAAGGAGAAAACGAAAGATATACCATCTTGGAGTAGAGTTCCAAAGAATAGCAAGGAGAGACAAGAAAGCCTTGCTAAATGATCAGTGCAAAGAAATAGAGGAAAACAATAGAATGGGAAAGACTAGAAATCTCTACAAGAAAATTAGAGATACCAAGGGAATACTTCATGCAAAGATGGGCACAATAAAAGACAGAAACAGTATGGACCTAACAGAAGCAGAAGATATTAGGAAGAGGTGGCAAGAATACTTCCAGAAGAACTATACAGAGATGATCTTAATGAACTGGATAACCACGATGGTGTGATCACTCACATAGAGCCAGACATCCTGGAATGTGAAGTCAAGTGGGTCTTAGGAAGCACCACTATGAACAAAGCCAGTGGAGGTGATGGGATTCCAGCTGAGCTATTTCAAATCGTAAAAAATGATGCTGTAAAAGTGCTTCAGTCAATATGTCAGCAAATTTGGAAAACTCAGCAGTGGCCACAGGACTGGAAAGGTCAGTTTTCATTCTGATCCCAAAGAAAAGCAATGCCAAAGAATCTTCAAACTACCACACAATTGCTCTCATTTCACAGGCTGGCAAGATTATGCTCCAAATCCTTCAAGCTATGCTTTAGCAGTATGTGAACTGAGAACTTTCAGCTGTTCAAGCTGCATTTAGAAAAGGCAGAGGAGCCAGAGATCAAATTGCCAACATCTGTTGGATCATCGAAAAAGCAAGAGAATTCCAGAAGAACATCTACTTGTGCTTTATCGACTACGCCAGAGACTTTGACTGTGTGGATTACAACAAACTGTGGGAAATTCTTAAAGAGATGGGAATACCAGACCATTTGACCTGCCTCCTGCCAAACCTGTATGCAGGTCAAGAAGGAACAGTTAGAACCGGACATGGAACAACTGACTGGTTCCAAATTGGGAAAAGAGTACGTCAAGGCTGTATATTGTGACTCTGTTTATTTAACTTGTGTGCAGAATACCTCATGTGGAATGCCTGGTTAGATGATGCACAAGCTGGAATCAAGATTGCTGAGAGAAACCTCAGATAGGCAGATGATACCACCCTAATGGCAGAAAGCAAAGAGGAACTAAAGAGCTTCTTGAGGAAGGTGAAAAAGTAGAGTGAAGAAGCTGGCTTAAAACTCAACATTCAAAAACTAAGATCATGTCATCCGGTTCTATCACTTCATGGCAAATAGATGGGAAAACAATGGAAACAGTCAGAGACTTTATTTTGGGGGGCTCCAAAATCACTGTAGATGGTGACTGCAACCATGAAAGTAAAAATCGCTTGCTCCATGGAAGAAAAGCTATGAACAACCTAGACATCATATTAAAAAGCAGAGACACTACATTGCCAACAATGGGCCATCTAGTCAAAGCTACAGTTTTTCCAGGATTCATATATGGATGTGAGAATTGGACTATAAAGAAAGCTGAGTGCCAAAGAATTGATGCTTTTGAACTGTGGTGTTGGAGAAGACTCTTGAGAGTCCCTTGGACTGCAAGGAGATCCAACCAGCCAGTCTTAAAGGAAATCAACCCCGAATTTTTACTGGAAGGATTGATGTTGAAGGTGAAGCTCCAATAGTTTGACCACTTGATTTAAAGAAAAGACTCATTGGAAAAGACCCTGCTTCTGGGAAAGATTGAAGGCAGGAGTTGAAGGGGATGACAGAGAATGAGATGGTTGGGTGGCATCACTGACTCAATGGACATGAGTTTGAACAAACTTCAGGAAATAGTGAAGGACAGGGAAGCCTGGCGTGCTGCAGTCCATGAGGTAACAAAGAGTTGGACAACAACAACAAGAGGGCTCTGGATTATCACCAATAAACTAGGCCTATGATTTTGGCCATGTTATTGGATTCATCTCATTTGTGAATAAAGAGATACAACTGGATATTTTTATTGTGATTGTCATGATCAGTATTGAATATTTATAGTAGGTTGAAAGGTAGATGAAGACTATGACAAGTAGATTGATAGGTAGATAGACAGATGTATAGCAGTGGCAAATGTTGGAACTGAACTCAGATTTGTCTGACATTGTGATGAAACTCTATAACATCTCTTAATGCTACTTATAAACTGAAGTTAGCTGTGATTCAAGACAGAAAGGGCAATTTGTTGCTTGCAGTCTGCCTTGTAAAGGTATTCCAGCTGCCACCAGTATTCACAAACACGTTCAGTTTAGATTTACACATTTCTCCTAGGAAACTGTCAAAGAAGATCATATTAGAGTATTTTGTCCATTAGCATAAATGTATAATAGCTTCAAGGTGGTAGGTCAGAAATGAAAGAGGTTGATCAATGTTTAATCATTACAAACTTAAGTCATTGCCCTTTGAACTTCCAGTCACGCAGACCAAGCAAAGCAGAGGACTCCTACAGTTTTGGATCTGGTGCTTTCTCCTTATTCATGTTTATCCTAACTGTACAACATTTTATGTGGAATTATTGAAATGAAATCTTATTGTGACATTTCTGAGTAGTTGTGCACATTTTCCTGGGGAGAAAAGGAATAATAGAACAAAATGAAGAAAAAAACAGAAATGAAAGGTGATAAAAGTAGCAACAGTAAACTGTCTTTTTAGGGACCTTTGGAAGTCTGGACATCATCTGAGACCAATAATTACTCTCAGTGTGTCTTCAAACTTCCAAATTTCTTTGTTCTTCTGAAAGGAACTTATTTCACATTATTTTTGTTGTTCAGTTGCTCAGTCGTGTCCAACTCTGTGACGCCAAGCACTGCAGCATACCAGGATTCCCTGTCCTTCACCATCTCCAGGAGCTTGCTCAAACTCATGTCCATTGAATAAGTTTTGCCATCCAATCATCTCATCCTCTGTCGTCCCCTTCTCCTCCTGCCTTCAATCTTTCCCAGCAGCAGGGTCTTATCTAATGAGTTGGCTCTTTGCATCAGGTGGCCAAAGAATTGGAACTTCAGTTTTGGCATCAGTCCTTCCAATGAATATTCAGGACTGATTTCCTTTAGGATGGACTGGTTGGATCTCCTTGTAATTCAAGGGACTCTCAAGAGTCTTCTGCATCACCACAGTTCAAAATCATCATTCCTTTGTTGCTCAGCTTTCTTTATAGTCCAACTCTCACATCCATACATGACTACTGGAAAAACCATAGTTTTGACTAGATGGACCTTTGTTGTCTCTGCAATTAATATGCTGTCTAGGTTGGTCATAGGTTTTGTTCCAAGGAGCAAGCATCTGTTAATTTCATGGCTTCAGTCACCATCTGCAGTGACTTTGGAGCCCAAGAAAATAAAGTCTCTGTTTCCATTGTTTTCCCATCTATTTGCCTTGAAGTGATGGGACCAGACACCATGATTTTAGTTTTCTGAATGTTGAGCTTTAAGCCAATTTTTTCACTCTCCTTTTTCACCTTCCTCAAGAGGCTTTTTAGTTCTTCGATTTCTGCCATAATGGTGGTGTCATCTGCATATCTGAGGTTATTGATATTTCTCCCGGCAATCTTGATTCCAGCTTGTGATTCATCAAGCCTGGCATTTTGCATGATGTACTCTGCATAGAAGTTACATAAGCAGGGTGACAGTATACAGCCTTGAGGTACTATTTTACCAATTTGGAACAAGTCTGTTGTTCCATGTCCAGTTCTAACTGTTGCTTCCTCACCTGAATATAGGTTTTGCAAGAGGTAGGTAAGGTGGTCTGGTATTTCCATCTCTTGAAGAATATTGCACAGTTTGTTGTGATCTACACAGTCAGGAAAAACAAGACCAGGAGTGGACTGTGGCTGAGATCATGAACTCCTGATTGCCAAATTCAGACTTAAATTGAAGAAAGTGGGGAAAACCACCATGCGATTCAGGTATGACCTAAATCAAATCCCTTATGACTATACAGTGGAAGTGAGAAATAGATTTAAGGGACTAGATCTGATAGAGCGCCTGATGGAGGTTCGTAACATTGTACAGGAGACAGGGATCAAGACCAACCTCGAGAAAAAGAAATGCAAAACAGCAAAATGGCTGTCTGAGCAGGCCGAGCTTGGAGAATTTTGAGCATAATCTTGATAGTATGTCAAATGAGTGCAATTGTGTGATAGTTTGAAGACTGTTCAAACTAGGGCATTGCCCTTCTTTGGAATTGGAATGAAATGGACTTTTTCCAGTCCTATGGCCACTGCTGAGTTTTCCAAATTTGCCAGTATATTGAGTGCACCACTTTAACAGTATCATCTTTTAAGATTTGAAATAGCTCAGTTGGAATTCCGTCACCTCCACTAGTTTTGTTTGTAGTGGTGCTTCCTGAGGCCCACTGGACTTCACCCTCCAGGATGTCTGGCTCTAGGTCAGTGATCACACCATCATGGTTACATGGGTCTTTAAGATCTGTTTTGTAGAGTTCTTCAGTATATTCTTGACACTTCTTCTTAATAATCTTGTCATTGAAGTTACTAGTGAGATTTGTTATTAATGAATCTTGTGCTCCTTTCTAGAATTCTGTTGTGTCAATCTGAATGTCAGCTTCCTCATTTGAGATATAACATTTTAATGGCATATATGCTTTAACTGTTTTTTTTTTCCTGAATGCTCTTTTTTTTTCCCCATTTATTTTTATTAGTTGGAGGCTAATTACTTTACAATATTGTAGTGGTTTTTGTCATACATTGACATGAATCAGCCATAGATCTACATGTATTCCCCATCCCGATCCCTACTCCCACCTCCCTCTCCACCCGATCCCTCTGGGCCTTCCCAGTGCACCAGGCCCGCGCACTTGTCTCATACAGACTTTCGGACTCTGTGGGAGAAGGCTTTAACTGTTTTTAATGCTTCCTTCAGAAATGTTGCATTTGCAATTCTTTCCCTTAGAAAAATCTTTCTGGATTACCTGGTATCTAGTGTCTTACCATCTTTTGAGACTTTATTGACTGCTAATACTTAATATAGGTTGCTCTCCTGTTTCCCTGGTTTGCCATTTCATAATATTAAAAATTATCAATATTTACACAAAAATGGTGTGAATATTGGCCTCAGGTTTTTCATGCTTAAGCAAAATTCAGGAAATGGTGTTCTAATCTTAATATATGCCTTGCACAAAATTGTTCTGTTGTTTCCCTACTGTAAAAATGAGCTGCTTCTTTGAGGAAAATAATAGGCTTGCAGTCATATCTCAAAATGTTAATAAATGGTTATTTTTCTTAAAAAGAACTATTTTCTACGATGACATGGGAAGTATACATCAAGCATTTCTACTACATTCCAAAGTCCTATGTCCCAAGGAAAATCATTTGTATGAGCTGAACTACCCTTTTTCATGGAATGCAATTTTTATTTGAAAGAAGGAATGACACTGAAAGATCTATAAAACTTAGTGAAACAATGAATTACTTTTTAAAAATCTTACATTAGTACAAGTGACATCCAGTGTGCAAAATAGGCTTATCAATTTTAATGCAACAGAATAGGAAATAGTGATATTGTTTCAGGCCCACTGAGAAAATAACTTTTAAGAAACTATCACTTGTGTAGTTTTAGTTTTGTATCAAAGATACACATCCACAAATAACAGGAAAGGTTATTAAAAATATTACTCCTACATATGTATGGTCCTTTTTATTTTCATAGATTTCAATCAAAATAACGGATTCAGTGCAAAAGCAAACATAAAATCCAGTGAGACAGACAAGGAAAAGACTTGCAAAAATATAAAAATGAAAAAACTTCCACTGTTCCCACTATAGAGTTTATTTGGAGAAATAGTTATTTTCATATAAACTAACATGGGTTATTAACATTATTCTAAGTAAATTAGTTAAAAAATTTTAAACTGTTATTTCTACTATGGAAAATATCGACAGAAGTAACCACATAAACAAAATTATCCTTGGGGTCCTCATTAATTTGTAGGACTGTATAAATATCCTGACCAAAATGTTCTGAAACTATCTGACTACACAGTCGCGGGACCAGGACTCAGGGACAGTGTGACTGCAGAGTTCTCTGTGCAGGAGAGGAGGGATCAGGGCAAAGTCCCAGGTACCGGATGTGGTTCTCAGGATCTCAGCGTCTCAGAGTCAAGGGCCTTGTTTGGGGCGGGGGCTGTCTGTGTTAGGATCCCTAGTCTCCTCGAGTTTCACTTTCTCTTCGCAAACTGTGTTGTGCCTTTCTGCCGGGACACTCGTGTCGCGGCCCTAGTTCTCACTGCCATTGGGTGTCTGGTTTTTAGAAGCCAATCATCGGCCCTACGTTTCCAGGTTATAAAGTTTCTACCGGTTCCCACGCCCACCCCCACCCTCCACCGGGACTCGGTTTCTCCCCAGACCCCGAGGATACCGGTCATGGGGCCGCGAACCCTCCTCCTGCTGCTCTCGGGGGTCCTGGTCCTCACCGAGACCTGGGCGGGTGAGTGCGGGGTCGGAAGGGAACGGCCTCTGCGGGAAGGGGCGAGGGGACCGCCCGGGGATCGGGGGTTGGGGGGAGGACCCCCAGAGAAGGAGCCACCCCGCCGCCCTCGCTCAGACCCGTCCTGTCCCACCTCGTCCCGTCCTGTCCTTCCCCTGCTTCCCGCCCCCTTTTCTCGCCCCCAAGAAGTCTGGGTCTTTCTTCGACTTTGTCGGTCTCACGTGCCCCTAGCCCACTCCCCTCTCCCGGCCCCATCACCTCTGACCCGGGACCCGCGCCAGGAGGATGTCGGGCCGGATCTCACCCCCTCCCCGCCCCCAGGCTCCCACTCCCTGAACTATTTCTGCACCAGCGTGTCCCGGCCCGGCCTCGGGGAGCCCCGTTTCTTTGCCGTCGGCTACGTGGACGACACGCAGTTCGCGCGGTTCGACAGCGAGGCCCCGAATCCGAGGATGGAGCCGCGGGCGCCGTGGATGGAGCAGGAGGGGCCGGAATACTGGGAAGAGATTACACGAGATGCCAAGAAAGCTCAACAGAGATTACGGTCAGGCTTGAACACCCTGCCCGGTTTCTACAACCAGAGCGAGGCCGGTGAGCGACGCGGACCCGGGTCCAGGTCACGACCCCCATCCCCAGGGACTGGCTGGGGTCGCCCCGAATCTCTGGGTCCGAGGGTCACCCCGACATTGAGGGACCCTCACCGCTCCCCGATTCGGGAGTAGGCGGGGGCGGGGCGGGCACTTGACCCGGTTTCATCTTCAGTTTGGATTGAATCACCGCGGGTGGTCGGGGCGGGTCAGGGTCTCACACCCTCCAGTGGGTGTTTGGCTGCGACGTGGGGCCGGACGGGCGCCTCCTCCGCGGGATCTGGCAGAACGCCTATGACGGTGCGGATTACCTCGCCCTGAACGAAGACCTGCGCTCCTGGACCGCGGCGGACACGGTGGCTCAGATAACCAAGCGCAAGTGGGAAATCTCCGGTGAGGCTGAGTTCCAACGGAACTACCTGGAGGTCAAGTGCGTGCAGTGGCTCCGCAGACACCTGGAGAACGGGAAGGACACGCTGCTGCGCGCAGGTACGAGGGGCACCGGGCCTCCCTGATCTCCTCTCAGGCTGGAGCCGGCTTTCCACGAGGAGAGGAAAATGGGGTCCTTCTGGGAACACCGCCCCAACTTCTTGTCTGGAGAGGGGGGGATCTCCCCAGGTTTTCATATTCTGTAGAAGACAGTGACACACCAGTGGTCCCACTTCTCTGAAGGACAGTTAAAGCATTCAGTGTTTTTGGAGAAGAAGCAGAAAAGCATCCCTGAAATAACTGGTCAGTGGTGCCCTTTGACGCTGACTGCCATCTTGTGAACCATGACTTTCTCTCTCAAGGCCTATTCTCACCCTGAGACCATCTTAGGAGGCCAGACTCCAGCTTTTCTGAGACTTTCAGCCTCCACCCAAATCAGGACCATTGCTCTGTATTTTCCCCTTACATGGAGTCTCCTATGTTGGCACTCACCCTGACTCCAGAACTTTCCAAGAACTAGGAGTTTTGCCCAGACCACAGATTCCAGGCTGGTGTCTGGTGTCTGTGCTGCTTCTTTTCAAACCCGTTATCTCACCCATTCTCAGTATGGTCACGTGGTTCTGCTTCAGTGGCCCATGGAGTGTGAATTTTCTGATTCTTCCTCTTCAGACCCTCCAAAGGCACGTGTGACTCATCACCCCATCTCTGACCGTGAGGTCACCCTGAGGTGCTGGGCCCTGGGCTTCTACCCTGAGGAGATCTCACTGACCTGGCAGCGAGACGGGGAGGACCAGACTCAGGACATGGAGCTTGTGGAGACCAGGCCTTCAGGGGATGGAACCTTCCAGAAGTGGGCAGCCCTGGTGGTGCCTTCTGGAGAGGAGCAGAGATACACGTGTCATGTGCAGCACGAGGGGTTTCAGGAGCCCCTCACCCTGAGATGGGGTAAGGAGGGGGTAGGAGTGGAGATTCCTCTCAGATAAAGCAGGAACCCTTCTGGACACCATCAGCAAGGTCAGGACTGAAGCCTGAAGTCTGGCCCCTTCCCTTTCTTCCACAGAACCTCCTCAGCCCTCCGTCCTCATCATGGGCATCATTGTTGGCCTGGTTCTCATGGTCACTGGAGCTGTGGTGACTGGAGCTATGATTTGGAGAAGGAAGTGGTCAGGTAGAAAAAGGAGGGAGGAATCTGAGTTTTCTTGTCTCACTGGGCAGGTTTCTGGCCCAGGTGGAAGTTTGGCTGCCTCGTTACTGGAAAGTACCCTCCACACACATGTGGAATCTGAGCTGATGCTATGACTGACCCTTCTGTAAAGTACATGTAAAAATGAGAGACAAATTTTTCATCTTTATAACTCCGTTTTGGGGCCTGTTTCTCAGCGTTTGAAGGTCAGGAGGGAATGTCCCTGCTGAAGCCAGACCTCCAGGAGGGTAGGTGGTCCAGTTCCCTCACGTCTCCTTCCTTCATGTTCCTGAGCCTATCCTGGATTTTTGGTCACAGTTCTGAAACGTTATTTGTCGTCCAGACTAGGGAGTTCCTCTAGAGTCTCATGACTCAGTCTTCTCCCTGGTCTCTCATGTGGTACTTTCTTCTCACAGGTGAAAAAGGAAGGGGCTACACGCAGACTGCAAGTAAGTACAGAGGGAGTGTGATTCCTGAGACTCTTGTGAGGGTGTAGATAGGAGGCCATGGGGGACTCACCCTCCTCAAAGCGGTTTCTCTAGTTTCTCTCCTGTGGGTTCTGACCACGTCCTGGTCTTGTTCTCCCCCAGGCTGTGACAGTGCCCTGGGCTCTGATGTGTCTCTCACGGTTCCTAAAGGTGAGACCCTGGAGAGTCTAGATTGGGAGAGGACTTGGAGCAGAGGGGACACACTGGGTGGTGGGGATCTTTGAGTGGGACATGTGAGCATATGGGGGGCTGTGGAGAATGTGAGTGCTTACATGACAGACCTGAACTGGTTCCCGATTCTTTTCTCTCACAGTGTGAGACAGCTGCCTTGGGGGGACTGAGTGATGCTCAGTCCCACTGTGTGACATCAGATCCCAGGACCCCTCTTTCTGCAGCTGCATCTGAATGTGTCTGTGCTCCGATTAGCATAACGTGAGGAGGTGGGGAGACCGCTGACCTCTTCCAATCCAAACTCCGGGATTTAAAATGCGGTGCCTAATAGTCACAGCCTTGGATCTTTTCTGAAGAGAAAATATCATTATGTGTAGAGTGCAGACTGGTCGGCATGAGAGGGAGGGGTGATCAGATCTTGTGGGGAAAGTACAGGCAGCACTGATGTCAGTGTGAACGGATGATGTGCTGTAGCTGCCATGAGAGAGCAAGTGGCCTGAGTTCACATTAATAAAGATAGAATACAGAGGCATCTACACTCATCATTCCAGTGTCCACTCCAGGCCAGATCCCACAAAGGAACTTTCGCCCCCGCTGGGGCACAGTGTCACTGCTCACACAGTGAGCCCCTCATGCTGGACGTGGACCCCGTGCTGAGGACGGCTATCACTGAGGCTCCTGACAACTGGAGGTGGTGTGACTCCCACTCTCGACACCCTTGTCAGATGCATCCTGCATAGTTCCAGCTTCTCTGTGTCACAATGGCCTGAGTAGAGTCTGACATGTGGTCACCTGAGTGCTGGGACCTCAGCTTCATGCTGTGTGCTCTAGCAAGAATATTTGGGAAAGTGGGTTTTCTTCTTTAACGGAGGAAGGTGGTCTCTGCCTCCTACCAAGACTCTTTCAGTGTGGAATTTTCCTAATCTAGAAATGCTCCTAGTGAGGGGGAGAGAGGGATGGACAAGAATGTCAAATTTCAATTGTTAGAGCAAAGATCTGGAACTGGACCTTGATCTGGTACAATGTAGGCACTCGGGTTTGACTGAAAGAACAAGTGACTAATAAATGACATCCAGGGTAGAGATCTGCTTGCTTACTTGTTTGTTTTGTTTTGTTTTCATTGGAGTGTAATTGATTTACAATGCTGTGTCACTTTCTGCTGGACAGTACAGTGCATCACCTATAAATACATTCAGTGTTTCTTAGATTCTTTCCCCATATACACCATTAGAGAGTGCTGGGTAGAGTTCCCTGTGCTATGCAGTATCCACAGCACTTTAAAGTGCCGCCCAGATGGTGGTGAAGGGAGATCCTAGGAGGATGGCTCTGCTCCAGATGCAGAAGAATCCTGACCAGGTGGGAGCACGTCAGAAGGGTCCAGGATAACATTTCCAAAAAAGGAAAAACTGATGGAATATCCAAAGTATCCATACTTCGTGAAAGAGTCATGCAAACAGAGCAGTCATTAGAGCTGAATTCATGAGAGCTTCATAGAACATAATCAGCAAAAACAAATCCTCATCAAGAGGCTCTTTAGTTCTTCATTTCTGCCATTAAAGTGGTATCATCTCCTTATCTGAGGTTGTTGATACTTATTTCTCCTGCACTTTTGATTCCAACTTGTGATTCATCCATCCGGCATTTTGCCTGATGTATTCTGCATATAAGTTAAATAAGCAGAGTGACAATGTACAGCCTTATTATACTCCTTTCCCAATTTTAAACCAGTCTGTAGTTCCGTGTCTGGTTCTACCTGTTGCTTCTCCACCTGCAGACAGGTTTTCAGTAGACAAGTAAGATGGTCTGGTATTCCCATCACTTTAAGACTATTCCACAAGTTTGTTGTGATCCACACAGTCAAAGGCTTTAGCATAGTCAATGAAGCAGAAGTAGATGTTTTTGTGGAATTCCCTTGCTTTCTCTGTGATCCAACAAATGCTGGCAATATGATCTCTGGTTCCTCTGCCTTCTCTAAACCCAGCTTGTACATCTGGAAGTTCTCAGTTCACATACTGCTGACTCCTAGCTTGAAGAATTTTGAGCATAATTTTGCTAGCATGTGAAATGAGTACAATTGTACAGCAGTTTAAATATTCTTTAGCATTGCCCTTCTTAGGGATTGGAATGAAAACTGACCTTTTCCAGTCCTTTGGATCGCTTCATTTCCTCATATGTAGAAAAGCATTAAACCCTTTCATGGTGAGATCAGCTCCTTGTGACTAGCAGAAAACCTTGGGAAGGTAAGTACTTGATTGCACTGAACTCCCCCTTTACCAAAATCATATATACTGACCTTCCCTCCCTACCTCTTTGGAGCTGTTTCTCAGAGCTATCTGAGGTGCTGTCTCCCAGGCTGCAGTCCTCATTTTGCCCCAAATAAAACTTAACTCACAAGTCTTTAGTTGAACATCTTTTTAGTTGACCTGTGTATTAGTCATGGAAAAGAAAAAGCTGAATGAACTAAATATGATCAGTCTATAAATAAAGTGGGAAACTGAAGGAATGGGAAGACTGAAAGAAAGCAATTACTTAATTATTGCATCAGCCACTGTGTGATGCGACAGACAGTGGCTGTGACAGAAAAATCAAGCAGTGGTTCTAATAAGGCATCGTGTTTAGAGATTTGGAAATAAAAGCCAAAAGAATCAGCTAAACATTATTCAAAGTGGTCTGCTTTCCTATGGGAAAGCAGAAATTGAGAAGAATCAGGATTATAATAAGAGTCTGTATCACGAGAAATCATGCACAGATATTTGACTTCTTAATTTACAGCCAGTGGTGCCTTTGATGAAATAATCACACAAGAAAATGAATGAGGATGAAAGTTTATGCTTAATGAAAGCTGAGTACAACAAATGACACTTGAGAGTTTACTAAAATGCAAAAATACTCCAATGGAAACATGCATGCACAACTGCGTGAATCACATTAACCTTGAAAACCGTGAAAGAATATATCATCCCATTTGGATAAACAGATATGGAATGAGTTCTCTATTCCCATTAGCTTACTGTGCATCGTGTGCACCAGCAGGGAGGGAACAAGACCTGACTGGGTACTCAGCCTGGTGCTCAGTGTCCTAGAGGGGTGGGGTGGGGAGGGTGGGAGGGAAGTTGCAGAGGGAGGAGATACATGTAGACTTAGGGCTGATTCACAGTGCTGTGTGGCAGAAACCGATACATTATAATGCAAGTATTCTCCAGTTACAAATAAAATATAAAATAAAAATAATTTTAAAATAATAAAATAAATAACACACATAAAAGAAAAAGTGCTATTAAGACCAGAACTAGGAACTGAATTCAGGCCTCCTGGCTGCAGATTCTAAGCTTCCCCTGTTAAACTGAGGAGCTGAGTCTGACACGAGGACTGGAATTCTGGGTGTGTGAGGCCATTATGATCAGTTGGCTCAGTCTGGAATTGATCCCGGTCTTGTAGGCTAATAGGCTCTGGGGAAAAAGAAAAACCAATAAATAACTGACCAACTGGTTGCAGAATAATGCTTTGCATTCCCTCAGAGATTCTCCTTCAGTTGCTTCAAAGTCAGATTCTGCCTTCCTCTGAGGGAAGGACACACCTGTTCTTTTTTCCCCTCCTTTTTCCCAGCTCTTGCTGAACTCCTCCCCTGGCTCCACCAACATCATCACCTGTCCGTGCTGCCACCACCCTCTGCAACAGGGACAGAAGTCGCAGGACACAAGGACAAGATCCAGGAGTGAAAACCCAAGGCCTTTCCGCCTTGAACCCAGATCCATTCGCTAACGCAATGCAAGGCTCCCTCACAGACAGGACCCAGCTCCATGTTCCTCCAGCCCGGGAGTGGACACACACACACAGCTCCTTCCTCTCCTCAGTTCTTAGCCTCCTCACCTGCACAAGCACCTGCTCCACCGCCCAGTTCCACCTCAACCCTGATCTCCACCTTCTGCAGCCCCCCTCCCCCTCATCCCCAGCCCTGAGCCAGCAGCTCCGAACTGGAAAGCCCATCCGGAGGCCCAGGGGACAGCAGCCCTGTCTAGAAACACTGGGCTGCCGTGGACTCTGCCCATGAATGGACCCTGGAGCACCCCTGGCCTCGCCCCAACCCTCACTCTCTGCCCAGGCTTCTAGGCTGCACTTGGCCTTTCCTGCTCCTTCCTGGGAATCCCAGCTCCACTCCAAGTGCTGGGCTGGGCTGAGGCAGAGCAGGCCCTCCTGCCTTGCTCAGCCAGGGAGTCAACCAGGACCCGCCCTCACTACCTGCAGGGGATCTGCTTTTCAATGTGGATTGGGGTTCTTGAGAACTTCCCCAGAATGAGGCTGTACCTGGCCTCCTCTGCACCCTGGGACTGCCATCCCACCCTCCACCTCCTAGCGGGAGCGCCCCATTTGAATTCCTGTTTCATTTAATATGCATGGAAATCCTCTTAAGGTCTGCCACCTGAAATCATAAACAATTTTGTTGAACACTAAAAACTTCAAAAGTGATCTTGAGAAATTAGCACATGATTTTCACAGTTTTCCTGGCAAATGCCCCAATACATACAAGACAACCATTTATGCCCCAGAGGAACCAGAGTTGATGTTCCCCAGAGAAGAGCAGGAGAAACTACAGATCTGCTGGGTCCCTGCTCTGGGTGCTACATGGACAGAGCCTGCTGCTGTGAGAACTAACCACCCCTGTATGCCCAGGCCGAAGGCCGACTGATAAGGGAATTAGGTTTGGGGATAAGAAACCAAGCCCCCAACAAGGCAACTGACACAGAAGAGGTGGCCTCGACAGGAGCCGAGTCTCTGCCACCTTTTTCCTGTTCCACGTTCTGCCTTTGCGCTTTGCCACACACAAAGCTCTGCTTCTCTTTTCCTCTCCACTCAACCCACTTGATGATGGGGAAATCAAAGTGATCATCCCTTCCTCAAAATCTACAAGGCAGTGACCACCATGAACAAGGGAACTGACTCAGGGGGCAGGGTGAGTCCACAGAGCGCAGACCCAGTGTCCTGCTCTAAAGAGCCCTTGGACTGTGTCCCAAGGGGCTAGGTAGGAAAAACCTGGAGATAGGATAAACTCAGTGACCCCAGTTGCCTGAGGATTGACTGGTCTCCTCTCCTCAAATGGTCAAGGGATATCTACCAGTCCTCCATATTATGGGGAAGGAGAGCCCAGCAAGCATGCGGGCACTTGATGGGAACTTGCGAAAGGTGCAGGCTGGGAGTGATCCAGCAGACACTCAACTCAGAAGATGGTTCATGGAGGAGGAATTTGAGAGGCTGCCAGACATCTCTAAGTGGGGCCTGGCAAGGGGACATCACATGCAGGGCTCTGACCATCCACCGACCCCTAGTTTGAGCTTTATGATTCTTTCACTTGGATTCTTAATAATGACTGAAAATCCGGGGGAAGAAATGAAGACAGGCACTTAGGTCACCACCTTTCCTCTGAATTCCTCTTCAGGTTTTTATCGCCTCCTCACCAGGTACAGACACTTTACTAAAGGTTCTCTCTGGTTCCTGGATCACCTAGACCCTCCCAACCAGCACATGATTCAACACATGCTCCCCAGACAAGCCCCAGTGAGCCTGACAGAAAACAAACAGAGCGGAGAACGGAGCAGGGAGCTAAATCCTCATCGCTGCCGAATCTCACGCAGAGCACCCCCTGCCCAGATTTCTCACCTGGCCTCCCTGTAGCTGACACTGTCTTCCTCAACAAGAGACAAAATCCGATGATAAAAACAACAGCAACAGGAACGCTCACAATCCACCATGATCTCTGGTGCACCAGGCTCTTTCCTGAAACAGGACCTTATTATATACAACCCGGGCACCCCAGAGCCACAACCTGCTCTCCTCTCCCTGACCCTGGCCTCTGACCCTCCCAGGGCCACAACCCCCTCCAGGCTCACCCCAGTCTCACCCAAGGGTGCGAGGTGTGTACTGTGATTCCCGCTGTGTTCCACAAGGCACTTGACCCGCTGCTCCTCTCCTTGGGGAATTATTATGGTTTCCCAGGTGTAGTAGGTCCCGTTCCCATCAGGCTGGATACCCCCAGACTCCAGGGTGTCCTGGCTCATGGGTTCCTCATCCCGAAACCAGACCACTGAGATATTCCGGGGAAAGAAGCCAAGAGCCCTGCATGTGAGGTGGACCATGCCCTCCGAGTCCTGGCTGCGGGTCACATTCACGGCTGGCGGCACTGTGGGGAGAAAGCACAGAGCCAGTGAGGCCCACGGCCAAGCCCTGCTCCCTGAAGGAGGACGGGGCGCACAGGGCTGCTCCTCCTCACTGTCACCTCTGGCTGAGCCCTCTTCCCCCCAGGCCTGCTCCAAGTCTGTTCTGCACCCTGGGGCCCAAGTCCTCCGGCGGGGAAGAGGAGGGGTGGGATGGGCCTCACTCTCTTGGATCCACAGTTGATGCTGGGGAGGGAGCTGTGAAGGGTGGGCTCCTGGGAACTAGAGGGGATTTTCTGAATCAGGCAGGCTGGGAGCCAGGGGCCCATCCCTATCTAAGGGCCTCCTCTGCTGCCTGACACCCACCTCTGCTCGTACAGATTGTGTCAGAGGACCCGCTGCTCCACTGGACCATTGACACAGGGGCAGTTCATTCCCCCAACCTACCCATCTTTCTACAGTGGATTTAAAAGAACAGGAAAGAAACCCCAGGACACCATGCCAACAGACCACATAAGTGCCCAGAGGACAGGGAGGGTCTCCGTGGGCAAGTCGGGATGGGTGGCTTTAAGATCCGGGCAGAGGAAGGGCCTGGCCCAGGGTCAGTACCTGTCCTCTCCATGAAGCCCGTCCAGGATTCCAGGTAGGCCCGTAATCCTCTACAAAGTTCTCCCTGCATGTGTGCCCGGTAATGCTTGCTTAGAAAGCCGTCTGTGTCCCAGGACTTCTCCATTTCCATGGCCAAGGTCCGAGTCGAGGACTGGGGCAAGGTACATCCGTGGGCCTCCGGGTAACAGGAGAGGAGGAGCTCCCCATCGAAGTGGAGAAGCCGGAAGCCCTGGGGTTGGCTGTCTTCACGGATCTCACAGCCCACGGTCTCCTGGAGGGAATGTAAGCCTGCCCCATCCCCACCCCCCAAGCAGTGACTCCTCTGGTCCCGAGGGCCTCTGTTCTCCCACCCAAGTGAGAAAGTCCAGATAGAGGGCTCCCCCGTGCTCCCCTCCATGTCTTCCCTGTGCTGCTGAACTCACAGACCCCAATTCCTCACCCCCATCCCCAAATTCAGAGGAAAGAGGCCCGTGCTCTGGGCTGCAGACCCTCTTGGAAAATGCCCCACAGCACTCTCGCCCCCTCTGCCCTCTCACCTCTTTTCTCCTTCTGCAGGGACAGGATTTCTGCTAGAAGTTTCCTGAGCTCCTTCCAGGTCTCGTTCAAGTCCTTGGACACTGTCTGCCACACCTCTGCTCCCAGCCTTTCAGCCCACCGTCCCCGGAGCTCTGCCCTGCCTTTCTTGTGATCATAGTTCAGGAAGTTCTGACCATCCAGGTATCCCCCAGCAGAAAACCTGGACTGCACAAAGCCATCCCGGGACAGCACCGTAGTGTTGTAAGAAAGCCTGTGGGATCCTGGGGAAGGAGGAACCGCAGATGAAGCTGCTTTCTGGGAGACAAGTGCACATCAGATGTTTAACAGACAAGTTCTGTGTCCTGACCTGCTCCAGCTGCTGAGGATGCAGAAGAAGCATGTGTTTTATGGACAAGAGTGAGGATTTCCATACAGGAAAAATGGGAAAGAGAAGGAGGGAGAGGGGAATCGAGGAGCGGAGGGAGAGTGTGGAGATGGACACACATGTAGGGCAAGTGCCAGGGCAGGGAGGCGTCGGCTCCCTAAGGGTCCAGGCAGGAGGGCAAGGGAGAGGCAGGAAGAGGGAGAGGGGAGGTGGAGTCGGAGGCAGGGAAGGGCAGTGTCAGACCCAGGACCAGAGGCATCCCTGGTCAGAGGGGGGTCAGGAGATGGAGATCAAGGGCTGCCCCCCCTGGTGCAGGCTCATCATGGACAAGGTGGGCTCCAGGGAGGCTGAGGCAGGAGGCGGAGGGGCCTGAGGGGCTGGGCTGTGGCCCCAAGAGAGATGAAGGTGGCCAGTAAGCTGGGGGAGGTGAAGGAGTGGGTCTGGGCCCAGAGTGCAGAGAGGCCTGGTGAGGCCATGGGTGGGGGGTGTCCCCTGGGAGGAGTCAGTCCATGTGCACAAGGGTCATGGAGAATTAGGAGTAGGGTGGCAGGAGAAGATAGAACTGAAGGCCAAGGTGCACACTGGGAAGCACCTACGTGGTGGGAGGGGTTGGAGGGAGTGACGTCACACCTCCACGGAGGGTCAGGGTCAGGCATCCAGCAAGCAGGGTTGGGGGCCTGGGAGAAGACTCCCTGTAGGAAAGGCCTGCTGACCTAGCGGCATAAACAAGGATTTTGGATTCAAGATTGAGATAGTGAGAGCCCACTGGGGTCATGGAACCAAAGAGAGGGTGATGAAGGCTATGGAAGTGGGCAGTGAACCAAGGGCAGTATTCCTACTGTGGGAAGGGAAGAGATTGCAGAGGAGATGAGGTGAGGGCCTGGGATTGAGGGGCAAGGGATGAGCATGGCTCAGGGGTGACCCCCCCCCCCCCGTTGGGTTAAGGTAAAGACAGAAGAGGAGGGACGCCCTGGGTGAGGGAGAGGGTAAGGTGGAGATTCTGGGCACCAGGGGGCCTGTGATTGATGAGAACTTGGTGAGGGCCCAAGGCACTCGGACAATGTGTGAGCAGGGCAAGGTGCCATGGTGGGAGCTGCAGCGGGACCGGGGCAAGTGGAGTCCAGCACCTGTGGCCTGGAGAGTGGAGGAATCCAGAGGATGAGGTTTAGGATGCACGAGTGGGGGAGGGGCTGTGTTGGTGAAAGCCCCCCTTGGAAGAGGGCCAAGAGCAGGTGCCTGGACAGGGGCGGAGGTAGGAGGATGGGTGTCAAGTGGGGGACAGGTCCTCCCCCAGGGGCTGGGCTCTGTGCTCAAGACCCAGGGATCATTGGCAGGAGAGCTCCCCCTGGTAACGAAAATAGGGCAGTGAGGGTGGAGGCGAAAATCCATGGGTAAAAGTCATACCTAGAAACGTAAGGTTAGTGAAAGCTGAGGGGAGGTAGAAGCCTTGCAGATGACCGATCCTCGCAGGAAAAGACCCATGAGGGGAGGGGAGGGACCTGTAGCGGGAAAAGGGATGAGGATGGGGACGCCCTAGGAAGAGCTCAGAGAACGGTAGAGAGGAGGGGCAGCGGCGGGGGGGGGGGCAGCACGGAGGGGGGAGGGCAAATCCCGAGGGGGCTCGAGGGCCAGCAAGGGAGGAGGTAAGGAGAGATTCAGTTGTGGGACCACAGGCACAGCGGAAAATTAGAGTTCACGTTAGTTGGGGAGGGGCGAGTAAGGGGGGAGGGGAGGGGAGACCACGGAAATCGCAGGAAGAATCCTTTGGTCCCAAAGCCCGCAGACCTAACCTCCATCAGTGATCAGGAGACGCCACAGTGCCCATAGCAGTAGGAAGAGTGTGGATCGAGCTTGCCCCTTCCCAGAGGCCCGGGTCACTAGAAGAAGCGCCCTAACTCTCGGGGCTGAGGACCTTGAACGCCGTCTGCCTGGAAACTCCTTGTTTCCAGCGGCCAGATTAAGAGACTGCAGATCTAAGAATAAGAGAGGATAACTTTCAGGGGCCGAAGAGGGCGCCCCACAGACGGCTAAGAAGTGATCGCCTGAGCCTGGGACCTGGAAAAAACCTCGACGCCATTCAAGACAGCAGCGGGGAGTCCGGGGGGTGGGGGTTGGTGCGGGGGGTAGCGGCAGGGAGCGGGATGGGGACCAGGCTGCCTTGTCAATTAGGGGAATCTGAGGACTGAGACATGTGATGAGGAGGAAACCGGGGAGGGCAGGTGGGGCAGAGAGAGCAGAGGCTAGGTACTGGAAAGAGACTGAAAAGCGGGATGCAGGGCTCGCCACACGCCGTGTGAAGTTCCCGGCCGCTCCTAGACCTTACACCACCACCCCCGCCCCCCACCTTCCTCCCACCCCACCCCCAACTCCTCTATTCGCTGAACCCCCGCCGCAATTGAGACGGTCCCCGCGACGCTCACCGAATCCCATCGAATGCTAACCACACGGACCCCTGAAACCACCCCGGGCTCCGTCCGGACTGAGACCTCAATGAACCCCACTCACCGGTGGCGGTACCCGGGAGCACAAAAAAGGCAGCGCCGGCTAGAAACGGCCAGACAAGAGAGAGCCCCATGGCCCAGATCATGTCTCCGTGCCAGAGGCTCAGGGACCGCAGGAAAGCTGGCGGACCCGAGGAACCGCGGCGGGGAACTGAGCTGTGGTTAAGGCGAGTTGGAGAATTATTTCACCCGCCGCGGGTCCAGGACCCCACCCCCGGCCCCGGCCCCGCCCCCTCTGTTTGGTTAGCCGGTCACCTTCGGCTCCTCAGTTCAGTTCAGTTCAGTGGTTGAGTCACATGACTCACATGAACCACAGAACCACATGAACGGCAGAACTCCAGGCCTCCCTGTCCCTCACCAACTCCCGGAGTTTACCCAAACTCATGTCCATTGAGTCAGTGATGCCATCCAACCATCTCATCCTCTGTCGTCCCCTTCTCCTCCTGCCTTCACTCTTTCCCAGCATCAGGGTCTTTTCCAATGAGTCAACTCTTCACATGAGGTGGCCAAAGTACTGGAGTTTCAGCTTCAGCATCAGTCCTTCCAATTAACACCCAGGACTGATCTCCTCTAGGATGGAGTGGTTGGATCTCCTTCCAGTCCAAGGGACTTTCAAGATTCTTCTCCAACACCACAGTTCAAAGTATCAATTTTTCGGCGCTCAGCAATCTTCACAGCCCAATTCTCACATCCATACACAACCACTGGAAAAACCATAGCCTTGACTAGACGGACATATGTTGGCAAAGTAATGTCTCTGCTTAGACAACTGCAAAGGCTTCCTAAACACAGGTCTGTCCCCAGTTATAACCATAAGGCCCCAAGCCATCCACAGCTGCCCCATCTGCAGAATTAACACACAATGTCTCTACTCCATCATTAAGTGGCAGCTGCCACAACCAGCTAGGTGGCACCATTCTTCCATTTCTCTGTGACATCAGGATGCCACCACTTACACATCACTCTCCTATGGGTTACTCTCCTCTGCCTTCCAGCCCATCAGAACAACAGATCCTAAAAGAGCATCCCAATTAGATGGTGGTAAGGGTGGCACAACCTTGGGATTATACTAAAAACTACTTAACTGTTTGCTTTAAAAGGGTGAATTAAGTGATATATGAACTATATTTCAAAAATACCAATAATGCCATCCTGAAAGTCCTCTTCTACTGAAAGCTGTGCTTTATCCCCAAAGCCATCTTTTGGTCTTTGGAATATGTCCACCATGGTCCTCAAACTTGACTGCTTATAGAACCACCTGGAGAGTTTTTACTGTCCATATCTCTAGGCCATGGCCAAAACCAATTGAATTAGTATCCCTTGGGTTGGACCTAGGCTTCCTATCCTTTAAAGCCCCCTCACTGAATCCAGTTTTAGAATAACTGGTCTAGACCTTGTTGAAATGCTGATGGAACCAAGTGTGCCCTGCCTTGAACCCCATCTGACCATTTTATACACCCCCCCCATTAGACAATGAGTCACTTTGGGATTAGGAACTGTGTTCATTTCATGTTTGCGTCCCCGCAAATGCTTTTAAAAAGTTGTACTCTGCCTCTCATTACTAACCATTCCACTAAGATCCTTATGCAATACTTTTGCTGTGGACCCAAATGTCATGCCTCAGAAAGTTTTAACACATCTTAGATTTCACATCAGTTTTGTTAATTACTTTGACCATCATAATTTATTTAGCAGGTCAGAGATTGGATCCTGTCCCATCCCAGAGAGATCTTTTTCACTGCTAAAGCCCACAAGTGAAAGTGGACCTCCCCCCGAGTAGAAGAGTGGATGGAGCCTGCCTCCCAATGCAGGGAACATGGGTTCCATCCTTGGTCTGGGAAGACTCCACAGGCCCGGGAGCAGCTGAGCCCCTGTACCAACTGGGCTTCCCTGGTGGCTCAGACAGTAAAGCGCCTGCTGTAATGCCGGAGACCTGGGTTCGACCCCTGGGTCGGGAAGATCCCCTGGAGAAGGAAATGGCAACCCACTCCAGTACTCTTGCCTGGAAAATTCCATGGATGGAGGGGCCTGGTAGGCTACGGTCCACGGGCTCCCAAAGAGTTGGACACGACTGAGCAACTTCACTGGTTCACCACAACTACGGAACACCCCCTCCCCGCTCTAGACCAGCTCCTGGCAACTAGAGAAGCCCCCCTGCAGCAACAACGACTCAGAGCAGCCAAAAATAAATAAATAAATGAGTAGTGAAGGTATAGACAGGCAGATGGAAGCCAGCTCTCCTGACAGCTAGACAAGCCTTTTCCTCCAAGTCAGTCTTCTTTCCAAGACTTGCTGGGTTTGGCTGCTCCAGCAAGCCGGTTCACTTAGGTGAATCCTCTCCCTCTCCCCTCAAAGAATTTTAATACTAACGTTACCATGATACGTTTGTTTCCCAGCATTTCGGGATTATTGTAATGAGAGATAAAGCCAACTATTCTGCGTGGGAAGTAGGAGTCCAGACTGGGGGGCTCCTCCCCCAGCACACATCGCAGCTAGTCCGGGGTACCAAGTGCTTTTCATCCGCCCACCCGGCCTCCAGACTCCCCTGCTTTGCTCTATAAACTACTTTTTCTCCATTCTTCCTTTTGTACCCCTGGACTCACCGGCACACGGGCCTCTTTCTCTCCGCAGACGTCTGGTACCACTACAAGGTCGGGAAAGGAAACAGAAAACGACCCGACAGTTGGGAGTTTACATAACCCAGGGCGGGGCTCGGCAAACCCTCGGAAGATCACCCCTCCCCTCTAACTCTGGCTTAAAGGGAAGAAATGCTGTTCGTGGATTAAAAAAAAAAAAAAAGCAGAATGAAGGAATTTATGGGCAGGCTGGGAGAGGAGTGAGCTGCATTTAGGTTTCTCGTTCTCAAACTGCTCAACAATTAACATCTGCAGTCTGCAGGCTGTGAAAACGCAGATCTGTCCGGGTCCACGGAAATTCCCAGTTGTAGGTCCGAAGGGAGATACCGGAACCCGATTTATTTCAAGCACTCTCTGGGTCGATTCTGAATAGGTTTTTCCCGAGCGCCCGAGCCCACGGGGCCGCTCTGGAATTCTAGGATCCAAGTACATTCCCCGCCGCCTCGCGTCGCCCCGGGAAGGAAAGAGTCCGCGGCGGAGCTGGCCTTTGAATCCGGTCCCGCCCACGGCAGAGGCAAGCAGAAACTGAGGATCCAGGAAAATATACACACACTGAGGTTCTGTCAACGTTAGGGAGGAAACTAGACCCAGAGTGACTTCCTTCAAAGACCGGGGTGACTTCCTGAAACGATACAATAGCTGCAGAGCCGTGAGGTGCTTCAGCCTTTGCAAAATGCCAGAGTGAGCTCTGACTTGGGCTTTGGTCCTTGACCGGCCCCAGATGAGTGACGTGTGCTTGAAAACGAGGGGATAAACTGTATAAGTGGGAGTGGAAAAGGAAGGAGGGAAGGGGAAAGGTTGAAAAAAGAAAAAGATAGGAGAAAGGGAGAAAAAAGCTACAGGGAAGATGAATTTTTAACTGTAATTTTACGATTTCTAACATCTTTATTCTTCATCTAGATCTGTCTTTTTTTTCAAGTTTGCTGTAACTGTTTGGTCGCTCTCTGAATGCATACCTAGACGGCTGTTTTTGTTACTGCCCAACCACTGGGGAGTAAATGGCCTAGTCTCTCCCTCCAGATGGGCAAGGCATAGCTCTCAGCAAAAAGACAAGGTGTCCTGTTTCTTTTGTTTACCTAACCAAAAGACTCATTCCAAAGAGATTTATATTTTAAAAATCAACTTTGAAAGTACATACTTTACATAAAACACCTATTTGAAACAGAGTTGGTTGAGTTTTGCCAATTGACATGCCCATGTCACCACGATGAAGATGTAGAACTATTGTTGTTTAGTCGCTAAGTTGTGTGCAGCTCTTTGCGACCCCATGCACTGTAGCCTGCCAGGTTCCTCTGTTCATGAGATTTTCCAGACAAGAATACTGGAGTGGGTTGCCATTTCCTTCTCCAGGGGATCTTCCTAAACCATGGATCGAACCTGGGTCTCCTGCATTGGTGAGTGGGTTCTTCACCACTGAGCCACCAGAGAAGCCCCAGAGTCACCTAGGGTGGGGGTCAAATTCCCTCAAAGAAATATCATTAAGAGAAAATCTTTGTGACACAAATGCTCAAACAAAACCAACACCAGAAAACCAAAATGCTAGTTCAGATGAGATCTCTGAAGCTGGCTGTAATTCTTTGTGGGACGTGTTAGGTAGAAAGGATAACTCTATTTAGGGCTATAGCTCAGTAGCCCCTACATCCCGGGAGCCTCAGAAAGGACCCTGGATCTTCAGCTGCCCACAGGGAGGTTATTCCTGGGGCAAAAGTAGAATCTTCTTGAATTCTTAGTTGCTTAGTTGCTCCCAGCCATGTGGGATCTTAGTTTCCTGACCAGGGAGAGTTTCCTGCATTGGAAGGCAGATTTTTAACTACTGGACTGCCAGGGAATGATCTTTTAAATTGACCTTTTAAATTGACATTTTAAATGACGATATGATCTTTTAAGCTGTGAATTAGAGCATGTCCTCGCCACCACACTCCGAAGAACACTGCAGTGTCTACCCTTCTTAGAATGAACTCCCAGCCCCTCATCACTGCCGACAAGCCCCTCATGACAGGGCCCCTCTGGCCACCCTAGCCTCAGTCCACCACTCTCAGCCCAGCTCCTTCGTCGACACACACGGGCCTCTAACACTGCTCGGTCCTGTACAGGGCTCCTGGCCCTGCTGGGACTCCCCAAAAGCACCCCTTCTCCAGAAACTCACCTGGTTGGTTCCCCCTTCCATTCAGGTCTCTGGTCCAGTGGCCCAAGGTCAAGGCCTCAGAATCGTGGTGTCTAACAAACCCTGAATTATTGCCCCTGCTAGCGCCACTGCCAATCTTCTAGCCCAGCCTTAATTTTCTCCAGAGCAGTTATCAGTGATATCAGAATATTTGTTTTTGTCATCTGTATCACTGAAATATATATTCTTTAAAATAAGAACATTCAGGCTTCTGTGATAATCCAGTAGATGAGAATCCATTTGCCAATGCAGAGGACATGGGTTTCATCCCTGGTCCGGGAAGATTGCTCAGGCAATGCAGCAACTTAGCCGTGTACCACAAGCACTGAGCCCGAGTGCTGCAACTACTGAAGCCTGTGCACCGAGAGCCTGTGCTCACAACAAGAGAACTCCTACTTGCTGCCCCTAGAGAAAGTCTGCTCACAGCAACAAAGACCCAGTTCAGTTCAGTTCAGCTGCTAAGTCGAGTCCACTCTTTGCGACCCCATGGACTGCAACACGCCAGGCCTCCCTGTCCATCACCAACTCCTGGAGTTTACTCAAACTCATGTCCACTGAGTCAGCCATCCAACCGTCTCATCCTCTGTCATCCCCTTCTCCTCCTGCCCTCAATCTTTCCCAGCATTGAGGTCTTTTCAAATGAGTCAGCTCTTCACATCAGGTGGCCAAAGTATTGGAGTTTCAGCTTCAACATCAGTCCTTCCAATGAACACCCAGGACTGATCTCCTTTAGGATGGACTGGCTGGGTCTCCTTGCAGTCCAAGGGACTCTCAAGAGTCTTCTCCAACACCACAGTTCAAAAGCATCAATTCTTCGGCACTCAGCTTTCTTTACAGTTCAACTCTCACATCCATACGTGACTACTGGAAAAACCATAGCCTTGACTAGACGTACCTTTGTTGACAAAGTAATGTCTCTGCTTTTTAATATGCTATCTAGGTTGGTCATAACTTTTCTTCCAAGGAATAAGCATCTTTTAATTTCATGGCTGTAGTCACCATCTGCAGAGATTTTGGAGCCCCCAAAAATAAAGTCAGCCACTGTTTCCACTGTTTCCCCATCTATTTGCCATGAAGTGATGGGACCAGATGCCATGATCTTAGTTTTCTGAATGTTGAGCTTTAAGCCAACTTTTTCACTCTCTTCTATCACTTTCATCAAGAGGCTCTTTTGTTCTTCTTCACTTTCTGCCATATGCAGGGGGTGTCATCTGCATATCTGGGGTTATTGATATTTCTCCCAACGATCTTGATTCCAGCTTGTGCTTCATCCAGCCCAGCGTTTCTCATGATGTACTCTGCATATAAGTTAAATAAGCAGGGTGACAATATACAGCCTTGAGGTACTCCTTTTCCTATTTCGAACTAGCCTGTTGTTCTAACTGTTCATTTCTAACTGTTGCTTCCTGACCTGCATACAGATTTCTCAAGAGGCAGGTCAGGTGGTCTGGTATTCCCATTTCTTTCAGAATTTTCCACAGTTTATTTGATCCACACAGGCAAAGCCTTTAGCATAGTCAATAAAGCAGAAATAGATGTTTTTCTAGAACTCTTTTGCTTTCTCAATGATCCAGTGGATGTGGGCAATTTGATCTCTTGTTTCTCTGCCTTTTCTAAAACCAGCTTGAACATCTGAAGCTCATGGTTCATATATTGCTGAAGCCTGGCTTGGAGAATTTTGAGCATTACTTTGCTAGCGTGTGAGATGAGTGCAATTGTGCGGTAGTTTGAGCATTCTTTCGCATTGCCTTTCTTTGGGATTGGGATGACAACTGACCTTTTCCAGTCCTGTGGCCACTGCTGAGTTTTCCAAATTTGCTGGCATATTGAGTGCAGCACTTTCACAACATCATCTTTTAGGATTTGAAATAGCTCAACTGGAATTCCATCACCTCCACTAGCTTTGTTTGAAGTGATGCTTTCTAAGGCCCGCTTGACTTCACATTCCAGGATGTCTGGCTCCAGGTGAGTGATCACACCATCGTGATTATCTGGGTCATGAAGATCTTTTTGTACAGTTCTTCTGTGTATTCTTGCCACCTCTTCTTAATATCTTCTGCTTCTGTTAGGGTCATACCATTTCTGTCCTTTATTGAGCCCATCTTTGCATGAAATGTTCCCTTGGTATCTCTAATTTTCTTGAAGAGATCTCTAGTCTTTCCCATTCTATTATTTTCCTCTATTTCTTTGCACTGATCACTGAGGAAGGCTTTCTTATCTCTCCTTGCTATTCTTTGGAACTCTGCATTCAAATGGGTATATCTTTCCTTTTCTTCTTTGCTTTTTGCTTCTCTTCTTTTCACAGCTATTTGTAAGGTCTCCTCAGACAGCATTTTGCTTTTTTGCATTTCTTTTTTTTGGGGATGGTCTTGATCCCTGTCTCCTGTACAGTGTCACAAACCTCCATCCATAGTTCATCAGGCACTATGTCTATCAGATCTAGTCCCTTAAATCTATTTATCACCTCCACTGTATAATCATAAGGGATTTGATTTAGGTCATACCTGAATGGCTAGTGATTTTCCCCACTTTCTTCAATTTCAGTCTGAATTCATGATCTGAGCCACAGTCAGCTCCCGGTCTTGTTTTTGCTGACTGTCTAGAGTTCTCTATCTTTGGCTGCAAAGAGTATAATTAATTTGATTTTGGTGTTGACCATTTGGTGATGTCCATGTCTAGGGTCTTTTCTTGTGTTGTTGGACCCAGCACAACAATAAATGAATATGTGCTGGCCTTAGTTGCTCAGTTGTGTCCCACTCTTCTTGACCCCATGGACTGTAGCCAGCTAGGCTCCTCTCTCCATGGGGATTCTCCAGGCAAGAATACTAGAGTGGGTTGCCATGCCCTCCTCCAGGGGATCATCCCAACCCAGGGATCAAACCCAGGCTTCCTGCATTGCTGTTAATACAGGCATATATAGTAGCCTGCCTCAGGGAACCCTGTCTCTCCTCCTCCTGACCCTTAGACTAAAGTGCCTTTGTTTACATCACAGGGAGATAACCTGAGCGTCCCCACCTGTGAGGGACTGTGACATTCTTGGGTTTTTGTGTGGGAAATGACACCACTTGTCTGATGCTTACCGGAGTGGCTCAGAAGTTCATGTGGCTCAGGGGGCGGGTAGGAGGGCAGGAATCATGGAGAGGTGTGATATCTTTGTTTATTGATAGGGCAGGAGATAGTCCATTTCATACCACCTCTGAAATGACTGTAAGGAAGCAAAACTAACAACCATCCCCTGCCTGAGTCTTGTCATTCTAGGAGATATTTGCAAGAATTAAGTAGTCTTTTTACTCTGTTTCCTCACAGCATCCCCATTTCTGATCCATAAAAGAACCTGGCATCCAGGCTTCAACAAGATGGTTATTTAGAGACATTAGTCTGCCGTTTTCTTAGTCAGTTGGCTCTCCAAATAAAGTTGGATTCCTTGCCCTAACACCTTGTCTCTTGGATTTATTGGCCTATTGTGTGATGAGCAGAGAGAGCTTGGACTTGGTTACAGTAGTACACACTGGACAATGTAGGGTAGGTTCAAGCCAAACAGTACAGTAAGAAAGATTTGAGACGGGCCAAGAGGGGCGGGATGACCAGGGAAGGGTAAACTTTTGGTCAAGGTAAAATTCAGAAAGAGAAGGAAAATATAGGGCATGGGAGAGATGCCTCAGAGAAGGAAAAGCTGAGCAAGTTGGAATAATACAGGGCAAAACAGGGCATGCCACGCATGGTATGTCAGGGTAAGCAAGCATAATCTGTCAGGGTGAACTAACATGACAGGTGGGGTACAGCAGAGAAGATTGAAAACGAAAAATCTGAAACTGCTGAGAAGAACAGAGCAGAAAAACACACTCAAAAGGTAAGTGTCATGTGGGTTACAGCAGGGCACATCCATACCTGAGAGAGAAAGGCTAAATAAATACAGAAATGACGAGACACAGAAAGCTTGGGTAAGGTGCCATGGAGCTGGAAGGGTAATGAATGAAAATTGAGTCTGTAAAGAAAAGTTGATCCCATGATGAAACTAAGAAGAATCTGTTCCCATTAACTCATTAGCAAGAATTATGTGGAATATAGTTGTGATTGATGTGGGTTTTCAATATTGGTAGCATATATTAAGCAGATCCCAATATTGATTATCCCAAATTCTCAGGGTCCTACATCAAGGTGTTCATCAACACGTTACCAATCACAGAATTCTGTTCTGCAATTGGTCCTTAAACCTGCGCAATTTTTTAAATTATTAAAAAAAATAAAAAAAAAAAACAAGAACCTTGGCTATTTGTCACCGCTTGCATATCTCAAATCTAGAACAGTCCCAGTACATAGTAGGGGTTCAATAAATATGGGTTGACTGCAAGCTGGCAGAGTGCTTTCAAAAAGCAAGTTGAAAACATGTAGGCTGCCAGTGTGCTCAGTGGCTTCAGTTGCGTCTGACTCTTTTTGACCCTATTGACTGTTGCCTGCCAGGCTTCTCTGTCCATGGGATTCTCCAGGCAAGAACGCTGGAGTGGGTTGCCATGCCCTCCTCCAGGGGATCCTCCTGATCCAGGGATTGAACCTGCATCTCCTGTGTCTCCTGCATTGCAGGTGGATTCTTTACTCACTGAGCCACCTGGGAAGCCCCGAAAACATGTATGACAAGCCTTAAAAATATTCATGCAAAACTTTCCTGGTGACCCAGCAGTTAAGATTCCACCTTGTAATCCAGGCGACCCTGGTTCAGTCCCTGGCCCAGGAAGTAGGATCCCACATGCGGGCACAGATAAGCCAGTGCACCGCAACTATGAGCCTTAGAACTCCTGGACCCACCCACACCTAGAGAGTCAGTGGGCCACAACAAAAGATCCTGCCACAACTGAGACCTGATGCAGCCAAAAAAAAAAAAATGTTCATGCTCTTTGACCCAGTGATTTTTATTCAAGAAATCCATCATTTTAAAATAAAATACAGAATAATGTTTAGGTATGCACATTTTATTTTTTAAAAATTTTGGCCTTGCCAGGTGGCTTAGCAATATCTCAGTTCCCCAACCAGGGATTGAACCTGGGCCTCTGCAGTCAAAGCTCTGAATCCCAACTAGACCACAGAGGAACAATCTCAGGATAAGAATATTAATCAAGGAATTCCATGGTGGTCCAGTGGTGAAGACTAAGCACTCTCACTGCTGTGTCCTGAGTTCAGTCCCCGGTTGGGGAACTGAGATTCTGCAAGCCATGAGGGCAACCAAAAATAAAAAATAAAGTTAACAAAAGAATGTTAATCAAACTATTTGTAAAGGTAGAAAAAAGATACAGAAGAGTGGGTATATTTTTTTTTTAATAGTATACAGCTAGTAAGAGCAGATTTTAAGGAGAGTTTATAATATATAAACTTATTTATTGATTATAGTGAAGTTTTCAAAAACAAGATTGAAAATAATTCATAATGAAAAAAAAAATTCAAAATGTATAACTACAGCTATGCGGTCCTGTATAGACATGCAAATACATGGGAAGCAGTTTGTGCAATTGAGCGTAGCTAAGAAGTGACAATCTGCCAAAGAGCTCACCATGTCCCTCCCCGTGGAGACATTAGATGGTTTCGCATCTTTCTGCTTTTATATATTTTTATATATTGTTTGTGATTGCACAAGGTTTACTTTTTAAATATAATTATTTACTTAGTTAGTTAGCCATTTATTTTTGTCTGTGCTGGGTCTTCATTGCTCAACGGGCGTTCTCTAGTTGCGGCGAGCTGGGGCTTCTCTCTCCCTGTGGTGCACGGGCTCCTCCTCGTGGTGGCTTCCCTTATTGCGGAGCACGGGCTCTAGGGCGAGCAGGCTTCGGTGGTTGTGGCCCAGGTGCTCAGTCGTCTCGGCTCCTGGGCTCTAGAGCACAGGCTCAATAGCTGTGGTGAATGGGCTTAGTTGCTCCAAGGCATGTGGGATCTTCCTGGATTAGAGACCAAACCCCTGTCTCCTGCATCAGCAGGCAGATTCTTTACCACTGAGCCACTAAGAAAGCCCCTGACTTTTTAATGGGATAAAATGCTTATTATGATGTATTAAAACGTGCAAAATAAAGTTTTAATGAAAAATTCAAGTCTCCTTTCCCAACTCACCTTGAAACATCTCTCCTCCAACATCATGGGGCAGAAATCCCTACTGATGGTCCTCCAGGGGAAAGAATTGAACTCTTCCTCCACAATCCTTGATCCATTCTTAGATTTGGGAGTCAACTGAGCAATGAAGGCAACACTAAGAATGCCATCTATTATTGGGCTTCCCTGGTGGCTCAGATGGTAAAGAATCTGCCTACAATGCAGGAGACCTGGGTTCGATCTCTGTGTCAGGATGATCCTCTGGAGAAGGAAATGACACAAACCACTCCAGTATTCTTGCCTGAAGAATTCTATGGTCAGAGGAGCCTGGGGGGCTATAGTCCATGGGGTCCCAAAGTGTTGGACATGACTGAGAGACTTTCACTCCCTCATAAGATCTTACCATCAATTATTATTATTATTTTTTTTTAGGTAGTAAAGAGATTTTTTTTTTCCCAGTGGGTTTTGTCATACATTGATATGAATCAGCCATAGATTTACACTTATTCCCCATCCCGATCCCCCCTCCCACCTCCCTCTCCACCCGATTCCTCTGGGTCTTCCCAGTGCACCAGGCCCGAGCACTTGTCTCATGCATCCCACCTGGGCTGGTGATCTGTTTCACCATAGATAGTATGCATGCTGTTCTTTTGAAACATCCCACCCTCACCTTCTCCCACAGAGTTCAAAAGTCTGTTCTGTATTTCTGTGTCTCTTTTTCTGTTTTGCATATAGGGTTATCGTTACCATCTTTCTAAATTCCATATATATGTGTTAGTATGCTGTAATGTTCTTTATCTTTCTGGCTTACTTCACTCTGTATAATGGGCTCCAGTTTCATCCATCTCATTAGGACTGATTCAAATGAATTCTTTTTAATGGCTGAGTAATATTCCATGGTGTATATGTACCACAGATTCCTTATCCATTCATCTGCTGATGGGCATCTAGGTTGCTTCCATGTGCTGGCTATTATAAACAGTGCTGCGATGAACATTGGGGTGCACGTGTCTCTTTCAGATCTGGTTTCCTCAGTGTGTATGCCCAGAAGTGGGATTGCTGGGTCATATGGCAGTTCTATTTCCAGTTTTTTAAGGAATCTCCACACTGTTTTCCATAGTGGCTGTACTAGTTTGCATTCCCACCAACAGTGTAAGAGGGTTTCCTTTTCTCCACACCCTCTCCAGCGTTTATTGCTTGTAGACTTTTGGATAGCAGCCATCCTGACTGGCGTGTAATGGTACCTCATTGTGGTTTTGATTTGCATTTCTCTAATAATAAGTGATGTTGAGCATCTTTTCATGTGGTTGTTAGCCATCTGTATGTCTTCTTTGGAGAAATGTCTGTTTAGTTCTCTGGCCCATTTTTTGATTGGGTCATTTATTTTTCTGGAATTGAGCTGCAGGAGTTGCTTGTATATTTTTGAGATTAATCCTTTGTCTGTTTCTTCATTTGCTATTATTTTCTCCCAATCTGACGGCTGTCTTTTCACCTTACTTATAGTTTCCTTTGTAGTGCAAAAGCTTTTAAGTTTCATTAGGTCCCATTTGTTTAGTTTTGCTTTTATTTCCAATATTCTGGGAGGTGGGTCATAGAGGATCTTGCTGTGATTTATGTCGGAGAGCGTTTTGCCTATGTTCTCCTCTAAGAGTTTTATAGTTTCTGGTCTGACATTTAGATCTTTAATCCATTTTGAGTTTATTTTTGTGTATGGTGTTAGAAAGTGTTCTAGTTTCATTCTTTTACAAGTGGTTGACCAGTTTTCCCAGCACCACTTGTTAAAGAGGTTGTCTTTTTTCCATTGTATATCCTTGCCTCCTTTGTCAAAGATAAGGTGTCCATAGGTTCGTGGATTTATCTCTGGGCTTTCTATTCTGTTCCATTGATCTATATTTCTGTCTTTGTGCCAGTACCATACTGTCTTGATGACTGTGGCTTTGTAGTAGAGTCTGAAGTCAGGCAGGTTGATTCCTCCAGTTCCATTCTTCTTTCTCAAGATTACTTTGGCTATTCGAGGTTTTTTGTATTTCCATACAAATTGTGAAATTATTTGTTCTAGTTTTGTGAAAAATACCGTTGGTAGCTTGATAGGGATTGCATTGAATCTATAGATTGCTTTGGGTAGAATAGCCATTTTGATAATATTGATTCTTCCAATCCATGAACACGGTATGTTTCTCCATCTGTTTGTGTCCTCTTTGATTTCTTTCATCAGTGTTACCATCAATTATTGATTACTGACTATTGAATAATTTTAATCTCACCACACCTAGAGAGTAGAATGGATTCTTTCATTTTCACAGCTTGAGAATCTGAGTCCCTGTTATACTAAATGTGTAGCCTGGATTCCCAGAAAATGTTGGCCTTGAAACTTAGATGACTCTGGACTTCCTGGGAAGCCCACCTAGGCACCACCTGGGTGACAGATGAGTGAGTCGTTCAGCCATGGAGTGTGGGTCCTAGCGTTCTCAGAGGTGTCTGCAGGTTTTCACCTGAAGACTCCTGCACATACTAAAACTATGTTTTCTCTCCCTTCCAGGTCAAGTATGCTTTTCTTTAAAATGCAAAGATAGCTTCCCTAATATGAAGGCCAACCCACATCCCCCTACCCCCACCCCACCCCATGACTCATCCCAATTGGTAATCTAAATTCAGTGAAATTACCCTTAGGGTTGTAGTTGAGCATGTGGATCCAGGACAGAAGTTATTTGGGGATTTGGACTTGGCTGATCTGGAAGGCAGTCCTGAAAGTTGATGTTTTACTAGATGGGCTTTGGGAAGGGGAAGACAGGTGAGAAGATTCCAAAAGCAAACCTCAGTGAGCGCTGTGTTCCAACAGAAGGACTTGGAAAATCTGCCAGTCATTCTTGGCTTATAGTTTCGAGTTTCAATTCCTTCTCCATTGTAGACCATTCATTTGGCAGACATGTACTAAATATCTACTATGTGATGACCGTTACTTTTAGGAGGAACTGGGGCTGATGGACCCACACTCTCTTGGCACTCAAGGTTGGCTCAGTCTTGCTCAGGCTGATGTGGGTAAGGAAGTTTTCACACAAATGGTAAGTGCAACATGCACAGGTGCCTTGTGGACATATATGTAGACTGGCAGCTTTGAGCAAGGAGTTACAAAAACCTTATGAAAGAGACAGCATATATGAGCTGCATTTTGAGTATAAGTAGGAACCCAATGGACACACAGGACTAATGAACACGACTCATAATCCAAGACATGCATTCATTTGCCTAGGCCAGGACACGACTCAGACTAAGCTGACTGGGGAGCTTTGCCAGTTTCTTTCCTGGCAAGAAAGAATGCCCCCAACATCTGACTGCTTGGGAATCACAATTACTAAATATTCAGATGAGGAGTGGGCAGGGCAGGGCTTGATTTGAACAGGAAAATTCTGCTGGAGGGATTGTTAAAATGCAAAGGCCTGGGCCCCCACCCCTGGAGTTCTCATCTGTAGGTCTGGGGTAGGTCCTGAAAACTGCATCCCAGGTGATGCCAGTGTAGCCTGTTTTGGGTCTGCACTTTGAGAACTATACTAGAACCACTTTCTTGCAGGAAGAGCAAGGGTGTGTGAGTCTAGTTTGGTTTCTAATATCAGAAGGGAACTATGAGGTGTAGAATAAACCAGACCACACCTGACCCACCCTGGCACCGCACGCCTACCCTAGTGACCCAGTGTTTGATTGCCTTGGGGTCACAGGAACGGCAGACAGCCAGGAAGGGACCTGACATTGAGGTCAGAGAGGGTGCCCTGGAAGCAGAGCTCAACACTCATCACCTGGGGCTGCTGCAGCTCCACAGACTGGCTCCTGCCCCCTCAGGTCCTTCCTCACCCCTCAGGACACTGACCTCCAGGCCTTCCTCTCACTCTACCTCAAATGTTTGCACCTCTGATGACAGAGGAGCTCTGATCACACTTTCTGATCCAGACAGGGTAACATAAGGTGACCGACATGGACAAACTTGTAGGTTAACAGAATGGGCTAATAATGAGGGCCCTGAAAGTGTTGGCAAATGGCTTCAGTCAGGTGTCCTAGGAGAAACACCAAAGAGGCTCGTTGGTCTAGGAGTGTGAGTCTTGGTTTGGGTGTGAGAGGTCCTGGGTTCAAATCCGGGTTGAGCCCACATCCTTTTGGGCTTCCCTGATGGCTCCAATGGTAAAGAATCTGCCTGCCTGCAATGCGGCAGACCTAGGTTTGATCCCTGGGTTGGGAAGATCCCCTGAAGAAGGTCATGGAAACCCACTCCAGTATTCTTGCCTGGAGAATCCCCCATGAACAGAGGAGCCTGGCAGGCTACAGTCCATGGGTCGCAAAGTGTTGGACATGACTGAGTGACTAAGCACACAAGAGAAACACCAGTGATATATCTAATTTTTGAGGCTTTGACATGGACGCTAGAGGGCGACCGGAGATTGCTGAAACTACAAGTGTTGGTCCAAACACCAAAAGAATGCTTTGTAGGTTGGGCGAGCATGCTCAGTCACGACCCACTCTTTATGACCCCAAGCAGCCAGGTTCCTCCGTCTATGGGATTTCCCAGCAAGAATACTGGATTGGGTTGCCATTTCCTCTTCCAGGGGATCTTCCTAACCCAGGAATTGAACCGGGGTCTCCTACCTTGGCAGGAGGATTCTTTATCACTGAGCCACCTGGGAAACTCCTAGATTGGGCTTTTCTGCTTAAATCAAAAATCTGTCAAATACTATTAAAAAATAATACTTTTTTAAAGTGGGAATTGCCTGGCAGTCCAGTGGTTAAGGGGCTTCGCTGGTGATTCAGATGGTAAATAATCTGCCCACAATGCAGGAGACTCACGTTTGATACTTGGGTCAGATGTGGCTACCCACTCCAGTATTCTCATCTGGAGAATTCTATGGACAGAGGAGCCTGGTAGGCTACAGTCCTTGGGGTCGCAAAGAGTCGGACACGATTGAGCGGCTATCGCTTTCACTTTCACCAGTGGTTAAGACTTGGCTCTTTCACTGCTGTGGGCTGGTTAGCATCTCTGGTCTGGGAACTAAGATGCCACAAGTCACACAGCTAGGCCAAAAGAATAACAATAAAATAGCCAATTTCCTTGACCAAACGACTTTCATTTGTTGATTAATCGTGCCCTTATTTCATCTTTTAATGAATGAAAGACAGATATGTAAAGAAGGAAAATGCAACTAAAAGAAAAACAACACACTCAATTAAAATGGTAGTAATAATTCAAGGAATTATGTAATAATTCAAAGAATAATAGATCTATTTTCATACCTTAATCTATTTTTCTCCCAGTTTTATTGAGATATAATTGACATACAGCAGTACTGTACACAATTAAGATATAGAGCATCCTGATTTGACTTACATATGTTATGAAATGATTATCAGAGAATGATATAATTTTGAGACATTAAAAAACCTTAATGAAGGTTAAAACTCTTCAAGTTATTTTTAAGTTTTTTCAGTTCCATTTTTCTCCTTTGGAAAAGATAATTATCTTTTACTTTTTATTTTGATTTGGTTCAAATTTCAAGTGCAGCAAAAAGGCTAGGAGTCTCTCTCACTCTTGTCCCATCCCTAACAGGCAACCACTGATAGGAATTTCTTGTTTATTCCTCCAAAGACATTTCATGCATATGCAAGCAAACAGAATTCTATACAAATATATTTTATTCCCCCTCATATAACTTAATATATGCTTTCCTGCAACGTGCTTTTTTACGTTTAACAAGATACCATGAAGATACATATCAAGAGCTTCCTATGTCTTCATTTTTTGTTTTTGTTCTTTTTTGTTTGTTTGTTTCAGGCTGCACCAGGAGGCAAATGGTATCTTAGTTCCCCGACCAAAGATCCAACTAATAACCCCTGCAATGGAAGCAGAGAGTCTTAACTCCTGGATCTCCAAGAAAGTCCTTTTATTTTTTAAAAAATTTCTTAAGGTACTTTATTTCTAGATATGCAGTGTTTCTTAACCAGTTCCTTACTTGTAGGCATCTGGATTTTTTCTTTTAAAGTGAATACGACAACATATAATTTTGAATACAGTCATTTTGCAGATATACCAGTATGTTTTTGGATATACTCCTGGAAGTGGTTCTCCTGGGTGTATGCGTTTTAAAAACTTGGACAGAGATTGTCATATGCCCTTTGAGAAAACACTACAAGTTTACAATCCCATCTGTAATATGTACCTGTTTTGGTATGGTTATTTTTTAAACTATGAGAATATGTGTGTGTGTGTGTGTGTGTGTGCGTGTGTGTGTGTGCTTAGTTGAGTCCAATTCTTTGTGACCCCTTGAACTGTAGCCGGCTGGGCTCCTCTGTCCATGGAATTTTCCAGGCAAGAATACTGGACTGGGTTACCTTTTCCTCCTCCAGAGGATCTTCCGGACCCAGGGATCAAACACTGGTCTCCTGCATCTCCTGCATTGGCAGGCGGATTCTATACCCCTGAACCACCTGGGAAGCCCATGGAAATATGCAGGGATACATATTTGGAAGCCATCTGTGTATAGATGATATTTAAAACCCTGGGACTGGATAGAACTAGAGCAATTAGGAAGTTAGTAGGAACAGAATAAGAAGCCCAGGTAAAGCTCTTAAACATGCCAAAATTTACAGCAAAAGGAGCCAGCAAAGGAGATTGAGAAGGAACAGCCAGTGTGGTAAGAAGAAAGCTAGAACAGTATGTCATAGCTTTAAGGGTGCCTGGGGTGGGGGTGGGGAGTAGGATCATAAATATAAACTCATACAATCACTCTGGAGAACAGTTTGGCATCTCATGGTAAAGATGTGCAATAATTCCACTCCTACAGACATATTCTAGCGTGACACATAGGGACCAAGGAGACGAAAGTTCACTGCAGGCAGCAGGTCTGCGATAAAAAACAAAGGAAAAGTCAATGAAAAGTAAAAAGAGAGATAAATTGTAGCACATTCATACCATTCCCCAGGTGGCTCAGTGGTAAAGAATCTGCCTGCCAATGCAGGAGACACAGGAAACAAGAGTTCCATCCCTGGATTGGGAAGATCCCCTGGAGGAGGAAACCGCAACCTACTTCAGTATTTTTGCCTGGAGAATCCCATGGACAGAGGAGCCTGGCAGCCTACAGTCCACAGGGTCACAAGAGTCAGACACAACTTAGCGACTAAAGTACCACCACACACCTATCAGAAAAGCTAAAAGTAAAAAGATTAATAACTGTAAATGTTGGCAAAAATGGGAAATAACCTGAACTCTTATCCATTGTCTATAGGAATATAGAACAATTACTTTGGAAATTACGTTATGGATCTTCAAAGAAAATAAAACAACAAAGACTCTATGACCAAAATTTATTTTCCTTGGTATTTACTCAAGAAAAATGAAGATAAAAAAAAGGAAAAAAGAAAAATGAAGATATATGTCCCTGAAAACCATATATGAGAGTGTTCTTAGTTGCTTTATTTGTAGTAGCCAAACACTGGGAATACCCTCAAATGTCCACAAACCGTGGTCCAGTCTGCAGAGGAATGTGCTATGCTGTGTTCCGTTGCTTCAGTGTGTCCATCTCAGACAGAATACCGTAGATCCCGTTCTTTCCAGTTAAAGAAATCCCTGCAACGAGCAGCTCTGTGCCACAGCTAGAGAGTAGCCCCCACTCGCCTCAACTAGAGAAAAGCCCACAGAGCAGGAAAGACCTAGCACGGCCAAAAATAAGCAAATAAAATTATGTATTTTAAAAAGAATTTTAAGGTGGTTCATTCTTAGGTTACATCTTCTGCTTCATAATTTTACAAGTATGTACACGTCCTACAAGGTATTTGATTGATGTTGTGTACAACAAATACTTTCTCTTGGGTTGAGTGAACACTTCTGTGTCTACTTATGCTTACCAGGTTAAGGAAACCACCAAGAGCTCAGTATAAGAGAGACAAGAATTAGCTCCAGTGATGGGCACTTTTGAACACTTATAACCTGAAGGTGATATACCATGGTCTGCAAATGTCTGCTTAACATTCTAGTTGCTAAAACACATATTAATGAAGCTTTCTGTGCATGCTACATTTTAAGGCTGTACCTGAAATAGACAAACCCACTATATCAATATAAAGTGAAAGTGAAGTCACTCAGTCATGTCCGACTCCTTGCGACCCCATGGACTGTAGCCCACCAGGCTCCTCGGTCTATGGGGTTTTCCAGGCATGAATACTGGAGTGGGTTGCCATTTCCTTCTCCAGAGGATCTTCCTGACCCAGGGATGGAACCCGGCTCTTCTGCATTGTAGGCAGATGCTTTACCGTCTGAGCTACCAAAGACTGTATTTAAATATGCATCAATCTATGAGTCACACAATAACTTTTGGGAGGAAGAGAGTGAAAGTTAAGGACATTCTAGACACGCACTGTCTGATATGCTGGCGACTAGTCATATATGGCTATTTGAATGAAATAAAATTAAAATAGACACAGACTCACAGATACAGAGAACAGACTTGTCGTTGCCAAGAGGGAGGGGGCTGGGAGAAGGATGGCCTGGGGGTTGAGGGTTAGTTAGATGCAAACTATTATAAAAAGAATGGATGAACAGGGGACTTCCCTGGTGATCCAGTGGTTAAGAATCTATCTCACAATGCAGGGCAAAAGGATTCAATCTCTGGGCAGGGCACTAAGATCCCACATGCCTTGGAGCAACTGAACCCTCATGCCAGGATGAAAAAGATCCCACGTGATGCAGTGAACATCCTGTGTGTTGCAACTAAGACCCAACACAGCCAAGTAAATCAATAAATAAATAATTTTTAAAAAATAATAGAATGGATAAACAATGATAGCACAGGTAATCTTATTCAACATCCTGGAATAAATCATAATGGAAAAGGATATAAAGAAGAACCTATAAATGTGTATAACTGAGTCACTTTGCTATACGGCAGAAACTAACACAACATTGTAAATCAACTAGACTTCAACAAAATAAATAAAAATATTTGAACAATTAATTCATTAAATAAAATAGAAAGTACTCATCACAACAGTCATGTTTGAGGTGCTGAAATAGCCACATGTAGCCATTGTCTCCCTGACTAGACAGCACAGATATAGAACAATTCCTTCATCACAGAACCTTCTGTTGGACAGGCCTGCCCTTCATGCTTTGTGGACCTAAGTCAGATGCATCTACGTCAGATGCATTAGACCATGGGAGGTGAAAGAGTCACTATTATTTCTTTAGACACTATGTCAGATTTCTGTCCAGGATATGAAGATATATCAAGCTGGTGTGTAACAAAACCAAAGCAGGTCGTAAGTGTGTGCAGTGCCTTTAGGAACAAACTGTCCCCAGTTCCAAAGGGGAAACACCTGTCCCATGATGCCCTTTCCCAGACCGAGGACACTCTGTGGTATCAGTTCCTAGGGGGCAGCTCTCTTGGAGAGGAGCCCAGAAGAAGGCCTTCCACTAAGTTTAAGGAGGCAGGGAGTCCAGTTCAAGGAGAAGATCTCTAAAACAAAGAGGAGAGAAAGACAGGGGTCAGTTGGGAGACAACCTGGTTTACTCAGAACCGCAGTTCTCAGAGTGTGGTCTCTGGAACCCCTGAGGTCACTGAGATACTTTGACTGTTCACTACATGGACATTTGCTTTGAGGTAAAACTTAGCAATAATGGAGATTACGGCAGCAAACTTCACTAGTAATTATTTTCAGTACAATATACTTGCAGGGAAAAAAGGCAAGTTTTCTTTAAAACGTCTGGTTGACATATTAAAAATTCTTATCTTTCCTTCATAAACCAAAACGGAAAAGAATGTGAAAAATATAAATATGTATAACTCAGTCACACTACTGTACAGCACAAATTAACACAACAATGTAAATCGACCATACTTCAGTAAAAAAATTTTAAAAATAAATGAATAGAAGTCTTTTCCCTCTCGAATTCATCATCCTTAAATCCACGTTTTAAAGTATCTTCTATAACTGCTGAGCTGCTGGAAGCCTCCCACCCTGAGGAAAGGGACGTTGGAGACTGAATGGTTCCCCAACTCTGTGACACTCCCTGTGGGGGAGCAGCACAAAGACGATGGTGAAAGCATTATTCTTTGAATAGTCTAGAGACACCCCCAGAGGACACCTGGAGTCCACCCCCAAACCTGTGCTGGGGACAAGCATGCGCCCTTTGAGCCCCTCCTGCTTCTCGGATTCCCAGGTGTTTTGGACATGAATCCCCATCTGCCTCCATCAGCAGAAGGAGCGAGAACTGGAGAAGCGCCTGTGGGGAGTAGGGATGGGCCAGGTCTGAAAGGACGCACACCAGGTCCTCTCCTGCTCCATTAGCAGCAGCATGGTCCTGTGACCACAGAGAGGCTGGGAAGTCCCCTCCCAAGAGGGGAGACCAGTTAAAGTTACCAGCAACAGTGAGTGCTCAGTTCAATTTATTTCAATTTCAAATATTTATTGACTCTTTACCACATGCCAAGCTCTGTGCGAACAGCAGCCTGAGACTTGACTGAGCAGCATCTTGGTCTGGGAGAAACTCTGAATCCACAGCACAGAAGACCTGTTGGGAAGTGCCTGCCATCCCAGGAGAAAGGATGAAGAAAACGTCTTCTGGAAGTTCACAGAGTGATTCTAGATTGGAAGGTGCCTGGAGATGATAGGATTTGGACTCCACTTGCAGAGAAGAACAGGATACCAGTGGGGGAAGCTGGAACTGGAGCTTAGAAGCAGGGCCTATAAGTACAAGGTGGCATAAGGAATATTGATATTGAATTCATTAAATCCATACATTCTAAAGTTATCAATGGATGGAATAATTACTCATTATATGAAGTGAAAAAGATATCAGGAAGATGAATTCATCCCATATTTTGGAAAGCTATATGAATTTAGATGAAATCACACAGATATGTTGAGTGAAAGATTTCTAATTTTCAAACTGTTTTATTGTTAATATAAAAAGAAAAGTGCCACAAACTGCTCTGCTTGGATAGACTGACTTCTCCACAACAGACACTCAGAGCTGGGGTGTAGACAAGTGAACCCAGCATGTCCCCAACCTCTCCCTGCAGGTCCCCTGAGGCAGCGACCTCTTGTCTAGTCTCCCTTGGGGACCCAGCGCCTGACTCAGGGGCTCAGTCAACACTCCCTGAAATACTACACTAGGGAAGTGGCCTCTTGTGTCCTAGTCAAGATAGTGATTTCCTCTAGAACACACCACCGAAACACTGAATCTCACAGAAATGGGTTTGCTCTGACACCGGGACTGTGATGGTGGCAAGTGTGAGTTGTTGGCTCTTTTACTGACAAAGCCAAGGAGCCCTGCAGCACTCATGCTATTTCTCACAAGGCCACCAGAGGGCGGTGTGCAGCTGCTTATGACAAACCAGCCCCATCCAAACATCCTTTCCAAGTTAGCCTTGTCAGAACATGTCAGAACATGTTTCACAAAGTTAGAGGATTTCTTTAAAGTACATTGATTTGCTTTCTGTCTTTAATCTCATTTGGACCCTAGTGGAAGTCCACTGTAAGTAACAAATATAAGGTGAGCCACTGACAGAAGAAGCCCCAGACACTTATGTGTCCAATCCCCCATTTGTCCACCTCTGTCCAGTACTCTCTCCCTCTCTTCAGTTCAGTTCAGTCGCTCAGTCGTGTCCGACTCTTTGCAACCCTATGAACTACTGCACGCCAGGCCTCCCTGTCCATCACCAACTCCCGGAGTTTACTCAAACTCGAGTCCATTGAGTTTGGTGATGCCATCCAACCATGACTACTGGAAAAAGCACAGCCTTGACTAGGCAGACATTTGTTGGCAAAGTAATGTCTCTATTTTTAATATGCTGTCTAGATTGGTCATAACTCTTCTTCCAAGGAGTAAGCGTCTTTTAATTTCATGGCTGCAGTCACCATCTGCAGTGATTTTGGAGCCCCCCAAAATAAAATCTGGCACTGTTTCCACTGTTTCCCCATCTATTTGCCATGAAGTGATGGGACTGGATGCCATGATCTTCGTTTTCTGAATGTTGAGCTGTAAGCCAACCTTTTCACTCTCCTCTTTCACTTTCATCAAGAGGCTCTTTAGCTCTTCTTCACTTTCTGCCATATATGTGGTGTCATCTGCATATCTGAGGTTATTGATATTTCTCCCAGCATTCCTGATTCCAGCTTGTGATTCATCCAGCCCAGCATTTCTCATGATGTACTCTGCATATAAGTTAAATAAGCAGGGTGACAATATAGAGCCTTTTTGTGCTCCTTTTCCTATTTGGAACCAGTCTGTTGTTCCACATCAAGTTCTAACTGTTGCTTCCTGACCTGCATACAGGATTCTCAAGAGGCAGGTCAGGTGGTCTGGTATTCCCATCTCTCTCCTGACTTGCAAAGAGTCGGACACAACAGTGCAACTGAACAGAACTGAACTGAGTCTGAAGACTGTCTTTACCACTGAACCACCAGGAAAGTCCAATCTATAGGCCTATGGACTATTAATTCCTTGCCTCATCTGTTATTTGCTTTACTTTCTTGAAAGATTTTGTTGAAGAAATCAGCTTGTTAGTACCACTATCTGAATTTTACTCATTTAAGCCTCATGATACTCTTACTTCTCTGTATTTTGCTCTTGTTAAACAAGAGACTTGGGAAGATTCAGATCACACTAGGTTTTTAAAAATTACTCTAGCCCAAGTGCATAAGATTAATAGCAGTTTATAGAACTATCATATCATTTTACACTTCTTTATAACATGGTAATTTACTTCTGTTCCTCTTGCAGGGTATCAGGTCTTTTAGATCATCATTAGAGAAAGATTGACATTCACCAAGCATGCTCACTTCAAAGAAAACACATATGTTTATGTCATCAAGATTAACATTCATCGATCAAGAAAAACAGCACCATAAAGATCGGTTCAGTCATTCAGCTGCTCAGTCATGTCCACCTCTTTGTGACCCCATGGACTGCAGCATGCTAGGTTTCCCTGTCCATCACCAACTCCTGGAGGTGGTCAAACTCATGTCCATCAAGTTGGTGATGCCATCCAACCATCTCATCCTCTGTCGTTCCCTTCTCCTCCTGCCTTCAATCTTTCTCAGCATCAGGGTCTTTTCCAATGAGTCAGTTCTTCACATCAGGTGGCCAAAGTATTGGAGTTTCAACTTCAGCATCAGTCCTTCCAGTGAATATTCAGGACTGATTTCCTTTAGGATAGACAGGCTGGATCTCCTTGCAGTCCAAGGGACTCTCAAGAGTCTTCTCCAACACCACAGCGCAAAAGCATCAATTCTTCACCACTCAGCTTTCCTTATGGCCCAACTCTCACATCCATACATGAATCCTGGAAAAACCATAGCTTTGACTAGACAGACCTTTGTTGGTAAAGCTGTGTCTCTGCCTTTTAATATGCTGTCTAGGTTGTTCATAGCTTTTCTTCCAAGGAGCAAGTGTCTTTTAATTTCATGGCTACAGTCACCCTTTGCAGTGACTTTGGAGTCAAAGGAAATAAGGTCTGTCACTGTTTCCATTGTTTCCCATCTATTTGCCATGAAGTGATGGGACCAGATGCCATGATCTTAGTTTTTTGAGTTTTTTTTTTTTCCCATGTTACTTTATTTATTTATTTTTTCATTTATTTTTATTAGTTGGAGGCTAATTACTTTACAATATTGTAGTGGGTTTTGTCATACATTGACAGGAATCAGCCACGGATTTACATGTATTCCCCATCTCGATCTCCCCTCCCACCTCCCTCTCTACCCGATCCCTCTGGGTCTTCCCAGTGCACCAGCCCCGAGCACTTGTCTCATGCATCCAACCTGGGCTGGTGATCTGTTTCACCATAGATAACATACATGTTTCGATGCTGTTCTCTCGAAACATCCCACCCTCGCCTTCTCCCACAGAGTCCAAAAGTCTGTTCTGTACATCTGTGTCTCTTTTTCTGTTTTGCATATAGGGTTATTATTACCATCTTTCTAAATTCCATATATATGTGTTAGTGTGCTGTAATGTTCTTTATCTTTCTGGCTTCCTTCACTCTGTATAATGGGCTCCAGTTTCATCCATCTCATTAGAACTGATTCAAATGCATTCTTTTTAATGGCTGAGTAATATTCCATGGTGTATATGTACCACAGCTTTCTTATCCATTCGTCTGCTGATGGGCATCTAGGTTGCTTCCTTGTCCTGGCTATTATAAACAGTGCTGCGATGAACATTGGGGTGACCGTGTCTCTTTCAGATCTGGTTTCCTCGGTGTGTATGCCCAGAAGTGGGATTGCTGGGCCATATGGCAGTTCTATTTCCAGTTTTTAAAGAAATCTCCACACTGTTCTCCATAGCGGCTATACTAGTTTGCATTCCCACCAACAGGGTAAGAGGGTTCCCTTTTCTCCACACCCTCTCCAGCATTTATTGCTTGTAGACTTTTGGATAGCAGCCATCCTGACTGGCGTGTAATGGTACCTCACTGTGGTTTTTATTTGCATTTCTCTGATAATGAGTGATGTTGAGCATCTTTTCATTGAATGTTGAGTTTTAAGCCAGCTAGTCATCAGACTAGCTTGATACATTTGTGAATGCAAGCCCTGAAAATAAAAATAACCTCAAGGAAAGTGACTTTGAAGGTCACTGGGATTTAGAATGTTGAGTTTTAAGCCAGCTAGTCATCAGACTAGCTTGATACATTTGTGAATGCAAGCCCTGAAAATAAAAATAACCTCAGGGAAAGTGACTTTGAAGGTCACTGGGATTTAATTACAGAACTTGTACAGGACTGGGGAAACAGGCTCTTGGAGGGCACAAACAAAACCTTGTGCACACCAGGACCCAGGAGAAAGGAACAATGTCTCCACTAGAGACTGAGCCAGACTTGCCTGTGAGTGTTAGGGAGTCTTTGACGGAGGCATGGGTCAGCAGTGGCCTGCCTTGGGGTCAGGGGCACTTGACTGCAACAGGCCTGAGAGGCGTGGCATGCTGGCATAAGTCCTTTTGGAGGAGGTCGCTGTTACCCCTACAATAGTTTGGCTTCAGGTCTAAGTACAGGAAGAGAACACGGGCCCACCCATCAGCAGAAAACTGGATTAAAGACTTACTGAGCATGGCCTTGCCCATAAGCACAAGATGGGCAAAACTTTCCCCCCAGCCAATCAAATCCTTCCCACAGCCTGTCCCTCACATCAGGAAACTTGCACAAGCCTCTTATTCTCATCCATCACAGGGCAGACAGAATCAAAACCACAATCACAGAAAACTAACCAAACTGATCACATGGACGACAATCTAATTTCATTCTAACTCAGTGAAACTATGAGCCATGCCATGTAGGGCCATCCAAGATGAACAGGTCATGGTGGAGAGTTCTGACAAAACGTGGTCCACTGGAGGACAGAATGGCAAACCACTTCATTATTCTTGCCTTGAGAACCCCATGAACAGTATGAAAAAGCAAAAATATATGACACAGAAAGGTGAACCTCTAGGTTGGTAGGTGTCCAATATGCTACTGGAGAAGAGTGGAGAAATAGCTCCAGAAGGAATGAAGAGGCGGAGCCAAAGTGGAAACAATGCCCCTTTGTGGCTGGTGGTGAAAATAAAGTCTAACGCTGTCAAGAATGATATTGCATAGGAACCTGGAATGTTAGGTCCATGAATCAAGGTACATTGGGAGTGATCAAACAGGAGATGGCAAGAGTGAACATCGACATTTTAGGAATCAGTGAACTATTCAGAACTGGAATGGGCGAATTTAATTCAGATACCATTATATCTACTACTGTGGGTGAGAATCTCTTAGAAAAATGGAGCAACGCGCATCGTCAACAAAAGAGTCCAAAATGCAGAACTTGGGTGCAATCTCAAAAATGACAGAATGATCTCCATTCATTTCCAAGGCAAACCATTCAATAACACAGTTATCCAAGTCTATGCCCCAAACACTAATGCCAAAGAAGCTGAAGTTGAACAGCTCTATGAAGACCTACAAGATCCTCTAGAACTAATGCCAAAGAAGGGTGCCCTTTTCATCATAGGTTACTGGAATGCAAAAGTAGAAGTCAAGAAATACCTTGAGTAACAGGCAAGTTTGGCCCCGAAATACAAAATGAAGCAGGATAAAGGCGAACAGAGTTTTGCCAAGAGAACATACTGGTCACAGCAAACTCCATCTACCAACAACACAAGAAATGACTCTAGACATGGACATCACCAGATGATAGATAGTGAAATCAGATTGATTATATTTTTTGCAGCCAAAGATGGAGAAGCTCAATGCAGTCAACAAAAACAAGAACGGGAGCTGACTGTGGCTCAGATCATGAACTCCTTATTGCCAAGTTCAGACTTAACTTGAAGAAAGCAGGGCAAACCACTAGGCCATTCAGGTATGACCTAAATCAAATCCCTTATGATTATACAGTGGAAGTGATAAATAGATTGAAGGGATTAGATCTGATAGAGTGCCTGAAAAACTATGAACAGAGTTTCATGAAAGTGTACAAAGGTGCTGGTCAAAACCACCCCGCAGAAAAAGAAATGCAAAAAGGGAAAATGGTTGTCTGACAAGGCCTGACAAATAGCTGAGAAAAGAAGAGAAGTGAAAGGCAAAGGAGAAAAGGAAAGATATACCATCTTAGAATAGAATTCCAAAGAATAGTAAGGAGAGATAAGAAAGCCTTGCTAAATGATCAGTGCAAGGAAATAGAGGAAAACAATAGAACGGGAAAGATAGAGATCTCTACAAGAAAATTAGAGATACCAAAGGAACATTTTATGTAAAGATGGGCACAATAAAGGACAGAAACAGTATGGACCTAACAGAAGCAGAAGATATTAAGAAGAGGTGGCAAGAATACTTCCAGAAGAACTATACAGAAATGATCTTAATGACCCGGATAACTACGATGGTGTGATCACTCACGTAGAGCCAGACATCCTGGAGGATGAAGTCAAGTGGGTCTTAGGAAGCACCACTATAAACAAAGCCAGTGGAGGTGATGGGATTCCAGCCGAGCTATTTCAAATCATAAAAACTGATGCTGTCAAAGTGCTGTAGTCAATATGCCAGCAAATTTGGAAAACTCAGCAGTGGCCACAGGACTGGGAAAGGTCAGTTATCATTCCAATCCCAAAGAAAGGCAATGTCAAAGAATCTTCAAAGTACCACACAATTGCACTCATTTCACAGGCTAGCAAAATTACACTCCAAATCCTTCAAGCTATGCTTTAGCAGTATGTGAACTGAGAACTTTCAGTTGTTTAAGCTGGATTTAGAAAAGACAGAGGAACCAGAGATCAAATTGCCAATATCCATTGGAACTTTGAAAAAGCAAGAGAATTCCAGAAAAACATCTACTTCTGCTTTATTGACTATGCCAATGCCTTTGACTGTGTGGATTACAACAAGCTGTAAAAATTCCTAAAGAGATGGGAATACCAGACCACCTGACCTGCCTCCTGGCAAATCTGTACGCAGGTCAAGAAGCAACAGTTAGAACTGGATATGGAACAACTGACTGGTTCCAAATTGGGAAAGGAGTATGTCAAGGCTGTATATTGTGACTCTGTTTATTTAACTTATGTGCAGAATACCTCATGTGAAATACCTGGCTAGATGAAGCACAAGCTGGAATCAAGATTGCTGGGAGAAACCTCAGATAGGCAGATGACACCACCCTAAAGGCAGAAAGCGAAGAGGAACTAAAGAGCATCTTGAGGAAGGTGAAAAAGTAGAGTGAAGAAGCTGGCTTAAAACTCAGCGTTCAGAAAACTCAGATCATGTCATCCGGGTCTATCACTTCATGGCAAATAGATGGGAAAATAATGGAAACAGTCAGAGACTTTATTTTTCAGGGTCTCCAAAATCACGACAGATGGTGACTGCAGCCATGAAATTAAAAGACGCTTGCTCCTTGGAAGGAAAGTTACGACCAACCTAGACAGCATATTAAAAAGCAGAGTCACTACTTTGCCAACAAAGGGACATCTAGTCAAAGCTACGGTTTTTCCAGGATTCATGTATGGATGTGAGAATTGGACTATAAAGAAAGCTGAGTTTGAAAAATTGATGCTTTTGAACTGTGGTGTTGGAGAAGACTCTTGAGAGTCCCTTGGACAGCAAGGACATCAAACCAGCCAATCTTAAAGGAAATCAACCCCGAATTTTTACTGGAAAGACTGATGTTGAAGGTGAAGCTTCAATACTTTGACCAGTTGATTTGAAGAACGAACTCATTGGAAAAGCCCCTGCTGCTGGGAAAGATTGAAGGCAGGAGTTGAAGAGGATGACAGAGGATGAGATGGTTGGGTGGCATCACTGACTCAATGGACATGAGTTTGAACAAACTTCAGGCAATAGTGAGGGAGAGGGAAGCCTGGCGTGCTGCCGTCTATGGGGTAACAAAGAGTCGGACAACGACAAGAGGGTTATCACCAATAAGCTAGGCGTATGATTTTGGCCATGTCATTTAATTCCTCTCATTTGTGAATAAAGAGATACAAGTAGACATTTTTAGTGTGATTGTCATGATCAGTATTGAATATTTATAGTAGGTTGAAAGGTAGATGAAGACTATGACAAATAGACTGATAGGTAGATAGATGGACAGATGAATAGCAGTGGCAAATGTTGGAACTGAATTCAGATTTGTCTGACATTGTGATGAAACTAGTAGAACGTCTCTTAATGATACTTATAAACTGAAGTTACCTGTGATTCAAGACAGAAAGGGCAATTTGTTGCTTGCAGTCTGCATTGTAAAGCTGCCACCAGTATTCACAAACACTTTCAGTTTATATTTAAACATTTCTCCCAGGAAACTGTCAAAGAAGATCATATTAGAGTATTTTGTCCATTTAATATAAATGTATAATAGCTTTAAGGTGGTAGGTCAGAAATGAAAGAGGATGATCAATGTTTAATCATTACAAACTTAAGTCATTGCCCTTTAAACTTCCAGTCACACAGACCAAGTAAAGCAGAGGACTCCTACAGTTTTGCATCTGGTGCTTTCTCTTTATTCATGTTTATCCTAACTGTACAACACTTTATGTGGAATTACTGAAATGATAGCTTATTGTGACATTTCACGTGCACATTTTCCTGGAGACAGAATGAATGATAGAACAAAATGAGGATGAAAAACACAAATGAAAGGTGATAAAAACAGCAACAATAAACTGTCTTTTTAGGGACCTTTAGAAGTTTGAACATCATCTGAGAACAATAATTATTCTCAGTGTGCCTTCAAACTTCCAAATTTCTTTGTTCTTCTGAAAGGAACTTAGTTAACATTAGTTTTGTTGTTCAGTTGCTCAGTCCTGTTCAACTCTGCAACGCCATGCACTGCAGCATGCCAGGCGTCCCTGTCCTTCACCATCTCCAGGAGCTTGCTGAAACTCATGTCCATTGAATCAGTTTTGCTATCCAATCATCTCATCTTCAGTTTTCCCCTTCTCCTCCTGCCTTCAACCTTTCCCAGCAGCAGGGTCTTTTCTAATAAGTTGGCTCTTTGCATCAGGTGGCCAAAGAAATGGAACTTCAGTTTCGGCATTAGTCCTTCTAATGAATATTCAGGACTGATTTCCTTTAGGATAGACTGGTTTGATCTCCATGCAGTCCTAGGGACTCTCAAGAGTCTTCTCCAACACCACAGGTCAAAAGCATTATTCCTTTGTTGCTCAGCTTTCTTTATAATGCAACTCTCACATCCATACATGACTACTGGAAAAACCATAGCTTTGACTAGACGGATCTTTGTTGGCAAAGTAATGCCTCTGCTTTTTAATATGCTGTCTAGGTTGGTCATGGCTTTTCTTCCAAGGAGCAAGCATCTTCTAATTTCATGGCTTCAGTCACCATCTGCAGAGATTTTGGAGCCCAAGAAAATAAAGTCTCTCACTGTTTCCACTGTTTTCCCATCTATTTGCCATGAAGTGATGACCAGATGCCATGATCTTAGTTTTCTGAATGTTGAGTTTTAAGCCAACTTTTTCACTCTCCCTTTTCACCTTCCTCAAGAGGCTTTTTAGTTCTTCGATTTCTGCCATAAGGGTGGTGTCATCTGCATATCTGAGGTTATTGATATTTCTCCTGGCAATCTTGATTCCAGCTTGTGCTTCATCCAGCCTGGCATTTCACATGATGTACTCTGCATATAAGTTAAATAAGCAGGGTAGCAATATATAGCCTTGACGTACTCCTTTCCCAATTTGGAACTAGTCTGTTGTTCCATGTCCAGTTCTAACTGTTGCTTCTTCACCTGCATATAGGTTTTGCAGGAGGTAGGTCAGGTGGTCTGGTATTCCCATCTCTTGAAGAATATTCCTCAGTTTGTTGTGATCTACACAGTCAAAGGGTTTAGTGTAGTCAATGAAGCAGATGTTTTTCTTGAACGCTCTTGCTTTTTCTATCCAGTGGATATTGGCAATTTGATCTCTGATTCCTCTGCCTTTTCTAAATCCAGCTGGAACATCTAGAAGTTCTTGGTTCACATACTGTTGAAGCCTAGCTTGGAGAATTTTGAGCATAATCTTGACAGTGTGTGAAATGAGTGCAATTTTGCGGTAGTTTGAAGATTCTTTGGCATTGCCCTTCTTTGGGACTGGAATGAAAATGGACTTTTTCCAGTCCTATGGCCACTGCCGAGTTTTCCAAATTTGCCAGCATACGGAGTGCAACACTTTAACGGCATCATCTTTTAAGATTTGAAATAGCTCAGCTGGAATTCCATCTCCTCCACTAGTTTTGTTCATAATGATGCTTCCTGAGGCCCACTTGACATCACCCTCCAGGATGTCTGGCTCTAAGTCAGTGATCACACCGTCGTGGTTAGATGAATCTTTAAGATCTGTTTTGTAGAGTTCTTCAGTATATTCTCGACACTTCTTAATAATCTTCTCATTAATGTTATTAATGAGATTTAATATTAATGAATCTTACACTATTTTCTAGAATTCTTTTGTGTCAATCTGAATGGCAGCTTTCTCATTTTGAGATATAACATTTTAATGACATATATGCTCTAACCATTTTGAATGCTTCCTTCAGAAATGTTGCATTTGCAATTCTTTCCCTTAGAACAATCTTTCTGGATTACCTGGTATCTAGTGTCTTACCATCATTTGAGACTTTATTGACTGCTAGTACTTAATACAGGTTGCTCTCCTGTTTCCCTGGTTTGCTATTTCAAAGTATCAAAAACTATCGATACTTAAAAAAAAAAAACACAAAACTGGTGTGAATATTGGCCTTTCAAGTTTTTCATGCTTAAGCAAAATTCAGAAAATGGTGTTCTAATTTTAATATATGCCTTGCACAAATATTGCTCTGTTGTTTTCCCTACTGTAAAAATGAGCTGCTTCTTTGAGGAAAATAATAGGCTTGTGGTCATATCTCAAAATGCTAATAAAGGTCATTTTTCTTAAAAAGAACTATCTTCTATGATGACACGGGAAGTAATCAACAAGCATTTCTGCTACGTTCCAAAGTCCTATGTCCCAAGGAAAATCATTTGTATGAGCTGAACTACCCTCTTTTTCATGGAATGCAAGTTTTATTTGAAAGAAGGAATGACACTGGAAGATCTATAAAACTTAGTGAAACAATGAATTACTTGTTAAAAATCTTACATTAGTACAAGTGATATCCAGTGGGCAAAATAGGCTGATGGATTTTAATGTAACAGAATAGGAAATAGTGATATTGTTTCAGGTCCACTGAGAAAATAACTTTTAAGAAACTATTACTTGCCTAGTTTTAGCTTTGTATCAAAGATAAACATCCACAAATAACAGGAAAGGTTATTAAAAATATTACTCCTACATTGTATGGTCCTTTTTATTTTCATAGATTTCAATCAAAATAACGGATTCAATGCAAAAGCTAACATAGAATCCAGTGAGACAGACAAGGAAAAGACTTGCCAAAATATAAATGAAAAACTTCCACTGTTCCCACTATAGAGTTTGGAGAAATAGTATTTGGGGAAATAGTTATTTTCATATAAAAATCATGGGTTATTAACATTATTCTATATAAGTTAGTTAAATTTTTTTAAACTGTTATTTCTACTACGGAAAATATCAATAGAAGTAACCACATAAAATTATCCTTGGGGTCCTCACTAATTTGTAGGACTGTATAAATATCCTGACCAAAATGTTCTGAAAATATCTGACTACACAGTCGCTGGGCCAGGACTCAGGGACAGTGTGACTGCAGAGTTCTCGGAGCAAGAGAGGAGGGATCAGGGCAAAGTCCCAGGTACCGGATGTGGTTCTCAGGATCTCAGCGTCTCAGAGTCAAGGGCCTCGTTTGGGGCGGGGGCTGTCTGTGTTGGGATCCCTAGTCTCCTCGAGTTTCACTTTCTCTTCGCAAACTGTGTTGTGCCTTTCTGCCCGGACACTCGTGTCGCGGCCCTAGTTCTCACTCCCATTGGGTGTCTGGTTTCTAGAAGCCAATCAGCGGCCCCGCGGTTCCAGGTATAAAGTCTCCACCGGTACCCCACCCCCACAACCACCCTCCGCCGGGACTCAGCTTCTCCCCAGACCCAGAGGATACGGAGACCCGGAGGATACCGGTCATGGGGCCGCGAGCCCTCCTGCTGCTCTCGGGGGTTCTGGTCCTGAACGAGACCTGGGCCGGTGAGTGCGGGTCGGAAGGGAAAGGCCTCTGCGGGGAGGGGCGAGGGGACCGCCCGTGGATGGGGGGGAGAGGGGCAGGACCCCCAGAGAAGGAGCCACCCCGCCGCCCTCGCTAGACCCGTCCTGGCCCACCTGGTCCCGCCCTGTCCCTCCCCTGCTCCCCGCCCCCTTTTCTCTCCCCCAAGAAGTCCCGGTCCTTCTCCGACCTTGTCGGGCTCACTTGCCCCTACCCCCCTCCCACTCCCGGCCCCATCACCTCTGACTCGGGACCCGCGCCAGGAGGAATGTCGGGCCGGGTCTCACCCCTCCCCGCCCCCAGGCTCCCACTCCCTGAACTATTTCTGCACCGCCGTGTCCCGGCCCGGCCTCGGGGAGCCCCGTTTCTTTGCCGTCGGCTACGTGGACGACACGCAGTTCGCGCGGTTCGACAGCGACGCCCCGAATCCGAGAGTGGAGCCGCGAGCGCCGTGGATAGAGCAGGAGGGGCCGGAATACTGGAAAGAGATTACACAAGATGCCGAGGAAACTCAACGGGGAATGCGATCAGGCTTGAACACCTTGCGCGGCTACTACAAGCAGAGCGAGGCCGGTGAGCTACGCGGGCCCGGGTCCATGTCACGACGCCCATCCCCAGGGACTGGGTAGGGTTGCCTCGAGTCTCTGGGTCCGAGGGTCACCCCGACACTGCGGGATCCTCACCGCCCTCCTCGGGAGGAGCCAGGGGCGGAGATGGGGACGGGGACTTGACCCGGTTCCATTTTCAGTTCGGGTTTAATCACCGCTGGTGATCGGGGCGGGTCAGAGTCTCATAGCTACCAGTTTCGGTTTGGCTGCGACGTGGGACCGGACGGGCGCCTCCTCCGCGGGTTCTGGCAGACCGCTTACGATGGCAGAGATTACATCGCCCTGAACGAAGACCTGCGCTCCTGGACCGCGGCGGACGCGGTGGCTCAGATCACCAAGCGCAAGTGGGAAATCTACGGTGAGGCAGAGCGCCAACGGAACTACATGGAGGTCAAGTGCGTGCGGTGGCTCCTCAGCCACCTGGAGAACGGGAAGGACACGCTGCTGCGCGCAGGTATGAGGGGCACCGGGCCTCCCTGATCTCCTCTCAGCTGGAGCCGGCTTTCCACGAGGAGAGGAAAATGGGGTCCTTCTGGGAACACCGCCCCAACTTCTTGTCTGGAGATGGGGGAATGCCCCTAGGTTTTCATATTCTGTAGAAGACAGTGACACACCAGTGGCCCCACTTCTCTGAAGGACAGTTAAAGCATTCAGTGTTTTTGGAGAAGCAGAAAAGCATCCCTGAAATAACTGGTCAGTGGTGCCCTTTGACCCTGACTGCCATCTTGTGAACCATGACTTTCTCTCTCAAGGCCTGTTCTCACCCTGAGAACATCTTAAGGAGACCAGACTTCAGCTTTTCTGAGATATTCAGCCTCCACCCAAATCAGGACCATTAATTACTCTGTATTTTCCCCTTACATGGAGTCTCCTATGTTGGCACTCACCCTGACTCCAGAACTTTCCAAGAACTAGGAGTTTTTCCCAGTCCCCGGAGTCCGGGCTGGTGTCTGGTGTTTGTGCTCCTTCTTTTCAAACCCATGATCTCGTCCATTCTCAGCATGGTCACATGGTACTAGCTTCAGTGGCCCATTAAATGTGAATTTTCTGATTCTTCCTCTTCAGACCCTCCACAGACACGTGTGACCCGTCACCGCATCTCTGATCATGAGGTCACCCTGAGGTGCTGGGCCCTGGCCTTCTACCCTGAGGAGATCTCACTGACCTGGCAGCGTGACGGGGAGGACCAAACTCAGGACTTGGAGCTTGTGGAGACCAGGCCTTCAGGGGATGGAACCTTCCAGAAGTGGGCAGCCCTGGTGGTGCCTTCTGGAGAGGAGCAGAGATACACTTGCCATGTGCAGCACGAGGGGCTACAGGAGCCCCTCACCCTGAGATGGGGTAAGGAGGGGGTCAGAGCTTCCTCTCAGATAAAGCAGGAGCCTTTCTGGACACGTTCAGCAAGATCAGGACTGAAGCCTGAAGTCTGGGCCCCTTCCCTTTCTTTCACAGAACCTCCTCAGCCCTCCATCCCCATCATGGGCATCATTGTTGGCCTGGTTCTCCTGTTTGCTGTGGTGACTGGAGCTGTGATTTGGAGGAAGAAGCGCTCAGGTAGAGAAAGGAGGGAGGGATCTGAGTTTTCTTGTCTCACTGGGCAGGTTTCTGGTCCAGGTGGAAGTTTGCCTGCCTCGTTACTGTCAAGTAGTCTCCACACACACGTGGAATCTGAGCTGATGCTAAGACTGACCCTTTTGTGAAGTACATGTGAAAATGAGAGACAAATTTTTCATCTTCATAATTCCAGTTGGGGGCCTGTTTCTCAGCATTTGAAGGTCAGAAGGGAATGTCCCTGCTGAGGACAGACCTCCAGGAGGGCAGGTGGTCCAGTCCCCCCACTTCTCCTTCCTTCATGTTCCTGAACCTGTCCTAGATTTTTGGTCACAGTTTTGAGAAGTTCTTTGTCATCCAGGACTAGGGAGTTCCTCTAGAGTCTCATGACTCAGTCTGCTCCCTGGTCTCTCATGTGATACTTTCCTCTCACAGGTGAAAACGGAGGGGGCTACACCCAGACTGCAAGTAAGTACAGAGGGTGTGTGATTCCTGAGACCCTTGTGAGGGTGCAGACAGGAGGCCATGGGGGACTCACCCTCCTCAAAGTGCTTTCTCTAGTTTCTCTCCTGTGGGTTCTGACCACATCCTGGTCTTGTTCTCCTCCAGGCAGTGACGGTGCCCAGGGCTCTGATGTGTCTCTCACGGTTCCTAAAGGTGAGACCAGGAGAGTCTAGATTGGGAGAGGAGTTGGAGCAGAGGGGACACACTGGGTGGTGGGGATCTTTGAGTGGGACATGTGAGCATGTGGGGTCTGTGGAGAATGTGAGCCCTACATGACCGACCTGAACTGGTTCCTGATTCTTTTCTCTCACAGTGTGAGACAGCTGCCTGTGGGGACTGAGTGATGCTCGGTCCTGCTTTGTGACGTCAGATCCCAGGACCCCTCTTTCTGCAGCTGCATCTGAGTGTGTCTGTGCTCCGATCAGCATAACAAGAAGAGGTGGGGAGACTGCTGACCTCTTCCAATCCAAACTCCTGGATTTATAAAGCAGTGCCTGATAGTCACCACAGGTTAGAATATGCGACCTGTCAGCCTGGGATCTTTTCTGAAGAGAAAATACCATTATGTGTAGAGTGCAGACTGGTCTCTGTGGGAGGGAGGGGTGATCAGCTCTTGTGGGGAAAGTACAGGCAGCACTGATGACAGTGTGAATGGATGTTGTGCTGTAGCTGCCACAAGAGAGCAAGTGGCCTGAGTTCACATTAATGAAGATGGAATACAGAGGCGTGTACACTGATCATTCCTTCATCTGATATTTGTTGTGTGCCAGGTGATGCTCTATTTTTGCATCTGTGAAACCTCAGTAAACTAAAAACAGACACACTTTGTTGGCCCCGTGCCCTATGTTCTGATGAGTGGGAGCAGAGTGAGCCTAATAAGTGAGGAAAGTGTCTGCCTAAGGATTGGCAAGTTCTTTGATGAAGGTGACCGAGAATATAAGTGCATGGGTACAAGGAATGTGGCTGTTTTACTAGAGTGGTCAGTGTAGGCCTCGTTGAGGAGATGATATTGGAGTAAAGATGTGAAGGACATGAAAGAATGTCCACAAGGATGTCTGGGGGAAGTTCTCTCCAGGCAGAGGAGCCTCTAGTGCAAATGCAGGAGGGCAGGAGAGTGTCTGTGTTCAAGGAAGAGCCAGGAGGCAGGTGTGGCTGGAGGAACGAGGAATTGAGATGAGATCCAGTGTCTGGCCAGATCATGTGGGCCTCCAGCATATTGGAAGGTGTCTGATGTCTGTGAAAGATGTGGACTCATAAGATGGTTTGAATAGAAGATGACCTGGTGTGACTGCTTACTAGAAGTGTCAGTCTAACTGCTGTGCAGAATCAGGAGGTGAAGGGTGAGTGATGCAGTAGAGGAGCCTGTAGGATTAGTGTTGGGATCCAGGGTGGGGATGCTGGTGCTCTCTGCACCCTCATTAAATCTAGACAGTCGGGAGTAGAGCCTGAGAATCTGCATTTGTAATAAGGTTGGTGCTGATGCTGCTGGTCTCCAGATCACACTTTTAGTAGCAAGAATGTGCATAGACCAGGATTCCCAAATGCTGTGTATCAGCCTCACACACAGAGGTTGTTAAATGGGCGGTCCCTTGGTCTTCTCCTAATACTTGGCTTAAGAAGGTGGTTCTGGGGAGAGACTGAGCATTTCGTAAGAAGCCCCACAAGCAATTCTGATGATCTGCCAGTTTGGGGACCACTAAGGTATATGAGAGCAAGTGGCCAGAGTGGGTCTTAAATCCACATATAAAGCGTTTTTTTCTTCAAAAAGAAAAGGGAATACCTATATTGTCAATTATGAGGTGTGATGTTGAGAAATAATGTAGTTCTTACTCCACCTGAAGACTTAGGCAGTGGTTCAAAGTTCAGCGTGAAAAATCCTTGCTCTCTGAAACCATTCTCCAGGTTGAGTTCTCCTCACTCATCCTTGGAGCTAACCATGGGATCCAAAGTTAGACAAACAGTACTATATATATATGGCTCCACCGGAACAGGACCCACAGTGTCCACTCCAGGCCAGATACCACAAAGGAACTTTCGCCCCCGCTGGGGCACAGTGTCACTGTTCACACAGTGAGCCCCTCGTGCTGGACGTGGACCCCGCGCTGAGGACGGCTATCACTGAGGCTCCTGACAACTGGGTGTGGTGTGACTCCCACTCTCGACACCCTTGTCAGATGCATCCTGCATAGTTTCAGCTTCTCTGTGTCACAATGGCCTGAGTAGAGTCTGACATGTGGTCACCTGAGTGCTGGGACCTCAGCTTCATGCTGTGTGCTCTAGCAAGAATATTTGGGAAAGTGGGTTTTCTTCTTTAATGGAGGAAGGTGGTCTCTGCCTCCTACCAAGACTCTTTCAGTTGGGAATTCTCCTAATCTGGAAATGCTCCTAATCAGGTGAAGGGGAGAGAGGGATGGACAAGAATGTCAAATTTCAATTGTTAGAGCAAAGATCTGGAACTGGAACTTAATCTGGTACAATGCAGGCACTCGGATTTGGCTGAAAGAACAAGTGACTAATAATGACATCCAGGGTAGAGATCTGCTTGCTTACTTGTTTGTTTTGTTTTCATTGGAGTGTAATTGATGTACAATGCTGTGTCACTTTCTGCTGGACAATAAAGTGAATCAGGTCTCTATATATCCAGTCTTTTAAATTCTTTCCCCATTTACACCATTAGAGAGTGCTGGGTAGAGTTCCCTGTGCTATGCAGTATCCACAGCACTTTAAAATGCTGCCCAGATGGTGGTGGAGGGAGATCCTAGGAGGATGGCTCTGCTCCAGATGCAGAAGAATCCTGACCAGGTGGGAGCATGTCAGAAGGGTTCAGGACGACATTTCCAAAAAAGGAAAAACTGATGGAATATCCAAAGTATCCACACTTATTGATAGAGTCATGCAAACAGAGCAGTCATTAGAGCTGAATTCATGAGAGCTTCATAGAACATACTCAGCAAAAACAGAGCCTCATCAAGAGGCTCTTTAGTTCTTCTTCACTTTCTGCCATTAAAGTGGTATCATCTCCTTATCTGAGGTTGTTGATATTTATTTCTCCTGGCAATCTTCATTCCAACTTCTGATTCATCCAGCCTTGCATTTTGCCTGATGTATTTTGCATATAAGTTAAATAAGCAGGGTGACAATGTACAGCCTTATTATACTCCTTTCCCAATTTTAAACCAGTCCGAAGTTCCGAGTATGGTTCTACCTGTCGCTTCTTGACCTGCATGCAGGTTTTCAGGAGACAAGTAAGGTGGTCTGGTATTCCCATCTCTTTAAGACTATTCTGCAGTTTGTTGTGATCCACACAGTCAAAGCCTTTAGCATAGTCAATAAAGCAGAAGTAGATGTTTTTGTGGAATTCCTTGCTTTCCCTGTGATCCAACAAATGCTGTCAATATGATCTCTGCTTCCTCTGCCTTCTCTAAACCCAGCTTGTACATCTGGAAGCTCTCAGTTCACATACTGCTGACGCCTAGCTTGAGGAATGTTGAGCATGATTGTGCTAGCATGTGAAATGAGTACAATTGTACGGTAGTTTAAATATTCTTTGGCATTTCCCTTCTTAGGGATTGGAATGAAAACTGACCTTTTCCAGTCCTTTGGTTCGCTTCATTTCCTCATATATAGAAAAGCATTAAATCCTTTCACTGTGAGATCACCTCCTTGTGAGTAGCAGAAAACCTTTGGAAGATAAGCTTGATTGCACTGAACTCCCCCCTTCACCAAAATCATATATACTGACCTTCCCTCCCTACCTCTGTGGAGCTGTTTCTCAGAGCTATCTGAGGTGCTGTCTCCCAGGCTGCAGTCCTCATTTTGCCCCAAAGAAAACTTAACTCACAAGTCTTCAGTTGAGCATCTTTTTAGTTGACAAGTGTATTAGTCATAGAAAAGAAAAACCTGAATGAACTAAGTGTGATCAATATATAAATAAAGTGGGAAACTGAAGGAATAGGAAGAGTGAAAGAAAGCAATGACTGTTAACTATTGCATCAGCCCCTGTGTGATGCGACAGACAGTGCTGTGACAGAAAAATCAAGCAGAGTTCTAATAAGGCATCGTGTTTAGAGACTTGGAAATAAAAGCCAAAAGAATCAGCTAAAAATTATTCAAAGTGGTCACATGGTTAAGCAGAAATTGAGAAGAATCAGGATTATAAGAGTCTGTATCATGAGAAATCATGCACAGATATTTGACTTCTTAATGTACAGCCAGTTGCGCCTTTGATTAAATAATCACACAAGAAAATGAATGAGGATGCTTAATGAAAGCTGAGTACAACAAATGACACTTGAGAGTTTACTAAAATGCTAGAATACTCTAATGGAAACATGCATGCACAACTGCGTGAATGACATTAACCTTGAATAAAACCATAAAAGAATATATCATCCCATTCGGATAAACAGATATGGAATGAGTTCTCTATTCCCATTACCTTACTGTGCATCATGTGCACCAGGCAGGGAGGGAACAGGACCTGACCTGGGAGAACCCTTTGTCTCCCTCTTGCTTCTAGTCCCGTCCTGCTGCAGAAAGTGCTCCAGTCATCTGTCTCGGGTCTGTGGGAGGTGCCCCTTAGAACACCCTGCCACAAATGCTTTACCTGGATGGTGCTAAGGTGGTCCTGACCAAGGAGAGCACCGCTCACCTGTGTGCCCCCAGACCAGAAGTCAGGAACGACTGAGGGTCTGATGGAGAAGTCTCACCTCCCGTCTGCCCTGTGGAAATCAGCCTGAGCTCATGGAGGGAGATGCTGCTGCTTGACTGATGCCTCCACGTTCTGGGCTCCTTTACTCTCTCGGTTCAGGACACTCATCCCCAACCGTCACGGCTCCCTAGAAGCAGACTGACCCTTATTCCTCCTAATCAGAAGCCCCCACGCCCTGTCCTGTCCCCTCCCCCGACATCGCCCTTCAGCTCAGCTTCATCACATGAGGGTGATAACTGCTCAGGGGAGATTCCCCCCAGGGTCAGCCACTGAGCACTGGCCCCAGGTGTCCCGCTGCATTATCCCCCAGCCCTTTATGCTGAACCTGTCAGACAATGGGAGCTGGGGGGAGAGAGAGGTGGGGGATTATTAGAGCCTCCTCAAGGCTGAGGTAAAACTCTCCTTTTCCCCAGAATCTTACACACTGTCCCTTCCCAATACGTGAACCAAAATGCAATCCAGATGTGTATATTTAAAGAGCAGTTAAAACTTGTAATATGAAATAATACAGATGTTGCAGGCATGAAGTAACATATATGCATATATGACTGTGACAAGGGTGAAGGGAACCTTAGATTTCCAGAAATCTGCTAGTAGTCATCTCAGGAGAAGCCACCATAAGGAAACTGGCAGATAAAGCTTATTGGTAATAATTTCTTGTGCATGTGCTTCATTATAATATAAAAAGCAAAAGTAATATTAGTACTAGTGTGGTGCAGCTGCAACCATCTCAAATATATTAACACTTTTAATCATCCCAATCATGACTGGAAAGAAACACTAGTTTTTTCATTTCATAGATGAGGAAATGGAGACCTCAAGAAGGAATGTGTTATATTTTACATCAACTAACTTCAAAAATAATAATAAAAAATACATCTATATGGAATCTAGAAAAATGGTACTGATGAACCTATTTACAGGGCAGGAATAGAGATGCAGATGTGGAGAATGGCCTTTGGGACACAGTGAAGGAAGGCGAGGGTGGGATGAATTGAGAGAGTAGCATTGAAATATATCCATTACCATGTGTAAAATAAAAGCTAGTGGGAAGTTTTGGTATAACATGGGAAGCTCAACCTGGTGCTCAGTGACCTAGAGGGGTGGGATGGGGAAGGTGGAAGGAAGTTCCAGAGGGAGGAGTTACATGTATACTTATGGCTGATTCACACTGCTGTGTGGCAGAAACCAATACAACACTGTAATGCAAGTATTCTCCAGTTAAAAATAAAAATAATTTAAAATAATATGATAAATAACAGAACACACATAAAAGAAAAAGTGCTATTAAGACCAGAACTCGGAATTGAATTCAGGCCTCCTGGCTGCAAATTCTAAGCTTCCCCTGTTAGACTGATGGAGCAGGGATCTGACACGAGGATTGAAATTCTGGGTGTGTGAGGCCATTATTATCAGTTGGCTTCATCTGGATTTGATCCAGGTCTTGTAGGCTAATAGGCTCTGGGGAAAAAGAAAAACCAATCAATAAGTGACCAACTGGTTGCAGAATATTGCTTTTTATTCCCTCAGAGATTCTCTTTCAGTTGCTCCAACATCAGATTTGACCATCCTCTGACATGATGCACAGACCCCAGCCTTCATTCTCAGGTGATGACTTGTGTTCACTCACCTGCCTCACCTGATGCTACAGGAACCCCACCCAGAGGGTCTCTCGCTCCTGAGGACTGGGGAGAGGTAGAGCGCACCACTCCCCCTGCTTTCTCCCAGGCTCCTGCCTGCTTTCATCAACGGGTGCTCTTTGTTCAGACCAGTCTCCAGCGTTTGGCTGTGACATCACTGCACATTTCTCAGATTTAGTGGGAAGTCTTCACCTGACCCGTCAAGAGCTTGGTCTCATCGATAAAGTAGTTTGGCTCCTCCATCAACCACACAAGACTCTGCCCTTCCGCCTTGCTGTTCTGGAGGATGAAAGTTCCTGATGAAAGTGTCCATCCTCAAACCAGAGGCAGTAAGTGCAGGGACTCCTGACCTGGTTCAGACGCAGCCGTGCAGAAATACTGCAGAGCTTGGTCCTGAGGTCAGAACCAGTGGATCGAAAGTAAACCCTACTATTTATGAGGAATGATCCCTTCCCAGTGTGTGAGAAATGTTGTGTTGTGTGTGTGAAACAGAGAGAGAGATTTATTTTAAAACTTGACTCATGAGTCCAGGGGTCTTGTGTGTGTAGGGCTGACAAGCAGGCTGGAGACTCAGGGAAGGATTGATGTTACAGACAGAGTCCAAAGGTGGTCTGGACAATAATGTGGCTGGCCTGACTCTGATTTAGGAAAATCGTGAGTTTATCATTACCCTCATATTGCACAACTTTTAAAAAGCCTGTGTATTTGGCTTTTCCTTTGTTCTTATTGTTAGTGTGCTGCTATTTTTGTGGAAAGAATAGTTGTGCAATGTTCTGACTTCTGTAAATTCATGAACTTACAGTAGGGAGTTCCCTGAAGGTTCAGTGGTTAAGACTGCACTTCCAATGCAGGGTTGCAGAACTAGAATCAGTGGAGGTGGGGGAACCTGGATCCCACAAGCTGAAGGGCATGCATGCCAAAAAAAAAAAAGAAAAAAGAAAAACAAATTTTTTTTAAAAGAACCTACAATAGATTACTAAGAATAAATAAATTCTTAGTCACACTGGAAGAGAATGGAGACGGTACTATTATCATATTAGGTAGTGAGACTGCGGGTGAATTCTTTTCCATTTAAAAAATTATTTGCTGATGTTGTTGATATGTGGTGTGCAATCAGAAAAAAATGAAAGAAGAAAAAGAGCTGATTTTGGCTGTCATGGTGCAAAAAAAAGAAGAAAAGAAAACAAAAATGTACATGTACTATCCAATTTATTCCATTTATAACTCTGAAGTCAGTCAGCTATAATCACAGCGTAACTATCAAGTGTTTGGAATGAGACTCAGAAGTGCCCAGCCCAGGGTCACACAGCGGGTGGAAGCCAGGTCCTGAGACAACCAGCCCAGTGTTCCATTGATAGGCAGCTTCAGAGAGGAAGGGGGCTTCAGAGACCATGGGATTGATCCTCTCACAACAGCACCCTTCTGTATACAACATCCAGAGGGAACAGTTGAACTCCTTTAGTGATGGAGAATTCAGCTGCTACCAAAGAAGCTGATTCCTGTGTAATTGTAATTGCTAATAAAAACAAAACTTTATGATGAACCCAATTCTGTCTCTCTAATGCTTCTACAGAAATGACCAATTTTTGAATTCTAGGGTCAGACAGAATTTTTAAGCCTTCAGATAACACTCTTCAAATATTTGAAGAGTCTATTCTTAAGTGAATTATATCTCATCAGGAAAAAAAAAAGGCTATTATTAGTGGGAAGGTTGGTCCAAATATTTCAGCCAGTCAATACTATAAACATGAAGTTCTCCCTAATGACACATTGCGTGCCTGCGTGCTAAGTCACACAGTCGTGTCCGACTCTTTGCAACCCCCTAGACTGTAGCCTCCAGGCTCCTCTGTCCATGGGCTTCTCCAGGCGAGAATACTTGAGTGAATTGCCTTGCCCTCCTCCAGGGGATCTTCCCAATTCAGAGATCAAACCCGTATCTCAACGCCTCCTGCATTGGCCTGCGAGTTCTTTACCACTAGCGCCACCTGGGAAGCCCAATGACTGAGGAAGTTTATTAATTCTTTAACTGAAATGATATTTATTTAGCACATGCTCTCAGCCAGGCCCTGGGGATGCATAGGTGAAAGTGAAAGTCGCTCAGTTGTGTCTGATTCTTTGCAACCCCATGGACTGTATAGTCCATGGAATTCTCCAGGACAGACTATTGAGTGGGTAGCCTTTCCCTTCTCCAGGGGATCTTCCCAACCCAGAGATCGAACCCAGGTCTCCCGCATTGCAGGCAGATTCTTTACCAACTGAGCCACAAGGGAAGCCCAAGAACATGCCCTGTGTGTTTCGATGCTACATAGTCCAGCTGGAAAATAAACATTTGGAATAGAAACCAAGGGCGCCACTCTAGTCTGGGAGCAGCTCAGGACGTCCTTCCTGTGGAGGGGACATTTGAAATAAGCCTTGAGGATAAACAGGAGTTGACGGGGCAGCTGTGGTCTATATAGAGGAAAACGGCTGATAAGGAGTCGTGTGTGTATATTGGACGGTGTCCCTGGAGACAAGGTGACCAAGTCCCTGGAGACTGGAGAGTGGGGGCTCCACCTGGGCAGTCTGGACCCCAGTATCCACCCCCCACCCTCTTAGCTGTGTTACTCCAAACAACTTATTTTCCCCCTGTGCTCATCCGCATCTGCAAAATGGGTGACGTTTTCGGGATGTGGTGAGGGTTGGTTGAGTTGATATGGGACGTGCTCAGGACAGTGCCTGGCAGATACTGGATGCTCAAGCCTTGTTTGCTCTGCTGGCTGGAGGGAAACGTGGTGGGAAAGAGCTGGAGGCTGAGAATAGAGGCTGGGCCCTGGAAGCCCTCCTTGCCTGGTGGGATTTCATTAGTTTTTCTTTTTGTTGACCCAAGATCCTATCAAAGACACATGATATAAATTAGGTTCTAATCATGTCTCCTTCAGGCTCCTCTGGCTGTGACAGTCTCTCAGACTTCCCTTTTTGTTTGATGACCTGGATGTTTTTGAGAATTGCTCAGGGGTAGCATGAAATGTTTCTCTATTTGAGTTGGGTTTTTGGAAAGAAGACCACAGAGATGAAGTGACATTCTCCACACATCAAGGGTTTATACTGTCCACTGGAAAGTGAAGTCACTCGGTCGTGTCCAACTCTTTGTGACCCCATGGACTGTAGCCTACCATGCTCCTCCATCCATGGGATTTTCCAGGCAAGAGTACTGGAGTGGGAATATCACTAATAAATTCACTTCAGCACCCACCTAAGATATATTTCCTAGGTTTCTCCTTGTAAAGTTCTATTTTTACTTCCTCACTGTCCATACTGTAGTGTTCGGAAGGAAGTCACCATGTGCAGTCCACACTTAAGGGGCACCCTGATATAAACTCAGGTGTGCAGGGGTTTGTGCAAATATAAATTTTCCAATGAGATGGAGACTTTCTGCGTAGCTTCATAAGAAACTGCTGACTCTCATTTCTGGCTACTGCACTGCTTCCTATTCCTGCCCCAGTGAGCGAGGGTTTCTGCTGCTCCATGTCCTGGTCAGCGCTTGGCATCACCGGTTCTTGGATTCTAGCTACTCTACTAGGTGTGTGAGGCTTTATCATTGCTGTTTTTATTTGCATGTCTTAATAACATGTGACATTGAGCATATTTTGTATGTATTTCCATATCATCTTGAAGAGGTGTCTGTTCAGACTTTTCCTTCATTAAATTGCTGTTTATTTGTATATTGTTGAGTGTAATAGTTCTATGTATATTCCAAAGCAAGTTCTTTTTCATATATGTGAATTTGCAAATAATTTGTTCCTGTCTGTGCCCTGAGCTCTTTCCCTGACATAACAGTATTCATTAATGTCTAGATGTACATTTCTAAGAAGAGAAATAAGGAATTCCTAACTGCAATGGTTTCTAAATAGAGGACTTGGGTGACTGGGGATGGAGGGAGAACATGAATTAGTTATTTTGTTTATGCTGGAGTATCTTCTCAATGCTCTTGTGTGGAGTTAAATAATGCTTTTGAAAAATGAGCTGACATTATCAGAGAAATGCAAATCAAAACCACAATGAGGTACCATTACACACCAGTCAGTGTGGCTGCTATCCAAAAGTCTACAAGCAATAAATGCTGGAGAGGGTGTGGAGAAAAGGGAACCCTCTTACCCTGTTGGTGGGAATGCAAACTAGTACAACCACTATGGAGAACAGTGTGGAGATTCCTTAAAAAACTGGAAATAAAACTGCCATATGACCCAGCAATCCCACTTCTGGGCATACACACCGAGGAAACCAGATCTGAAAGAGACACGTGCACCCCAATGTTCATCACAGCACTGTTTATAATAGGCAGGACATGGAAACAACCTAGATGTCCATCAGCAGATGAATGGATAAGGAAGCTGTGGTACATATACACCACGGAATATTACTCAGCCCTAAAAAGAATTCATTTGAATCAGTTCTAATGAGATGGATGAAACTGGAGCCCATTATACAGAGTGAAGTAAGCCAGAAAGATAAAGAACATTACAGCATACTAACACATATATATGGAATTTAGAAAGATGGTAACGATAACCCTATATGCAAAACAGAAAAAGAGACACAGATATACAGAACAGACTTTTTGACTCTGTGGGAGAAGGTGAGGGTGGGATGTTTTGAGAGAACAGCATCGAAACATGTATATTATCTATGGTGAAACAGATCCCCAGCCCAGGTTGGATGCATGAGACAAGTGCTCGGGGCTGGTGCACTGGGAAGACCCAGAGGGATCGGGTGGAGAGGGAGGTGGGAGGGGGGATTGGGATGGGGAATACATGTAAATCCATGGCTGATTCATGTCAATGTATGGTAAAAACCACTACAATATTGTAAAGTAATTAGCCTCCAACTAATAAAAATAAATGAAAAAAAAAGAAACAAAGTGAAACACATAGCTGAGGGTTTTCGACCTACGTATAATAAGCAGCTATTATTTAGTAGCTTTTAAAATCCCTTGTCAGCCAAGATATTTTAAGCACCTTTCTATGATTTAATTGTGTGAAATAAACATGGTCTTAAAGTTGAAAAAAAAAAAACCACACACACACACACAAAAAAACCCAAGGAAGTCAAAATTCAGCAAAGATTTATCCAAGCTTCAATTTCCTGGAAGACTGAGTGAAAAGCTCAATCTATTTCTATACATGGATTCTTTTACTTTGGCCAACTCACTACATATGTGTTAACTCTGCACAGGTTTCATTCTTATTTAGTGGTGTACTTTTAAATATGCACACACTCATACTGATGCCTATACGTTATTGCCACAATTACCAGCCATTCCCTATCCTGGTTTCACACAAAAATAATCCAGAAAAAAATGAAAATAATGTGTCAACACCACTGTAGATCATTTAATCAGGCTTGATGGGAGAGGGACCTGGGCAAACTACTCCAAGTGATGTGGATATGTAGCCAGTGTCCACAGGGGAAAAAAAAAAAAAGAATCCGTCTCACAATGCAGGGCAAAAGGGTTCAATCTCTGGGCAGGGCACTAAGATTCCACATGCCTTGGAGCAACTGAACCGGCATACCAGGATGAAAAAGATCCCTCATGATGCAGTGAACATCCTGTGTATTGCAACTAAGACCCAATGCAGCCAAGTAAATAAATAAGTAAGTATTAAAAAAAATAGAATGGATAAACAATGATAGCTCAGGTAACCGTATTCAACCTCCTGTAATAAATCATAATGGAAAAGGATATAAAGAAGAACCTATAATGTGTGTAACTGAGTCACTTTGCTATACAGCAGAAACTAACACAACATTGTAAATCAACTAGACTTCAACAAAATAAATAAAAATATTTGAACAATTAATTCATTAAATAAAATAAAGAGTACTCATCACAACAGTCATGTTTGAGGTGCTGAATAGCCACATGTAGCCAGTGTCTCCCTGACTAGACAGCACAGATATAGAACAATTCCTTCATCACAGAACATTCTGTTGGAAAACAGGCCTGCCCTTCATGCTTTGTGGACCTAAGTCAGATGCATCTACGTCAGATGCATTAGACCATGGGAGGTGAAAGAGTCACTATTATTTCTCTTGGACACTAAGTCAGATTTCTGTCCAGGATATGAAGACATATCAAGCTGGTGTGTAACAAAACCAAAGCAGGTCGTAAGTGTGTGCAGTGCCTTTAGGAACAAACTGTCCCCAGTTCCAAAGGGGAAACACCTGTCCCCAGATGGCCTTTCTCAGACCTAGGATACTCTTTGGTATCAGTTTCTAGGGGGGCAGTTCTCTTGGAGAGGAGCCCAGAAGAAGGCCTTCCACTAAGTTTAAGGAGGCAGGGAGTCCAGTTCAAGGAGAAGATCTCCAAAACAAAGAGGAGGGAAAGACAGGGATCAGTTGGGAGACAACCTGGTTTACTCAGAACCGCAGTTCTCAGAGTGTGGTCTCTGGAACCCATGAGGTCACTGAGATACTTTGACTGTTCACTACACGGACATTTGCTTTGAGGTAAAACTTAGCAATAACGGAGATTACGGCAGCAAACTTCATTAGTAATTATTTTCACGACAATTTTACTTGCAGGAAAAAAAGGTAAGTTTTCTTTAAAACGTCCTGGTTGACATATTAAAATTTCTTATCTTTCCTTCATAAACCATAATGGAAAAGAATATGAAAAAAATATATATATATAACTCAGTCACACTACTGTACAGCACAAATTAACACAACAATGTAAATCGACCATACTTCAGTAAAACAAATTTCAAAAATAAATGAATAAAAGTCTTTTCCCTCCTGATTTCATCATCCTTAAATCCACGTTTTAAAGTATTTTCTGTAACGCTGAGCTGCGGGAAGCCCCCCACCCTGAGGAAAGGGAAGCTGGAGACTGAATGGTTCCCCAACTCTGTGACACTCCCTGTGGGGGAGCAGCACAAAGACGATGGTGAAAGCATTATTCTTTGAATAGTCTAGAGACACCCCCAGAGGACACCTGGAGTCCACCCCCAAACCTGTGCTGGGGACAAGCATGCGCCCTTTGAGCCCCTCCTGCTTCTCAGATTCCCAGGTGTTTTGGATGTTAATCCCCATCTGCCTCCATCAGCAGAAGGAGCGAGAACTGGAGAAGCGCCTGTGGGGAGTAGGGATGGGCCAGGTCTGAAAGGACGCACACCAGGTCCTCTCCTGCTCCATTAGCAGCAGCATGGTCCTGTGACCACAGAGAGGCTGGGAAGTCCCCTCCCAAGAGGGGAGAACAGTTAAAGTTATCAGCAACAGTGAGTGCTCATTTCAATTTATTTCGTTTTCAAATATTTATTGACTCTTTACCACATGCCAAGCTCCGTGCGAACAGCAGCCTGAGACTTGGCTGAGCAGCATCTTGGTCTGGGAGAGACTCGGAATCCACAGCACAGAAGACCTGTTGGGAAGTGCCTGCCATCCCAGGAGAAAGGATGAAGAAAACGTCTTCTGGAAGTTCACAGAGTGATTCTAGATTGGAAGGTGCCTGGAGATGATAGGATTTGGACTCCACTTGCAGAGAAGAACAGGATACCAGTGGGGGAAGCTGGAACTGGAGCTTAGAAGCAGGGCCCATAAGTACAAGGTGGCATAAGGAATATTGATATTGAATTCATTAAATCCATACATTCTAAAGTTATCAATGGATGGAATAATTACTCATTATATGAAGTGGAAAAGATATCAGGAAGATGAATTCATCCCATATTTTGGAAAGATATATGAATTTAGATGAAATCACACAGATATGTTGAGTGAAAGGTTTCTAATTTTCAAACTGTTTTATTGTTAATATAAAGAGAAAAGTGCCACAAACTGCTCTGCTTGGATAGGCTGACTTCTCCACAACAGACACTCAGAGCTGGGGTGTGGACAAGTGAACCCAGCATGTCCCCAACCTCTTCCTGCAGGTCCCCTGAGGCAGCGACCTCTTGTCTAGTCTCCCTTGGGGACCCAGCGCCTGACTCAGGGGCTCAGTCAACACTCCCTGAACACTAGGGAAGTGGCCTCTTGTGTCCTAGTCAAGATAGTGATTTCCTCGAGAAGGCACCGCCAAAACACTGACTCTCACAGAACTGGGTTTGCTCTAACAGCAGGACAGTGATGGTGGCGAGTGTGTGTTGGCTCTTTCACTGACAAAGCCAAGGGGCCCTGCCCACTCATGCCATTTCTCACAAGGCCACCAGAGGGCGGTGTGCAGCTGCTTATGACAAACCAGCCCCATTCAAACATCCTTTCCAAGTTAGCCTTGTCAGAACATGTTTCACAAAGTTAGACGATTTCTTTAAAGTACATTGATTTGCTTTCCGTCTTTAATCTCATTTGGACGCTAGTGGAAGTCCACTGTAAGTAACAAATATAAGGTGAGCCCATGACAGAAGTTGACCCCGTGATACATAGATGTGTAAACTTATGTGTCCAATCCCCTATATGTCCACCTCTGTCCAGTACTCTCTCCCTCTCTTCAGTTCAGTTCAGTCGCTCAGTCCTGTCCGACTCTTTGCAACCCCATGAACTGCAGCACACCAGGCCTCCCTGTCCATCACCAACTCCCGGAGTTTACCCAAACTCAAGTCCATTGAGTCAGTGATGCCATCCAACCATGACTACTGGAAAAACCATAGCCTTGACTAGACAAACCTTTGTTGGCTAAGTAATGTCTCTGTTTTTAATATGCTGTCTTGGTTGGTCATAACTTTTCTTCAAAGGAGCAAGTGTCTTTTAATTTCATGGCTGCAGTCACCATCTGCAGTGATTTTGGAGCCCCCCAAAATGAAGACAGCACTGTTTCCACTGGTTCCCCATTTATTTCCCATGAAGTGATGGGACCGGATGCCATGATCTTCGTTTTCTGAATGTCGAGCTTTAAGTCAACCTTTTCACTTTCCTCTTTCACTTTCATCAAGAGGCTCTTTAGTTCTTCTTCTCTTTCTGCCATAAGGGTGGTGTCATCTGCATATCTGAGGTTATTGATATTTCTCCCAGCATTCCTGATTCCAGCTTGTGATTTATCCAGTCCAGCGTTTCTCATGATGTACTCTGCATATAAGTTAAATAAGTAGGGTGACAATATACAGCCTTTTCGTGCTCCTCTTCCTATTTGGAACCATTCTGTTGTTCTACGTCCAGTTCCAACTGTTGCTTCCTGACCTGCATACAGGATTCTCAAGAGGCAGGTCAGGTCGTCTGGTATTCCCATCTCTCTCCTGACTCACAAAGAGTTGGACACCACAGTGCAACTGAACAGGACTGAACTGAGTTTGAAGACTGTCTTTACCACTGAACCACCAGGGAAGCCCAGTCTATAGGTCTATGGACTATTAATTCTTTGCCTCATCTGTTATTTGTTTCACTTTCTTGAAAGATTTTGTTGAAGAAATCAGCTTGTTAGTACCACTATCTGAATTTTACTCATTTAAGCCTCATGCTGCACTTTAGCACTTCTCTGTATTTTGCTCTTGTTAAACAAGAGACTTGGTAAGATTCAGATCACACTAGGTTTTTAAAAATTACTCTAGCACAAGTGGATACTATTAATAGCAGTTTATAGAACAATCATACCATTTTACACTGCTTTATAACATGGTCATTTACTTCTGTTCTTTTGCAGGGTATCAGGTCTTTTAGATCATCATTAGAGAAAGGGTGACATTCACCAAGCATGCTCACTTCAGAGAAAACACATATGTTGATGTCATCAAGATTAACATTCATCGATCAAGGAAAACAGCACCATGAAGATCAGTTCAGTCATTCGGTTGCTCAGTCGTGTCTGACTCTTTGCGACTGCAAGGACTGCAGCACGCCAGTTTTCCCTGTCTATCACGTACTCCCGGTGTTTGCTCAAACTCATGTCCATCAGGTTGGTGATGCCATCTAACCATCTCATCCTCTGTTGTTCCTTTCTCCTCCTGCCTTCAATCTTTCCCAGCATCAGGGTCTTTTCCAATGAGTCTTTTCTTCACATCAGGTGGCCAAAGGATTGGAGTTTCAACTTCAGCATCAGTCCTTCCAGTGAATATTCAGGACTGATTTCCTTTAGGATAGACTGGCTGGATCTCCTTGCAGTCCAAGGGACTCTCAAGAATCTTCTCCAACACCACAGCGCAAAAGCATCAATTCTTCACTTCTCAGCTTTCCTTATGGTCCAACTCTCACATCCATACATGAATCCTGGAAAATAGCTTTGACTAGACAGACCTTTGTTGGCAAAGCTTTGTCTCTGCCTTTTAATGTGCTGTCTAGGTTGTTCATAGCTTTTCTTCCAAGGGGCAAGCGTCTTTTAATTTCATGGCTGCAGGCACCATCTGCAGTGACTTTGGAGCCAAAGGAAAAAAGGTCTGTCACTGTTTCCATTGTTTCCCATCTATTATATGCCATGAAGTGATGGGACCGGATGCCATGATCTTAGTTTTTGAATGTTGAGTTTTAAGCCAGCTAGTCATCAGACTAGCTTGATACATTTGTGAGTGGAAGCCCTGAAAATAAGAATAACCTCAGGGAAAGTGACTTTGAAGGTCACTGGGATTTAATTACAGAACTTGTACAAGACTGGGGAAACAGAGGCTCTTGAAGGGCACAAACAAAACCTTGTGCATACCAGGACCCAGGAGAAAGGAGCAGTGTTCCCACTAGAGACTGAGCCAGACTTGCCTGTGAGTGTGAGGGAGTCTTTGGCGGAGGCATGGGTCAGCAGTGGCCTGCCGTGGGGTCAGGGGCACTTGACTGCAACAGTCCTGGGAGGCATGGCATGCTGGCATAAGTCCTTTTGGAGGAGGCTGCTGTTCCCCTACCATAGTTTGGCTTCAGGTCTAAGTACAGGAAGAGAACACGGGCCCACCCATCAGCAGAAAACTGGATTAAAGACTTATTGAGCATGGCCTTGCCCACAAGCACAAGATGGGCAAAACTTTTCCCCACAGCCAATCAAATCCTTCCCCACAGACAGTCCCTCACATCAGGAAACTTGCACAAGCCTCTTATTCTCATCCATCAGAGGGCAGACAGAATGAAAACCACAATCACAGAAAACGAACCCATCTGCTCACAGGGACAACAATCTAATTTCATTCTAACTCAGTGAAACTATGAGCCATGCCATGTAGGGCCATCCAAGACGGACAGGTCATGGTGGAGAGTTCTGACAAAACTTGGTCCACTGGAGGACAGAATGGCAAACCACTTCATTATTCTTGCCTTGAGAACCCCATGAACAGTATGAAAAAGCAAAAATATATGACACAGAATGTGAACCTCTAGGTTGGTAGGTGTCCAATATGCTACTGGAGAAGAGTGGAGAAATAGCTCCAGAAGGAATGAAGAGGCAGAGCCAAAGTGGAAACAATGCCCAGTTGTGGCTGGTGGTGAAAATAAAGTCCAATGCTGTCAAGAATGATATTGCATAGAAATCTGGAATGTTAGGTCAATGAATCAAGGTAAATTGGGAGTGATCAAACAGGAGATGGCAAGAGTGAACATCGACATTTTAGGAATCAGTGAACTAATCAGGACTGGAATGGGCGAATTTAATTCAGATGACCATTATATCTACTACTGTGGGTGAGAATCTCTTTTAAAAAAATGGAGCAATACTCATCGTCAACAAAACAGTCCAAATGCAGAACTTGGGTGCAATCTAAAAAATGACAGAATGATCTCCATTCATTTCCAAGGCAAACCATTCAATAACACAGTTATCCAAGTCTACACCCCAAACACTAATGCCAAAGAAGCTGAACAGTTCTATGAAGACCTTCCAGATCCTCTAGAACTAATGTCAAAAGAAAGGTGTCCTTTTCATCATAGGGGACTGGAATGCAAAAGAAGAAGTAAAGAGATACTTTGAGCAATAGGCAAGTTTGGCCCTGAAGTACAAAATGGAGCAGGGTAAAGGCTAACAGAATTTTACGAAGAGAACACACTGGTCATAGCAAACTCCATCTACCAACAACACAAGAAATGACTCTACACATGGACATCACCAGATCGATAGCAAAATCAGATTGATTATATTCTTTGCAGCCAAAGATGGAGAAGCTCTATACCAGCAAAAATAAGACCAGTAGCTGACTGTGGCTCAGATCATGACCTCCTTATTGCCAAGTTCAGACTTAACTTGAAGAAAGCAGGGCAAACCACTACGCCATTCAAGTATGACCTAAATCAAATCCCTTATGATTATACAGTGGAAGTGATAAATAGATTCAAGGCATTAGATCTGATAGAGTGCCTGAAAAACTATGAACAGAGTTTCGTGAAAGTGTACAAAGGTGCTGATCAAAACCATCCCGCAGAAAAAGAAATGCAAAAAGGCAAAATGGTTGTCTGACAAGGCCTGACAAATAGCTGAGAAAAGAAGAGAAGTGAAAAGCAAAGGAGAGAAAGAAAGCTATACCATCTTAGACCCAAAGAATATCAAGGAGAGATAAGAAAGACTTGCTAAACGATCAGTGCAAAGAAATAGAGGAAAACAATAGAATGTGAAAGACTAGAAATCTCTACAAGAAAATTAGAGATACCAAGGGAACATTTCATGCAAAGATGGGCACAATAAAGGACAGAAACAGTATGGACCTAACAGAAGCAGAAGATATTAAGAAAAGGTGGCAAGAATATTTCCAGAAGAACTATACAGAAATGATCTTAATGACCCAGATAACCATGATGGTGTGATCACTCACATAGAGTCAGACAACCTGGAGGATGAAGTCAAATGGGTCTTAGGAAGCATCACTATGAACAAAGCTAGTGAAGGTGATGGGATTCCAGCTGAGCTATTTCAAATCATAAAATCTGATGCTGTCAAAGTGCTGTAGTCAATATGCCAGCAAATTTGGAAAACTCAGCAGTGGCCACAGGATTGGAAAAAGTCAGTTTTCATTCTGATCCCAAAGAAAAGCAATGCCAAAGAATCTTCAAACTACCACACAATTGCTCTCATTTCACAGGCTAGCAAGCTTACGCTCCAAATCCTTCAAGCTATGCTTTAACAGTATGTGAACTGAGAACTTTCAGTTGTTCAAGCTGGATTTAGAAAAGACAGAGGAACCAGAGATCAAATTGCCAACATCCATTGGATCTTTGAAAAAGCAAGAGAAATCCAGAAAAACATCTACTTCTGCTTTATTGACTATGCCAATGCCTTTGACTGTGTGGATTACAACAAACTAAAAATTCTTAAAGAGATGGGAATACCAGACCACCTGACCTGCCCCCTGGCAAATCTGTATGCAGGTCAAGAAGCAACAGTTAGAACTGGACATGGAACAACTGACTGGTTCCAAATTGGGAAAAGAGTACGTCAAGGCTGTATATCGTGACTCTGTTTATTTAACTTATGTACAGAATACCTCATGTGAAATGCCTGGCTAGATAAAGCACAAGCTGCAATCAAGACTGCTGAGAGAAACCTCAGATAGGCAGATGACACCACCCTAAAGGCAGAAAGCGAAGAGGAACTAAAGAGCGTCTTGAGGAATGTGAAAAAGGAGAGTGAAGAAGCTGGCTTAAAATTCAACACTCAGAAAACGAAGACCATGGCATCCAGTTCCATCACTTCATGGCAAACAGATGGGAAAACAATGGAAACAGTCAGAGACTTTATTTTGGGGGCTCCAAAATCACTGCAGATGGTGACTGCAGCCATGAAATTAAAAGACGCTTGCTCCTTGGAAGGAAAGTTACGACCAACCTAGACAGCATATTAAAAAGCAGAGTCACTACTTTGCCAACAAAGTAGTCAAAGCTACGGTTTTTACAGGATTCATGTATGGATGTGAGAATTTGACTATAAAGAAAGATGAGCGCCGAAGAATTGATGCTTTTGCACTGTGGTGTTGGAGAAGACTCTTGAGAGTCCCTTGGACAGCAAGGAGATCCAACCAGCCAATCTTAAAGGAAATCAACCCCGAAATTTTACTGGAAGGACTGATGTTGAAGGTGAAGCTTCAATACTTTGACCAGTTGATTTGAAGAATGAACTCATTGGAAAAGACCCTGCTGCTGGGTAAGATTGAAGGCAGGAGTTGAAGAGGACGACAGAGGGTGAGATGGTTGGGTGGCATCACTGACTCAATGGACATGAGTTTCAGCAAAGGGACAGGGAAGCCTGGCGTGCTGCAGTCCATGGGGCAGCAAAGAGTCGGACAACAACAACAAGAGGGCTCTGGATTATCACCAATAAGCTAGGCCTATGATTTTGGCCATGTCATTGAATTCGTCTCATTTGTGAATAAAGAGATACAAGTAGACATTTTTAATGTGATTGTCATGATCAGTATTGAATATTTATAGTAGGTTGAAAGGTAGATGAAGACTATGACAAGAAGATCGATAGGTAGATAGACAGATGTATAGCAGTGGCAAATGTTGGAACTGAATTCAGATTTGTCTGACATTGTGATGAAACTAGTGGAACATCTCTTAATGATACTTATAAACTGAAGTTAGCTGTGATTCAAGACAGAAAGGGCAATTTGTTGCTTGCAGTCTACATTGTAAAGCTGCCACCAGTATTCACAAACACTTTCAGTTTAGATTTAACCATTTCTTCCAGGAAACTGTCAAAGAAGATCATATTAGAGTATTTTGTCCATTTAGTATAAATGTATAAAGCTTCAAGGTGGTAGGTCAGAAATGAAAGATGATGATCGATGTTTAATCATTACAAACTTAAGTCATTGCCCTTTAAACTTCCAGTCACGCAGACCAAGTAAAGCAGAGGACTCCTACAGTTTTGCATCTGGTGCTTTCTCTTTATTCATGTTTATCCTAACTGTACAACATTTTATGTGGAATTATTGAAATGAAAGCTTATTGTGACATTTCACGTGCACATTTTCCTGGAGACAGAATGAATGATAGAACAAAATGAGGATGAAAAAACACAAATGAAATGTGATAAAAACAGCAACAATAAACTGTCTTTTTAGGGACCTTTAGAAGTTTGAATATCATCGGAGAACAATAATTATGCTCAGCATGACTTCAAACTTCCAAATTTCTTTGTTCTTCTGAAAGGAACTTAGTTAATGTTATTTTTGTTGTTCAGTTGCTCAGTCCTGTTCAACTCTGCAACGTCATGCACTGCAGCACGCCAGGCTTCCCTGTGCTTCACTATCTCCAGGAACTTGCTCAAAGTCATGTCCATTGAATCAGTTTTGCTATCCAATCATCTCATCTTTGGTTTTCCCCTTCTCCTCTTGCCTTCAATTTTTCCCACGAGCAGGGTCTTTTCTAATGAGTTGGCTCTTTGCATCAGGTGGCCAAAGAAATGGAACTTCAGTTTCAGCATCAGTCCTTCTAATGAATATTCAGGACTGACTGCCTTTAGGATAGACTGGTTTGATTTCCATGCAGTCCAAGGGACTCTCAAGAGTCTTGTCCAACACCATAGTTCAAAAGCATCCATCCTTTGTTGCTCACCTTTCTTTATAGTCCAACTCTCACATCCATATATGACTACTGGAAAAACCATAGCTTTGACTAGATGGACCTTTGTTGGCAAAGTAATGTCTCTGCTTTTTAATATGCTGTCTAGGTTGGTCATGGCTTTTCTTCCAAGGAGCAAGCATCTTCTGATTTCATGGTTTCAGTCACCATCTGCAGTGATTTTGGAGCCCAAGAAAATGAAGTCTCTCACTGTTTCCACCGTTTTCCCATCTATTTGCCATGAAGTGATGGGACAAGATGCCATGATCTTAGTTTTCTGAATGTTGAGTTTTAAGCCAACTTTTTCACTCTCCTTTTTCACCTTCCTCAAAAGGCTTTTTAGTTCTTCGATTTCTGCCATAAGGGTGGTGTCATCTGCATATCTGAGGTTATTGATATTTTTCCTGGCAATCCTGATTCAGGCTTGTGCTTCATCCAACCTGGCATTTCACATGATGTACTCTGCATATAAGTTAAATAAGCAGGGTGACAATATACAGCCTTGATGTACTCCTTTCCCAATTTGGAACTAGTCTGTTGTTCCATGTCCAGTTCTAACTGTTGCTTCCTCACCTGCATACAGGTTTTGCAGGAGGTAGGTCAGGTGGTCTGGTATTCCCATCTCTTGAAGAATATTCCTCAGTTTGTTGTGATCTACACAGTCAAAGGGTTTAGTGTAGTCAATGAAGCAGATGTTTTTCTCGAACTCTTTTCCTTTTTCTATGATCCAGCGGATATTGGCAATTTGATCTCTGATTCCTCTGCCTTTTCTAAATCCAGCTTAAACATCTGGAAGTTCTTGGTTCACATACTGTTGAAGCCTAGCTTGGAGAATTTTTAGCATAATCTTGATAGTGTGTGAAATGAGTGCAATTGTGTGGTAGGTTGAAGATTCTTTGGCATTGCCCTTCTTTGGGATTGGAATGAAAACGGACTTTTTCCAGTCCTATGGCCACTGCTGAGTTTTCCAAATTTGCCAGCATATCGAGATCAGCACTTTAACAGCATCATCTTTTAAGATTTGAAATAGTTCAGCTGGAATTCCATCTCCTCCACTAGTTTTGTTCATAGTGATGCTTCCTGAGGCCCACTTGACTTCACCCTCTAGGATGTCTGGCTCTAGGTCAGTGATCACATCATCTTGGTTAGATGGGTCTTTAAGACCTGTTTTGTAGAGTTCTTCAGTATATTCTTGACACTTCTTAATAATCTTCTCATTAATGTTATTAATGAGATTTAATATTAATGAATCTTACACTGTTTTCTAGAATTCTTTTGTGTCAATGTGAATGTCAGCTTTCTCATTTTGAGATATAACATTTTAATGACATATATGCTCTAACCATTTTGAATGCTTCCTTCAGAAATGTTGCATTTGCAATTCTTTCCCTTAGAACAATCTTTCTGGATTACCTGGTAGCTAATGTCTTAGCATCATTTGAAACTTTATTGATTGCTAATACTTAATCCAGGTTGCTCTCCTGTTTCCCTGGCTTGCTATTTCAAAGTATCAAAAACTATCAATACTTAAAAAAAAAACAAAAACTGGTGTGAATATTGGCCTTTCAAGTTTTTCATGCTTGAACAAAATTCAGAAAATGGTGTTCTAATCTTAATATATGCCTTGCATATATATATATATGTGTGTGTATATATATATAACATATACATCTGTTGCTTTCCCTACTATAAAAATGAGCTGCTTCTTTTAGGAAAATAATAGGCTTGTGGTCGTATCTCAAAATGCTAATAAATGGTTATTTTTTTTTAAAAAGAACTATTTTCTATGATGACATGGGAAGTATACAACAACAACAAGCATTTCTGCTACATTCCAAAGTCGTATGTCCCAAGGAAAATCATTTGTATGAGCTGAACTACCCTCTTTTTCATGGAATGCAGGTTTTATTTGAAAGAAGGAATGACACTGGAAGATCTATAAAACTTAGTGAAACAATGAATTACTTTTTAAAAATCTTACATTAGTACAAGTGACATCCAGTGTGCAAAATAGGCTTATGAATTTTAATGTAACAGAATAGGAAATAGTGATATTGTTTCAGGTCCACTGAGAAAATAACTTATAAGAAACTATCACTTGCGTAGTTTTAGCTTTGTATCAAGATAAACATCCACAAATAACAGGAAAGGTTATTAAAAATGTCACTCCTACATAGTATAGTCCTTTTTATTTTCATAGATTTCAATCAAAATGACAGATTCAATGCAAAAGCTAACATAGAATCCAGTGAGACAGACAAGGAAAAGACTTGCCAAAATATACTAATTAAAAACTTCCACTGTTCCCACAATAGGGTTTATTTGGAGAAATTGTTATTTTTCATATAAAAATCATGGGTTATTAACATTATTCTAAATAAATTAGTTAAAATTTTTTAAACTGTTATTTCTACTACGGAAAATATCGATAGAAGTAACCACATAAACAAAATTATCCTTGGGGTCCTCACTAATTTGTAGGACTGTATAAATATCCTGACCAAAATGTCATATCATCTTGAAGAGGTGTCTATTCAGACTTTCCTTCATAAAATTGCTTCATAAAATTGCTGTTTATTTTCATATTGTTGAATGTAATGGTTCTATGTATATTCCAAAGCAAGTTCTTTTTCATATATGTGAATTTGCAAATAATTTGTTCCTGTCTATGCCCTGAGCTCTTTTCCTGACATAACAGTATTCATGAATGCCTATACATACATTTCTGAGAAGAGAAATAAGAAATTCCTAACTGCAAGGGTTTCTAAATAGAGGACTTGGGTGACTGGGGAATGGAGGGAGAACATGAATTAGTTATTTTGTCTATTCTGCAGTATCTTTTCAATTCTCTTGTGTGGAGTTAAATAATGCTTTTGAAAAATGAGCTGAAAATCCCTGCCCTTGTAAAACTCTTGACCGATCACCTTCAGGTCAAGTGTTAGGATGCACATTCTCTACTCCAGGACCCATCATATGTCAGCTGAGCTGTTCTCATAGAAATTCCACCACTGGAAATGATGGGCTGACTTGTACAGACAATTCTGCCCCCTGCAAGTAGCTGAAAATGCCATGGAAAATACAAAAACTGTCTTCAAAGCATCAAAGAGGTGACAAAGTGCTAATAGATGACCACACCTCTCAAAAGAAGGCTAAGATTCTGCTTGGCCTCCACAAGGAACTTGGTCCTGAGAAGAGATGAAAAGACCGTGTGAGTCACTGCCTGGAGTCCAGGCACGGAGCCCCGGATGTCCAGCCTTGTGTCCCCAGCTCTTCACTTGTCTACCCACCTGCCTTCCTTCTTAAAAATTTAAATGAAGTTTTATAGTTCTGATTATGATGTATATGTATAACACATGTCATATATATTCACTGGAAAATAAGTTACAAAGGGTTGAAAGTGATAAAAGACAAAGTTAAAAGAACTGTAATCCTCACACAGGAGATATTTGGTTGCATTTACTTTTAGTTTACTTTCATCTTCCGGCAGCTGCCCAGGTGCTGGAACTGTCTCTGTCTAAGCTGTTGAGCTCAGACCTCAGTGGCCCCCACCCTGCATGCTCCAGAAGCTGCTTGCTGAGTCAGCTCACTTCCTCCTCCCTCCTCAGTCCCCTCTACTACCTCCGTCCCCACTCTTTATTCTTTTGCTTTATATATATATGTATAGATATATATATCTATATATATATTTGTTCGGCTGATTTGGGTCTTAGTTGCAGCACGAGGGGGCTTCCTTTCTCCTTTGCTGTACATGGATTGTGGCACATGGGCTCCAGAGCAGGTGAACTTCAATAGTTAGAGCATGCTAGCTTAGTTGCTCTGTGGCCTGTGGGATCTTATAACCTTAAGGTGATATACCATGGTCTGCTTACTGTCTGAACATTCTAGTTGTTAAAATACATATTAATGAAACTTTCTGTGCATGCTACATTTTAAGGCTGTATCTAAGAGCCACATATACAAACCCACTATATTCATGTAAAGACTGTATTTTAATAGGCATCAATCTATGGGTCACACAATAACTTTTGGGAGGAAGAGAGTGAAAGTTAAGGACATTCTAGACATGCACTGTCCGATATGCTGGCTACTAGTCATATATGGCTATTTGAATTAAATAAAATTAAAACAGACACAGACTCACAGATACAGAGAACGGACTTCTGGTTGCCAAGAGGAAGGGGGCTGAGGGAGGGAGCTGGGGAATGATGGCCTGGGGGTTGGGGGTTAGTTAGCTGCAAACTATTACAAAAAGAATGGATAAACAGGGGACTTCCCTGGTGATCCAGTGGTTAAGAATCCATCTTGCAATACCAGGCACAGGGTTCAATCTCTGGTCGGGGCACTAAGCTCCCACATGCCTCAGAGCAACTGAACCCGTGTACCACAATGAAAAAGATCCCACACTACGCAGTGAACATCCTGTGTGCTGTAACTAAGACTCAACGCAGCCAAGTAAATAAATAAATAAGTGTTTTTAAAAAAACAATAGAATGGATAAACATTGATAGCACAGGGAACCCTATTCAACATCCTGAGATAAATCATAATGGGAAAGAATATAGAAAAGAACCTATAAATGCGTGTAACTGAGTCACTTTTCTGTACAGCAGAAACTAACACAACATTGTAAATCAACAAGACTTCAACAAAATAAATAAAAATATTTGAACAATTAATTCATTAAATAAAATAAAAGCACTCATCACAATAGTCACGTTTGAGGTGCTGAAATAGCCACATGTAGCTAGTGGCTCCCTGAGTGGACAGCACAGATATAGAACAATTCCTTCATCACAGAACGTTTTGTTGGACAGGACTGCCCTTCATGCTTTGTGGGCCTCAGGTCAGATGCATTAGACTATGTGAGGTGAAAGAGTCAATATTATTTCTCTTAGACACTATGTCAGATTTCTGTCTGGGTATGAATAGTGGTAAGTTGGTGTGAAATAAAACCAAAATTAGTTGTAAGTGCAGATGGTGCCTTCAGGCACAAACTGTCCCAGTCCCAAAGGGGAAATACCTGTCTCCCCCCACACCTTTCCCAGACTGAGGACACTCTATGGCATTGCTTTCTAGAGGGTGAGTTCTCTTCCAGAGCAGCCAAGGGGCAAGGCCCTCAGCTGAGTTTGTGGAGGCAGGAAGTCCAGTTCAAGGAGAAGGATTCTCTGAAATGAAGAGGAGGCAAAGGCAGTGATCAGTTGGGAGATTCCCTGATTTATTCAAAAGAGTGGTTCTCGATGTGGTCTGTGGAATCCTTGACGTCACCGAGACCCTTTTATGAGATCCATGGGGTGCAACCTACTTACATAGTATTACTAAGATATTATGTGACTTTTCACTATGTTGACATTTACTTTGAGGTAAAACTTCACAATAATGGAGACCATGGTAGCAAACTGCAACAGTAATTATTTTCACCACAACTTACTTGCAGGGAAAAAAACTTTGCTTCAAAATGTCTTGATTGACACATTAAAAATTCTTATTGTTTGTTCATAAATAATAACAGAAAAGAATATGAAAAAGAATATGTGTATATATATACATATATAACTGAATCACTATGCTGTATAGCACAAATTAACACTGTATTGTAAAACAACTATAATTCAGTAAAATAAATTTTATAAATATTAATAAATAAATTAAAATTCTTATTTTTACATTGACATTTTTACAAAACTTATTTCTTTTTCTTTTAATGTACTTGACTTTATTGATGTCTATTTCCCAAGGCACCAGTTTGAAAAAGCAGTTATTTCTTTATTTAGGCTGTGCCAGGTCTTAGTTGTAGGGTGTGGGTTCTTTAGCTGCAGAATATGGGGTCTTTAGTTGGCATATGGGATCTTTAGTTGCAACGTGTGAGATCTAGTTCCCCAACCAAGGTTTGAACTCTGGCCCGCTGCCTTGGGAGCTCAGAGTCTTAGCCACTGGACCACCAGGGAAGTTCTTCAAATCCATATTGTAAAAGTATCTCCTGTAGCCACTGAGGTGCTGGAGCTCCTGGCAGCCCCTCATCCTGAGGAAAGGGAAGTTGGAGACTGAGATGGTCCCCAAAATGTGATACTCACGGCGGAGAAGCAGGGCAGAGATAAAGATGAAAGCATCACTCTTAAAATAGTCTAGAGACACTCACCAGAGGATACCTGGAGTCCACCCCCAAACTGGTGCCTGGTACCGGCATGAGCCCTCTGAGCCCCTCCTGCTTCTCAGGATTCCCATGTGCTTAGACCTCAGCCCCACCAGCATCCTTCAGCAGAAGGAGCGAGAATGTGGAGAAATGCATGTGAGAGATCGTGATGCGCCAGGTCTGAAAGGACACACACCAGGTCCTCTCCTGCTCCATTGACAGCGACATGGTCCTGGGACCACAAAGGAGGCTGGGAAGTCTTCCCCATGTGTCGCCAAGAACAATTAAAATCATCAGCAACAGTGAGTATTCATTTCAATTTATTTAGCTTTCAAATGTTTAGTGACTGTTTACCAGACACCAAGCTCTGTGCAAAGAATGGCCTGAGAATTGATTGAGCAGCATCTTGGTCAGAGAGAAGCTCTGAATCCACAGAAGGAGATAAGACACGGTGGGAAGTGCCTGCCATCCCAGGAGAAAAGGATAAAGAGAACGTCTTCTGGAAGTTCATAGAGTGATTCTAGATTGGAAGGTGCCTGGAGATGATAAGATTTGGACTCCACTTTCAGAAAAGAACAGGATACCCGTGGGGGAAGCTGGAACAAGAGCTTGGAAGCAGGGCCTTTAAGTACAAGGTGTCATAAGAAATAGTATCATATTGAATTCATTACATTTGTACACTCTAAAGTTATGAATGGTTGGAACAATTACTCAAATGAAAAAGAGTCAAGTAAGATAAGGTAATCCAATTTTTTAGAAAGCTATATAAATCCAGATGAAATCATACAGATATGGTGAGTGATATAGTTCTCTATTTTCTAAAGTATTTTCTTGTAAGTATAAACAGAAAAATGCCATATACTGCTTTGCTTGGATAGACGAACTTCTCCCCAACAGATACACAGAGCTGTGGTGGAGACAAGTGAACCCAGCGCATTCCCACCCTCTCTCTCTCTGCATGACCCATGAGGCAGAGACCTCCTCTCTAATCTCTCCTGTGGACCCCACCACCTGACTCACGGGCTCAGGCAATACTCTCTGAAACACTGCACTTGGAAAGTTGCCTCTTGTGTCTTAGTCAAGACAATGACTTCCTCTAGAAGGCACCCGCGAACACCGAATCTTACAAACCTTGGTTTGCTCTAACAGCAGGACTGTGAAGCTGACAAGTTGGGAAATGGGCTTCCATATTTGTCAAGGAGCCCTGCAGCACTCATGCCATTCCTCACTTTACCACTAGAGGGCGGTAGTTACTGCTTACAAGGAACACACCGCCCCCTTCTCTAGTTGTCCTCTCCAAATTAGGCTTAGTCAGAACTTGTTTTATAAACATAGAGGATTTCTTTAAGGTACATCGATTTGCTTTTCTTCTTTAACCTCTCTTGGAAGCTATTGAAAGTCCACTACAGGTAACAAACGTAAGATGTGCTCCTGATATAAGTTGTCTCTGTGACACACAGACATGTAAAATTATGTGTTCAATCGCTCATCTGTGCCCACCTCTGTCCTGCCCTGTCTCTCTCTATCATCTATAAACATCTATCTGTGTAAAACAGCTTTTGACAGTCTATGTAATGTACTAGAGATGTTTTTCAATCATGTTGCCCCTGCTTTGTGATATGAATCTTTGGGGACCAAGTGGTCTGCTCAGAAGACAATTGGGAATGTCGTGACACCCTAGGAGACCATGTGAAGGTGGACAGTAGATCTCAGTAAAGTCATCCAGAGAGGGAGATCTGCGGAGCAGAGCCAAGGTTGGGTCCACACTATCTCCTGTCCCCAAAGCACAAAGTCTGCCTTCCTGGCGGAACTTTGCTAAAATCCTATATATTCTAAGAAACAACAGGGTGAGAATAATGAGCAATGGTTGTAATAATTGTGAGAGAGAGATGAGGTGATGAGTTTAGTTACTGGTTTTTCTCTGCCAACAACAGCCTACACTGTATTCCATTATAACCTGGTGCTTAGCCATGTGAGAGTAGAGTCTACATCTTGGTTTTGAATGTATGACAGGCCTCCAGCCCAGCACTGGGCAAAGCAGACATGCCAATACTGCTGAATGAACACATTTGGGATCAGGACCGGACAGATTTGAGAATGTATCTGAAATCAGGACTCTCCTGGAGCTGTCCTGACAGGAGGACATCATAAATCAGCTGCCACCTCTCCTGCTAGGCCTGGGACACTGGAGAGCCTTCCCATAGCACCCCTCAGCCAGGACCCACCTAGTTCCAGGTACTCCCCAGATCAAATCTCTCCATCTGCTCTAACTTCTCATGCTTACTTTGGCCTCCTTGATTGTCCTACTGTGTGTTGTCCACTCTAGGGATCTGGGGACACCTCTGATATCCTTAGTAAACTAACACCAGATCCTATGGAGCTAAAGCTTAAATACGGGATTTAATTGACAGGAAATAATTACATGGACAAGTAAAGTTCTACATGACTCTATCTTAATGATGCTGCTTTTCTTGAACAATGAATGTAAACCTATTGGCATAAAATAGGTATGTGCTTTCTCTGAAGTGAGCAAGCTTGGTGAATGTCGCACTTTCTCTGATGATGCTCTAAAAGGCCTGATGCTCTGCAAGAGGACAGAAGTAAAGTATGTCATGTTATAATGAAGTATAGAATGTTATGATAATTCAAAAATTGGCTATTATTCACTTGTGCTACAGTAATTAAAAAAAAAACATGAATAGTGGTCTGTTAAACTTCTCATGTTTAGATTAAATTCAGAAGATGGTGTTTTAATCTTAACATGCATCTTGCACAAATATTGTTATGTTGCATTTCTTATTGCAAAAATGAGCTGCTTCCCTCAGGAAAATTAAAAGTTTATGGTCACATCTCAAAATGCTAATAAATAGTTTTTTTTTCCTCCAAAGAACCAAAAGTATCTTCTATGATGACACGGGAAGTACAGGTCAAGTGCTTCTGCTACATTCCAAAGACCAGAGACCCAAGGAAAATAATCTGCATGAGCTGAACTACCCTCCCTTGCATGGAATACAAACTTCACTTGAAAGAGTGAATGACACTGGAAGATTTATTTAACTTAGCGAAACAATGTATTACTTACAAAAAATCTTATAGTAGTTTAAGAGAGTCAATATGGAAAAAAGGCTTAGGGACTATTTACTGCAGTAAATAGTCAATGATATAGTTTCAGGCCCACTTTGAAAATAATCTTTAAGAAACTACCAGTTCTATAGTTTTAGATTTGTATCAAAGATGAATTTACATAATTACCTGAAAAGCTTATTAAAAATACTACTCCTACATATATGTGGGCCATTTTATTTTCATAGATTTCAATCAAAATAACGGATTCAACGTAGAAGCAAAGGTGAAAATCCAGTGGTCTTCTAATGAGACGGGAAGAAAGGGAATAGTAAAAATATAAAAACGTAAAAAGCTTCACTGTTCCCACTACCACGTTTGTTTTGGGAAATAACTTATTTTTCATATTAGATGCACGGGTTACTAACATTATTCTAAACTAATGAAAGAATTTAAACTTTATTATTTCTAATAAATAATATTAGAAAATATCTTAGAAAAATTAGAAAATCCTTGGAAAATATCGATAGGACTCAGGGAGACAGTGTGACAAAGACCTCTCGGTGCAGGAGGGGAGGGATCAGGGCAAAATCCCACGTCCCCAGAGGCTCTCAGGGTGCAGGACTGTGTCTGGGGCGGGGTCGGTCAGTGTCGGAGATTCCCAGCCTCCCGAGTTTCATTTCTCTCTCACAACCTGTGTCGAGCCCTCCTGCCTGGACACTCGTAACGCGGCCCCAGTTCTCACTCCCACTGGGTGTCCGGTTTCAAGCAGCCAATCAGTGTCCCCGTGGTTCCCGGTTACAAAGCCTCCACAGACCCGCCGGACTCAGCTTCCCCCCAAGCACGGAGAATGCTGGCCATGGGGCCGCGAACCCTCCTCCTGCTGCTCTCGGGCGCCCTGGTCCTGACCGAGACCCGGGCCGGTGAGAGCGGGGTCGGGAGGGAACGGCCTCTGCGGGGAGGGGCGAGGGGACCGCCCGGGAGTCGGGGGGCGGGGCGCAGGACCCCCAGGGAAGGAGCGACCCCGCCGTCTCCTCCCAGACCTGCCCCCTGCCCCCCGTCCTGTCCTGTCCCCCCTTACTCCCCAGTCCCCCAAGTCCTGGTCCTTCTGCGACCTTTTCCGTCTCATGAGCCCCTCGCCCCTCCCTCCCCTCCCTGCCCCGTCACCTCGGACCCGGAATCCGCGCCGGGAGGAGGTCGGGCCGGGTCTCACCTCTTCCCGCCCCCAGGCTCCCACTCCCTGAGGTATTTCCTCACCGGCGTGTCCCGGCCCGGCCTCGGGGAGCCCCGCTTCATCATCGTCGGCTACGTGGACGACACGCAGTTCGTGTGGTTCGACAGCGACGCACCGAATCCGAGGATGGAGCCGCGGGCGCGGTGGGTGGAGCAGGAGGGGCCCGAGTATTGGGATCAGGAGACGCAGAGGGCTAAGAACACCGCACAGACTTTCCGAGTGAACCTGAACACCCTGCGCGGCTACTACAGCCAGAGCGAGGCCGGTGAGCGACGTGGACCCGGGTCCAGGTCACGACCCCCATCCCCAGGGACCGGCCCGGGGTCGCCCCGAGTCTCCGGGTCCGAGGGTCACCCCAACACTGTGAGACCCGCCCCTCCTCCCGACCCGGGACGAACTCGCGGGGACTTGACCCGGTTTCATTTTCAGTTTGGGTTTAATCCCTGCGGGTGGTCGGGGCGGGTCAGGGTCTCACACCTTCCAGTGGGTGTACGGCTGCAACGTGGGGCCGGACGGGCGTCTCCTCGGCGGGTATGACCAGTTCGCCTACGACGGCAGAGATTACATCGCCCTGAACGAGGACCTGCGCTCCTGGACCGCGGCGGACACGGCGGCTCAGATCACCAAGCACAAGTGGCTGGCGGCAGGCGTTGCGGAGGAACACAGGAACTACCTGGAGGGCGGGTGCGTGAAGTGGCTGCGAAGATACCTGAAGAACGGGAAGGACACGCTGCTGCGCGCAGGTTCGAGGGGCGTGGGGCCTCTCTGATCTCCCCTCGGGCTGGAGCTGGCTTCCCACGAGGAGAGGAGATTGGGGTCCCTGTGGGAACAGCACCCCAGCTTCTTGTCAAGAGAGGGAGGAATCTGCCCAGGTTTTCATATTCTGTACATGGTGACTTGCCAGTGGCCCCATTTCTCAAAAGGACAATTAAGGAATCCATTGTCTTTGGGGAAGAAGCAGGAAACCATCCCTGAAATAACTGGTCACAGCGCTGCCCTTTGACCCTGGCCGCCATCTTGTGAACCTTGACTCTCTCTCAAGGCCTGTTCTCACCCTGAGAGCATCTTAGGAGGCTTGAGTCCAGCGTTTCTGAGTCACTCAGCCTCCACTCAAGTCAGGAACAATACAGAAAAAGCTCTGTATTTTTTTTTTACATGCAGCCTCTTACCTTGGCTCTCACCCTGTCTCCAGAACTTTCCAAGACTAGGCGATGTTCCCAGACCCTGGAGTCCAGGCTGATATCTGGTGTTTGTGCTTCTTTTCAAGCCCACTATCTTGTTTATTCTCGGGATGGTCACCTGATGCTGCTTCAGTGGCCCATGGAGGTAACACAAAGTGTGAGTTTCCTGATTCTTCTTCCTCAGACCCTCCGAAGGCACACATCAGCCATCACCCCATCTCTGACCGTGAGGTCACCTTGAGGTGCTGGGCCCTGGGCTTCTATCCTGAGGAGATCTCACTGACCTGGCAGCGTGATGGGGAGGACCAGACCCAGGACATGGAGCTTGTGGAGACCAGGCCTTCAGGGGATGGAACCTTCCAGAAGTGGGCGGCCTTGGTGGTGCCTTTTGGAGAGGAGCAGAGATACACGTGCCATGTGCAGCACGAGGGGCTTCCGGAGCCCCTTACCTTGAGATGGAGTAAGGAGGGGCATGGGGTGGAGCTTCTTCTCAGATAAAGCAGGTATCTTGAGAACTTCTACAAGGTCAGGACTCAAGCCTGAGGTTAGGGCCCCTTCATTTTCCTCCACAAAATCTCCTGAGCCCTCCATCCCCATCATGGGCATCATTACTAACCTGGATCTCCTTCTGGTCAGTGGAGCTGTGGTGGGTGGAGCTGCGATGGGGAGGAAAAAGCGCTCAGGTAGGGAAGGGAGGGAGGGACCTGAGTTTTCTTGTCTTTCTTGGGGTTTCAAGCCCAGGTAGAAATTTTCCTGCTTCATTACTGAAAAGTACCCTCCACACACTTGTGGAATCAAGCTGATGCTAACACTGACACTGACCCTTTTGTAAAGTACCTGTGAAAGACAGAATTTTCACTTTCGTAATTCCAGTTGGAGATTAGATGTTTCTCAGGAATTGAAGGTCAGAGGGGAAGGTCCTCACTGACTACAGGTCCCCAGAAGGACAGTTAGTCCAGTCCTCCCTCATTTCCTTCTTTCATGTTCCTGATTTTGTCCTGGATTTTTGGTCACGGTTCCAGAAAGTTTTCTGGGGTCCAGGATTAGGGGGTTCCCCTAGGATCTCATGACTCAGTTGTCTCCCTGGCCTCTCACATGATGTTTTCTTCTCACAGATGAAAAAGGAGGGAGCTCCACTCAGGTTGCAAGTAAGTATGGAGGGAGTGTGATTCCAGAGACACCTTGTGAGGGTGCAGACGGGAGGCCGTCGGGGGTTCACCCTCATCAAAGTTCATTCTCTAGTTTCTCTCCTGTGGATTCTGACCATGTCCTGGTTTTGCTCTCCCCCAGGCAGTGACAGTCCCCTGGTCTCTGATGTGTCTCTCGTGGGTCCTATAGGTGAGATCCTGGAGCGTCTAGTTGGGAGACGAGTTGGGGCAGAGGGGACACACTGGGTGGTGGGGGTCTTTGAGTGGGACATGTGAGCATGTTGGTGGGGGGCTGTGGAGAATGTCAGCCCGTACATGACTGACCTGAACTGGTTCCTGATTCTTTTCTCTCACAGTGTGAGACAGCTGCCTTGTGAGGACTGAGTGATGCTCGCTCCTGCTTTGTGACGTCAGATCCCCAGACTCCTCTTTCTGCAGCTGCATCTGAATGTGTCTGTGCTCCTATTAGCGTAACGTGAGGAGGTGGGGAGACTGCCCACCCCTGCCCACTGCCCTGACTCCCCACCCTGACCTGTGTTCTCCTCCCTCATCTAATGTCCTGTTCTAGCAGAGGCAGGGCTGGGTGGGACTCTATCCCTGTCTTAACTTTACATTACACTGAGTAATGATGCCGTGTTTCCTTGATGAAAATAAAATTTATATATATGAATTTTTTTAATTGGTGCCACAAGGGGTTGATGGGATGATAAAGGAGAGGATTCCTAAAATTTGAGAGAGGAAATAAATGGAAACTCTGAAAACCTTCCAGAATGTGTGTGCTATATTCAGTCTGTTGCAGGTGAGGCAAGAGGAAGCTGTGAGGAGCCAAGTAAAGTACCCAGTTAGTGTTCAGTGCGTTGTGGTTTTGACATGGTCACTCCCAGGCTGGGTCATCTTCTCTGGTCCTTTGTCCTTGTCTCTTCAGTAAAACATTGTCCCACCAGGACCTGTGATCTCAGAGGAAGTCTCCAGGTCAGTCTTGGTTCAGGCCTTCATCCAGTTCTCAGCTCCCATCTTTTGGGTGTTTCTTTGTTGTTTCCTTTCTTCTTTAGAGATTTTTGGCTGAGTTTGTGTTTTATTCTCATCTGAGTGTCCCCCACCTCTGACAGCTGGAGGAGTTGTTTTCCTGTCATGGTCCCACAAGGCCCAAGACTGCCCATGCACACAGGAGACTTTGGTGTCCAGAGGTGGATTTTCAGGTTCATCCAGGTCTTGCCCTCCTTCTAGGGTTTGATTGATTGTTGTTTCCATATTTCCCCCAACCTTCTCAAAGGATCTAGATTCTGGAATTAGCAGGAAGGAGGGAAAGCTTAATTTCTCAGATTAGATCCTGTCTGAATTCTGTTCTGCTTGCCTACCCACTCTTCCTGCCCTTAGTGCTAGTAATCCTAGTGCTGGCTCCAATACAAACTCATAGATTTATAAAGCAGCATCTAATGTAGCTTTATATTGGGTTGGAAAATAGGACCTATGAGTCAATTATTATTTTTTTCTGAAAAGAAAAAATATAATTGTGTGATGTAGTGTGGAGGATGGTTCTTGAGGGAAGGGGAGAGAAGCACTTGTGAGGAAAACACAGATGCGAATGTGGGTAGATACTGTGCTGCTGCTGTTGTTGCTCAGTTGCTAAGTCGTGTCCAACTTTTTGCAACCCCATGGACTGCAGCATGGCAGGCTTCCCTGTCCTTTACCATCTCCAAGAGATTGCTCAGAATTCATGTCCATTGAATCAGTGTTGCTATCTAAACATCTCATCCTCTGTTCCCTTCTCCTTTTGCCTTCCATCTTTCCCAGGATCAGGGTCTTTTCCAATGACTGGGCTCTTTGAATCTGCTGACCAAAGTATTGGCGCTTCACCTTCAGCACTGATGCTTCAGTGAATATTCAGGATTGTTTTCCTTTAGTATTGACTGTTTTGATCTCCTTGCGGTCCAAGGGACTCTCAGGAGTCTTCTCCAGCACAGTTCGAAAGCATGAATTCTTAGGCACTCACTCTTCTTTATGGCCTAACTCTGACATCCATACATGACTACTGGAAAAACCCTAACTTTAACTGTACAGACCTTTATCCACAAAGTGATGTCTCTTTTTTTTAATATGTAGGTTTTTAACATGTAGGTTTTAATATGTAGGTTTTTTAATATGTAGGTTTTAATATCTAGGTTTGTCAGAGCTATCCTTCCAAGGAGCAGGCATCTTTTAATTTCATGGCTGCAGTCACCATCTGCAATAATTTTGGAATCCAGGGAAAAAACCGTCAGTTTTCACTCCAATCCCCCAAAAAAGGCAATGCCAAAGAATGTTCAGACTACCATACAATTGTGCTCATTTCACATGCTAGCATAGTAATGCTCAAAATCCTTCAAGCTGGGCTTCAACAGTATGTGAACCGAGAATTTTCAGATATATAAGCTGGATTTAGAAAAGGCAGAGAAACCAGAGATCAAATTGTGAACATTTGTTGGCTCCTGGAGAAAGCAAGGAAATTCCAGAAAAACATTGACTTCTGCTTCAGTGACTACACTAAAACCTTTGACTGTGTGGATCAAAACCAACTGTGGAAAATTCTTAAAAAGAGATGGAAATAGCAAACCACCTTACCTGCCTCCTGAGAAACCTGAATGCAGGTCAAGAAGCAATAGTTAGAGCCAGACATGGAACAATGGACTGGTTCAAAATTGGGAAAGGAGTAGGTCAAGGCCATGTGTTGTCGCCTTGTTTATTTAACTTCCATGCAGAGTATATCATGCGAAATGCCAGGCTGGATGAAGCACAAGCTGGAATCATGATTGCTGGGAGAAATATCAATAACCTCAGATATGCAGATGACACCACCCTAATGGCAGAAAGTGAAGAGGAACTAAAGAGCTTCTTGATGAAGGTGATAGAGGAGAGCGAAAAAACTGGCTTAAAACTCAACAATCAAAAAACTAAGACCATGGCATCTTGTCCCGTCGCTTCATGGCAAATAGATGGGGAAACAATGGAAACAGTGACAGACTTTATTTTTTGGGCTCCGAAATCACTGCAGACAGTGACTGCAGCCATGAAATTAAAAGATGCTTGCTTGCTCCTTTAGTTTTGGACAAAAAGCGACGACAAGCCTAAACAGCATATTAAAAAGCAGAGACATCACTTTTCTGACAAAGCTCTGTGTAGCCAAAGCTATGGTTTTTCCAGTGGTCATGTATACAGATGTGAGAGTTGGACAATAAAGAAGACTGAGTGCCAAAGAATTGATGCTTTTGAACTGTGGTGCCAGAAAAGATTCTTGAGAGTCCATTGGACAGCAAGGAGATCAAACCAGTCAATCCTAAAGGAAATCAACCCTGAATACTCATGGGAAGGACTGATGCTAAAGCTGAAACTCCAATACCTTGGCCACCCGATGCAAAGAGCCAACTCATTGGAAAAGATCCTGATGCTGGTGAAGATTGAAGGCAGGAGGAGATGGGAACAACAGAGAATGAGATGGTTAGATGGCATCACTGATTCGATGGACATGAGTTTGAGCAAGCTCCAGGAGATGAAGGACAGGGAAGCCTGGCGTGCTGCAGTCCATGGGATCACAAAGATTCAGACATGACTTCTCAACTGAACAACAGCAAAGAAAATAAAATCTGTCACTGCTTCCACTGTTTCCGCTTCTATTTGCCATGAAGTGATGGGACCGGATGTCATGATCCTCCTTTTCTGAATGTTGAATTTCAAGCCAACTTTTTCACTTTCCTCTTTAACTCTCATCAGGAGGCTCTTTTGTACCTATTTATTTTCTGTCATTAGAGTGGCATCATCTGCACATCTGAGGTTGTTGATATTTCTCCCGGCAATCTTGATGAATCTTGTGATTCATCCAGCCCAGCATTTTGCTTGATATACTCTGCATATGATGAGTTAAATAAGCAAGGTGACAGTATACAGTCTTGTTGTACTTCTTTCCCAGTGTTTGAACTCTGAAGGGATGTGATCCATAGTTCAAAGTTGGAAAGGAATTCGACAAGGCTGTGTGATCCATGAAGGAGTGATGTACTGTAATTGTCACAAAACAACATTTATCCTGAGGTCCCATTAATATAAATACTGTGCCGGGGTCCAGCCTCGGCAGGATCCAGGGGGTACCCTCAGGATGAATGGCATCGGTGAGAGAGAGAGAGAGAGAGAGAAAGACACGTGAGACCGGCCTTGATAGGGCCAAGTCTGTGTTTTACTTTTTGACAACCGGTTTTATACCCTTTCACAGAACGTTTTCAAGGTACAAGATGCTTACTCATGATTACACAGGGTTAGGATTACATCATTTTGTTTTTTAGGAAAAGCAGGATGTTTTTTGCTTTCTAATTCTATAGTAATTCTTAGCACATGATCTTCTGGCCTTGGGGCTATTAACATTTTATGCAGGTCAGGTGAATGTAAACCTATTTTCCATTTTTATGATGACCTTAACTGAAAGGTAACAGTCTCATAGGGAAATAGTACAGAGTAGAATTATATTCTTGTTAATACAAAAATTAATCCTTCTGCAAAAGTTGTCAGTCACGTTTATCTAAGAAGTTTACCCCATACTGACTCTGTGACTTTGGTGAGGCAGCTTCTGCCTAGCACTCCTGGCTGACAGTTAACAACCATCTCATTGTTACCACACTAGGGCTAAGTCCTTATTTCTCTAGATCTTTAACTATATTAACAATGGTTTCTATAACACAACCTTAGCACATTAAAAGCAAAAACACAGCAAGCAAAACACAGCAAGTAAAACAGCAAGCAAATCTTAACCCAATAACCACCTATAGAATAATTTTTCTTATGTTTTCTAATAGGACTCCTTTGCCCCTTAAAAAGGCTTTATGTCTATTAGGGCTTTTATATAATCAGGTTCTTTATGCTATTTTATGATTAGGATATTATAAGCAATCATGCATATTAGTACCAAGGGCATAAATGCATTTGCCTAACAAACTACCAGCAAAGGAGTTTAAATTAAAACACTCCTTTCACCCTGGATAATCTCATGAAATACCACCACCTGGGAAGCTTATTGATTAAAGTTCTAAATTGATTCTTATTTGGGAAGAGATCCGGGAAGGCCTTCTGCCTGTGTCACAGAAATTAGGGACTAGTCCATTGAGGCAGGCATCAGAAAGACAGATATCATCTTTAAGGTGAGCACAGGGGGGCAGCTTTTCGAAATCCCTGAAAACCTGATCTGCCTTGCCTGTCAGGCTTTCTCCTCGTGACCTTGTCATGGGTGGGATCTCGTGAACTGGCCTTTTCGAAACCCCTGAAAACCTGATCGGCCTTGCCCATCAGGTTTTCTCCATCATGGCCTTGTTAGGGGTAGGGTCTCGTGTGTTGGCTCCCAGCAATACTGTGTCTAGAAATAGGGAGGTGCATTACACTCACCGTTCATTCAGCTGATATCTGTTGTGTGCCAGATACATGACACAATGTTTTGCATCTGGGAAACATCATTGAAGTTAAAAAATTGCTGGCTTTGTGGAGCATGTACTGTGGTGAGAAGAGACAGACTATATGCAATGAACATAGTAAATAAGGAAAGTGTTCTGTTAATTCCCTGAGATTTCAGATGGTAAAGAATCTGTCTGCCAATGCAGGAGACACAGGAGATGCAATCCCTGGGTCAGGAAGATCCCCTGGAGAAGGAAATGGCAACCCATGCCAGTATTCTTGCCTGGAGAAGGCCAAGGACAGAAGAGACTGGCAGGCTACAGCCCATAGGGGCCAAAGAGTCGGACTTGACTGAGTGACTAACACTTTCACTTTCTGTTACAAAAGGACACATACAATGGGAAAGATGAGTTGGAGATGGTGATCTAGTATGTGAACAGAGAAGATGGTTGTTTTACTAGGGTGGCCAAGGTGGGCCTCACTTGGACGGTGATGTTGGTGGAAAGATTTGAAGGGCGTGAGGAATTATCCCCGAGGATGTCTGAGGAATCTTCTTTCCAGGCAGAGGGTATCTCCAGATAAATGCACCAGGGTAGGAACATGTCTGTATGTTCCTGTTAAAATGAGAAGGCCAGTATGGCTGGAGCAGAGTTTAATTGAGATGAGGTCAGAGGTCCAGCCAGACCTTGTAGGCCTGGAGTATATTGGAACGATTTTGACTTTTGCTCTGAAGTGAGATGGAAGTTATAGTTTTATTTAATATTTTTATTTTATTGGAGTATAGTTGATTTGTAATGTGTTAGTTTCAGGTGTACAGCAAAATGTTTCAGTTATGCATATACATATATTCATTCTTTTTTAGATTCTTTTCTCATATAGGTTATCACAGAATATTGGGTGGAGTTCCCCGTACTATACAGTAGGTCCTTGTTGATTATCTGTCTTATATATAGTAGTGTGTGTGTTCATCCCAAGCTCCTGATTTATCCCTCTTCCCTACGTTTGTGCTTTGGTAACCATAAGTTTGTTTTTCATATCTGTAAGTCTGTTCCTGTTTTATAAATGAGTTCTTTTGTATCTTTAAAAAAAAAAAATCGATTCCAGGGACTCCCCTGGTGGTCCAGTGGCTAAGACTCCACACTCCCAGTGCCAGGGGCCTGGGGTTCCACCCCAGGTCAAGGAACTAGAGCTCACATGCCACAACTAAAAAGAACCACGTGCTGCATCTCAGACCCAGTGCAGCCAAATAAATAAATAAATTTAAAAAAATAGATTTCACTTATGGTTGATATTATATGGAATTTCTCTTTCTCTGTCTGATTTACTTCACTTAGAATGATAATCTTTAGGTCCATGCATGTTACTGCCAATGGCATTATTTCATTCTTTTTTATGGCTGAGTAATATTCCACTGAACCTCTCCTTTACAAGGAACATTTGACTGCTGGGCTGAGAAAAGAACTGGGAGGTGAGAAGTGAGTGAGTTCCTGGGTAAGTGGTGGCAACTAGTACAGTGTCCAGGCTGGAGATGGCCATTGCTTCAACTGGGGTATGGGCTATGGATGTAGTGGGAAGTGATTGTATTCTCTGCATGTTCTAAAGATGGACTTTGCAGCATTTCCTAAAGGATTAAATCTGGGGTATGAGAAAGAGGAGTCAAGGGGACACGCTCAATTTTGGACTATCTAAGTAAAAAGATGGAATTCTCTCATCAGAGATGGGGAAGACCAAGAAGCATATTTTTGGAAGGAGGGGACATTATGGGCATTTGGTTTAAGAGATGTTGAAGCTGAGATTTTCTTAGAAATACAAGTCAGGTAGTTGGATTGGCAGTTTGACAAATGAGTCTGGAGTTTAAGAGAAATGTCTGTGCTGGAGAAATAGATTTGGGTGACTGATGTTGAAGCTGAAACTCCAATATTTTGGCCACCTGGTGCAAAGAGCTGACTCATTTGAGAAGGCCCTGATGTTGGGAAAGATTGAAGGCAGAAGGAGAAGGGGATGACAAAGGATGAGATGGTTGGATGGCATCACTGACTCAATGCACATGAGTTTGGGTAAACTCCGGGAGTTGGTGATGGACAGGGAGGCCTGGCGTGCTACAGTTCATGGGGTTGCAAAGAGTCGGACACGACTGAGTGACTGAACTGAACTGAACCACATAATGATACTTAAAGCCTTGAGAACTGAGGAGGTCACCAAGAGAGGGAGTGATGGCTGTAGAAGTGGAAGGACTCCCCACCCAGCACTATGCAATTGGGTGAGATCACACACCTAAGCAGACTGCATGGTTCTGACACTGCATGTATAAGGCACACAGACCCAGGAGTCCTGATCTTGCTTTGTATAGGAAACCCCTGGACATCTTTGGGTTTTTTTTTTTTAAGATTCAGAAAGTCTGGAGTAGGACATAGAGATTCTGGGTTTTAACAAGGTTGGTGCTGTTGCTGCTGGTCTTCAGATCACACTTTTAATAGCAAGAACATACATAGACCAGGATTCCTACATGGTTGAAGAAGTTCTGCCTTGGTCTTGTCCTAATACTCTGAGAAAGTGGTTCTGGGAAGAGGCTGAGCATTTTGTAAGAAGCCCCACAAGCAATCCTGGTGCTCAGCCAGTTTGGGAACCATCAAGGTCCGTGACAGAAAGTGCCCAGAGAGGGGTCTTATCCACATTTAAAAGTGTTTTGTTTTTCCTTCCTTCAGAAGGAAAAGGGAGTACCTCTATTGTCAGTTGTGAGGTGTGATGTTGAGAAATATTGTAGTTGTCTCTGCCACGGGGTTTGGTCAGGTTGAAGCCTTAGACAGTGGTTCACAGTTCAGTGTAATGAAATTCTTGCTCTCTGAAATTACTCTCCAGCTTGAGGTCTCACTTACTGTTGGAGAAGACACTGGGATCCAAAGTTGTTCTCATTTAGGCATAAACTACTATATATGTGTGCATATATGACATAGGGGCTTATAGTATTTGGGGGAAGGGCACAGAGTCAGGCTTGAGGCTCCATAGGAACAGGATCCACAGTGTCCACCCCAGGCCAGGTCCCACAAAGGAACATTGCCCCTGGGGGGGCACAGCCGTCGCTGCTCACACAGTGAGCCCCTCATGCTGGACGTGGACCCCACGCTGAGGACGGCTATCACTGCGGCTCCTGACAACTGGTGGTGGTGTGACTCCCACTCTCGACACCTTGTCAGATACATCCTGCACCACTGCAGCCTCTCTGTGTCACCTCATCCTGAGGAGAGTCTGACATGTGGTCACCTGAGTGGTGGGGCCTCAGCTTCATGCTGTGTCCTCTGGCAAGAATGTTTGGGGAAGAGGGTTTTCCTCTTTTATGGAGTAAGGTGGTCTCTGCCTCCTACCAAGACTCTTCCAGTGTGGAATTCTCCGAATCTAGGAATGTTCCTAATCAGGTGCGGAATTGGGGAGGAAGAGAAAAAGAATGTCAAATTTCAATTGTTAGAGCAAAGATCTGGGACTGGATCTGGACATGGTACATTGTAGGCAGTTGGCTGAAAGAACAAGTGGCTAATAAATGACATCCAAGGTAGAGATTTGCTTGATTACTCACGTTTTTCTCTTTTGTTTCGTTTCCTAGAGTATAGTTGATATGCAATACTGTTTTACTGTCTGCTGTACAGAACAGTGAATCAGTTATGTGTATCCACTCTTTTTTAGAGTGTTTGATTATTCATACTCTGAATTTCTTTGTGGGATGATTAAATTTTTCCTTCACCCAGCCCGTGCTTAGACACCAACTGGTTGTCCTATGTTGTTGTTGTTGTCATTGCTATTGTTGTTCAGTTGCTCAGTTGTGTCTGACTCTTTGCCACCCCATGGACTACAGCACACCAGGCTTCCCTGTCCATCACCAACTCCCAGAACTTGTTCAGACTCATGTCCACCAAGTCGGTGATGCCCTCCAACCATCTCATCCTCTCTTATCCCCTTCTCCTCTTGCTCTCAATCTTTTCCATCATTAGAATCTTTTCCAGTGAGTCAGCTCTTCGCATCAGATGGCCAAAGTACTGGAGCTTCAGCTTCAGCATCAGTGCTTCCAATGACTATACAGAGTTGCTGTCCTTTAGCATTGACTGGTTTGATCTCCTTGCTGTCTAAAGGACTCTCAAGAGTCTTCCTCAGCACCCCAGTTTGAAAACATCAGTTCTTTGGCCCTCAGTCTTCTTGATAGTTCAACTCTCACATCCATACATGATTACCAGAAAAACCAAGCTTTGACTATATGAACTTTGTCAGCAAAGTGATGTCTCTGCTTTTTAATTTCTGTCCTTTATTGTGCCCATCTTTGCATGAAATGTTCCCTTGGCACCTCCAATTTTTATAATTCAGCTCAATTCTGACACAATCTACCTGGAATTACACCAGACCTCACAGGTTTAAGGGCTTATTCCCACAGACTGCCTTTACTTCACAGGCAAGTTGCAAGCATCGAGTTCCATGTTACCTGCACTTCTATCTGACTTGACTACAAAACTAGGGGTTCACTCAAGTCTGATAATTTGGTGGAACAAGTCAAGGAACTCAAGGAAATGCTGTGCTTACTATTACAGTCTATAATAAATGATACAAGTGAGCAACCTGATAAGAGGTACAGGTCGAGGTCTGGAGGGTCCTGAGGGCAGGAGCCTGTCACCATGGAGTTGAGAAGTGCCACTCTCCCAGCACATGGACATGTTCACCAATCCAGAAGCTCTCTGAATTCCATCACTTCAGGGTTTTTCATGAAAGTTTCATGATGTAGGCATGATTGATTCAGTTCCTCAGTTCACAGGATTCTCCAGGCAAAAATACTGGAGTGGATTGCCATGCTCTCCTCCAGGGGATCTAACCCCCCAGAGATCAAACCCATGTCTCCTGCATTACAGGCGGTTTTTTAACCGCTGAGCCCCGGGGAGTGGGGTCCCCTTTCCCTGGTATTACAGTGGTTAACTCTGAGCTTCCAAGGCAGGGAGCACAGTTCCATCCCTGGCCTTGGAAATAAGATCCCACATGCTAGGCAGCAAGGCCGAAAAAACAAAAACAAAACCATGTTAGCCATCTACTTAAGTATTCAGAGGGAGATCAAACGGGATAAAATTTTAATAAGTGACAGAAGTACATAAAGAATAAATTTAAGTTCGAAATTAAAATGTGTTTTAGAATTTATTTCCACTGTAGATTTGTCCACCGCTTTTTGTCTTCTCTCTACTTTTCTTCAACTCTTCTCCTCCCTGCCCTCCACTTCCCAGTCTTAACTATATCCCCTGCTCATTCGGGCCCCACAGTGAACACAGGTGACTCCATCCACCTCAGACAGGCCAGGTGAGGACAGGGGAGGGGGCACTCGGTGGGCAATTTGTAAGCTGTGCCTGGACCTGCTGTTACTGTGTTCTTCAGTGAAGTCGCTCCAGTCTTTAAAGGAAGTCACACCAAGTCTAAGTTATGTTTCCAGTGGAAGAAGGCAGAACCTTGGTGGGTATTTCCTGGATCCTTAGATACTGATTTTTATCCAGACCGGCAGAGCCGATTCAAACCCAACGTTCGGAGGTAGATCCTTTGCTTCCTGGGTGAAAGGGAGTCTGGAGGAAGGGTTTTTGATTCTTAGAATCTAAGGGCGAGACCTGAGCGAGGGGTGCAGTTGGGGTGGCTGGAAGAATCATTTCCCTACTCATGAATCTCAGAATCAACCCAGACCGTGTTTAAGTAAGTCGGATTCCAGATCCCCCTCGGAACTACCAGCTCAGAATTTCCGAGGACCAGGCAGGTGTTCATCTTCTCATCCGGGAGTTTGAGAACCAGAAATCTAACTGCAGCTCGCTCCGCTCCCAACCTGCACAGAAGTTCCTTTATTCTACATTCATATCAGTGAACAACGTTCATTTCTTTCAGCCCAAGATCTGGGGGACAGGTGATTTCCAGCCCTCCCTCTGAACTCTGGCCCGGCAGAAAAAACTTCAGGGCCGCCCTGCGAAGCCCCGCCCTGGGTTTCCTGAGCATCCCACTGGGTATATTCGGTTTCTCCTCCGGACCAGGCAGTGGTGACCGAGGTCTGCGGAGAGAAAGACGTCGCCGTGTGGGTGAGTCCAGGGATACAAAGGGGAACATGGAGGGAGAAAATGTCTTTTATGCGCCACAGCAGGACAGACTGGGAGCGAGGTTGGAGAGACACCTCTGGGGGGTCTTGAGGTGGAGTGGGGAAGAGACCTTTGTGTCTTCGTACAAAGACAACCTGGGAGACTTGGTGGGTGAGGGGAGGCAGCCACATCTAGATCCTCGGGAGCACCCATTCCCCTGAGCCGTATACCACCAGGGCATCTTCCACACCCAGATGAGCAGGATTAGCTTTATCCTAATTAGTCATTCTAAAGGCTCTGCAACAAACCTAGCCTATTAGTATGGAAGTGTTAGAAGTCTTTGGGGGAGGGTAGGGGTGAGCTGAATGAGACATTTTGCTGAATTTGCACACCTAAGACCTCCTCTATGGGACTTCCCTGGCGGCTTAGTACACAGTGCTGTGGGTATGTGAACTCAGACAAGGTGGTTTTAGTCGCTAGGCCGTGTCCAACTCTTCTGACTCCATGGGCTGTAGCCTGCCAGGCTCCTCTGTCCATGGGATTTTCCAGGCAAGAATACTGGAGTGGGTTGCCATTTCCTTCTCCAGGGGATCTTCCTGACCCAGGGATCGAACCTGGGCCTCCTGCATTGCAGGCACATTTTTTTTTTTGCCTACTGAGCCACCAGGGAAGCCTGAACTCAGACATATAGAGATGTTATTGAACAAATTTTGTCTGAAAAAAATAACACACGTGATGAGTGGGGAAAAAACATGTTTATTACTTATTCATATAATTTTTAGTGTCCGGTGAAACTTGAAAGGTTGTGAAGAGGTTTTCCACATGAAAAATCTAGCAGTTGAGTACATGTGACCCTAGTAAAATTTAAAGCATACAAGCGAGGGCAAACACAGGATTTGTCCAGGAACTTAAAATACTCGTTAAACAAGTATTCAGGGATTTCCCTGGTGGCCCAGTGGCTAGGAATCCGAGCTCTCACTGCCAAGGGCCCAGGTTCTATCCTTGGTTGGGAAACTAAGATTCCATGAGTCGTGTGGCAAAAAAAACCCACAAAAAACATTAAAAAAAAAAAAAAAAAAAACCTAAGTATTCAGGTGCTGGTCCTGCAGCTCTGTGGCAAGCCGCAGAGTCGGGATTCTGTTCCGCAGGATGGGGTTTGTTAAAGTTGTCAAGAACAAGGCCTCTTTCAAGAGACATCAAGTGAAATTCAGAAGACAACGAGAGGGCAAAACTGGCTACTATGCTTTGAAATGATCAGTAATCCAAGATGAAAATAAGCACAACACACCTAAATACAGAATGATCGTTCGTATAACGAACAGAGATATCATTTGTCAGATTGCTTATGCCCGTGTAGAAGGAGATGTGATAGTTTGTGCAGCTTATGCTCATGAACTCCCAAAATATGGTGTGAAGGTTGGCCTGACAAATTATGCTGCAGCATATTGTACTGGCCTGCTGCTGGCCTGCAGGCTTCTTAATAGGTTTGGTATTGACAAAATTTATGAAGGCCAAGTCGAGGTGACTGGAGATGAATATAATGTGGAAAGCATTGATGGTCAACCTGGTGCCTTCACCTGTTAACTTCGATGCAGGACTTGCCAGAACTACTGCTGGGAATAAAGTTTTTGGTGCCCTAAAGGGAACTGTCGATGGAGGCTTGTCTATCCCTCACAGTACCAAACAGTTCACTGGTTATGATTCAGAAAGCAAAGAATTCAGTGCTGAGGTACATTGAAAGCACATCATGGGGCAGAATGTTGCAGATTACATGTGTTACTTGATTGAAGAAGATGAGGATGCTTACAAGAAACAGGTCTCTCAGTACATAAAGAACAACGAAACTCCAGACATGATGGAGGAGATGTATAAGAAAGCTCATGCTGCAGTACGAGAGAATCCAGTGTATGAGAAGCAGCTTAAGAAAGAAGTTAAAAAGAAGAGGTGGAACCGTCCCAAAATGTCACTTGCCCAGAAAAAAGATCGGGTAGCTCAGAAGAAGGCAAGCTTCCTTAGAGCTCAGGAATGGGCTGCCGAGAGTTAAAAGTTTTAAGTTGAGTCGCTCAGTTGTGTCCAACTCTTTGCGACCCCATGGACTGTAGCCTACCAGGCTCCTCTGTCCATGGGATTTTCCAGGCAAGAATACTGGATTGGGTTGCCATTTCCTTCTCCAGAGGATCTTCCCAACCCAAGGAGCGAACCTGGGTCTCCCACATTGTCGGCAGATGGTTTACCATCTGAGCCACCAATTTTCTATCAAGATTTTTCAGATACAGACAATAATGAACTTATTGAACAAGAAAAACAAACAAACAAGTATTCAATGGGATAAGCACTCCTGGGGCCTGCCAGACTCCTCCATCCATGGCATTTTCCAGGCAAGAATACTGGAGTGGGTTGCCACCTTAAAGAGCAGGTTAGCACAGGGCCGCAACTTATCTGGGGAGAACTCGAGGGGAGTTACAGTCCCTTTACCCAGCAGGTTAACACCCTCACGTGCTAGTAGAATTTGTGGGTACCATTCCCATTCGGGATTCCCTGGTGGCTCAGATGGTAAACACTCTGCCTGCAGTGCAGGAGACCTAAGTTCAATTCCTGGGTGGGAAGGATCCCCTGGAGAAGGGAATGGCAACCCACTCCACTATTCTTGCCTGGAAAATGCCATGGATGAAGGAGCCTGGCAGGCTACAGCCCATAGGGTCACAAAGAGTCAGATATGACTGAGCGACTACACTCTAACCCCCATTTACCACCATGACAGTGGTCTCTAGGCCTACACTCTGATACATACTCCACAAAATGAACACAGGTCCTTTTACATGATTTTCCAGCTTGTGATCATCCATCCTGATTAATGGAGACCTCACCACCGTCTGGTTTTGGAGATTGTTCTTCTTCATGAATATCTGTAGCTACTTCCTCTCCCTTCCACCTAGCCATGACCTTTGAGGTCATATATGAATAGAATAAGCCTAATATCTGCAGGCTACAGTCCATGGAGTCACAAGAGTTGGACACGACTTGGTGATTAAACCACCGCCAATGCCTGTCATTTTTCCAACATTTATTCTTACAATCGAAGACATGCATCTTGGCTTTTATTTCACAGAGTCTGTATAATCTCAACATCCTAATTGTTCTTTGTCTGCTCTCCGGGTTCTGAACCACTTGTGGAGCATCACTTACATTTCCAGTTATTCTCACAGAACACATCACTTGGGGTCTTTGCTCTCTGGCTTCCGGCTGGGTTTGTCCTTAGGAGGCACTGCAGGGACCATCATGTGGGAGGAGAGGATTCAAGGCATGGATGCCCCCACACTTACCTCCAGGGCTGCACAACAGTAATCCCTACATACCTCTATCTACAATGGTAACATATGTTCAGTGACCCCTCTGGGAGGCTACAGCTCTGCTGGGATCTAGAAACAAATGCCTTCTGCTGTCCCTTCAGTCTAGAGGGAGTAATAGCTTCCTGCTATTTCTAATTCCAGGGGGCTCTGCCTCCTATTGCTGTTAGCTGCCGGCATCTCTATAAATAGCCTGGTCACTAAATTCTCTCCAGTTAGCTCTTTGGTTCTGCCTTCTGTGTCCTTCTTTAGGACATACCATATTTCAGACACTCAAAGGTATAGATTATCAACAAGAATTAACACATGTTATAATATTCACACACCCTCTTAATGTCAAATTTGGCTTACCGTAATATAGTGCATGGAGAAGTGCTCTGGTAATCGAGTCAGAAGGAAAACAAGGCAGAAACAGTTTGGTTATTAATGTGTGAAATTCAGAGACTCAATGAGCAGCTGCTGCCCTGCCTACAAATTACTGCCCGCACACCCCAGTTTCTTCAGAAGAGGAGAGAGAAAGAAAAACATGGATGGAGCAGTGCCTCCAAATTTCAGAGGGAAGAATTCTGGCATAAAATTCTTCACCCAGCCAAACTATTCATCAAACCAAAGAATAATACACTTTTGGACTTCCCTGATGGTCCAGTGGTTAAGAATCCACCTGCCAGTGCAGGGGACACGGGCTCGTTCCCTGATCTGGGAAGGTTCCACATGCTATAGGGCAGCTGAGCCCGTGCATCGCAACTACTGAACCTGTGTGTCCTAGAGCCTGTGCAACAAAAGAAGCCATAGCAATGAAAAGCCCGCATGCCGCGAGAAGAGAATGCTCATGCCAGGCAATGAAGACCCAGCACAACCAACAATTAGTTAATTAATAATTTTTAAAGAATTAAAAAAAAATAAGCAAAGGGCTGTTCAGAGGGTGGTAAAGGGAGATCCTAGGAGGGTGGCTGTCGTCCAGATGCAGAATAATCCAGTCCAGGTGGGGGCATGTCAGAAAGGCCCAGGAGGATATTTCCAAAAAGCAAAAACTGATAGAACACCCAAAGTACCCTCACTTCTTTAAAGAGTCATACAGATAGAAGAATCATCAGAGTTCTATTAGTGACAGCTTCATAGAACATAATGAGTCAAAAACAAAGGCAATATTATCAATTCAGGGAGAATAAGATGTTGTGCAGAAAAAATAGTAGAGTTTACGTGTGAGTATAATAGTCACAGGATAGAAAAAGCTGAATGAACTAAACATGATTGTTATACAAATAAACTGGGAAAGTGAAGGAATGTAAAGAGTGCAAGAGAGCAATGACTATCAGCTATTGCATCAGCCATTGAGTAATGCAGGAGACTGGTTGTGACCAAAGAGTCAAAGGCATCATATGTAGAGATTTGGATGTAAAGCCAAAAAAAATCAGCTAAAGATATTGAAGGTGGTTGCCAGTGGGAAGACAGAAATTTAAAACAGAGAGGATTACAATAATAGTCTATTTTATGAGAAACCATGCACAGATATTTGACTCCTTAATTTATTGGTAATAAGTTAATTATTATCCATGTATTCTAAGAAAACAAAAATAAAGTTAATGACTAGTGTGGCACAGCTGCAACCACCTCAAATATGTTAATACTTTAAATGGTCTAAACCACAACTGGAAATAAACACGGTTTTTGCCATTTCATAGATGAAGAAACTGAAGCATCAAGAGGGAAAAGGGATATGTTGAAAATAAACTACACCTTCAAAAATAATAACAAAAAATAAAATAAAAATAAAGTAATTTTCAAATAATAAAATAAGTAACAGAACACACACAAAAGGAAAAGTGCCATTGTTGCAGGAAGGGGGACCCCTTCCAGGGCCCGAAACTGGGCTCTTGTCTAACACTCGGAAATGAACTGTCCGAAGAGACACATCTGCTGACAAAGCAAGAAATTTTATTAGGAAAGGGGACCAGGGTGGAGAGCAGTAGGGTAAGGGAAACCAGGAGAACAGCTCTGCCATGTGGCTCAAAGTCTTGGGTTTTATGGTGATGGGATTCGTTTCCGGGTTCTCTTTAGCCAATCCTTCTGACTCAGAGTCCTTCCTGGTGGTGCACACCTTATTCAGCCAAGATGGATGCCAGAGAGAAGGATTCTGGGAGGTGGTTGGACATGTGGTGTCTCCTTTTGACCTTTCCTGAACTCTTCCGGTTGGGGGTAAGCTTTTTAGTTCCGTGTTCCTTACCAGGACCTCCTGTTGTAAAGCAACTCATGCAAATGGTTATGATGGTGCCTGGCCAGGGTGGGCGGTTTCAGTCAGTGTGACTCCCCTGACAACTCCCCGCTGAGAGGCTTCATACTCAAGGTACTTCTTGGGAAATGGGGCGGAGGTCTGTTTCTTCTGTAACTTCTTCCTGTTGTGCATGGTCAAGGCCTGCCTAGCAGAGCAGAAGTCTCTCTCTACCTGATCTAAGTCAAGGTATTTTTTTTGCCTGAAACCAGCATCCACCCTTGTAATAACAGCAATTTAGTTTGAAACTAAATTGGCTTCTCTCAGAGATGGAATAGACAGGGGCCAAACAGGAGACCTAACAGGATGGTCATCACAGAAGGCCGGAAACAGAAGGCAACATTTAGGGTGAGGTCTGCAAGGTTTGTGACCTTTTTTGACTGGTTGCTGGTGAGGAAACAGAGCTGTGCTCTGGGAATCTTGTGTTCAGTCTGAAGTTACCATCCTCCACCTGGGTGGAGGCTCCAGTTCTGTAGAAGAACTCAAAGACATTGTTATACATATGTTTTTTTCGAGTAGGAGCCAGGACCCTGTCTCAAGGCTGTACCACCATTTGATTCTTTCTCCTCTGTTTCCGTATCCCCTCCCTTCCCTGATTAGCAACTGTTTGGATCCACCCTTTGGAATTCAGGGAAGGTCAAGGAGGCTGAATGAAGCCTATATCCTACAGACAAAAAATGGAGAACACAAAACAGATTTGTACTCCAGAGCCCCACAAAGTCCTGCTCAGTTTTAATTTAGGGAACTAGGCAACTATGGCTGTGATAATTTCCTGTCAAAATGGGACTGCCTCAGCTTGGAGAACAGACACTAAATTGGAAGTATTCCTGAGTTCCAAGTCCTAGATCTGAGTCTTGTATGATTAAAATCTCAATCCCTTGGTCTGCCTTTTGGTGTAACAGACCTAATTAGAAAAAGTTAGAGGAGTGATAACTGGAATTTTAATAGACAAAATAAATCTCGTTTCTTCTTAGAAGAATAGGCCTGAAACCCAGTCTGGATCTGGCACATCGGGGAGACTTGTAGCCAGGTAGCCAGTTGCCTAATCTTATAAAAAGTAAGGTTGCAGTTACTAGTTTCCAGCAGACATTGTTTTGAGAATGGTGGCATCTAAGCCTGACACGACTCAGAAAACTCAAGTGTTTAGCAATACAAAGTCTAGTCTGAAATTACACGCATACTATCACCTAGTTGCGAGAGGGCATCGGAGGGCAGACACACTGAAACCATAATCACAGAAAATTAGCCAATCTGATCACAGGGCCACAGTCTTGTCTAACTCAATGAAACTAAGCCATGCCGTGTGGGCCCACCCAGGAAGGATGGGTCATGGTGGAGAGGTCTGACAGAATGTGGTCCACTGGAGAAAGGAATGGCAAACCACTTCAGTATTCTTGCCTTGAGAACCCCATGAAAAGTATGAGAAGGTAAAATGATAGGATACTGAAAGAGGAACTCCCCAGGTCAGTAGGTGCCCAATATGCTACTGGAAATCAGTGGAGAAATAACTCTAGAAAGAATAAAGGGATGGAGCCAAAGCAAAAACAATACCCAGTTATGGATGTGACTGGTGATAGAAGCAAGGTCCAATGCTGTAAAGAGCAATATTGCGTAGGAACCTGGAATGTTAGGTCCATGAATCAAGGCAAATTGGAAGTGGTCAAACAGGAGATGGCAAGAGTGAATGTCAACATTCTAGGAGTCAGCGAACTAAAATGGACTGGAATGGGTGAATTTAACTCAGATGACCATTATATCTACTACTGTGGGCAGGAATCCCTTAGAAGAAATGGAGTAGCCATCATGGTCAACAAAAGAGTCCAAAAAACAGTACTTGGATGCAATCTCAAAAATGACAGAATGATCTCTGTTCGTTTCCAAGGCAAACCATTCAATTTCACGGTAATCCAAGCCTATGCCCCAACCAGTAACACTGAAGAAGCTGAAGTTGAACGGCTTTATGAAGACCTACAAGACCTTTTAGAACTAACACCCAAAAAAGATGTCCTTTTCATTATAGGGGACTGGAATGCAAAAGTAGGAAGTCAAGAAACACCTGGAATAACAGGCAAATTTGGCCTTGGAGTACAGAATGAAGCAGGGCAAAGGCTAATAGAGTTTTGCCAAGAGAACGCACTGGTCATAGCAAACACCCTCTTCCAACAACACAAGAGATGATTCTACACATGGACATCACCAGATGGTCAACACCGAAATCAGGGATCAAGACCATCCCCATGGAAAAGAAATGCAAAAAGGCAAAATGGTTGTCTGAGGAGGCCTTACAAACAACTGTGAAAAGAAGAGGAGTGAAAAACAAAGGAGAAAAGGAAAGATATTCCCATTTGAATGCAGAGTTCCAAAGAATAGCAAGGAGAGATAAGAAAGCCTTCCTCTGCGATCAATGCAAAGAAATAGAGGAAAACAATAGAATGGGAAAGACTAGAGATCTCTTCAAGAAAATTAGAGATATCAAGGGAATATTTCACGCAGAGATGGGTTCGATAAAGGACAGAAATGGTATGGACCTAACAGAAGCAGAAGGTATCAAGAAGAGGTGGCAAGAATACACAGAAGAACTGTACAAAAAAGATCTTCACGACCCAGATAATCACGATGGTGTGATCACTCACGTAGAGCCAGACATCCTGGAATGTGAAGTCAAGTGGGCCTTAGAAAGCATCACTACGAACAAAGCTAGTGGATGTGATGGAATTCCAGTTGAGCTATTTCAATTCCTGAAAGATGATGCTGTGAAAGTGCTGCACTCAATATGTCAGCAAATTTGGAAAACTCAGCAGTGGCCAGAGGACTGGAAAAGGTCCGTTTTCATTCCAATCCCTAAGAAAGGCGATCCCAAAGAATGTTCAAACTACCGCACAATTGCACTCATCTCACACCCTAGTAAAGTACTGCTCAAAATTCTCCAAGCCAGGCTTCAGCAATATGTGAACTGTGAACTTCCAGATGTTCAAGCTGGTTTTAGAAAAGGCAGAGGAAGCAGAGATCAAATTGCCAACATTCGCTGGATCATTGAAAAAGCAAGAGAGTTCCAGAAAAACATCTATTTCTGCTTTATTGACTATGCCAAAGCCTTTGACTGTGTGGATCACAATAAACTGTGGAAAATAAACTGCGGAATAACAATAAACTGTGGAAAAGATGGGAATACCAGACCACCTGACCTGCCTCTTGAGAAACCTGTATGCAGGTCAGGAAGCAACAGTTAGAAATGGACGTGGAACAACAGACTGGTTCTGAATAGGAAAAGGAATACATCAAGGCTGTATATTGTCACCCTGCTTATTTAACTTATATGCAGAGTACCTCATGAGAAACGCTGGGCTGGAAGAAGCACAAGCTGGAATCAAGACTGCTGGGAGAAATATCAATCACCTCAGATATGCAGATGACACTACCTTATGGCCGAAAGTGAAGAAGAACTAAAGAGCCTCTTGATGAAAGTGAAAAAGGAGAATGAAAAAGTTGGCTTAAAGCTTAACATTCAGAAAACTAAGATCATGGCATCTGGTCCCATTACTTCATGGGAAATAGGTGGGGAGACAGTGGAAACAGTGTCAGACTTTAATTTTTTGGGCTCCAAAATCACTGCAGATGGTTATTGCAGTCAGGAATTAAAAGACGCTTAATCCTTGGAAAGAAAGTTAAGACCACCCTAGATAGCATATTAAAAAGCAGACATTACTTTGCCAACAAAGGTCCGTCTGGTCAAGGCTATGGTTTTTCCAGTAGTCATGTGTGGATGTGAGAGTTGGACTGTGAAGAAAGCTGAGCACCGAAGAATTGATGCTTTTGAACCGTGGTGTTGGAGAAGCCTCTTGAGAGTCCCTTGGACTGCAAGGAGATCCAATCAGTCCATCCTAGAGGAGATCAGTCCTTGGTGTTCATTGGAAAGACTGATGCTGAAGCTGAAACTCCAGTACTTTGGCCACCTGATGCGAAGAGTTGACTCATTGGAAAAGACCCTGATGCTTGGAGGGATTGGGGGCAGGAGGAGAAGGGGATGACAGAGGATGAGATGGTTGGATGGCATCACCGATCGATGGACATGGGTTTGAGTAAACTCCGGGAGTTGGTGATGGACAGGGAGGAGTGGCATGCTGTGATTCATGGGGTCGCAAAGAGTCGGACACGACTGAGCAATTGAACTGAACTAATCACCTAGTTATTTCCCAGGATGTCTGAACCATAGCTACTCTATTTTGACTTTTAATTGTAAAATTTTCCTTAATAGACAAAGCAGATGTCACCATTAATGATGTCAGTGTTTCTCTAGGTATGAGAAGATGCAAGTATTGGGACTCATAAAATCTTCTCCTGAACAGATCTAACCATATGAAGGCCTGTTCTGCCATTTTTTCCCAGAGCACAGAGTGCCTCTTTCCTGATTTTCACCCTGAATTCCTTTCAGGGGAGTTGAAGGTCAGCAGTTGCAGTGGCCATGATTTAATCTTTGTAGACATAGATGGCAAGTGTCAATTTTCAGTTGACAGAGCCCCTTTTTGCTCATAAACTTGAGTATGATTTTGAGCGGGGCATTTCATGACCATTTTATCCCATGGTGCTGAGAATATCCATTTTCAGCTTTGGCAAAGATTTTGTTGACAGGCCACTCAATGTGTTGTTACTGGACTAGGCCATAAAACAGTATCCAAAATTCTCTGAACCACCTGTTTTACTATCCTCTTGGTCCAGGAAAATATTCCCTCTTGTTGCTTCTTCCCATATCTAGAGTTACACTGTTACCATCATCATTCTCATATGGAACTATATATTATTTTATCAGAGGCTTCAGTCACACATTTGGCAGTGTAAGAAACAGCAATTTTGTAAAACAGGTGAAATACAAATAACATAGGCAGCAGGATTAGTAAAGTCATAAGTAAGACTTAAGTTAAGAGCTTGCATTTGATGTAGCCAGTATGTCCCAGGGCATCTGACTTAGTCTACTCTGTATGAATCTTTATCTTCCAGGCAAATTATATATTGGCACTGTCTATAGGCACATAGCCCAGTTTTCTAGTGTTACTAGACTGATTCTCTTTAGTATGATTTAATTGTTTCCAACATAGAGGAGACTTTAAACCTAAATTACCATAGCCTGGTGTTATCTTTATAAATCCATCCCATAACTGTGGGAGGTTTTTTCCTTTGCTGAAACTTTGCTTGTTGCTCTGATTGAACTTGAATAATAAAAGAAAACTCAAATGTATGGCCAGAGTCAGAGCAGGCATTATTAATTGGCCAGGTGAGGAGATCCCATCTAGTAATATCAATAGTGACCTGAATATGACTATAATTTTTTTTTAAGTAAATTTTCTCAGGGCCAACCAGTTAGAGCCTTGTAGTAGAGAAATTTACTAACGTAACCCAGAACTAGACAGGTAATTGGCCACAAACCCAACAATTGGATTGATTTCTAAAACTACCATAGGATCAAGCTTTTGATAGAAAAGCATTTGATTTATATGCAAAGGTCTAAGAAGTCAAGAAAACATTATAAATGATCATACAAATCAGGTCCAACATCTTGGGCAAGCTGTCTACCTCTGATGTCATCATTTTCTCATCCTGGTGTAGTGTAGTTTCTCCTCCGTTTGAGCATCATTTTAAGGTGCGATCAGGTCAGCTGTCTTCTCTATAGACCAATCCAGTATAGTGGCCTTCAGTTTCATTGTGCATGAGCTAGTTAAGAATACCTGATAAAAAAAGTCCTTCCGTCCAGGTTGGAGACAGTCCCTTAAATTATGTCTTTTTCCAGTCCTGGTTGCAGGTCATGAGGCATCTGATCTTCATCCAAAGATAGATTTCAGAGATAAGCTTCAGAAACAAACCTAGGGTGTTCTTTAAGAATTCTATTAAATTTTACATTAATATCACATAACAGCAAAGAACTATCCAAGAAATGAGTCTTACTAGACACAGACCTCCATTAACAAACTGGGATTTAACATTTATTGAAACATCTTTTTCTCCCTAAAATTACCCTCATTTTTATCAAATATAACCAAATTAAGACTAGTTTGTTTGCAAAATAGGTCTGTTCTCACTAATTTTTGTCTGGTTATTTATATAACCATAATTGATCATAGACTTTTTCTTTTGCTGAAACATTTAGAGTCACAGACTGAACTTTTAAAAGAAAACAGTGCTGGGAAACTCACACCAAAGGCTTATCACAGATTTCGCCTAATAAATCTAGGTGAATTCTTCTCTTTTTAAGGTCTCAAAAATTCCTTGAGATTTTATACCTGTTAGTGAGTTAAAGTTTCTAATTCATTTGATAAACTTACTGGAAACCTAAGAGTTTCCAATTTCTGGAGGAGTCAGATAGAAAGAAAATATAATTGTTTTGTTTATAATGTATAGGAGAAGGCAATGGCAACCCACTCCAGTACTCTTGCCTGGAAAATCCCATGGAAGGAGGAGCCTGGTAGGCTGCAGCCCATGGGGTCTCGAAGAGTGGGACACGACTGAACGACTTCACTTTCACTTTATAATGTATAATTGTACCAAATTATTGTCATAATTAGTTTGAGAGGAAGGTTTTCCCTACTCCCGGAAAACACAGGATTCAAACCTGTAATTTTTCAGATAGAAATCATAAAAGTTATAAGCATATTCACTGGTTCATTCAGTCCTTTTGTTAACTTCTGTGAAGTCATTAGGTTTTCCATTAGAATACCAGGACATATCAGAATGTTAAGAACTCCATATAATTTCTAGCATATCTATATTAGTAATTTTACCACACATTATAATATGAGAGCATTTATTTGATAATATTTTTCATGTAATTTAACCAACCAAATAAACACAATTAGTTGAATATCTCTCTTTGGGATATTTCAGGGGCCTTCTGAAGCACCCCCAGAGAAGGCAATGGCAACCCACTCCAGTACTCTTGCCTGGGAAATCCCATGATGGAGGAGCCTGGTAGGCTACAGTCCATGGGGTCGCGAAGAGTCGGACACAACTGAGCGACTTCACTTTCACTTTTCACTTTCATGCACTGGAGAAGGAAATGGCAACCCACTCCAGTATTCTTGCCTGGAGAATCCCAGGGATGGGAGCCTGGTGGGCTGCCATCCATGGGGTCGCACATAGTCGGACATGACTGACGTGACTTAGCAGCAGCAGCAGCTGAAGCACCCCAAATTTAGCCAGAGGTCAGAAAAACTTCAAAAAAATTCGATTTAGGAAGTTTTGTCAAAAAAATCAATTAAAAAGGTTTAGAACATTTGGCAAGATTTAGTCAATGTTGATGGGTGTATCATTTAGCTTGTTGACGTGTCACAATGGGCATAAATACCGAGGCTCAAGGTCTAGTGAAAGTCGACTCTGCCATATTGACCTAGTTGGCACTAACCAGTTTTCCTATAGCTGTGTCATTTCTAACAAAATTCATTTATCTAACTAATTGTAATCCAATTTTTAAAAAATCCTGATCATGCATAACTCTTTTTAGTATTTTTTCGTATCTTTTTTTTTTTTAACAGAAAACACACTTCCTACTTTCCGTTAGCAACCAAGAACTAACTTTTATATTAGCATTTTTAGATTGGTGAGCATAAATACCAGTGATAATTTTGAAAACCCTTGCTTTCTTAAAACATTTTAGGATGGCACCAAATGTTATTCATTTATAGTCCCAAATCTCTTTAGTTTTTCTGGAAAAGGACATCAGTGTTGAGTAGTAAATGTTTCAAAATTTAATTTTTTTGGAAATGACCTAACTATTCAACAGATTTCTAACACTTAGTTTAGCACAACCCTTAGAAATTCAAGTTACCCCAATCTAGAGAGACTATTTTAGACCGATATTCCTAAAGCATAATTATTCTTAATAGAACTTATCTAAAAGCGCATATCTCATTTACATTTTTTCAGAAATTTCTTCACTTGTGATAATTGCCTTATTGACAAACTTGTAACAGATATGATAATATTTAGCTTATATTAAACCTAGGTACAATGAAAATATTCTACTTAATGTTAATTACTCTAAGATATCCCTATGTTAGATAGGTCAACAAACAAACATTAATATCAGATATTTAATACTGAACATTTACCTGGAATTACCAGGTTCACATGAACCTGGAATTTATTGTTTTATTTAGAATTATTTGATTTGTAAGCGCTTACCTTTCTTTAAGGCAATTAAATAGAGCTCATTTACGAGTTAATCTAAAAAATATTATCCAGAGACAAAGACATACCAAGACATATTTAGACAGACACAAGGCAAGATCTAGCTTCATTTTCTAAGCTTAGTCATGAATTAGATATTATAATATCAAATTTACTAGTTTATAAAAAACAGTTGGAATAAATAAAATTTTTACAGGCTTTTTCACATTTTCCCTCAGTGTCAGGAGTTAGAGATGGTCTAGATAAGTGTTCCTGAGAGCCCTGGTCTCAAGGAACAGGGAAAGAAAATCAAGTACTAACAAAATGGCAGCAGGTCTAAACCAGATGGTAGCCAGACAAAGCAAAATGGCCGTCAAAAATCACAACACAGAACACAGAGTTAAAACACACATATAGACCTGGCAGTCCTCATCAGACACTCCCTTAAATACAAGAATACAGTCTCTCAGAAAACCTCCTATAGAGACACAGAACTTCAGATCCAAGTACTAACAGAGTAAATGAAAATATCTCAGGTCTTCAAACATTTCAAAGGGAGGAAAGGAAGCCAGGTTGAAAGAAGAAGGGGGAGAAGGCAGGAGAGGGCGGCAAAAGGGGTGACCTTACAGACGTCTCCTGCCACCTGCAGATACCAGGCATTATGGGACATTACCCTGGGCCTCCAGAAAAGGGAGAACTGGAACTTGGCCCCACCAGAAACCAGACCAAAACAGAACCAGAATTCGAGTTCTCTGCCAAGAGGAGGTGATCAGTCTCCAATCCTCAGCTCAGGCTGAGGCCCTTTGACCAGATTCCTGCGTTCAGGACCAGGGGACTAGAAAAAAGGGGAAGGATAGGAAGGGTTAAGGAGAGGAAAGATGAGAGGGGTCAATAAAACCTCTTGTCCCTTACTGGTCAGGGCGCTCTGGCTAGTTTTCCGCGTCAGGAGGAGACCAGGGACAAGAGGGTCTCAGTTGCGGTCGCTGGGTCTGGTCCTTTGGCAGGCAAGCTGGCCCCTGAGTACCCCGAGTGGTCAGGATGTCAGTCACAGTGAAGAAGAGTCCCACCAGAGTCCTCATTTGTTGCAGGAAGGGGGACCCCTTCCAGGGCCCGAAACTGGGCTCTTGTCTAACACTTGGAAATGAACTGTCCGAGGAGACACATCTGCTGACAAAGCAAGAAATCTTACTGGGAAAGGGGACCAGGGTGGAGAGCAGTAGGGTAAGGGAAAGCAGGAGAACAGCTCTGCCATGTGGCTCAAAGTCTTGGGTTTTATGGTGATGGGATTCGTTTCCGGGTTCTCTTTAGCCAATCCTTCTGACTCAGAGTCCTTTCTGGTGGTGCACCCCTTATTCAGCCAAGATGGATGCCAGAGAGAAGGATTCTGGGAGGTGGTTGGACATGTGGTGTCTCCTTTTGACCTTTCCTGAACTCTTCCAGTTGGGGGTAAGCTTTTCAGTTTCGTGTTCCTTACGAGGACCTCCTGTTGTAAAGCAACTCATGCAAATGGTTACGATGGTGCCTGGCCAGGGTAGGCAGTTTCAGTCAGTGTGCTTCCCCTAACATTAGTAAGACCAGGACAGGGAGCTGAATTCAGGCCTTCTGGCTGCACGTTCTAAGCTTCCCCAGTTGAACTGATGGATCCAGAGCCTGACACAAGGACTGAAATTCTGGGTGTGTGAGGCCATTATGATCAGTTGGCTCCGTCCGGAATTGATCCAGGTCTTGTAGGCTAATAGGCTATGGGGAAAAGAAAAAGAAATAAATAACTGACCAACTGGTTGCAGAATAATGCTTTTCATTCCCTCAGAGATTCTCCTTCAGTTGCTTCAAAGTCAGATTCTGCCTTCCTCTGAGGGAAGGACACACCTGTTCTTTTTTTGCATTCTTTTCCCCAGCTCTTGCTGAACTCCTCCCCTGACTCCATCAGCATCATCACCTGTCCCTGCTGCCACCACCGTCCGCGACAGGGACAGAAGTCGCAGGACACAAGGACAAGATCCAGGAGTGAAAACCCAAGGCCTTTCCGCCTTGAACCCAGATCCATTCGCTAACGCAATGCGAGGCTCCCTCACAGACAGGACCCAGCTCCATGTTCCTCCAGCCCAGGAGTGGACACACACCCAGCTCCTTTCTCTCCTCATTTCTTGGCCTTCTCACCCACACAAGTACCTGCTCCACTGCCCAGTTCCACCTCAACCCTGACCTCCACCTCCTGCAGCTCCCCTCCCCCTCATCCCCAGCCCTGAGCCAGCAGCTCCGAACTGGAAAGCCCATCCAGAGGCCCAGGGGACAGCAGCCCTGTCTAGGAACACTGGGCTGCCCCGGACTCTCCCCGACCGGACCCTGGAGCACTGCTGGCCTCGCCCCAACCCTCACTCTCTGCCCAAGCTCCTAGGCTACACTTGGCCTTTCCTGCTCCTTCCTGGGAATCCCAGCTCCACTCCAAGTGCTGGGCTGGGCTGAGGCAGAGCAGGCCCTCCTGCCTTGCTCAGCCAGGGAGTCAACCAGGACCCGCCCTCACTACCTGCAGGGGATCTGCTTTTCAATGTGGATTGGGGTTCTTGAGAACTTCCCCAGAATGAGGCTGTACCTGGCCTCCTCTGCACCCTGGGACTGCCATCCCACCCTCCACCTCCCAGCAGTAGCGCCCCATTTGAATTCCTGTTTCATTCAGTACGCATGGAATCCTATTAAGGTCTGCCACCTGAAATCATAAACAATTTTATTGAACACTAAAAAATTCAAAAGTGATTTTGAGATGATTGTCACAGTTTTCCTGGCAAATGCCCCAATACATACAAGACAACCATTTATGCCCCAGAGGAACCAGAATTTATGTTCCCCAGATAAGAGCGGGAGAAACTACAGATCTGCTGGGTCCCTGCTCTGGGTGCTACACGGACAGAGTCTGCTGCTGTGAGAACTAACCATCCCTGTATGCCCAGGCCAAAGGCTGACTGATAAGAGAATTAGGTTTGGGGATAAGAAGTCATGCTCCCAACAAGGCAAATGACACAGAAGAAGTGGCCTTGACAGAAGCCGAGTCTCTGCCACCTTTTTCCTGTTCCACGTTTGCCTTTGCTCTTTGCCACACACAAAGCTCTGCTTCTCTTTTCCTCTCCCCTCAACCCACTCTATGATGGAGAAGTCAAAGTGACCATCCCTTCCTCCAAATTAACAAGGCAGTGACCACCTCGAGCAAGGGAACTGACTCAGGGGGCAGGGTGAGGCCACGGAGTGCAGACCCAGTGCCCTGCTCTAAAGAGCCCTTGGACTGTGTCCCAAGGGGCTAGGTAGGAAAAACCTGGAGATAGGATAAACTCAGTGACCCCAGTTGCCTGAGGATTGACTGGTCTTCTCTCCTCAAATGGTCAAGGGATATCTACCAGTCCTCCATATTATGGGGAAGGAGAGCCCAGCTAGCATGGGGACACTTGATGGGAACCTGAGAAAGGTGCAGGCTGGGAGTGATCCAGCAGACATTCAACACAGAAGATGGTTCATGGAGGAGGAATTTGAGAGGCTGCAAGACATCTCTAAGTGGGGCCTGGCAAGGGCACATCACATGCAGTTTGAGCCTTATGATTCTTTCACTTGGATTCTGAATAATGACGGAAAACCCGGGGGGAAGAAATGCAGACAGGCACATAGGTCATCGCCTTTCCTCTGAATTCCTCTTCAGGTTTTTATCCCCTCCTCACCAGGTACAGACACTTTACTAAAGATTCTCTCTGATTCCTGGATCACCTAGACGCTCCTAACCAGCACATAATCCAACACGTGCTCCCCAGACAAGCCGCAGTGAGCCTGACAGAAAACAAAGAGAGCTGAGAACAGAGCAGGGAGCCGAAATCCTCATCGCTGCCGAATCTCACCCAGAGCACCCCCGCCCAGATTTCTCACCTGGCCTCCCTGTAGCTGATGCTGTCATCCTGTTAATATACTTATAGACACACACACAAAATCCGATGAGAGCAAGAGCAGCAACAACAGTGATCACAATGATCCACAGTGATCTCTGGTGCACCAGGGTCTTTCCTGAAAAGAAAAGGACCTTATTATATACAAGCCGGGCACCCCAGAGCCACAACCTGCTCTCCTCTCCCTGACCCTGGCCTCTGACCCTCCCAGGGTCACAACGCCCTCCAGGCTCACCCCAGTCTCACCCAAGGGTGCGAGGTGTGTACTGTGATTCCCGCTGTGTCCCACAAGGCACTTGACCCGCTGCTCCTCTCCTTGGGGAATTATTATGGTTTCCCAGGTATAGTAGGTCCCGTTGCCATCAGGCAGGACACCCCCAGACTCCTGGGTGTCCCGGCTCATGGGTTCTTCGTCCCGAAACCAGGCCACTGAGATATTCCGGGGAAAGAAGCCAAAAGCCCTACATGTGAGGTGGACCATGCCCTCCGAGTCCTGGCTGCGGGTCACATTCACGGCTGGTGGCACTGTGGGGAGAGGGCACAGAGCCAGTGAGGCCCGCGGCCAAGCCCTGCTCCCTTGAAGGAAGACGGGGTGCACAGGGCTGCTACTCCTCACTGTCACCTCTGGCTGAGCCCTCTTCCCCCCAGGCCTGCTCCAAGTCTGTTCTGCACCCTGGGGCCCAAGTCCTCTGGCGGGGAAGGGGAGGGGTGGGATGGGACTCATTCTCTTGGATCCACTGTTGATGCTGGGGAGGGGGCTGTGAAGGGTGGGCTCCTGGGAACTAGAGGGAATTTTCTGGATCAGGCAGCTTGGGAGCCAGGGGCCCATCCCCATCTAAGGGTCTCCTCTGCTGTCTGACACCCACCTCCCCTCATACAGTTTTCTATCAGAGGACCCGCTGCGCCCCGGGACGATTGTCACAGAAGCAGTTCATTCCCCCCCCCCCCATCTTTCTACAGTGGATTTAACAGAACAGGAAAAAAACCCCAGGACACCATGCCAACAGAGCACATATGTGCCCAGAGGACAGGGAGGGTCTCCGTGGGCAAGTCGGGATCGGTGGCTTTAAGATCGGGGCAGAGGAAGGGCCTGGCCCAGGGTCAGTACCTGTCCTCTCCATGAAGCCCGTCCAGGATTCCAGGTAGCCCCGCAGTCTTCCACAAAGTTCTCCCTGCACGTGGGCCCGGAAATGCTTGCTTAGAAAGCCGTCTGTGTCCCAGGACTTCTCCATTTCCATGGCCAAGGTCCGAGCCGAGGACTGGGGCCTGGCACATCCGTGGGCCTCTGGGTAGCAGGAGAGGAGGAGCTCCCCATCGAAGTGGAGAAGCCGGAAGCCCCGGGGGTGGCTGTCTTCACGGATCTCACAGCCCACGGTCTCCTGGAGGGAATGTAAGCCTGCCCCATCCCCACCCCCCGAGCAGTGACTCCTCTGGTCCCGAGGGCCTCTGTTCTCCTACCCAAGTGAGAAAGTCCAGATAGAGGGCTCCCCCCGCTCCCCTCCATGTCTTCCCTGTGCTGCTGAACTCACAGACCCCAATTCCTCACCCCCATCCCCAAATTCAGAGGAAAGAGGCCCGTGCTCTGGGCTGCAGACCCTCCTGGAAAATGGCCCACAGGACTCTCACCCCCTCTGCCCTCTCACCTCTTTTCTCCTCCTGCAGGGACAGGATTTCTGCTAGAAGTTTCCTGAGCTCCTTCCAGGCCTCGTTCAAGTCCTTGGACTCTGTCTCCCACATCTCTGCTCCCAGCCTTTCAGCCCACTGTCCCTGGGGCTCTGCCCTCCACTTCGTGTCATCAAAGTGCAGGAAGGCCTGACCATCCAGGTATCCCTCAGCAAAAAATCTGGCCTGCACAAAGCCATCCCAGGACAGCACCGTAGTGTTGTAAGAAAGCCTGTGGGATCCTGGGGAAGGAGGAACCGCAGATGAAGCTGCTTTCTGGAGACAAGTGCACATCAGGTGTTTAACAGACAAGTTCTGTGTCCTGACCTACTCCAGGTGCTGAGGATGCAGAACAAGCATGGGTTCAAGGGACCAGAATGAGGATTTCCATATAGGAAAAATGGGAAAGAGAAGGAGGGAGAGGGGAATGGAGGAGTGGAGGAAGAGGGTGGAGATGGACACACATGTAGGACAAGTGCCAGGGCAGGGAGGCGTTGGCTCTCTAAGGGTCTAGGCAGGAGGGCAAGGGGAGAGGCAGGAAGAGGGAGGAGGAGGTGGAGTCAGAGGGAGGGAAGGGCAGTGTCAGACCCAGGACCAGAGGGATCCCTGGTCAGAGGGGGGTCAGGTGAGATGGAGAGCTGCCGCCCCTGGTGCAGGCTCATCATGGACAAGGCGGGCTCCAGGGAGGCTGAGGCAGGAGGCAGAGGGGTTGAGGGGCTGGGCTGTGGCCCCAAAAGAGATGAAGGTGGGCCAGTAACCTGGGGGAGGTGAAGGAGTGGGTCTGGGCCCAGAGTGCAAAGAGGCCTGGTGAGGCCACGGGTGGGGGCTGTCCCCTGGGAGGAGTCAGTCCATGTGCACAAAGGTCATGGGAATTAGGAGTAGGGTGGCAAGAGAAGATAGAACTGAAGGCCAAGGTGCACACTGGGAAGCACCTACGTGGTGGGAGGGGTTGGAGGGAGTGACGTCACACCTCCACGGAGGGTCAGGGTCAGGCATCCAGCAAGCAGGAGGTGGGGGCCTGGGAGAAGACTGCCTGTAGGAAAGGCCTGTGACAAAGTGGCATAAACAAGGATTTTGGATACAAGACTGAGGTAGTGAGAGCCCACTGGGCTCATGGAACCAAAGAGAGGGTGATGAAGGCTAAGGAGGTGGGCAGTGGACCAAGGGCAGTATTCCTACTGTGGGGGAAGGGAAGAGACTGCAGAGGAGATGAAGTGAGGGCCTGGGATTGAGGGGCAAGGGATGAGCATGGCTCAGGGGTGACCCCCGCCCCCATCTTGGGTTAAGGTAAAGACAGAAGAGGAGGGACGCCCTGGGTGAGGAAGAGTGAGGGTAAGGTGGAGATTCTGGGCACCAGGGGGCCTGTGATTGATGAGAACTTGGTGAGGGTCCAAGGCACTCGGACAAGGCTGGGAGCAGGGCAAGGTGCCATGGGGGGAGCTGCAGAGGGACCAGGGAAAGTGGAGTCCAGCACCTGTGGCCTGGAGAGTGGAGGAATCCAGAGGGTGGTGAGGTTCAGGATGCAGGAGTGGGGGAGGGGCCGTGTTGGGTTAAAGGCCCCCCTTGGAAGAGGGCCAAGAGCAGGTGCTTGCACGGGGGCAGAGGTAGGAAGATGGGTGTCAAGTGGGGGACAGGTCCTCCCCCAGGGGCTGGGCTCTGTGCTCAAGGCCCAGGGATCATTGGCGGGAGAGCTCCCTCCTGGTGATGATAATAGGGCATCACCTATTTGGAGTGGAAATCCATGGGTAAAAGTCATCCCAGGAAAAGTAAGGTTAGTGAAAGCTGAGGGGAGGTAGAAGCCTTGCAGGTGACCGATCCTCGCAGGAAAAGACCCATGAGGGGACGGGGTGGGGGGGGGTGACCTGTAGCGGGAAAAGGGATGAGGGTGGGGACGCCCTAGGAAGAGCTCAGAGAACGAAGAGGGGAAGGGGCAGCACGGAGCGGGGAGGGCAAATCCGGAGGGGGCTCGAGGGCCAGCAAGGGAGGAGGTAGGAAGAGATTCAGTTGTGGGACCACAGGCACAGCGGAAAATTAGAGTTCACGTTAGTGGGGGAGGGGGGAGTAAGGGAGGAGGGGAGGAGAGACCACGGAAACCGCAGGAAGAATCCTTTGGTTCCAAAGCCTTCAAACCTAACCTCCGTCAGTGATTCAGGAGAAGCCACAGTGCCCATAGCAGTAGGAAGAGTGTGGATCGAGCTTGCCCCTTCCCAGAGGCCCGGGTCACTAGAAGAAGGGCCCTAACTCTCGGGGCTGAGGACCCTTAACGCCGCCTGCCTGGAAACTCCTTGTTTCCAGCCGCCAGAAATAAGAGACGGCAGAGCTAAGAATAGGAGAGGGCAGCTTTCAGGGGCCGAAGAGGGCGCCCCACAGACGGCTAAGAAGTGATCGCCTGAGCCTGGGACCTGGAAGAAACTTGGGCGCCATTCAAGAGAGCAGCGGGGCGGGGGAGGGGGAGCGACAAGGAGCGGGGTGGGGACCAGGCTGCCTTGTCAATCAGGGGAATCTGAGGGCCGAGACTTGTGATGAGGAGGAAACCCGGGGAGGGCAGGTAGGGCAGGGAGAGCAGAGGCTAGGAACTGGAAAGAGACTGAAAAGCGGGATGCAGCGCTCGCCAGACACCGAGTGAAGTTCCCGGCCGCTCCTTGACCTTACACCCCACCCCACCCCCGGCCCTCACCTTCCTCCCACTCCCCCAACTCCTCTATTCGCCCAACCCCCGCCGCAATTGAGACGGTCCCCGCGACGCTCACCGAATCCCATCGAATACTAACCACACGGACCCCTGAAACCACCCCGGGCTCCGTCCGGACTGAGACCTCAATGAACCCCACTCACCGGCGGCTGTACGCAGGAGCACAAAAAAGGCAGCTCCGGCTAGAAACGGCCAGACAAGAGAGAGCCCCATGGCCCAGATCTTGTCTCCCTGCCAGAAGCTCCAGGACCGCACGAAAACTGGCGGACCCGAGGAACCGCGGCGGGGAACTGAACCGGAATTCAGGCTGACAAATCCCTTTCTGCGCGTGGCCGGCTCCCGGCCCCGTCCCCAGCCCTGCCCCAGGCCCAAGATTAACAGTTTCCCTCGGCTCCTCCCTGGAGAATCCCATGGAGGGAGGAGCCTGGTAGGCTACAGTCCACCCGGTCGCAAACAGTCTGAGACGACTGAGCTACTTCACTTCACTTCACTTCCGCCGCTCAGTTTTACTCTGCCTCTCATTACTAACCATTCCACTAAGATCCTTATGCAATACTTTTGTTATGGGCCCAAATGTCATGCCTCAGAAAGTTTTAACATTTCTTAGATTTCGCATCATTTTTGTTAATTACTTTGACCATCATAATTTACTTAGCAGGTCAGAGAGTGGGTCCTTTCCCAACCTAGAGAGATTCTTTTTCACTGCTAAAGCTCAGAAGTGATAGGAGGCATAGAGTGGTTGGAGTCTGCCTCCCAGTGCAAGGAACATGGGTTCCATCTTGCTCTGGGAAGACTCCACAGGCCCGGGAGCAGCTGAGCCCCTGTACCAACTGGGCTTCCCAGGTGGCTCAGACGGTAAAGCGTCTGCTGTAATGCAGGAGACCTGGGTTCGACCCCTGGGTCGGGAAGATCCCCTGGAGAAGGAAATGGCAACCCACTCCAGTACTCTTGCCTGGAAAGTTCCATGGATGGAGGAGCCTGGTAGGCTACAGTCCATGGGGTCACTAAGAGTCGGACACGACTGAACCACTTCACTGGTTCACCACAACTACTGAACGGCCCCTCCCCACTCTAGACCAGCTCCCAGCAACTAGAGAAGCCCCCACGTGCAGCAACAAAGACTCAGAGCAACCAAAAATAAATAAATAAATGAGTAGTGAAGGTATAGACAGGCAGATGGAAGCCAGCTCTCCTGACCGCTAGACAAGCCCTTTCCTCAGTCTTCTTTCCAAGACTTGCTGGGTGTGGCTGCTCCAGCAAGCTGGTTCACTTAGGTGAACCCTCTCCCTCTCCCCCCAAAGACTTTTAATACTAACGTTAACATGCTGTTTGTTTCCCAGCTCCGGATGATTGTAATGAGAGATAATGCCAACTACTCTGCTTGGGAAGTAGGACTCCAGATTTGGGGGGCTCGCCTGGATTTAGCCCTGGCTGCCTCCTCCCCCGGCACCCGTCGCAGCTAGCCCGGTATACCAAGTGCTTTTCCTCTGCCCACCCGGCCTCCAGGCTCCCCTGCTTTGCTCTATAAACTACTTTATCTCCATTCTTTCTTTTGTACCCCTGGACTCACCGGCACACGGGCCTCTTTCTCTCCGCAGACGTCTGGTACCACTACAGGGTCGGGAAAGGAAACAGAAAACGACCCGAGAGTTGGGACGTTACATAATCCAGGGCGGGGCTCGGCAAACCCTCAGAAGATCGCCCCTCCCCTCTAACTCTGGCTTAAAGGGAAGAAATGCTGTTCGTGGATTAAAAAAAAAAAAAAAAAAAGCAGAATGAAGGAATTTATGGGCAGGTTGGGAGAGGAGTGAGCTACATTTAGGTTTCTGGTTCTGAAGCTGCTCAACAATGAACATCTGCAGGCTTCAGGCTGTGAAAACGCAGATATGCCCGGGTCCACGGAAATTCCCAGTTGTATGTCCGAAGGGAGATACCTGAACCCGACTTATTTCAAGCACTCTCTGGGTCGATTCTGAAGAGGTTTTTTCCGAGCCGCCGAGCCCACGGGGCCGCTCTTGAATTCTAGGATCCAAGTACATTCCCCGCCGCCTCGCGTCGCCCCGGGAAGGAAAGAGTCCGCAGCGGAGCTGGCCTTCGTATCCCGTCCCGCCCACCGCAAAGGAAAGCAGAAACAGGATCCAGGAAAACACACACACCGAGGTTCTGTCAACCTTAGGGAGGAAACTAGACCCAGAGTGACTCTTCAAAGACCGGGGTGGCTTCCTGAAACGATACAATAGCTGCAGAGCCGTGCGGTGCTTCAGCCTTTGCAGAATGCCAGAGTGAGCTCTGACGGGCTTTGGTCCTTGACCGGCCCCGGATGAGGGACGTGAAAGCGAGGGGATAAACTGTATAAGTGAGAGTGGAAAAGGAAGGAGGGAAGGGGAAAGGGTTAAAGAAAGAAAAAAATAAGAGAAAGGGAGAAAAAAGCTACAGGGGAGATGAATTTTTAACTGGAATTTTATGATTTCTAACATCTTTATTCTTCATCTAGATCTGTCTTTTGTTCAAGTTTGCTGTAACTGTTTGGTCTCTCTCTGAATGCATACGTAGACGGCTGTTTTTGTTACTGCCCAACCACTGGGGCCCAGTCTCTCCCTCCAGATGTGCAAGGCACAGCTCTCAGCAAAAAGACAAGGTGTCCTGTTTCTTTTGTTTACCTAACCAAAAGACTCATTCCAAAGAGATTTATATTTTAAAAATCAACTTTGAAAGTACATACTTTACATAAAACACCCTTTTGAAACACATAGCTGGTTGAGTTTAGACATGCCCATGTCACCATTACCACGATGAAGATGTAGAACTATTGTTTAGTCGCTAAGTTGTATGCAGCTCTTTGCAACCTCATGGACTGTAGCCTGCCAGGTTCCTCTGTTCATGAGATCTTCCGGACAAGAATACTGGAGTGGGTTGCCATTTCCTTCTCCAGGGGATCTTCCCAAACCATGGGTCGAACCTGGGTCCCTTGCATTGGTGAGTGGGTTCTTCACCACTGAGCCACCAGACAAGCCCCAGAGTCACCTAGGGTGGATGTCAAATTCCCTCAAAGAAATATCATTAGGAGAAAATCGTTGTGACACTTTAGTAAAGTTGCTCCGTCGTGTCCGACTCTTTGCGATCCCATGGGCTGTAGTCTACCAGGCGCCTCGGTCCATGGAATTTTCCAGGCAAGAGTACTGGAGTGGGTTCCCATTTCCTTCTCCAGGGGATCTTCCCAACCCAGGGATCGATCCTGGGTTTCCCACATTGCAGGCAGATGCTTTACCATCTGAGCCACCAGGGAAGCCCCTGTGACACTTTAAGCCCACACAAATGCTCAAACAGAACCAACCCCAGAAAACCAAAATCCTAGTTCAGATGAGATCTCTGAAGCTGGCTGTAATTCTTTGTGGGATGTGTTAGGTAGAAAGGATAACCTATTTAGGGCTATAGCTTAGTAGCCCCTACATCCTGGGAGCATCAGAAAGGACCCTAGATCTTCAGTTGCCCACAATGAGGTCATTCCTGGGGCAAAAGTAGAATCTTCTTGAATTCCTGAGGATTTTACATTTACTCAGTGACACTGTGGATGTTGATTTCATCTTTGAACATTTTGGAATTAATTTGCTTTGACTCTAAATAAGGACCAGAAACATGAAGTCAGGAACTGATCTTGAACCATCGCCCCACCCCATGACTCATGCAATAATCCTAAGAGTTTTTGAGTCAATGAAATCCATGGTTAGAAAAACAGTAAACTCTCCCTTTCAACATGTTTCAGATATCTCAGCTTGCCTGGTAATGTTCTAACTTGAACCCCAGACTTAACATTTAAAATTTATATTTTTCTTAATACTGATTTTTATTTTTATTTCTTTTAAATGTTTATTTATTTAATTTTGGCTGTGCTGGGTCTTCGTTGCATGGGCTTTTCTCGAGTTGTGATGAGCGGGGGCTACTTTCTAGTTGCGGTTCACAAGCCTCTCACTGCTGTAAATTTTCTTGCTGCCGAGCACAGGTTCTAGGGCGCACAGGCTTCAATACTTGCCAGCACATGGGCTCAGTAGTTGAGGCTCCTAGGCTCCAAAGCACAGGCTCAATAGTTGTGGTGCATGGGCCTGTTTCCCTGCGGTATGTGGGATCTTCCCAGATCTGGGATCAAACCCGTGCCTCCTGCATTGGAAGGCTGATTCCTTACCACTGAGTCACCAGGGAAGCCCTGATTTTTAAATAATTCCTGTATTGTACAATGAGTTTGTTGCAGTAAGCTGTTGCAGCCTGGCAGAGCAGAAACCAGAACCTGCCCCATGACTCAAGGATAAGGCAAACTGTGCCCTCGTGATTGTCCTAGTAAGCATGCCAATGGTGGGACGTGCTCTCTGCTCCCCTTCACTGCCTACCCCTGCATCTGTCCCCATGGAAACAAAACAAGATGTTCCTGATCAACCGCAGAGCCTTAACTTGACTCGTTATGGTGTGCTAATCAAACTCCCCAGTATAGCTATTCCCTAATGATCTGATGTGACTTCTGCCAGTAAAAGTGCAGGCTGAAAGGAGCCGTTTTGTCTTCGTGCCGTGGAGAGCAGGAGGGCCCCCTGACTCCCCGGTTGCCAGATTATATGTGTCTGTCTTTTCATTATGCGCTCGCCCCTATATCAGGTCTTTCTCACTCACTGTGCTGGACAGGGCAGTAAGCCATCTGAAATCACCTATAAACTGAAGTGAACAGATGTGTAGATCATTGGCTTTCTGCTAACATTGTCTCTAAAATGTATCAACACTGAAATCGGTCACTTCTGACACCTCTACTGCTTCCATCCTAGAAGCATCCTCTCCTCAGTAGTAACAGGCTAGCCTTCCAGGTGGGCTCCCTGCCCTGCAGTCTATTACCCACATAACAGGACAAGATCCTTTTCTTTTCTTCTTTAATGAATGGCATCTTCCTTTTCATTTACTTATTTGGGCACAACGGGTCTTCTTTACCACTTGTGGGATCTTGCCCAGCAGGAGGGCTTCTCTGTAGCAGTGGCTGCAAGCTCAGTAGTTGCAGCCTGTGGGCTCAGTTTCCCACACTAAGATGTGGGATCTTAGTTTCCTGACCAGGGAGTTTCCTGTATTGGAAGGCAGATTTTTAACTACTGGACTGCCAGGGAATGATCTTTTAAATTGACCTTTTAAATTGACATTTTAAATGACGATATGATCTTTTAAGCTGTGAATTAGAGCATGTCCTCGCCACCACACTCCGAAGAACACTGAAGTGTCTACCCTTAGAATGAACTCCCAGCCCCTCATCACTGCCGACAAGCCCCTCATGACAGGGCCCCTCTGGCCACCCTAGCCTCAGTCCACCACTCTCAGCCCAGCTCCTTCGCCGACACACATGGGCTTCTAACACTGCTCAGTCCTGCCCAGGGTTCCTGGCCCTGCTGGGACTCCCCAAATGTACCCCTTCTCCAGAAACTCATCTGGTTGGTTCCCCCTTCCATTCAGGTCTCTGGTCCAGTGGCCCAAGGTCCAGGCCTCCGAAACGCGGTGTCTAACAGACCCTGAATTATTGCCCCTGCTATCGCCACTGCCAGTCTTCTAGCCCAGCCTTAATTTTCTCCAGAGCAGTTATCAGTGATGTCAGAATATTTGTTTTTGTCATCTGTATCATTGAAATATATATTCTTTAAAATAAGAACTTTGGGGCTTCGGTGATAGTCCAGTAGATGAGAATCCATTTGCCAATGCAGAGGACATGGGTTTCATCCCTGGTCCGGGAAGATTGCTCAGGCAATGCGCAACTTAGCCGTGTGCCACAAGCACTGAGCCCAGTGCTGCAACTACTGAAGCCAGTGCACCGAGAGCCTGTGCTCACAACAAGAGAACTCCTACTTGCTGCCCCTAGAGAAAGTCTGCTCACAGCAGCAAAGACCCAGTTCAGTTCAGTTCAGTTGCTAAGTCGAGTCCACTCTTTGCGACCCCATGGACTGCAGCACGCCAGGCCTCCCTGTCCATCACCAACTCCTGGAGTTTACTCAAACTCAAGTTCACTGAGTCAGCCATCCAACCATCTCATCCTCTGTCACCCCCTTCTCCTCCTGCCCTCAATCTTTCCCAGCATCGAGGTCTTTTCAAATGAGTCAGCTCTTCACATCAGGTGGCCAAAGTATTGGAGTTTCAGCTTCAACATCAGTCCTTCCAATGAACACCCAGGACTGATCTCCTTTAGGATGGACTGCTTGGATCTCCTTGCAGTCCAAGGGACTCTCAAGAGTCTTCTCCAACACCACAGTTCAAAAGCATCAATTCTTCGGTGCTCAGCTTTCTTTACAGTCCAACTCTCATATCCATACATGACTACTGGTAAAACCATAGCCTTGACTAGCCGGACCTTTGGTGGCAAAGTAATGTCTCTGCTTTTTAATATGCTATCTAGGTTGGTCATAACTCTCTTTCCAAGGAGTAAGCATCTTTTAATTTCGTGGCTGTAATCACCATCTGCAGAGATTTTGGAGTCCCAAAAAATAAAGTCAGCCACTGTTTCTATTGTTTCCCCATCTATTTGCCACGAAGTGATGGGACCGGAGGCCATGACCTTAGTTTTCTGAATGTTGAGCTTTAAGCCAACTTTTTCACTCTCATCTTTCACTTTCATCAAGAGGCCCTTTAGTTCTTCTTTCCTTTCTGCCATAATGGTGGTGTCATCTGCATATCTGAGGTTATTGATATTTCTCCTGGCAATCTTGATTCCAGCTTGTGCTTCTTCCAGCCCAGCGTTTCTCATGATGTACTCTGCATATAAGTTAAATAAGCAGGGTGACAATATACAGCCTTGAGGTACTCCTTTTCCTATTTAGAACTAGTCTGTTCTAACTGTTCAGTTCTAACTATTGCTTCCTGACCTGCATACAGATTTCTCAAGAGGCAGGTCAGGTGGTCTAGTATTCCCATCTCTTTCAGAATTTTCCACAGTTTATTGCAATCCACACAGTCAAAGGCTTTGGCATAGTCAAAAAAGCAGAAATAGATGTTTTTCTGGAACTCTCTTGCTTTCTCGATGATCCAGTGTATGTTGGTAATTTGATCTCTGGTTTCCCTGCCTTTTCTAAAACCAGCTTGAACATCTGGAAGCTCATGGTTCATGTATTGCTGAGGCCTGGCTTGGAAAATTTTGAGCATCACTTTGCTAGCGTGTGAGATGAGTGCAATTGTGCGGTACTTTGAGCATTCTTTGGCATTGCCTTTCTTTGGGATTGGAATGAAAACTGACCTTTTCCAGTCCTGTGACCTCTGCTGAGTTTTCCAAATTTGCTGGCATATGAGTGCAGCACTTTCACCGCATCATCTTTTAGGATTTGAAATAGCTCAACGGGAATTCCATCACCGCCACTGGCTTTGTTTGAAGTGACGCTTCCTAAGGCCCACTTGACTTCACATTCCAGGATGTCTGGCTCTAGGTGAGTGATCACACCATCGTGATTATCTGGGTTGTGAAGATCTTTTTGTACAGTTCAGCTGTGTATTCTTGCCACCTCTTCTTAACATCTTCTGCTACTGTTAGGGCCATACCATTTCTGTCTTTTATTGAGCCCATCTTTCATGAAATGTTCCCTTGGTATCTCTAATTTTCTCGAAGAGATCTCTAGTCTTTCCCATTCTATTATTTTCCTCTATTTCTTTGCACTGATCACTGAGGAAGGCTTTCTTATCTCTCCTTGCTATTCTTTGGAACTCTACATTCAAATGGGTATATCTTTCCTTTTCTCCTTTGCTTTTTGCTTCTCTTCTTTTCACAGCTCTTTGTCAGGTCTCCTCAGACAGCCATTTTGCCTTTTTGCATTTCTTTTGTTTGGGGATGGTCTTGATCCCTGTCTCCTGTACAATGTCACAAACCTCCATCCATGGTTCATCAGGCACTCTGTCTATCAGATCTAGTTCCTTAAATCTATTTCTAACCTCCACTGTATAATCATAAGGGATTTGATTTAGGTCGTACCTGAATGGTCTAGTGGTTTTCCCCAAATTCTTCAATTTCAGTCTGAATTTGGCAATAAGGAGTTCATGATCTGAGCCACAGTCAGCTCCCGGTCTTGCTTTTGCTGTCTGTCTAAAGCTTCTCCATCTTTGGCTGCAAAGAGTATAATTAATCTGATTTCATTATTGACCATCTGGTGATGTCCATGTCTAGTTGTGTTGTTGGACCCAGCACAACAATAAATGAATATGTGCTGGGCTTAGTTGCTCAGTTGTAACCCACTCTTTTTGACCCCATGGACTGTAGCCAGCTAGGCTCCTCTCTCCATGGGGATTCTCCAGGCAAGAATACTAGAGTGGGTTGCCATGCCCTCCTCCAGGGGATCTTCCCAACCCAGGGATCAAACCCACATTTCCTGCATTGCTGTTAATACAGGCATATATAGTAGCCTGCCTCAGGGAACCCTGTCTCTCCTCCTCCTGACCCTTAGACTAAAGTGCCTTTGTTTACATCACAGGGAGATAACCTGAGCCTGCCCACCTGTGAGGGACTGTGACTTTCTTGGGTTTTTTGTGTGGGAAATGACACCATTTGTCTGGTGCTTACCAGAGTGGCTCAGAAGTTCACGTGGGTCAGGGGGCGGGGTAGGGGGGCAGAAATCATGGAGAGCTGTGGCATCTTTGTTTATTGATATGGCAGGAGATAGTCCATTTCATACCACCTCTGAAATGACTGTAAGGAAGCAAAACTAACAACCATCCCCTGCCTGAGTCTTGTCATTCTAAGAGATATTTGCAAGAATTAAGTAGTCTTTTTACTCTGTTTCCTCACAGCATCCCCATCTCTGATCCATAAAAGAACCTGGCATCCAGGCTTCAACAGATGGTTATTTAGAGACATTAGTCTGCCATCTTCTTCGTCAGTCGGCTCTCCAAATAAAGTTGGATTCCTTGCCTTAACACCTTGTCTCTTGGATTTATTGGCCTATTGTGTGATGAGCAGAGAGAGCTTGGACTTGGTTACAGTAGTACACACTGGACAATGTAGGGTAGGCTCAAGACAAACAGTACAGTAAGAAAGATTTGAGACAGGCCAAGAGGGGCGGGTTGACCAGGGAAGGGTAAACTTTTGGTAAAGGTAAAATTCAGAAAGAGAAGGAAAATATAGGCTATGGGAGAAATGCCTCAGAGAAGGAAAAGCTGAGCAAGTTGGAATAATGCAGGACAAAACAGGGCATGCCACACATGGTGTGTCAGGGTAAGCAAGCATAATCTGTCAGGGTGAACTAACATGACAGGTGGGGTACAGCAGAGAAGATTGAAAAGGAAAAATCTGAAACTGTTGAGAAGGACAGAGCAGAAAAACACACTCGAAAGGTAAGTGTCATGTGGGTTACAGCAGGGCACAACCATACCTGAGAGAGAAAGGAAAGGCTAAATAAATACAGAAATGGCGAGACACAGAAAGCTTGGGTAAGGTGCCATGGAGCTGGAAAGGGTAATGAATGAAAATTGAGTCTGTAAAGAAAAGTTGATCCCATGATGAAACTAAGAAGAATCTGTTCCCATTAACTCATTAGCAAGAATTATGTGGAATATAGTTGTGATTGATGTGGGTTTTCAATATTGGTAGCATATATTATGCAGGTCCCAATATTGATCATCCCAAATCCTCAGCGTCCTACATCAAGGTGTTCATCAACACATTACCAATCACAGAATTCTATTCTGCCATTGGTCCTTAAACCTGCACAGTTTTTTAAGTTATTAAAAAGAAAAACCAAAAAACAGGAATCTTGGCTATTTGTCACCACTTGTATCTCTCGAATCTAGAACAGTCCCAGTACATAGTAGGGGTTCAATAAATATGAGTTGACTGCAAGCTGGCACAGTGCTTTCAAAAAGCAATTTGAAAACATGTAGGCTGCCAGTGTGCTCAGTCACTTCAGCTGTGTCTGACTCTTTTTGACCCTATTGACTGTTGCCTGCCAGGCTTCTCTGTCCATGGGATTCTCCAGGCAAGAACACTGGAGTGGGTTGCCACGCCCTCCTCCAGGGGATCTTCCTGATCCAGGATTGAACCTGCATCTCCTGTGTCTCCTGCATTGCAGGTAGATTCTTTACTCACTGAACCGCCTGGGAAGCCCCGAAAACATGTATGACAAGCCTTAAAAATATTCATGCAAAACTTACCTGGTGATCCAGCAGTTAAGATTCCACCTTGTAATCCAGGCAACTCGGGTTCAGTCCCTGGCCCAGGAAGTAGGATCCCACATGTGGGCACAGTTAAGCCAGTGCACCGCAACTATGAGCCTTAGAACTCCTGGACCCACCCACACCTAGAGAGTCAGTGAGCCACAACAAAAGATCCTGCCACAACTGAGACCTGATCCAGCCAAAAAAAAAAAATTCATGTTCTTTGACCCAGTGATTTTTATTCAAGAAATCCATCATTTTAAAATAAAATACAGAATAATGTTTAGGTATGCAAATTTTATTTTTAAAAAATTTTGGCCTTGTCAGGTACTTAGCAGTATCTCAGTTCCCCAACCAGGGATTGAACCTGGGCCTCTGCAGTGAAAGCTCTGAATCCCAACTAGACCACAGAGGAACAACCTCAGGATAAGAATATTAATCAAGAAATTCCATGGTGTTCCAGTGGTTAAGACTAAGCCCTCTCACGCTGTGTCCTGAGTTCAGTCCCCAGTTGGGGAAATGAGATCCTGCAAGCCATGAGGGCAACCAAAAATAAAAAATAAAATTAAAAAAAGAGTGTTAATCAAACTTTATTTGTAAAGGTAGAAAAAAGATTCAGAAGAGTGGGTATATTCTTTTTTTTTTTTTAATAGTATGCAGCTAGTAAAAGCAGTTTTTAAGGAGAGTTTATAATATATATACTTATTTATTAATTATAATGAAGTTTTCAAAAACAAGATTCAAAATAATTCATAATGTATAACTACAGCTATGCCATGCTGTATAGACACGCCAGTACATGGGAAGCAGTTTGTGCAATTGAGCTTAGCGAAGATGTGACGATCTGCCAAAGAGCTCACCATGTCCCTCCCCGTGGAGACATTAGATGGTTTCGCATCTTTCTGCTTTTATATATTTTTATATATTGTTTGTGATTGCACAAGGTTTACTTTTTAAATATAATTATTTACTTAGTTAGTTAGCCATTTATTTTTGTCTGTGCTGGGTCTTCATTGCTCAATGGGCGTTCTCCAGTTGCGGCGAGCTGGGGCTTCTCTCTACCCTGGTGCACGGGCTTCTCCTCGTGGTGGCTTCCCTTATTGCGGAGCACGGGCTCTAGGGCGAGCAGGCTTCGTGGTTGTGGCCCAGGTGCTCAGTCGTCTCGGCTCCTGGGCTCTAGAGCACAGGCTCAAAAGTTGCGGTGAATGGGCTTAGTTGCTCCAAGGCATGTGGGATCTTCCTGGATTAGAGACCAAACCCCTGTCTCCTGCATCAGCAGGCAGATTCTTTACCACTGAGCCACTAAGGAAGCCCCTGACTTTTTAATGGGATAAAATACTTATTATGATGTATTAAAACATGCAAAATAAAGTTTTAATGAAAAAATTCAAGTCTCCTTTCCCAACTCACCTTGAAACATCTCTCCTCTGACATCATGAGGCAGAAGTCCCTACTGATGGTCCTCCGGGGAAAGAATTGAACTCTTTCTCCACAATCTGTGATCCATTCTTGGATTTGGGAGTCTGCTGAGCAATGAAGGCAACACTAAGAATGCCATCTATTATTGGGCTTCCCTGGTGGTTCAGATGGTAAAGAATCTGCCTACAATGCAGGAGACCTGGGTTTGATCTCTGTGTCAGGACGATCCTCTGGAGAAGGAAATAACACAAACTACTCCAGTATTCTTGCCTGAAGAATTCTATGGTCAGAGGAGCCTGGGGGGCTATAGTCCATGGGGTTCCAAAGTGTTGGACATGACTGAGAGACTTTCACTCCCTTATAAGATCTTACCATCAATTATTGATTACTGATTATTACATAATTTTAATCTCACCACACCTGAGAGAGTAGAATGGATTCTTTCATTTTCACAGCTTGAGAATCTGAGTCCCTGTTATACTAAATGTGTAGCCTGGATTCCCGGAAAATGTTGGCCTTGAAACTTAGATGACTCTGGACTTCCTGGGAAGCCCACCTAGGCACCATCTGGGTGACAGATGAGTGAGTCGTTCAGCCATGGAGTGTGGGTCCTAGCGTTCTCAGAGGTGTCTGCAGGTTTTCACCTGAAGGCTCCTGAACATAATAAAACTATGTTTTCTCTCCATTCCAGGTCAAGTATGCTTTTCTTTAAAAATGCAAAGACAGCTTCCCTAATGTGAAGGCCAACCCACATTTCCCTACCCCCTCCCCACCCCATGACTCATCCCAATTGGTAATCTAAAGTCAGTGAAATTACCCTCAGGGTGGTAGTTGAGCATGTGGATCCAGGACAGAAGTTATTTGGGGATTTGGACCTGGCTGATCTGGAAGGCAGTCCTGAAAGTTGATGTTTTACTAGATGGGCTTTGGGAAGGGGAAGACAGGTGAGAAGATTCCAAAAGCAAACCTCAGTGAGCTCTGTGTTCCAACAGAAGGACTTGGAAAATCTGCCAGCCATTCTTGGCTTATAGTTTTGAGTTTCAATTCCTTCTCCATTATAGACCATTCATTTGGCAGACATGTACTAAATATCTACTATGTGATGACCGCTACTTTTAGGAGGAACTGGGGCTGATGGACCCACACTCTCTTGGCACTCAAGGTTGGCTCAGTCCTGCTCAGGCTAATGTGGGTAAGGAAGTTTTCACACAAATGGTAAGTGCAACCTGCGCAGGTGCCTTGTGGACATATATGTAGACTGGCAGATTTGAGCAAGGAGTTACAAAAACTTTATGAAAGAGACAGCATATATGAGCTGTATTTTGAGTATAAGTAGGAACCCAATGGACACACAGGACTAATGAACATGACTCATAATCCAGGACATGCATTCCTTTGCCTAGGCCAGGACACAACTCAGACTAAGCTGACTGGGGAGCTTTGCCAGTTTCTTTCCTGGCAAGAAAGAATGCCCCCAACATCTGACTGCTCGGGAATCACAATTACTAGATATTCAGATGAGGAGTGGGCAGGGCAGGGCTTGATTTGAACAGGAAAATTCTGCTGGAGGGATTGTTAAAATGCAAAGCCCTGGGCCCCCACCCCTGGAGTTCTCATCTGTAGGTCTGGGGTAGGTCCTGAAAACTGCATCCCAGGCGATGCCAGTGTAGCCTGTTTTGGATCTGCACTTTGAGAACTACGCTAGAACCACTTTCTTGCAGGAAGAGCAAGGGTTTGTGAGTCTAGTTTGGTTTCTAATATCAGAAGGGAACTATGAGGTGTAGAATAAACCAGACCACACCTGACCCACCCTGACACCGCACGCCTACCCTAGTGACCCAGTGTTTGATTGCCTTGGGGTCACAGGAGCGGCAGACAGCCAGGAAGGGACCTGATGTGGAGGTGGGAGAGGGTGCCCTGGAAGCAGAGCTCAACACTCATCACCTGGGGCTGCTGCAGCTCCACAGACTGGCTCCTGCCCCCTCAGGTCCTTCCTCACCCCTCAGGACACTGACCTCCAGGCCTTCCTCTCACTCTACCTCAGATGTTTGGGCCTCTGATGACAGAGGAGCTCTGATCACACTTTCTGATCCAGACAGGGAAACATAAGGTGACAGACATGGACAAACTTGCAAGTTAACAGAATGGGCTAATAATGAGGGCCCTGAAAGTGTTGGCAAATGGCTTCAGTCAGGTGTCCTAGGAGAAACACCAAAGAGGCACGTTGTTCTAGGAGTGTGTCTTCGCTTCGGGTGTGAGAGGTCCTGGGTTCAAATCCTGGTTGAGCCCACATCCTTTTGGGCTTCCCTGATGGCTCCAATGGTAAAGAATCTGCCTGCCTGCAATGCGGGAGACCTAGGTTTGATCCCTGGGTTGGGAAGATCCCCTGAAGAAGGACATGGAAACCCACTTCAGTATTCTTGCCTGGAGAATCCCCCATGAACAGAGGAGCCTGGCAGGCTACAGTCCATGGGTCGCAAAGAGTTGGACGTGACTGAGCGACTAAGCACACAAGAGAAACACCGAAGTGATTTATCTAATTATTGAGACCTTGACATGGACGCTAGAGGGCGACCTGAGATTGCTGAAACTACAAGTGCTGGTCCAAACACCAACAGAATGCTTTGTAGGCTGGGCGAGCATGCTCAGTCACGACCCACTCTTTATGACCCCAAGCAGCCAGGTTCCTCTGTCTATGGGATTTCCCAGCAAGAATACTGGATTGGGTTGCCATTTCCTCCTCCAGGGGCTCTTCCTAACCCAGGGATTGAACCGGGGTCTCCTACCTTGGCGGGAGGATTCTTTATCACTGAGCCACCTGGGAAACTCCTAGATTGGGCTTTTCTGCTTAAATCAAAAATCTGTCAAATACTATTAGAAAATAATAATTTTTTAAAGTGGGAATTGCCTGGCAGTCCAGTGGTTAAGGGGCTTCGCTGGTGATTCAGATGGTAAATAATATGCCTACAATGCAGGAGACTCACGTTTGATACTTGGGTCAGATGTGGCTACCCACTCCAGTATTCTCACCTGGAGAATTCTATGGACAGAGGAGCCTGGTAGGCTACAGTCCTTGGGGTCGCAAAGAGTCGGACACGATTGAGCGACTATCGCTTTCACTTTCACCAGTGGTTAAGACTTGGCTCTTTCACTGCTGTGGGCTGGTTAGCATCTCTGGTCTGGGAACTAAGATGCCACAAGTCACACAGCTAGGCCAAAAGAATAACAATAAAATAGCCAATTTCCTTGACCAAACAACTTTCATTTGTTGATTAATCATGCCCTTATTTTATCTTTTAATGAATGAAAGACAGATATGTAAAGAAAGAAAATGCAACTAAAAGAAAAACAACACACTCAATTAAAATGGTAGTAATAATTCAAGGAATTATGTAATAATTCAAAGAATAATAGATCTATTTTCATACCATAATCTATTTTTCTCCCAGTTTTATTGAGATATAATTGACATACAGCAGTACTGTACACAATTAAGATATAGGGCATGCTGATTTGACTTACATACATTATGAAATGATTATCAGAGAATGATATAATTTTGAGACATTAAAAAACCTTAATGAAGGTTAAAACTCTTCAAGTTATTTTTAAGCTTTTTCAGTTCCATTTTTCTCCTTCGGAAAAGATAATTATCTTTTACTTTATATTTTGATTTGGTTCAAATTTCAAGTGCATCAAAAAGGCTAGGAGTCTCTCTCACTCTTGTCCCATCCCTAACAGGCAACCACTGATAGGAATTTCTTGTTTATTCCTCCAAAGACATTTCATGCATATGCAAGCAAACAGAATTCTATACATACATATTCTTTTCCCCTTCATATAAGACTTAATATATGCTTTCCTGCAAATGTGCTTTTTTACGTTTAACAAGATACCATGAAGATAAACATCAAGAGCTTCCTATGTCTTCATTTTTCGTTTTTGTTCTTTTTTGTTTGTTTGTTTGGGGCTGCACCAGGAGGCAAGTGGGATCTTAGTTCCCCGACCAAAGATCCAACTAATAACCCCTGCTATGGAAGCAGAGAGTCTTAACTCCTGGATCTCCAAGAAAGTCCTTTTATTTTTTAAAAAATTTCTTAAGGTACTTTATTTCTAGATACGCAATGTTTCTTAACCAGTTCCTTACTTGTAGGCATCTGGATTTTTTTCTTTTAAAGTGAATACAACAACATATAATTTTGAATACAGTCATTTTGTGGATATACCAGTATGTTTTTGGATATACTCCTGGAAGTGGTTCTGCTGGGTGTATGCGTTTTAAAAACATGGACAGAAATTGTCATATGCCCTTTGAGAAAACACTACAACTTTACAATCCCATCTGTAATATATTTGAGTACCTGTTTTCATATGGTTGTTTTTTAAACTATGAGAATATGTGTGTGTGTGTGTGTGTGTGTAAGTATGCTTAGTTGAGTCCAATTCTTTGTGACCCCTTGAACTGTAGCTGGCTGGGCTCCTCTGTCCATGGAATTTTCCAGGCAAGAATACTGGACTGGGTTACCATTTCTTCCTCTAGAGGATCTTCTGGACTCAGGGATTAAACACTGTTCTCCTGCATCTCCTGCATTGGCAGGCGGATTCTATACCCCTGAACCACCTGGGAAGCCCATGGAAATATGCAGGGATACATATGTGGAAGCCATCTGTGTATAGATGATATTTAAAACCCTGGGACTGGATAGAACTAGACCAACTAGGAAGTTAGTAAGAACAGAATAAGAAGCCCAGGTAAAGCTCTTAAACATGCCAAAATTTACAGCAAAAGGAGCCAGCAAAGGAGATTGAGAAGGAACAGCCAGTGTGGTAAGAAGAAAGCTAGAACACTATGTCAGAGCTTTAAGGGTGCATGGGGTGGGGGTGGGGAGTTGGATCATAAATATAAATTCATACAATCACTCTGGAGAACAATTTGGCATCTCATGGTATAGATGTGCAATAATTCCACTCCTACAGACATATTCAAGCGTGACACATAGGGACCAAGGAGACGAAAGTTCACTGCAGGCAGCAGGTCTGCGATAAAAAAACAAAGGAAAAGTCAATGAAAAGTAAAAAGAGAGATAAATTGTAGCACATTCATACCATTCCCCAGGTGGCTCAGTGGTAAAGAATCTGTCTGCCAGTGTAGGAGACACAGGAAACAAGAGTTCCATCCCTGGATTGGGAAGATCCCCTGGAGAAGGAAATGGCAACCTATTCTGGTTATTCTTGCCTGGAGAATCCCATGGACAGAGGAGCCTGGCAGCCTACAGTCCACAGGGTGGCAAGAGTCAGACACAACTTAGCGACTAAAGTACCACCACACACCTATCAGAAAAGCTAAAAGTAAAAAGATTAATAACTGTAAATGTTGGCAGAAATGGGAAATAACCTGAACTCTTATCCATTGTCTATAGAAATATAAAACAGTTACTTTGGAAATTAAGTTATGGATCTTCAAAGAAAATAAAACAGCAAAGACTTTATGACCAAAATTTATTTTCCTTGGTATTTACTCAAGAAAAATGAAGATTTAAAAAAAAAAAGAAAAAAGAAAAATGAAGATATATGTCCCTGAAAACCATATATAAGAGTGTTCTTAGTTGCTTTATTTGTAGTAGCCAAACACTGGGAATACCCTCAAATGTCCACAAACCGTGGTCCAGTCTGCAGAGGAATGTGCTATGCTGTGTTCAGTTGATTCAGTTGTGTCCATCTCAGACAGAATACCATAGAACCCGTTCTTTCCAGTTAAAGAAATCCCTGCACCGAGCAGCTGTGTGCCACAACTAGAGAGTAGACCCCACTCGCCACAACTAGAGAAAAGCCCACAGAGCAAGGAAGACCCAGCACGGCCAAAAATAAACAAATAAAATTATGTTTCTTAAAAAGAATTTTAAGGTGGTGGATTCTTAGGTTACATCTTCTGCTTCATAATTTTACAAGTATGTACACATCCTACAAGGTATTTGATTGATGTTGTGTTCAACAAATACTTTCTCTTGGGTTGAGTGAACACTTCTGTGTCTACTTATACTTACCAGGTTAAGGAAACTACCAAGAGCTCAGTATAATAGAGACAACAATTAGCTCCAGTGATGGGCACTTTTGAACACTTATAACCTGAAGGTGATATACCGTGGCTGCTTAATGTCTGCTTAACATTCTAGTTGCTAAAACACATATTAATGAAGCTTTCTGTGCATGCTACATTTTAAGGCTGTACCTTAAATAGACAAACCCACTATATCCATATAAAGTGAAAGTGAAGTTGCATTAGTCGTGTCCGACTCTTTGCGACCCCATGGACTGTGGCCCTCCAGGCTCCTCGGTCCATGGGATTTTCCAGGCATGAATACTGGAGTGGGTTGCCATTTCCTTCTCCAGAGGATCTTCCTGACCCAGGGATGGAACCCGGGTCTCCTGCATTGTAGGCAGATGCTTTACCTTCTGAGCTACCAAAGACTGTATTTAAATATGCATCAATCTATGAGTCACACAATAAATTTTGGGAGGAAGAAGCTGAAAGTTAAGGACGTTCTAGACACGCACTGTCTGATATGCTGGTGACTAGTCATATATGGCTATTTGAATGAAATAAAATTAAAATAGACACAGACTCACAGATACAGAGAACAGACTTGTCGTTGCCAAGAGGGAGGGGGCTGGGGGAGGGGGCTGGGGGAAGAATGGCCTGGGGGTTGGGGGTTAGTTAGATGCAAACTATTATAAAAAGAATGGATGAACAGGGGACTTCCCTGGTGATCCAGTGGTTAAGAATCTGTCTCGCAATGCAGGGCAGAAGGATTCAATCTCTGGGCAGGGCAATAAGATCCCATATGCCTTGGGGCAACCGAACCCACATGGCACGATGAAAAAGATCCCACGTGATGCAGTGAACATCCTGTGTGTTGCAACTAAGACCCAACACAGCCAAGTAAATAAATAAATATTTTAAAAAAAATAGAATGGAAAAACAACGATAGCACAGGTAACCGTATTCAACATCCTGGAATGAATCATAATGGAAAAGGATATAAAGAAGAACCTATAAATGTGTATAACTGAGTCACTTTGCTATACAGCAGAAACTAACACAACATTGTAAATCAACTAGACTTCAACAAAATAAATAAAAATATTTGAACAATTAATTCATTAAATAAAATAAAAAGTACTCATCACAACGGTCAGTTTGAGGTGCTGAAATAGCCACATGTAGCCATTGTCTCCCTGACTAGACAGCACAGATATAGAAGAATTCCTTCATCACAGAACATTCTGTTGGAAAACAGGCCTGCCCTTCATGCCTTGTGGACCTAAGTCAGATGCATCTACGTCAGATGCATTAGACCATGGGAGGTGAAAGAGTCACTATTATTTCTTTAGACACTATGTCAGATTTCTGTCCAGGATATGAACACATATCAAGCTGGTGTGTAACAAAACCAAAGCAGGTCGTAAGTGTGTGCACTGCCTTTAGGAACAAACTGTCCCCAGTTCCAAAGGGGAAACACCTGTCCCCCGATGCCCTTTCCCAGACAGAGGACACTCTGTGGTATCAGTTCCTAGGGGGGCAGTTCTCTTGGAGAGGAGCCCAGAAGAAGGCCTTCCACTAAGTTTAAGGAGGCAGGGAGTACAGTTCAAGGAGAAGATCTCCAAAACAAAGAGGAGGGAAAGACAGGGATCAGTTGGGAGGCAACCTGGTTTACTCAGAACCGCAGTTCTCAGAGTGTGGTCTCTGGAACCCCTGAGGTCACTGAGATACTTTGACTGTTCACTACATGGACATTTGCTTTGAGGTAAAACTTAGCAATAACGGAGATTACGGCAGCAAACTTCATTAGTAATTATTTTCACGACAATTTTACTTGCAGGAAAAAAAGGCAAGTTTTCTTTAAAACGTTCTGGTTATCTTTCCTTCATAAACCATAATGGAAAAGAATATGAAAAAAATATATATATATATAACTCAGTCACACTACGGTACAGCACAAATTAACACAACAATGTAAATCGACCATACTTCAGTAAAACAAATTTCAAAAATAAATGAATAAAAGTCTTTTCCCTCCTGAATTCATCATCCTTAAATCCACGATTTAAAGTATCTTCTGTAACTGCTGAGCTGCTGGAAGCCCCCCACCCTGAGGAAAGGGAAGCTGGAGACTGAATGGTTCCCCAACTCTGTGACACTCCCTGTGGGGGAGCAGCACAGACGATGGTGAAAGCATTATTCTTTGAATAGTCTAAAGACACCCCCAGAGGACACCTGGAGTCCAGCCCCAAACCTGTGCTGGGGACAAGCATGTGCCCTTTGAGCCCCTCCTGCTTCTCGGATTCCCAGGTGTTTTGGACATTAATCCCCATCTGCCTCCATCAGCAGAAGGAGCAAGAACCTGGAGAAGTGCCTGTGGGGAGTAGGGATGGGCCAGGTCTGAAAGGACGCACACCAGGTCCTCTCCTGCTCCATTAGCAGCAACATGGTCCTGTGACCACAGAGAGGCTGCAAAGTCCCCTCCCAAGAGGGGAGAACAGTTAAAGTTATCAGCAACAGTGAGTGCTCATTTCAATTTATTTCGTTTTCAAATATTTATTGACTCTTTACCACATGCCAAGCTCTGTGGGAACAGCAGCCTGAGACTTGGCTGAGCAGCATCTTGGTCTGGGAGAAACTCTGAATCCACAGCACAGAAGACCTGTTGGGAAGTGCCTGCCATCCCAGGAGAAAGGATGAAGAAAACGTCTTCTGGAAGTTCATAGAGTGATTCTAGATTGCAAGGTGCATGGAGATGATAGGATTTGGACTCCACTTGCAGAGAAGAACAGGATACCAGTGGGGGAAGCTGGAACTGGAGCTTAGAAGCAGGGCCCATAAGTACAAGGTGGCATAAGGAATATTGATATTGAATTCATTAAATCCATACATTCTAAAGTTATCAATGGATGGAATAATTACTCATTATATGAAGTGGAAAAGATATCAGGAAGATGAATTCATCCCATATTTTGGAAAGATATATGAATTTAGATGAAATCACACAGATATGTTGAGTGAAAGCTTTCTAATTTTCAAACTGTTTTATTGTTAATATAAAGAGGAAAGTGCCACAAACTGCTCTGCTTGGATAGGCTGACTTCTCCACAACAGACACTCAGAGCTGGGGTGTAGACAAGTGAACCCAGCATGTCCCCAACCTCTCCCTGCAGGTCCCCTGAGGCAGCGACCTCTTGTCTAGTCTCCCTTGGGGCCCCAGCGCCTGACTCAGGGGCTCAGTCAACACTCCCTGAACACTAGGGAAGTGGCCTCTTGTGTCCTAGTCAAGATAGTGATTTCCTCTAGAAGGCACCGCCAAAACACTGACTCTCACAGAACTGGGTTTGCTCTGACAGCAGGACTGTGACGGTGGCGAGTGTGAGTGTTGACTCTTTCACTGACAAAGCCAAGGAGCCCTGCAGCACTCATGCCATTTCTCACAAGGCCACCAGAGGGCGGTGTGCAGCTGCTTATGACAAACCAGCCCCATTCAAACACCCTTTCCAAGTTAGCCTTGTCAGAACATGTTTCACAAAGTTAGAGGATTTCTTTAAAGTACATTGATTTGTTTTTTGTCCTTAATCTCATTTGGACACTAGTGGAAGTCCACTATAATTAACAAATAGAAAGTGAGCCCCAGACAGAAACTGACCCTGTGATACATAGATGTGTAAACTTGTGTCCAATCCCCCGTATGTCCACCTCTGTCCAGTACTCTCTCCCTCTCTTCAGTTCAGCTCAGTTGCTCAGTCGTGTCCGACTCTTTGCGACCGCATGAACTGCAGCCCGCCAGGCCTCCCTGTCCATCATCAACTCCTGGAGTTTACTCAAACTCAAGTCCATTGAGTCGGTGATGCCATCCAACCATCTCATCCTCTGTTGTCCGCTTCCCCTCCTGCCCTCAATCTTTCCCAGCATCAGGGTCTTTTCCAATGAGTCAACTCTTCGCATCAGGTAGCCAAAATATTCAGCTTCAACATCAGTCCTTCAACATCAGTCCAGAACTGATCTGCTCTAGGATGGACTGGCTGGAACTCCTTGCAGTCCAAGGGATGCTCAAGAGTCTTCTCCAACACCACAGTTCAAAAGTATCAATTCTTCAGTGTTTAGCTTTCTTTATAGTCCAACTCTCTCATCCATACATGACTACTGGAAAAATCAAAGCCTCAACTAGAGGGACCTTTGTTGACAAAGTAATGTCTCTGTGTTTTAATATGCTGTCTAGGTTGGTCATAACTTTCCTTCCAAGGAGTAAGCACTTTTAAGTTCATGACTGCAATCACCATCTGCAGTGATTTTGGAGGCTAAAAAAACAGTCAGCCACTGTTTCCATTGTTTCCCCATCTTTTGCCATGAAGTGATGGGACTGGATGCCATTAACTTAGTTTTCTGAATGTGGAGCATTAAGCCAACTTTTTCACTCTCCTCTTTCACTTTCATCAAGAGGCTCTTTAGTTCTTCTTCACTTTCTGCCATAAGGGTGGTGTCATCTGCATATCTGAGGTTATTGATATTTCTCCTGGCAATCTTGATTCCAGCTTGTGCTTCTTCCAACACAGCGTTTCTCATGAGGTACTCTGCATGTAAGTTAAATAAGCAGGGTGACAATATGCAGCCTTGACGTATTTCTTTTCCTATTTGGAACTAGTCTGTTGTTCCATGTCTAGTTCTAACTGTTGCTTCCTGACCTGCATATAGGTTTCTCAAGAGGCAGGTCAGGTAGTCTCGTATTCCCATCTCTTTCAGAATTTTCCATAGTTTAGTGTGATCCACACAGTCAAAGGCTTTGGCGTAGTCAATAAAGCAGAAATAGACGTTTTTCTGGAACACTCTTGCTTTTTCGATGAACCAACAAATGTCGACAATTTGATCTCTGGTTCCTCTGCCTTTGCTAAATCCAGCTTGAATATCTGGAAGTTCACGGTTCCTGTACTGTTGAAGCCTGGCTTGGAGGATTTTGAGCATTACTTTACTAGTGTGTGAGATGAGTGCAATTGTGTGGTAGTATGAACATTCTTTGGCATTGCCTTTCTTTGGGACTGGAATGAAAACTGACCTTTCCAGTCCTGTGGCCACTGCTGAGTTTTCCAAATTTGCTGGCATATTGAGTGCAGCACTTTCACAGCATCATCTTTTAGGATTTGAAATAGCTCAACTGGAACTCCATCAGCTCCACTAGCTTTGTTCATAGTGATGTTACTTATAAACTGAAGCTAGCTGTGATTCAAGACAGAAAGAGCAATTTGTTTCTTGTAGTCTACATTTTAAAGGTATTCTAGTTGCCACCAGTATTCACAAACACGTTCAGTTTAGATTTAAACATTTCTCCCAGGAAACTGTCAAAGAAGATAATATTATTCTGTCCATTTAGTATAAATGCATAATAGCTTCAAAGTGGTAGGTCAGAAGTGAAAGAGGATGATCAATGCTTAATCATTACAAACTTAAGTCATTGCCCTTTAAACTTCCAGTCACGCAGACCAAGTAAAGCAGACTCCTACAGTTTTGGACCTGTTGCTTTCTCTTTATTCATGTTTATCCTAACTGTACGGTATTTTATGTGGAATTATTGAAATGAAAGCTTATTGTGACATTTCACATGCATATTTTCCTGGAGACAAAATGAATTATAGAACAAAATGAACATGAAAAAACCCAAATGAAAGGTGATAACAGCAACAATAAACTGTCTTCTTAGGGACCTTTAGAAGTCTGAACATCATCTGAGAACAGTAATTATTCTCAATGTGTCTTCAAACTTCCAAATTTCTTTGTTCTTCTGAAAGGAACTTATTTAACATTATTTTTGTTGTTCAGTTGTTCAGTCCTGTTCAACTTTGCAACGCCATGCACTGCAGCTCGCCAGGCTTCCCTGTCCTTCACCATCTCCAGGAGCTTGCTCAAAGTCATGTCCACTGAATCAGTTTTGCCACCCAATCATCTCATCTTCTGTTTTCCCTTCTCCTCCTGCATTCAATCTTTCCCAGCATCAGGGTCTTTTCTAATGAGTTGGCTCTTTGCATCAGGTGGCCAAAGAATTGGAACTTCAGTTTCTGCATCAGTCCTTCCAATGAATATTCAGGACTGATTTCCTTTAGGATAGACTGGTTTGATCTCCTTGCAGTCCAAGGGACTCTCAGGAGTCCTGTCCAACACCACAGTTCAAAAGCATCAATCTTTCAGCTTTCTTTACAGTCCAACTCTCACATACATACATGACTACTGGAAAAGCCATAGCTTTGACTGCTGCCGCTGCTGCTAAGTCACTTCAGTCGTGTCCAACTCTTAGTGACCCCATGGACTGAAGCCTACCAGGCACCTCCGTCCATGGGATTCTCCAGGCAAGAGTACTGGAGTGAGTTGCCATTGCCTTCTCCATAGCTTTGACTAGATGGACCTTTGTTGGCAAAGTAATGTCTCTGCTTTTTAATATGCTGTCTAGGTTGGCCATAGGTTTTCTTCCAAGGACCAAGCATCTGTTAATTTCATGGCTTCAGTCACCATCTGCAGGGATTTTGGAGCCCCCCCCCCAAAATTAAGTCTCTCACTGTTTCCATTGTTTTCCCATCTATTTACCTTGAAGTGATGGGACCAGATGCCATGATCTTAGTTTTCTGAATGTTGAGCTTTAAGCCAACTTTTTCGCTCTCTTTTTTTACCTTCCTCAAGAGGCTTTTTAATTCTTCGATTTCTGCCATAAGGGTGGTGTCATCTGCATATCTGAGGTTATTGATAGTTTTCCTGGCAGTCTTGATTCCAGCTTGCGCTTCATCCAGCCTGGCATTTTGCATGATTTACTCTGCATATAAGTTAAATGAGCAGGGTGACAATATACAGCCTTGACATACTCCTTTCCCAATTTGGAACTAGTCTGTTGTTCCATGTCCAGTTCTAACTGTTGCTTCCTCACCTGCATATATGTTTTGCAGGAGGCAGGTCAGGTGGTCTGATATGCCCATCTCTTGAAGAATATTTCACAGTTTGTTGTGATCTACACAGTCAAAGGGTTTAGTGTAGTCAATGAAGCAGATGTTTTTCTTGAACTCTTTTGCTTTTTCTATGATCCAGCGGATATTGGCAATTTGATCTCTGATTCCTCTGCCTTTTCTAAATCCAGCTGGAACATCTGGAAGTTCTTGGTTCACATACTGTTGAAGCCTAACTTGGAGAATTTTGAGCATCATCTTGACAGTGTGTGAAATGAGTGCAATTTTGCAGTAGTTTGAAGATTCTTTGGCATTGCCCTTCTTTGGGATTGGAATGAAATGGACTTTTTCCAGTCCTGTGGCCACTGCTGAGTTTTCCAAATTTGCCAGCATATCCAGTGCAGCACTTTAACAGCATCATCTTTTAAGATTTGAAATAGCTCAGCTGGAATTCCATCTCCTCCACTAGTTTTGTTTGTAGTGATGCTTCCTGAGGCCCACTTGACTTCACCCTCCAGGATGTCTGGCTCTAGGTCAGTGATCACACCATCATGGTTAGATGGGTCTTTAAGATCTGTTTTGTAGAGTTCTTCAGTATATTCTTGACACTTCTTCTTAATAATCTTCTCATTAATGTCATTAATGAGATTTAATATTAATGAGTCTTACACTCTTCTAGAATTATTTTGTGTCAGTCTGAATGTCATCTTTCTCATTTTGAGATATAACATTTTAATGACATATATGCTCTAACCAATCTTAATGCTTCCTTCAGAAATGTTGCATTTGCAATTCTTTCCCTTAGAACAATCTTTCTGGATTTCCTGGCAGCTAATGTCTTACCATCATTTGAGACTTTATTGACTGCTAATACTTAATACAGGTTGCCCTCCTGTTTCCCTGATTTCAAAGTATCAAAAACTCTCAATACTTAAAAAAAAAACAAACTGGTGTGAATATTGGCCTTTCAAGTTTTTCATGCTTAAGCAAAATTCAGAAAATGGTGTTCTAATCTTAATATATTGCTCTGCTGTTTTCCCTACTGTAAAAATGAGCTGCTTCTTTTAGGAAAATAATAGGCTTGTGGTTGTATCTCAAAATGCTAATATAAATGGTTATTTTTCTTAAAAAGAACTATCTTCTATGATGACATGGGAAGTATACATCAAGCATTTCTGCTACATTCCAAAGTTCTATGTCCCAAGGAAAATCATTTGTATGAGCTGAACTAGCCTCTTTTTCATGGAATGCAATTTTTGTTTGAAAGAAGGAATGACACTGGAAGATCTATAAAACTTAGTGAAACAATGAATTACTTTTAAAAAATCTTACAGTAGTACAAGTGACATCCAGTGTGCAAAATAGGCTTACAGATTTATTGTTTCAGGTCCACTGAGAAAATAACCTTTAAGAAACTATCACTTGCATAGTTTTAGTTTTGTATCAAAGATAAACATCCGCAAGTAACAGGAAAGGTTATTAAAAATATTACTCCTATGTATGGTCCTTTTTATTTTTATAGATTTCAATTAAGATAACGGATTCAATGCAAAAGCAAACATAAAATCCAGTGAGACAGACAAGGAAAAGACTTGCAAAAATATAATAATGAAAAAAGTTCCACTGTTCCCACTATAGAGTTTATTTGTAGAAATGGTTATTTTTCATATAAAAATCATGGGTTATTAACATTATTCTAAATAAATTAGTTAAAAAATTTTAAGCTGTTATTACTCTGGCCATCTGATGTGAAGAGCTGACTCATTTGAAAAGACCTTGATGCTGGGAAAGATTGAGCGCAGAAGGAGAAGGGGACGACAGAAGATGAGAAGGTTGGATAGCGTCACGGACTCGATGGACATGGATTTGGGTGGACTCCGGGAGTTGGTGATGGAGAGGGAGGCCTGGTGTGCTGCAGTTCATGGGGTCGCAAAGAGTCGGACACGACTGAGGACTGAACTGAACTGAAACTGTTATTTCTACTACGGAAAATATCGACAGAAGTAACCACATAAACAAAATTATCCTTGGGGTCCTTACTAATTTGTAGGACTGTATAAATATCCTGACCAAAATGTTCTGAAACTATCTGACTCCACAGTCGCTGGGCCAGGACTCAGGGATAGTGTGACTGCAGAATTCTCGGTGCAGGAGAGGAGGGATCAGGGCAAAGTCCCAGGTACCGGAGGTGGTTCTCAGCATCTCAGCGTCTCAGAGTCAAGGGCCTTGTTTGCGGCGGGGGCTGTCTGTGTTAGGATCCCTAGTCTCCTCGAGTTAAACTTTCTCTTCGCAAACTGTGTTGTGCCTTTCTTCCCGGACACTCGTGTCGCGGCCCTAGTTCTCACTCCCACTGGGTGTCTGGTTTCTGGAAGCCAATCAGCGGCCCCGCGGTTCCAGGTTATAAAGTCTCCACCTCGCCTCCGCCGGGACTCCGTTTCTCCCCAGGCCGTGAGGATATTGGTCATGGGACCGTGAACACTCCTTCTGCTCCTCTCAGGGGTCCTGGCCCTGACTAAGACCTGGGCAGGTGAGTGCGGGGTCGGGAGGGAACGGCCTCTGCGGGAAGGGGCGAGGGGACCGCCCGGGGAATGGGGTGGAGAGGGGTGGGCAGGACCCCCAGAGAAGGAGCCACCCCGCCGCCCTCGCTAGACCCGTCCTGTCCCACCTGGTCCCGTTCTGTCCTTCCCCTGCTCCCCTCCCCCTTTTCTCTCCCCCAAGAAGTCCCGGTCCTTCTCCGACCTTGTCGGTCTCACGTGCCCCTAGCCCCCTCCCCACTCCCGGCCCCAGCACCTCTGACCCGGGACCCGCGCCAGAAGGAAAGTCCGGCCGAGTCTCACCCCTCCCCGCCTCCAGGCTCCCACTCCCTGAGATATTTCTACACCTGCGTGTCCCGGCCCGGCCTCTGGGAGCCGCGTCTCTTGGCCGTCGGCTACGTGGACGACACGCAGTTCGCGCGGTTCGACAGCGACGCCCCGAATCCGAGAATGGAGCCGCGGACGCCGTGGATGGAGCAGGAGGGGCCGGAATATTGGGAAGAGGTGACACGAGAGGCCAAGGAAGCTCAACAGAGGTTCCGTTCACTGTTGAACATCCTGCCCGGCTACTACAACCAGAGCGAGGCCGGTGAGCGACGCGGGCCCGGGTCCAGGTCACGACCCCCATTCCCCGGGGCCGGCCGGGATCGCCCCTAGTCTCCGGGTCCGCGGGTCTGCCCGACAGAGCGGGACCCTCCCGCCCCGCCTCAGGAGGAGCCGGGGGCGGAGATGAGGGCGGGGATTGACCCGGTTTCATTTTCAGTTTGGGTTTAATCACCGCTAATGGTCGGGGCGGTCAGGGTCTCGCACCTATCAGTGGATGTTTGGCTGCGACGTGGGGTCGGACGGGCGCCTCCTCCGCGGGTTCTGGCAGACCGCCTACGACGGTGGGGATTGCATCGCCCTGAACGAAGACCTGCGCTCGTGGACCTTGGGGGACAGAGTGGCTCCTATCATCAAGAGCAAGTGGGAAAGCTCCTGTGAGATAGAGCCCAAACGGAACGACGTGGAGGGCAAGTGCGTGCAGTGGCTCCGCAGACACCTGGAGACCGGGAAGGACACGCTGCTGCGCGCAGGTACGCGGGGCACCGGGCCTCTCTGATCTCCTCTCAGCTGGAGCCGGCTTTCCACGAGGAGAGGAAAACGGGGTCCTTCTGCTTACACTGCCCAAACACTGTCTGGTACAGAATATGAAAACCTGGGGGGATTCCCCCCTTCTCCAGACAAGAAGTTTGGGCGGTGTAAGCAGAAAGTGAAAGTGGTGGCTTAGACGGTTAACCGTCTGCCTACAATGCGGGAGACCCGGATTCAATCCCTGGGTCTGGAAGATCCCCTGGAGAAGGAAATGGCAACCCACTCCAGGACTCTTGCCTGGAAAAATGGACGGAGTAGCCTGGTAGGCTACAGTTCATGGGGTCGCAAAGAGTCGGACACGACTGAGCGACTTCACTTTCACTTTCTGCTTACACCGCCCAAACTTCTTGTCTAGAGAGGGGGGAATGCCCCAGGTTTTCATATTCTGTACAAGACAGTGAAACACCAGTGGCCCCACTTCTCTGAAGGACAGTTAAAGCATTCAGTGTTTTGGAAGAAGAAGCAGAAAAGCATCCCTGAAATAACTGGTCAGCGGTGCCCTTTGACCCTGACTGCCATCTTGTGAACCATGCCTTTCTCTCTCAAGGCCTGTTCTCACCCTGAGAACATCATAGGAGACCAGACTCCAGCTTTTCTGAGACATTCAACCTCCACCCAAATCAAGACCATTACTCTGTATTTTCCCCTTACATGGAGTCTCCTACCTTGGCACTCACCCTGACTCCAGAACTTTCCAAGGACTCAGAGTTTTTCCCAGACCCTGGGGTCCAGGCTGGTGTCTGGTGATTGTGCTGCATCTTTTCAAACCCATTATCTCGTCCAGTCTCAGCATGGTTCTGCTTCAGTGGCCCATGGAATGTGAATTTTCTGATTCTTCCACTTCAGACCCTCCAAAGACACACCTGACCCATCACCGCATCTCTGACCGTGAGGTCACCCTGAGGTGCTGGGCCCTGGGCTTCTACCCTAAGGAGATCACACTGACCTGGCAGCGTGATGGGGAGGACCAGACTCAGGACATGGAGCTTGTGGAGACCAGGCCTTCAGGGGATGGAAGCTTCCAGAAGTGGGCAGCCCTGGTGGTGCCTTCTGGAGAGGAGCAGAGATACATGTGCCGTGTGCAGCACGAGGGGCTACAGGAGCCCCTCACCCTGAGATGGGGTAAGGAGGGGGTAGGAATGGAGCTTCTCCTCAGATAAAGCAGGAGCCCTTCTGGACACAATCAGCAAGGTCAGGACTGAAGCCTGAAGTCTGGCCCCTTCCCTTTCTTCCACAGAACCGCCTCAGCCCTCCTTCTTCATCATGGGCATCATTGTTGGCCTGGTTCTCCTCATTGTCACTGGAGCTGTGGTGACTGGAGCTGTGATTTGGAGGAAGAAGCACTCAGGTAGAGAAAGGAGGGAGGGGTCTGAGTTTTCTTGTCTCACTGGGCAGATTTCTGGCCCAGGTGGAAGTTTGACTGCCTTGTTACTGGAAAGTACCCTCCATACACTTGTGGAATCTGAGCTGATGCTAAGACTGACCCTTTTGTAAAGTACATGTGAAAATGAAAGACAAATTTTTCATCTTCATAATTCCAGCTGGGGGCCTGTTTCTCAGCATTTGAAGGTCAGAAGGGAATGTCCCTGCTGAGGACAGACCTCCAGGAGGGCAGGTGGTCCAGTCCCCCCACTTCTCCTTCCTTCATGTTCCTGAGCCTGTCCTGGATTTTTGGTCACAGTTCTGAAAAGTTCTTTGTCGTCCAGGGCTAGGGAGTATCCTCTAGGGCCTTATGACTCAGTCTGCTCCATGGTCTCTCATGTGATATTTTCTTCTCACAGGTGAAAAAGGACGGACCTACACCCCGGCTGCAAGTAAGTACAGAGGGGGTGTGATTCCTGAGACCCTTGTGAGGGTGCAGACAGGAGGCCATGGGGACTCACCCTCCTCAAAGTGCTTTCTCTAGTTTCTCTCCTGTGGGTTCTGACCACATCCTGGTTTTGTTCTTCTCCAGGCAGTGACAGTGCCCAGGGTTCTGATGTGTCTCTCACGGTTCCTAAAGGTGAGACCCTGGAGGGTCTAGATTGGGAGAGGAATTGGAGCAGAGGGGACACACTGGGTGGTGGGGATCTTTGAGTGGGACATGTGAGCTTGTGGGGGGCTGTGGAGAATGTCAGCCGTTACATGACTGACCTGAACTGGTTCCTGATTCTTTTCTCTCACAGTGTGAGACAGCTGCCTTGTGGGGACTGAGTGATGCTCAGTCCCACTTTGTGACATCAGATCCCCGGACCCCTCTTTCTGAAGCTGCATCTGAATGTGTCTGTGCTCCGATTAGCATAACAAGAAGAGGTGGGGAGACTGCCGACCTCTTCCAATGCAAACTCCTGAATTTATAAAGCAGTGCCTAGTAGTCACAGCAGATTGGAATACATGATCTGTCAGCCTCAGATCTTTTCTGAAGAGAAAATATCTTTATGTGTAGAGTGCAGACTGGTCGGTGTGGGAGGGAGGGGTGATCAGCTCTTGTGGGGAAACAGGCAGCATTGATGTCAGAGGGAATGCATGTTGTGCTGTAGCTGCCATGAGAGAACAAGTGGCCTGAGTTCACACTAATACAGATAGAATACAGAGGCGTGTACACTGATTATTCCTTCATCTGATATTTGTTGTGTGTCAGATGATGGTCTATTTTTGCATCTGTGAAACCTCAGTGAACTAAAAACAGACACACTTTGTTGGCCCCGTGCCCTATGTTGTTGAGTGGGGGCAGAATGAGCCTAATAAGTGAGGAAAGTGTCTGCCTAAGGATTGGCAAGTTCTTTGATGAGGGTGATGTAGAGTATGTGTGTGGGTACAAGGAATGTGGCTGTTTTACTAGGGTGGTCAGTGTAGGCCTCGTTGAAGAGATGATATTTGAGTAAAGATGTGAAGGACATGAAAGAATGTCCACAAGGATGTCTGGGGGAAGTTCTCTCCAGGCAGAGGAGCCTCCAGTGCAAATGCAGGAGGGCAGGAGAGTGTCTGTGATCGAGGAAGAGCCAGGAGGCAGGTGTGTGTGGAGGAACGAGGAATTGAGATGAGATCCAGTGTCTGGCCAGATCATGTGGGCCTCCAGCATATTGGAAGGTGTCTGATGTCTGTGAAAGATGTGGACTCATAAGATGGTTTGAATAGAGGATGACCTGGTGTGACTGCTGGCTAGGAGCATCAGTCTAACTGCTGTGCAGAATCAGGAGGTGAAGGGAGAGCGATGCAGTAGAGGAGCCTGTAGGATTAGTGCGGGGTCCAGGTGGGGATGCTGGTGCTCCCTGGACCCTCATTAAATCTAGACAGTCGGGAGTAGAGCCTGAGAATCTGCATTTGTGATATGGTTGCTGCTGATGCTGCTGGTCTTCAGATCACACTTTTAGTAGCAAGAACGTATGTAGACCAGGATTCCCACATGCTGTGTATCAGCCTCACACACAGAGGTTGCTAAATAAGCAATCCCTTGGTCTTGTCCTAATACTCTGAGAAGGTGGTTCTGGGGAGAGGCTGAGTATTTCGTAAAAGCCCCACAAGCAATTCTGATCATCAGCCAATTTGAGAACCCCTGAGGTATATGAGAGCGAGTGGCCAGAGAGGGGTCTTAAATGCACATTAAAAGCGCTTTTTTTCTTCAGAAAGAAAAGAGAATTTATATTGATAATTTATATTGTCAATTATGAGGTGTGATGTTGAGAAATAATGTTGTTCTTATTCCACCTGAAGACTTAGGCAGTGGTTCACAGTTCAGTGTAATGAAATCCTTGCTCTCTGAATCTATTCTCCAGGTTGAGTTCTCCTCACTCATTCTTGAAGCTAACAATGGGATCCAAATTAAGTTAGACATACAGTACTATATATATATGGCTCCATGGGAACAGGATCCAGTGTCCACTCCAGGCCAGGTCCCACAAAGGAACGTTTGTCCCCACTGGGGCACAGTGTCACTGCTCACACAGTGAGCCCCTCGTGCTGGACGTGGACCCCGCGCTGAGGACGGCTATCACTGAGGCTCCTGACAGCTGGGTGTGGTGTGACTCCCACTCTTGACACCCTTGTCAGATGCATCCTGCATAGTTTCAGCTTCTCTCCGTCACAACGGCCTGAGTAGAGTCTGACATGTGGTCACCTGAGTGCTGGGACCTCAGCTTCATGCTGTGTGCTCTGGCAAGAATATTTGGGAAAGTGGGTTTTCTTCTTTAATGGAGGAAGGTGGTCTCTACCTCCTACCAAGACTCTTTCAGTGTGGAATTCTCCTAATCTGGAAACGTTTCTAATCAGGTGAGATGGAGAGAGGGATGGACAAGAATGTCAAATTTCAATTGTTAGAGCAAAGATCTGGAACTGGAACTTGATCTGGTACAATGCAGGCACTCGGGTTTGACTGAAAGAACAAGTGACTAATAATGACATCCAGGGTAGAGATCTGCTTGCTTACTTGTTTGTTTTGTTTTGTTTCCATTGGAGTGTAATTGATTTACAATGCTGTGTCACTTTCTGCTGGACAGTACAGTGAATCACCTATAAATACACTCAGTCTTTCTTAGATTCTTTCCCCATAACGCCATTAGAGAGTGCTGGGTAGAGTTCCCTGTGCTATGCAGTATCCACAGCACTTTAAAGTGCTGCCCAGATGGTGGTGAAGGGAGATCCTAGGAGGATGGCTCTGTTCCAGATGCAGAAGAATCCAGACCAGGTGGGAGCATGTCAGAAGGGTCCAGGACGACATTTCCAAAAAAGGAAAAACTGATGGAATATCCAAAGTATCCATACTTCTTGAAAGAGTCATGCAAACAAGAGCAGTCATTAGAGCTGAATTCATGAGAGCTTCATAGAACATAATCAGCAAACACAAAGCCTCATCAAGAGGCTCTTTAGTTCTTCTTCATTTCTGCCATTAAAGTGGGATCATCTCCTTATCTGAGGTTGTTGATATTTATTTCTCCTGGCAGTTTTGATTCCAACTTGTGATTCATCCAGCCTGATGTTTTGCCTGATGTATTCTGCATATAGTTAAATAAGCAGGGTGACAATGTACAGCCTTATTATACTCCTTTCCCAATTTTAAACCAGTCCGTAGTTCCGTGTCTGGTTCTACCTGTTGCTTCTTGACCTGCAGACAGGTTTTCAGTAGACAAGTAAGATGGTCTGGTATTCCCATCACTTTAAGACTATTCCACAATTTGTTGTGATCCACACAGTCAAAGGCTTTAGCATAGTCAATGAAGCAGAAGTAGATCTTTTTGTGGAATTCCCTTGCTTTCTCTGTGATCCAACAAATGCTATCAATATGATCTCTGCTTCCTCTGCCTTCTCTAAACCCAGCTTGTACATCTGGAAGTTCTCAGTTCACATACTGCTGACACCTAGCTTGAAGAATTTTGAGCATAATTTTGCTAGCATATGAAATAAGTACAATTGTACAGTAGTTTAAATATTCTTTAGCATTGCCCTTCTTTGGGATTGGAATGAAAACTGACCTTTTCCAGTCCTTTGGATCGCTTCATTTCCTCATATGTAGAAAAGCATTAAGTGCTTTCATGGTGAGATCAGCTCCTTGTGACTAGCAGAAAACCTTTAGAAGACAAGTACTTGATTGCACTGAAGTCTCCCTTTACCAAAATCATACATACTCACCTTCCTTCCCTACCTCTTTGGAGCTGTTCTTCAGAGCTATCTGAGGTGCTGTCTCCCAGGCTGCAGTCCTCATTTTGCCCCAAATACAGCTTAACTCACAAGTCTTAAGTTGAGCATCTTTTCGGTTAACCAGTGTATTAGTCATGGAAAAGAAAAAGCTGAATGAATTAAGTATGATCAATATATAAATAAAGTGGGAAACTGAAGGAATGAGAAGAGTGAAAGAAAGCAATGACTATTAACTATTGCATCAGCCACTGTGTGATGCAACAGACAGTGGCTGTGACAGAAAAATCAAGCAGCAGTTCTAATAAGGCATCATGTTTAGAGATTTGGAAATAAAAGCCAAAAGAATCAGCTAAAAAATTATTCAAAGTGGTCACCTATGGTAGAGCAGAAATTGAGAAGAATCAGGATTATAACAAGAGTCTGTATCATGAGAAATCATGCACAGAAATTTGACTTATTAATGTACAGCCAGTGGTACCTTTGATGAAATAATCACACAAGAAAATGAATGAGGATGAAAGTTTATGCTTAATGAAAGCTGAGTACAACAAATGACACTTGAGAGTTTACTAAAATGCAAGAACACTCAAATAGAAACATGCATGCACAACTGCGTGAATGACATTAACCTTGAATAAAACTGTGAAAGAATATATCATCCCATTAGGATAAACAGATATGGAATGAGTTCTCTATTCTCATTACCTTACTGTACATCGTGTGCACCAGGCAGGGAGGGAACAGGCCCTGACTAGGAGAGCCCTTCATCACCCTCTTGCTTCAGTCAGGTCCTGCTGCAGAAAGTGAACCTGTCATCTGTTTGGGGTCTGTGGGAGATGCCCCTAAGAACACGCCGCCACAAATGTTTTACCTGGGTGGGGTTAAGGTGGTCCAGACCAAGGAGAGCACCGCTCACCTGTGTGCCCCCAGACCAGAAGTCAGGAACGACTGAGGGTTCGAGGGAGAAGTCTCACCTCTCATCTGCCCTGTGGAAATCAGCCTGAGCTCATGGAGGGAGATGCTGCCCAGCCCTCCACGTTCTGGGCTCCTTTACTCTCTCGGTTCAGGACACTCATCCCCAACAGTCATGGCTCCCTAGAAGCAGACTGACCCGTATTCTTCCTAATCAGAAGCCCCCAAGCCCTGTCCTGTCCCCTCCCCCGACATCGCCCTTCAGCTCTGCTTCATCACATGAGGGTGACAGCTGCTCAGGGGAGATTCCCCCCAGGGTCAGCCACTGAGCACTCGCCCCAGGTGTCCCACTGCATTATCCCCCAGCCCTTTATGCTGAACCTGTCAGACAATGGGAGCTGGGGGGAGAGAGTGGGGGGGGGGATTATTAGAGCCTCCTCAAGGCTGAGATAAAACTCTCCTTTTCCCCAGAATCTTACACACTCTCCCTTCCCAGCATGGGAAACAAAAGGTAATCCAGATGTGTATATTTAAAGAGCAATTAAAACTTTTAATATGAAGTTATACAGATGTTTCAGGCATGAAGTAATGCATATATGAGTGTGACAAGTGTGAAGGGAACCTTAGATTTCCAGAAATCTGCTAATAGTCATCTCAGGAGAAGCCACAATAAAGAAACTGGCAGATAAAGCTTATTGGTAATAATTTGCTGTCCATATGCTCTATTATAATATAAAAAGCAAAATTAATATTTGTTACGAGTGTGGTGCAGCTGTAACTATCTCAAATATATTATCAGTTTTAATCATCCCAACCATAACTGAAAAGAAACACTAGTTTTCTCATTTCATAGATGAAGAAATGGAGACCTCAGAAGGAATGTGTTCTACTGTAAATCAACTACCTTCAAAAATAATAATAATAAAACAAAAAATGCATCTATATGGAATCTAGAAAAATGGTACTGATGAACTATCTACAGAGCAGGAATAGAGACACAGACATGGAGAATGGACTTGTGAGGGAAGGAGAGGGTGGGATGAATTGAGAGTAGCATTGAAACATACACGTCACTGAGTGTAAAAAGCTACTGGGATAAACAGACATGGAATGAGTTCTCTATTCCCATTAGCTTACTGTGCATCGTGTGCACCAGCAGGGAGGGAACAGGACCTGACTAGGTACTCAGCCTGGTGCTCAGCGACCTAGAGGGGTGGGGTGGGGAGGGTGGGAGGGAAGTTGCAGAGGGAGGAGATACATGTAGACTTAGGGCTGATTCACAGTGCTGTGTGGCAGAAACTGATACATTATAATGCAAGTATTCTCCAGTTACAAATAAAATATAAAATATAAATAATTTTAAAATAATAAAATAAATAACACACATAAAAAGTGCTATTAAGACCAGAACTAGGAACTGAATTCAGGCCTCCTGGCTGCAAATTCTAAGCTTCCCCTGTTAGACTGAGGAGCTGAGTCTGACACGAGGACTGAAATTCTGGGTGTATGAGGCCATTGTGATCACTTGGCTCCATCTGGAATTGATCCAGGTCTTGTAGGCTAATAGGCTCTGGGGAAAAAGAAAAACCAATAAATAACTGACCAACTGGTTGCAGAATAATGCTTTTCATTCCCTCAGAGATTCTCCTTCAGTTGCTTCAAAGTCAGATTCTGCCTTCCTCTGAGGGAAGAACACACCTGTTCTTTTTTTTGCCTCCTTTCTCCCAGCTTTTGGTGAACTCCTCCCCTGACTCCATCAACACCATCACCTGTCCCTGCTGCCACCACCCTCTGCAACAGGGACAGAAGTCGCAGGACACAAGGACAAGATCCAGGAGTGAAAACCCAAGGCCTTTCCGCCTTGAACCCAGATCCATTCGCTAACGCAATGCAAGGCTCCCTCACAGACAGGACCCAGCTCCATGTTCCTCCAGCCCAGGAGTGGACACACACACACAGCTCCTTTCTCTCCTCAGTTCTTGGCCTCCTCACCTGCACAAGCACCTGCTCCACCGCCCGGTTCCACCTCAACCCTGATCTCCACCTCCTGCAGCTCCCCTCCCCCTCATCCCCAGCCCTGAGCCAGCAGCTCCGAACTGGAAAGCCCATCCGGAGGCCCAGGGGACAGCAGCCCCGTCTAGAAACACTTGGCTGCCCCTGACTCTCCCCCTGACTGGACCCTGGAGCATCCCTGTCCTCGCCCCAACACTCACTCACTTCCCAGGCTCCTAAGCTGCACTTGGCCTTTCCTGCTCCTTCCTGGGAATCCCAGCCCCACTCCAAGTACTGGGCTGGGCTGAGGCAGAGCAGGCCCTCCTGCCTTGCTCAGCCAGGGAGTCAACCAGGACCTGCCCTGACTACCTGCAGGGGATCTGCTTTTCAATGTGGATTGGGGTTCTTGAGAACTTCCCCAGAATGAGGCTGTACCTGGCCGCCTCTGCACCCTGGGACTGCCATCCCACCCTCCACCTCCCAGCGGGAGCACCCCATTTGAATTCCTGTTTCACTTAATATCCATGGAAATCCTATTAAGATTTGCCACCTGAAATCATAAACAGTTTTGTTGAACACTAACTTCAAAAGTGATTTTGAGAAATTAGCACATGATTTTCACAGTTTTCCCAGGAAATGTCCCAATTCATACAAGACAGCAACTTATGCCCCAGAGAAACCAGAGTTGATGTTCCCCAGAGAAGAGCAGGAGAAACTACAGATCTGCTGGGTCCCTGCTCTGGGTGCTACAGGGACAGAGTCTGCTGCTGTGAGAACTAACCACCCCTGTATGCCCAGGCCGAAGGCTGACTGATAAGGGAATTAGGTTTGGGGATGAGAAACCAAGACCCCAACAAGGCAACTGACACAGAAGAGGCGGCCTCGACAGGAGCCGAGTCTCTGCTACCTTTTTCCTGTTCCATGTTCTGCCTTTGCGCTTTGCCACACACAAAGCTCTGCTTCTCTTTTCCTCTCCCCTCAACCCACTCTATGATGGGGAAAGCAAAGTGATCATCCCTTCCTCCAAATCGGCAAGGCAGTGACCACCATGAGCAAGGGAACTGACTCAGGGGGGCAGGGTGAGGCCACGGAGCGCAGACCCAGTGCCCTGCACTAAAGAGCCCTTGGACTGTGTCCCAAGGGGCTAGGTAGGAAAAACCTGGAGATAGGATAAAATCAGTGACCCCAGTTGCCTGAGGATTGACTGGTCTCCTCTCCTCAAATGGTCAAGGGATATCTACTAGTCCCCCATATTGTGGGGAAAGAGAGCCCAGCTGGCATGGGGGCACTTGATGGGAACTTGCGAAAGGTGCAGGCTGGGAGTGATCTAGCAGACACTCAACTCAGAAGATGGTTCATGGAAGAGGAATTTGAGAGGCTGCAAGACATCTCTAAGTGGGGGCTGGCAAGGGCACATCACATGCAGGGCTCTGACCATCCACTGACCCCTAGTTTGAGCCTTATGATTCTTTCACTTGGATTCTGAATAATGACGGAAAACCCGGGGGGAAGAAATGCAGACAGGCACTTAGGTCACCACCTTTCCTCTGAATTCCTCTTCAGGTTTTTATACCCTCCTCACCAGGTACAGACACTTTACTAAAGATCCTGTCTAGTTCCTGGATCACCTCGACACTCCCAACCAGCACATAATCCAACACATGCTCCCCAGACAAGCCCTGGTGAGCCTCACAGAAGATAACGAGAGCTGAGAACAGAGCAGGGAGCTGAAATCCTCATCGCTGCCGAATCTCACGCAGAGCACCCCCTGCCCTGATTTCTCACCTGGCCTCCCTGTAGCTCACACTGTCTTCCTCTTCTCAATATAACAACAGACACAAAATCCGATGATAGCAACAACAGCAAGAGTAACAACAAGAGCATGAGCAGTGCTCACAGTCCACGCTGATCTCTGGTGCACCAGGGTCTTTCCTGAAAAGAAAAGGACCTTATTATATACAAGCCGGGCACCCCAGAGCCACAACCTGCTCTCCTCTCCCTGACCCTGGCCTCTGACCCTCCCAGGGTCACAACGCCCTCCAGGCTCACCCCAGTCTCACCCAAGGGTGCGAGGTGTGTACTGTGATTCCCGCTGTGTTCCACAAGGCACTTGACCCGCTGCTCCTCTCCTTGGGGAACTGTTATGGTTTCCCAGGTGTAGTAGGTCCCGTTCCCATCAGGCAGGATACCCCCAGACTCCAGGGTGTCCCGGCTCATGGGTTCCTCGTCCCGAAACCAGGCCACTGAGATATTCCGGGGAAAGAAGCCAAAAGCCCTGCATGTGAGGTGGACCATGCCCTCCGAGTCCTGGCTGCGGGTCACATTCACAGCTGGCGGCACTGTGGGGAGGAAGCACAGAGCCAGTGAGGCCCGCGGCCAAGCCCTGCTCCCTCGGAGGAGGACGGGGCGCACAGGGCTGCTCCTCCTCACTGTCACCTCTGGCTGAGCCCTCTTCCCCCCAGGCCTGCTCCAAGTCTGTTCTGCACCCTGCGGCCCAAGTCCTCTGGCGGGGAAGGGGAGGGGTGGGATGGGCCTCACTCTCTTGGATCCACTGTTGATGCTGGGGAAGGGGCTGTGAAGGGTGGGCTCCTGGGAACTAGAGGGAATTTTCTGGATCAGGCAGGCTGGAGCCAGGGGCCCATTCCCATCTAAGGGCCTCCTCTGCTGCCTGACACCCACCTCCCCTTGTACAGTTTCTGTCAGAGTATCCCCTGCTACCCTGGACGATTGTCATAGGGGCAGTTCATCACCCCCCCCCCCCAACCCACTCATCTTTCTGCAGTGAATTTAACAGAACAGGAAAGAAACCCCAGGACACCATGCCAACAGAGCACATATGCGCCCAGGGGACAGGGAGGGTCCATGGGCAAGTCGGAATGGGAGGCTTTAAGATCGGGGCATGCGAAGGGCCTGGCCCAGGGTCAGTACCTGTCCTCTCCATGAAGCCCGTCCAGGATTCCAGGTAGCCCCGCAGTCTTCCACAAAGTTCTCCCTGCACGTGGGCCTTGTAATCCTTGCTTAGAAAGCCGTCTGTGTCCCAGAACTTCTCCATGTCCATGGCCAAGGTCCGAGCCGAGGACTGGGGCAAGGTACATCCGTGGGGCTCCGGGTAACAGGAGAGGAGGAGCTCCCCATCAAAGTGGAGAAGCCGGAAGCCCCGGGGTTGGCTGTCTTCACGGATCTCACAGCCCACGGTCTCCTGGAGGGAATGTAAGCCTGCCCCATCCCCACCCCCCGAGCAGTGACCTCTCTGGTCCCAAGGGCCTCTGTTCTCCCACCCAAGTGAGAAAGTCCAGATAGAGGGCTCCCCCCTGTTCCCCTCCATGTCTTCCCTGTGCTGCTGAACTCACAGACCCCAATTCCTCACCCCCACTCCCAAATTCAGAGGAAAGAGGCCCGTGTTCTGGGCTGCAGACCCTCCTGGAAAATGGCCCATAGGACTCTCGCCCCGTCTGCCCTCTCACCTCTTTTCTCCTCCTGCAGGGACAGGATTTCTGCTAGAAGTTTCCTGAGCTCCTTCCAGGCCTCGTTCAAGTCCTTGGACTCTGTCTCCCACATCTCTGCTCCCAGCCTTTCAGCCCACTGTCCCTGGGGCTCTGCCCTCCACTTCGTGTCATCAAAGTGCAGGAAGGCCTGACCATCCAGGTATCCCTCAGCAAAAAATCTGGCCTGCACAAAGCCATCCCAGGACAGCACCGTAGTGTTGTAAGAAAGCCTGTGGGATCCTGGGGAAGGAGGAACCGCAGATGAAGCTGCTTTCTGGAGACAAGTGCACATCAGATGTTTAACAGACAAGTTCTGTGTCCTGACCTGCTCCAGCTGCTGAGGATGCAGAACATGCATGTGTTCAAGGGACCAGAGTGAGGATTTCCATACAGGAAAAATGGGGAAGAGAAGGAGGGAGAGGGGAATGGAGGAGTGGAGGGAAAGGGTGGAGATGGACACACATGTAGGACAAGTGACAGGACAGGGAGGCGTCGGCTCCCTAAGGGTCCAGGCAGCAGGGCAAGGGGAGAGGCAGGAAGAGGGAGGGGGGAGGTGGAGTCAGAGGGAGGGAAGGGCAGTGTCAGACCCAGGACCAGAGGGATCCCTGGTCAGAGGGGGGTCAGGTGAGATGGAGAGCTGCCGCCCCTGGTGCAGGCTCATCATGGACAAGGTGGGCTCCAGGGAGGGTGAGGCAGGAGGGAGAGGGGCCTGAGGGGCTGGGCTGTGGCCCCAAGAGAGATGAAGGTGGCCAGTAACCTGGGGGAGGTGAAGGAGTGGGTCTGGGCCCAGAGTGCACAGAGGCCTGGTGAGACCCTGGGTGGGGGGTGTCCCCTGGGAGGAGTCAGTCCATGCGCACAAGGGTCATGAAGAATTAGGAGTAGGGTGGCCAGAGAAAATAGAACTTAAAGCCAAGGTGCACACTGGGAAGCACCTACGTGGTGGGAGGGGTTGGAGGGAGTGACGTCACACCTCCACGGAGGGTCAGGGTCAGGCATCCTGCAAGCAGGGGTGGGGGCCTGGGAGAAGACTGCCTGTAGGAAAGGCCTGTGACAAAGTGGCATAAACAAGGATCTTGGATACAAGACTGAGATAGTGAGAGCCCACTGGGGTCATGGAACCAAAGAGAGGGTGATGAAAGCTAAGGAGGTGGGCAGTGGACCAAGGGCAGTATTCCTACTGTGGGGGAAGGGAAGAGACTGCAGAGGAGATGAGGTGAAGGCCTGGGATGGAGGGGCAAGGGATGAGCATGGCTCAGGGGTGACCCCACCCTTGGGTTAAGGTAAAGACAGGGGGTGTCTTTACCCTGTAAAGGTAAAGAGGAGGGACGCCTTGGGTGAGGGAGAGTGAGGGTAAGGTGGAGATTATGGGCACCAGGGGCCTGTGATTGATGAGAACTTGGTGAGGGCCCAAGGCACTCGGACAAGGCTGGGAGCAGGGCAAGGTGCCATGGGGGGAGCTGCAGAGGGACCAGGGAAAGTGGAGGCACCTGTGGCCTGGAGAGTGGAGGAATCCAGAGGGTGAGGTTTAGGATGCAGGAGTCGGGGAGGGGCCGTGTTGGGTGAAAGGCCCCCCTTGGCAGAGGGCCAAGAGCAGGTGCCTGCTCTGGGTCAGAGGTAGGAGGATGGGTGTCAAGTGGGGGACAGGTCCTCCCCCAGGGGCTGGGCACTGTGCTCTAGGCCCAAGGATCATTATCAGAAGAGCTCCTCCCTGGTGATGAAAATAGGGCATCACCTATTTGGAGGGGAAAATCCATGGGTAAAAGTCAGCCCAGGAAAAGTAAGGTTAGTGAAAGCTGAGGGGCGGTAGAAGCCTTGAGGTGATCGATCCTCGCAGGAAAAGACCCATGAAGGGAGGGGAGGGACCTGTAGCGGGAAAAGGGATGAGTGTGGGGACGCCCTAGGAAGAGCTCAGAGAACGATGGGGGGGGGGGGGGGGGAGGGGGGGGTGGGGCGGGCAGCAGGGAGTGGGGAGGGCAAAGGGCAAATCCCGAGGGGGCTCGAGGGCCAGCAAGGGAGGAGGTAGGAAAAAATTCAGTTGTGGGACCACAGGCACAGCGGAAAATTAGAGTTCACGTTAGTGGGGGAGGGGGGAGTAACGGGGGTGGGGAGGGGAGACCACGGAAATCGCAGGAAGAATCCTTTGGTCCCAAAGCCCTCAGACCTAACCTTCGTCAGTGATTCAGGAGCCGCCACAGTGCCCATAGCAGTAGAAAGAGAGAGGATCGAGCTTGCCCCTTCCCAGAGGCCCAGGTCATTAGAAGATGGGCCCTAACTCTCGGGGCTGAGGACCCTTAACGCCACCTGCCTGGAAACTCCTTGTTTCAGGCGGCCAGAAAGAAGAGACGGCAGAGCTAAGAATAGGAGAGGGCAGCTTCCAGGGGCCGAAGAGGTCGCCCCACAGACGGCTAAGAAGTGATCGCCTGAGCCTGGGACCTGGAAGAAACTTGGGCGCCATCATGGAGCAACCGGGTGGGGCGGGGAGCGGCACGGAGCAGGATGGTCCAGGCTGCCTTGCCAATCAGGGGAATCTGAGGACTAAGACGTGATGAGGGAACCGCGGAGGGCAGGTGGGGCAGGGAGAGCAGAAGCTAGGAACTGGAAAGAGACTGAAAAGCGGGATGCAGCGCTCGCCACACGCCTGGTGAAGTTCCCGGCCGCTCCTTGACCTTACACCTTCCCCGCCCCCCACCTTCCTCCCACCACCCCCCCAACTCCTCTATTCGCCCAACCCCCGTCGCAATTGAGACTGTCCCCGCGACGCTCACCGAATCCCATCGAATACTAAACACACGGACCCCTGAAACCACCCCGGGCTCCGTCCGGACTGAGACCTCAATGAACGCCACTCACCGGCGACTGTACCCAGGAGCACAAAAAAGGCAGCGCCGGCTGGAAACGGCCAGACAAGAGAGAGCCCCATGGCCCAGATCATGTCTCCCTGCCAGAGGCTCCGGGACAGCATGAAATGTGGCGGACCCGAGAAACCGCGGCGGGGAACTGAGCTGGAAGTAGGGCTGACAAATCCATTCCTGCCCCTGGCCCCGCCCCGGCCCCGCCCCCGGTCCTGCCGCCGCTCCAATATAGCAGTTCCCTCCACTCCTCCTTGGCGAATCCCATGGAGGGAGGAGCCTGGTAGGGTACAGTCCACCCGGTCGCAAAGTGTCAGAGACGACTGAGCTACTTCACTTCACTTCACTTCCGCCGCTCAGTTGTACTCTTCCTCTCATTACTAACTATTCCACTAAGATCCTTATGCAATACTTTTGTTGTGGGCCCAAATGTCATGCCTCAGAAAGTTTTAACATTTCTTAGATTTCGCATCATTTTTGTTAATTACTTTGACCATCATAATTTACTTAGCAGGTCAGAGATTGGGTCCTGTCCCATCCCAGAGAGATTCTTTTTCACTGCTAAAGCTCACAAGTGAAAGTGGACCTCCCCCCGAGCAGTAGAGTGGATGGAGTCTGCCTCCCAATGCAGGGAACATGGGTTCCATCTTGCTCTGGGAAGACTCCACAGGCCCGGGAGCAGCTGAGCCCCTGTACCAACTGGGCTTCCCTGGTGGCTCAGACAGTAAAGCGTCTGCTGTAATGCAGGAGACCGTGGTTCGATCCCTGGGTCCGGAAGATCCCCTGGAGAAGGAAATGGCAACCCGCTCCAGTACTCTTGCCTGGAAAATTCCATGGATGGAGGGGCCTGGTAGGCTACAGTCCATGGGGTCACTAAGAGCCAGACACGACTGAGCAACTTCACTGGTTCACCACAACTACTGAACGGCCCCTCCCCGCTCTAGACCAGCTCCCGGCAACTAGAGAAGCCCCCCGTGCAGCAACAAAGACTCAGGGCAACCTAAAATAAATAAATAAATGAGTAGTGAAGGTATAGACAGGCAGATGGAAGCCAGCTCTCCTGACAGCTAGACAAGCCCTTTCCTCAGTCCTCTTTCCAAGACTTGCTGGGTGTGGCTGCTCCAGCAAGCTGGTTCACTTAGGTGAACCCTCTCTCTCCCCCAAAGACTTTTAATACTAACGTTAACATGCTGTTTGTTTCCCAACTCGGGATGATTATAATGAGAGATAATGCCAACTATTCTGCGTGGGAAGTAGGAGTCCAGATTGGGGGAGCTCCTCCCCCAGCACACATCGCAGCTAGTCCGGTATACCAAGTGCTTTTCCTCCACCCACCCGGCCTCCAGACTCCCCTGCTTTGCTCTATAAACTACTTTATCTCCATTCTTTCTTTTGTACCCCTGGACTCACCGGCACACGGGCCTCTTTCTCTCCGCAGACGTCTGGTACCACTACAGGGTCGGGAAAGGAAACAGAAAACGACCCGAGAGTTGGGACCTTACATAATCCAGGGCGGGGCTCGGCAAACCCTCAGAAGATCGCCCCTCCCCTCTAACTCTGGCTTAAAGGGAAGAAATGCTGTTCGTGGATTAAAAAAAAAAAAAAAGGCAAAATGAAGGAATTTCCAACCTGCCCAGGTTGGGAGAGGAGTGAGCTGCATTTAGGTTTCTGGCTCTCAAACTGCTCAACAATTAACATCTGCAGGCTTCAGGCTGTGAAAACGCAGATCTGCCCGGGTCCACGGAAATTCCCAGTTGTAGGTCCGAAGGGAGATACCGGAACCCGATTCATTTCAAGCACTCTCTGGGTCAATTCTGAATAGGTTTTTTCTGAGGCCCGGAGCCCACGGGGCCGCTCTTGAATTCTAGGATCCAAGTACATTCCCCACCGCCTCGCGTCGCCCGGGGAAGGAAAGAGTCCGCGGCGGAGCTGGCCTTCGAATCCGGTCCCGCCCATCGCAGAGGAAAGCAGAAACTGAGGATCCAGGAAAATATACACAGACCAAGGTTCTGTCAACGTTAGGGAGGAAACTAGACCCAGAGTGACTTTCTTCAAAGACCGGGATGACTCCCTGAAAGGATACAATAGCTGCAGAGCCGTGAGGTGCTTCAGCCTTTGCAAAACGCCAGAGTGAGCTCTGACTTGAGCTCTGGCTTGGACTTTGGTCCTTGACCGGCCCCGGATGAGCGAGGGGATAAACTGTGTAACTGAGAGTGGAAAAGGAAGGAGGGAAGGGGGAAAGGTTGAAGAAAAAAAAAGATAAGAGAAAGGGAGAAAAAAGCTACAGGGGAGATGAATTTTTAACTGTAATTTTATGATTTCTAACATCTTTATTCTTCATCTAGATCTGTCTTTTGTTCAAGTTTGCTGTAACTGTTTGTTTGCTCTCTGCATACGTAGACGCCTGTTTTTGTTACTGCCCAACCACTGGGGAGTAAATGGCCCAGTCTCTCCCTCCAGATGTGCAAGGCATAGCTCTCAGCAAAAAGACAAAGTGTCTTGTTTCTTTTGTTTACCTAACCAAAAGACTCATTCCAAAGAGATTTATATTTTAAAAATCAACTTTGAAAGTACATACTTTACATAAAACACCTATTTGAAACACAGAGCTGGTTGAGTTTTGACAATTTACATGCCCATGTCACCATGATGAAGATGTAGAACTATTGTTTAGTTGCTAAGTTGTGTGCAGCTCTTTGAGACCCCATGGACTGTAGCCTGCCAGGTTCCTCTGTTTATGAGATCTTCCAGACAAGAATACTGTAGTGGATTGCCATTTCCTTCTCCAGAGGATCTTACCAAACCATGGATCGAACCTGGGTCCCTTGCATTGGTGAGTGGGTTCTTCACCACTGAGCCACCAGACAAGCCCCAGAGTCACCTAGGGTGGATGTCAGATTCCCTCAAATAAATATCATTAAGAGAAAATCGTTGTGACACTTTAGTGAAGTCGCTCAGTCGTGTCCGACTCTTTGCGATCCCCTGGGCTGTAGTCTACCAGGCGTCTTGGTCCATGGAATTTTCCAGGCAAGAGTACTGGAGTGGGTTCCCATTTCCTTCTCCAGGGGATCTTCCCAACCCAGGGATCGATCCTGGGTTTCCCACATTGCAGGCAGATGCTTTACCATCTGAGCCACCAGGGAAGCCCCTGTGACACTTTAAGCCCACACAAATGCTCAAACAGAACCAACCCCAGAAAACCAAAATCCTAGTTCAGATGAGATCTCTGAAGCTGGCTGTAATTCTTTGTGGGATGTGTTAGGTAGAAAGGATAACCTATTTAGGGCTATAGCTTAGTAGCCCCTACATCCTGGGAGCATCAGAAAGGACCCTAGATCTTCAGTTGCCCACAATGAGGTCATTCCTGGGGCAAAAGTAGAATCTTCTTGAATTCCTGAGGATTTTACATTTACTCAGTGACACTGTGGATGTTGATTTCATCTTTGAACATTTTGGAATTAATTTGCTTTGACTCTAAATAAGGACCAGAAACAGGAAGCCAGGAACTGATCTTGAACCATCGCCCCACCCCATGACTCATGCAATAATCCTAAGAGTTTTTGAGCCAATGAAATCCACGGTTAGATATACAGTAAACTCTCCCTTTCAACATGTTTCAGATATCTCAGCTTGCCTGGTAATGTTCTAACTTGAACCCCAGACTTAACATTTAAAATTTATATTTTTCTTAATACTGATTTTTTTTTTTAATGTTTATTTAATTTTGGCTGTGCTGGGTCTTTATTGCTGCATGGGCTTTTCTCGAGTTGTGATGAGCGGGGGCTACTTTCTAGTTGCAGTTCACAAGCCTCTCATTGCTGTAGATTTTCTCACTGCAGAACACAGGTTCTCAGGCGCACAGGCTTTAATACTTGCCGGCACATGGGCTCAGTAGTTGAGGCTCCTAGGCTCCAGAGCACAGGCTCAATAGTTGTGGTGCATGGGCCTGTTTCCCTGCGGCATGTGGGATCTTCCCAGATCTGGGATCAAACCTGTGCCTCCTGCATTGGAAGGCTGATTCCTTACCACTGAGCCACCAGGGAAGCCCTGATTTTTAAATAATTCCTGTATTGTACAATGAGTTTGTTGCAGTAAGCTGTTGCAGCCTGGCAAAGCAGAGACCAGAACCTGCCCCATGATCAAGGATACAGCAAACTGGGCCTCGTGATTGTCCTAGTAAGCATGCCTATGGTGGGACATGCTCTCTGCTCCCCTTCACTGCCTACCCCTGCATCTGTCCCCATGGAAACAGAACAAGATGTGCCTGGTCAACTGCAGAGCCTTAACTTGACTCGTTATGGTGCGCTAATCAAACTCCCCAGTATAGCTATTCCCTAATGATCTGATGTGACTTCTGCCAATAAAAGTGCAGGCTGAAAGAAGCCATTTTGTCTTCCTGCCGTGGAGAGCAGGAGGGTTCCCTGACTTCCCGGTTGCCAGATTATATGTGTCTGTCTTTTCATTATGCACTTGCCCCCATTTCAGGTCTTTCTCACCCACTGTGCTGGACAGGGCAGTAAGCCATCTGAAATTACCTATAAAATGAAGTGAACAGATGTGTAGATCATTGGCTTTCTGCTAACATTGTCTCTAAAATGTATCAACACTGAAATCTGGTTACTTCTGACATCTCTACTGCTTCCATCCTAGAACCATCCTCTCCTCAGTAGTAACAGGCTAGCCTTCCAGGTGGGCTCCCTGCCCTGCAGTCTATTACCCACATAACAGGACAAGATCCTTTTCTTTTCTTCTTTAATGAATGGCATCTTCCTTTTCATTTACTTATTTGGCCACACCGGGTCTTCTTTACCACTTGTGGGATCTTGCCCAGCAGGAGGGCTTCTCTGTAGCTGTGGCTGCAAGCTCAGTAGTTGCAGCCTGTGGGCTCAGTTGCTCCCAGCCATGTGGGATCTTAGTTTCCTGACCAGGGAGTTTCCTGTATTGGAAGGCAGATTTTTAACTACTGGACTGCCAGGGAATGATCTTTTAATAAAAGACGACATGATCTTTTAAGCTGTGAATTAGAGCATGTCCTCGCCACCACACTCCGAAGAACACTGAAGTGTCTACCCTTAGAATGAACTCCCAGCCCCTCATCACTGCCGACAAGCCCCTCATGACAGGGCCCCTCTGGCCACCCTAGCCTCAGTCCACCACTCTCAGCCCAGCTCCTTTGTCTACACACACAGGCCTCTAACACTGCTCAGTCCTGCCCAGGGTTCCTGGCCCTGCTGGGACTCCCCAAATGTACCCCTTCTCCAGAAACTCATCTGGTTGGTTCCCCCTTCCATTCAGGTCTCTGGTCCAGTGGCCCAAGGTCCAGGCCTCCGAAACGCGGTGTCTAACAGACCCTGAATTATTGCCCCTGCTATTGCCACTGCCAATCTTCTAGCCCAGCCTTAATTTTCTCCAGAGCAGTTATCAGTGATATCAGAATATTTGTTTTTGTCATCTGTATCATTGAAATATATATTCTTTAAAATAAGAACCTTGGGGCTTCTGTGATAGTCCAGTAGATGAGAATCCATTTGCCAATGCAGAGGACATGGGTTTCATCCCTGGTCCGGGAAGATTGCTCAGGCAATGCGCAACTTAGCCGTGTACCACAAGCACTGAGCCCGAGTGCTGCAACTACTGAAGCCAGTGCACCGAGAGCCTGTGCTCACAACAAGAGAACTCCTACTTGCTGCTGCTAGAGAAAGTCTGCTCACAGCAGCAAAGACCCAGTTCAGTTCAGTTCAGTTGCTAAGTCGAGTCCACTCTTTGCGACCCCATGGACTGCAGCACACCCAGGCCTCCCTGTCCATCAGCAACTCCCGGAGTTTACTCAAACTCATGTCCACTGAGTCAGCCATCCAACCGTCTCATCCTCTGTCATCCCCTTCTCCTCCTGCCCTCAATCTTTCCCAGCATCGCAGTCTTTTCAGATGAGTCAGCTCTTCACATCAGGTGGCCAAAGTATTGGAGTTTCAGCTTCAACATCAATCCTTCCAATGAACACTCAGGACTGAACTCCTTTAGGATGGACTGGCTGGGTCTCCTTGCAGTCCAAGGGACTCTCAAGAGGCTTCTCCAACACCACAGTTCAAAAGCATCAATTCTTCGGTGCTCAGCTTTCTTTACAGTCCAACTCTCATATCCATACATGACTACTGGTAGAACCATAGCCTTGACTAGACGTACCTTTGTTGACAAAGTAATGTCTCTGCTTTTTAATATGCCGTCTAGGTTGGTCATAACTTTTCTTCCAAGGAATAAGCATCTTTTAATTTCATGGCTGTAGTCACCATCTGCAGAGATTTTGGAGCCCAGAAGAATGAAGTCAGCCACTGGTTCCACTGTTTCCCCATCTATTTGCCATGAAGTGATGGGCCGGATGCCATGACCTTAGTTTTCTGAATGTTGAGCTTTAAGCCAACTTTTTCACTCTCTTCTATCACTTTCATCAAGAGGCTCTTTTGTTCTTCTTCACTTTCTGCCATAATGGTGGTGTCATCTGCATATCTGAGGTTATTGATATTTCTCCTGGCAATCTTGATTCCAGCTTATGCTTCATCCAGCCCAGCGTTTCTCATGATGTACTCTGCATATAAGTTAAATAAGCAGGGTGACAATATACAGCCTTGAGGTACTCCTTTTCCTATTTAGAACTAGTCTGTTCTAACTGTTCAGTTCTAACTGTTGCTTCCTGACATGCCTACAGATTTCTCAAGAGGCAGATCAGGTGGTCTGGTATTCCCATCTCTTTCAGAATTTTCCACAGTTTATTGTGATCCACACAGTCAAAGGCTTTGGCATAGTCAATAAAGCAGAAATAGATGTTTTTCTGGAACTCTCTTGCTTTTTTGATGATCCAGTGGATGTTGGCAATTTGATCTCTGGTTTCTCTGCCTTTTCTAAAACCAGCTTGTACATCTGGAAGCTCATGGCTCATGTATTACTGAGGCCTGGCTTGGAGAATTTTGAGCATTACTTTGCTAACATGTGAGATGAGTGCAATTGTGCAGTAGTTGGAGCATTCTTTGGCATTGCCTTTCTTTGGGATTGGAATGAAAACTGACCTTTTCCCATCCTGTGACCTCTGCTGAGTTTTCCAAATTTGCTGTCATATTGAGTGCAGCACTTTCACAGCATAATCTTTCAGGATTTGAAATAGCTCAACTGGAATTCCATCACCTCCACTAGTTTTGTTTGAAGTGATGCTTCCTAAGGCCCCCTTGACATCACATTCCAGGATGTCTGGCTCTAGGTGAGTGATTACAGCATCGTGATTATCTGGGTCGTGAAGATCTTTTTGTACAGTTTAACTGTGTATTCTTGCCACCTCTTCTTAATATCTTCTGCTTCTGTTAGGGCCATACCATTTCTGTCCTTTATTGAGCCCATCTTTCATGAAATGTTCCCTTGGTATCTCTAATTTTCTTGAAGAGATCTCTAGTCTTTCCCATTCTATTATCTTCCTCTATTTCTTTGCACTGATCACTGAGGAAGGCTTTCTTTCTTTCTTTCTTTTTTTTTTTAATACAGAAAAGAATTTTAATTGATTCATCATAAAGGCATTGAGCAAAATAATGTTAATAAAAGTTTTCAAATAAAATATTTCAGACAATTTTTAAATACAGCAGTACAGAAACTAGCATTAAAATATTTGGAAAATTACACACATTTTAACACTTTCACAGTCTTTTTAGAACCCAAACTTTTAAATTTTAGAACTACTAACTTAAAGGCCAATAGAAGAATGTAGAGGAACAGATTCTATAGAGTTACGACCTGGACACTACTTCCCTAGAGTCTTACTGCCAGAGTGAAGCTACATGACTTTATAATAATAAAAAAAGCTGAATTTCTCAAAGTAAGTATCCATGAATTATATTAGAAAAATGTATCCATATTTAGGTATATTTACATAAAGTCATCATGTTCTGTGGCCCATCAGCCTAGATATATTTATTAACCTTGGTTCTGTTAGTATACATTTAAAATCTAACCATATGAATCATTTAATCCAACTGGGTATTGTTTTGTTAGACACCAATCACTAGTAATAAGTTCACTAAAGAAAAGTGGCACAAACACCAAAAATTAATGAAATGACAATAGTGCAATTACAAAGTTTAATTTTAATTAAATCTGAAGTGTGCCTTCTGAATAATGATTTTTAAAATGAAAAAATATTTAGCTATAAATTCTGTTCTATACAAAAGGATATTATTCCTTACATCTTTCCCTGGTACAAATTGGAAATTCAAAATACTTTAACTATACTCAAACTGAGTTGCTACAGCCAAGTACCTATAAAATGAGAATTTTGTGTGTGAAATCAGGAGTTACTTTTCAAAAATGGGGATGGAAATTTGCCTTGTGTGTGAAATCAGTAGTTACTTTTCAAAAATGGGGATGGAAATTTGCCTGTCTTTAAACTTTCTGATCAGGCATGAAGTAATTTTGGCCTCAAAGTGTACTTTATAAATAACTGGTCAAATTTCTGTGAAAAACCAATGTTCTTACATAAAAGAGAAATAATTTTCCAGCTATAGCTACAAAGTTTCATAATTAAGGATTCAGAGTGCTAGTCAGTATACATTAAAGATTTTTCCTTTCTTTGTATCCCTAGATAATTGCTATTTGTTAAATAGTTTGTATTTTATGATAATGGGCTGTCAGAACTCATTCACACATAACTGTTCTATAGTTGAAATTGGTTTCAACTATTAAAATTGTATACAAGGAAATTAGGTGTGTTGAAGTACTTGGTTGCAAATAACTTGCCATCTGGTGCTGGGTCAGAAAATGCTATTTCATCAGTCCTGAGAAAATAGCCAAACATGAAGCAGTTCCTGAACGTGTCTACCAGTCGTCGTGCAATGTGCTTTCTTCTTTTAAGTCTGAAGACCCAGATTCTACTTATCCCACACACTGCAGGTTCTGGTACATCTGAACATTGCCAAGCCCTCTGACATTCTTTAGAGCTTGGGGTTTCTGGGCCAGTTGGTTCAGACACAACACGGAAGGCCTGTTTGATGGGCTCTGCAATTAAACACCCAACTACTTTCTTTTCATCAGAGATAAACAGCAAGGTTTTGGTTTTGTTTGGATATTTGGGAACAACTTGCTGGAAGCCCAATTCATTATCAACAAGTTCCTGGACATCTTCAACCTTTCTGATAGCATAACTCGGATCACGTGGCAGGACCAACACAATTTTCCCATCCCAAAACTCAGCTACAACACGTTCTTTTTTCCAGCCTGTATATTTGATTCCCTCCACAAATCGGTGGTGATGCTGAACATGCTGCAGTTCGTCCTCAGGGTTGGAAGCAGCGTAGATCATGCCACAGGACTTGCACATGGTGGCTCCGAAATGTTTCTGACCTGCATCAATGATGAGCTGGTCTCTTGTTTCTTTGTTTGAATCTTTTGTATTAGTACTCTTCTGTACGTTGATTTGTTTTAAGAAGTTAGTAGATGTGGTGGATCCCACAGAAGACTGTTCTTCAACTAGAGATCTTTTTGTGTTGACTGAACACATAGTGAAGATGGGATAGGCAATGGACTCAGGAGAAACTGCCTTGTTCTCACTGAAAGACTCCTCTGAAGGACAACTCTTATTTTCATTAGTTTTACACTCCCTTGAAGAAATGACTCCATCTGATGCATCCTTTATTAATTTCTCTTCACTTTTACTTCTTTCACTCAACAGCTCAATGTTCAGTTCTTTTTCTACTAACACACACTTTGGCACTTGCCTTTTCTCAAAACTTCTTTCATTGACATTCTCTCCATCAGACTCTTCAATAACTTCTGATTTATTTTTCTGGGTGAGTCCCAGTAACGGCTTATCTTCCAGGGATGATTTTCTCAATGAGGGCTTTTTCCTACTAACAAAAAAAGCTGCTCCACCCTGGAGAGTAGCTTGTGGTTTGACCTTCTGGCTTAGAACTCGAGGAGCATTCAGATTATTTTCAGCTGAGTAACAATTATTCTCCACAGCTGGCTTATAGGTCACTCGGTTCTGCTTGGAATTTTTAGAATTCTTTGATACAGGCTTGATGCATTTATATCCTGCTTGACACTTAGCAGTCAAACTCTTCTGTGGTTTTTTGTTCATCTTCTTGGAGCAGACTGGTTTTCCTTGCATTTTTTTCTGTCATATAGGAATACGATTTATCCTCAATATTAGTTTTTAGACCAATGGATCTACTCTCTTTTATCAGCTTTCTCTCCAATGGATTGAGGTACCACTTATCTTTGTTGTAAAAGGATACAGCAGACACAGCAGATTTAAATGGTGAACCTTGATTTGCAGATGGCAATCTATTTTTAGTCGTTTTGAGTGGACTTGAAATCAAATGGCCCTGTTGAGAGCAATGAATCTTTCCTTCATTTTTAATAGTGGTTTGGCAAATGTGCTTTTTATTAGGTGATGGAAATACATTTTCCGTGAAGTCCAAAATTAATTTCTTTGATGGAATTTCTGATAATGGGATGTCATGGTTCAAAGAGCACTGCTTCCTTTTTGTTGGCGTTAAAGCTGACATCCTAACTCCTGGTAGCACCTCAGACAGACGACCTCTCCTCAGCCGAGCCCGTAGTCCCCCACTGTATTCAAATTCTCGCGCGCCAGTCCAGGCGGAAACCGCTGCGTTCCGATTCGCCGCTTCCCAGCGTGTCCAAGGGCAGACTCGACGATTGGTTGTGCACCAGCGCTTGCCCCGCCTCGCAGGAGGCGGTCTCCAAGAGTCTCCCGCCCTTGCAAGGCTGAAACCTCTCCCCTGGTGGAAACCACGTCTTCCAGAACCCCTTGCGGCAGCGCCGGGCTCCTTTCTGGAGGCCTTACCTAGGTGCATTCTGGGAGTCGTAGTTTTCTGCAGAACGACGGCGTTCTCTGTTACTCGATATATTGAGGTCACTTGCTGTTAAGATTTTTTTTTTTTTTTTTTTTTAATAGCAGCGTAAGAGTCTCAAGTTACTTTTCACATTTGGCGCTATAAGGTTGGTGATCTGGTCGCTAAGTCGTATCCGACTCTTGCGACTCGATGGACTGTCGCCTGCCAGGCTTCTCTGTCCATGGGATTTTCCAGGCAAGAATACTGGAGTGGGTTGCCATTTCCTTCTCCTCTTTCTTTCTTTCTTTCTTTTTTTTTTTTTTTTTTGAGGAAGGCTTTCTTATCTCTCCTTGCTCTTCTTTGGAACTCTACATTCAAATGGGTATATCTTTCCTTTTCTCCTTTGCTTTTTGCTTCTCTTCTTTTCACAGCTATTTGTAAGGTCTCCTCAGACAGCCATTTTGCTTTTTTGCATTTCTTTTGCTTGGAGATGGTCTTGATCCCTGTCTCCTGTACAATGTCACAAACCTCCATTTGATTTAAGTCATACCTGAATGGTCTAGTGATTTTCCCCACTTTCTTCAATTTAAGTCTGAATTTGGCAATAAGGAGTTCATGATCTGAGCCACAGTGACCTCCCGGTCTTGTTTTTGCAGACTGTATAGAGCTTCTCCATCTTTGGCTGCAAAATCTGATTTTGGTGTTGACCATTGGGTGATGTCCATGTGTAGAGTCTTTTCTTGTGTTGTTGGACCCAGCACAACCATAAATGAATATGTGCTGGGCTTAGTTGCTCAGTTGTGTCCCTCTCTTTTTGACCCCTTGAACTGTAGCCAGCTAGGCTCCTCTGTCCATGGGGATTCTCCAGGCAAGAATACTAGAGTGGTTTGCCACGCCTTCCTCCGGGGGGTCTTCCCAAGCCAGGGATCAAACCCAGGTTTCCTGCATTGCTGTTAATATAGGCATATACAGTAGCCTCCCTCAGGGAACCCTGTCTCTCCTCCTCCTAACCCTTAGACTAAAGTGCCTTTGTTTACATCACAGGGAGATAACCTGAGCCTGCCAACCTGTGAGGGACTGTGACTTTCTTGGGTTTTTTGTGTGGGATATGACACCATTTGTCTGGTGCTTACCAGAGTGGCTCAGAAGTTCAGGGGGCGGGGTGGGAGAGCAGGAATCATGGAGAGCTGTGGCATCTTTGTTTATTGATATGGCAGGAGATAGTCCATTTCATACCACCTCTGAAATGACTGTAAGGAAGCAAAACTAACAACCACCTCCTGCCTGAGTCTTGTCATTCTAAGAGATATTTGCAAGAATTAAGTAGTCTTTTTACTCTGTTTCCTCACAGCATCCCCATCTCTGATCCATAAAAGAACCTGGCATCCAGGCTTCAACAGATGGTTATTTAGAGACATTAGTCTGCCATCTTCTTCGTCAGTCGGCTCTCCAAATAAAGTTGGATTCCTTGCCTTAACACTTTGTCTCTTGGATTTATTGGCCTATTGTGTGATGAGCAGAGAGAGCTTGGACTTGGTTACAGTAGTACACACTGGACAATGTAGGGTAGGCTTAAGCCAAACTGTACAGTAAGAAAGATTTGAGACAGGCCAAGAGGGGCAGGTTGACCAGGGAAGGGTAAACTTTTGGTAAAGGTAAAATTCAGAAAGAGAAGGAAAATATAGGCTATGGGAGAAATGCCTCAGAGAAGGAAAAGCTGAGCAAGTTGGAAAAATACAGGGTAAAACAGGGCATGCCATGCATGGTATGTCAGGGTAAGCAAGCATAATCTGTCAGGGTGAGCTAACATGACAGGTGGGGTACAGCAGAGAAGATGAAAAAGAAAAATCTGAAACTGTTGAGAAGGACAGAGCAGAAAAACACACTCGAAAGGTAAGTGTCATGTGGGTTACAGCAGGGCACAACCATACCTGAGAGAGAAAGGAAAGGCTAAATAAATACAGAAATGACGAGACATAGAAAGCTTGGGTAAGGTGCCATGGAGCTGGAAAGGGTAATGAATGAAAATTGAGTCTGTAAAGAAAAGTTGATCCCATGATGAAACTAAGAAGAATCTGTTCCCATTAACTCATTAACAAGAATTATGTGGAATATAGTTGTGATTGATGTGGGTTTTCAATATTGGTAGCATATATTATGCAGGTCCCAATATTGATCATCCCAAATTCTCAGGGTCCTACATCAAGGTGTTCATCAACATGTTACCAATCACAGAATTCTGTTCTGCCATTGGTCCTTAAACCTGTGCAGTTTTTTAAATTATTAAAGAAAAAAAAACAAAACACAGGAACTTTGGCTATTTGTCACCACTTGTATCTCTCGAATCTAGAACAGTCCCAGTACATAGTAGGGGTTCAATAAATATGGGTTGACTGCAAGCTGGCACAGTGCTTTCAAAAAGCAAGTTGAAAACATGTAGGCTGCCAGTGTGCTGAGTCACTTCAGTTGTGTCTGACTCTTTTTGACCCTATTGACTGTTGCCTGCCAGGCTTCTCTGTCTATGGGATTCTCCAGGCAAGAGCACTGGAGTGTGTTGCCACGCCCTCCTCCAGGGGATCTTCCTGATCCAGGATTGAACCTGCATCTCCTGTGTCTCCTGCATTGCAGGTAGATTCTTTACTCACTGAACCAATTGGGAAGCCCTGAAAACATGTATGACAAGCCTTAAAAATAATGATGCAAAACTGTCCTGGTGATTCAGTGGTTAAGATTCCACCTTGTAATCTAGGAGACCCCGGTTCAGTCCCTGGCCCAGGAAGTAGGATCCCACATGCGGGCACAGATAAGCCAGTGCACCGCAACTATGAGCCTTAGAACTCCTGGACCCACCCACACCTAGAGAGTCAGTGGGCCACAACAAAAGATCCTGCCACAACTGAGACCTGATGCAGCCCAAAAAAAAAAAAAAAAAAAGTTCATGTTCTTTGACCCAGTGATTTTTATTCAAGAAATCCATCATTTTAAAATAAAATACAGAATAATGTTTAGGTATGCAAATTTTATTTTTAAATCATTTTGGCCTTGCCAGGTGGCTTGGCAGTATCTCAGTTCCCCAACCAGGGATTGAACATGGGCCTCTGCAGTGAAAGCTCTGAATCCCAACTAGACCACAGAGGAACAACCTCAGGATAAGAATATTAATCAAGGAATTCCATGGTGGTCCAGTGGTGAAGACTAAGCACTCTCACTGCTATGTCCTGAGTTCAGTCCCCAGTTGGGGAAGTGAGATCCTGCAAGCCATGAGGGCAACCAAAAATAAAAAATAAAATTAAAAAAAGAATGTTAATCAAACCTTATTTGTAAAGGTAGAAAAAAGATACAGAAGAGTGGGTATATATTTTTTTTAATAGTATACAGCTAGTAAAAGCAGTTTTTAAGGAGAATTTATAATATATAAACTTATTTATTGATTATAATGAAGTTTTCAAAAACAAGATGCAAAATAATTCATAATGAAAAAAAATTCATAATATATAACTACAGCTATGCAGTCCTGTATAGACATGCAAATACATGGGAAGCAGTTTGTGCAATTGAGCATAGCTAAGAAGTGACGATCTGCCAAAGAGCTCACCATGTCCCTCCCCGTGGAGACATTAGATGGTTTCGCATCTTTCTGCTTTTATATATTTTTATATATTGCTTGTGATTGCACAAGGTTTACTTTTTAAATATAATTATTTACTTAGTTAGCCATTTATTTTTGTCTGTGCTGGGTCTTCATTGCTCAATGGGCGTTCTCCAGTTGCTGCGAGCTGGGGCTTCTCTCTACCCTGGTGCACGGGCTCCTCCTCGTGGTGGCTTCCCTTATTGCGGAGCACGGGCTCTAGGGCGAGCAGGCTTCGTGGTTGTGGCCCAGGTAGTCTCGGCTCCTGGGCTCTAGAGCACAGGCTCAAAAGTTGCAGTGAATGGGCTTAGTTGCTCCCAGGCATGTGGGATCTTCCTGGATTAGAAACCTACCCCTGTCTCCTGCATCAGCAGGCAGATTCTTTACCACTGAGCCACTAAGGAAGCCCCTGATTTTTAATGGGATAAAATACTTATAATGATGTATTAAAACACACAAAATAAAGTTTTAATGAAAAAATTCAAGTCTCCTTTCCCAACTCACCTTGAAACATCTCTCCTCCGACATCATGAGGCAGAAGTCCCTACTGATGGTCCTCCAGGGGAAAGAATTGAACTCTTTCTCCACAATCTGTGATCCTTCTTGGATTTGGGAGTCTGCTGAGCAATGAAGGCAACACTTAGAATGCCATCTATTATTGGGCTTCCCTGGTGGCTCAGATGATAAAGAATCTGCCTACAATGCAGGAGACCTGGGTTTGATCTCTGTGTCAGGACAATCCTTTGGAGAAGGAAATGACACAAACCACTCCAGTATGCTTGCCTGAAGAATTCTATGGTCAGAGGAGCCTGGGGGGCTATAGTCCATGGGGTCCCAAAGTGTTGGACATGACTGAGAGACTTTCACTCACTCATAAGATCTTACCATCAATTATTGATTACTGATTATTACATAATTTTAATCTCACCACACCTGAGAGAGTAGAATGGATTCTTTCATTTTCACAGCTTGAGAATCTGAGTCCCTGTTATACTAAATGTGTAGCCTGGATTCCCAGAAAATGTTGGCCTTGAGACTTAGATGACTCTGGACTTCCTGGGAAGCCCACCTAGGCACCATCTGGGTGACAGATGAGTGAGTCGTTCAGCCATGGAGTGTGGGTCCTAGCGTTCTTGGAGGTGTCTGCAGGTTTTCACCTGAAGACTCCTGCACATACTAAAACTATGTTTTCTCTCCCTTCCAGGTCAAGCAGGCTTTTCTTTAAAAATGCAAAGATAGCTTCCCTAATATGAAGGCCAACCCACATCCCCCTACCCCACCCCACCCCATGACTCATCCCAATTGGTAATCTGAATTCAGTGAAATTACCCTTAGGGTTGTCGTTGAGCATGTGGATCCAGGACAGAAGTTATTTGGGGATTTGGACTTGGCTGATCTGGAAGGCAGTCCTGAAAGTTGATGTTTTACTAGATGGACTTTGGGAAGGGGAAGACAGGTGAGAAGATTCCAAAAGCAGACCTCGGTGAGCTCTGTGTTCCAACAGAAGGACTTGGAAAATCTGCCAGCCATTCTTGGCTTATAGTTTCGAGTTTCAATTCCTTCTCCATTATAGACCATTCATTTGGCAGACATGTACTAAATATCTACTATGTGATGGCTGCTGCTTTTAGGAGGAACTGGGGCTGATGGACCCACACTCTCCTGGCACTCAAGGTTGGCTCAGTCTTGCTCAGGCTGATGTGGGTAAGGAAGTTTTCACACAAATGGTAAGTGCAACCTGCGCAGGTGCCTTGTGGACATATATGTAGCCTGGCAGCTTTGAGCAAGGAGTTACAAAAACCTTATAAAGGAGACAGCATATGAGCTGCATTTTGAGTATAAGTAGGAACCCAATGGACACCCAGGACTAATGAACACGACTCATAATCCAGGACATGCATTCCTTTGCCTAGGCCAGGACACGACTCAGACTAAGCTGACTGGGGAGTTTTGCCAGTTTCTTTCCTGACAAGAAAGTATGCCCCCAACATCTGACTGCTCGGGAATCACAGTTACTAAATATTGAGATGAGGAGTGGGCAGGGCAGGGCTTGATTTGAACAGGAAAATTCTGCTGGAGGGATTGTTAAAATGCAAAGCCCTGGGCCCCCACCCCTGGAGTTCTCATCTGTAGGTCTGGGGTAGGTCCTGAAAACTGCATCCCAGGCGATGCCAGTGTAGCCTGTTTTGGGTCTGCACTTTGAGAACTATACTAGAACCACTTTCTTGCAGGAAGAGCAAGGGTTTGTGAGTCTAGTTTGGTTTCTAATATCAGAAGGGAACTGTGAGGTATAGAATAAACCAGACCACACCTGACCCACCCTGGCACCGCATGCACCCCAGTGACCCAGTGTTTGATTGCCTTGGGGGTCACAGAAGCGGCAGACAGCCAGGAAGGGACCTGATGTGGAGGTTGGAGAGGGTGCCCTGGAAGCAGAGCTCTACACTTATCACCTGGGGCTGCTGCAGCTCCACAGACTGGCTCCTGCCCCCTCAGGTCCTTCCTCACCCCTCAGGACACTGACCTCCAGGCCTTCCTCTCACTCTACCTCAGATGTTTGGGCCTCTGATGACAGAGGAGATCTGATCACACTTTCTGATCCAGACAGGGAAACATAAGGTGACAGACATGGACAAACTTGCAAGTTAACAGAATGGGCTAATAATGAGGGCCCTGAAAGTGTTGGCAAATGGCTTCAGTCAGGTGTCCTAGGAGAAACACCAAAGAGGCACGTTGTTCTAGGAGTGTGTCTTCGCTTCGGGTGTGAGAGATCCTGGGTTCAAATCCTGGTTGAGCCCACATCCTTTTGGGCTTCCCTGATGGCTCTGATGGTAAAGAATCTGCCTGCCTGCAATGCGGGAGACCTAGGTTTGATCCCTGGGTTGGGAAGATCCCCTGAAGAAGGACATGGAAACCCACTTCAGTATTCTTGCCTGGAGAATCCCCCATGAACAGAGGAGCCTGGCAGGCTACAGTCCATTGGTCGCAAGGAGTTGGACGTGACTGAGCGACTAAGCACACAAGAGAAACACCGAAGTGATTTATCTAATTATTGAGACCTTGACATGGACGCTAGAGGGCGACCTGAGATTGCTGAAACTACAAGTGTTGGTCCAAACACCAAAAGAATGCTTTGTAGGCTGGGCGAGCATGCTCAGTCACGACCCACTCTTTGTGACCCCAAGCAGCCAGGTTCCTCTGTCTATGGGATTTCCCAGCAAGAATACTGGATTGGGTTGCCATTTCCTCCTCCAGGGGATCTTCCTAACCCAGGGATTGAACCGGGGTCTCCTACCTTGGCGGGAGGATTCTTTATCACTGAGCCACCCGGGAAACTCCTAGATTGGGCTTTTCTGCTTAAATCAAAAATTTGTCAAATACTATTAGAAAATAATAATTTTTTAAAGTGGGAATTGCCTGGCAGTCCAGTGGTCAAGGGGCTTTGCTGGTGATTCAGATGGTAAATAATATGCCTACAATGCAGGAGACTCACGTTTGATACTTGGGTCAGATATGGCTACCCACTCCAGTATTCTCACCTGGAGAATTCTATGGACAGAGGAGCCTGATAGGCTACAGTCCTTGGGGTCGCAAAAAGTCGGACACAAGTGTGTGACTATCGCTTTCACTTTTACCAGTTTTTAAGACTTGGCTCTTTCACTGCTGTGGGCTGGTTAGCATCTCTGGTCTGGGAACTAAGATGCCACAATTCACACAGCTAGGCCAAAAGAATAACAATAAAATAGCCAATTTCCTTGACCAAACAACTTTCATTTGTTGATTAATCATGCCCTTATTCTATCTTTTAATGAATGAAAGACAGATATGTAAAGAAAGAAAATGCAACTAAAAGAAAAACAACACACTCAATTAAAATGGTAGTAATAATTCAAGGAATTAAGTAATAATTCAAAGAATAATAGATCTATTTTCATACCATAATCTATTTTTCTCCCAGTTTTATTGAGATATAATTGACATACAGCAGTACTGTACACAATTAAGATATAGGGCATGCTGATTTGACTTACATACATTATGAAATGATTATCAGAGAATGATATAATTTTGAGACATTAAAAAACGTTAATGAAGGTTAAAACTCTTCAAGTTATTTTTAAGCTTTTTCAGTTCCATTTTTCTCCTTTGGAATTATCTTTTACTTTATATTTTGATTTGGTTCAAATTTCAAATGCATCAAAAAGGCTAGGAGTCTCTCTCACTCTTGTCCCATCCCTAACAGGCAACCACTGATAGGAATTTCTTGTTTATTCCTCCAAAGACATTTCATGCATATGCAAGCAAACAGAATTCTATACCTATATATTCTTTTCCCCTTCATACAAGACATAATATATGGTTTCCTCCAACGTGCTTTTTTACATTTAACAAGATACCATGAAGATACATATCAAGAGCTTCTTATGTCTTCATTTTTTGTTTTTGTTCTTTTTTGTTTGTTTGTTTGGGGCTGCACCAGGAGGCAAGTGGGATCTTAGTTCCCCGACCAAAGATCCAACTAATAACCCCTGCAATGGAAGCAGAGAGTCTTAATTCCTGGATCTCCAAGAAAGTCCTTTTATTTTTTTAAAAATCTCTTAAGGTACTTTATTTCTAGATATGCAGTGTTTCTTAACCAGTTCCATACTTGTAGGCATCTGGATTTTTTTTCTTTTAAAGTGAATACAATAACATATAATTTTGAATACAGTCATTTTGCGGATATACCAGTATGTTTTTGGATATACTCCTGGAAGTGGTTCTGCTGGGTGTATGCATTTTAAAAACTTGGACAAAGATTGTCATATGCCCTTTGAGAAAACACTACGAGTTTACAATCCCATCTGTAATATATTTGAGTACCTGTTTTGGTATGGTTATTTTTTAAACTATGAGAATGTGTGTGTGTGTGTGTGTGCGCTTAGTTGAGTCCAATTCTTTGTGACCCCTTGAACTGTAGCTGCTGGGCTCCTCTGTCCATGGAATTTTCCAGGCAAGAATACTGGACTGGGTTACCATTTCCTCCTCCAGAGGATCTTCCGGACCCAGGGATCAAACACTGGTCTCCTGCATCTCCTGCATTGGCAGGCGGATTCTTTACCCCTGAACCACCTGGGAAGCCCATGGAAATATGCAGGGATACATATGTGGAAGCCATCTGTGTATAGATGATATTTAAAACCCTGGGACTGGATAGAACTAGACCAATTAGGAAGTTAGTAAGAACAGAATAATAAGCCCAGGTAAAGCTCTTAAACATGCCAAAATTTACAGCAAAAGGAGCCAGCAAAGGAGATTGAGAAGGAACAGCCAGTGTGGTAAGAAGAAAGCTAGAACAGTATGTCATAGCTTTAAGGGTGCATGGGGTGGGGGTGGGGAGTTGGATCATAAATATAAATTCATACAATCACTCTGGAGAACAGTTTGGCATCTCATGGTAAAGATGTGCAATAATTCCACTCCTACAGACATATTCTAGCATGACACATAGGGACCAAGGAGACGAAAGTTCACTGCAGGCAGCAGGTCTGCGATAAAAAACAAAGGAAAAGTCAATGAAAAGTAAAAAGAGAGATAAATTGTAGCACATTCATACCATTCCCCAGGCGGCTCAGTGGTAAAGAATCTGTCTGCCAATGCAGGAGACACAGGAAACAAGAGTTCCATCCCTGGATTGGGAAGATCCCCTGGAGAAGGAAATGGTAACCCATTCCGGTTATTCTTGCCTGGAGAATCCCATGGACAGAGGAGCCTGGCAGCCTACAGTCCACAGGGTCACAAGAGTCAGTCACAACTTAGCGACTAAAGTACCACCACACACCTATCAGAAAAGCTAAAAGTAAAAAGATTAATAACTATAAATGTTGGCAAAAATGGGAAGTAACCTGAACTCTTATCCATTGTCTATAGGAATATAAAACAATTACTTTGGAAATGAAGTTATGGATCTTCAAAGAAAATAAAACAGCAAAGACTTTATGACCAAAATTTATTTTCCTTGGTATTTACTCAAGAAAAATAAAGATTAAAAAAAAAATGGAAGATATATGTCCCTGAAAACCATATATAAGAGTGTTCTTAGTTGCTTTATTTGTAGTAGCCAAACACTGGGAATACCCTCAAATGTCCACAAACCGTGGTCCAGTCTGCAGAGGAATGTGCTATGCTGTGTTCAGTTGATTCAGTTGTGTCCATCTCAGACAGAATACCATAGAACCCGTTCTTTCCAGTTAAAGAAATCCCTGCACCGAGCAGCTGTGTGCCACAACTAGAGAGTAGACCCCACTCGCCACAACTAGAGAAAAGCCCACAGAGCAAGGAAGACCCAGCACGGCCAAAAATAAACAAATAAAATTATGTTTCTTAAAAAGAATTTTAAGGTGGTGGATTCTTAGGTTACATCTTCTGCTTCATAATTTTACAAGTATGTACACATCCTACAAGGTAATTGATTTCTGTTGTGTTCAACAAATACTTTCCCTTGGGTTGAGTGAACACTTCTGTGTCTACTTATGCTTACTAGGTTAAGGAAACCACCAAGAGCTCAGTATAATAGAGACAACAATTAGCTCCAGTGATGGGCACTTTTGAACATTTATAACCTGAAGCTGATATACCGTGGTCTGCTTAATGTCTGCTTAACATTCTAGTTGCTAAAACACATATTAATGAAGCTTTCTGTGCATGCTACATTTTAAGGCTGTACCTTAAATAGACAAACCCACTATATCCATATAAAGTGAAAGTGAAGTCGCTCAGTCATGTCCGACTCTTTGCGACCCCATGGACTGTAGCCCACCAGGCTCCTCGGTCTATGGGGTTTTCCAGGCATGAATACTGGAGTGGGTTGCCATTTCCTTCTCCAGAGGATCTTCCTGACCCAGGGATAGAACCCAGGTCTCCTGCATTGTAGGCAGATGCTTTACCGTCTGAGCTACCAAAGACTGTATTTATCTATGAGTCACACAATAACTTTTGGGAGGAAGAAGCTGAAAGTTAAGGACATTCTAGACACGCACTGTCTGATATGCTGGTGACTAGTCATATATGGCTATTTGAATGAAATAAAATTAAAATAGACACAGACTCACAAATACAGAGAACAGACTTGTCGTTGCCAAGAGGGAGGGGGCTGGGGGAAGGATGGCCTGGGGGTTGGGGGTTAGTTAGATGCAAACTATTATGAAAAGAATGGATGAACAGGGGACTTCCCTGGTGATCCAGTGGTTAAGAATCTGTCTCGCTGGGATGGGGAATACGTGTAAATCTATGGCTGATTCATATCAATGTATGACAAAACCCACTGAAAAAATAAATAAATAAATAAAGGGGAAAAAAAAATCTGTCTCGCAATGCAGGGCAAAAGGATTCAATGTCTGGGCAGGGCACTAAGATCCCACATGCCTTGGAGAAACTGAACCTTCATGCCAGGATGAAAAAGATCCCTGGTGATGCAGTGAACATCCTGTGTGTTGCAACTAAGACCCAACACAGCCAAGTAAATAAATAAATAAATAATTTTTAAAACATAATAGAATGGATAAACAATGATAGCACAGGTAATCTTATTCAACATCCTGGAATAAATCATAATGGAAAAGGATATAAAGAAGAACCTATAAATGTGTATAACTGAGTCACTTTGCTATACAGCAGAAACTAACACAACATTGTAAATCAACTAGACTTCAACAAAATAAATAAAAATATTTGAACAATTAATTCATTAAATGAAATAAAAAGTACTCATCACAACAGTCATGTTTGAGGTGATGAAATAGCCACATGTAGCCAGTGTCTTCCTGACTAAACAGCACAGATATAGAACAATTCCTTCATCACAGAACATTCTGTTGGACAGGCCTGCCCTTCATGCTTTGTGGATCTACGTCAGATGCATTAGACCATGGGAGGTGAAAGAGTCACTATTATTTCTCTTAGACACTCTGTCAGATTTCTGTCCAGGATATGAACACATATCAAACTGGTGTGTAATAAAACCAAAGCAGGTCATAAGTGTGTGCAGTGCCTTTAGGAACAAACTGTCCCCAGTTTCAAAGGGGAAACACCTTTCCCCCGATGCCCTTTCCCAGACCGAGGACACTCTGTGGGATCAGTTGCTAGGGGGGCAGTTCTCTTGGAGAGGAGCCCAGAAGAAGGGCTTCCACTAAGTTTAAGGAGGCAGGGAGTCCAGTTCAAGGAGAAGATCTCTAAAACAAAGAGGAGGGAAAGACAGGGATCAGTTGGGAGACAACCTGGTTTACTCAGAACCGCAGTTCTCAAAGTGTGGTCTCTGGAACCCCTGAGGTCACTGAGATACTTTGACTGTTCACTACATGGACATTTGCTTTGAGGTAAAACTTAGCAATAACAGAGATTACGGCAGCAAACTTCATTAGTAATTATTTTCACGACAATTTTACTTGCAGGAAAAAAAGGTAAGTTTTCTTTAAAACGTCCTGGTTGACATATTAAAATTTCTTATCTTTCCTTCATAAACCATAATGGAAAAGAATATGAAAAAAAAAAATATATATAACTCAGTCACACTACGGTACAGCACAAATTAACACAACAATGTAAATCGACCATACTTCAGTAAAACAAATTTCAAAAATAAATGAATAAAAGTCTTTTCCCTCCTGAATTCATCATCCTTAAATCCACGTTTTAAAGTATTTTCTGTAACGCTGAGCTGCTGGAAGCCCCCCACCCTGAGGAAAGGGAAGCTGGAGACTGAATGGTTCCCCAACTCTGTGACACTCCCTGTGGGGGAGCAACACAAAGACGATGGTGAAAGCATTATTCTTTGAATAGTCTAAGGACACCCCCAGAGGACACCTGGAGTCCACCCCCAAACCTGTGCTGGGGACAAGCATGCGCCCTTTGAACCCCTCCTGCTTCTCGGATTCCCAGGTGTTTTGGACATTAATCCCCATCTGCCTCCATCAGCAGAAGGAGCGAGAACTGGAGAAGCGCCTGTGGGGAGTAGGGATGGGCCAGGTCTGAAAGGACGCACACCAGGTCCTCTCCTGCTCCATTAGCAGCAACATGGTCCTGTGACCACAGAGAGGCTGCAAAGTCCCCTCCCAAGAGGGGAGAACAGTTAAAGTTATCAGCAACAGTGAGTGCTCAGTTCAATTTATTTCGTTTTCAAATATTTATTGACTCTTTACCACATGCCAAGCTCTGTGGGAACAGCAGCCTGAGACTTGGCTGAGCAGCATCTTGGTCTGGGAGAAACTCTGAATCCACAGCACAGAAGACCTGTTGGGAAGTGCCTGCCATCCCAGGAGAAAGGATGAAGAAAACGTCTTCTGGAAGTTCATAGAGTGATTCTAGATTGCAAGGTGCATGGAGATGATAGGATTTGGACTCCACTTGCAGAGAAGAACAGGATACCAGTGGGGGAAGCTGGAACTGGAGCTTAGAAGCAGGGCCCATGAGTACAAGGTGGTATAAGGAATATTGATATTGAATTCATTAAATCCATACATTCTAAAGTTATCAATGGATGGAATAATTACTCATTATATGAAGTGGAAAAGATATCAGGAAGATGAATTCATCCCATATTTTGGAAAGATATATGAATTTAGATGAAATCACACAGATATGTTGAGTGAAAGCTTTCTAATTTTCAAACTGTTTTATTGTTAATATAAAGAGAAAAGTGCCACAAACTGCTCTGCTTGGATAGGCTGACTTCTCCACAACAGACACTCAGAGCTGGGGTGTAGACAAGTGAACCCAGCATGTCCCCAACCTCTCCCTGCAGGTCCCCTGAGGCAGCGACCCCTTGTCTAGTCTCCCTTGGGGCCCCAGCGCCTGACTCAGGGGCTCAGTCAACACTCCCTGAACACTAGGGAAGTGGCCTCTTGTGTCCTAGTCAAGATAGTGATTTCCTCTAGAAGGCACCGCCAAAACACTGACTCTCACAGAACTGGGCTTGCTCTAACAGCAGGACTGTGATGGTGGCAAGTGTGAGTTGTTGGCTCCTTCACTGACAAAGCCAAGGAGCCCTGCAGCACTCATGCCATTTCTCACAAGGCCACCAGAGGGCGGTGTGCAGCTGCTTATGACAAACCAGCCCCATTCAAACATCCTTTCCAAGTTAGCCTTGTCAGAACATGTTTCACAAAGTTAGAGGATTTCTTTAAAGTACATTGATTTGCTTTCTGTCTTTAATCTCATTTGGACGCTAGTGGAAGTCCACTGTAAGTAACAAATATAAGGTGAGCCCATGACAGAAGTTGACCCCGTGATACATAGACGTGTAAACTTACATGTCCAATCCCCCATATGTCCACCTCTGTCCAGTACTCTCTCCCTCTCTTCAGTTCAGTTCAGTCGCTCAGTCCTGTCCGACTCTTTGCAACCCCATGAACTGCAGCACTCCAGGCCTCCGTGTCCATCACCAACTCCTGGAGTTTACCCAAACTCAAGTCCATTGAGTCGGTGATGCCATCCAACCATGACTACTGGAAAAACCATAGCCTTGACTAGACAAACCTTTGTTGGCTAAGTAATGTCTCTGTTTTTAATATGCTGTCTCGGTTGGTCATAACTTTTCTTCCAAGGAGCAAGTGTCTTTTAATTTCATGGCTGCAGTCACCATCTGCAGTGATTTTGGAGCCCCCCAAAATGAAGACAGCACTGTTTCCACTGGTTCCCCATTTATTTCCCATGAAGTGATGGGACCGGATGCCATGATCTTCGTTTTCTGAATGTCGAGCTTTAAGCCAACCTTTTCACTTTCCTCTTTCACTTTCATCACGAGGCTCTTTAGTTCTTCTTCTCTTTCTGCCATAAGGGTGGTGTCATCTGCATATCTGAGGTTATTGATATTTCTCCCAGCATTCCTGATTCCAGCTTGTGATTTATCCAGTCCAGCGTTTCTCATGATGTACTCTGCATATAAGTTAAATAAGTAGGGTGACAATATAGAGCCTTTTCGTGCTCCTCTTCCTATTTGGAACCATTCTGTTGTTCTACGTCCAGTTCCAACTGTTGCTTCCTGACCTGCATACAGGATTCTCAAGAGGCAGGTCAGGTGGTCTGGTATTCCCATCTCTCTCCTGACTCGCAAAGAGTCAGACACCACAGTGCAACTGAACAGGACTGAACTGAGTTTGAAGACTGTCTTTACCACTGAACCACCAGGGAAGCCCAGTCTATAGGTCTATGGACTATTAATTCTTTGCCTCATCTGTTATTTGTTTCACTTTCTTGAAAGATTTTGTTGAAGAAATCAGCTTGTTAGTACCACTATCTGAATTTTACTCATTTAAGCCTCATGCTGCACTTTAGCACTTCTCTGTATTTTGCTCTTGTTAAACAAGAGACTTGGTAAGATTCAGATCACACTAGGTTTTTAAAAATTACTCTAGCACAAGTGGATACTATTAATAGCAGTTTATAGAACAATCATACCATTTTATACTGCTTTATAACATGGTCATTTACTTCTGTTCTTTTGCAGGGTATCAGGTCTTTTAGATCATCATTAGAGAAAGGGTGACATTCACCAAGCATGCTCAGTTCAGAGAAAACACATATGTTGATGTCATCAAGATTAACATTCATCGATCAAGAAAAACAGCACCATGAAGATCAGTTCAGTCATTCGGTTGCTCAGTCGTGTCTGACTCTTTGCGACTGCAAGGACTGCAGCACGCCAGTTTTCCCTGTCTATCACGTACTCCCGGAGTTTGCTCAAACTCATGTCCATCAGGTTGGTGATGCCATCTAACCATCTCATCCTCTGTTGTTCCTTTCTTCCTCCTGCCTTCAATCTTTCCCAGCATCAGGGTCTTTTCCAATGAGTCTTTTCTTCACATCAGGTGGCCAAAGGATTGGAGTTTCAACTTCAGCATCAGTCCTTCCAGTGAATATTCAGGACTGATTTCCTTTAGGATAGACTGGCTGGATCTCCTTGCAGTCCAAGGGACTCTCAAGAATCTTCTCCAACACCACAGCGCAAAAGCATCAATTCTTCACCGCTCAGCTTTCCTTATGGTCCAACTCTCACATCCATACATGAATCCTGGAAAATAGCTTTGACTAGACAGACCTTTGTTGGCGAAGCTTTGTCTCTGCCTTTTAATGTGCTGTCTAGGTTGTTCATAGCTTTTCTTCCAAGGGGCAAGCGTCTTTTAATTTCATGGCTGCAGGCACCATCTGCAGTGACTTTGGAGCCAAAGGAAATAAAGTCTGTCACTGTTTCCATTGTTTCCCATCTATTATATGCCATGAAGTGATGGGACCGGATGCCATGATCTTAGTTTTTTGAATGTTGAGTTTTAAGCCAGCTAGTCATCAGACTAGCTTGATACATTTGTGAGTGGAAGCCCTGAAAATAAGAATAACCTCAGGGAAAGTGACTTTGAAGGTCACTGGGATTTAATTACAGAACTTGTACAAGACTGGGGAAACAGAGGCTCTTGAAGGGCACAAACAAAACCTTGTGCATACCAGGACCCAGGAGAAAGGAGCAGTGTTCCCACTAGAGACTGAGCCAGACTTGCCTGTGAGTGTGAGGGAGTCTTTGGCGGAGGCATGGGTCAGCAGTGGCCTGCCGTGGGGTCAGGGGCACTTGACTGCAACAGTCCTGGGAGGCATGGCATGCTGGCATAAGTCCTTTTGGAGGAGGCTGCTGTTCCCCTACCATAGTTTGGCTTCAGGTCTAAGTACAGGAAGAGAACACGGGCCCACCCATCAGCAGAAAACTGGATTAAAGACTTACTGAGCATGGCCTTGCCCACAAGCACAAGATGGGCAAAACTTTTCCCCACAGCCAATCAAATCCTTCCCCACAGCCAGTCCCTCACATCAGGAAACTTGCACAAGCCTCTTATTCTCATCCATCAGAGGGCAGACAGAATGAAAACCACAATCACAGAAAACGAACCCATCTGATCACAGGGACAACAATCTAATTTCATTCTAACTCAGTGAAACTATGAGCCATGCCATGTAGGGCCATCCAAGACGGACAGGTCATGGTGGAGAGTTCTGACAAAACGTGGTCCACTGGAGGACAGAATGGCAAACCACTTCATTATTCTTGCCTTGAGAACCCCATGAACAGTATGAAAAAGCAAAAATATATGACACAGAATGTGAACCTCTAGGTTGGTAGGTGTCCAATATGCTACTGGAGAAGAGTGGAGAAATAGCTCCAGAAGGAATGAAGAGGCGGAGCCAAAATGGAAACAATGCCCAGTTGTGGCTGGTGGTGAAAATAAAGTCCAATGCTGTCAAGAATGATATTGCATAGAAATCTGGAATGTTAGGTCAATGAATCAAGGTAAATTGGGAGTGATCAAACAGGAGATGGCAAGAGTGAACATCGACATTTTAGGAATCAGTGAACTAATCAGGACTGGAATGGGCGAATTTAATTCAGATGACCATTATATCTACTACTGTGGGTGAGAATCTCTTTTAAAAAAATGGAGCAATACTCATCGTCAACAAAACAGTCCAAATGCAGAACTTGGGTGCAATCTCAAAAATGACAGAATGATCTCCATTCATTTCCAAGGCAAACCATTCAATAACACAGTTATCCAAGTCTACACCCCAAACACTAATGCCAAAGAAGCTGAACGGTTCTATGAAGACCTTCAAGATCCTCTAGAACTAATGTCAAAAGAAAGGTGTCCTTTTCATCATAGGGGACTGGAATGCAAAAGAAGAAGTAAAGAGATACTTTGAGCAATAGGCAAGTTTGGCCCTGAAGTACAAAATGGAGCAGGGTAAAGGCTAACAGAATTTTACCAAGAGAACACACTGGTCATAGCAAACTCCATCTACCAACAACACAAGATATGACTCTACACATGGACATTACCAGATCGATAGCAAAATCAGATTGATTATATTCTTTGCAGCCAAAGATGGAGAAGCTCTATACCAGCAAAAATAAGACCAGTAGCTGACTGTGGCTCAGATCATGACCTCCTTATTGCCAAGTTCAGACTTAACTTGAAGAAAGCAGGGCAAACCACTATGCCATTCAAGTATGACCTAAATCAAATCCCTTACGATTATACAGTGGAAGTGATAAATAGATTCAAGGCATTAGATCTGATAGAGTGCCTGAAAAACTATGAACAGAGTTTCGTGAAAGTGTACAAAGGTGCTGATCAAAACCATCCCGCAGAAAAAGAAATGCAAAAAGGCAAAATGGTTGTCTGACAAGGCCTGACAAATAGCTGAGAAAAGAAGAGAAGTGAAAAGCAAAGGAGAAAAAGAAAGCTATACCATCTTAGACCCAAAGAATATCAAGGAGAGATAAGAAAGACTTGCTAAACGATCAGTGCAAAGAAATAGAGGAAAACAATAGAATGTGAAAGACTAGAAATCTCTACAAGAAAATTAGAGATACCAAGGGAACATTTTATGCAAAGATTGGCACAATAAAGGACAGAAACAGTATGGACCTAACAGAAGCAGAAGATATTAAGAAAAGGTGGCAAGAATATTTCCAGAAGAACTATACAGAAATGATCTTAATGACCCAGATAACCATGATGGTGTGATCACTCACATAGAGTCAGACAACCTGGAGGATGAAGTCAAATGGGTCTTAGGAAGCATCACTATGAACAAAGCTAGTGAAGGTGATGGGATTCCAGCTGAGCTATTTCAAATCATAAAATCTGATGCTGTCAAAGTGCTGTAGTCAATATGCCAGCAAATTTGGAAAACTCAGCAGTGGCCACAGGATTGGAAAAAGTCAGTTTTCATTCTGATCCCAAAGAAAAGCAATGCCAAAGAATCTTCAAACTACCACACAATTGCTCTCATTTCACAGGCTAGCAAGCTTACGCTCCAAATCCTTCAAGCTATGCTTTAACAGTATGTGAACTGAGAATTTTCAGTTGTTCAAGCTGGATTTAGAAAAGACAGAGGAACCAGAGATCAAATTGCCAACATCCACTGGATCTTTGAAAAAGCAAGAGAAATCCAGAAAAACATCTACTTCTGCTTTATTGACTATGCCAATGCCTTTGACTGTGTGGATTACAACAAACTAAAAATTCTTAAAGAGATGGGAATACCAGACCACCTGACCTGCCCCCTGGCAAATCTGTATGCAGGTCAAGAAGCAACAGTTAGAACTGGACATGGAACAACTGACTGGTTCCAAATTGGGAAAAGAGTACGTCAAGGCTGTATATCGTGACTCTGTTTATTTAACTTATGTACAGAATACCTCATGTGAAATGCCTGGCTAGATAAAGCACAAGCTGCAATCAAGATTGCTGAGAGAAACCTAAGATAGGCAGATGACACCACCCTAAAGGCAGAAAGCGAAGAGGAACTAAAGAGCGTCTTGAGGAATGTGAAAAAGGAGAGTGAAGAAGCTGGCTTAAAATTCAACACTCAGAAAACGAAGACCATGGCATCCGGTCCCATCACTTCATGGCAAACAGATGGGAAAACAATGGAAACAGTCAGAGACTTTATTTTGGGGGCTCCAAAATCACTTCAGATGGTGACTGCAGCCATGAAATTAAAAGACGCTTGCTCCTTGGAAGGAAAGTTACGACCAACCTAGACAGCACATTAAAAAGCAGAGTCACTACTTTGCCAACAAAGTAGTCAAAGCTACGGTTTTTACAGGATTCATGTATGGATGTGAGAATTTGACTATAAAGAAAGATGAGCGCCGAAGAATTGATGCTTTTGCACTGTGGTGTTGGAGAAGACTCTTGAGAATCCCTTGGACAGCAAGGAGATCCAACCAGCCAATCTTAAAGGAAATCAACCCCGAAATTTTACTGGAAGGACTGATGTTGAAGGTGAAGCTTCAATACTTTGACCACTTGATTTGAAGAATGAACTCATTGGAAAAGACCCTGCTGCTGGGTAAGACTGAAGGCAGGAGTTGAAGAGGACGACAGAGAAGAGATGGTTGGGTGGCATCACCGACTCAATGGACATGAGTTTCAGCAAAGGGAGAGGGAAGCCTGGCGTGCTGCAGTCCATGGGGCAGCAAAGAGTCGGACAACAACAACAAGAGGGCTCTGGATTATCACCAATAAGCTAGGCCTATGATTTTGGCCACGTCATTGAATTCGTCTCATTTGTGAATAAAGAGATACAAGTAGACATTTTTAATGTGATTGTCATGATCAGTATTGAATATTTATAGTAGGTTGAAAGGTAGATGAAGACTATGACAAGAAGATCGATAGGTAGATAGACAGATGTATAGCAGTGGCAAATGTTGGAACTGAATTCAGATTTGTCTGACATTGTGATGAAACTAGTGGAACATCTCTTAATGATACTTATAAACTGAAGTTAGCTGTGATTCAAGACAGAAAGGGCAATTTGTTGCTTGCAGTCTACATTGTAAAGCTGCCACCAGTATTCACAAACACTTTCAGTTTAGATTTAACCATTTCTTCCAGGAAACTGTCAAAGAAGATCATATTAGAGTATTTTGTCTATTTAGTATAAATGTATAATAGCTTCAAGGTGGTAGGTCAGAAATGAAAGAGGATGATCGATGTTTAATCATTACAAACTTAAGTCATTGCCCTTTAAACTTCCAGTCACGCAGACCAAGTAAAGCAGAGGACTCCTACAGTTTTGCATCTGGTGCTTTCTCTTTATTCATGTTTATCCTAACTGTACAACATTTTATGTGGAATTATTGAAATGAAAGCTTATTGTGACATTTCACGTGCACATTTTCCTGGAGACAGAATGAATGATAGAACAAAATGAGGATGAAAAAACACAAATGAAATGTGATAAAAACAGCAACAATAAATTGTCTTTTTAGGGACATTTAGAAGTGTGAATATCATCGGAGAACAATAATTATGCTCAGCATGACTTCAAACTTCCAAATTTCTTTGTTCTTCTGAAAGGAACTTAGTTAACGTTATTTTTGTTGTTCAGTTGCTCAGTCCTGTTCAACTCTGCAACGTCATGCACTGCAGCACGCCAGGCTTCCCTGTGCTTCACTATCTCCAGGAACTTGCTCAAAGTCATGTCCATTGAATCAGTTTTGCTATCCAATCATCTCATCTTTGGTTTTCCCCTTCTCCTCCTGCCTTCAATCTTTACCAGCAGCAGGGTCCTTTCTAATGAGTTGGCTCTTTGCATCAGGTGGCCAAAGAAATGGAACTTCAGTTTCAGCATCAGTCCTTCTAATGAATATTCAGGACTGACTGCCTTTAGGATAGACTGGTTTGATTTCCATGCAGTCCAAGGGACTCTCAAGAGTCTTGTCCAACACCATAGTTCAAAAGCATCCATCCTTTGTTGCTCACCTTTCTTTATAGTCCAACTCTCACATCCATATATGACTACTGGAAAAACCATAGCTTTGACTAGATGGACTTTTGTTGGCAAAGTAATGTCTCTGCTTTTTAATATGCTGTCTAGGTTGGTCATGGCTTTTCTTCCAAGGAGCAAGCATCTTCTAATTTCATGGTTTCAGTCACCATCTGCAGTGATTTTGGAGCCCAAGAAAATGAAGTCTCTCACTGTTTCCGCTGTTTTCCCATCTATTTGCCTTGAAGTGATGGGACCAGATGCCATGATCTTAGTTTTCTGAATGTTGAGCTTTAAGCCAACTTTTTCACTCTCCTTTTTCACCTTCCTCAAAAGGCTTTTTAGTTCTTCGATTTCTGCCATAAGGGTGGTGTCATCTGCATATCTGAGGTTATTGATATTTTTCCTGGCAATCCTGATTCAGGCTTGTGCTTCATCCAGCCTGGCATTTCACATGATGTACTCTGCATATAAGTTAAATAAGCAGGGTGACAATATACAGCCTTGATGTACTCCTTTCCCAATTTGGAACTAGTCTGTTGTTCCATGTCCAGTTCTAACTGTTGCTTCCTCACCTGCATATAGGTTTTGCAGGAGATAGGTCAGGTTGTCTGGTATTCCCATCTCTTGAAGAATATTCCTCAGTTTGTTGTGATCTACACAGTCAAAGGGTTTAGTGTAGTCAATGAAGCAGATGTTTTTCTCGAACTCTTTTCCTTTTTCTATGATCCAGCGGATATTGGCAATTTGATCTCTGATTCCTCTGCCTTTTCTAAATCCAGCTTAAACATCTGGAAGTTCTTGGTTCACGTACTGTTGAAGCCTAGCTTGTAGAATTTTTAGCATAATCTTGATAGTGTGTGAAATGAGTGCAATTGTGTGGTAGGTTGAAGATTCTTTGGCATTGCCCTTCTTTGGGATTGGAATGAAAACGGACTTTTTCCAGTCCTATGGCCACTGCTGAGTTTTCCAAATTTGCCAGCATATCGAGATCAGCACTTTAACAGCATCATCTTTTAAGATTTGAAATAGTTCAGCTGGAATTCCATCTCCTACACTAGTTTTCTTCATAGTGATGCTTCCTGAGGCCCACTTGACTTCACCCTCTAGGATGTCTGGCTCTAGGTCAGTGATCACATCATCTTGGTTAGATGGGTCTTTAAGATCTGTTTTGTAGAGTTCTTCAGTATATTCTTGACACTTCTTAATAATCTTCTCATTAATGTTATTAATGAGATTTAATATTAATGAATCTTACACTGTTTTCTAGAATTCTTTTGTGTCAATCTGAATGTCAGCTTTCTCATTTTGAGATATAACATTTTAATGACATATATGCTCTAACCATTTTGAATGCTTCCTTCAGAAATGTTGCATTTGCAATTCTTTCCCTTAGAACAATCTTTCTGGATTACCTGGTAGCTAATGTCTTAGCATCATTTGAAACGTTATTGACTGCTAATACTTAATCCAGGTTGCTCTCCTGTTTCCCTGGCTTGCTATTTCAAAGTATCAAAAACTATCAATACTTAAAAAAAAACAAAAACTGGTGTGAATATTGGCCTTTCAAGTTTTTCATGCTTGAACAAAATTCAGAAAATGGTGTTCTAATCTTAATATATGCCTTGCATATATACATATATATGTGTGTATATATATATAACATATACATCTGTTGCTTTCCCTACTATAAAAATGAGCTGCTTCTTTTAGGAAAATAATAGGCTTGTGGTCGTATCTCAAAATGCTAATAAATGGTTATTTTTTTTTAAAAAAGAACTATCTTCTATGATGACATGGGAAGTATACAACAACAACAAGCATTTCTGCTACATTCCAAAGTCGTATGTCCCAAGGAAAATCATTTGTATGAGCTGAACTACCCTCCTTTTCATGGAATGCAAGTTTTATTTGAAAGAAGGAATGACACTGGAAGATCTATAAAACTTAGTGAAACAATGAATTACTTGTTAAAAATCTTACATTAGTACAAGTGACATCCAGTGTGCAAAATAGGCTTATGAATTTTAATGTAACAGAATAGGAAATAGTGATATTGTTTCAGGTCCACTGAGAAAATAACTTATAAGAAACTATCACTTGCGTAGTTTTAGCTTTGTATCAAGATAAACATCCACAAATAACAGGAAAGGTTATTAAAAATGTCACTCCTACATAGGTATAGTCCTTTTTATTTTCATAGATTTCAATCAAAATGACAGATTCAATGCAAAAGCTAACATAGAATCCAGTGAGACAGACAAGGAAAAGACTTGCCAAAATATACTAATTAAAAACTTCCACTGTTCCCACAATAGAGTTTATTTGGAGAAATTGTTATTTTTCATATAAAAATCATGGGTTATTAACATTATTCTAAATAAATTAGTTAAAATTTTTTAAACTGTTATTTCTACTACGGAAAATATCGATAGAAGTAACCACATAAACAAAATTATCCTTGGGGTCCTCACTAATTTGTAGGACTGTATAAATATCCTGACCAAAATGTCATATCATCTTGAAGAGTGTCTATTCAGACTTTCCTTCATAAAACTGCTTCATAAAATTGCTGTTTATTTTTATATTGTTGAACGTAATGGTTCTATGTATATTCCAAAGCAAGTTCTTTTTCATATATGTGAATTTGCAAATAATTTGTTCCTGTCTATGCCCTGAGCTCTTTTCCTGACATAACAGTATTCATTAGTGCCTATACATACATTTCTGAGAAGAGAAATAAGAAATTCCTAACTGCAAGGGTTTCTAAATAGAGGACTTGGGTGACTGGGGAATGGAGGGAGAACATGAATTAGTTATTTTGTCTATTCTGCAGTATCTTTTCAATTCTCTTGTGTGGAGTTAAATAATGCTTTTGAAAAATGAGCTGAAAATCCCTGCCCTTGTAAAACTCTTGACCGATCACCTTCAGGTCAAGTGTTAGGATGCACATTCTCTACTCCAGGTCCCATCATATGTCAGCTGAGCTGTTCTCATAGAAATTTCACCACTGGAAATGATGGGCTGACTTGTACAGACAATTCTGCCCCCTGCAAGTAGCTGAAAATGCCATGGAAAATACAAAAACTGTCTTCAAAGCATCAAAGAGGTGACAAAGTGCTAATAGATGACCACACCTCTCAAAAGAAGGCTAAGATTCTGCTTGGCCTCCACAGGGAACCTGGTCCTGAGAAGAGAATAAAAGACCGTGTGAGTCACTGCCTGGAGTCCAGGCACGGAGCCCAGGATGTCCAGCCTTGCGTCCCCAGCTCTTCACTTGTCTACCCACCTGCCTTCCTTCTTAAAAATTTAAATGAAGTTTTATAGTTCTGATTATGATGTATATGTATAACACATGTCATATATATTCACTGGAAAATAAGTTACAAAGGGTTGAAAGTGATAAAAGACAAAGTTAAAAGAACTGTAATCCTCACACAGGAGATATTTGGTTGCATTTACTTTTAGTTTACTTTCATCTTCCGGCAGCTGCCCAGGTGCTGGAACCGTCTCTGTCTAAGCTGTTGAGCTCAGACCTCAGTGGCCCCCACCCTGCACGCTCCAGAAGCTGCTTGCTGAGTCAGCTCACTTCCTCCTCCCTCCTCAGTCCCCTCTACTACCTCCGTCCCCACTCTTTATTCTTTTGCTTTATATATATATGTATAGATATATATATCTATATATATATTTGTTCGGCTGATTTGGGTCTTAGTTGCAGCACGAGGGGGCTTCCTTTCTCCTTTGCCGTACATGGATTGTGGCACATGGGCTCCAGAGCAGGTGAACTTCAATAGTTAGAGCGTGCTAGCTTAGTTGCTCTGTGGCCTGTGGGATCTTATAACCTTAAGGTGATATACCATGGTCTGCTTACTGTCTGAACATTCTAGTTGTTAAAATACATATTAATGAAACTTTCTGTGCATGCTACATTTTAAGGCTGTATCTAAGAGCCACATATACAAACCCACTATATTGATGTAAAGACTGTATTTTAATAGGCATCAATCTATGGGTCACACAATAACTTTTGGGAGGAAGAGAGTGAAAGTTAAGGACATTCTAGACATGCACTGTCCGATATGCTGGCTACTAGTCATATATGGCTATTTGAATTAAATAAAATTAAAACAGACACAGACTCACAGATACAGAGAACGGACTTCTGGTTGCCAAGAGGAAGGGGGCTGAGGGAGGGAGCTGGGGAATGATGGCCTGGGGGTTGGGGGTTAGTTAGCTGCAAACTATTACAAAAAGAATGGATAAACAGGGGACTTCCCTGGTGATCCAGTGGTTAAGAATCCATCTTGCAATACCAGGCACAGGGTTCAATCTCTGGTCGGGGCACTAAGCTCCCACATGCCTCAGAGCAACTGAACCCGTGTACCACAATGAAAAAGATCCCACACTACGCAGTGAACATCCTGTGTGCTGTAACTAAGACTCAACGCAGCCAAGTAAATAAATAAATAAGTGTTTTTTAAAAAACAATAGAATGGATAAACATTGATAGCACAGGGAACCCTATTCAACATCCTGAGATAAATCATAATGGGAAAGAATATAGAAAAGAACCTATAAATGCGTGTAACTGAGTCACTTTCTGTACAGCAGAAACTAACACAACATTGTAAATCAACAAGACTTCAACAAAATAAATAAAAATATTTGAACAATTAATTCATTAAATAAAATAAAAGCACTCATCACAACAGTCACGTTTGAGGTGCTGAAATAGCCACATGTAGCTAATGGCTCCCTGAGTGGACAGCACAGATATAGAACAATTCCTTCATCACAGAACGTTTTGTTGGACAGGACTGCCCTTCATGCTTTGTGGGCCTCAGGTCAGATGCATTAGACTATGTGAGGTGAAAGAGTCAATATTATTTCTCTTAGACACTATGTCAGATTTCTGTCTGGGTATGAATAGTGGTAAGTTGGTGTGAAATAAAACCAAAATTAGTTGTAAGTGCAGATGGTGCCTTCAGGCACAAAGTGTCCCAGTCCCAAAGGGGAAATACCTGTCTCCCCCCACACCTTTCCCAGACTGAGGACACTCTATGGCATTGCTTTCTAGAGGGTGAGTTCTCTTCCAGAGCAGCCAAGGGGCAAGGCCCTCAGCTGAGTTTGTGGAGGCAGGAAGTCCAGTTCAAGGAGAAGGATTCTCTGAAATGAAGAGGAGGCAAAGGCAGTGATCAGTTGGGAGATTCCCTGATTTATTCAAAAGAGTGGTTCTCGATGTGGTCTGTGGAATCCTTGACGTCACCGAGACCCTTTTATGAGATCCATGGGGTGCAACCTACTTACATAGTATTACTAAGATATTATGTGACTTTTCACTATGTTGACATTTACTTTGAGGTAAAACTTCACAATAATGGAGACCATGGTAGCAAACTGCAACAGTAATTATTTTCACCACAACTTACTTGCAGGGAAAAAAACTTTGCTTCAAAATGTCTTGATTGACACATTAAAAATTCTTATTGTGTGTTCATAAATAATAACAGAAAAGAATATGAAAAAGAATATGTGTATATATATACATATATAACTGAATCACTATGCTGTATAGCACAAATTAACACTGTATTGTAAAACAACTATAATTCAGTAAAATAAATTTTATAAATATTAATAAATAAATTAAAATTCTTATTTTTACATTGACATTTTTACAAAACTTATTTCTTTTTCTTTTAATGTACTTGACTTTATTGATGTCTATTTCCCAAGGCACCAGTTTGAAAAAGCAGTTATTTCTTTATTTAGGCTGTGCCAGGTCTTAGTTGTAGGGTGTGGGTTCTTTAGCTGCAGAATATGGGGTCTTTAGTTGGCATATGGGATCTTTAGTTGCAACGTGTGAGATCTAGTTCCCCAACCAAGGTTTGAACTCTGGCCCGCTGCCTTGGGAGCTCAGAGTCTTAGCCACTGGACCACCAGGGAAGTTCTTCAAATCCATATTGTAAAAGTATCTCCTGTAGCCACTGAGGTGCTGGAGCTCCTGGCAGCCCCTCATCCTGAGGAAAGGGAAGTTGGAGACTGAGATGGTCCCCAAAATGTGATACTCACGGCGGAGAAGCAGGGCAGAGATAAAGATGAAAGCATCACTCTTAAAATAGTCTAGAGACACTCACCAGAGGATACCTGGAGTCCACCCCCAAACTGGTGCCTGGTACCGGCATGAGCCCTCTGAGCCCCTCCTGCTTCTCAGGATTCCCATGTGCTTAGACCTCAGCCCCACCAGCATCCTTCAGCAGAAGGAGCGAGAATGTGGAGAAATGCATGTGAGAGATCGTGATGCGCCAGGTCTGAAAGGACACACACCAGGTCCTCTCCTGCTCCATTGACAGCGACATGGTCCTGGGACCACAAAGGAGGCTGGGAAGTCTTCCCCATGTGTCGCCAAGAACAATTAAAATCATCAGCAACAGTGAGTATTCATTTCAATTTATTTAGCTTTCAAATGTTTAGTGACTGTTTACCAGACACCAAGCTCTGTGCAAAGAATGGCCTGAGAATTGATTGAGCAGCATCTTGGTCAGAGAGAAGCTCTGAATCCACAGAAGGAGATAAGACACGGTGGGAAGTGCCTGCCATCCCAGGAGAAAAGGATAAAGAGAACATCTTCTGGAAGTTCATAGAGTGATTCTAGATTGGAAGGTGCCTGGAGATGATAAGATTTGGACTCCACTTGCAGAAAAGAACAGGATACCCGTGGGGGAAGCTGGAACAAGAGCTTGGAAGCAGGGCCTTTAAGTACAAGGTGTCATAAGAAATAGTATCATATTGAATTCATCACATTTGTACACTCTAAAGTTATGAATGGTTGGAACAATTACTCATATTAAATGAAAAAGAGTCGAGTAAGATAAGGTAATTCAATTTTTTAGAAAGCTATATAAATCCAGATGAAATCATACAGATATGTTGAGTGATATAGTTCTCTATTTTCTAAAGTATTTTCTTGTAAATATAAACAGAAAAATGCCATATACTGCTTTGCTTGGATAGACGAACTTCTCCCCAACAGAAACACAGAGCTGTGGTGGAGACAAGTGACCCCAGCGCATTCCCACCCTCTCTCTCTCTGCATGACCCGTGAGGCAGAGACCTCCTCTCTAATCTCTCCTGTGGACCCCACCACCTGACTCACGGGCTCAGGCAACACTCTCTGAAACACTGCACTTGGAAAGTTGCCTCTTGTGTCTTAGTCAAGACAATGACTTCCTCTAGAAGGCACCCGCGAACACCGAATCTTACAAACCTTGGTTTGCTCTAACAGCAGGACTGTGAAGCTGACAAGTTGGGAAATGGGCTTCCATATTTGTCAAGGAGCCCTGCAGCACTCATGCCATTCCTCACTTTACCACTAGAGGGCGGTAGTTACTGCTTACAAGGAACGCACCGCCCCCTTCTCTAGTTGTCCTCTCCAAATTAGGCTTAGTCAGAACTTGTTTTATAAACATAGAGGATTTCTTTAAGGTACATCGATTTGCTTTTCTTCTTTAATCTCACTTGGAAGCTATTGAAAGTCCACTACAGGTAACAAACGTAAGATGTGCCCCTGATATAAGTTGTCTCTGAGACACACAGACATGTAAAATTATGTGTTCAGTCGCTCATCTGTGCCCACCTCTGTCCTGCCCTGTCTCTCTCTATCATCTATAAACATCTATCTGTGTAAAACAGCTTTTGACAGTCTGTGTAATGTACTAGAGATGTTTTTCAATCATGTTGCCCCTGCTTTGTGATATGAATCTTTGGGGACCAAGTGGTCTGCTCAGAAGACAATTGGGAATGTCCCTGACACCCTAGGAGACCATGTGAAGGTAGACAGTAGATCTCAGTAAAGTCATCCAGAGAGGGAGGTCTGCTGAGCAGAGCCAAGGTCGGGTCCACACTATCTCCTGTCCCCAAAGCACAAAGTCTGCCTTCCTAGCGGAACTTTGCTAAAATCCTATATATTCTAAGAAATAACAGGGTGAGAATAATGAGCAATGGTTGTAATAATTGTGAGAGAGAGATGAGGTGATGAGTTTAGTTACTGGTTTTTCTCTGCCAACAACAGCCTACACTGTATTCCATTATAACCTGGTGCTTAGCCATGTGAGAGTAGAGTCTACATCTTGATTTTGAATGTATGACAGGCCCCCAGCCCAGCACTGGGCAAAGCAGACATGCCACTACTGCTGGATGAACACATTTGGGATCAGGACCTGACAGATTTGAGAATGTATTTGAAGTCAGGACTCTCCTGGAGCTGTCCTGACAGGAGGACATCATAAATCAGCTGCCACCTCTCCTGCTAGGCCTGGGACACTGGAGAGCCTTCCCATAGCACCCCTCAGCCAGGACCCACGTAGTTCCAGGTACTCCCCAGATCAAATCTCTCCATCTGCTCTAACTTCTCATGCTTACTTTGGCCTCCTTGATTGTCCTACTGTGTGTTGTCCACTCTAGGGATCTGGGGACACCTCTGATATCCTTAGTAAACTAACACCAGATCCTATGGAGCTAAAGCTTAAATACGGGATATAATTGACAGGAAATAATTACATGGACAAGTAAAGTTCTACATGACTCTATCTTAGTGATGCTGCTTTTTTTGAATAATGAATGTAAACCTATTGGCATAAAATAGGTATGTGCTTTCTCTGAAGTGAGCAAGCTTGGTGAATGTCGCACTTTCTCTGATGATGCTCTAAAAGGCCTGATGCTCTGCAAGAGGACAGAAGTAAAGTATGTCATGTTATAATGAAGTATAGAATGTTATGATAATTCTAAAATTGGCTATTATTCACTTGTGCTACAGTAATTTAAAAAAACTGTGAATAGTGGTCTGTTAAACTTCTCATGTTTAGATTAAATTCAGAAGATGGTGTTCTAATCTTAACATGTATCTTGCACAAATATTGTTATGTTGCATTTCTTATTGCAAAAATGAGCTGCTTCCTTCAGGAAAATCAAAAGTTTATGGTCACATCTCAAAATGCTAATAAATAAGTTTTTTTTTCCTCCAAAGAACCAAAAGTATCTTCTATGATGACACGGGAAGTACAGGTCAAGTGCTTCTGCTACATTCCAAAGACCAGAGACCCAAGGAAAATAATCTGCATGAGCTGAACTACCCTCCCTTGCATGGAATACAAACTTCACTTGAAAGAGTGAATGACACTGGAAGATTTATTTAACTTAGCAAAACAATGTATTACTTACAAAAAATCTTATAGTAGTATAAGAGATTCAATATGGAAAAAAGGCTTAGGGACTATTTACTGCAGTAAATAGTCAATGATATAGTTTCAGGCCCACTTTGAAAATAATCTTTAAGAAACTACCAGTTCTGTAGTTTTAGATTTGTATCAAAGATGAATTTACATAATTACCTGAAAAGCTTACTAAAAATACTACTCCTTCATATATGTGGGCCATTTTATTTTCATAGATTTCAATCAAAATAACGGATTCAACGTAGAAGCAAAGGTGAAAAATCCAGTGGTCTTCTGATGAGACGGGAAGAAAGGGAATAGTAAAAATATAAAAACGTAAAAAGCTTCACTGTTCCCACTACCACGTTTGTTTTGGGAAATAACTTATTTTTCATATTAGATGCACGGGTTACTAACATTATTCTAAACTAATGAAAGAATTTAAACTTTATTATTTCTAATAAATAATATTAGAAAATATCTTAGAAAAATTAGAAAATCCTTGGAAAATATCGATAGGACTCAGGGAGACAGTGTGACAAAGACCTCTCGGTGCGGGAGGGGAGGGATCAGGGCAAAATCCCACGTCCCCAGAGGCTCTCAGGGTGCAGGACGGTGTCTGGGGCGGGGTCGGTCAGTGTCGGAGATTCCCAGTCTCCCGAGTTTCATTTCTCTCTCACAACCTGTGTCGAGCCCTCCTGCCTGGACACTCGTAACGCGGCCCCAGTTCTCACTCCCACTGGGTGTCCGGTTTCTAGCAGCCAATCAGTGTCCCCGTGGTTCCCGGTTACAAAGCCTCCACAGACCCGCCGGACTCAGCTTCCCCCCAAGCACGGAGAATGCTGGCCATGGGGCCGCGAACCCTCCTCCTGCTGCTCTCGGGCGCCCTGGTCCTGACCGAGACCCGGGCCGGTGAGTGCGGGGTCGGGAGGGAACGGCCTCTGCGGGGAGGGGCGAGGGGACCGCCCGGGAGTCGGGGGGCGGGGCGCAGGACCCCCAGGGAAGGAGCGACCCCGCCGTCTCCTCCCAGACCTGCCCCCTGCCCCCGTCCTGTCCTGTCCCCCCTTACTCCCCAGCCCCCCAAGTCCTGGTCCTTCTGCGACCTTTTCCGTCTCATGAGCCCCTCGCCCCTCCCTCCCCTCCCTGCCCGGTCACCTCGGACCCGGAATCCGCGCCGGGAGGAGGTCGGGCCGGGTCTCACCTCTTCCCGCCCCCAGGCTCCCACTCCCTGAGGTATTTCTACACCTCCGTGTCCCGGCCCGGCCTCGGGGAGCCCCGCTTCATCATCGTCGGCTACGTGGACGACACGCAGTTCGTGCGGTTCGACAGCGACGCCCCGGATCCGAGGATGCAGCCGCGGGCGCGGTGGGTGGAGCAGGAGGGGCCCGAGTATTGGGATCGGGAGACGAAGAGGGCTAAGAACACCGCACAGACTTTCCGAGTGAACCTGAACACCCTGCGCGGCTACTACAGCCAGAGCGAGGCCGGTGAGCGACGTGGACCCGGGTCCAGGTCACGACCCCCACCCCCAGGGACCGGCCCGGGGTCGCCCGAGTCTCCGGGTCCGAGGGTCACCCCAACACTGTGAGACCCGCCCCTCCTCCCGACCCGGGACGAGCTCGCGGGGACTTGACGCGGTTTCATTTTCAGTTTGGGTTTAATCCCTGCGGGTGGTCGGGGCGGGTCAGGGTCTCACACCTTCCAGTGGGTGTACGGCTGCGACGTGGGGCCGGACGGGCGTCTCCTCCGCGGGTTCGAGCAGTTCGGCTACGACGGCAGAGATTACATCGCTCTGAACGAGGACCTGCGCTCCTGGACCGCGGCGGACACAGCAGCTCAGATCACCAAGCGCAAGTGGGAGGTGGTAGGCGTTGCCGAGGAACACAGGAACTACCTGGAGGGCGGGTGCGTGAAGTGGCTGCGAAGATACCTGGAGAACGGGAAGGACACGCTGCTGCGCGCAGGTTCGACGCCTGGGGCCTCTCTGATCTCCCCTCGGGCTGGAGCTGGCTTCCCACGAGGAGAGGAGATTGGGGTCCCTGTGGGAACAGCACCCCAGCTTCTTGTCAAGAGAGGGAGGAATCTGCCCAGGTTTTCATATTCTGTACATGGTGACTTGCCAGTGGCCTCATTTCTCAAAAGGACAATTAAGGAATCCAGTGTCTTTGGGGAAGAAGCAGGAAACCATCCCTGAAATAACTGGTCAGCGCTGCCCTTTGACCCTGGCCGCCATCTTGTGAACCTTGACTCTCTCTCAAGGCCTGTTCTCACCCTGAGAGCATCTTAGGAGGCTTGAGTCCAGCGTTTCTGAGTCACTCAGCCTCCACTCAAGTCAGGAACAATACAGAAAAAGCTCTGTATTCTTTTTACATGCAGCCTCTTACCTTGGCTCTCACCCTGTCTCCAGAACTTTCCAAGGACTAGGCGATGTTCCCAGACCCTGGAGTCTAGGCTGATGTCTGGTGTTTGTGCTTCTTTTCAAGCCCACTATCTTGTTTATTCTCGGGATGGTCACCTGATGCTGCTTCAGTGGCCCATGGAGGTAACACAAAGTGTGAGTTTCCTGATTCTTCTTCCTCAGACCCTCCGAAGGCACACGTCAGCCATCACCCCATCTCTGACCGTGAGGTCACCTTGAGGTGCTGGGCCCTGGGCTTCTATCCTGAGGAGATCTCACTGACCTGGCAGCGTGATGGGGAGGACCAGATCCAGGACATGGAGCTTGTGGAGACCAGGCCTTCAGGGGATGGAACCTTCCAGAAGTGGACGGCCCTGGTGGTGCCTTTTGGAGAGGAGCAGAGATACACGTGCCATGTGCAGCACGAGGGGCTTCTGGAACCCCTTACCTTGAGATGGAGTAAGGAGGGGCATGGGGTGGAGCTTCTTCTCAGATAAAGCAGGTATCTTGAGAACTTCTACAAGGTCAGGACTCAAGCCTGAGGTCAGGGCCCCTTCATTTTCCTCCACAAAATCTCCTGAGCCATCCATCCCCATCATGGGCATCATTACTAACCTGGATCTCCTTCTGGTCAGTGGAGCTGTGGTGGGTGGAGCTGCGATGTGGAGGAAAAAGCGCTCAGGTAGGGAAGGGAGGGAGGGATCTGAGTTTTCTTGTCTTTCTTGGGGTTTCAAGCCCAGGTAGAAATTTTCCTGCTTCATTACTGAAAAGTACCCTCCACACATTTGTGGAATCGAGCTGATGCTAACACTGACCCTGACCCTTTTGTAAAGTACCTGTGAAAGACAGAATTTTCACTTTCGTAATTCCAGTTGGAGATTAGATGTTTCTCAGGACTTGAAGGTCAGAGGGGAAGGTCCTCACTGACTACAGGTCCCCAGGAGGACAGTTAGTCCAGTCCTCTCTCATTTCCTTCTTTCATGTTCCTGATTTTGTCCTGGATTTTTGGTCACAGTTCAAGAAAGTTTTCTGGGGTCCAGGATTAGGGGGTTCCCCTAGGATCTCATGACTCAGTTGTCTCCCTGGCGTCTCACATGATGTTTTTTTCTCACAGATGAAAAAGGAGGGATCTCCACTCAGGTTGCAAGTAAGTATGGAGGGAGTGTGATTCCAGAGACACCTTGTGAGGGTGCAGACGGGAGGCCGTCGGGGGTTCACCCTCATCAAAGTTCATTCTCTAGTTTCTCTCCTGTGGATTCTGACCATGTCCTGGTTTTGCTCTCCCCCAGGCAGTGACAGTCCCCTGGTCTCTGATGTGTCTCTCGTGGGTCCTATAGGTGAGATCCTGGAGCGTCTAGTTGGGAGACGAGTTGGGGCAGAGGGGACACACTGGGTGGTGGGGATCTTTGAGTGGGACATGTGAGCATGTTGGTGGGGGGCTGTGGAGAATGTCAGCCCGTACATGACTGACCTGAACTGGTTCCTGATTCTTTTCTCTCACAGTGTGAGACAGCTGCCTTGTGAGGACTGAGTGATGCTCGCTCCTGCTTTGTGACGTCAGATCCCCAGACTCCTCTTTCTGCAGCTGCATCTGAATGTGTCTGTGCTCCTATTAGCGTAACGTGAGGAGGTGGGGAGACTGCCCACCCCTGCCCACTGCCCTGACTCCCCACCCTGACCTGTGTTCTCCTCCCTCATCTAATGTCCTGTTCTAGCAGAGGCAGGGCTGGGTGGGACTCTATCCCTGTCTTAACTTTACATTACACTGAGTAATGATGCCGTGTTTCCTTGATGAAAATAAAATTTATATATATGAATTTTTTAAATTGGTGCCACAAGGGGTTGATGGGATGATAAAGGAGAGGATTCCTAAAATTTGAGAGAGGAAATAAATGGAAACTCTGAAAACCTTCCAGAATGTGTGTGCTATATTCAGTCTGTTGCAGGTGAGGCAAGAGGAAGCTGTGAGGAGCCAAGTAAAGTACCCAGTTTGTGTTCAGTGCGTTGTGGTTTTGACATGGTCACTCCCAGGCTGGGTCATCTTCTCTGGTCCTTTGTCCTTGTCTCTTCAGTAAAACATTGTCCCACCAGGACCTGTGATCTCAGAGGAAGTCTCCAGGTCAGTCTTGGTTCAGGCCTTCATCCAGTTCTCAGCTCCCATCTTTTGGGTGTTTCTTTGTTGTTTCCTTTCTTCTTTAGAGATTTTTGGCTGAGTTTGTGTTTTATTCTCATCTGAGTGTCCCCCACCTCTGACAGCTGGAGGAGTTGTTTTCCTGTCATGGTCCCACAAGGCCCAAGACTGCCCATGCACACAGGAGACTTTGGTGTCCAGAGGTGGATTTTCAGGTTCATCCAGGTCTTGCCCTCCTTCTAGGGTTTGATTGATTGTTGTTTCCATATTTCCCCCAACCTTCTCAAAGGATCTAGATTCTGGAATTAGCAGGAAGGAGGGAAAGCTTAATTTCTCAGATTAGATCCTGTCTGAATTCTGTTCTGCTTGCCTACCCACTCTTCCTGCCCTTAGCGCTAGTAATCCTAGTGCTGGCTCCAATACAAACTCATAGATTTATAAAGCAGCATCTAATGTAGCTTTATATTGGGTTGGAAAATAGGACCTATGAGTCAATTATTATTTTTTTCTGAAAAGAAAAAATATAATTGTGTGATGTAGTGTGGAGGATGGTTCTTGAGGGAAGGGGAGAGAAGCACTTGTGAGGAAAACACAGATGCGAATGTGGGTAGATACTGTGCTGCTGCTGTTGTTGCTCAGTTGCTAAGTCGTGTCCAACTTTTTGCAACCCCATGGACTGCAGCATGGCAGGCTTCCCTGTCCTTTACCATCTCCAAGAGATTGCTCAGAATTCATGTCCATTGAATCAGTGTTGCTATCTAAACATCTCATCCTCTGTTCCCTTCTCCTTTTGCCTTCCATCTTTCCCAGGATCAGGGTCTTTTCCAATGACTGGGCTCTTTGAATCTGCTGACCAAAGTATTGGCGCTTCACCTTCAGCACTGGTGCTTCAGTGAATATTCAGGATCGTTTTCCTTTAGTATTGACTGTTTTGATCTCCTTGCTGTCCAAGGGACTCTCAGGAGTCTTCTCCAGCACAGTTCGAAAGCATGAATTCTTAGGCACTCACTCTTCTTTATGGCCTAACTCTGACATCCATACATGACTACTGGAAAAACCCTAACTTTAACTGTACAGACCTTTATCCACAAAGTGATGTCTCTTTTTTTTAATATGTAGGTTTTTAACATGTAGGTTTTAATATGTAGGTTTTAATATCTAGGTTTGTCAGAGCTATCCTTCCAAGGAGCAGGCATCTTTTAATTTCATGGCTGCAGTCACCATCTGCAATAATTTTGGAATCCAGGGAAAAAACCGTCAGTTTTCACTCCAATCCCCCAAAAAAGGCAATGCTAAAGAATGTTCAGACTACCATACAATTGTGCTCATTTCACATGCTAGCATAGTAATGCTCAAAATCCTTCAAGCTGGGCTTCAACAGTATGTGAACCGAGAATTTTCAGATATATAAGCTGGATTTAGAAAAGGCAGAGAAACCAGAGATCAAATTGTGAACATTTGTTGGCTCCTGGAGAAAGCAAGGAAATTCCAGAAAAACATTGACTTCTGCTTCAGTGACTACACTAAAACCTTTGACTGTGTGGATCAAAACCAACTGTGGAAAATTCTTAAAAAGAGATGGAAATAGCAAACCACCTTACCTGCCTCCTGAGAAACCTGAATGCAGGTCAAGAAGCAATAGTTAGAGCCAGACATGGAACAATGGACTGGTTCAAAATTGGGAAAGGAGTAGGTCAAGGCCATGTGTTGTCGCCTTGTTTATTTAACTTCCATGCAGAGTATATCATGCGAAATGCCAGGCTGGATGAAGCGCAAGCTGGAATCATGATTGCTGGGAGAAATATCAATAACCTCAGATATGCAGATGACACCACCCTAATGGCAGAAAGTGAAGAGGAACTAAAGAGCTTCTTGATGAAGGTGATAGAGGAGAGTGAAAAAACTGGCTTAAAACTCAACAATCAAAAAACTAAGACCATGGCATCTTGTCCCGTCGCTTCATGGCAAATAGATGGGGAAACAATGGAAACAGTGACAGACTTTATTTTTTGGGCTCCGAAATCACTGCAGACAGTGACTGCAGCCATGAAATTAAAAGATGCTTGCTTGCTCCTTTAGTTTTGGACAAAAAGCGACGACAAGCCTAAACAGCATATTAAAAAGCAGAGACATCACTTTGCTGACAAAGCTCTGTGTAGCCAAAGCTATGGTTTTTCCAGTAGTCATGTATACAGATGTGAGAGTTGGACAATAAAGAAGACTGAGTGCCAAAGAATTGATGCTTTTGAACTGTGGTGCCAGAAAAGATTCTTGAGAGTCCATTGGACAGCAAGGAGATCAAACCAGTCAATCCTAAAGGAAATCAACCCTGAATACTCATGGGAAGGACTGATGCTACAGCTGAAACTCCAATACCTTGGCCACCCGATGCAAAGAGCCAACTCATTGGAAAAGATCCTGATGCTGGTGAAGATTGAAGGCAGGAGGAGATGGGAACAACAGAGAATGAGATGGTTAGATGGCATCACTGATTCGATGGACATGAGTTTGAGCAAGCTCCAGGAGATGAAGGACAGGGAAGCCTGGCGTGCTGCAGTCCATGGGATCACAAAGATTCAGACATGACTTCTCAACTGAACAACAGCAAAGAAAATAAAATCTGTCACTGCTTCCACTGTTTCCGCTTCTATTTGCCATGAAGTGATGGGACCGGATGTCATGATCCTCCTTTTCTGGATGTTGAATTTCAAGCCAACTTTTTCACTTTCCTCTTTAACCCTCATCAGGAGGCTCTTTTGTACCTATTTATTTTCTGTCATTAGAGTGGCATCATCTGCACATCTGAGGTTGTTGATATTTCTCCCGGCAATCTTGATGAATCTTGTGATTCATCCAGCCCAGCATTTTGCTTGATATACTCTGCATATGATGAGTTAAATAAGCAAGGTGACAGTATACAGTCTTGTCGTACTTCTTTCCCAGTGTTTGAACTCTGAAGGGATGTGATCCATAGTTCAAAGTTGGAAAGGAATGCAACAAGGCTGTGTGATCCATGAAGGAGTGATGTACTGTAATTGTCACAAAACAACATTTATCCTGAGGTCCCATTAATAAAAATACTGTGCCGGGGTCCAGCCTCGGCAGGATCCAGGGGGTACCCTCAGGATGAACGGCATCGGTGAGAGAGAGAGAGAAAGACACATGAGACCAGCCTTGATAGGGCCAAGTCTGTGTTTTACTTTTTGACAACCGGTTTTATACCCTTTCACAGAACGTTTTCAAGGTACAAGATGCTTACTCATGATTACACAGGGTTAGGATTACATCATTTTGTTTTTTAGGAAAAGCAGGATGTTTTTTGCTTTCTAATTCTATAGTAATTCTTAGCACATGATCTTCTGGCCTTGGGGCTATTAACATTTTATGCAGGTCAGGTGAATGTAAACCTATTTTCCATTTTTATGGTGACCTTAACTGAAAGGTAACAGTCTCATAGGGAAATAGTACAGAGTAGAATTATATTCTTGTTAATACAAAAATTAATCCTTCTGCAAAAGTTGTCAGTCTTGTTTATCTAAGAAGTTTACCCCATACTGACTCTGTGACTTTGGTGAGGCAGCTTCTGCCTAGCACTCCTGGCTGACAATTAACAACCATCTCATTGTTACCACACTAGGGCTAAGTCCTTATTTCTCTAGATCTTTAACTATATTAACAATGGTTTCTATAACACAACCTTAGCACATTAAAAGCAAAAACAGAGCAAGCAAAACACAGCAAGTAAAACAGCAAGCAAATCTCAACCCAATAACCACCTATAGAATAATTTTTCTTATGTTTTCTAATAGGACTCCTTTGCCCCTTAAAAAGGCTTTATGTCTATTAGGGCTTTTATATAATCAGGTTCTTTATGCTATTTTATGATTAGGATATTATAAGCAATCATGCATATTAGTACCAAGGGCATAAATGCATTTGGCTAACAAACTATCAGCAAAGGAGTTTAAATTAAAACACTCCTTTCACCCTGGATAATCTCATGAAATACCACCACCTGGGAAGCTTATTGATTAAAGTTCTAAATTGATTCTTATTTGAGAAGAGATCCGGGAAGGCCTTCTGCCTGTGTCACAGAAATTAGGGACTAGTCCATTGAGGCAGGCATCAGAAAGACAGATATCATCTTTAAGGTGAGCATGGGGGGGGCAGCTTTTCGAAATCCCTGAAAACCTGATCTGCCTTGCCTGTCAGGCTTTCTCCTCGTGACCTTGTCATGGGTGGGATCTCGTGAACTGGCCTTTTCGAAACCCCTGAAAACCTGATCGGCCTTGCCCGTCAGGTTTTCTCCATCATGGCCTTGTTAGGGGTAGGGTCTCGTGTGTTGGCTCCCAGCAATACTGTGTCTAGAAATAGGGAGGTGCATTACACTCACCGTTCATTCAGCTGATACCTGTTGTGTGCCAGATACATGACACAATGTTTTGCATCTGGGAAACATCATTGAAGTTAAAAAATTGCTGGCTTTGTGGAGCATGTACTGTGGTGAGAAGAGACAGACTATATGCAATGAACATAGTAAATAAGGAAAGTGTTCTGTTAATTCCCTGAGATTTCAGATGGTAAAGAATCTGTCTGCCAATGCAGGAGACACAGGAGATGCAATCCCTGGGTCAGGAAGATCCCCTGGAGAAGGAAATGGCAACCCATGCCAGTATTCTTGCCTGGAGAAGGCCAAGGACAGAAGAGACTGGCAGGCTACAGCCCATAGGGGCCAAAGAGTCGGACTTGACTGAGTGACTAACACTTTCACTTTCTGTTACAAAAGGACACATACAATGGAAAAGATGAGTTGGAGATGGTGATCTAGTATGTGAACAGAGAAGATGGTTGTTTTACTAGGGTGGCCAAGGTGGGCCTCACTTGGACGGTGATGTTGGTGGAAAGATTTGAAGGGCGTGAGGAATTATCCCCGAGGATGTCTGAGGAATCTTCTTTCCAGGCAGAGGGTATCTCCAGATAAATGCACCAGGGTAGGAACATGTCTGTGTGTTCCTGTTAAAATGAGAAGGCCAGTATGGCTGGAGCAGAGTTTAATTGAGATGAGGTCAGAGGTCCAGCCAGACCTTGTAGGCCTGTAGTATATTGGAACGATGTTGACTTTTGCTCTGAAGTGAGATGGAAGTTATAATTTTATTTAATATTTTTATTTTATTGGAGTATAGTTGATTTATAATGTGTTAGTTTCAGGTGTACAGCAAAATGTTTCAGTTATGCATATACATATATTCATTCTTTTTTAGATTCTTTTCTCATATAGGTTATCACAGAATATTGGGTGGAGTTCCCCGTACTATACAGTAGGTCCTTGTTGATTATCTGTCTTATATATAGTAGTGTGTGTGTTCATCCCAAGCTCCTGATTTATCCCTCTTCCCTACGTTTGTGCTTTGGTAACCATAAGTTTGTTTTTCATATCTGTAAGTCTGTTCCTGTTTTATAAATGAGTTCTTTTGTATCTTTAAAAAAAAAATCGATTCCAGGGACTCCCCTGGTGGTCCAGTGGCTAAGACTCCACACTCCCAGTGCCAGGGGCCTGGGGTTCCACCCCAGGTCAAGGAACTAGAGCTCACATGCCACAACTAAAAAGAGCCATGTGCTGCATCTCAGACCCAGTGCAGCCAAATAAATAAATAAATAAATAAAAATAGATTTCACTTATGGTTGATATTATATGGAATTTCTCTTTCTCTGTCTGATTTACTTCACTTAGAATGATAATCTTTAGGTCCATGCATGTTACTGCCAATGGCATCATTTCATTCTTTTTTATGGCTGAGTAATATTCCACTGAACCTCTCCTTTACAAGGAACATTTGTCTGCTGGGCTGAGAACAGAACTGGGAGGTGAGGAGTGAGTGAGTTCATGGGTAAGTGGTGGCAACTAGTACCGTGTCCAGGCTGGAGATGGCCATTGCTTCAACTGGGATATGGGCTATGGATGTAGTGGGAAGTGATTGTATTCTCTGCATGTTCTAAAGATGGACTTTGCAGCATTTCCTAAAGGATTAAATCTGGGGTATGAGAAAGAGGAGTCAAGGGGACACGCTCAATTTTGGACTATGTAAGTAAAAAGATGGAATTCTCTCATCAGAGATGGGGAAGACCAAGAAGCATATTTTTGGAGGGAGGGGACATTATGGGCATTTGGTTTAAGAGATGTTGAAGCTGAGATTTTATTAGAAATACAAGTCAGGTAGTTGGATTGGCAGTTTGACAAATGAGACTGGAGTTTAAGAGAAATGTCTGCGCTGGAGAAATAGATTTGGGTGACTGATGTTGAAGCTGAAACTCCAATATTTTGGCCACCTGGTGCAAAGAGCTGACTCATTTGAAAAGGCCCTGATGTTGGGAAAGACTGAAGGCAGGAGGAGAAGGGGATGACAAAGGATGAGATGGTTGGATGGCATCACCGACTCAATGCACATGAGTTTGGGTAAACTCCGGGAGTTGGTGATGGACAGGGAGGCCTGGCGTGCTACAGTTCATGGGGTTGCAAAGAGTCAGACACGACTGAGTGACTGAACTGAACTGAACCACATAATGATACTTAAAGCCTTGAGAACTGAGGAGGTCACCAAGAGAGGGAGTGATGGCTGTAGAAGTGGAAGGACTCCCTACTCAGCACTATGCAATTGGGTGAGATCACACACCTAAGCAGACTGCATGGTTCTGACACTGCATGTATAAGGCACACAGACCCAGGAGTCCTGATCTTGCTTTGTACAGGAAACCCCTGGACATCTTTGGGTTTTTTTTTTTTAAGATTCAGAAAGTCTGGAGTAGGACATAGAGATTCTGTGTTTTAACAAGGTTGGTGCTGTTGCTGCTGGTCTTCAGATCACACTTTTAATAGCAAAAACATACATAGACCAGGATTCCTACATGGTTGAAGAAGTTCTGCCTTGGTCTTGTCCTAATACTCTGAGAAGGTGGTTCTGGGAAGAGGCTGAGCATTTTGTAAGAAGCCCCACAAGCAATCCTGGTGCTCAGCCGGTTTGGGAACCATCAAGGTCCGTGACAGAAAGTGCCCAGAGAGGGGTCTTATCCACATTTACAAGTGTTTTGTTTTTTCTTCCTTTAGAAGGAAAAGGGAGTACCTCTATTGTCAGTTGTGAGGTGTGATGTTGAGAAATATTGTAGTTGTCTCTACCATGGGGTTTGGTCAGGTTGAACCCTTAGACAGTGTAGACACAGTTCAATGTAATGAAATTCTTGCTCTCTGAAATTACTCTCCAGCTTGAGGTCTCACTTACTGTTGGAGAAGACACTGGGATCCAAAGTTGTTCTCATTTAGGCATAAACTACTATATATGTGTGCATATATGACATAGGGGCTTATAGTATTTGGGGGAAGGGCACAGAGTCAGGCTTGAGGCTCCACAGGAACAGGATCCACAGTGTCCACCCCAGGCCAGGTCCCACAAAGGAACATTGCCCCTGGGGGGGCACAGCCGTCGCTGCTCAGACAGTGAGCCCCTCATGCTGGACGTGGACCCCACGCTGAGGACGGCTATCACTGCGGCTCCTGACAACTGGTGGTGGTGTGACTCCCACTCTCGACACCTTGTCAGATACATCCTGCACCACTGCAGCCTCTCTGTGTCACCTCGTCCTGAGGAGAGTCTGACATGTGGTCACCTGAATGGTGGGGCCTCAGCTTCATGCTGTGTCCTCTGGCAAGAATGTTTGGGGAAGAGGGTTTTCCTCTTTTATAGAGGAAGGTGGTCTCTGCCTCCTACCAAGACTCTTCCAGTGTGGAATTCTCCGAATCTAGGAATGTTCCTAATCAGGTGTGGAATTGGGGAGGAAGAGAAAAAGAATGTCAAATTTCAATTGTTAGAGCAAAGATCTGGGACTGGATCTGGACATGGTATATTGTAGGCAGTTGGCTGAAAGAACAAGTGGCTAATAAATGACATCCAAGGTAGAGATTTGCTTGATTACTCAAGTTTTTCTCTTTTGTTTCGTTTCCTAGAGTATAGTTGATATGCAATACTGTTTTACTGTCTGCTGTACAGAACAGTGAATCAGTTCTGTGTATCCACTCTTTTTTAGAGTGTTTGATTATTCATACTCTGAATTTCTTTGTGGGATGATGAAATTTTTCCTTCACCCAGCCCGTGCTTAGACACCAACTGGTTGTCCTATGTTGTTGTTGTTGTCATTGCTATTGTTGTTCAGTTGCTCAGTTGTGTCTGACTCTTTGCCACCCCATGGACTACAGCACACCAGGCTTCCCTGTCCATCACCAACTCCCAGAACTTGTTCAGACTCATGTCCACCAAGTCGGTGATGCCCTCCAACCATCTCATCCTCTCTTACCCCCTTCTCCTCTTGCTCTCAATCTTTTCCATCATTAGGATCTTTTCCAGTGAGTCAGCTCTTCGCATCAGATGGCCGAAGTATTGGAGCTTCAGCTTCAGCATCAGTGCTTCCAATGACTATACAGAATTGCTGTCCTTTAGCATTGGCTGGTTTGATCTCCTTGCTGTCTAAAGGACTCTCAAGAGTCTTCCTCAGCACCACAGTTTGAAAACATCAATTCTTTGGCCCTCAGTCTTCTTGATAGTTCAGCTCTCACATCCATACATGATTACCAGAAAAACCAAGCTTTGACTATATGAACTTTGTCAGCAAAGTGATGTCTCTGCTTTTTAATTTCTGTCCTTTATTGTGCCCATCTTTGCGTGAAATGTTCCCTTGGCATCTCCAATTTTTATAATTCAGCTCAATTCTGACACAATCTACCTGGAATTACACCAGACCTCACAGGTTTAAGGGCTTATTCCCACAGACTGCCTTTACTTCACAGGCAAGTTGCAAGCATCGAGTTCTGTGTTACCTGCACTTCTATCTGACTTGACTACAAAACTAGGGGTTCGCTCAAGTCTGATAATTTGGTGGAACAAGTCAAGGAACTCAAGGAAATGCTGTGCTTACTATTACAGTCTATAATAAATGATACAAGTGAGCAACCTGATAAAGAGGTACAGGTCGAGGTCTGGAGGGTCCCGAGGGCAGGAGCCTGTCACCATGGAGTTGAAAAGTGCCACTCTCCCAGCACATGGACATGTTCACCAATCCAGAAGCTCTCTGAATTCCATCAGTTGAGGGTTTTTCATGAAAGTTTCATGATGTAGGCATGATTGATTCAGTTCCTCAGTTCACAGGATTCTCCAGGCAAAAATACTGGAGTGGATTGCCATGCTCTCCTCCAGGGGATCTAACCCCCCAGAGATCAAACCCTTGTCTCCTGCATTACAGGCGGTTTTTTAACCGCTGAGCCCCGGGGGGTGGGGTCCCCTTTCCCTGGTGGTACAGTGGTTAACTCTCTGAGCTTCCAAGGCAGGGAGCGCAGTTCCATCCCTGGCCTGGGAAATAAGATCCCACATGCTAGGCAGCAAGGCCGAAAAAACAAAAACAAAACCATGTTAGCCATCTACTTAAGTATTCAGAGGGAGATCAAACGGGATAAAATTTTAATAAGTGACAGAAGTACATAAAGAATAAATTTAAGTTAGAAATTAAAATATATTTTAAAATTTATTTCCACTGTAGATTTTTCCACCGCTTTTTGTCTTCTCTCTACTTTTCTTCAACCCTTCTCCTCCCTGCCCTCCATTTCCCAGTCTTAACTTTACACCCGATCCCCTGCTCATTCGGGCCCCACAGTGAACACAGGTGACTCCATCCACCTCAGACAGGCCAGGTGAGGACAGGGGAGGGGGCACTTGGTGGGCAATTTGTAAGCTGTGCCTGGACCTGCTGTTACTGGGTTCTTCAGTGAAGTCGCTCCAGTCTTTAAAGGACGTCACACCAAGTGTAAGTTATGTTTCCAACGGAAGAAGGCAGAACCTTGGTGGGTATTTCCTGGATTGTTAGATACTGATTTTTATCCAGGCCGGTGGAGCAGATTCAAACCCAACGTTCGGAGGTAGATCCTTTGCTTCCTGGGTGAAAGGGAGTCTGGAGGAAGGGTTTTTGGTTCTTAGAATCTAAGGGCGAGACCTGAGCGAGGGGTGCGGTTGGGGTGGCTGGAAGAATCATTTCCCTACTCACGAATCTCACAATCAACCCAGACCGTGTTTAAGTAAGTCGGATTCCAGATCCCCCTCGGAACTACCAGCTCGGAATTTCCGAGGACCAGGCAGGTGTTCATCTTCTCATCCGGCAGTTTGAGAACCAGAAATCTAACTGCAGCTCGCTCCGCTCCCAACCTGCACAGAAGTTCCTTTATTCTACATTCATATCTGTGAACAACGTTCATTTCTTTCAGCCCAAGATCTGAGGGACAGGTGATTTCCAGCCCTTCCTCTGAACTCTGGCCCGGCAGAAAAAACTTCAGGGCCGCCCTGCGAAGCCCCGCCCTGGGTTTCCTGAGCATCCCAGTGGGTATATTCGGTTTCTCCTCCGGACCAGGCAGTGGTGACCGAGGTCTTCGGAGAGAAAGATGTCGCCGCGTGGGTGAGTCCAGGAATACAAAGAGGAGCGTGGGGGGAGAAAATGTCTTTTATGGGCCACAGCAGAACGGGCTGGGAGCGAGGTGGGAGAGACACCTCTGGGGGGTCTTGAGGTGGAGTGGGGAAATGACCTTTGTATCTTCGTACAAAGACAACCTGGGAGGCTTGGTGGGTGAGGGCAGGCAGCCAGATCTAGATCCTCGGGAGCACCCATTCCCCTGAGCCCTATACCACCAAGGCATCTTCCACACCCAGAATGAGCAGGGTTAGCTTTATCCTAATTCGTCATTCTAAAGGCTCTGCAACAAACCTAGCCTATTAGTGTGGAAGTGTTAGAAGTCTTTGGGGGAGGGTAGGGGTGAGCTGAATGAGACATTTTGCTGAATTTGCACACCTAAGACCTCCTCTATGGGACTTCCCTGGCAGCTTAGTACACAGTGCTGTGGGCGTGTGAACTCAGACAAGGTGGTTTTAGTCGCTAAGTCGTGTCCAACTCTTCTGACTCCACGGGTTGTAGCCTGCCAGGCTCCTCTGTCCATGGGATTTTCCAGGCAAGAATACTGGAGTGGGTTGCCATTTCCTTCTCCAGGGGATCTTCCTGACCCAGGGATCGAACCTGGGCCTCCTGCATTGCAGGCACATTTTTTTTGCCTACTGAGCCACCAGGGAAGCCTGAACTCAGACATATAGACATGTTATTGAACAAATTTTGTCTGAAAAAAATAACAAACTTGATGAGTGGGGAAAAAACATGTTTATTACTTATTCATATAATTTTTAGTGTCTGATGAAACTTGAAAGGTTGTGAAGAGGTTTTCCACATGAAAAATCTAGCAGATGAGTACATGTGACACTAGTAAAATTTAAAGCATACAAGCGAGGGCAAACACAAGATTTGTCCAGGAACTTAAAATACTTGTTAAACAAGTATTCAGGGATTTCCCTGGTGGCCCAGTGGCTAGGAATCCGAGCTCTCACTGCCAAGGGCCCAGGTTCTATCCTTGGTTGGGAAACTAAGATTCCATGAGTCGTGTGGCAAAAAAAACCACAAAAAACATTAAAAAAAAAAAAAAAAACAAAACCTAAGTATTCAGGTGCTGGTCCTGCAGCTCTGTGGCAAGCTGCAGAGTCGGGGTTCTGTTCCGCAGGATGGGGTTTGTTAAAGTTGTCAAGAACAAGGCCTCTTTCAAGAGACATCAAGTGAAATTCAGAAGACAACGAGAGGGCAAAACTGGCTACTATGCTTGGAAATGATCGGTAATCCAAGATGAAAATAAGCACAACACACCTAAATACAGAATGATCGTTCGTATAACGAACAGAGATATCATTTGTCAGATTGCTTATGCTCGTGTAGAAGGAGATGTGATAGTTTGTGCAGCTTATGCTCATGAACTCCCAAAATATGGTGTGAAGGTTGGCCTGACAAATTATGCTGCAGCATATTGTACTGGCCTGCTGCTGGCCTGCAGGCTTCTTAATAGGTTTGGTATTGACAAAATTTATGAAGGCCAAGTCGAGGTGACTGGAGATGAATATAATGTGGAAAGCATTGATGGTCAACCTGGTGCCTTCACCTGTTACTTGGATGCAGAACTTGCCAGAACTACTGCTGGGAATAAAGTTTTTGGTGCCCTAAAGGGAACTGTCAATGGAGGCTTGTCTATCCCTCACAGTACCAAACAGTTCCCTGGTTATGACTCAGAAAGCAGAGAATTCAGTGCTGAGGTACACTGAAAGCACATCATGGGGCAGAATGTTGCAGATTACATGTGTTACTTGATTGAAGAAGATGAGGATGCTTACAAGAAACAGGTCTCTCAGTATATAAAGAACAACGTAACTCCAGACATGATGGAGGAGATGTATAAGAAAGCTCATGCTGCAGTACGAGAGAATCCAGTGTATGAGAAGCAGCTTAAGAAAGAAGTTAAAAAGAAGAGGTGGAACTGTCCCAAAATGTCACTTGCCCAGAAAAAAGATCGGGTAGCTCAGAAGAAGGCAAGCTTCCTTAGAGCTCAGGAATGGGCTGCCGAGAGTTAAAAGTTTTAAGTTGAGTCGCTCAGTTGTGTCCTACTCTTTGTGACCCCATGGACTGTAGCCTACCAAGCTCCTCTGTCCATGGGATTTTCCAGGCAAGAATACTGGAGTGGGTTGCCATTTTCTTCTCCAGAGGATCTTCCCAACCCAAGGAGCGAACCTGGGTCTCCCACATTGTCGGCAGATGCTTTACCGTCTGAGCCACCAATTTTCTATCAAGATTTTTCAGATACAGACAATAATGAACTTATTGAACAAGAAAAACAAACAAGTATTCAATGGGATAAGCACTCCTGGGGCCTGCCAGACTCCTCCATCCATGGCATTTTCCAGGCAAGAATACTGGAGTGGGTTGCCACCTTAAAAAGCAGGTTAGCACAGGGCCGCAACTTATCTGGGGAGAACTCGAGGGGAGTTACAGTCCCTTTACCCAGCAGGGTAACACCCTCACGTGCTAGTAGAATTTGTGGGTACCATTCCCATTCGGGATTCCCTGGTGGCTCAGATGGTAAACAGTCTGCCTGCAATGCAGGAGACCTAAGTTCAATTCCTGGGTGGGAAGAATCCCCTGGAGAAGGGAATGGCAACCCACTCCACTATTCTTGCCTGGAAAATGCCATGGATGAAGGAGCCTGGCAGGCTACAGCCCATAGGGTCACAAAGAGTCAGATGCGACTGAGAGACTACACTTTAACCCCCATTTACCACCATGACAGTGGTCTCTAGGCCTACACTCTGATACATACTCCATGAAATGAACACAGGTCCTTTTACGTGATTTTCCAGCCTGTGATCATCCATCCTGATTAATGGAGACCTCACCACCTTCTGGTTTTGGAGATTGTTCTTCTTCATGAATATATGTAGCTACTTCCTCTCCCTTCCACCTAGCCATGACCTTTGAGGTCATATATGAATAGAATAAGCCTAATGTCTGCAGGCTACAGTCCATGGAGTCACAAGAGTCGGACACGACTTGGTGATTAAACCACCGCCAATATCAGTCATTTTTCCAACATTTATTCTGACAATTGAAGACTTGTATCTTGGCTTTTATTTCACAGAGTCTGTATAATCTCAACATCCTAATTGTTCTTTGTCTGCTCTCCGGGTTCTGAACCACTTGTGGAGCATCACTTACATTTCCAGTTATTCTCACAGAACACATCACTTGGGGTCTTTGCTCTCTGGCTTCCGGCTGGGTTTGTCCTTAGGAGGCACTGCAGGGACCATCGTGTGGGAGGAGAGGATTCAAGGCATGGATGCCCCCACACTTACCTCCAGGGCTGCGCAACAGTAATCCCTGCATTCCTCTACCTACAATGGTAACATTTGTTCAGTGACCCCTCTAGGAGGCTACAGCTCTGCTGGGATCTAGAAAAAAATGCCTTCTGCTGTCCCTTCAGTCTAGAGGTAGTAATAGCTTCCTGCTATTTCTAGTTCCAGGGGGCTCTGCCTCCTATTGCTGTTAGCTGCCGGCACCTCTATAAATAGCCTGGTCACTAAATTCTCTCCAGTAGCTGCGCCGGCACCTCTATGAATAGCCTGGTCACTAAATTCTCTCCAGTAGCTGCGCCGGCACCTCTATAAATAGCCTGGTCACTAAATTCTCTCCAGTTAGCTCTTTGGTTCTGCCTTCTGTGTCCTTCTTTAGGACATACCATATTTCAGACACTCAAAGGTATAGAATATCAACAAGAATTAACACATAATATTCACACACCCTCCTAATGTCAAATTTGGCTTACTGTAATATAGTGCATGGAGAAGTGCTCTGGTAATCGAGTCAGAAGGAAAACAAGGCAGAAACAGTTTGGTTATTAATGTGTGAAATTCAGAGACTCAATGAGCAGCTGCTGCCCTGCCTACAAATTACTGCCTCCACACCCCAGTTTCTTCAGAAGAGGAGAGAGAAAGAAAAACATGGATGGAGCAGTGCCTCCAAATTTCAGAGGGAAGAATTCTGGCATAAAATTCTTCACCCAGCCAAACTATTCATCAAACCAAAGAATAATACACTTTTGGACTTCCCTGATGGTCCAGTGGTGAAGAACCCACGTGCCAGTGCAGGGGACACGGGCTCGTTCCCTGATCTGGGAAGGTTCCACATGCTATAAGGCAGCTGAGCCCGTGCATCGCAACTGCTGAACCTTTGTGTCCTAGAGCCTGTGCAACAAAAGAAGCCATAGCAATGAAAAGCCCGCATGCCGCGAGAAGAGAATGCTCACGCCAGGCAATGAAGACCCAGCACAACCAACAATTAATTAATTAATAATTTTTAAAGAATTAAAAAAAAAATAAGCAAAGGTCTGTTCAGAGGGTGGTAAAGGGAGATCCTAGGAGGGTGGCTGTCGTCCAGATGCAGAATAATCCAGTCCAGGTGGGGGCATGTCAGAAAGGCCTAGGAGGATATTTCCAAAAAGCAAAAACTGATAGAACACCCAAAGTACCCTCACTTCTTTAAAGAGTCATACAGATAGAAGAATCATCAGAGTTCTATTAGTGAGAGCTACATAGAACATAATGAGTCAAAAACAAAGGCAATATTATCAACTCAGGGAGAATAAGATGTTGTGCAGAAAAAATAGTAGAGTTTACATGTGAGTATAATAGTCACGGGAAAGAAAAAGCTGAATGAACTAAATATGATTGTTATACAAATAAACTGGGAAAGTGAAGGAATGTAAAGAGTGCAAGAGAGCAATGACTATCAGCTATTGCATCAGCCATTGAGTAATGCAGGAGACTGGTTGTGACCGAAGAGTCAAAGGCATCATGTGTAGAGATTTGGATGTAAAGCCAAAAAAAAATCAGCTAAAGATATTGAAGGTGGTTGCCAGTGGGAAGACAGAAATTTAAAACAGAGAGGATTACAATAATAGTCTATTTTATGAGAAACCATGCACAGATATTTGACTCCTTAATTTATTGGTAATAAGTTAATTATTATCCATGTATTCTAAGAGAACAAAAATAAAGTTAATGACTAGTGTGGCACAGCTGCAACCACCTCAAATATGTTAATACTTTAAAAGGTCTAAACCACAACTGGAAATAAACACGGTTTTTGTCATTTCATAGATGAAGAAACTGAAGCATCAAGAGGGAAAAGGGATATGTTGAAAATAAACTACACCTTCAAAAATAATAACAAAAAATAACATAAAAATAAAGTAATTTTCAAATAATAAAATAAGTAACGGAACACACACAAAAGGAAAAGTGCCAGTGTTGCAGGAAGGGGGACCCCTTCCAGGGCCCGAAACTGGGCTCTTGTCTAACACTCGGAAATGAACTGTCCGAGGAGACACATCTGCTGACAAAGCAAGAAATTTTATTGGGAAAGGGGACCAGGGTGGAGAGCAGTAGGGTAAGGGAACCCAGGAGAACAGCTCTGCCATGTGGCTCAAAGTCTTGGGTTTTATGGTGATGGGATTTGTTTCTGGGTTCTCTTTAGCCAATCCTTCTGACTCAGAGTCCTTCCTGGTGGTGCACACCTTATTCAGCCAAGATGGATGCCAGAGAGAAGGATTCTGGGAGGTGGTTGGACATGTGGTGTCTCCTTTTGACCTTTCCTGAACTCTTCCGGTTGGGGGTAAGCTTATTAGTTCCGTGTTCCTTACGAGGACCTCCTGTTGTAAAACAACTCATGCAAATGGTTACGATGGTGCCTGGCCAGGGTGGGCGGTTTCAGTCAGTGTGATTCCCCTAACAACTCCCTGCTTAGAGACTTCATACACAAGATACTTCTTGGGAAATGGGGTGGAGGTCTGTTTCTTCTGTAACTTCTTCCTGTTGTGCATGGTCAAGGCCTGCCTAGCAGAGCAGAAGTCTCTCTCTACCTGATCTAAGTCAAGGTATTTTTTTGCCTGAAACCAGCATCCACCCTTGTAATAACAGCAATTTAGTTCGAAACTAAATTGGCTCCTCTCAGAGATGAAATAGACAGGGGCCAAACAGGAGACCTAAGAGGATGGTCATCACAGAAGGCCGGAAACAGAAGGCAACATTTAGGGTGAGGTCTGCAAGGTTTGTGACCTTTTTTGATTGGTTGCTGGTGAGGAAACAGAGCTGTGCTCTGGGAATCTTGTGTTCAGTCTGAAGTTACCATCCTCCACCTGGGTGGAGGCTCCAGTTCTGTAGAAGAACTCAAAGACATTGTTATACATATGTTTTTTTCGAGTAGGAGCCAGGACCCTGTCTCAAGGCTGTACCACCATTTGATTCTTTCTCCTCTGTTTCTGTATCCCCTCCCTTCCGTGATTAGCAACTGTTTGAATCCACCCTTTGGAATTCAGGGAAGGTCAAGGAGGCCGAATGAAGCCTATATCCTACAGACAAGAAATGGAGAACACAGAACAGATTTGTACTCCAGAGCCCCACAAAGTCCTGCTCAGTTTTAATTTAGGGAACTAGGCAACTATGGCTGTGATAATTTCCTGTCAAAATGGGACTGCCTCAGCTTGGAGAATAAACACTAAATTGGAAGTATTCCTGAGTTCCAAGTCCTAGATCTGAGTCTTGTATGATAAAAATCTCAATCCCTTGGTCTGCCCTTTTGGTGTAACAGACCTAATTAGAAGAAGTTAGAGGAGTGATAACTGGAATTTTAATAGACAAAATAAATCTCATTTCTTCTTAGAAGAATAGGCCTGAAACCCAGTCTGGATCTGGCACTTCGGGGAGACTTGTAGCCAGGTAGTCAGTTGCCTAATCTTATAAAAAGTAAGGTTGCAGTTACTAGCTTCCAGCAGACATTGTTTTGAGAATGGTGGCATCTAAGCCTGACACGACTCAGAAAACTCAAGTGTTTAGCAATACAAAGTCTAGTCTGAAATTACACGCATACTATCACCTAGTTGCGAGAGGGCATCGGAGGGCAGACACACTGAAACCATAATCACAGAAAATTAGCCAATCTGATCACAGGGCCACAGTCTTGTCTAACTCAATGAAACTAAGCCATGCCGTGTGGGCCCACCCAGGAAGGATGGGTCATGGTGGAGAGGTCTGACAGAATGTGGTCCACTGGAGAAAGGAATGGCAAACCACTTCAGTATTCTTGCCTTGAGAACCCCATGAAAAGTATGAGAAGGTAAAATGATAGGATACTGAAAGAGGAACTCCCCAGGTCAGTAGGTGCCCAATATGCTACTGGAAATCAGTGGAGAAATAACTCTAGAAAGAATGAAGGGATGGAGCCAAAGCAAAAACAATACCCAGTTATGGATGTGACTGGTGATAGAAGCAAGGTCCAATGCTGTAAAGAGCAATATTGCGTAGGAACCTGGAATGTTAGGTCCATGAATCAAGGCAAATTGGAAGTGGTCAAACAGGAGATGGCAAGAGTGAATGTCAACATTCTAGGAGTCAGCGAACTAAAATGGACTGGAATGGGTGAATTTAACTCAGATGACCATTATATCTACTACTGTGGGCAGGAATCCCTTAGAAGAAATGGAGTAGCCATCATGGTCAACAAGAGTCCAAAAAACAGTACTTGGATGCAATCTCAAAAATGACAGAATGATCTCTGTTCGTTTCCAAGGCAAACCATTCAATTTCACGGTAATCCAAGCCTATGCCCCAACCAGTAACACTGAAGAAGCTGAAGTTGAACGGTTTTATGAAGACCTACAAGACCTTTTAGAACTAACACCCAAAAAAGATGTCCTTTTCATTATAGGGGACTGGAATGCAAAAGTAGGAAGTCAAGAAACACCTGGAGTAACAGGCAAATTTGGCCTTGGAGTACAGAATGAAGCAGGGCAAAGGCTAACAGAGTTTTGCCAAGAGAACACACTGGTTATAGCAAACACCCTCTTCCAACAACACAAGAGATGATTCTACACATGGACATCACCAGATGGTCAACACTGAAATCAGGGATCAAGACCATCCCCATGGAAAAGAAATGCAAAAAGGCAAAATGGTTGTCTGAGGAGGCCTTACAAACAACTGTGAAAAGAAGAAGAGTGAAAAACAAAGGAGAAAAGGAAAGATATACCCATTTGAATGCAGAGTTCCAAAGAATAGCAAGGAGAGATAAGAAAGCCTTCCTCTGCGATCAATGCAAAGAAATAGAGGAAAACAACATAATGGGAAAGACTAGAGATCTCTTCAAGAAAATTAGAGATATCAAGGGAATATTTCACGCAGAGATGGGTTCGATAAAGGACAGAAATGGTATGGACCTAACAGAAGCAGAAGGTATCAAGAAGAGGTGGCAAGAATACACAGAAGAACTGTACAAAAAAGATCTTCACGACCCAGATAATCACAATGGTGTGATCACTCACCTAGAGCCAGACATCCTGGAATGTGAAGTCAAGTGGGCCTTAGAAAGCATCACTACGAACAAAGCTAGTGGATGTGATGGAATTCCAGTTGAGCTATTTCAAATCCTGAAAGATGATGCTGTGAAAGTGCTGCACTCAATATGTCAGCAAATTTGGAAAACTCAGCAGTGGCCAGAGGACTGGAAAAGGTCCGTTTTCATTCCAATCCCTAAGAAAGGCGATCCCAAAGAATGTTCAAACTACCGCACAATTGCACTCATCTCACACCCTAGTAAAGTACTGCTCAAAATTCTCCAAGCCAGGCTTCAGCAATATGTGAACTGTGAACTTCCAGATGTTCAAGCTGGTTTCAGAAAAGGCAGAGGAAGCAGAGATCAAATTGCCAACATTTGCTGGATCACTGAAAAAGCAAGAGAGTTTCAGAAAAACATCTATTTCTGCTTTATTGACTATGCCAAAGCCTTTGACTGTGTGGATCACAATAAACTGTGGAAAATAAACTGCAGAATAACAATAACTGTGGAAAAGATGGGAATACCAGACCACCCGACCTGCCTCTTGAGAAACCTGTATGCAGGTCAGGAAGCAACAGTTAGAAATGGACGTGGAACAACAGACTGGTTCCGAATAGGAAAGGGAGTACATCAAGGCTGTATATTGTTACCCTGCTTATTTAACTTATATGCAGAGTACCTCATGAGAAACGCTGGGCTGGAAGAAGCACAAGCTGGAATCAAGACTGCTGGGAGAAATATCAATCACCTCAGATATGCAGATGACACCACCTTATGGCAGAAAGTGAAGAAGAACTAAAGAGCCTCTTGATGAAAGTGAAAAAGGAGAATGAAAAAGTTGGCTTAAAGCTTAACATTCAGGAAACTAAGATCATGGCATCTGGTCCCATCACTTCATGGGAAATAGGTGGGGAGACAGTGGAAACAGTGTCAGACTTTAATTTTGGGGGCTCCAAAATCACTGCAGATGGTGATTGCAGTCAGGAATTAAAAGACGCTTAATCCTTGGAAAGAAAGTTATTACCAACCTAGATAGCATATTAAAAAGCAGACAATACTTTGCCAACAAAGGTCCGTCTGGTCAAGGCTATGGTTTTTCCAGTAGTCATGTGTGGATGTGAGAGTTGGACTGTGAAGAAAGCTGAGTGCCAAAGAATTGATGCTTTTGAACTGTGGTGGTGGAGAAGCCTCTTGAGAGTCCCTTGGACTGCAAGGAGATCCAATCAGTCCATCCTAGAGGAGATCAATCCTTGGGGTTCATTGGAAAGACTGATGCTGAAACTGAAACTCCAGTACTTTGGCCACCTGATGGGAAGAGTTGACTCATTGGAAAAGACCCTGATGCTTGGAGGGATTGGGGACAGGAGGAGAAGAGGATGACAGAGGATGAGATGGTTGGATGGCATCACCGATCGATGGACATGGGTTTGAGTAAACTCCGGGAGTTGGTGATGGACAGGGAAGCCTGGCGTGCTGTGGTTCATGGGGTCGCAAAGAGTCGGACACGACTGAGCAATTGAACTGAACTAATCACCTAGTTATTTCCCAGGATGTCTGAACCATAGCTACTCTATTTTTGACTTTTAATTGTAAAATTTTCCTTAATAGACAAAGCAGATGTTACCATTAATGATGTCAGTGTTTCTCTAGGTATGAGAAGATGCAAGTATTGGGACTCATAAAATCTTCTCCTGAACAGATCTAACCATATGAAGGCCTGTTCTGCCATTTTTTCCCAGAGCACAGAGTGCCTCTTTCCTGATTTTCACCCTGAAATCCTTTCAGGGGAGTTTAAGGTCAGCAGTTGCAGTGGCCATGATTTAATCTTTGTAGACGTAGATGGCAAGTGTCAATTTTCAGTTGGCAGAGCCCCTTTTTGCTCATAAACTTGAGTATGATTTTGAGCGGGGCATTTCATGACCATTTTATCCCATGGTGCTGAGAATATCCATTTTCAGCTTTGGCAAAGATTTTGTTGACAGGCCACTCAATGTGTTGTTACTGGACTAGGCCATAAAACAGTATCCAAAATTCTCTGGACCACCTGTCTTACTATCCTCTTGGTCCAGGAAAATATTCCCTCTTGTTGCTTCTTCCCATATCTAGAGTTACACTGTTACCATCATCATTCTCATATGGAACTATATATTATTTTATCAGAGGCTTCAGTCACACATTTGGCAGTGTAAGAAACAGCAATTTTGTAAAACAGGTGAAATACAAATAACATAGGCAGCAGGATTAGTAAAGTCATAAGTAAGACTTAAGTTAAGAGCTTGCATTTGATGTAGCCAGTATGTCCCAGGGCATCTGACTTAGTCTACTCTGTATGAATCTTTATCTTCCAGGCAAATTATATATTGGCACTGTCTATAGGCACATAGCCCAGTTTTCTAGTGTTACTAGACTGATTATCTTTAGTATGATTTAATTGTTTCCAACATAGAGGAGACTTTAAACCTAAATTACCATAGCTTGGTGTTATCTTTATAAATCCATCCCATAACTGTGGGAGGTTTTTTCCTTTGCTGAAACCTTGCTTGTTGCTCTGATTGAACTTGAATAATAGAAGAAAACTCAAATGTATGGCCAGAGTCAGAGCAGGCATTATTAATTGGCCAGGTGAGGAGATCCCATCTAGTAATATCAATAGTGACCTGAATATGACTATAATATTTTTTTTAAGTAAATTTTCAGGGCCAACCAGTTAGAGCCTTGTAGTAGAGAAATTTACTAAGGTAACCCAGAACTAGACACAGGTAATTGGCCACAAACCCAACAATTGGATTGATTTCTAAAACTACCATAGGATCAAGCTTTTGATAGAAAAGCATTTGATTTATATGCAAAGGTCTAAGAAGTCAAGAAAACATTATAAATGATCATACAAATCAGGTCCAACATCTTGGGCAAGCTGTCTACCTATGATGTCATCATTTTCTCATCCTGGTGTAGTGTAGTTTCTCCTCCGTTTGAGCATCATTTTAAGGTGCAATCAGGTCAGCTGTATTCTCTATAGACCAATCCAGTATAGTGGCCTTCAGTTTCATTGTGCATGAGCTAGTTAAGAATACCTGATAAAAAAAAGTCCTTCCATCCAGGTTGGAGACAGTCCCTTAAATTATGTCTTTTTCCAGTCCTGGTTGCAGGTCATGAGGCATCTGATCTTCATCCACAGATAGATTTCGGAGATAAGCTTCAGAAACAAACCTAGGGTGTTCTTTAAGAATTCTATTAAATTTTACATTAATATCACATAACAGCAAAGAACTATCCAAGAAATGAGTCTTACTAGACACAGACCTCCATTAATAAACTGGGATTTAACATTTATTGAAACATCTTTTTCTCCCTGAAATTACCCTCATTTTTATCAAATATAACCAAATTAAGACTAGTTTGTTTGCAAAATAGGTCTGTTCTCACTAATTTTTGTCTGGTTATTTATACAACCATAATTGATCATAGACTTTTTCTTTTGCTGAAACATTTAGAGTCGCAGACTGAACTTTTAAAAGAAAACAGTGCTGGGAAACTCACACCAAAGGCTTATCACAGATTTCGCCTAATAAATCTAGGTGAATTCTTCTCTTTTTAAGGTCTCAAAAATTCCTTGAGATTTTATACCTGTTAGTGAGTTAAAGTTTCTAATTCATTTGATAAACTTACTGGAAACCTAAGAGTTTCCAATTTCTGAAGGAGTCAGATAGAAAGAAAATATAATTGTTTTGTTTATAATGTATAGGAGAAGGCAATGGCAACCCACTCCAGTACTCTTGCCTGGAAAATCCTATGGAAGGAGGAGCCTGGTCAGCGGCAGACCATGGGGTCTCGAAGAGTGGGACACGACTGAACGACTTCACTTTCACTTTATAACGTATAATTGTACCAAATTATTGTCATAATTAGTTTGAGAGGCAGGTTTTCCCTACTCCCGGAAAACACAAGATTCAAACCTGTAATTTTTCAGATAGAAATCATAAAAGTTATAAGCATATTCACTGGTTCATTCAGTCCTTTTGTTAACTTCTGTGAAGTCATTAGGTTTTCCATTAGAATACCAGGACATATCAGAATGTTAAGAACTCCATATAATTTCTAGCATATCTATATTAGTAATTTTACCACACATTATAACATGAGAGCATTTATTTGATAATATTTTTCATGTAATTTAACCAACCAAATAAACACAATTAGTTGAATATCTCTCTTTGGGATATTTCAGGGGCCTTCTGAAGCACCCCCAGAGAAGGCAATGGCAACCCACTCCAGTACTCTTGCCTGGGAAATCCCATGATGGAGGAGCCTGGTAGGCTACAGTCCATGGGGTCGCGAAGAGTCAGACACAACTGAGCGACTTCACTTTCACTTTTCACTTTCATGCACTGGAGAAGGAAATGGCAACCCACTCCAGTATTCTTGCCTGGAGAATCCCAGGGATGGGAGCCTGGTGGGCTGCCATCTATGGGGTCGCACATAGTCGGACATGACTGACGTGACTTAGCAGCAGCAGCAGCTGAAGCACCCCAAAGTTAGCCAGAGGTCAGAAAAACTTCAAAAGAATTCGATTTAGGAAGTTTTGTCAAAAAAATCAATTAAAAAGTTTTAGAACATTTGGCAAGATTTAGTCAATGTTGATGGGTGTATCATTTAGCTTGTTGACGTGTCACAATGGGCATAAATACCGAGGCTCAAGGTCTAGTGAAAGTCGACTCTGCCATATTGACCTAGTTGGCGCTAACCAGTTTTCCTATAGCTGTGTCATTTCTAACAAAATTCATTTATCTAACTAATTGTAATCCAATTTTTAAAAAATCCTGATCATGCATAACTCTTTTTAGTATTTTTTCGTATCTTTTTTTTTTAATTGAAAACACACTTCCTACTTTCCTTTAGCAACCAAGAACTAACTTTTATATTAGCATTTTATAGATTGGTGAGCATAAATACCAGTGATAATTTTGAAAACCCTTGCTTTCTTAAAACATTTTAGGATGGCACCAAATGTTATTCATTTATAGTCCCAAATCTCTTTAGTTTTTCTGTAAAAGGACATCAGTGTTTAGTAGTAAATGTTTCAGAATCTTATTTTTTTGGAAATGACCTAACTATTCAACAGATTTCTAACACTTAGTTTAGCACAACCCTTAGAAATTCAAGTTACCCCAATCTAGAGAGACTATTTTAGACCGATATTCCTAAAGCATAATTATTCTTAATAGAACTTATCTAAAAGCTCATATCTCATTTACCTTTGTTTAGAAATTTCTTCACTTGTGGTAATTGCCTTATTGACAAACTTGTAACAGATATGATAATATTTAGCTTATATTAAACCTAGGTACAATGAAAATATTCTACTTAATGTTAATTACTCTAAGATATGCCTATATTAGATAGGTCAACAAACAAACATTAATATCAGATATTTAATACTGAACATTTACCAGGAATTACCAGGAATTACCTGGAATTACCAGGTTCACATGAACCTGGAATTTATTGTTTTATTTAGAATTATTTGATTTGTAAGCGCTTACCTTTCTTTAAGGCAATTAAATAGAGCTCATTTACAAGTTAATCTAAAAAATATTATCCAGAGACAAAGACATACCAAGACATAATTAGACAGACACAAGGCAAGATCTAGCTTCATTTTCTAAGCTTAGTCATGAATTAGATATTACAATATAAAATTTACTAGTTTATAAAAAACAATTGGAATAAATAAAATTTTTACAGGCTTTTTCACATTTTCCCTCAGTGTCAGGAGTTAGAGATGGTCTAGATAAGTGTTCCTGAGAGCCCTGGTCTCAAGGAACAGGGAAAGAAAATCAAGTACTAACAAAATGGCAGCAGGTCTAAACCAGATGGTAGCCAGACAAAGCAAAATGGCCATCAAAAATCACAACACAGAACACAGAGTTAAAATACACATATAGACCTGGCATTCCCCATCAGACACTCCCTTAAATACAAGAATACAGTCTCTCAGAAAACCTCCTATAGAGACACAGAACTTCAGATCCAAGTACTAACAGAGTAAATGAAAATATCTCAGGTCTTCAAACATTTCAAAGGGAGGAAAGGAAGCCAGGTTGAAAGAAGAAGGGGGAGAAGGCAGGAGAGGGGGGCAAAAGGGGTGACCTTACAGACGTCTCCTGCTACCTGCAGATACCCAGGCATTATGGGACTTTACCCTGAGCCTCCAGAGAAGGGAGAACTGGAACTTGGCCCTACCAGAAACCAGACCAAAACAGAATCAGAATTCGAGTTCTCTGCCAAGAGGAGGTGATCAGTCTCTAATCCTCAGCTCAGGCTGAGGCCCTTTGACCAGATTCCTGCGTTCAGGACCAGGGGACTAGAAAAAAATGGAAGGATAGGAAGGGTTAAGGAGAGGAAAGATGAGAGAGGTCAATAAAACCTCTTGTCTCTTACTGGTCGGGGCACTCTGGCCAGTTGTCCACGTCAGGAGGAGACCAAAGAAAAGAGGGTCCCAGTTGCGGTCGCTGGGTCTGATCTTTTGGCAGGCAAGCTGGCCCCTGAGTACCCTGAGTGGTCAGGATGTCAGTCACAGTGAAGAAGAGTCCCACCAGAGTCCTCATTTGTTGCAGGAAGGGGGACCCCTTCCAGGGCCCGAAACTGGGCTCTTGTCTAACACTCGGAAATGAACTGTCCGAGGAGACACATCTGCTGACAAAGCAAGAAATTTTATTGGGAAAGGGGACCAGGGTGGAGAGCAGTAGGGTAAGGGAAACCAGAACAGCTCTGCCATGTAGCTCAAAGTCTTGGGTTTTATGGTGATGGAATTCGTTTCCGGGTTCTCTTTAGCCAATCCTTCTGACTCAGAGTCCTTCTTGGTGGTGCACACCTTATTCAGCCAAGATGGATGCCAGAGAGGATTCTGGGATGTGGTTGGACATGTGGTGTCTCCTTTTGACCTTTCCTGAACTCTTCCGGTTGGGGGTGGCTTATTAGTTCCGTGTTCCTTACGAGGACCTCCTGTTGTAAAACAACTCATGCAAATGGTTACGATGGTGCCTGGCCAGGGTAGGCAGTTTCAGTCACTGTGCTTCCCCTAACATTAGTAAGACCAGGACAGGGAGCTGAATTCAGCCCTTCTGGCTGCACGTTCTAAGCTTCCCCAGTTGAACTGATGGATCCAGAGTCTGACACAAGGATTGAAATTCTGGGTGTGTGAGGCCATTATGATCAGTTGGCTCCATCTGGAATTGATCCAGGTCTTGTAGGCTAATAGGCTCTGGGGAAAAGAAAAAGAAATAAATAACTGACCAACTGGTTGCAGAATAATGCTTTTCATTCCCTCAGAGATTCTCCTTCAGTTGCTTCAAAGTTAGATTCTGCCTTCCTCTGAGGGAAGAACACACCTGTTCTTTTTTTGCATTCTTTTCCCCAGCTCTTGCTGAACTCCTCCCCTGACTCCATCAACACCATCACCTGTCCCTGCTGCCATCATTGTCCGCGACAGGGACAGAAGTCGCAGGACACAAGGACAAGATCCAGGAGTGAAAACCCAAGGCCTTTCCGCCTTGAACCCAGATCCATTCGCTAACGCAATGCAAGGCTCCCTCACAGACAGGACCCAGCTCCATGTTCCTCCAGCCCAGGAGTGGACACACACACAGCTCCTTTCTCTCCTCATTTCTTGGCCTTCTCACCCACACAAGTACCTGCTCCACCGCCCAGTTCCACCTCAACCCTGACCTCCACCTCCTGCAGCTCCCCTCCCCCTCGCCCCCAGCCCTGAGCCAGCAGCTCCGAACTGGAAAGCCCATCCGGAGGCCCAGGGGACAGCAGCCCTGTCTAGGAACACTGGGCTGCCCCGGACTCTCCCCCTGACTGGACCCTGGAGCACTGCTGGCCTCGCCCCAACCCTCACTCTCCACCCAAGCTCCTAGGCTACACTTGGCCTTTCCTGCTCCTTCCTGGGAATCCCATCTCCACTCCAAGTGCTGGGCTGGGCTGAGGCAGACCAGGCCCTCCTGTCTTGCTCAGCCAGGGAGTCGACCAGGACCCGTCCTCACTACCTGCAGAGGATCTGCTTTTCAATGTGGATTGGGGTTCTTGAGAACTTCCCCAGAATGAGGCTGTACCTGGCCCCCTCTGCACCCTGGGACTGCCATCCCATCCTCCACCTCCCAGCAGGAGCGCCCCATTTGAATTCCTGTTTCATTCAGTATGCATGGAATCCTATTAAGGTTTGCCACCTGAAATCATAAACAATTTTATTGAACACTAAAAAATTCAAAAGTGATTTTGAGATGATTTTCAGTTTTCCTGGCAAATGCCCCAATACATACAAGACAACCATTTATGACCCAGAGGAACCAGAATTTATGTTCCCCAGATAAGAGCAGGAGAAACTACAGATCTGCTGGGTCCCTGCTCTGGGTGCTACATGGACAGAGTCTGCTGCTGTGAGAACTAACCATCCCTGTATGCCCAGGCCAAAGGCTGACTGAAAAGAGAATTAGGTTTGGGGATTAGAAGTCATGCTCCCAACAAGGCAAATGACACAGAAGAAGTGGCCTCGACAGAAGCCGAGCCTCTGCCACCTTTTTCCTGTTCCACGTTCTGCCTTTGCTCTTTGCCACACACAAAGCTCTGCTTCTCTTTTCCTCTCCCCTCAACCCACTCGATGATGGAGAAGTCAAAGTGACCATCCCTTCCTCCAAATTAACAAGGCAGTGACCACCACGAGCAAGGGAACTGACTCAGGGGGCAGGGTGAGGCCACGGAGCGCAGACCCAGTGCCCTGCTCTAAAGAGCCCTTGGACTGTGTCCCAAGGGGCTAGGTAGGAAAAACCTGGAAATAGGATAAAATCAGTGACCCCAGTTGCCTGACGATTGACTGGTCTCCTTCCTCAAATGGTCAAGGGATATCTACCAGTCCTCCATATTATGGGGAAGGAGAGCCCAGCTAGCATGGGGACACTTGATGGGAACCTGAGAAAGGTGCAGGCTGGGAGTGATCCAGCAGACACTCAACTCAGAAGATAGTTCATGGAGGAGGAATTTGAGAGGCTGCAAGACATCTCTAAGTGGGGCCTGGCAAGGGCACATCACATGCAGTTTGAGCCTTATGATTCTTTCACTTGGATTCTGAATAATGACGGAAAACCTGGAGGGGAGAAATGCAGACAGGCACTTAGGTCATTGCCTTTCCTCTGAACTCCTCTTCAGGTTTTTATCCCCTCCTCACCAGGTACAGACACTTTACTAAAGATTCTCTCTGATTCCTGGATCACCTAGACGCTCCCAACCAGCACATAATCCAACACATGCTCCCCAGACAAGCCGCAGTGAGCCTGACAGAAAACAAAGAGAGCTGAGAACAGAGCAGGGAGCCTAAATCCTCATCGCTGCCGAATCTCACCCAGAGCACCCCCGCCCAGATTTCTCACCTGGCCTCGCAGTAGCCGATGCTGTCATCCTGTTAATACACTTATAGACACACACACAAAATCCGATGAGAGCAACAACAGCAAGAGCAGCAACAACAGTGATCACAATGATCCACAGTGATCTCTGGTGCACCAGGGTCTTTCCTGAAAAAGGACGTTATTATATATAACCCGGGCACCCCGGAGCCACAACCTGCTCTCCTCTCCCTGACCCTGGCCTCTGACCCTCCCAGGGTCACAATGCCCTCCAGGCTCACCCCAGTCTCACCCAAGGGTGCGAGGTGTGTACTGTGATTCCCGCTGTGTCCCACAAGGCACTTGACCCGCTGCTCCTCTCCTTGGGGAATTATTATGGTTTCCCAGGTATAGTAGGTCCCGTTCCCATCAGGCAGGACACCCCCAGACTCCTGGGTGTCCCGGCTCATGGGTTCCTCGTCCCGAAACCAGGCCACTGAGATATTCCGGGGAAAGAAGCCAAAAGCCCTGCATGTAAGGTGGACCATGCCCTCCGAGTCCTGGCGGCGGGTCACATTCACGGCTGGCGGCACTGTGGGGAGAAAGCACAGAGCCAGTGAGGCCTGCGGCCAAGCCCTGCTCCCTTGAAGGAAGACGGGGTGCACAGGGCTGCTCCTCCTCACTGTCACCTCTGGGTGAGCCCTCTTCCCCCCAGGCCTGCTCCAAGTCTGTTCTGCACCCTGGGCCCCAAGTCCTCTGGCGGGGAAGGGGAGGGGTGGGATGGGACTCATTCTCTTGGATCCACTGTTGATGCTGGGGAGGGGGCTGTGAAGGGTGGGCTCCTGGGAACTAGAAGGAATTTTCTGGATCAGGCAGCCTGGGAGCCAGGGGCCCATCCCCATCTAAGGGCCTCCTCTGCTGCCTGACACCCACCTCCCCTCATACAGTTTTCTATCAGAGGACCTGCTGCACCCCTGGACGATTGTCACAGAAGCAGTTCATTCCCCCCACCCACCCATCTTTCTACAGTGGATTTAACAGAACAGGAAAGAAACCCCAGACACCATGCCAACAGACCACATATGTGCCCAGAGGACAGGGAGGGTCTCCGTGGGCAAGTCGGGATGGGTGGCTTTAAGATCCGGGCAGAGGAAGGGTCTGGCCCAGGGTCAGTACCTGTCCTCTCCATGAAGCCCGTCCAGGATTCCAGGTAGCCCCGCAGTCTGCCACAAAGTTCTCCCTGCACGTGGGCCCAGTAATGCTTGCTTAGAAAGCCGTCTGTGTCCCAGGACTTCTCCATTTCCATGACCAAGGTCCGAGCCGAGGACTGGGGCAGGGTACATCCGTGGGCCTCCGGGTAGCAGGAGAGGAGGAGCTCCCCATCGAAGTGGAGAAGCCGGAAGCCCCGGGGGTGGCTGTCTTCACGGATCTCACAACCCACGGTCTCCTGGAGGGAATGTAAGCCTGCCCCATCCCCACCCCGCGAGCAGTGACTCCTCTGGTCCCGAGGGCCTCTGTTCTCCCACCCAAGTGAGAAAGTCCAGATAGAGGGCTCACCCCTGCTGCTCGCCATGTCTTCCCTGTGCTGCTGAACTCACAGACCCCAATTCCTCACCCCCACCCCTATCTCCAAATTCGGAGGAAAGAGGCCCATGCTCTGGGCTGCAGACCCTCCTGGAAAATGGCCCACAGCACTCTCGCCCCCTCTGCCCTCTCACCTCTTTTCTCCTCCTGCAGGGACAGGATTTCTGCTAGAAGTTTCCTGAGCTCCTTCCAGGCCTCGTTCAAGTCCTTGGACTCTGTCTCCCATGTCTCTGCTCCCAGCCTTTCAGCCCACTGTCCCTGGGGCTCTGCCCTCCACTTCGAGTCATCAAAGTGCAGGAAGGTCTGACCATCCAGGTATCCCATAGCAAAAAATCTGGCCTGAACAAAGCCATCCCAGGACAGCACCGTAGTGTTGTAAAAAAGACTGTGGGATCCTGGGGAAGGAGGAACCACAGATGAAGCTGCTTTCTGGAGACAAGCGCACATCAGATGTTTAACAGACAAGTTCTGTGTCTGACCTACTCCAGGTGCTGAGGATGCAGAACATGCATGTGTTCAAGGGACCAGAATGAGGATTTCCATACAGGAAAAATGGGAAAGAGAAGGAGGGAGAGGGGAATGGAGGAGTGGAGGAAGAAGGTGGAGATGGACACACATGTAGGACAAGTGCCAGGGCAGGGAGGCGTCGGCTCCCTAAGGGTCCAGGCAGGAGGGCAAGGGGAGAGGCAGGAAGAGGGAGAGGGGAGGTGGAGTCGGAGGGAGGGAAGGGCAGTGTCAGACCCAGGACCAGAGGGATCCCTGGTTAGAGGGGGGGTCAGGTGAGATGGAGAGCTGCTGCCCCTGGTGCAGGCTCATCATGGACAAGGCGGGCTCCAGGGAGGCTGAGGCAGGAGGCAGAGGGGCCTGAGGGGCTGGGCTGTGGCCCCAAGAGAGATGAAGGTGGCCAGTAACCTAGGGGAGGTGAAGGAGTGGGTCTGGGCCCAGAGTGCAAAGAGGCCTGGTGAGGCCCCGGGTGGGGGGTGTCCCCTGGGAGGAGTCAGTCCATGTGCACAAGGGTCATGGGAATTAGGAGTAGGGTGGCAAGAGAAGATAGAACTGAAGGCCAAGGTGCACACTGGGAAGCACCTACGTGGTGGGAGGGGTTGGAGGCAGTGACGTCACACCTCCACGGAGGGTCAGGGTCAGGCATCCAGCAAGCAGGGGTGGGGGCCTGGGAGAAGACTCCCTGTAGGAAAGGCCTGCTGACCAAGCAGCATAAACAAGGATTTTGGATACAAGACTGAGATAGTGAGAGCCCACTGGGGTCGTGGAACCAAAGAGAGGGTGATGAAGGCTAAGGAGGTGGGCAGTGGACCAAGGGCAGTATTCCTACTGTGGGGGAGGGGAAGAGACTGCAGAGGAGATGTGGTGAGGGCCTGGGATTGAGGGGCAAGGCATGAGCATGGCTCAGGGGTGGCCACCCCCCACCTCCATCTTGGGTTAAGGTAAAGACAGAAGAGGAGGGACGCCCTGGGTGAGGGAGCATGAGGGTAAGGTGGAGATTCTGGGCACCAGGGGGCCTGTGATTGATGAGAACTTGGTGAGGGTCCAAGGCACTCGGACAAGGCTGGGAGCAGGGCAAGGTGCCATGGGGGGAGCTGCAGAGGGACCGGGGCTAGTGGAGGCATCTGTGGCCTGGAGAGTGGAGGAATCCAGAGGGTGAGGTTTAGGATGCAGGAGTGGGGGAGGGGCCGTGTTGGGTGAAAGGCCCCCTTGGATGAGGGCCAAGAGCAGGTGCTTGCACGGGGGCAGAGGTAGGAAGATGGGTGTCAGGTTGGGGACAGGTCCTCCCCCAGGGGCTGGGCACTGTGCTCAAGGCCCGGGGATCATTGGCGGGAGAGCTCCCTCGTGGTGATGATAATAGGGCATCACCTATTTGTAGCGGAAATCCATGGGTAAAAGTCATCCCAGGAAAAGTAAGGTTAGTGAAAGCTGAGGGGAGGTAGAAGCCTTGCAGGTGACCGATCCTCGCAGGAAAAGACCCATGAGGGGACGGGGGGGGGGGGGGGGGGGGGGCGGGGAGGGACCTGTATCTGGAAAAGGAATGAGGGTGGGGACGCCCTAGGAAGAGCTCAGAGAACGATAGAGGGGAGGGGGCAGCACGGAGCGGGGAGGGCAAATCCCGAGGGGGCTCGAGGGCCAGCAAGGGAGGAGGTAAGAAGAGATTCAGTTGTGGGACCACAGGCACAGCGGAAAATTAGAGTTCACGTTAGTGGGGGAGGGGGGAGTAAGGGAGGAGGGGAGGAGAGACCACGGAAACCGCAGGAAGAATCCTTTGGTCCCAAAGCCTTCAAACCTAACCTCCGTCAGTGATTCAGGAGCCGCCACAGTGCCCATAGCAGTAGGAAGAGTGTGGATGGAGCTTGCCCCTTCCAAGAGGCCGGTCACTAGAAGATGGGCCCTAACTCTCGGGGCTGAGGACCCTTAACGCCGCCTGCCTGGAAACTCCTTGTTTCCGGCGGCCAGAAAAAAGAGACAGCAGAGCTAAGAATAGGAGAGGGCAGCTTTCAGGGGCCGAAGAGGGCGCCCCACAGACAGCTAAGAAGTGATCGCCTGAGCCTGGGACCTGGAAGAAACTTGGGCGCCATTCAAGAGAGCTTCGGGGCGGGGGAGGGGTGGGGAGGTGAGACGGTGGGGGGGAGCGACAAGGAGCGGGGTGGGGACCAGGCTGCCTTGTCAATCAGGGGAATCTGAGGACCGAGACATGTGATGAGGAGGAAACCCGGGGAGGGCAGGTAGGGCAGGGAGAGCAGAGGATAGGAACTGGAAAGAGACTGAGGAGCGGGATGCAGCGCTCGCCACACACCGAGTGAAGTTCCCGGCCGCTCCTTGACCTTACACCCCACCCCACCCCCGGCCCTCACCTTCCTCCCACTCCCCCAACTCCTCTATTCGCCCAACCCCGCCGCAGTTGAGACGGTCCCCGCGACCCTCACCGAATCCCATCGAATACTAACCACACGGACCCCTGAAACTACCCCGGGCTCCGTCCGGACTGAGACCTCAATGAACCCCACTCACCGGCGGCTGTACCCAGGAGCACAAAAAAGGCAGCGCCGGCTGGAAACGACCAGACAAGAGAGAGCCCCATGGCCCAGATCATGTCTCCCTGCCAGAGGCTCCGGGACCGCACAAAAGCTGGCGGACCCGAGAAACCGCGGCGGCGAACAGAGCTGGAAGTAGGGCTGACAAATCCATTCCTGCCCCTGGCCCCGCCCCGGCCCCGCCCCGGCCCCGCCCCCCGGTTCTGCCGCCGGTTCTGCCGCCGGTCCTGCCCCCGCTCCATTATAGCAGTTCCCTCCGCTCCTCCTTGGCGAATCCCATGGAAGGAGGAGCCTGGTAGGCTACAGTCCACCCGGTCGCAAAGAGTCGGAGACGACTGAGCTACTTCACTTCACTTCACTTCCGCCGCTCAGTTGTACTCTGCCTCTCATTACTAACCATTCCACTAAGATCCTTATACAATACTTTTGTTGTGGGCCCAAATGTCATGCCTCAGAAAGTTTTAACATTTCTTAGATTTCGCATCATTTTTGTTAATTACTTTGACCATCATAATTTACTTAGCAGGTCAGAGATTGGGTCCTTTCCCATGCCAGAGAGATTCTTTTTCACTGCTAAAGCTCAGAAGTGATAGGAGGCATAGAGTGGATGGAGTCTGCCTCCCAGTGCAGGGAACATGCGTTCCATCTTGCTCTGGGAAGACTCCACAGGCCCGGGAGCAGCTGAGCCCCTGTACCAACTGGGCTTCCCTGGTGGCTCAGACGGTAAAGCGTCTGCTGTAATTCAGGAGACCTGGGTTCGACCCCTGGGTCGGGAAGATCCCCTGGAGAAGGAAATGGCAACCCACTCCAGTACTCTTGCCTGGAAAGTTCCATGGATGGAGGAGCCTGGTAGGCTACAGTCCATGGGGTCACTAAGAGTCGGACACGACTGAGCCACTTCACTGGTTCACCACAACTACTGAACGCCCCCTCCTCGCTCTAGACCAGCTCCCGGCAACTAGAGAAGCCCCCAGTGCAGCAACAAAGACTCAGGGCAATCAAAAATAAATAAATAAATGAGTAGTGAAGGTATAGACAGGCAGATGGAAGCCAGCTCTCCTGACAGCTAGACAAGCCCTTTCCTCAGTCTTCTTTCCAAGACTTACTGGGTGTGGCTGCTCCAGCAAGCTGGTTCACTTAGGTGAACCCTCTCCCTCTCCCCCCAAAGAATTTTAATACTAACGTTAACATGCTGTTTGTTTTCCAGCTCGGGATGATTGTAATGAGAGATAATGCCAACTACTCTGGTGGGTAGTAGGCCTCCAGATTTGGGGGGCTCGCCTGGATTTAGCCCTGGCTGCCTCCTCCCCCAGCACACGTCGCAGCTAGTCCGGTATACCAAGTGCTTTTCCTCCGCCCACCCGGCCTCCAGACTCCCCTGCTTTGCTCTATAAACTACTTTATCTCCATTTTTCTTTTGTACCTCTGGACTCACCAGCACACGGGCCTCCTTCTCTCCGCAGACCACTACAGGGTCGGGAAAGGAAACAGAAAACGACCCGAGAGTTGGGACCTTACATAATCCAGGGCGGGGCTCGGCAAACCCTCAGAAGATCGCCCCTCCCCTCTAACTCTGGCTTAAAGGGAAGTATGCTGTTCGTGGATTAAAAAAAAAAAAAAAAAAAAGGCAGAATGAAGGAATTTATGGGCAGGTTGGGAGAGGAGTGAGCTGCATTTAGGTTTCTGGTTCTGAAACTGCTCAACAATGAACATCTGCAGGCTGCAGGCTGTGAAAACGCAGATCTGTCCGGGTCCACGGAAATTCCCACTTGAATGTCCGAAGGGAGATACCGGAACCCGACTTATTTCAAGCACTCTCTAGGTCGATTCTGAAGAGGTTTTTCCCGAGCCCCCGAGCCCACGGGGCCGCTCTTGAATTCTAGGATCCAAGTACATTCCCCACCGCCTCGCGTCGCCCCGGGAAGGAAAGAGTCCGCCGCGGAGCTGGCCTTCGAATCCCGTCCCGCCCACCTCAGAGGAAAGCAGAAACGGGATCCAGGAAAACACACACACCGAGGTTCTGTCAACGTTAGGGAGGAAACTAGACCCAGAGTGACTTTCTTCAAAGACCGGGGTGGCTTCCTGAAACGATACAATAGCTGCAGAGCCGTGCGGTGCTTCAGCCTTTGCAAAATGCCAGAGTGAGCTCTGACGGGCTTTGGTCCTTGACCGGCCCGGATGAGGGACGTGTGCTTGAAAGCCAGGGGATAAACTGTATAAGTGAGAGTGGAAAAGGAAGGAGGGAAGGAGAAAGGGTTGAAAAAAGAAAAAAATAAGAGAAAGGGAGAAAAAAGCTACAGGGGAGATGAATTTTTAACTGTAATTTTATGATTTCCAACATCTTTATTCTTCATCTAGATCTGTCTTTTGTTCAAGTTTGCTGTAACTGTTTGGTCTCTCTCTGAATGCATACGTAGACGGCTGTTTTTGTTACTGCCCAACCACTGGGGCCCAGTCTCTCCCTCCAGATGTGCAAGGCATAGCTCTCAGCAAAAAGACAAGGTGTCCTGTTTCTTTTGTTTACCTAACAAAAGACTCATTCCAAAGAGATTTATATTTTAAAAATCAACTTTGAAAGTACATACTTTACATAAAACACCCTTTTGAAACACATAGCTGGTTGAGTTTAGACAATTTACATGCCCATGTCACCATTACCTCGATGAAGATGTAGAACTATTGTTTAGTCGCTAAGTTGTATGCAGCTCTTTGCAACCTCATGGACTGTAGCCTGCCAGGTTCCTCTGTTCATGAGATCTTCCAGACAAGAACACTGGAGTGGGTTGCCATTTCCTTCTCCAGGGGATTTTCCCAAACCATGAGTCGAACCTGGGTCCCTTGCATTGGTGAGTGGGTTCTTCACAACTCAGCCACCAGAGAAGCCCCAGAGTCACCTAGGGTGGATGTCAAATTCCCTCAAAGAAATATCATTAAGAGAAAATCTTTGTGACACTTTAGTAAACTTGCTCCGTCGTGTCCGACTCTTTGCGATCCCATGGGCTGTAGTCTACCAGGTGCCTCGGTCCATGGAATTTTCCAGGCAAGATACTGGAATGGGTTGCCATTTCCTTCCCCAGGGGATCTTCCCAACCCAGGGATCAGTCCTGGGTTTCCCACATTGCAGGCAGATGCTTTACCATCTGAGCCACCAGGGAAGCCCCTGTGACACTTGAAGCCCACATAAATGCTCAAACAGAACCAACACCAGAAAACCAAAATCCTAGTTCAGATGAGATCTCTGAAGCTGGCTGTAATTCTTTGTGGGACGTGTTAGGTAGAAAGGATAACCTATTTAGGGCTATAGCTTAGTAGCCCCTACATCCTGGGAGCATCAGAAAGGACCCTAGATCTTCAGTTGCCCACAATGAGGTCATTCCTGGGGCAAAAGTAGAATCTTCTTGAATTCCTGAGGATTTTACATTTACTCAGTGACACTGTGGATGTTGATTTCATCTATGAACATTTTGGAATTAATTTGCTTTGACTCTAAATAAGGACCAGAAACAGGAAGCCAGGAACTGATCTTGAACCATCGCCCCACCCCATGACTCATGCAATAATCCTAAGAGTTTTTGAGTCAATGAAATCCATGGTTAGAAAAACAGTAAAAAAAAAAAAAAAAAAAGAAAAACAGTAAATTCTCCCTTTCAACATGGTTCAGATATCTCAGCTTACCTGGTAATGTTCTAACTTGAACCCCAGCTTAACATTTAAAATTTATATTTTTCTTGGTACAGATTTTTATTTTTATTTCTTTTAAATGTTTATTTATTTAATTTTGGCTGTGCTGGGTCTTCGTTGCATGGGCTTTTCTCAAGTTGTGATGAGCAGGGGCTACTTTCTAGTTGCAGTGCACAAGCCTCTCGTTGCTGTAGATTTTCTTGCTCAGAGCACAGGTTCTAGGGCGCATGGGCTTCAAGACTTGCCGGCACATGGGCTCAGTAGTCGAGTCTCCTAGGCTCCAGAGCACAGGCTCAATAGTTGTGGTGCATGGGCCTGTTAACCCATGCCTCCTGCATTGGAAGGCTGATACCTTGCCACTGAGCCACCAGGGAAGCCCTGATTTTTAAATAATTCCTGTATTTTACAATGAGTTTGTTGCAGTAAGCTGTTGCAGCCTGGCAGAGCAGAGACCAGAACCTGCCCCATGACTCAAGGATAAGGCAAACTGTGCCCTTGTGATTGTCCTAGTAAACATGCCAATGGCGGGACATGCTCTCTGCTCCCCTTCACTGCGTACCCCTGCATCTGTCCCCATGGAAACAGAACAAGATGTGCCTGGTCAACTGCAGAGCCTTAACTTGTCTCTTTATGGTGCGCTAATCAAACTCCCCAGTGTAGCTATTCCCTAATGATCTGATGTGACTTCTGCCAATAAAAGTGCAGGCTGAAAGGAGCCATTTTGTCTTCCTGCCGTGGAGAGCAGGAGGGCCCCCTGACTCCCTGGTTGTGAGATTATATGTGTCTATCTTTTCATTAGGCACTCGCCCCCATTTCAGGTCTTTCTCACCCACTGTGCTGGACAGGGCAATAAGCCATCTGAAATCACCTATAAAATGAAGTGAACAGATGTATAGATCATTGGCTTTCTGCTAACATTGTCTCTAAAATGTATCAACACTGAAATTGGTCACTTCTGACACCTCTACTGCTTCCATCCTAGAAGGATCCTCTCCTCATTAGTAACAGGCTAGCCTTCCAGGTGGGCTCCCTGCCCTGCAGTCTATTACCCACATAACAGGACAAGATCCTTTTTCTTTTCTTCTTTAATGAATGGCATCTTCTTTTTTATTTATTTATTTGGGCACAACGGGTCTTCTTTACCACTTGTGGGATCTTGCCCAGCAGGAGGGCTTCTCTATAGCTGTGGCTGCAAGCTCAGTAGTTGCAGCCTGTGGGCTTAGTTGCTCCCAGCCATGTAGGATCTTAGTTTCCTGACCAGGGAGAGTTTCCTGCATTGGAAGGCAGATTTTTAACTACTGGACTGCCAGGGAATGATCTTTTAAACTGACATTTTAAACGACGACATGATCTTTTAAGCTGTGAATTAGAACATGTCCTCGCCACCACACCCCAAGAACACTGCAGTGTCTACCCTTCTTAGAATGAACTCCCAGCCCCTCATCAATGCTGATAAGTTCCTCATGACAAGGCACCTCTGGCCACCCTAGCCTAAGTCCACCACTCTCAGCCCAGCTCCTTCATAAACACACACGGGCCTCTAACATTGCTTGATCCTGCCCAGGGCTCCTGGCCTTGCTGTGACTCCCCAAATGCACCCCTCCTCCAGAAAGTCACCTGGTTGGTTCCCCCTTCCATTCAGGTCTCTGGTCCAGTGGCCCAAGGTCAAGGCCTCAGAAATGCGGTGTCTAACAAACCCTGAATTACAGCCCTTGCTATCGCCACTGCCAATCTTCTAGCCCAGCCTTTATTTTCTCCAGGGCAGTTATCAGTGATATCAGAATATTTGTTTTTGTCATCTGTATCATTGAAATATATATTCTTTAAAATAAGAACTTTGGGGCTTCTGTGATAGTCCGGTAGATAAAAATCCATTTGTCAATGCAGAGGACATGGTTTCATCCCTGGTCCGGGAAGATTGCTCAGGCAATGCAGCAACTTAGCCGTGTACCACAAGCACTGAGCCCGAGTGCTGCAACTACTGAAGCCAGTGCACCGAGAGCCCGTGCTCGCAACAAGAGAAGCCCCTACTTGCTGCCCCTAGAGAAAGTCTGCTCACAGCAACAAAGACCCAGTTCAGTTCAGTTCAGTTGCTAGGTTGAGTCCGACTCTTTGTGACCCCATGGACTGCAGCACACCCAGGCCTCCCTGTCCATCAACAACTCCCAGAGTTTACTCAAACTCATGTCCACTGAGTCAGGCATCCAACCGCCTCATCCTCTGTCATCCCCTTCTCCTCCTGCCCTCAATCTTTCCCAGCATCACGGTCTTTTCAAATGAGTCAGCTCTTCACATCAGGTGGCCAAAGTATTGGAGTTTTAGCTTCAACATCAGTCCTTCCAATGAACACCCAGGACTGATCTCCTTTAGGATGGACTGGTTGGATCTCCTTGCAGTCCAAGGGACTCTCAAGAGTCTTCTCCAACACCATGGTTCAAAAGCATCAATTCATCGGTGCTCAGCTTTCTTTACAGTCCAACTCTCACATCCATACATGACAACTGATAAAACCATAGCCTTGACTATACAGACCTTTGTTGGCAAAGTAATGTCCCTGCTTTTTAATATGCTATCTAGGTTGGTCATAACTTTTCTTCCAAGGAGTAAGCATCTTTTTATTTCATGGCTGTAATCACCATCTGCAGAGATTTTGGAGCCCAAAAATTTAAAGTAAGCCACTGTTTCTATTGTTTCCCCATCTATTTGCCATGAAGTGATGGGACCGGATGCCGGGATCTTAGTTTTCTGAATGTTGAGCTTTAAGCCAACTTTTTCACTCTCTTCTTTCACTTTCATCAAGAGGCTCTTTAGTTCTTCTTCACTTTCTGCCATAAGGTGGTGTCATCTGCATATCTGAGGTTATTGATATTTCTCCTGGCAATCTTGATTCCAGCTTGTGCTTCATCCAGCCCAGCATTTCTCATGATGCACTCTGCATGTAAGTTAAATAAGCAGGGTGATAATATACAGCCTTGAGGTACTCCTTTTCCTATTTAGAACTAGTCTGTTCTAACTGTTCATTTCTAACTCTTGCTTCCTGACCTGCAAACAGCTTTCTCAAGAGGCAAGTCAGGTGGTCTGGTATTCCCATGTCTTTCAGAATTTTCCACAGTTTATTTGATCCACACAGGCAAAGGCTTTGGCATAGTCAATAAAGCAGAAATAGATGTTTTTCTGGAATTCTCTTGCTTTCTCGATGATCCAGTGGATGTTGGTAATTTGATCTCTGGTTTCTCTGCCTTTTCTAAAGCCAGCTTGAACATCTGGAAGCTCATGGTTCATGTATTGCTGAGGCCTGGCTTGGAGAATTTTGAGCATTACTTTCTAACGTGTGAGATGAATGCAATTGTGTGGTAGTTTGAGCATTCTTTGGCATTGCCATTCTTTGGGATTGGAATGAAAACTGACCTTTTGCAGTCCTGTGACCTCTGCTGAGTTTTCCAAATTTGCTGTCATATTGAGTGCAGCACTTTCACAACATCATCTTTTAGGATTTGAAATAGCTCAACTGGAATTCCATCACCTCCACTAGCTTTGTTTGAAGTGATGCTTCCTAAGGCCCACTTGACTTCACATTCCAGGATGTCTGGCTCTAGGTGAGTGATCACACCATCGTGATTATCTGGGTCATGAAGATCTTTTTGTACAGTTCAACTGTGTATTCTTGCCACCTCTTCCTAATATCTTCTGCTACTGTTAGGGCCATACCATTTCTGTCCTTTATTGAGCCCATCTTTGCATGAAATGTTCCCTTGGTATCTCTAATTTTCTCGAAGAGATCTCTAGTCTTTCCCATTCTATTATTTTCCTCTATTTCTTTGCACTGATGACTGAGGAAGGCTTTCTTATCTCTCCTTGCTATTCTTTGGAACTCTGCATTCAAATGGGTATATCTTTCCTTTTTTCCTTTGCTTTTTGCTTCTCTTCTTTTCACAGCTATTTGTAAGGTCTCCTCAGACAGCCATTTTGGTTTTTTGCATTTCTTTTGTTTGGGGATGGTCTTGATCCCTGTCTCCTGTACAATGTCACAAACCTCCATCCATGGTTCATCAGGCACTCTGTCTATCAGATCTAGTCCCTTAAATCTATTTCTCACCTCCACTGTGTAATCATAAGGGATTTGGTTTAGGTCATACCTGAATGGTCTAGTGGTTTTCCCCAAATTCTTCAATTTAAGTCTGAATTTGGCAAAAAGGAGTTCATGATCTGAGCCACAGTCAGCTCCCGGTCTTGCTTTTGCTGACTGTATAGAGCTTCTCCATCTTTGGCTGCAAAGAGTATAATTAATCTGATTTCAGTGTTGACCATCTGGTGATGTCCATGTCTAGACTCTTCTCTTGTGTTGTTGGACCCAGCACAACAATAAATGAATATGTTCTGGCCTTAGTTGCTCAGTTGTGTCCCACTCTTTTTGACCCCAGGGACTGTAGCCAGCTAGGCTCCTCTCTCCATGGGGATTCTTTAGGCAAGAATACCAGAGTGGATTGCCATGCCCTCCTCCAGGGGATCTTCCCAACCCAGGGATCAAACCCAGGTTTCCTGCATTGCTGTTAATATAGGCATATATAGTAGCCTGCCTCAGGGAACCCTGTCTCTCCTCCTCCTGACCCTTAGACTAAAGTGCCTTTGTTTACATCACAGGGAGATAACCTGAGCCTGCCCACCTGTGCGGGACTGTGACTTTCTTGGGTTTTTTGTGTGGGAAATGACACCATTTGTCTGGTGCTTACCAGAGTGGCTCAGAAGTTCACGTGGGTCAGGGGGCGGGGTGGGGGAGCAGGAATCATGGAGAGCTGTGGCATCTTTGTTTATTGATATGGCAGGAGATAGTCCATTTCATACCACCTCTGAAATGGCTGTAAGGAAGTAAAGCTAACAACCATCCCCTGCCTGAGTCTTGTCATTCTAAGACATATTTGCAAGAATTAAGTAGTCTTTTTACTCTGTTTCCTCACAGCACCCCCATCTCTGATCCATAAAAGAACCTGGCATCCAGGCTTCAACAAGATGGTTATTTAGAGACATTAGTCTGCCATCTTCTTCGTCAGTCAGCTCTCCAAATAAAGTTGGATTCCTTGCCTTAACACTTTGTCTCTTGGATTTATTGGCCTATTGTGTGATGAGCAGAGAGAGCTTGGACTTGGTTACAGTAGTACACACTGGACAATGTAGGGTAGGTTCAAGCCAAACAGTACAGTAAGAAAGATTTGAGACAGGCCAAGAGGGGCGGGTTGACCATGGAAGAGTAAACTTTTGGTAAAGGTAAAATTCAGAAAGAGAAGGAAAATATAGGCTATGGGAGAAATGCCTCAGAGAAGGAAAAGCTGAGCAAGTTGGAATAATACAGGGCAAAACAGGGCATGCCACGCATGGTATGTCAAGGTAAGCAAGCATAATCTGTCAGGGTAAGCTAACATGACAGGTGGGGTACAGCAGAGAAGATGAAAAAGAAAAATCTGAAACTGCTGAGAAGGACACAGTAGTAAAACACACTCGAAAGGTAAGTGTCATGTGGGTTACAGCAGGGCACAACCATACCTGAGAGAGAAAGGAAAGGCTAAATAAATACAGAAATGACGAGACACAGAAAGCTTGGGTAAGGTGCCATGGAGCTGGAAAGGGTAATGAATGAAAATTGAGTCTGTAAAGAAATGTTGATCCCATGATGAAACTAAGAAGAATCTGTTCCCATTAACTCATTAACAAGAATTATGTGAAATATAGTTGTGATTGATGTGGGTTTTCAGTACTGGTAGCATATATTATGCAGGTCCCAATATTGATCATCCCAAATCCTCAGCATCCTACATCAAGGTGTTCATCAACATGTTACCAATCACAGAATTCTATTCTGCCATTGGTCCTTAAACCTGCACAGTTTTTTAAATTATTAAAAAGAAAAACCAAAAAACAGGAACCTTGGCTATTTGTCACCACTTGTATCTCTCGAATCTAGAACAGTCCCAGTACATAGTAGGGGTTCAATAAATATGAGTCGACTGCAAGCTGGCACAGTGCTTTCAAAAAGCAAGTTGAAAACATGTAGGCTGCCAGTGTGCTCAATCACTTCAGCTGTGTCTGACTCTTTTTGACCCTATTGACTGTTGCCTGCCAGGCTTCTCTGTCCATGGGATTCTCCAGGCAAGAACACTGGAGTGGGTTGCCACGCCCTCCTCCAGGGGATCTTCCTGATCCAGGATTGAACCTGCATCTCCTGTGTCTCCTGCATTGCAGGTAGATTCTTTACTCACTGAACCACCTGGGAAGCCCTGAAAACATGTATGACAAGCCTTAAAAATATTCATGCAAAACTTACCTGGTGATCCAGCAGTTAAGATTCCACCGTGTAATCCAGGAGACCCCGGTTCAGTCTGTGGCCCAGGAAGTAGGATCCCACATGCGGGCACAGTTAAGCCAGTGCACCGCAACTATGAGCCTTAGAACTCCTGGACCCACCCACACCTAGAGAGTCAGTGGGCCACAACAAAGATCCTGCCACAACTGAGACCTGATGCAGCCAAAAAAAAAAAAAATTCATGTTCCTTGACCCAGTGATTTTTATTCAAGAAATCCATCATTTTAAAATAAAATACAGAATAATGTTTAGGTATGCAAATTTTATTTTTTAAAAATTTTGGCCTTGTCAGGTACTTAGCAGTATCTCAGTTCCCCAACCAGGGCTTGAACCTGGGCCTCTGCAGTGAAAGCTCTGAATCCCAACTAGACCACAGAGGAACAGCCTCAGGATAAGAATATTAATCAAGAAATTCCATGGTGGTCCAGTGGTTAAGACTAAGCCCTCTCACGCTGTGTCCTGAGTTCAGTCCGCGGTTGGGGAAATGAGATCCTGCAAGCCATGAGGGAACCAAAAATAAAAAATAAAATTAAAAAAAGAGTGTTAATCAAACTTTATTTGTAAAGGTAGAAAAAAGATTCAGAAGAGTGGGTATATTCTTTTTTTTGTAATAGTATGCAGCTAGTAAAAGCAGTTTTTAAGGAGAATTTATAATATATACACACTTATTTATTGATTATAATGAAGTTTTTAAAAACAAGATGCAAAATAATTCATAATGTATAACTACAGCTATGCCATGCTGTATAGACACGCCAGTACATGGGAAGCAGTTTGTGCAATTGAGCTTAGCGAAGATGTGACGATCTGCCAAAGAGCTCACCATGTCCCTCGCCGTGGAGACATTAGATGGTTTCGCATCTTTCTGCTTTTATATATTTTTATATATTGTTTGTGATTGCACACGGTTTACTTTTTAAATATAATTATTTAGTTATTTAGTTAGCCATTTATTTTTGTCTGTGCTGGGTCTTCATTGCTCAACGGGCGTTCTCTAGCTGCGGCGAGCTGGGGCTTCTCTCTACCCTGGTGCACGGGCTCCTCCTCGTGGTGGCTTCCCTTACTGCGGAGCACGGGCTCTAGGGCGAGGAGGCTTCGGTGGTTGTGGCCCAGGTGCTCAGTCGTCTCGGCTGCTGGGCTCTAGAGCACAGGCTCAATAGCTGTGGTGAATGGGCTTAGTTGCTCCAAGGCATGTGGGATCTTCCTGGATTAGAGACCAAACCCCTGTCTCCTGCATCAGCAGGCAGATTCTTTACCACTGAGCCACTAAGGAAGCCCCTGACTTTTTAATGGGATAAAATACTTATTATGATGTATTAAAACATGCAAAATAAAGTTTTAATGAAAAAATTCAAGTCTCCTTTCCCAACTCACCTTGAAACATCTCTCCTCCGACATCATGAGGCAGAAGTCCCTACTGATGGTCCTCCAGGGGAAAGAATTGAACTCTTCCTCCACAATCCTTGATCCATTCTTGGATTTGGGAGTCTGCTGAGCAATGAAGGCAACACTAAGAATGCCATCTATCATTGGGCTTCCCTGGTGGCTCAGATGGTAAAGAATCTGCCTACAATGCAGGAGACCTGGGTTCGATCTCTGTGTCAGGACGATCCTCTGGAGAAGGAAATGACACAAACCACTCCAGTATTCTTGCCTGAAGAATTCTATGGTCAGAGGAGGCTGGGGGGCTATAGTCCATGGGGTCCCAAAGTGTTGGGCATGACTGAGAGACTTTCACTCACTCATAAGATCTTACCATCAATTATTGATTACTGATTATTACATAATTTTAATCTCACCACACCTGAGAGAGTAGAATGGATTCTTTCATTTTCACAGCTTGAGAATCTGAGTCCCTGTTATACTAAATGTGTAGCCTGGATTCCCGGAAAATGTTGGCCTTGAAACTTAGATGACTCTGGACTTCCTGGGAAGCCCACCTAGGCACCACCTGGGTGACAGATGAGTGAGTCGTTCAGCCATGGAGTGTGGGTCCTAGCGTTCTCGGAGGTGTCTGCAGGTTTCCACCTGAAGACTCCTGAACATACTAAAACTATGTTTTCTCTCCATTCCAGGTCAAGTATGCTTTTCTTTAAAAATGCAAAGATAGCTTCCCTAATATGAAGGCCAACCCACATCCCCCTACCCCCACCCCACCCCATGACTCATCCCAACTGGTAATCTAAATTCAGTGAAATTACCCTTAGGGTTGTAGTTGAGCATGTGGATCCAGGACAGAAGTTATTTGGGGATTTGGACTTGGCTGATCTGGAAGGCAGTCCTGAAAGTTGATGTTTTACTAGATGGGCTTTGGGAAGGGGAAGACAGGTGAGAAGATTCCAAAAGCAAACCTCAGTGAGCTCTGTGTTCCAACAGAAGGACTTGGAAAATCTGCCAGTCAGTCTTGGCTTATAGTTTCGAGTTTCAATTCCTTCTCCATTATAGACCATTCATTTGGCAGACATGTACTAAATATCTACTATGTGATGACCGCTACTTTTAGGAGGAACTGGGGCTGATGGACCCACACTCTCCTGGCACTCAAGGTTGGCTCAGTCTTGCTCAGGCTGATGTGGGTAAGGAAGTTTTCACACAAATGGTAAGTGCAACCTGCGCAGGTGCCTTGTGGACATATATGTAGACTGGCAGCTTTGAGCAAGGAGTTACAAAAACCTTATGAAAGAGACAGCATATATGAGCTGTATTTTGAGTATAAGTAGGAACCCAATGGACACACAGGACTAATGAACACGACTCATAATCCAAGACATGCATTCCTTTGCCTAGGCCAGGACATGACTCAGATTAAGCTGACTGGGGAGCTTTGCCAGTTTCCTTCCTGGCAAGAAAGAATGCCCCCAACATCTGACTGCTCGGGAATCACAATTACTAAATATTCAGATAAGGAGTGGGCAGGGAAGGGCTTGATTTGAACAGGAAAATTCTGCTGGAGGGATTGTTAAAATGCAAATCCCTGGGCCCCCACCCCTGGAGTTCTCATCTGTAGGTCTGGGGTAGGTCCTGAAAACTGCATCCCAGGTGATGCCAGTGTAGCCTGTTTTGGGTCTGCACTTTGAGAACTACACTAGAACTACTTTCTTGCAGGAAGAGCAAGGGTTTGTGAGTCTAGTTTGGTTTCTAATATCAGAAGGGAACTATGAGGTGTAGAATAAACCAGACCATACCTGACCCACCCTGACACCGCATGCCTACCCTAGTGACCCAGTGTTTGATTGCCTTGGGGTCACAGGAGCGGCAGACAGCCAGGAAGGGACCTGACATTGAGGTCAGAGAGGGTGCCCTGGAAGCAGAGCTCCACACTCATCACCTAGGGCTGCTGCAGCTCCGCAGACTGGCTCCTGCCCCCTCAGGTCCTTCCTCACCCCTCAGGACACTGACCTCCAGGCCTTCCTCTCACTCTACCTCAGATGTTTGGGCCTCTGATGACAGAGGAGCTCTGATCACACTTTCTGATCCAGACAGGGTAACATAAGGTGACAGACATGGACAAACTTGCAAGTTAACAGAATGGGCTAATAATGAGGGCCCTGAAAGTGTTGGCAAATGGCTTCAGTCAGGTGTCCTAGGAGAAACACCAAAGAGGCACGTTGGTCTAGGAGTGTGACTCTTGGTTTGGGTGTGAGAGGTCCTGGGTTCAAATCCTGGTTGAGTCCACATCCTTTTGGGCTTCCCTGATGGCTCTAATGGTAAAGAATCTGCCTGCCTGCAATGCAGGAGACCTAGGTTTGATCCCTGGTTTGGGAAGATCCCCTGAAGAAGGACATGGAAACCCACTCCAGTATTCTTGCCTGGAGAATCCCCCATGAACAGAGGAGCCTGGCAGGCTACAGTCCATGGGTCGCAAGGAGTTGGACGTGACTGAGCGACTAAGCACACAAGAGAAACACCGAAGTGATTTATCTAATTATTGAGACCTTGACATGGACGCTAGAGGGCGACCTGAGATTGCTGAAACTACAAGTGTTGGTCCAAACACCAAAAGAATGCTTTGTAGGTTGGGCGAGCATGCTCAGTCACGAACCACTCTTTGTGACTCCAGGCTGCCAGGCTCCTGTCTATAGGATTTCCCAGGCAAGAATACTGGATTGGGTTGCCATTTCCTCCTCCTTGGGTTGCCATTTCCTCCTCCAGGGGATCTTCTTAACCCAAGGATTGAACCAGGGTTTCCTTCATTGGCAGGAGAATTCTTTATCACTGAGCCACCTGGGAAACTCCTAGATTGGGCTTTTCTGCTTAAATCAAAAATTTGTCAAATACTATTAAAAAAATAATAATTTTTTAAAGTGGGAATTGCCTGGCAGTCCAGAGGTTAAGGGGCTTCCCTCTGACTCAGATGGTAAATAATCTGCCTACAATGCTGGAGACTCATGTTTGATACTTGGGTTGGGTATGGCTACCCACTCCAGTATTCTCACCTGGAGAATTCTATAGACAGAGGAGCCTGGCAGGCTACAGTCCTTGGGGTCGCAAAGAGTCACAAATGAGCGACTATCACTTGCAGTTTCACCAGTGGTTAAGACATGGAGCTTTCACTGCTGTGGACTGGTTAGGATCTCTGGTCTGGGAACTAAGATGTCACAAGTCACACAACTAGGACAAAAGAATAAAAATAAAATAGCCAATTTCCCTGACCAAATAACTTTCATTTGTTGATTAATTGTGCCCTTATTTTATCTTTTAATGAACGAAAGACAGATATGTAAACAAAGAAAATGCAACTAAAAGAAAAACAACATACTAAAGTAAAATGGTAGTAAATTCAAGGAATTATATAATAATTCAAGGACTAATGTGTCTATTTCCATACCTTAATCTATTTTTCTTCCAGTTTTATTGAGATATAATTGACATACAGCAGTACTGTACACATTTAAGATGTAGAGCATATGCTGATTTGACTTACATACATTACGAAATGATTATCAGAGAATGATATAATTTTGAGACATTAAAAAACCTTAATGAAGGTTAAAACTCTTCAAGTTATTTTTAAGTTTTTTCACTTCCATTTTTCTCCTTTGGAATTATCTTTTACTTTATATTTTGATTTGGTTCAAATTTCAAATGTGTCAAAAAGGCTAGGAGTCTCTCTCACTCTTATCCCATCCTTAACAGGCAACCACTGATAGGAATTTCTTGTTTAATCCTCCAAAGACATTTCATGCATATGCAAGCAAACAAAGTTCTATACATATATATTCTTTTCCCCTTCATATAAGACTTAATATATGCTTTCCTGCGAACGTGCTTTTTTACATTTAACAAGATACCATGAAGATACATATCAAGAGCTTCCTATGTCTTCATTTTTCGTTTTTGTTCTTTTTTGTTTGTTTGTTTTGGGCTGCACCAGGAGGCAAGTGGGTACTTAGTTCCCCGACCAAGGATCCAACTAACAACCCCTGCAATGGAAGCAGAGAGTCTTAACTCCTGGATCTCCAAGAAAGTCCTTTTATTTTTTAAAGAATTGCTCATGGTACTTTATTTATAGATAGGCAGTGTTTCTTAACTAGTTCCCTACTTGTAGGCATCTGGATTTTTTTTCTTTTAAAGTGAATACAACAACATATAATTTTGAATACAGTCATTTTGCGGATATGCCAGTATGTTTTTGGATATACTCCTAGAAGTTGTACTGCTGGGTGTATGCATTTTAAAAACTTGGACAAAGATTGTCATATGCCCTTTGGGAAAACACTACAAGTTTACAATCCCATCTGTAATATATTTGAGTACCTATTTTGATATGGTTATTTTTTAAACTATGAGAATATGTGTGTGTGTGTGTGCGTGTGTGTGTGTGCTTAGTTAAGTCCAATGCTTTTCGACCCTTTGAACTGTAGCCGGCTGGGCTCCTCTGTCCATGGAATTTTCCAGGCAAGAATACTGGACTGGGTTACCATTTCCTCCTCCAGGGGATCTTCCGGACCCAGGGATCGAACACTGGTCTCCTGCATCTCCTGCATTGGCAGGCGGAGTCTTTACCACTGAACCACCTGGGAAGCCCATGGAAATATGCAGGCATACATATTTGGAAGCCATCTGTGTATAGATGATATTTAAAACCCTGGGACTGGATAGAACTAGAGCAATTAGGAAGTTAGTAGGAACAGAATAAGAAGCCCAGGTAAAGGTCTTAAACATGCCAAAATTTACAGCAAAAGGAGCCAGCAAAGGAGATTGAAAAGGAACAGCCAGTGTGGTAAGAAGAAAGCTAGAACAGTATGTCATAGCTTTAAGGGTGCATGGGGTGGGGGTGGGGAGTTGGATCATAAATATAAATTCATACAATCACTCTGGAGAACAGTTTGGCATCTCATGGTAAAGATGTGCAATAATTCCACTCCTACAGACATATTCTAGCATGACACATAGGGACCAAGGAGACGAAAGTTCACTGCAGGCAGCAGGTCTGCAATAAAAAACAAAGGAAAAGTCAATGAAAAGTAAAAAGAGAGATAAATTGTAGCACATTCATACCATTCCCCAGGTGGCTCAGTGGTAAAGAATCTGCCTGCCAATGCAGGAGACACAGGAAACAAGAGTTCCATCCCTGGATTGGGAAGATCCCCTGGAGGAGGAAACGGCAACCTACTTCAGTATTTTTGCCTGGAGAATCCCATGGAGAGAGGAGCCTGGTGGGCTACAGTCTATGGGGTCAAAAAGACAGGATTGAGGGACTGAGCATGCATTCATACCATGGCTATTATCCAGCAATGGAAACAAATAAACTATTCGCATAAGCATGGTTCATCTCATATACAATGTTAATTTTAAAAGTAGGCTAAAGAATGATAGATTAACAAGAAACAATTTAGACAGTCTTTCTACACAGGGTCTGGGCTGCCACATGCAGGATCTTTTTAGTTGCAACAGGCAAACCCTCAGCTGGCAAGCATTGGGAGAGCAGAGTTTTAGTTACTGGACCACCAGGAAATTCCCCAGGGTCAAAAAATGCCAAACAAAAGGACTTAGTAAATCCTTTTTACTAAAAGTCCTTAGTAAGATAAAAGCATACATCAAATTCAAGACACACATACACACATCCCAGGCCATCCTGGCCAGGAAAATGTTAACCGAAACATGAATATCAAAACCACAAATGAAGACTGTCTGCATAAGTTTCTACTGTTGACTATGCATACCACATATTACAAGTAATATTAAAATGTTACAAACTGACAAACCTGGGTGGTGAGTCTATAAAACTTTCTTGTAGTTCTTTCTCTATTCTATTCTTCCAACTAGAATTACTTTGTAAAAAAATTTGTGGAGTAAATCCAAAAGAACTGAACAAAATAAATAAAGGGAAGAGTTGCCAAATGTGGGGAAGGCTGCTGAGAGGTAAAGAAAGATGAGGACATAGACATCTCCACTAGAATTAATAACACTTTGTTAGTGACCTTGACCAGAAGGACTTCCTTGAGGAATGTGAGCAGAAACCAAATGAAGTGACTGAAACCAAGAAAGAAGGATGAGGTAAGGACCACAGGCACAAATAGGCCTTGGGTGTCAAACTCTGGGGGTGGGTGGGGCAGGCAGGACTGGGAGGCGGGGTTGGATTCTGAGCATTCTTTGGATCCAGAGCCTAGAGAAAGGGAATTAACATTTATTTAGCTCTTTCCACAATCTTCAGAGAGATCTGAAATAGGTTTTACAAACTGAAGAATGAATTCCTCCAATAGCTCCTGGGTCCCTCAGAGAAATGAAGTACTTCGGCCTGGTTTCTGAATACAAAGACAATAATGTGAAGTTCCTGGGGGCTAGCTAGAAACTCACACTCTGGGCCATTTTTCTCAATAATGTGTGAAAAATCAGTAGATTTTGCTCACCTGAAGTTTTTTTTAAAAAGGGGGGGGGGCGGTCTTTGTTAGAATGTTTGCAATAGAGTATCCGACAAAGGATTTGTATCCAGCTTCCATGACTTGATGATAAAAAGACAAACAACACAAATGAGTAAAACCCTTAAATAGGGACTTTACAAATGTAAATATAGTGAACACTTTAGTGAATCTATTGATGATTTTTTTTAACTGATGATTTTTAACAAATACATGCAGCTGTGTCATCCACAGCCCTTTTCACAATATAGAATGCTCCCCCCAAAAAAAAGAAAAAAAAAAAAAAGACTGTTGCCTTCACCCTAGAACATTCCCTTTGCTCCCTTTCATTTTCACTGATCTGGTAACTATCACCATAGAGTCATTTTACCTATTTTAAAACTTCATACAAAGGCACTCACAGAGTATGGCCTTCTCTGTGTCTGGCTTATAATAAAGATACATGAATTGAAATTCGTATGTGAAAAAGTTCTCAGAAAAAAAAAGTCAGGGGAAAATACAAAGTCAAAACTTAGAAATCACTGGCTTCCCCTGCAGCTCAGTGAGTAAAGAATCTGCTTGCAATGTGGGTCAGGAAGATCCCCTGGAGAAGGAAATGGCAATCCATTCCAGTTATTCTTGCCTGGAGAATCCCATGGACGGAGGAGCTTGGCAGCCTACACAGTCCACGGGGTCACAAGAGTCAGACACAACTTACTAAACCACCACCACACACCCATCAGAAAAGCTAAAAGTAAAAAGATTAATAACTATAAATGTTGGCAAAAATGTGAAATAACCTGAACTCTTATCCATTGCCTATAGGAATATAAAACAATCACTTTGGAAATTATGTTATGGATCTTCAAAGAAAATAAAACAACAAAGACTTTATAACCAGTATTACATTATGTCTATGTATTTACTCAAGAAAAATGAAGATATATGTCCCTGAAAACAATATATAAGGATGTTCTTAGTTGCTTTATTTGTAGTAGCTAAAAACTGGAAATACCCTCAAATGTCCAAAAATCGTGGTCCAGTCTGCAAAGGAATGTGGTATGCTGTGTTCCGTTGCTTCAGTGGTGTCCATCTCTGAGTGACCCTGTGGACTGTAGCGTGCCAGGCTCTTCTGTCCATGGGATTCTCCAGACAAGAATACTGGAGTGGGTTGCCATGCCCTCCTCCGACCCAGGGATCAAACCCATGTCTCTTAGGTCTCCTGCATTGGCAGGCAGGTTCTTTACCCCTAGTGTCACCTGGGAAGCCCAGCAAGGGAATACTACTCAGCAATTAAAGCAAAGAACTACTGATGCATATAACAACATGGATCCAATATCTATGGATCACAGAGATATTATGCCAAATGCAAAAAGCCAGACACAGAGAAGCATACTCTGTGAGTACATTTGTATGAAGTTTTAAAACAGGCAAAACGACTTTATGGTGATAGTCACTAGATCAGTGAAAATGAAAGGGAGCAAAGGGAATGTTCACCATTCACTAGAATGGTGAAGGCAACATTCTATCTTTTGACAGGGCTCTGGATGACACAGCTGCATGTATTTGTTAAAAATTGTCAATAGATTCACTGAAGTGTTCTATTCATAAATACATAAATCATACCTCAATTTAAATGTGTTTGTAATAAAAAAAATTGCTTCTGTTTCGTTTTGGTCGTGCTGTGAGGCATGCCTGATGTTTCCTAATTTCCCAAATCAAACCCAACCCTGGCAGTGAAACAAGGAGTCCCAACCACTGGATCTCCAGGGAATTCCCTGCCAGGAATTTAAGATTACTGTCTCCTTTAATCTTCACAGTGTTCCTGTGAAGAGGAACTTTCCATTTCAGAAATCTATACTTGAGATTCCAGGGTTTAAATAATCAGTCTACAACATTGCCCAGGAGCAAAGCTGGATGGGTACCCAGGACTCCTCCCTTCAGGCCTGCCCTGTTTCCATGATCCTATCTCAGGACCCCAAAGAAGGAGGAAGACTTTGAATGGGTGGTGAGACTGGGGATAATGAATCAGCTGCATCTGCGCCGAAAGAGTGGAGAAGCCTCCTCTCTCCCCTCCCCCATCCCCTCCAAGGAACTAAACTCAACCCCTCTGATTCACCGGGCACCCCTCTCTCTACAATGGCTAGAACTGGGAAGGAAGGAAGAAGAAATTGCTTTTGCGTTTTGTGGGCCCTTCTCCTCCTGGGATCTCTGCCTTTCCACCTTTTATGCCCCACACTGGCCCATCCACTTCACAACTGAGTGCCTACTGAGTGCCAAGAGCTGTGCTTGTCTCTGGGGGTAAGCAAAAGAGTAAGACAGCTCCTGCTCTCAAAGAGTTTACTGTCTAGGGGCAATGAAGACACTAGAGAAGGCTGCAATAATCTTCTGTGTTCAAATTGGGTGCCATCCCCATCACTGGAGTGAGGGGGCTTAGTATCTTCAGTCGTGTCCGACTATTTGCAACCCAGTCTCCTCTGTCCATGGGATTTTCCAGGCAAGAATACTTGAGTGGGTTGCCATGCCCTCCTCCAGGGGATCTTACTGACCCAGGGATGGAACTGGAGACTCTTATTTCTCCTGCATTGGCAGGCAGGTTCTTTACCACTAGTGCCACCAGGGAGGACACGGACAATTCAGGGAAGGTCACCTGGATAGAGCTGATACAGAGGGTATGACAGGTTCCAGAACTCTACTGGAATTCAAGTCTGGACATAGGTAAATAATGTCTTTCTGACTGAATTCTTTTCAGGCTTCCTGAGAGATGAGCAAGCTCATTTCAGAACAAGGAAGACAGGTGGGGTGAAGAGACCATTCCCCAAGGACATAGGCCCAGGTCACTTCTACTAGTTACCACTGCCTACCCACACTTCACACTTGTAGATCCAACCTTCTTCCAAACTTCTCAAAGCCCTTGACTACATTCTGTGGTGTTCAGCATGGGTACCATGACCTTAGCCAGCTGCAGAACCAGGCTACTGAGGAACAAAGTAGCACTGATCCTGGCTGAATTACTAGGGGAGGTGAAGTCCCTTTGAGGCAGAGATAAACTTGGCAGTTCAGCCTCATTAAAAGCTTTAATTATAATTCCAAATGGTCTACAGACTCATGAAAGATCACTCAACTGATTAGCCATAACATCTACAGCTGATAAAGACAGGGACAGGGGTGTTCTTTAAAATGGAAACTTTGGAGACTGGAGACAGTTTCCTTGATTATAAACATAATCTGACAGTGTAAACGAAAATACCTACCACCCTCTGACCCAGCAATCTACGGTAGGGAGTATCTCCTATAGAGATACCATGTTAAGAACATTTAAGGATGTTTATTGTAGATTTATTTGTAGTGTTGAGCTGGAAACAGATCAAATACTCATCAAGTGAAAGGCTAGATAAATTGTGATATACCCATATTATAGACTGATATGCAGTTATTAAAAAGAGGAATTTAATTTATATATACAGAGGGATATCTATGAATTGCAGACTATTATGAACAGTAGGTTCATAATATTAATGAACTCAGGTTCGATTTTCGGGTCTAAAAGATCCCCTGGAGAAGGAAATGGCAACCTGCTCCAGTATTCTTGCCTGGAAAAGTCCATGGACAGAGAAACCTGGTGGGCTACAGGCCACAGAGTCAGAGATGACTGAGAGACTGAACTCATGAACAGTATTAGCCTATTTCTGTAAGAACAACAACAAAAAACCCTCAGATATGTAGACATATGCTTATATGTCATTAAAGAAACACTTGGAGGGATATAGTGCAGACTTAATGCAGTTACCTCCTGGTGGTGGTAACAGAATATATTTGTTACCTTTGCTTTTCAACTTCTTCTCCTGGCTTCCCCTTCCTCTTACTCTCACCTCTCTATCTCCCGGCAGACTACAAGCAGAGAGCTGATTCCTAGATTTGAGGTAACACTATCTGGATTTGGCAAAAGATTTCAGTTTGCAGACCTCACAGGAGAGGTCATAGGGTCAGTTGTTGAGAAGAAGGGGGTTGGTTTACTGTGAGCAGTGGAATATGAGTAAATTGAGATACAGGGAGTATTTTCCCAAACTGCACAAAGCCTGAACCCTTCTCTCTTCAGTCCTCCATTCTTTCCCTTTCTTCTTTCTGCCTTGACAGAAGCCAGAAGTCAAAATAAGTGGTTTGCTACCCTGGTTTAGAGCAAGACTCCATTGGTCCCCATGAACCGTTTCAGCAGGTTCTCCCAACCAGTGAAGTGATGGCTGGGCTGACAGCAGCAAGACCACCATCACACCTTTAGGCAACCTTGCCAGGCCAGCCACACTTGGCAGGGAGTGGTGGCCCTCACCTGCCCTCCCTGGGTCACGTTCTATAACCAGATACTTGCATTTGTCTTTGTGCAGGTTCTAGACATTGCACTCATAATAAAGGATTATGTGGAGAGTTTGTTAGCCCAGCTCTAAATTCGCTTAGAGGACTTGTTTTTTAATGACTCCCTAAGACCCAAGAGGACTTCCCTGTAGCTCAAATGGTAAGGAATCTGCCTGCAATGCAGGAGACCAGGATTCGATCCCTGGGTGGAGAAGAACCCCTGGAAAAGGGAACAGCAATCCACTCCAGCATTCTTGCCTGGAGAATTCCATGGACAGAGAAGCCTAGCGGACTATAGTTGGTGGAGTCACAAAGAGTCAGACACGATTGAGCATCTCTCTCTCTCTCTCTCTCTCTCTCTTTCACACACACACACACACACCCACCCAAGAAGGGCTTCCTAGGTGGCGCTATTGGTAAAGAACCTACCTACCCTACCTACCAATGCAGGAGACTCGAGTTTGATCCCTGGGTTGGGAAGATCCCCTGGGGGAGGGCATCGCAACCCACTCCAGTATTCTTGACTGGAGAATCCCATGGACAGAGGAGCCTGGCAGGCAACAGTCCATGGGGTTGCAAAGAGTTGGACACAACTGAAGCAAGTGAGCATGCACCATGCACGCACAAGACCCAAGAGGGTGGAGGAGCCAGGTCTGATGACTCAATTGGCTTGCAGTCTCCTCTGGGCTTGCAGAGAGCTGGCCTGGGCAGAAGTGAAGCTGCCTACCCTTCAGGTTTAACAGGAGGGTGGGTAGGGGAGGGGAGGGTGCCTCAGCATTGCCAGCCTCAGCACCCCAGGAAAGGGCTGGAAAGAACTGCAGACAAACTTAACTTTCCACTAAGGTTCTGGGTCGGACTCCAGGCAAGCACAGGACTGATCTGACTCAGATGTCTGGCTACCAGCCAACCAGGCACCCAGGCACCCTCCCCTCCTGTCTCTCCCTCTGGTATGGGACTCTTGCCAAGAAACATACCACTTAGAGCAATCAGATTACTGATTGTAATCTCAAAAGGGTATTGTTGAGTGGGGGGAAAGGCAGAAGGTGTTTCAGGGGCTGCTGGGAAGACAGCGGTGCAGGGGCCACATGGGGAGAAGGGATTTTGGGAGCCTAGAGGGTGGCAAGGAGCACTGCTGTAGATTTCCTAGGTCCGCCCCTCCCCCTCCTCTGGGAGGCTGTCTTCTCGGCAGACAGCAGATAGATGCATGACAAAGGGGCCCTGATGGCTCTGTCTTGGGGGTTGGGGAGATGGCTGGGGAGGGGCCCCTTCTGGTCCAAAGCACATCTCCCCACCCCCACCAGGTCCCTTAATCTATCAGTTTTTTTGGTAGTTAGTGGTTTAGAGGCAAATATAGCTCCAGTTTCGCTGCCCTGTAGATCTTTCATCAGATCTATGGGAAGTCTTGAAATGCACGCATATATTAGTTGCCCAAAAAGTACTCAGATGGGCTGGAACAGGGGCTATGTGATATGATTTTAGGAGAGAGGGGGAAAAAAAACAAAAACAGGCTCAAAGGATTCCCAGATGTGACCAAGGTGAAGGCGGCAGGCCACAGTCAAGAGGACCCCCAACAGGACCCCCAGCACCTCAGAAGGCAGATGCTGAGCAAACAGCCTCAGACAGGGCGGGGATGAAGAGATGCCTAAGTCGACAGAGTTCCATGTTCCAGGCTCAGGATTCTGGCCTTCCAAGGTGTATGGAGCTCTGGTCCACAGCCTTTCCGGAGTCCCCCCAGTTCACCTCGGGGCCTTCATCTGGGGCAAGTTTGGGGAGCAGACAGACAAACATCATTCCTAGCAGACAGGCAATCTGAAAGCTATTCTCTTGCAAACAGAGAATAAGCACTAAGCCTGCAGTGTGAGCCCTCAGGACCAGCCCAAAACCTGTGGGAGAGCTTAGTTAGGGCAGGCTTCCTGCACCTCCACCCCAAGTCACTCTCCAGCTCCTCCTCATCTTTTTGCCAGCCCCCCTAAACAAAGGCCTGGGGGGCTGGGGGAGGGGTAGAAGATGAGGCTGGATGCCTGTGTCCTCTAGAGGGGGACGGGATACCTAGGCCCCAGTGGGCGGCCCTGTCTGAGGCTCACAGTCTTTGAGGGGTTGGGGGGGGTTGCTTCAGGAGCTCTTTTAGCTGCTCTGAAGGAGATTCTTGGGAGGGGATTGGGGCTGGGGGTTGGGGGGCAGGAAGCTGTCCCCAGGGGAGCCATCCAGGCCCATTCAAGGGTTGAGCACTTGTTTAGGGTTAGAGCTGCCCCCTCTGGGGACCAGGATTGTCCAGCCAAGGCCATTGTCCGGGCCCCTTCCCCCAGTCCCTCCCAAGCCCCTTTGAACCTGAAGTCAGATATTTTTTTTCTCCCCTTCTCCCTCCTAGGCTTTCCCCACCCAGGGCCTAGGGCTGGAGGTCTGGGCTGGTAGGAGGGGGAGGGAGAACCTTCAACTATGGTTCTAGATATTTGGGTCTCTGAAGAGGGGGGGCAAGGAACTTGATGTGCGGGACCCACAGCGGGGGACCCGTGGGGTGGTGTGTCCAGTCCCTCTGGCTGGACAAAGGTAGGGAGACTCAGGCCTAGTCAGTCCACATCCCGGCCCCTAGAAGGGAAAGTAGGGTTTCCATCCCTTGGTCTGGTAGGTGAGGGGCCTCTGGAGTCAGGAAAGCTGGGGATGGAATGGAAGCTGGTCTGGCAGCCTGTCCCTGGTGATGGGGTGGATTTTAGCAGGCTGGGCAGAGGGGTGCCAGGCATCACAGTTTTGAAAAGTGAAAGTGTTAGTCATGTCCGACTCTTTTCGACCCAGGGATTGTAGCCAGCCGAGTTCCTCTGTCCATGGGATTTCCCAGGCCAGCATACTGGAGTAGGTTGCCATTTCTTTCTTCAGGAGATCTTCCCAACCCAGGGATACAACCAGGGTCTCTGGCATTGCAGGCAGATTCTTTACCATCTGAGCCACCAGGGAAACGAATCTGGCCAGTTGTCTAAACAGGAATTGCCTAAGTTCCTGGACTGCGATGCTGGAGGACAATGGGGAAGGAGCCTGTTAAAAATTGAGGAGTTAGCCCCAGCGGGACTTGACACATACAGCATAAATGTTTGAGGAGTTGAGACGGTGGCAGGGCTCGGGTGAGGAGACGGTGCCAGGGTGTCTGTAGAGGGGTCCTGAAGAACGTGCAGGGGGTATGGGAGGGACCCCTCACCCTGCTGTGTGTGAGCGTGGGGAGGGCTGGGCGGCCTGTTGGGAGCTGGAAGTGAAGGCCCGCATGGGGGACCTGCACCGAGAGCCTAGGAGTCTGGGGCCTGGGTGGAGATCCCTGGCTTTCCCCTTCCAGACACCGCTGCCACCAGCAGGCAAACACCCTCCGCCTCAGTTTCTCCCACCCCCACCGTCCCTTCCCCCAACCCATCCAGGGGGCGGGGCCAGAGGTCAAGGCTAGTGGGTGGGATTGGGGAGGGAGAGAGGTGTTGAGCAGTCTCTAGGAGATCCCTCGTTTTCCTAGGCCCCCGGCTCGGGGTGCCTTCCTTCCCCATGGCGGGACACCTCGCTTCTGACTTCGCCTTCTCGCCCCCGCCGGGCGGTGGAGGTGATGGGCCGGGAGGGTCAGAGCCGGGCTGGGTTGATCCTCGGACCTGGATGAGCTTCCAAGGGCCTCCCGGTGGGTCGGGGATCGGGCCGGGGGTTGTGCCCAGCGCCGAGGTGTGGGGGCTTCCTCCGTGCACCCCGCCCTATGACTTGTGCGGAGGGATGGCCTACTGTGCGCCGCAGGTTGGAGTGGGGCCGGTGCCCCCAGGCGGCCTGGAGACCCCTCAACCCGAGAGCAAGGCGGGAGCCGGGGTGGAGAGCAACTCCGAGGGGGCCTCCCCGGACCCCTGCGCCGCCCCCGCAGGCGCCGCGAAGCTGGAGGAGGAGAAGCTGGAGCCGAACCCTGAGGAGGCGAGTGAACTGCTGGGGGCGGGAGACCGGTGACCGCGCGGGCCGGGGGCGGCCACGCGAGGGGAGGTGGTCGGGGACCCAGGAAGGGAGCGGGCGGAGGCAGCTCCCCGGAGCAGGGACTGGTGTGTGGCGGCTGCAGGCCGCTCTGAGCTGGAGCCAGGTGGGAACCAGGGGCCGGAATTTAAGAGAGAACCGCAGGTGAGGGCAGGGCGGCCTGGGGCAGTCGGAAGGCGGCCTTGCTTCCCCCCTCGGCCCTTGTCAAGTAGGTCCTTCCACTTCCTAGGTCTGACCTGGGTCGGGTCACTCATTACCAGCCAGCACCAGACCTAGCTTGGGGTCTGAGCCCCTTCTACCTGGATCCCTTCTGGGAAATTTGCGCCTTATCAGACCCGGGATCTCGGGCCTTAGGGTTAAGTGTGGCCCGAGGGTGAAAACAGTGCTTATCCCAGGGTTATTGTTCCTGAGAGTCTAGGGTGTGACTGGTTTCTGATAGAAGCTCCTGTTTGGGCTGTGTGAATGTGTGGAGTCTGGGTTTTCCTTCCATCAAGTTTAGGGCTTGTCTTCCCTTGACCTCTGCCTTGCTCCCAATAAGTCACAGTCGGGCAGAGTGCACACCCTGACACCCCCTTATAAGAAAGCTGGAACACCAATTTCAGCCATAATTACATAAGCAGTGAACAGGGGGAGAAAAGGGGAACAAGTCATCTGCAGGCCATTCCTCAAATGGAGGGTTTGCTGAGGGATTGAAGTCTTCTGCATCTAACCCGCTGGGGACTATTAAGGATATATCTTCTAGTCTGAGGAAGAGACAAGTGCAAGCAATTAGAGATGAAGTACTAAGCCTTTAGACCTCTCCGGAGGAGGTGTGATTGGTTTCAGCTGACCAAGTAGCTCTAGACTCTCTTTGCTGGAGGCGACTGCTGAGCCTTGAATGATAATGGCTGCCAATTGTGGTCCATTTCCTAAGTGCCTGGCTATGGGCTCAGTTTCTACATCATTATCTCATTAACCAGCACAAAATCTCCTAGGGAGGTATTATTAGCCTGTTTCATGGGTCTTAACTGCTAAATGGTGAAGCTAGAATTTGAACTGGGGTTCATCTTATTTCAAATCCCCAAAATATGATTCAGAAAAGCCAAGATGGGAGGAGCTGACATTTACAGGCTTGCGACATTGGTTGAGCAGAAGTTGGCCTATTTTGAGTTTGACGGGACTGACGTCCCATCAGATAGTGGGTTGGCCGCAAAGTTCATTCATGCTCAAATGAACTTTTTGGCCAACCCAATACTTCTTTAGGTTTCTAGGACTGCACAGAGGCCTGACTATTCTTCTTCATCTTCTGGCCACTGGCCTGCTATTGGAGAGGCTCCATTCATCCACCTTTGTTCTGTCTACCTTTCCTTTCATCCACTGTCAGGGCTCAAATGTCTTGTAGACATAACCACCACATGTTCAGTCTCCTTCTGGGATGGCTCCCTGCACTGCCCCCTCCCTGTCCATTACCCAGAAACTCAAGGCTCAAATTAGTCATCCTCATTCCTTTCACATCCTTACATCCAGTCCTTTGGAAATAATGCAATCTTTACCTTGGATAGAGATGCTGAATGGATCACTTGGAGCCATCCTGGTCCCAGTCGCCATCATCTATTTATGCTGGGATTGCTGCAGTTGCCTCCTTACTCTGTGGTCAGTACATCAACCGGAGTAATCAAGAGTCAGGTCATTTCACTGCACAAAACCCTTCAGCGACTTTCCATTTCTCTGAGTAAAACTTAGTCATGATGGCAGCTGCAGGATCTGTCTGGCTCACTTCTCTGATCACATTAGCTCCTCTTCCCTTTCCTCAGCCCTCACCCTTCTCTGGCCATGCTAGCTTTGTTACTGGCCTTGCTGCTGACTTTGCTACTGCCCACCTCGGGGCCTTTCCACTTAACTCCTTCCTTTTGCTCAAACATGACCTCTGACTGTCTTATTCAAAATTGTCCCCTTCCCCATAATTCCCTACTCTGCTTTACTTTTGCCCGTAGCACTTCTAACCTACTGAATAAGAATTATTTCATCACGATGAAAGCTCCATGGGGCCAGGGTTTTTTGTCTACTTTGTGTAGCCACTGGCTTACAGAAGGTGCTTAATAAATCTGTGGAATTTGTCAATGAGGATGCTTTTATATTGCAAGAAAATAAATAAAAATGCTTTTATATTGCAAGAAAATAAATAAAAATACTTTATTTAAAAATAAGGGATAATCAGGTTTTTAAAAATTGAGCACTAACTATATAGAAAACACTTTATTCATACCGCGTATGACATGTTTTGTAGTGTGCATGTGTTTGTGAATGTGCATATCTTGTTGTGGTTTGTGGGACCTTCAAAGTAATCTGGAGAGAATCAGAGACATGGTGCTCTGTATTTCTCTAGATGCAAAACTTCCTCAAACTGGGGTTAATACTAGAGTCAAAAGCTTTTGTGAGTACTAAAGAACTGAAGGGCAGGAGCCCCCTTCCTAACCTGACATGTGTCCTCATTGAGGTTAGGGCTTCTCTTTCCATTATTGAATGGTGTTCTGCATCTGGTGGATGTGTTGCTTTCTGGGCTAGATGACATTTGTGTTATTTCTGGTTGTTAGGTGGGCAGCCTAGAGGCAGAGATACTCTCACATACCTTGGGGCCCAAATGGAAGAGAGGGTGAGGTGGATAGCTGTCACATGTTCTTACATATCCTCTGCTTTTTAAAATGCAGTCCCAGGACATCAAAGCTCTTCAGAAAGACCTTGAACAATTTGCCAAGCTCCTAAAGCAGAAGAGGATCACCCTAGGATATACCCAGGCCGATGTGGGGCTCACCCTGGGGGTTCTCTTTGGTGAGTCTCCTGCAGCATGTTTTGACCCATGAAACACGAACTACATCTGCCCTGGAATGAACATCCCTGAATTGGGAGCTTTCCTCCCCACCAAGGGAGTGGGGGAGGGTGTTGCTACCCTCTTTATGGGTGAGGGTGGGGTGGGGGGAAGATACTCGACATGGACTTTTGAGTTCTCTGGGAAGAGTATCCAGTGTGGGGTCTTGGAAGGGTGGGAACAGGTGGCAAGGCCTGTGTCAGTCTTGGGGCAAAGGGGCCCTACCTGCTACCTCACTTTGCCTCTTCCAACCCACCTCCCCAGGAAAGGTGTTCAGCCAAACGACTATCTGCCGTTTTGAGGCTTTGCAGCTCAGTTTCAAGAACATGTGTAAGCTGCGGCCCCTGCTGCAGAAGTGGGTGGAGGAAGCTGACAACAACGAGAATCTGCAGGAGGTGAGGGTGGGAGGGATGCACAGGGACGGCCCTATCTCGTCTGATTTTCACTGCTTTCATCTCTGGCTGGCAGCGCGCCCTCTGGGAGCCAGTGGCCCTCAATGGCATGAAGTGTGATTCCTCTGTTCTGCTGAGAGCAGGTCCAGGGTCACTTGTCTAAACCTGTCTTTCCAGGATCTTTTTCATACCTCCTGGCCCTGGTGACAACTGGCTGGTACTCCTGAACAGTTGGCTCTTAAAGTCATTGTCTCCCTGATACTGATCCTTAGCACGTTTGGGGCTTGCCCGCCCATTTCTTTCCTTGTCATCTCCTCCCCACCTGCCCAGATATGCAAGGCAGAGACCCTTGTGCAGGCCCGGAAGAGAAAGCGGACAAGTATTGAGAACCGAGTGAGAGGCAACCTGGAGAGTCTGTTCCTGCAGTGCCCAAAGCCCACCCTGCAGCAAATTAGCCACATCGCCCAGCAGCTCGGGCTGGAGAAGGATGTGAGTGCACCTGTCTCTGTCCCCGTGTTTTCCGTCTCCTCCTCCCCAGTCACACCTCCAGATCTCATGACCCAATGCCCCTCTCCCGTGTCCTCCACTCCTAGGTGGTCCGAGTGTGGTTCTGCAACCGTCGCCAGAAGGGCAAACGATCAAGCAATGACTACTCCCAACGAGAGGATTTTGAGGCTGCTGGGTCTCCTTTCGCAGGGAGACCCGTATCCTTTCCTCTGGCGCCAGGGCCCCATTTTGGTACCCCAGGCTACGGGGGCCCTCACTTCACTACGCTGTACTCTTCGGTCCCATTCCCTGAGGGTGAGGCCTTTCCCTCGGTGTCTGTCACCGCTCTGGGCTCTCCTATGCATTCAAACTGAGGTGCCTGCTCACCCCAGGAATGGGGGGCAGAGGAAGGGGAGAGCTAGGGAGAGAACCCTGGAGTTTGTGCCAGGGCTTTGGGATTAAGTTTTTCATTCACTAAGAAAGGAATTGGGAACACAATGGGTGTAGGGGCAGGGAGTTTGGGGAAACTGATTGGAGGGAAGGTGAAGTTCAATGATGCTCTTGACTTTAATCCCCACATCACTCATCACTTTGTTCTTAAATAAAGAAGCCTGGGACCTAGTAGGTGGACATTTTTGTCTTTGGTTTATCCTCTAGTTATTGAAGAGTGGATAGGATATTTAATAGTGTGTGTTAACAGCTCTCCGACCCAAATGACCCCGAAACGAAGGTTGCTGTTTACACTGCGCAGAGTCACAATGTCAGAGGGAGGTGTGGGGTTGGATCCCAAGTTTATATGGATAGGGCTCTTTATAAGTGTGAGCTAGTTCTTAGGAGCCTGTGACTTGCGGTCCTGTGGAAATTGGAGATGGAACACCTTTGCCCAAAGATGCAGTTATTACATAGTCTGTTCCCTACTAGGATCTGGTTTTTTGCTTTCCCCCATTCTACTCTGTAGTCCTCAGTGGCCTTTGTGCTAAGAAATCAAGCCTTGACTCATTTCTTCTGTATATCACCCCAACCAGAAACTCCACTTTGGGCTTTCTTGATACTGGGGTCCATTTGGTTTTCACTTAAGGTTTTTGCCTTGTCTGTGACTCACCTACCACTACACACCCTTTAGTCCTGACTCTGCCACTTCCTAATTAGGGCTCTTGCTCTGGAGCCTTTCCTTGATCCATAAAAAAACTTTGGTTGGTAAGTCTAAGTAGAGACGGAAGGGGATGGACATGCAGGTTGCAATAAGATAGGTCAAGACAGGACTTTCCTAGTAAGAACTATAGAAACACTGCTTTGACAGTGTGCTGGCTTGGTGTGCAACTCAGAAGAGACTCAATGTAGCATATGTGGGTTATATCGATACTGGACCAGGTTGGCATCTGCTCTAGCTGGTGTCTCAGGTTTTCTCTTCTCGGTAGTACTGATGAAACTTGTAGAAGTTCCACCACCCTCATGAATTTGACCAAATCCAATTTACCTTATTTTAACGGCAGTGAATGTTTTCCTTTAAATTAGCAACTGTAATTACCTAGATTCCCCTTTTCCTGTTTTCCTCTGCCTCATCTGCTTGTCTCTTCCTGTAAGTATCTGAATTAATTTTCCAGACTTTAACCAACTCCATTCTCTCAAGAACTGGAAAGCAAGGAGTATCAGACCCACACAAAGAGCAAATACCTTAGAGCGTATGAAGCTGCTCATTCTTTATTTGGAAATGGAAGCAAAGCTCTGAAGTCAGGTCACAGTCAGCAGCAGGATCACCCACAATGTAAGGAAGTTTGGGGTCTGTGCTCTAGGTTTTCCCAGAGATACCTTAGGCGATACCATCAAAAACATTAAGAACTTGCTTGTTCAAGGCTGGAGCTTATAACTTCCCAGGCATGACCTGTACAATTGATGGGTGCTCTTGACCACAGACATTCTAATGTCCACACAGCAAGGACCCACAGCTTGTGACAGTGGGAATTTCCAGCTCACTGGTAACGTCCTGGAGGCAGCAATATCTTTGGCAGGAAGCCATCTTTTCTGTCACCGTGGCCACGAGGCCCTGCTCCAGGCCTTGAATTGATAATCCACAGGAGTGGACACTTCTCCTGTAGTCATTCCCTCCTGGAGAGGCAAGGACAGAAGAGGGCAGCTCTTAGGATCCATTGGCACCCTTAGTGTCCACCCCTGGCCTGGAGGTGCCGGCTCTGTCTTCTGTTGCTTTGGTGGTGGGCCTTAGGTCTGGATGCCTGCACGACAGCCTGGGCACCGGAAGTCAGCCTCCCTTGCAGCCTGAATGCTGCAACCAACACAGGCCACGTGGAACCAGATGTCACAGCCATCACACTGAACCCAGGCCACTGTCTCTTCTTGGGGTAGGCAGCAAGAAGGGGCTGCACAGGGCTCCCCGCCCCCAACTGCAGGGGGAGCCCTGGGGTTGCTCAGTGGGTGCTTCCGAGGACGCCCACGCCGATTTCTGAAGAAAGGGACACAAAAACCAAGGTCACTGGAAACCTGCAGAAGCCTGGAACTTCCACCCCCCCCAGGATAACTGCAGAGGGAACCCATAGAGATTCACTAGACTAATGGTGAATCTGGCTAGCAGAGCTATCCCAGATCTTGTCATTGCAACAGGTGTTCTACCTCCCATCCCCACCACCCAAGCAGATAGGTACATCTCAGCCTAGGGCTCTAAAAGAACCAAAGGCAGTGAAATAAAGCCAAGTTCACTTACCCACTGGGTGTCAGTGGGGTTTTCTCTACACGGAGTTTCTTCTTAGGCTCCGTCAGGACTGGTGAGGGGCACTTGGGAGCCTCTCTCTCATCATCCAGTTCTTCCAACACGCGGTGAGCAGACTTCCTCCGGTTTCTTGGGGGTGGGGCAGAAGGGGCGGTCCCCACTTCCCCGGTGGGAGTGGGAACAGACGGACTCTGTGGCCCACCCCCACTCCGTGAGAAGGTGAGGGGCTGGGAGTGGAGCTTGCTGAGGCTGCCAATGGAGTTGAGGATCAGCGTTGCTTTGGGGGCTGGGGAGAGGGTGCTGAGGAGGCGCTGTGGAGCCCCCTGGGAGGGCAGCATGGGCCGGAAACCAACCCCGGTTCCCTCTTCTCCCCTAGATCGTGGGGTAGTAATGGCAGCAAAATCTTGAGGTTTGACTCGGACTTGCTGAAACAAGTAGAACTCTGAAGGGCTGGTTCCTGGGGGCCCTTCAGGGCCAAAGGTCAGAAGATCACCATCACTCAACTCCAGCCTGTGACCTCTTGGGAGTCGGACGTTATTGACCAAAGTCCCTGTTGATTATGGGGCACCAGACAGATACAGAGAGCAAAAAAAACAAACGACCGGTCAGAAGTGGAGAAATCTGGTCCTGTCTGGTTTTCTGGGGAATACGAGGAAGAACACATGCATGTCATGAAATCCTCACATTCTAAGTCCCTCAGTAGTAGGTGTCATCAGATAAGAAACTCCCTGTGAGCTAAGAATGAGTTTTTCTCTTTTTTTTTTCTCATGCTTTCCCTCAAGGCACATGGAATGAACTTCCCTCAATCCACTAAGGTCTGGGTCTCAGAGATGCTCACTCTCAGCTCCAACTCAGCACTTATCAGCATAGCTCAGACTATCTGGGTTCAAATCCAAATTCCACCATTTACCTGCCACGTGACCCTGGACAAGTCAGCCTCTTTATGCTTCATTTTTGTAAAATGGGGCATTTGTGCTCACCTATATTTAATGCACATAAAACAGTTCTTGTCTCATAATAATCAGGAAATGAATGTTGGCCAATTGAAGTTGTCCACTCCCCACTCGCAAAGACATATTTTATTTTATGTTTTTCAAAGACATATTTTAGCTAAGAGGAAACTAAGACTTAGAGAGGTGAAGTGGCAGGCCTGAGTGATGTTACCAGGGGCCAACAGCAGAACTCATGTAAATCCAGGCCTTCTGAGGCTGCCTAACTGCCTCCAAGACAGAGAGTAAGGCACATGTCCAGATAATTAAAACAATTCAACATATATCACAACTGCCCTAAGGCAAGAACAAGTGTCTAAACAATCTGGAAACTGAAGTCTAAGCTTGCCCCTCCTCTGCCCACCATGGTCTCAGAACAACCCCACTGTGACGCTCCAGGCTGTGGATCTACCTCCCACCCCCTCTAGGAGCTAAACAGGATCAGCCCCACAAAGAGCTTCTGACACTGCACATTTCTGGTGGAAAGACAGTCTGCATGACAACCGTCCATTCAACCTGATGGGGAGTTTGGGAGGCCGGCAGAGTCCCTATGGAGTCTCTTAATTCATTCCAGCCTAGAACTGTGACTGCCCCGGCATAAGGCTGCCCTGCTCACTCCTCACCTTGGCTGCTGTGGTTCTCCAGGCTGACCCTCCAGTCATCACCCTGGCGCTCCGCATGCAGCTCTGCGTGGACCCCAGAGATGAAGCCTGGCTCGTGCTGTGGCCGCAGGGTCACATCACAGAGATCGGCCCTGCAACCCAAGCGGTAGGTGCAGCCAGCTCCACTTGGGGGGTGGAAGGTGTGGAGATCGACATCCTTGCCGACCCCTATGCGCAGCAGCTGGAAGCAGGGCAGCATGGGCGGGGCCCCCTCGGCACCACCTCTTCACTTCAGGAATCCATCACCTTGTCCCCGCCCTGGGCCATGCACAGCTGGCCTAAATTCACTTTCCGTCTGATGCAAACTTGAGCTATCCTTCGTGCAATTTCGACTTTGAGCACACTCCCTGAGTAGGGCAAATTCAGGGTGCAGGGAACCTAGGATGCGATGTAAAATTGGCTGTCAATAGCTTTGCAACTGAAAAAATTTGGTGAAAGTTCCAGTGTAGTGCAAAATAGAAGGCGTCCTGTGGCACGAAGTTGAATCGGATCCTCCCTCAGGCCGCAAAATATTCCAGGAGCCTTCAATCTGTGCAAGTCAACAATACATTAGGCAGCTTCTAGGGCAATTCGAACTGTAGGTGTAGGGGGGCGGGGGAGGGGTGCTGCCTCTGTGTGATATACTAACTTGTCACTTCAGTGTAATTTGGAGAAGCTTCTTCCTGTCAAACCTGCTTTTCCTAATAGAGTAACCCTCCTGCTAGCTCACGCTTCACTCTTCTAACCAATCCCTCATTCATAACTAGCTAGCTTGAACCCCAGCGGGAAGTGTACTCAGTCACCCCTCAAAGGCAGTGCAAACGGGGCTCTACGTTGTCCAGCAAAGTGGAGCTAAACCCCTGCTTTCTGGTTTCTCCAGGTGGGATAAAAACAGAGGAAAGGGCTTCCCGGGATGATTCAAGACAAATCCAGCCTTATCCCTCCCCGCCCCAGCCCGGATTTGTATCTACCGCGCTGTGCAGTCTCGGAATGGTTCCCTCTCCAGGCAATGCCAGCCTGTGCCGCAGCCCAGGACCTGTCGGGATCCGGCCGGGGTTGGTGCTCCTGCGGCTGTTTGACAGCGAAGAAGCCAGGGCCAGGAGGGGCGCGGCCTCCGCGCGCGGGCATCGCCGACCCCGCCTTCGGAATTCCCGGATCTGGACTTCGAGCGGAGCGAGCCCGTCCCCCGAGCCGTTTCTGATTGGCCATCTCGTTTGCCCTCCTTCTCTCCATTGGGTGGCGCGCTGGGATCTCCCGCCTTCCGCTTTTTCTGATTAGTTCACAAGTTTTCCCGGGTTCCCGGAGTTGGGAGGAGCCGCCAAGGCGCGGAGATGCCCCCAACGCCTTAATTGGGCCTGGCTTTAGACACTACTGCGCCTGCGTGCGCCTCTTCCCCGCCTCCTTCCGGAGTGGTAACCCTGCAGGCTTTAGAGTGTCCCGCCAACTTGCCCGCTTTGCGCAGGCGCGGTCAGGGACCCTGGCCGCGACCGGGAGCTAGGTGTGGGGGGTGTGGCCAGAGGACTGTGGGGTCTCTCGCGCCGGGTAAGGGGCATTCGGGAAGAGTCAGTTGGGGGCGGGAAGGGGCTGAGAGGGGGTGCGGGGGTGGGTTCAGGGGTCCACAGGGCCGAGGGGTGTAAGAGCAGGGTAAAGGAACAAATGAGGTGGTCAGAACAGCCTTAGAGCTCAGCGTCCAGCAGGGCGAAGACTCAGGAGGATCTGGGGGAGAGGAGGGAGGGAGTGCAGGCTACTGAGACATGAGAGGGTGAGGGGCCAGCATAATTCCTTCAGGATAAAAGCAAATAGTGATGTAGGGAGGGATAGGGGTCCCAGATTGGGAGAAAAATAGATGAATTCGGGTGGGAGGGTAGGGAGATCTTGACAAGACTTCTCTCTGCTCTAGGACTCTGGAGAGGCAGGTGGGAGGCAGGAATGGAAGCTGAAGGGGCGATAGAGAGAAACTGAGTGGAAAGTTGCTGGCACGGTTTGGATGAGATGTCCGAAACTAGCTGACTTTTCTGCTAAGGAGTCTAGGCTGCCTGGATTCCCCCAGTGATTCTGGGGAGGCATCCTGTGCTACATGTGGCCACATTCATCAGGGGCCAGGCCTTGGGCCAGCGCTTTGATAGGGAAGGACCCGGGAGTCATGGCTTGGTGGTGTCTGGATGGGCTTCCCCAAGGCCTTGGTGAGCCATGGAGAGAACTCTGGAGACTGGGCTCACGGCCCCTGCATCGCATACCTCAATTGTCACCTTCATCCAGGAACTGCAGAGACTATAGAAACTTAAGGAGGAGGGTAAAGGCACTGTCCAGAATTCTAAAAGTATGAGTAAAACTTCACAGCCCCTCAGCCTGTCTCAGTAAATTCTCTCCACCTCATGGCTGTTGCCATAGTCTGTCAGGAACCAGACTGAGACAAGCAAGGGATCTTGGGGTACTTCCTGCTTCTTTTGGGAAGTAGGATAAGAAGAGCTAAGAGTCGGATGGACCTGGCTGTTATTTAAGGATTATGACTTTGTTATTGTAGGGGCCCTCTCTTTGGAAGGAGGCCTGAAAATTGAATTGGAGTGTCCTTGTTTCTCCTATTGTTCAGGGGGGCATAGATGGCTGTAGACCGACTCTAGAGACTTCAAATAATGTGGAGATGTTTCGACCTTCAGGTCAGTGGGACCTGCCATGGGGACTGGTGATGGTGTCTCCCTGGAGAACTGAGTACCTTTGTCCTTATGATTCTTTAGGTTCCACTGGGCTGATTCCCCCATCCCACTTCCAAGTTCGGCCCCTTCCAACTCTGCCGAGAATGGCTCCCACATGGGCCTCAGACACTCCCCTGGTCCAGCGCCCAGCCCATCAAGATGTCTTAGAGAGGCGGCCAGACAACCAGAGACCTCAAGTGACCATGTGGGAACAGGAAGTTTCTGGCAAAGGGCAGGAACCAGAGTGGAGAGGCAGGTACGGATCTAACGTTACTGTTCTCTTGGACTTGCTTGTCAATGACCCTTCTTCACTGTATTAGAGTCCTTAGGCTATTTCAACCCTTAGTTCCACAGTTTGTTCATTTTTTTAATAAGCAGTTGTTGGTGTCTACAATGCATAAATAATAGCAGTGTGCTAGATGCTAGGGACAAAGATAACAAAAATAAGAGATCATGATATCAAAGAATTTAAAATCCTAAGGGAAAAAATTGGTTGACCCACAGCTGATTGTACTAAGCATAGTATAAGGCAGGCTGAAGAAGTGTGGGCTGGATATACAGACTGGGTGCTGTAGTAGTATGAGTTCATTTGGTGGAGCTGGCCATGCTCTCTGTCCATGTGTTGTCTATGAAAATTCTTATTCTTCATGTTTCATGTGAGTCTTTTTCCAAATGTACTGGAACATCCTTCTGCCATTTTGTTCTTGAGCAGGATTGCAGTTGGTTCTACTTTGGACCTTGTCAAAAGGAAAGAAGCAGGATGATGAAAGGGTAGTGTGAGAGCATCAGGAGATGGAGACTCTCTGTGGCTTGTTTGGCTACCCCCTAGTGCAGATGACACCACCCTTATGGCAGAAAGTGAAGAGGAACTGAAAAGCCTCTTGATGAAAGTGAAAGAGGAGAGTGAAAAACTTGGCTTAAAGCTTAACACTCAGAAAACCAAGATCATGGCATCTGGTCCCATCACTTCATGGGAAATAGATGGGGAGACAGTGGAAACAGTGTCAGACTTTATTTTTTTGGGCTCCAAAATCACTGCAGATGGTGATTGCAGCCATGAAATTAGAAGACGCTTACTCCTTGGAAGGAGTTATGACCAACCTAGATAGCATATTAGAAAGCAGAGACATTACTTTGCCAACAAAGGTCTGTCTAGTCAAGGCTATGGTTTTTCTAGTGGTCATGTATGGATGTGAGAGTTGGACTGTGAATAAAGCTGAGCGCTGAAAAATTGATGCTTTTGAACTATGGTGTTGGAGAACACTCTTGAGAGTTCCTTGGACTGCAAGGAGATCCAGTCAGTCCATCCTAAAGGAGATCAGTCCTGGGTGTTCATTGGAGGGTCTGATGCTAAAGCTGAAACTCCAATACTTTGGCCACCTCATTCGAAGAGTTGACTCATTGGAAAAGACCCTGATGCTTGGAGGGATTGGGGGCAGGAGGAGAAGGGGACGACAGAGGATGAGATGGTTGGATGGCATCACTGACTCAATGGACATGGGTTTGAGTAAACTCCGGGAGTTGGTGACGGACAGGGAGGCCTGGCATGCTGCGATTCATGGGGTCACAAAGAGTCGGACACGACTGAGCAACTGAACTGAACCGAACTGAAGGGTCCTTTGTCCAGTCACTTAATTTCTGTAGGCTACAGATCCTGTAAAAAAGTGTTGGAGAGTCCAGTGGTTAGGATTCCAAGCTTTCACTGAGAAGGACACGGTTCAGTCCCTGCTTTGGGAACTAAGATTCCGCAAGCTACACGGCACAGCCAAAAAAAAATTTTTTTTAAAGTGCTGTGGTTCTGGGCCTCAGTGAGGGAACTGTGTGAAGAATCATCTTATAAGCTGGTTTCAGCTCTCTAGAGGTTGGGACTTTGTAATTTATTGGGGTGCTGCCCTCTCAGACTTCTCATGCAGGATATCTAACAGTTAAATAATCCTAACTGGCACTTGGCCTTGCCATACTGATACTGGAAGCCATCACTTCTCTTTGTACCTCCATCAAACTTTTCCCTGCCCTTAAGTCAGAATTCAGCAGTCTCAGTGTCCTTCAGACTTCTCCAATTCAGAATGTGTAGCCTAATGATGTACACTTGTGATGGTTAACACATCTGCCTGTATATTGCCTTCAAGAGAGGTTATGGTCCATTAACTCAGCTAACTTTTGAGGTCCTGTGGACCCAGGTATGCTTAGTAGGGCTGCCTTGAATGATAATGGTGGCGGAATGCAGAGATCCCCGTGGCCCAGCTTCATTCCCTGCCATCTCTCCACATAGGAGCAGAGGGATCCTCTCCTCTTCTCCTATCTCCATTTATGCCTTGGCTGCTTTCACCACCAAACTAACCTGTCTCGCCTATGCTAACCTGTCTCTGAAGGTCCGTGGAGCTGGCAGGATCGCAGGCCCTGAGCCAGCAGGCTGAGCTGATCTCTCGGCAGCTGCGAGAGCTGCGGCGGCTGGAGGAAGAGGTCCGGGTGCTACGGGAGACCTCGCTGCAGCAGAAGCTGAGGCTGGAGGCTCAGGCTGTGGAGCTGGAGGCACTGGCACGGGCGGAGAAGGCTGGCCGCGCTGAGGCCGAGGGCTTGCGTGCCGCCCTGGCTGGGGCCGAGGTTGTCCGGAAGAACCTGGAAGAAGGGAGCCAGCGGGAGCTGGAGGAGGTTCAGAGGCTGCACCAAGAACAGGTGAATGTGGGTGTGGGGAAGGCTCGACTGCCCAGTGGGGAGCTGGGCGGGAGTTCCCCAGCAAAGAGCAGGCTTTGCCGAAAAGAGTGATGAGGTGTTTGGTGAAGGTAAAAAAATACAAGTGACCTGGAAAGAGGGAGAACTTTGGTGTGTTGGTCTTATTCAGATTGCCCTTTTCCACTCAGACTCAGGTGACCTCCCATCACCTGAAGCCCTGCTTCCTCTTCCAGGGGGAAGTAGTTTGTCTTTCTGCTTTACTCCAAGTACCCAGTTCATCTGGGAGCATCGGGAATGGGAGTGAGGGGTGTGGGAGGGGTCCTGAGATGGACTGGGAAGGGGAGATTATTCAGTCAGCAGGCATGTATCCATGCTTCCTCTTTGCCATTCCTGAGACAAGAGCTGGGACACTGGGGTGAGCAAATCAGTCAACTCCCTGTCCTCGTGGGTGGAGCTGACAACCCAGTGGAAGACACATTCAGTGCCTTATTTAACTATAATTAATTAACTGTGATCGGGAGAAGTACCATGAAGGGGAGGACAAAGGAGCCCCACTGGTCTAGGGGCTGGGGAAGGCCACAACATGACTCCTTCAGCGTATCTGACACCTTTACCACTGCTGGAGGTGCTGTGAGAAAGAGACAAGCTCTCTGCCTTCCTTGGGCTTCCTTCCGGATGGCAGGAAGTAGATAGTAAGCAGGTGCAGAAGCAGGATCATTTTGTAATGATAAGTGCAGGAAGGGCACGAACAGATGACAGGACCAGGCAGGTGATGGGTGGGGAGTAGCGGCCCCGGAAGGCGATGTCATGGAGATCTGAGGAGCTGGGGGAAACAGGCCTTTGGGTAGACTCTGAGGTGGGAAGGAGCAGACTTGTGGGGGACGATGAGAGAGCACTGTGGCTGGAGCAGAGTGGGCAGTGGAGAGACAGGATGTGAACTCAGAGGACAAGAGCTGGCAGAGGCCAAGGCATGACACAGGCTTCACAGACCCAGGGGAGAAGCTGGTCTGAATGCCATGGGAAGCCACTCAAGGATTCTAAGACCGGTCAGGTGATTGCTGTCATTGTCCAGGCCAGAGATGAGGTGGTTTACCTTAAGTTGGTGGCACTGGATATGGAGAGAAGTGACAGTGTTTCTGGGGGGATACCTGACAGGAACTGCCGATGGACTGGAGGGTGATGGGAAGTGAAGCACCAAGGATGGTCTCTGTTTTGCTGTGGCAGTTAGATGATTTCTCGGGTGATTGTCCAGGGTCACAGAAAGTGGGAGTGAAGGCCAAGGTTGAAGCAGGGGGCAGATTTGGAAAGCCCAGATGTGGGCCAGCTGGCCCCTGCTGAGTCCTCCCTTCTCTCTGCAGCTCTCGTCCTTGACCCAGGCTCACCAGGAGGCCATTTCCAGTTTGACCAGCAAAGCTGGGGGCCTGGAGAAGTCTCTGAATAATCTGGAAACCCGGAGGTCAGGGGAAACCAAGGAGCTGGCTGCAGCCCAGAGGGAGGCCGAGCTGCTGCGGAAGCAGCTGAGGTGAGTGCAGGGGAGTGGGCGACCCGAGGGGGACCTGGTAGTTGGTGGGTTGGTGGGGAAAGTGGGTCTCCAGGGTGGCCCCCTGATGGCTACTCTGCTCCTACCCCAACCCTAGCAAGACCCAAGAGGACTTGGAAGCTCAGGTGACCTTGGTTGAGAACCTGAGGAGGTATGTGGGGGAGCAGGTCCCTCCGGAGGTCCGCAGCCAGGCATGGGAATCAGAGCGACAGGAGCTTCTAGAAACCGTCCAGGTGAGAGAGTGCCCAACCTGGGACAGAACATGAGGGCTCAAGTCCTGGGCAAGGGCCCCTAGAGAAGAGCACAGTCCCCTGGAGAAAAGGCAGTGCCGTCGAGGGGTGCACAGGTTGGATGCCACCTAAGGGCCACTGGCAGACCTGACGGAGGTGGCTGCCCTCTGTCCCCACCCCGCCCGCAGCACCTGCAGGAGGACCGGGACAGCTTGCACACCACCACCGAGCTGCTGCAGGTGCGCGTGCAGAGCCTCTCACACATCCTCTGCATGCAGGAGGAGGAGCTGGCCCGGAAGGTAGGCCCCTGGCCCAGGCCCCTCGGCCCCTGTGCGCGGGAGGGGTTGGTGTGCCACTCCCAGAACCTGCCGACATCTTTCTTCCCCTGAACACTTCTCCTTGCTGTGGCTCCTGATGCCAGGGCAAGATAGGAGAAACCAGACCCACCTCCTTCCTCTGCTCCCCCAGGAGCCCCCACTCTCCCTGCTTCCTCCATCCGCAGGTTCAGCCTTCAGACTGCCTGGAGCCCGAGTTCACCAAGAAGTGCCAGTCCCTGCTGAAGCGCTGGCGGGAGAAGGTGTTTGCCCTCATGGTGCAGCTGAAGGCCCAGGAGCTGGAGCACAGAGAATGCGTGGAGCGACTGAAGGGACAGGTTGCCTGGAGCCCACTTCCTCCCGTGCTCTCCCCCAGCTCCCTGCTGCTTGCGGAAGGGATGGCGTTTATTCACCAGATACTTGGGTGGCTCCCCTGTGCTGGCTGCACAGCCCTGAGTAAAGGTCCACAAAGACCTGCTCTCATGAGGCTTACACTTTGTGAGGTGGGTTGGCCTTAGGTAGGGTGTTTGGGGATGGCCTCTTCAGGAGGTGAGTGTTTAAGGATCAGTGGGTGGCATGGGCCGAGGCTATGGGTCCTTATGGGCAGGTCACAGGGCAGTTCCTCAAGGTGTGGGCCATGGAACATGCTTCTGAAAGGAAACCTGGACCCAGACTCCATTCTCAGGAATGGGGCTTCTTGTCTCCCAGCGTGGCCTTCTTTCAGAGACCTCTGCACTTGCCCCTGCCATGCCAATGCTTCCCCCACCCCCGCCTTACAGCCTTCTGCTCTGGACCTGCCTCCGTTCCTTTCCCAGGTGGCAGAGCTCCAGGAAAGAGTGGAAACCCAGTGCCAGGAGCAGGCCATCCTGCAGCGCTCCCTGCAGGACAAAGCTGCTGAGGTGGAGGTGGAGCGGATGGGCGCCAAGGTCAGCGTCTGAGACGGGCAGAGGCTGAGGGAGGGTAGGGAGACCCCAGGCATGGGACCCCTTTCTTTACCTCATCCTTCCTAGGCCCTGCAGATGGAGCTGAGCCGCACTCAGGAGGCCCGGTGCCGGAGGAGGCAGCAGATGGCCCCAGCGGAGGAGCAGCTGAGGCTTGTGGCCAATGCTGTCAGCAGGTATCTGGGGTGGAGGGTGGGTGGAATAGCGTTCCTGCTTCCTAGACTTCCTGGGCATCTTGAGGTTTAAGAGCCTCAGGCAAGCGGGGCTGGAAGGCTGGTTGTCTGGAGGAAGCAGGGCTGGAGGTATCTAGCCCTGTAAAAGTCTCTGTGTTTGTTTTTTATGGGGCACCCCCCACTCCACCTGGCCACATTCTTACCACGGTCACTTGTTATGACTCCCACCCCTGCATGTTTGGCTGAGATGAGGTTAACTTCCTCCTGCAGTTAATAACAGCTTGAGCTAAACAGAGCACCTAGTAGGAGATGTAAGAGACGCAGGTTTGTTCCCTGGATCGGGAAGATCCCCTGGAGGAGGGCATGGCAACCCACTCCAGTGTTCTTGCCTGGAGAATTCCTTGGACAGAGGAACCTGATGGGCTACAGTGCATGGGGTTGCAAAGAGTCAGACATGACTAAAGCAACTTAGCACAACACAGGAGGATCTCTACCTTCAGAACTGTTCAAAGATGGGGAGTATAGACACTTGATCTTTGCTTCTTTAAAATTTTGCAGGCATGCCTTGTTGGGTTGGGAAAAAATTAAACCTATTTTTTTTCTTTTAAAGTTGAACACCAAAACAATAAATAAATAAGTAAAGTTGAACACCCACAGGCATACCTTGTTTTATTGTACTTTGCTTTATCATTCACATATATTGCATTTTTTACAAGCTGAACGTTTGTGGCAACTCTGCGTCAAGCAAGTCTTTTGGCGCTATTTTTTCCCAACAGCGTTATTTTCAAATTAATGCTGTTTTTAAATATCTAGTTGTTTGTTAAGACATAGTGCTATTGCACACTTAATGGACTACAGTGTGGCATATGCATAACTTTTATAAGCACTGGGAAACCAGAAAATCTATTCCACCTTTGCTTTGCAGTACTGCTTTGCCATATTTGCTTTGTTGCAATGGTCTGGAACTAAACCCACAGTATATCCGAGGTCTGCCTTTACTTGCTTACTAGATATTCCATCTGTTAATAAAGCATATGCCAGTTTCCTTTTTAATCAGTTGCAAGCCTGTCTCTCATACCAACTTCCTAGGTGTTTCCTTCACAGCTGTTGTGGTAGAACCTTTAGAAACTAGACTGCTGAGAAGCTCAGGTTTCTTTGCACAGGTAACAGCCCTTCCTCAGCTTTGGATGTCGGCTTCAGCTTCTCTTCCCCTTGGACTGATCCCCCTTCCCTACTTTCTCCATGTATGTAGCAGCACAGGATAGAGGGGGTCGAGTCCTTTTGGAAATGAGATGGGGTTGAGGGTTTGGTGACCTCGTGTCCTCTCCAGCTTTCAGACCTGGCTCCAGGGCACCGTGGCCGAGGTGGAGCGTGCCGCAGCCCGGCTGCCCAGTCTCAGCAGCCGAGTCAGCTATGCTGTCCGCAAGGTCCACACCATTCGGGGTGGGTAGGGTGACTGCCAGCCGCGCCCTGCCCCTGCCCCTGCCCCACCAGCTCTCTCATCCTACACCTACCCTCCTGCCTTCTCTTCCCCGGTCCAAGCATCTCCTTACACCCCTGTTTCCCCTCCTCTCTGCAAATGCACCTCTCATGCTCTCTGCCTTTTCTTCCCAGGCCTGATGGCTCGAAAAGTGGCCCTTGCTCAGCTGCGCCAGGAGAGGTGAAGTCCAGGCCCCTTTAGATTTACTGGGGGCAGGAGTGGGGCTTTAGGGTGTTGGTTGCTGGGACCCAAAAAACACGAGGATGGAGGAAGGATAAGGGCTTAGGGGTCAGGCAGCTGGGTGATTTCCCCCATCTCTGTTTCCCTTCCTGTCTCAGCTGCCCACCACCCCCACCGACCACGGACATGAGCCTTGAGTTGGAGCAGCTGCGGGAGGAGCGGAACCGTTTGGACGCAGAACTGCAGCTGAGTGCCCACATCATCCAGCAGGAGGTGGGCCGGGCCCGGGAGCAAGGTACGCCTGGTGCTTGCAAGTCATCGAGCGCGAGCCGGGGGCCAGAGTCAGGGGGCCTTAGGGAAGAAGAGGAGGAGGGAAGAGCTGGGGTCTAGGGCAGGGAGGAACCTGAGTGGGCACCTCCTCTTCCCAGGGGAGGCGGAGCGGCAGAAGCTGAGCCAGGTGGCCCAGCAGCTGGAGCAGGAGCTGCAGCGCACGCAGGAGTCCCTGGCTAGTCTGGGGCTGCAGCTGGAGGCAGCTCGCCAGGGCCAGCAGGAGAGCACAGCAGAGGCTGCCAGCCTCCGGAAGGAGCTGACCCAGCAGCAGGAGATCTACGGGCAAGGTGTGCAGGAGCGGACGGGGGCAGTCCCGGGGTCGGGGAGCGGTGGGAACCATGAGCCCAGACTCCCCTGACACCCTGTGTGCAACTCCACCCCAGCGCTGCAGGAGAAGGTGGCCGAAGTGGAAGGTCGGCTGCGGGAACAGCTCTCAGAATCAGAAAGGAGACTGAACGAGGCTCGCAGGGAACACACCAAGGCTGGTGAGAGTGGCTGGGATGCACATGGTGCTTCCAAGAAGGAGGAAGTGTTGAGATTATTGTCAAAACTTTATTTTGAAAGCTTTTTCTGTTTGAAGTGTGCAAGTCATGAAGTTATCAAGGAAGACTAATTCTCAAGTGGTAAACACACCTGTATAGCCAGTGCCCAGATCAAACAATAGCACTTGACCAGCCCCAGATCCCCCCAGCTCCTCCCAGTCACCCACCCTCCACAGAGGCAACCTGACATACCAACGATTACCCCCAATTCTTATTGGGAAGAATTTCAAACACTTAGCCACATTAAAAGAATCATGTAATGGTACTCATCTGCCTTCTCCCCTTAGAACAGCAGTTTATAACCTTTGATCACCTTTCCTGTCTATCTGTATATTTACACATATTGATATATATACATCTAGGGGGGGAGTTACTGAGAGTAAGTTGACAACCTGACTATTCAGCTGCATCTCCCACAAGGAGAATATTTTCCTATGTAACCTCAATAGCATGGTCACACTTTAAGAAAATGAACTTGAACTGCACAAAATCTGATATCCAGTCCCTATTCAGATTTCCCCTCCTGCCCTCCAGGAAGCTTCAGGGATGCGGGAGGTACTTGGGGTTGACAGATTCACAAGATTCTAGAGCATCCACCACCCCGCCGTCTGTACAGCAGAGACTGAATGCCACAAAGCGCCGTGGCTCCCTGAGTCACAGAGCTGGGGACCCAGTGTGCCCGCCCATGCTTCTAGGCTGGTGTTCTCAGTGCCCCGCAGCCTCTGGGCTGCCAACACCCATCCCCTCTGTGGCCCGGCTTTCCTGCAGTGATCTCCCTACGCCAGATCCAGCGCAAAGCCACCCGGGAAAAGGAGCGGAACCAGGAGCTCCGGCGCCTGCAGGATGAGGCCCGGAAGGAGGAGGGGCAGCGGCTGACCCAGCGCCTGAAGGAGCTGGAGAGGGACAAGAACCTCATGCTGGTAGGAGGCGGAGAGACTGGGCCCTTCTTGGGCTGGCTGGGGAGCAGAGCTGGGGAGAGGGGAGGGGGCCCTGCCTGGGCTCGGTGGCGTTTAACCCTCTCCTTCCCAGGCCACCTTGCAGCAGGAGGGTCTCCTCTCCCGTTACAAGCAGCAGCGACTGTTGGCAGTTCTTCCTTCCCCGTCGGATAAGGGCATACCTGTGGAGCCCAGCCCGAAGCCCTCAGAGTCGTCAGCACCCACACCCCCGGCAGCAGCCCTCTGCATCAAGGAGTCCATCAAAGGTAAGGGACGGAGGGCAGGGGGACCCTGGGAACCTTTCCTCCAGGCACTCTGCAGGGCTTGAGCCTTGTTCTCTGTGACCCTGGAGGCCCACAGCCTGCCTTGGGCCAAGAGCTTTCTTTCTCATAACCCTCCCACATCTGGTAGCAGCCCTGTTCCTTGGCACTGTGACTGTGACGGCTTTGTCCACCTCCTGTCCCTCCAGGATCCCTTTCTGTCTTGCTTGACGACCTGCAGGGCCTGAGTGAGGCCATTTCCAAAGAGGAAGCCATTTGTGAAGGGGACAGCCAGACCTCTTCTTCAGTCTGCCTCTGACCAGCTGTGAGGACCAGGAGGATGAGGATGGAAGGGGAATGGGTCGGGAAGGGGACTTCCTCCAGCCGCCCTCGGGGACACCAGCTGCCAAGATGTCATGAATTCTCCCGTGGCTCAATAAAGATGACAACAGTAGGAGTCATGGTTTGGACAGTTCTCTTTGGGGATACAAGGAAATTTTCTCCCCGGAGCCTCTCTTGTCTGGAAAACATGAGAACCAGTCCCTTATACAGCTCTTTCTCTAGATGGTTCCTTTTTCAAAACCCCTTTCCTAGGCTGCCTGGGAGGTTTTTGGAGAAGCTCCAGGTTTTGTTTTATTCTTAATTTTTGTCTTAAAACTACCTCTGGGAAATGGTCAAGGCAAGGGCACGAGGCAGATAAAACATTCACGCGTTCAGCAGGAATCACAGAGCCAGGCAGCGTCCTGCCTTGGTGGGGGCACTGGTGGGTTTGATTGACAGGTGGGTCCCTGCTCACGAGACACTTCTGGTGGGAGAGACAGACGACGGGCAGGTACCTACATGAACAAAGGAGTGTTTCAAACAAGTGCTGTGAAGAGGAAAAAAATGAGTGACATGATAGAAACTAGTTCTGTGGGGAGGGGCTGCTTTAGATGAGGGGACAGGCAGGGCTTCTCTCAGGAGGGATGTGCTGCTGAGGCCAGAGTGAGGTAAGGAGCGGGCAGTGCAGCCACCTTGGAGAAGCATGAGGACGGACAGGTCCAGAGGCTGGAGGGAGCCCAAGGGAGGATGCCGCAGAGAGAGGCCAGGCCTGGTGGAGCTAGGGTTTTACTCTTAAGTCAATAAAAACCCCTTGGAGGGACGTTCCTGGTGGTCCAGTGGCTAAGACTCTGCGCTCCCAAAGCAGGGGGCCCAGGTTCGATCCCTGGTCAGGGAACTAGATTTCTACATGCCACAACTAAAGATCCTGTATGCCACAACTCAGACCTGGTCCAGCCAGATTAAAGAAATAAATAGACAGCCCCTGGAGTACTTTTTAAACTGAGAACAGCCACACAATTTGACCTACATATTTAAAAGAACTATCAACTGGCTGTGGAGGATGGACTTGGGGGCATGGGATGAGGAGAGAGAAGAATGGAGTCTTCGAAAAATTGAGTCGCAGGGGACAGTGGTATTCCTGACCGCTGGGGAGCAGACCAGGTTGTGGAAGAAGAAGTGAGTTCAGTTTTGGACTTTTGCTTCTGAGTGGCTCATGAGACATCCTGACAAAGGAGTCCTTGCTGCGGAAAAGTTCAAGGGACATCTCTGAGTGACTCAGAACAGACAGACTGATGTCGGAAGGATGAGGGGAGAGAAGTGGGGAGCGGAGAGTTCCCACCAAGGACCAGGGGAAGGGCGGTGAAGATTCTAGAGGGAGGCGGAAGAGGCTGAGGTGCCAGGGGGAGCTGAGGCAGCTTCTTCCAGAGCCTCTGGGTGTGACTGACTGGAACCAGCCTTGGGGTGGGGAGAAGGAATCAGGATGTCTTCTACTTCCTTCTTCACCTGCAGTCATCTCAGGTGGCTCCTGGATGAAATTCCTCGTATGTCACTACTTGGGAGGCCCCCTTCGAGCATGGAGAAGGTGTGTGCTGGGGAGTGCAAATTCCAGGAAGAATTGAGCCCCAAGAGAGGGTTACCCTGGGGTGGGTGGAGGAGGCTTGGCGTACCAGCTGAGATGGCCCTGGCTGTGTCCCAGGTGTTTGAGAGAGCACCCCCGCCCATCCTCTCCCTCCTTGTCCCCCCAGTTGCCTGCCCTCTGCCCTGCATCTTGCCTCTCAGCCCCTGTAATTACACTGCTTCCCCACGCATGCTTGCTCCCATTCCTTGGCTTCCAGGGACCTCGAGGGATGAGAGGTAGAAGTCCCTGTTATTAGGATTTGCTGCAGGGTGTGTATGAAGGGGGACATGAAAACAAGGGTGGGGTGGCCAAGGTCTAGGTCATCGATAAAGCCTGGTGGCTGGGTCCTGAGCTGGGGGACTAAAATGAGGGACGCCACCATCAGTGGTTACACATCAGCCGTGGGCTTCCAGACGGGTTTGACCAGTCAGGTTTGGATGCAGTTCCTTGTGTGACAGGGCCGGCCCCTCCCCAGAGATCAGCCTTCACCACTCCCTCCTCCCCTATAAAGCCTCTTAGGGTTCTCAGTCTCCCAGACTCAGCTGACCCCTGACTTTGGGGGCCAGGAGATAGCCAAGATGCTCAACTGGAAACTCCTGGGGATCTTGGTCCTTTGCCTGTTTTCTGGAGGTGAGCTGGGAACAGAGGCCCGGAGTGTGATTTGGGGTGACGGGGAACAGTCAGGATGAGGCTAGGCTGAGATGGATGCGTAAGGACAGGGAGATTCTGGGAGATCCTGGGAGATGCATGTGAGGGGAAGAGTTAAGGGGACAGAGGTGATGTGACTAGGTGCATTTTAGCACAGAATAAACATTTTGCTGGTTTGGCTTTAGCTCCACGTGGCAATTTAGATCAGCATTCAGGTGTGCAGGCAAGTGTTCATCAGAGCTGAGTTCTCTGTTAAGGGGAGAAGGTCATTGTAGGGATGGGATCTGGGTGCCACATGGGGGTATACAGCTTTGGGACCTCAGACATGTATAGGGGTCCTCCCAGTGGGGTGTCCCAAACAGGGTTGGAGGGAGCTTATGTGGGGGAAGGGAGGTCATGTCAGTTTAAAGTTGGTCTAGTCAGTAGTTCAGGACAGGGTTTTATGTCATTTTAAGATTGTGTTGGTATTCTGCAAATGCGGGGAGAGTTACTTTTGAGTTTTGTTTGTTGGATCAGTTCAGGCTGTGGTCCATCGCAGAGAGGCGATGCTCCTGGGGTCCTAGCTGCCAGGAGAGGAGTGGACCCTCACAACCTCTTATCTTCCTCCTTCCTCCTCTACAGGCATCTCAGGCAGTGGAGACGACCCTTCTCCCTCATCCAGAGAGATCTCAGAGGAGGAGGGCCCTCCACCATTGCCTCAGGGCCCCCCAATCCCTGGTGACCCCTGGCCAGGGGCACCCCCTCTCTTTGAGGATCCTCCACCTCCAGGCCCCAGTCGTCCCTGGAGAGACCTGCCTGATTCTGGAGTCTGGCCTCCTGAACCCCCTAGAACTGATCCCCCTCAACCTCCTCGGCCTGACGACCCCTGGCCCGCAGGACCCCAGCCTCCAGAAAACCCCTGGCCACCTGCCCCTGAGGTGGACCACGGATCTCACGAAGAGCCAGACCTTGACCCACCCAGGGAGGAGTACAGATAACCGGGCGCCAGAGGCATCCTGGACCCCTGCTCTCAAACCCATCTCCACTCTTCTGATTCCCCTAGAATTCTCCCCAATTTAGCTTAACTCCTTAATTCCTTTCCTCATTCCTTCAGTTTTATTCTGAAGATGTTGTCCATATTTTCTGTCCCCTCTTAAGATGGGTATTTAAGCCCCACTTTCCCTCTCCTTTTTTCTCTGACAGCAGAACATCCCTACCTCTACCTCCACCTCCTCTTACCCAACCCTGGAACTCAGGGGCAGGGCTGGCAGCACTATGTTCTCTCTGCTGCCACCTGCTGGCCAACCACTGGGAACTATCAGGAGCCGTGGTGCTTCCATGAAGTGGAAAAATAAAAAACCATGTTTTCTTAATTTTGACTCTAGGCTGCTTCTTTGCCAATGAGCAGGTCTTTGCATGTTCAGATGCACTTGTCACAGCCACAAACCTACAGAGATCTGGAAGTCATCTGAGTTCCTGTCTTGCCCATATGCATAAGGATGGGGACTCAGCAGGAAGGTTGGAAATGCAACTATCAAGAGTTACAAGGAAATTCAGACCCATTCTGAGATCCCTATTTTGGAGAATGAGAAACCAAGTTAAGTCTCTCTTTAACTAGTTGATGGTTTGCCTACTCTAAGTGAACATAATAACTCTCCATGGGCTTTCATGGGCAGAACCAGGTTTTAAGGGGGATCAATTTCCACAAACATATGTGTTCCTTCGTAAAATGAATCTTCTTGAAAACTGTGTTTTCCACCTGCTTCTATTAACTGTTCTCCCGCTAGACAGAGGAAGGCTGAGCTCTCTCACCCACTGTGAACTGGAGTTCACAGTGCTCTTTCTGGAGCTGGTAAATGGAGTCAATGGAAAACAAGAATCAGCCCTTTCCATCTCATTAAGATGTGTTTTCAGTAAAATTTACTTTTTTGTTTTTCGTGGTTTTTTTTTTTTACTTTTTTGTTTAGTCACTGTCAATCTTTGTTCAGTTCAGTTCAGTTGCTGAGTCATGTCCGACTCTTTGCAACGCCATGGACTGCAGCAAGCCAACTCCCAGAGCTTGCTCAAACTCATGTCTATGATGCCATCCAGCCATCTCATCCTCTGCTGGCCCCTTCTCCTCCTGCCTTCAATCTTTCCCAGCATCAGGGTCCTTTCCAATGAGTCAGTTATTTGTATCATGTGGCCAAAGTACTGGAGTTTCAGCTTCAGCATCAGTCCTTCCAATGAATATTCAGGACTGATATCGTTTAGGATGGACTGGTTTGATCTCCTTGTTGTCCAAGGGACTCTCAAGAGTCTTCTTCAACATCACAGTTCAAAAGCATCAATTCTTCGGTGCTCAGCTTTCTTTACAGTCCAACTCTCACATCCATACATGACCACTGGAAAAACCATAGCCTTGACTAGACGGACCTTTGTCAGCAGAGTAATGTCTCTGCTTTTTAATATGCTGTCTAGTTCCATCACAGCTTTTCTTCTAAGGAGGAAGAGTCTTTTAATTTCATAAAAATTGTTGTAGTTTTGATCAACTGCATCTTTTAATAATTCTAATTTTAAATCCAGGACAGAGTAATTGTTTTTAATACTTATAGTCTTATGGTCACACAAAGTAAATTTAAATTTATGTACATATTTTTGTTAGAGATATACAATAAAAGACTTTCCAAAAATACACTAAAATACAAAAAAAGTGGTGCAATGGAGAAAAAAATATTTCATTAGGATAAAACTATAAGGGAAATGAAATGGAAAGAGAAACTAAAAAGAAAGATAAATGAGAGAAAAAAAAAGATAAATGAGGTAAATTTGCTGACTGGCTAATGGATTTGTTCACTTATTAAAAGGGTGTTAATGAACATGAAAGGGCTATGTGTCATATTCCATCCACTAGATTTAAAAGAGTGATATGACTTTCTAAATATATAAGCATTAACAATTCCCCAGAAAGTGTGCCCTTTCAAGTATTTAAACTTAAGATTAAAAATGTTAGTTGTTGACTTTAAAATGGGTAAAAGGTACATAGTTTCCCCAAATCCTTTCAGAGTGGATTTGCGCAGGAAAGCTGGAAGGGGGGGGGCCTAGAGATACCAAAGACCTAGGGTCAATCAAGTGGCTGGCTGGGTGGGATTGAAGAGGGGCTAAAAGAAATGAGGGTTCCCTGACTTTAAAATCCACCCCTTAGGACTCAGTTTGCTTATGTGATAACTCCCATCAAAACCTATATGTGATTGGTTTGAAAAACAAAAACAAACAGGAAAAAGACCATCTAAATGGAGAGTTTGGAAATAATCTTAAAACTGGTAAGAACAGTAGAGGCGAGTGTGTAATTTTATCAGCTTCAAAGTAGACTAGATTCAACCCATTCATTCAATCATTACCTCATACCCTCAATATATCCTCCAATGTTAGGTGCCACAGGGTAATACAACGAATAAAAATATACATTTCCCACTCTCAGGAAGCCAAAATTAGGTCAAGGGAGACAGAATCTACATGCAAAGTTAAATAACAATGTCACAGACTGTAAGGGTGCACTAACTTCATAATTACATGAGTAAACATCACAGTAAAAAGCCTTGGCAGTAAACGCCATGAGTTCAGAACAGAGTCGCCCTGGAGGAGCTGGAGTGGTCACCGGAGGCTTCCAGGAGGAGGCCCCGAGCCGGGCGCGGCAGGAAGGCCTGGTGCCAGAAGGGAGGACCCGCCAGGAAGGGGCGGGCGCGGGTTGCCCGCGCAGGAGCAGGCGCGGAAGCTCGGGCCTCGCAGCCCCACGCCCACTCGCTCCAGGAGCCGCCCTGAGCCTCTGCCCGTGTGCGTGCTGTTTCCGCTGCCTGGATTAATCCTCCTCTCCCCACCCAGTTGCGTTTATCTTCCGCGACGCCTCTCCCACGCTGCTCCCGGCCCTCAAGCGTGCCCCGTCTCGGGCCAGCTAAGTTCTGCGGTGCAGGTGTGCCTGGGACGATCCCAGGGGGCGGGGTTTATTGCCATCTCCCCTCCCCTCCCAGGCTCTGACCCCCTTGGGCAGAGACTGTTCCGCGCATTTCTTCTCGGCCCATCTTGGTGCCTACTGCCGGTGTGTTGTCACTGTCAGCAGCCCACCTGTGCCTGGAAACCTTTCTCCCCGACATCGTTCCGCTCTCCCACCCCGCAGCCCTTAATGGATGACAGATAAACACAGGAGTATCAATACTCTAGTCTTCTGAGCCCGGGTTGCCCTCCATGAGACTTCGCTTGGTTCCACGCAGTTGCTTGGCTTCTTCCCTTCCTGGTCCCACTTTCCCACTCCCTTTCTCGCCTAACCACCCTTATAACTTTGCTTTTTTTTTTTTTGGCTGAGCAGCCAGTCCTGTGGGATCTTATTTCCCCCACGTAGGATGGAACCTAGCAAGGGGATCCAACCAGTCCATCCTAAAGGAAATCAGTCCTGAATATTTATTGGAAGGACTGATGCTGAAGCTGAAACTCCAATACTCTGGTCACCTGATGCGAAGAACCGACTCATTGGATAAGCCCCTGATGCTGGGAAAGATTGAAGGCAGGAAAAGGCAGGAAAAGGGGACGACAGAGGATGAGATGGTTGGATGGCATCACCGACTCGATGGGTGTGAGTTTGAGCAAGCTGCAGGAATTGGTGATGGACAGGGAGGCCTGGCATGTTGCAGTCCATGGGGTTGCAAAGAGTTGAACCCGTGCCCCTTACAGTGAAAGCGGGGAGTCTTAACTACTGGACCGCCAGGAAGTCCCCATAACTGTTCAATAAATCCTTTTTACTTGGATTTTTATTTTAGGATTTGCTTCTGGGACATCCTACCTAAGACACTTAAGGTTTGCTACAAATCCTTGCAGCTACTTTTTACTGCGCATGTGCAGTAGGGGCACTGTTGCCTGAGGCTACAGATTCTCTCACTTAATTTGCACAATAACCCTATAGTTATCACCGTTTCTCAGAAGAGAGAAACAAAGGCCCAGAGAAGTACAGTGACTCATGCAAGGTCACCCAGTGGTAGGGGTTGGGGGGTGAGGTTGGGGGAAATGGCAAAACTGGGATCTGAACTGAGGTCTGTCCTGATTTTAACTACATTATCCCATCTCTTTAGTCATCTGTCTAACTCCCTGGGACTGCATGAGCACTTAATATGTTGTATTAGGGTTCTCCACATAAACAAAACCAATAGAATACACATGTTAAGTGAAAGTCGCTCAGCTGCGTTCGACTCTTTGTGACCCCATGGACTGTAGCCCGCCAGGTTCCTCTGTCTATGGAATTCTCCAGGCAAGAATACTGGAGTGGATTGCCATTTCCTTCTCCAGAGGATCTTCCTGACACAGGGATCTTTCCTGGGGGATTGAACTCAGGTCTCCTGCAACATGGAGATTTACTATAGGAATTGTCTCTTCGGATTATGAAGGCTGAGAATGCCCGTGATCTGCCGTCTGCAAGCTGGAGGACCAGGAGAACCAGTGCAGCAATTTAATCACAGTCCAAAGGCCTGAGAACCAGGGAGCCAATGGTTTTAAGTCCCAGTATGAGTGCAGAGGCCCAAGAATCAAGGGGTTAATGGGGGTAAATCCCAGTCTGAGTCCAAAGACCAAGAACCAGATGCCTGAGGGCAGGAGAAGATGGGAGTCCAGCTCAGAGAGCAGAGATGCCCTTCCTCCTCCTTTTTGTTCTATTCTGCCCTCAGATGGATGCCCACCGACCCTGATGAGGGCAGTCTTCTTTACTCAGTCTACTGACTCAAATGCTAATGTCTTCCAGAAACACCCTCACAGATGCACCTGAACTGTAAGGTTTCATCACGTCTCTGGGCATTCTTTAGCCCAGTCAAAAAAAATTTTTTTTTCAAATATATTAATTTAGCTGCCAGGTCTTACTTGCACCCCATGTGGGACCTAGTTCCCTGACCAGGGATCGAACCTGGAGCTCCTGCGTTGGGAATGCAGAGTCTTAGCCACTGGACCATCGAGGAAGTCCCCTGGCCTAGTCAAACTGACACATAAAATTATATCATCACATACATGTTTTATGAATGGCTGAATTCATTAGTGAGTGGAGAGTAGATGAAAATGGTGAGAGTGTGTGTGTGTGTACATATATATATATAATTTTTTTTTCCTGGCTGGCTGCACCATGCAGCTTATGGGATCAGTTCCTCAACCAGAAATTGAGCCCAGCCGTGGCAGCGAAAGCGCAGAATCCTAACCACTAGGCCACCAGGGAACTGCCCGAGTGAAGGGTTTATAGCCTGGAGAAGAGGGCGAAGTTGTGGGACAGGTAGGTTGAGGGGAATTAGAGAAGGTCTCAGTGCCCGGCTCAGGAGCTCATATCTGAAAGCCTTTCTCCTCGGATAGAACTGTGTTCTTTGTAGGGAGGTGTACATACCTGGCTGGTGTAGGGTGGCAGCGAGGTATGGAATGGAAGGGAATAAGGAAGTCTGAACCCCTCAAACTGACTCTCAGCAACTTCCCAAGCCAGTGTAGTGAAGTTCGTTGGGAATGGAAAGAGAAAAACATTCTTAAAACAGAGAAAGTGTGAAAGTGAAGTTGCTCAGTCGTGTCCGACTCTTTTTGCGACCTCATGGACTATATAGCCTGCCAGGCTCCTTCATCCATGGAATTTTCCAGGCAAGAGTACTGAAGTGGGTTGCCATTTCCTTCTCCAGGGGATCTTCCCAATCCAGGGATCCAACCCGGGTCTCCTGCATTGGAGGCAGACACTTTACCATGTGAGTGGAAAAACTGAGTCCCTGGAAAGGATCTCAGGCTCTTAACATCGTTTCCACATGTTGGTTTCCATGTCTTTCTCACCTTGTTAAGTGTGAGTTTCTTGAGGGCAAGGATTGTGTCTGGTCTGTCTTTGTATGCCTTACTTTTCTCCTAGTACTTGGCCCACGAGGTGTTCAATAAAGCAAATTATTAGCCCCATTTCACAGATGAGGAAACTGCTGACAGAGGTAGCTCACCTTCTAAGACAACACACGTGCTAAAGTCAACACTGGATGTAGGCTCTAAACCAACTTTTCCTAATTTGACCCAATAGGTGGATGAGTGGGAGAATGAAGGGAAAGCAAGAAGTAATTGGGGATTGTAATTCTTGTTACTAGGCAGAAGATATTGTCACCTAAAAATGCTGTGTTTATTAGCTGGGAGGAGGCCTGAGTGGGACTGGATGGTATGGAATATTAACACAGGGGAACCCATTGTGCCAGCTTATCCATTCAAATTAGACAATGCTGATTCTTCCCCACCTGCCTTGGCTGACCTCACCTAGGAGTGAATGCAGTGGGGACACTATTACATCTTATGTCAACATGGAGTCATAGAACTAAATAATAGAATAGGATCAGAAAATCAGAGAACAATGGCTCAGTACCTTGGACATGGTAGGTAGTCAGTAAATGCTTAGCCAATGAGAGAAAAGAAACTAGAACTAGTATCATGGTATAATCTAATTATAGAAGTTGAGTTACCTTGAGAAAGCATTGGGCACAGCCTTTGGGCAGACAAATGATGTCGTTGGACTAGACAGGAGAAATGGCTATGTGCTCTTCTTTGAAGATCTGTAGGCTGGAAATGCCAAACCATTCATTTGTTTATCCATTTGCCCATATAAGTTCAGTTCAGTTGTTCAGTCGTGTCTGACTCTTTGTGACCCCATGAACCGCAGCATGCCAGGCCTCCCTGTCCATCACCAACTCCCGGAGTCCATCCAAACCCATGTCCATTGAGTTGGTGATGCCATCCAACCATCTCATCCTCTGTTGTGCCCTTCTCCTTCTGCCCTCAATCTTTCCCAGCATCAGGGTCTTTTCACATGAGTCATATAATGGTTATTTATTGAGCATGAACCGTGTGAGGTGCTAGGTGATGGTGACAATCCCAAGAAGTTTCAGTCCTCCCTGCCTTCAAGGAGCTTTGTGTCTCAAGAGGAAACTAAGATGTAAATCATGACAATAAAATGTGATAAAAGTTAAATTAATAAGATACAAGCCCAGAAGGGAAGTCCTAACTCCTCTGCCAATTTCATGTTTCACTCATTTGATTGAAGACTTGTTTTGATCTAGTTCTCTAGGTAGAAAATCCACCTGCCAATGCAGGAGACACAGAAGATGTGGGTTCTATCCCTGAGTTGGGAAGATCCCCTGGAGGAGGAAATGGCAACCAGCTCCAGTATTCTTGCCTGGAGAATCCCCATGGACACAGGAGCCTGGTGGGCTACATTCCACAGGGCCGCAAAGAGTTGGACACAACTAAGCACATTCCTCTTCCTCCTAAGCTTTCTTGCTGTACATTTTATCCCTTTAGTCTTTAATTAAATGCCCACCAGGTGTCTGGTTCAAATAACTTGTTAGAAAGAAAGAAAGTGAGGGCACTCAGTCATGTCTGGCTCTTTGCGACCCCACGAACTGTAGCCTATCAGGCTCCTGTGTCCATAGGATTTTCCAGGCAAGAGTACTGGAGTGGATCGTCATTTCCTTCTCCAGGGGATCTTCCCAACCCAGGGATCGAACCCAGGTCTCCCTTGCAATAACTTGTTGAATTAAACCAAATCCACTTCCAGAGGTTTATCCAGCTAATACCCTTCTCTTTTATGGCATAACCTCAACTCCTGTGACGGAGGTAAAACAGGATAGTGTAGTGGTGAGAGCATTGTGTTGTGATCTGACTCGTTGTTCCTATTCTGCCATCTGATCTCTGTGTGGCACTTGGATGCTACTTTAGGGGATTTCTTTAGTAATCTGTAAATATCCACGCAAAGCTGAGAGCCTCAACTCCTCCTTTGTGGTGTTCCACAATCTGCCACTGGAGGGCAGCATAGAGACTCCTCCAAGGTGTTTTCCTCCAGAGTCCTCCTTGCTCCTACTTGAACGTCAACCACTCCCTCCGCCTGTGTCAGGCCCCACTAATGCCCTCTTAGTCGCCAAGGTGAGTCCTTTAAGGTGAGTCAGGTACATGAGGTGAAATGGGGCAGGCACCGGGGCCCTCAGGAAAATTCAGGCCAGGATGCTTGCCCTAGGGGTCCACACCTTCATTATCTATTTCATTATGAACTGAGTTTCCTCCATTAGCCAGGCAGGGCTCTGGAGCTGTGGAAACAGTGGTGAGTCAGAGAGGAGAGTCCTGCCCTCACGAGGCTTACCTTCTAGTGGGGGAAGTGAACAATGAGCAGATGCATACAGGATGTATGTGATAGGAAATCCGTGTCCTGAGAAGAGCTATGGAGAAAAAGAAGGCAGAGGAAGGACATAGAGAATGATGGTCCCTGAGTGTGGGGATGGGGATGGGGGAGTACAATTTTAAATAGAAAAATCAGAGAAGGCTTCTGAGGAGGTGGCAGACTGCAAAGGACAGAATGAAATGAGAGACACTGCCAGGTCATGTAAATATCTGGGGAGAAGAGGAAAAACTAGCTTGGTGCTAAGTATTGGCTACAGCATCAGGATTCCAGGTAAAGTCCCCAGCTTCTGGTAGTAACCGTCATCTTAACACCCTGAGCTTATGTCTGCAGCAGCAAAGGATAAACAATAACCTCGGTCCCCTAGGAGCATTGAGAGAATTAAGATAAATCCGGCATGTGCAGATGTTGGTGACGAGCTGATTGTTACACCCCATCAGGCGGGAGTCAGTGTCCTTCTCTGGTTCTAGTCCTGGGGCCCCAAGAGCAGAGCTGGACACAGGATGCCAACCTCTCCAATGGGATTCTGTGTTTCCTGCTGTGCTAACCTCCATGTACGGGTAGTTCTTCAGGCTCCAGAGACACACTGTGGGGTAAGAGATGCTCCCTGCCCGCAAAGAGCTCTCAGCATGAGAGACTGAGACAGGCGGGAAGAAGGAGGGAAGACTGACCCCTGCAGATCCCACCCCGGAAACTCCAAGAGCCACACCCTGCCTAGATGTCCCTCTGACACAATCCTTCAGCCTCACCCGAATACACATTCAGGTTGCACCGAGGTCCCCTCTCTCACCCTCTCCTGCTGGATCTGGAGGGAGCTGGGTCTGTAATTCTAGGTGACCAATAACAATAAAATGCATGAATGGCAACAGTGGAAAGAATGACTATTTAATAGCTGAGCGTAATGAGTGAACGATGAGCCTTGGTTTCCCTAGTGCTTGATCCACAGAACAGAGAAGAGGAAAAATATTGTTGTTACTCCGAGAGCTAATCACAGCCTCCACATTCACCTCCTCACAAGACAGGAAGGCCAGTGGCCAAATCAGATGTGGCTTAAACAGAGCTGTGAAGTCTCAGACTCAAGGAGCATGACCATCACTCAGCTGACTCCCTGATTCGTGCAGGAGGGCAGGAGGAGGAAGGGGAAAGAATGGGGCTGGGGGGACAGATAGCCTGGTGGGCAGAGTGCCCACCTGCCAAGTTCTTCCTCTGCGGGATTCACTGGCTGAAGTCCTGGCCCTGACCCCGGCCCTCACTCCCTGTCCCTGCTCTGGTACCCGGGTCTCTTGAAGTGTGTCAGCGGAGCTGCCAGGATGGCGAGGACAGGGCCAAGAGGAGAAAGGGGATGCTGACGTGCTGACCAGGCCAAGTTCCAGGGGATCAGTCTTAATGGAGAGAGTGATGAACCAGGTTGCTGAGGGTAGAAGAAGGGAGGGTATGGCTGAGTAGGGACCACATTGTGGAATATATATATATATGTATATAATATTTATTTATTTGGCTGCATCTGATCTTAGTTGTGGCATGTGTACTTTTAGTTACCGCATGTGGGATCTAGTTCCCTGACCAGGGATTGAACCTGGTCCCCCTGCATTGGGAGCAAGCAGTCTTAGCCCCTGGACCACTGAGGAATTCCCCCATGGAATGTATTTTGAAGATCACTCTCCAGAGCAGTGATTCTCACATTACGTCGGGGTGAGCTCCCCAGAGTCACATAAGGGATTTTCTGACACAGAACCACCCCAGCATCAGATGAATCCTTGTTCATGGGGAAATCCCAGGACTTCCTCCTCAGGGCCACGTGAGCTCTGCTCTCTGTTAATGGAAGTGTGCTGCGTCCCGCAGAAGAAAAAGCTCATCCAGGGGAGAGAGGAGAGGCTCAAGGGGGCCAGTCACTCATGAGGAATGAGGGCGGGACAGACGGGCCCATGAGAGAGCACGGCTGAGTGGCTGTGTGTCAGAGCCAAGTTCAAGTCCTCCACAGGTGGAGGAAGTGTGTTGGAGAAGCGGAGAGCAGGGGAGGAACATGGTTTTGGAGCTAAAGGAAGGGAGAGCCCACAGGCCCTGGAGCCCAGAGTGGCCCCCCTGGCCTCTCCACCTCTCCCCGACACAGAATAACCTCCTCTTTCAGGCTTTTTCTCTTCCTATCTAAAAAAATATATTTATTTATTTGATCTTTGTTGCGTTACTCAAGCTTCTTAGATGCGGCACGTGGGATTTAGTTCCCTGACCAGGGATCGAACCTGGGCCTCCTACATCGGGAGCACAGAGTCTTAGCCAAAGAGCCACCAGGAAAGTCCCCTATTTTTTTTTTTCTCACTCCTTTTCCCCCTCAAGCATAAGCCTTAGCTCTACTGAGGACTGCTGCATGGAACACTCATTCTAGAACTGCTGTTGTGACTTTCAGGCCCATGGGTGAAATGCAGAGAAGAAAAGGTTGAGTGGGAGGGACTTCCTCACTCAGGATTTAACTTCTGAGACTTCGATGACAGAGGAATTTGCACATCTTCTTACAGTGTTTAGTGATCCGCTGAAGCCTGTCCATGGACCACTGCCATTGATTTATGGCACAGGACCAGCTGCATGAAGAAATGAGACCTGAGTGGACTGGGTTTGAGTCCTTTCTAAACTCTTTTGCTTATTATCAGGTGGTTTGGGCGAATAATTTAAACTCAGTTTTGTCATCTGTGAAATGGGGGAGAAAAAACACTCATCCACAGGGCTATTGTGAGTATTAAACACCAGAGCAGGTGTTGGCTATGTGGGACCAAGTCTGGCCCACAGTCAGCAATCAGGAAACCGTGGTTCTCTACTCCAAACCTCCTCTCCCCAGGCTGTTCCCACTCAGACCCCTCAGTTCCCTCACCCTCCTCTAACCTGATTATGGTCACCGCCCTGCAGGTCCATTCCTCCGGCCTGCTATTCTTCTGTGTCTATGCTTCCCACACCAACCCAAGCCAGCGCACCTTCTAAATATTCTTTCAGCACCGCCAGGGCCCCGAGTCTGAGCCGCCTGCTCCCTCTCTTCTCATCATTCCTCAAGGGCCAGGGAAAGTCCTGCCGCCTCCTCGAAGCCAAAGCCGGCCTTCCTCCTAGGCTGTGTGTTCGCAGCTGGAACACAGCTCCTCAAGGGCAAGGATGGGTCATCATCCCCCACCCACCTTGCAGTTTAGGACGGTGGACACTGAACCTGCACTCCATGCAGAACACGACAGCCCCGGGGAGGCTTGGAGGGGACACAGCCTGCCTTCTTCAGACACGGGGCAGGGACCCTATGGGCGGCACGTGCTTTAAGCTTGACGTTGTCTGATGGGGGGCTATCCCCTGCCTCCCACACTCTCTCACTCCCTCCTTCCACGGGCAGGGCGCTTGCTGGCAGGTGAGGGGTAGACTCAGTGGCTGGAGAACACAGCGGAGCCACCTATGCCACGTGGGCCTCGTCTCACCTGTCAGTGTCCTGAGGTGGCCCTGACTTGGGCAGTCCCCGAGTCAGTGCCCTTCCCTGCCCTCCTGGGTGCCACCAGCTTCAGATTTTTGCTGCCTGAGCTGAGAGAGGGGTTAATGGGGAGATCCAGGGACATAGCAGAGTAAACCACGTCGGGGCTGATTTCAGAAAGAAACAAGGGGCTCAGAGGGCCCACATGTGGCAGGCGGTGGAGGGATGGGGCAGACGTGGGTGCGCGATGGGGTGGGAGGGTGGACAGGAGGACAGCAGTCGGGAAGAGGAATGTGGCCATACCACTGTGTCGTGTGGGTGGCTGGAGATCTGGCGAGAGGCCCAGAGAGACTGTGCCTCCTTCAGCCCCAGCCCCGCCAAGGTCAGGAGGGACGGGAGGGAAAAACAGGACAAACATCACCACCTCAGTTTGCGCTGGGAAAGAATAACCCACAGAGCTCGCTGTTCCTCCTCTTCTCGCCTCCCACGAGGCTCTTCTCCTCTCGGCCGCTCCCCTCTCTGCTCCCAGGGCCCCCTCCCTCCTTGCCCGCTGGAACTGGAGCCAGTGGGGCCTGAGGGTCTAGGAAGGAGCAGCATTTTAAATAGCACCCCTGTGTGCAATGTCTGCTGCCCTGTAGGAGGGGAAGGGGGCGGAGAGGAGCCTCCTCGAGGTCAGCTGGACTGGAGAGGGCCCGGGGCTGTGGGTGAGCCCAGCCTAGTCGCCTTCCCCCGGTGGAGGACATAGACAGGACACAGGCATCATTTAAAATACTCCCATTTTGCAGATGGGCATATTGAAGTTCAGAGAGTTTGGGTGAGGTACCCAAAGCTGGGAGGTTAGCTGGGACTTGAACCCAGGTCATCCTGATTCTGAAACCAGTGGGGGTTTTTTTCCCTCCCCACTGCATCAAGCCTCTTCAGGGACTGCTGTCTGGCTACCCCCACAGCCCGCCCTCTCTTCCACTGTCATTTTGGGTACTAGCGGACACTCAAGGGCTAGATTCAACCGACTGTAGCCACTAGGCACATGCAGCTGTTTACATTTAAATTCAAATGAAAAATTCAGGGCCACCCTAGTGGCTTCGTGGTAAGGAACCACCTGCCAATGCAGAAGATGCAGGTTCCATCCCTGGTCAGGGAAGATCCCACGTGCGGCAGAGCAACTAAGCCCATGTGCCCTAGAGCCCGGGAGCCACAACTACTGAGTCCACGTGCGGCAACTACTGAAGCCTGCGTGCCTGGAGCCCGTGCTCCGCAACAAGAGAAACCAGTGCAGTGAGAAGCCCATGCACTGCAACTAGAGAAAGCCCGCACACAGCAGCAAAGACCCAGCATAGCCATCAGCGAATAAATCTTTAAAAAAGATTTGGTCCCTCCAGTCATAGTAGCCCCATTTCACATGCTCAGTGGCCGCAACGTGGCGAGTGGCTACCATTTTGGACAGCACAGAGTCAGAACAATTCCATGGTTGCAGAAGATTCTGTAGACAGTGCCGGGCTGGGTCAGGACCAGGGCAGGAGATAGAGAAAAGGACAGAGGGGCCTGGGGCTCCGGGGGAAGGGCTGCCTCTGTGAGGAGACCGGGTAGTATGGGACTGAGAGTCCGGGTGAGGGGGCAGGGAGAGGCCTGGGTGGGCTTGGGAAGGAGGCAGAGAACCTGACCCGACTCCCAGGTCCCTCCCTCTGATACTGATACTGTGGGCAGTATCAGTGAGCAATTAATTGGCTGGGGTGGGGCCAGGGTTAAAGGCAGAGGGTGGGGAATACAGGGGAGAGGGACCACCCCCCGCTTAGCAGACCTCGGAGCTCTGCTCCTCCAGGTCTGCCCTTCATCCTCAGGGACCCCGGAGTCCGCTGACCCTCCTTTGTCCTACCTGGGATCCTACCCAGGCCGAGCCAGCTGCTTCCTGTTCGCTCATTCAGGCCGGGCAGCCAGTTAATGGGCGGCAGGGCCACCACCTTCCCAATTAGTCTTATTAGCCTCTTGCTCACCCACTGGAGTCAGGGTCACCCCTGGAGGAGGGGCTGTGAGTGGCCTGTGAGTAACCGAGGCCCAGCTATGACAGGGGTCCCCAGCCCAGGCCTGTCCTCAGGCTGAGGCCCTGGAGTCCAGCACCCACGTGCTGTCCTTGGAGCCCCCCAGAAGGGAGAGGTCGGGGGCTGGTTTTGGGGTGCAGACTCCGAAGGCCCACTCACTGATGGAACACAGAATAGGAGCGTGGCAGGCATGGGACCTGGGCTGTGACAGCAGGAGGTGGGGAGGGAGGAGGAGAGGGGAAGCTGAGTGATGGGTCCCCAGGACAGGGACGAATCCAGGAGCTGTGGGTGGGATCCCAGGCGGGGTGGGGGCTGCAGCTGGTACCTGAGGGCAAGCTGAAATTTGAAAGCTCTCCATCTGTGCACGGAGAGAGGATGGGGTGTCAGACACGCCAATACTGGGGAAGGCAGGAGAGTGAGGGAGCCAGGTGACTGGGCCCCGTGGTGAGAGTGGCCGCCCCGGAGTGGGCGGCCGCTGGGGCAGAGCGCCTGGTTCCGGGTTAGGCAACGAGGAGCCAGAGCCGGCCGGCCAACTGGCCCCTTGGCCAGGGCACACGCCACACACTGCAGCCGGCCCTGTTGCTGAGTAGGCAGATGCTCAAACTGATTGCTTCAGCTCCTCCCGGCCACACCAACTTCCCCCAGGCGCCTACCCCTCCGCCCCTCCTCTCCTCCCCACAGTGACTCCTGCCCCGAGAATGTCCTGCCCTGGCATAAAGGCCCCGGGTGTCCAGGAGCTGCCGTCAGTCAGGAGGCCATGCGGTCCAAGATGGGCTCTTCAGGAGCATCCCAGATAGGGTGTGTGGGAGGGCGAGGGGTGCTGGCTGTGCTGCTGGCTGGTCTCCTCCTGCAAGGTAGGAGGTTGGGGCCCTGGGAGCGGGGAGAGTGGGGAGAGGAGGGAGATTCAGACAACTGGTCAGGGAAGGCTGGAGGGAGCCCTGCGGGGTGAGAGTCCAGGAGAGGACCCAGAAATGGGGGATTGGGGGAGGGCTGAGGCTCTGGAACCTGATGCTTGAGTCTAGAGGCTGCTCCTCACTGCCTTGGCACCTCAGGCAAGCTTCTTAAACTTTCTGAGCCTCCCTTTCTGAAAGTTTAAAAATGAGCTTAATGTTAACACCTTGCTCTAGTTTCTCTATGAGCCTCTAATTAAGTAATGCATGTGACACTGCTGTGGAAATTCTAGACGGTTATATGTTGATGGATGTTGTTGTAATTATATTATTATTAGGGTGCTAGAAGATGAAGATTGGACATTTAGTAGTCATATTAATTGCTACCATTCATAGAGGCCCTTTTATATGCCAGACACTATTAGCACTATATTTATTTTTATTTTTTAACCATGCCGCGAGGCCTGTGGGATCCTAATTCCCCGACCAGGGATCAAACCTGTGCCCCCTGCATTGGGAGCACAGCAGTCTTAACCACTGGACTGCGAGGGAAGTTGCATGTACTAGCACTTTAAGTACATTAGCTTTTTTAATCAGTAGAAGTACATTAGCTTTTTTAATCAGTAGAAGAATGGTGTGAGAGATTTGTTAATTCCCACTCTGCAAAGGAGGACACAGAGGTTGGAGAACTGAGGAAACTGGCTCAAGATCACAAATTAGAAAACAGTTAAGCCGGGCTCCAAACCCCAGGCTGGGTGACTCTGGGGCCTCTGTTGGGTGACCACAGCTGCGTGGGATGGGGGAGCAGAGGAGAATAGTGGGGTGCTGGCTGATCGGTGCAGCGGAGTGGAGGGGGCTGCAAACAGAGCTGGGGGTTGGTGTGAAGGTGGATGTGTTGAATTTCTTTTTGAGGAGAGAATGGGGACTGCACGGATTGTGGAGACCTGGTTTTTGGTGGGGGTTGAAGGAGGAGTAATAAATCGTGGATAATGCTGTCTGTTTTTGTAAAGCAGCTTCTAATAGATGATCACATCCATGGTCACAGAAATGCTGTGAGGAAGGCAGGGCAGATCTGGCCTCTCCAAATGTATAAGCTGAAGCATGTGGCTCTTGGGACCGGAGGGGTTCGAGGAGGGGAGCAGAGGAAGGATGGGGGGAGGGTGTGCCGGGGTGAGGAACAAAGGGTCAGTTCAGGAAAGACATAAATGCAGGAGCAGTCAGATGTGGGCCTGGGGGCAGGCAGGCCTGCAGTACTGATGAAAGTCAGAGGCCTGGGGAGGGTTTCGTTCCCATATCCCTGGGCTGGGCTCAGGGTGCAATGTCCCATCGCTGCGCGGGTACCAGCAGATTCTGAAGCAACAGTGTGTGCCCCCGTGTCCTGGCCCCCGCCCAGGCTTCCTGGCATGGCATGCTGAGATGGAAAGCAGGATTTCTATCCTGTACCCGAGTCTGGCCTTTTGAGGGAAGCGGGTGACCAAATCATGGTCCTCACGTGTCCTGTCCTTTACTGCTGTCCCTTTCTCCTGTTTCTCTTTTCCCTGTTTTCTTGTTTCCTTTCCCTGTTTCCCTGCTTCCTTTCCCCTGTTTCTCCTATTCCTCAGCGTCCCTTTGACTATTTCCCCTCGCTTCTCAGTCCTCTGTCTTCCTGTCTTTCTTGTCCTCCTTCTATTTGGTCCTGAGGTCTCCCCCACCTCTCAGAGCCTCACTCTCCCCCACTCTCTGTCTCTTTGCTGTTCTGTTTTTTAGACCTATTCATTCCTGCAGCTTCTTCATTCCCTCTCATCTTCCTCTGAGGCCTCCTGCTTTGGAGTCTCATATTCTTTTTCTCTGGTCGACCTCCGGCTTCCCTCCTGCCTCTTCTCCCAGAATAAGCTGCCATCTCATTTTTCTTCAGCTGTGAAAGCCACTTCTCCCCACCTTTCCCACCCCAGACTCTCCCCCTGGGCTCCTCTCAGCGAGAGATTAGAGTGTCAGAAGTCTGAGGTGGGCCTGGGAAGGGAGGGAGAAAGCCCAGCCTCTCTGGCCCTTACTAACCACTGCTTTCCTCACCAGGGACCTTGGCCAAGAGCATCGGGACCTTCTTAGACCCCTGCAAGGACCCCACACGTATCACCTCCCCCAATGACCCCTGTCTCCTGGGGAAGGGGGGCTCCAGCAGTTCCAGTGGTGGTTCCAGTGGCAGCTCCAGTGGATCCAGTGGCAGCTCCAGTGGCTCCAGTGGCAGTTCCAGCAGTTCCAGTGTTGTTTCCAGTGGCCCCAGTGGTCGCCCCAGTGGTGGCTCCAGTGGCAGCTCCAGTGGCGTCTCCAGCAGTGTCTCCAGCAGTGGTTCCACCGGACCCATTGTCGTCCATGGTGGTTCTTCTGGATCTTCGTTATTTAAGCCAGGAACGGGGTATTCCCAGATAAGCTACTCCTCTGGATCAGGCTCTACTCAACAAAGTGCATCGAGCTCCCTCCAGTCAGGAAGCATCAGCTCCCAGTCAGGAGGAGGCTTGAGCTCTTCTAGCTCCCAAACCTCCTGGGTGTCCAGCAGCGGGGGCCAGAAGGTCAGCTCCAAGCTGCGGCCCTGTGGTCCCGACATCCCTGACTCTCCCTGCAGCGGGGGGCCCATCGTCTCACACTCTGGCTCCTACATCTCCAGCTCCCACTCCGTGTCTGGGGGTCAAAGGCCAGTAGTGGTGGTGGTGGAGCAGCATGGCTCTGGTGGTCCCGGTGGCCCCGGTGGCCCCGGAGTGGGTCAAAGGGTCCCCTGCCTCAACGGAGGCCCTCCAGGCAAGCCCTGCCCCCCCATCACCTCTGTGGACCAATATGGCAGCTATGAGGTGGTGGGTGGCTCCTCCAACAATTATCTGGTCCCAGGCATGACCTACAGTGGGGGCAAAATCTACCCGGTGGGCTACTTCACCAAAGACGGCCCCATCAAAGGCTCCCCAGGAGTGCCCTCCTTTGCTGCTGGGCCCCCCGTCTCTGAGGGCAAGTACTTCTCTGGCAACCCCATCATTCCCAACCGCAGCTCTTCTAGCTCCAATATCTACCAGTCTGGAGCTTCCTCGACTGCAGTGTTCCAGCCAGTGGGCTCTGGTGGGGTCCAGCCCTGTGTGGTTGGCTCCCTGGGCTCCAAGGGGCCCTGCTCCCTCTCCAGCTCTGGAGTCTCCAGCAGTTCCAGCGTTTCCAGCAGTTCTGGTTCATCTTTCCATCCCTGTGGTGGTGTTTCTCAGGGGCCCTGCTCCCCACCAGGCACTGGCTCCCTCGGCAGCAGCTCTAGCTCCCTGTCTGGTGGCAAAATCATCCTTCAGCCCTGTGGCAGCAAGTCCAGTGCTCCTGGTCACCCTTGCATTTCTGTCTCCTCCTCGACCCTAAGTGGAGGTCCAAATGGCTCTCCCCAACCTGACCCCTCAGCTGGTGCCAAGCCCTGTGGTCCTGGCAACTCTGGAAAGAACCCTTGTCGCTCCATCCGGGACATCCTAGCCCAGGTGAAGCCTCTGGGGCCCCAGCTAGCTGACCCTGAAGTTTTCCTACCCCAGGGAGATCTACCTAACAGTTCATAAAGCAGATTTTGCCTCCATGTGTGTGCAGGCATACACCCACACCCACACACACACACACACTCCATCTCCCAAGTGGGAGAAGTTCAGGGGTAGTCCAGGCATGGGGTAGTTCAATTTCCCTCCTCCCTCCCAAGAGAGCTGCCCCCACTTCCCCCATTGACCCAGTGACTCTCCCTATCACTTCTTTTTTTACCTCCCCAAACTGTAGGCTCCAAATCCAAATCTCCTCTTCTACCGCAGTGGCCCCCCACCCCCACCAGATTTCCACTCCCCAGAATTTCCTCTGCCATTTCTTTGAGATGGTATAGTCTACTGGCTAACCCTACCCATTCAGATTCTTAACTGGGAACCCCCGAAATCTCCTAGAGTAATTGTGATGCCTGGACAAGTCATCCCCTCCCCACCCTCATCCCTGCTTTGCCACATAAAGCACAAACCAAACGATTATTTGAAAACAATGACCATTTTTCACTGATCTCATTCCACCATCTGGTCAACCAGCGAGATATGCTATTGGGTTCTCACACTCCCGGTTCCACTCCCACCCTCCATTATAGAGCTCACCACGCCCTTTGTGAGTTCCCAAACACTCCTCCTTGTCTCTCAGTCTTCATCTCCGTCCCCTCTTCCTGGTTGCCACTTCCGTCAGCACTCAGATGCTTCATGCCGTTCGTCGGGGGAGATACCAGGCTCTCTGCGGAGACTGGGACAACCTCCCTGCTCTCATTGGGTCTGGCACAGATGTTTCAATAAACTGTGAGAACTAGATTAGACTCTTTGCCTTCTTGGTGTCCAGGGTCTCCTCTTAGGACCTGGGTGATGCTCTCCTATACCTCTAAAGGTCCTGTGTCCCCCACTTTTGTTTGTAAATTGGCCCCAGTATTTCTTATATCTTATATCTCCTGCCACAAAGGAGGAAAACAATAAATATTTGTTGAACCGAAAGCAGGAGGCCAAGCAACCTTGGTCTCCCAGATCCTTCCTCCCATGTCTCTTCTCTCTCACTCCCCAGGAAATTCATTCTCTCCACCGCCCATTCACCCAGGGGTCCTCCCCTCTCCTTACGAAGAGCCCTAATGATTTCCTCCCCGCCCCACACCCGCTCCTTCTCCTCTACCTTTAGTTGGCCTCATCTTTCAGACGCCATCCTCTCTGAGTGTCCTGAGCATTGATTTCCTAGGTTTCTGGGACACCTGGAGCCTTGGGAAGGCTGGAACACAACAGCCCAGACCAGATTCCTGGGGCCTGAGTAGGAGCCCAGGCGGGTGTTGTTTTGGGAGCTGTGGGTGGAGAGAGTAAAAGACAGAGAGGACGAGAGCACGACGGGTGTGCAGCCCAGCGCGGTGACTCACTGGCCTACACTGACATGCCCCAGCCGTGGCAGAACACAGCCAGCACTGACCTTTCCGCCTTCACTCTCCTGCTGCCTCTGCGGTGGGTCTAGAGTGAGAGATGGAGAGGTGAGAGGGGAGCGCTACTGTGGGAAGGGGGGGTGACCTCCCCCAGAGAAGACCAAGATTGTGGAGAACGTACCGAGGGCCATGTGACTCTGTCCTGGAGACAGCAGGGGAGATGCCAAGGCCAAGGCAGCTCTCACACCCCAAGGAGGGGACGGTGAACTGTGCTTATCCCTACAGGAAGGGCCTCACCCCAAAGCACAGGGCACCTCCCGGAGCCTCTGCTTGGCTGCAAAGGAACTGACCCTTGCCCTAGGAGCCACTTCATTCTCTCCTGTTGAGATGGTATTCAGTTCAGTTCAGTCGCTCAGTCATGTCTGACTCTTTGCGACCCCATGGACTGCAGCACGCCAGGCCTCCCTGTCCATCACCAACTCCTGGAGGATACTCAAACTCATGTCCGTTGAGCCGGGGATGGTGTTAGCTGGCCCCAAATTTTGGACTGTTGTTGAGATTCCTGAACCAGCAGAAATATGTTATATTGATCAGAAGTGACCTGGAGCAGTGAGCCAACCTGCAGGGTTGACTGAAGACAGAGGAGGGTTCCAGAACAGTCCTGTCTGTGTTATCACTCTGGAGTTGCCCTTGGTTACTATTACCTGGACTGCAGCCAATGACAGGAGTCAAGACCCTCACAGGCTCTGTGGACCACCACTGTGGGAGGGCTGCAGCCTCTGACCTGGACGTTCCTTTAGTTTCTGGTGTGATCCAGGTCAAAAAGTTTTGTAAAACTGATGGATGTCATCCCAAAAGGCTGCTGTCCTATACCACTGGCCACATCTGCATCTTCTATTTTTCTAAAATTTTTATTGGAATATAGTTCCTAGTTTTAAAAAATTAAGCATTATTAATATTTACATTAGGCTATTCAGATTTTGGTCTTCCCTTGTGGCTCAGTGGTAAAGAATCCTTTTGAAAATGTAGGAGCCTCAAGTTCAATGCCTGGAATACTGGGAAGATAGTCTGGAGAAGGAAGTGGCAACCCATTCCATTACTCTTGCCTGGGAAATCCCATGGACAGAGGAGCCTGGCGGGCTACGGCCCATGGGGTCACAGAGTCAGACACTATTTAGCAACTAAACAACCATAAATGAGGATGAAATGGTAAAGTCTAGCAGCTAATATTTAGACTTCCTGCAACAAGGGAAGCCTAGTCTGGGTGTGTCCTGGAAACAAGCAATAGAGTAATAAAGGCATTTAGATACTTTTTATTGTAAAAATATCAAGCAGATTTAAGAGTAGACAAAATAGTTAATGAACCCCTATGTTCTCATCACTCAGCCTTAACAATGATCAACTCCTGGCTACTTGACAAGTGCATATCAATGCCCTCCTTCTACTTAGCTGGAAATATCTATTCTCTCTCTGTCTCTTTCTCACTGTATCTCTTGTATTCTGTGGACATATTTGACCATCTGAGGCAGGCAGAATGGTGCCCTCCCCATCAGCTAAGATGTCCATGTCCTGATGCCTGAAAACTAGAGTATGTGAGGTTACATAGCAAAGGGAAATTGCAGGTGGAATTAAGGTTGTTAGTCAGATGACCTTAAAATAGGAAGATTATCTGGGATTACTTGGGTGGGCCCGATGTAATCATAAGGATTTTTAAAGAGGAAAGAAGAGGAGGTCAGACTGACGCAGTATGAGATCCTAGTATTTATGGCTTTGAACATGGAGGAAGTGGACCATGAGCCAAGGAGCCTGGGTGGCCTCTAGGAGCTGGAAGATGCAGGGAAATGGATTCTCCCCTGGGGGCCTCCAGAAAGGCTCTACCTAGACTTCTGATCTTCACAATTTAAGATAGTAAGTTTGTATTGTAAGACATTCAGTTTGTGGTTACTTGTTATAGCAGCCATAGGAAACCAATATACCACCATCTTTTAAGGATGGGAACCAGGTCTATTTCCCAAGACACAGGGTCTCATCTAGGAGCAGCCCCTCAGATGGGGGCCATGCAGAAGCTCCTGCAGTTCGAGGCCACGATGATGGAGCTTTGGGGGTACACAAGAAAGGGGTGCTGGAAGGGATAATCTGGATCCCAAACAGAATCAAGTGTTTCTATTGCTGAGAAGTGAAGAGTTGGAGAGAGACCCCAAGGGTGAAGGTCCTCATATGGTTGGCGTAGGGAACCAGGATGAATAGGGCTGGCAACCCATGATGAGATGCAAGCCAGAGCACCTGGATTCGGAAGGGGTGGGGAGGTTGAGGAAAAGAGCAGGGTGGGAACACCTAGCTTCCCTGGGTCATTCAAGTGGCACCTGTTGCCACAGGATGAATTAGAAATGAGGGTGGAATGTGGGGATTTATTGTTTCCATAACCACTGGCTCAGCCTGTTTCTGATGTCCCCCGCCCCACTGACAGGATAAAGGGCTGGATGTCTAGGGGCTGAGGGAGATGCAGAACAAGATGCAGGGCCGTGTGGTGAGGAGCCGGGCTCCTCTGGGGCTGCTCCTAGTCTGTCTTCATCTCCCAGGTAGAGAGGCTCTGCCGCTCCTCGGGCAGGAGCGGACTGGGGGTCCTTGGGGAAACTGGGAATTGAGGGAAGGGGTAAAGGCAGGAGGCTATACACTTGGGTCCCTGAGGAGGTAAGAGTTGGCTCAGGGGAAGTGAAGGGACTTGAAAAAAATGGGCTCAGGGAATCAGGGAGGGGAGGGCATTGGGACCAAACATCTGGTCCACTGGCTGCCTCCTCTTCCCCTTTCCCAGGCCTCCTTGCCCGGAGCATCGGTGTGATGGACGAGAAAGTTCCTCGAGACCTGGGGATCAGCTTGCCCCTGCTGGGATCACCTCCCTTGACCGGCCCCTCCAACGCCGAGCATCCTCAACCCAAACCAGCCCCTGGGCCTAATGATTTGGCCAGGGCTGCTCTGAAGCCCAATCTTTCTCCACCGCATGGCTCTCAACCTGTAGGAGGTCCTGGGGTTCAGGGCTGGCCCCCCTCTGGGGGGCTGCTCTCCATGGACTCCTGGCCCTCGGAAGACCCTTGGCCGATGATGGCAGCTGCTGTCGAGGACCACGTCGGGGAAGTGCTGCCCGGAGAACTGTCTTACCTTTCTAGGGTGGCTGCCCTCCCGGCGGGCAGCAGGCCTTGGCCCACAGGGCCCTCTGCACACCTCGGAGACCCCTCACGCGAGTCCTCACTCTTCCACCGGGACTCTGAGTCTAGACGGCCACTCCGTCCTAATGTGCTGGGCTCCCCGGGAGACATTCTTGCCCGATCCCCACTCTGGGCTCTCATTAACAGATTACGACAGCCACTTCTGCCTGGTCACCCCTGGGGGACCCTGAATCCCAGTGCGTCCTGGGGAGGTGGAGGTCCTGGCACTGGATGGGGAACAAGGCCCATGCCATACCCTGTGGGAATCTGGGGTAACATTCATCAATACCCAAGTACCAGCTGGGGGAATATGCCTCTATACCCAGGTATTAATCGATTTCCTCCCAGAGTTCTCCGTCCTCCTGGCTCTTCTTGGAGCATCCCAGCTGGCTTCCCCAATCCTCAAAACCCTGGGTCACAGTGGAGTTAGGAGGATGGCAGAGCGGGGAAAACCCTAGTTAGAAGTCAGAGGAGGAAGTCTGGCTCCCTCCCCTTGTGGCATGAGCTAAATCAAGATCCTATCAGTTGTTTTCTAGCATCATCCCCACTATCATTGCCTCCCTGCTCTCTGTACGCTGATCTCCAATAAAACACAGCACTTACTGAATCCACTCCTTCTCGGTGTCTTTGTTTCTGGGTGCAAACTGGAGTTTTGTCCATCCCCATTTTCTAGTCATCTCCATGTCCCCCCAGGGTCCTCCTGATGCTCTCTTTCTATCCCCATCTTTTGCAAAAGATCAAAGCCCAGGTGTCTGAGGGTAGGGTCTCATGGTCTCACCTGGGCCAGGTGGGAGAGCTGGCTCCACTGTCCTGGACTCTGAAAGGGAGAGGAGGGGCAGCAGGACGAACTGAGATGGCACCTGTGGCAGGAGGGAAGGATGAGGTCCAAGTGGGGAGTGAATGCCCTTTCATTCAGCGACACAGAGGGGCAGAGAAAGTCATTTAGTCCACATTTGTCTTTCTTCCCAGAAAGTCACGGTTCCTGGAAGTGAAGGAGGCACTGATCTCCTCCCTTACATGCATCACTTGGTACATTGTACCCCAAAGAATCATGGGCTTAGGGCATTTGCTGAACAAAGGGCAGACTTCTATGGAGGAAGAAAGAAAGGGAGAAGGGACAGGAACAGAGAAATGTGGAGCCAACAACCCTGCCTGTGGCTGCATTTGATGCTTTTGTCCCCACGTGATGACTTGGCCTCTTCTTCTGGTCACACTGCCCTCCCTCTGGTTTTCCCAGGAGCTCTGCATCCTTGTACAGGAGTTGGAGGGCAGTGATGAAGGCTCACTCTAAGAAAGTGCAGAAGGAAGTTAACAGAAGTTGGCAGGGGTGATGGGGTTTCTAGAAGGTGCAATCCCTGGTGTCCACCCATATCCTCCCATCACCAACCACATGACCCTCTATCAACCTCCTCCCTCAATCCTTTCCCACCCTGGACTCTCAGTTTCTCCCAGTGCTGGGGCAGGCGATTCTGGTTCTGATTTCAGCACCTGTCTCTTCCACAAGCCCAAGTTCATTCTCTCGGGCTTGGTTTCATTTCTCTCTGTCCCTCTCTCTGGCTACCTCCTTCTCTCTAAGTCACTTCTATTTGCACTTTTATTTTTTTGGTTACACCATAGCTTGACTGATCTTAGTTCCCCAACCAGAGATCGATTCCACACCCCTTGCATTGGAAGCACAGAGTCTTAACCACTGGACTGTTAGGGATTTTTAAATTCTGTGTCAGCACTCCCCTCCTCTGTTCCCCACAAACTCGGTGGGAAAGGGGGTTTGTTTGGTTCACTGAGAAACTGCCAGCACCATGGACAGCGTCGGGACCAAGGTCAGCACTCAGCAAACACTGAGGCAACACTCCGGTTTTCTCTCTTCTTCCACTTTATTCCTGAGCCTCAAGCCTGCAGGCAGACTCCCGGATGCTGCCCAGCCAGTAGCATCTGGACTGCTACCGTGCCCTTCCCAGAGCCTCACTGCCATCTCCCCAACAAAGCCTTTCTCAATCAGGAATGCCCTGTACATTCCATCCTTTAACCTTCATTAACATCTCTGAGGAAGGCGTTGTAAGTAAGATAAAGCAACTGAGGCTCAGAGAGATTAAGCAATTTACACAAGGTGACACAGCTAGCGTGTGACAGAGTCAGTGACTCAAACCAAATATTTCTCATTATCTGTCCAGGGAGTGTTCAGGTATAATATGCAATTAACAAAAACCCACCTAATTTTTATTGAGCACCTGCTATGTGCCAGACTCCAGATGAGGTGCTTTCATAATATGCTTCCAGCTAATCCCCAAAACAATTCCACTGGGTAGGCACTGCTGGGCCCATTATACAGGTGGAGATACTGACGCCCAGATACAGAAGTGAGCCAAGGCTGACAGGGTAATATAGAGCCGAGGAAATGGACTTCGTCCACTACTCGGTGCAGATGGAGGGTCCTGGGTAGCTGTGGTCACCTTTGTTGGACTGGTCTTTGCTTTAAGGTTGTCTTGCTTTAAGTTGTTGCTATTTAAAATAGTGGGATTGGTCAGTAATCTGTGATATAATAAATGTCCTGAGGTTTGCAGTGAGAGCTGCTGCTCATGTACTGATTTGTATGCTTCTTGTTGTTCAGTTGTTGAATCATGTCTGACTCTTTGCAACCCTATGGACTGCAGCATGGCAGGTTTCCCTGTCCTTCCCCATTTCCCAGAGTTTGCTCAAACTCAAGTCCATTGAGTCGGTGAGGCCATTCAACCATCTCATCCTCTGTCGTCCCCTTCTCCTCCTGCCTTCAATCTTTCCCAGCATCAGGGTCTTTTCCAATGAGTCAGTTCCTTGAGTCAGGTGGCCAAAGTATTGAAGTTTCAGCTTCAGCATCAGTCCTTCCAGTGAATATTCAGGGTTGATTTCCTTTCGGATTGACTGGTTTGATCTCCTTATAGTTCAAGGGATTCTCAAGAATCTTCTCCAGCATCACCGTTCAAAAACATCAGTTCTTCGGCACTCAATCTTTTTTATGGTCCAACTCTTATATACATACACGCCTACTAGAAAAACCATAGCTTTGACTATATGGACTTTTGTCAGGAAAGTGATGTCTCTGCTTTTTAATACGCTGTCTAGGTTTGTCAGAGCTTTTCTCCCTGAATTACAAGGCAGAGTCTTTTTTTTTTTTTTTTTTACAAGGCAGTCTTAACCACTGGACCACCAGGGAAGTTCCATTGTGCTTCTATTAGTGGTTAACTGGTGGAAGTGGTGACTGGAGTAAAGTCATTTCTTCTGCCCCAGGAGGGAAGGTCCCATAGTAGAGTGTGCTCGTCTGGAAGCTGGAAGATGAGGTTCCCTTTCCATGTGCCTGGACGGCTCTCTCAGCTGTGTCAGGTTAGCTGATCACTTGCCTCTGCAGACCTTGGTTTGCTCATCTGTAAAATGGGATGAAAGCAGATGTCCAATCTACTTCACAAGGTTGTGATGAAGTTTAAGATAATAATAAAGTAGATTAGAGACTGAAAATGGAGCAGTTGTGAAGATTAGAATGCAGGATGTTGTCTCAGTTCAGGAGATCCTGCTGGCATCACAGAGAAGGAAGTGTCTGTAGTTGATGTCACAATTGACAGTTGAGTGTGGTGTGATGCTTCCCCCTGGGAATTACACCCAAGAGAATTATCCCAAGATCAAGAAGGGAGAGTCGGCTTCTACTTGAACTATTTCATTCCTTGAACTGTTCTCTTAGATGTTTTTCACTGATGCACTTTCAGGTGGTCATAATAATGGCATCGATTAATCACATATATACCATGAACAAAACCTGTTACAGGGTCATCTTACTTCTCACAAACAATTCTAGGATGCACTTACTCTGATTATTTATATTTTACAGGAGAAGAAACTGAGGCTCAGGAAGGTTAGGTAACTTACCAAAGGTCACAGCCAGTGAGGGGGAAACTTAGGTATGGTACCATTTGGAAATAGCAAGCAAAGGCGGGCCAACTGCACAGAGCAGGTGAAAGCGGGATTCTCCAGTTCCCATGGCTTAATCACCACCTGGAATCCTTCCTTCAACAAGTTCATCTTCATCCATTTTCATGTCATCTGAAGACCAGCAGCCAGGCTAGTGGTTTCATCTCTCCGTCAAGGCCAAATGTCTCCTATGTTCCTCTCACTCCACTGGAAAGATGTCCCATATTGCTTATTTATACCACTTTATTTCTTTCTTCCTACCTCCCTTCCTTCCTTTCCATTTTTTGGGTACTTTCAGGATCTTAGTTCCCCAACCAGGGATTGAACCTGCGTCCTTGGCAGTGAAAGTGCTGAGTCCTAAGCAGCGGACCCCCAGAGAACTCCTTCTACCCCTTTCTAGGTTGGCTTTCCCCTTTTGCTGTCAGGAAACTGGTGAACACATCCAGAAGACACTCTTACGAACCCAGATCGTCAGACCTGAGAGTGAGTACACCAGCCCTTGGGAAGACGGGCCACATGCCAGGGTTTCTAGTTCCGTCCACTCACAGAATATCCTGGTCAAGGAGGTCTGCACAGGGACCTCCCTGGTGGTCCAGTGGCTAAGACCCCGGCTCCCGATGCAGAGGGCCCGGGTTTGATCCCTTGTCAGGGAACTAGATACCACATGCCACAACTAAGAGTTTGTATGCTGCAGCTAAAGATCCTGTATGCCACAACCAAGACTGCAGATCCGGTGTGCTGCAACTAAGACAAGTTGCAGCCAAATAAATAAATATTAAAAAAAAAAACAACACAGCTCACTCTAACCTCTAAAAAAAAAAAAGAAAGGATTTCTCTGAGTGGAGAATGGACTGATGGAGAGTGAATGTGGATGAGCCAAGAGGAAGATTTTGAAGATGGAGAAGCTTCAGTCATATGAAAAATGGGTGCAGAAAAGGGCTTCAGATTTGTGGGCTGCTTGACTCCAGCTGGACAAGTCACCTGGAGAGGAAATGACTCCTCAGATGCCTCCTCGGGGCCTGGCACCATGCATGTTTCATGCACAGGGAGGTGCTTTTGTTTAATTATTAAATTTGTTTCCTGTTTGTGTTCTTCTTTCTCACAGGGGGATCCTCATGGCCTCTGGCCTGGGTGGTTCCGGCCATCTCCTGATCAGCCTCTTACACACAGGCCTCATCTCCTCCAGCCCATCCTAAGTCAGCTGGAGCTGGGGAGAGCAGAGAACCGGGAGGTATGGTTTAAAAGGTATAGGCTTTCAGACTTACAAGATGAAAAGAGTTACGGTGATGGATGGTGGTGACAGCTCCACAACAATGCAACTGTTTTTGATATTACTGAACTGTACACTTAAAATGGTTAAGATGGTGTATTTTATGTTATGTGTATTTTATAATAGTAAAACTTTGAAAAAGTCAGCTCTAGTCAGGCCACTCCCCTGCTCAAGGGTCAGCCAGCTGCAGAGCCCAGAACCTGCACTGAAGGTCATCACCACGTGGCCAACTGCCCCTCTGACTTACTCTGCTCCTCACCCTCATTCCTGGCCCTGCTCTCTGCCAGGGCAGACACCACTGGAAGAACTCAGAGAGGCTTTAGAACTGATGAATGCAAGCAAGCAAACACCTAGCTCCCTGCCCTGCGCACCCACACAGAGCCCAGCCTTCAAGCCCCTGGCCATTCTGTACCCTTTACTTCTGTCATCCACCCCTCTTTTCAGTGAAAATGAGGAAAGAAAAAAAAAAAAAAATGATACCCGGGGAAAAAAAGAGAGACATACAGCTAGATCTCTTTCAAGTAGTACATTCATGGAGAAAGTTCAGTTAGGATGTTATTCAGCGGTTACTCCCTGCTAGTGGAAGCTGAACTTTGTAACCATAAGCACTGTTCGAACTTTTTCAAGGAGCAAATACATACAATCCTAGGTTTACAATGAAAACAAAGAAACCAAACCAACAAACAGGCCAACCCATCTGTAAATGACTCCTGGTTCAAGAAGTCTTTCCTGACCCCTCACTGAACTCTCCTGCCCTCTGCCTTTTTTGTGACATTGAACCATTATGGTTACAACTGCTGTAACTAATGGGCCAGGTACCAAACTCTCCAAACCTCAGTTTCCTAATCTGTATAAGGGGGACAGTCAGTTCCCATGTGATAGAATTGTTGAGATGACTCAAGCAAATAACTGCTTGTTAAGTGCTGACCAGAGCATCTGTCAGAATAAGAACTTAATATATCTTTGGTTGTTTTTACTATTTTAAGAAAAAATTTATTTATTTACTTTTATTTTTTGGCTGTGCTGGGCCTTTGTTGCTGCACATAGGCTTTCTAAATTTGCAGCGCGCACAGACTACTTTTCATTGCAATGCTCAGGCCTCTCATTGCGGTGACTCTTGTTTCAGAGCACAGGCTCAGTAGTTGTGGCTCATGGTCTTAGTTGCTCCACAGCATGTGGGATCTACCCAGAACAGCAATTAAACCTGTGGGCTCTGCATTGGCAGACGGATTATTAACCACTGGACCACCAGGAAAGTCCTGCTCTTACTATTATTATAATTTATTCTAATTCCAAACAACCTTTTAATGTAGGCATTATCAACATTATAAATGATGAAAATAAGGCTCAGAGAAGTTTGGTAACTTGCCTAAAGTCACAAAGCTAATAAAGGGCTTCCTTTATTAGTTAGATGGAAGTTCATCAGGCATGAGTGAAAGTTGTGGTGAATTTGCACAGTATATGAGAGACACCATTTGGGGAAGGAATTGTAGAGGTGCTAAGGAAGTTTAGGAATAACTAAATCCAAACAAAGGAAACATGCCTGGTTGGAGACTAAAACTCAGGAAGAAAAAATTGATTTCAGGGTACAGGACTCTATCTGAAGAAAAAAATGTGGCTGCAGAAAAGTGTGAACTTCACGGGATCCAGGAAAGGGAGACCCAGGGGATACAAATTGTGAGTTGTTTAATTGCTCCCTGTAGGGAGGCAGGCTTGTTCTGGCCATGAGTATTCTTTCTGTTGTAACCTACTGTTAATCACACCAAATGGCTGTGATGTCAAGTGTATAATAGCACTGAACCAACATTCATGCTCTATGTATCAAAAGATGGGTGGAGAGAACTTCTTATGTCAGTTTGATGAAGAATTCATGATTACACTAGAATCTCTTGATGGGTTAAGCTGGACCAACAGCAGAGGCACATGGATTGTGTTATTTTGAGCGACTCTGCCTAAACGTGGTACCACCAGCCATCACAGGGACACTGGAAGAAATGAATAAATCCTGTGAAACTTGTATTCATGATAAAGATGTGGCTGGGATTTTGTTCACTTTATCCCACCACTTCCATTGGGACCTCCTTATCCCAGGAAAAGGAATAGCTGTGCACCTCCTGAGAGACTCTGGTCTCTTTTCTTTTTAGTTTACAGACGTTGGGTGCCAGTTAATGACTGTGTTTCCCTCTTTGAACTGGCTGCTAGAGAGCTCAGTTACAAACTGTAGTTTTCCTTCCAGCATGATGTATTATATTAACCTTACTCTTGGTTTTATACCATTTTTCTAACTCTTCATTTCCCTGGTTGTAATTTTTATTTGTTTAAGCTATTTTAGATTATGTTTAAAACAAGACCCTCCTCCAGGGGACGTCTTCCTAACCCAGGGATCGAACCTTCGTCTTCTGCAGCTCCTGCATTGCAGGCAGATTCTTTACTGTTGAGCTACTGGGGAAGCCCTGTTTAAAACAAGGCTGGTATAAGTGAATACCATGTTTATTCCAGGACTGGTATTTACTGTAATCTGGATGAAATGTTTCCAAAGAACCCACCTCTGTTGATTCTGATTTCTTGGTCACCAAGCAATATTCTGATTGGCAGTCATCTTTTCCCTTCTAGGAATCTTACTACTAGGAGGGCTGCATGCTGGATAGTGGGCAAAAGTATTCCATCTCAGAAGCTAAATGGTTTCTAAACCAGAGATTCAACAATATCTTGCGTGTGTCCCAGTTTCTCTTTGGGTGTGGGGATTATTCTAGAGCTCAGAAGGGAGCTTCCTGAGCGAAAGCACAGTATAACTGAAGGAGTCTTTTGGGCCTAGAAAAGAGAACAACAGTCTCAAAGGCCCCTTGCTGAATCATCTAACTTCGGAGAAAACAAAGCATAACTTTAGTTCCATCCTGATGCTCCAGGCCAGCTGCATCTATCTGGGACTTATCACCCCCTGTCCGGAAACCTACCACCCCCTACACCCGCCCAGAAGACTTATCACCCCCTGCCCAACTACAAGTGTCATCTCAACAAAAGAATACTCAAAATATCCCACTTGATTGACGTTTCCCTTATCGCTTCCACAAACCTCCCTATAAGTATGAAGCCTCCCTGATCCCTTTCGGCGCTCAGCCTGGTCATTAGGCCGACTGTCGCCCCTCCTTGCCTGAATAAAGGTAACCTACTTCTGTTGAGGTCGTCTTTCCTTTTCTGCCTCGCCGGAACCATGCCTTACATTTTTGGTGCCGAAACCCGGGAGGGGGCGAGGCACTCGTCTCACTCTCTCTCACTCTCCCTCCCTCTCACTGTTTTCCCCTTTTCCCGGAGTCTGGGAGCGCAAACATCCTCCGAGCTCACTTCTCTGCCAGGGCTCTTAAGTTCCCCTCGGGGACGCCTAGTGCCTTCGTGAGCGGTGCAAGTCTTGTGCTAAGGCTTTATTGATGATTTGCGTACCCCCAGGCCTCGGCTTTACCCCCTTTTCTCTCTCTCTCTGACGACCTCCAGAATAGGGACCTCTTGCCATTCGACCGCTCTACATGCAACACTCCACTCCAGCCGGCCCCTAGATTAAGGTAAGATCCGATCCGGACGGAGTTCTAGAGGCGCCCTAGAATTCAGTCCTCTCCGGGTCCCAGGGACCCCCGGCCCAGGGCCACTCTGTGGGCGACGGTGGGGGACGCTCCACCTCGACACAGAGCTCTCTTCTCATAACTCCTATTGCGACTGCGGGTGACGACTCGAGTTCCCAATAGGAGCCTCTGCTTGCCTTTCAATTATGGGGTCTGGCCACTCTGTCCCAAAAGATTCCCCTCTGGCCTGTGTTCTCAAAAATCTCAAACCACTCTCACTCACTGAACTCAAAGCTAACCGCTTAAAGCAACTCTGTACACAGATTTGGCCTCAATATCAATTAGACAATCAAGACCGCTGGCCTGAGGTCGGCACATTTGACTTTAACATTCTCCAAAATCTCACTGACTTCCTTAAACGGAATGGCAAGTGGTCGGAGATCCGCTATGCCCAAGCCTTTTGGGCCCTTCGGAGCAGGCCCTCCCTATGCCAGGCCTGCTCCACCCACGAGGTCCTTCTATGCACCTTGCCTCCCAAGCAAAAGGGCTCTTCTTCCTCAACTAACCGCAGACCGCAAGCTTCTGTACCCCCAGAGTTCGACCCCGTGGACGAGCCCCTCCCTACCCGCCACCCCGCCGCCCCTCTCCTTCCCCTTCATCCAACTCACCTACTGGCACTGAAACCTCTCCTGACTCTCCCTCAACCCTGCTACCCCATCTCCCCGACTCCCCCTCCCCCCTTCCTTCCCCCCCTGCCACACGGTCACGTACCCAACACATGTTTCCCCTAAGAGAGGTCGCAGGGCCAGAGGGCCCCACCCGAGTCCATGTGCCATTTTCATTGTCAGATATGAGCCAGATAGAAAAAAAGTTAAGATCATTTTCTGAAAATCCTACCAGATACAGAAAAGAATTCCTGAGACTCTCCCAGGCCTATAACCTCACATGGAGTGACGTATATTATATCCTAAATGCCACTCTCACCCCAGATGAAAAAGACTGTATCTGGCAAGTGGCAAAAGCCCATGCTGATTATTTACATAACCAAGACCGGAACAGCCCAGTTGCTGATGAGGCTGTGCCTCAGTTAGATCCCCGCTGGACTTACCAGCCCGGTGACCCAGGTATCAGGAGACTCAATCATATGATCACCTGCATTCTAGAAGGAATGCAGAAAAATACTCATATCCATGTCAATTACGATAGAGTCAGGGAAGTCACCCAAGGGGCAGACGAAAATCCAGCCTTATTCTTGGCACGCCTCACAGAGGCAGTCCAAAAGTATACCAACCTAAATATCACTACCCCTGCTGGGTTACTGTACCTTCATGTTCAGTTCATCAGCCAATCTGCCCCTGACATCAGACGCAAGCTTCGCCAACTAGAAAAGGGCCCTGAGACCACCCCCAGAGAGACCTTCTAGAAGTAGCCTTCAAGGTGTTCAATAATAGAGAGGAGGAGGCTAAGAGAGAAAAAGAACGTGAGAGAAAAGCTAAATATGCCCTTTTGGCAGCAGCAATTAAAGAAAAAAAAATCAGCCTGGCCCAAGTCATCCCAGAACGAGTCTTAAGACTCCCCCCGGACCCTGCTTCCGATGCAACCAGTCAGGACACTGGGCAAAGGCATGCCCAAACCCGCGGCCCCCGACAAAAGCATGCTCAACCTGTGGCCAATGGGGACACTGGAAGATGGACTGTCCCCGGGAGTGCCTTGGCACCCCTGGGGAGGTCCCCACCTCCCAGACCTGGAGAGTGGAATGTCCACAGGGACGCCCTGGCGCATCTGAGGAGATCCCCACTTCTCCCCGGAACCCCAGCCCAACTCTACAAGAATTGTTCCAATGATGGGGCCCGGGTTCCAGCCCCCCGGCCCATGTCTTGAACACGGGCTCGGAACTTAGGGTAGACGGGGTAGTGGCCGGAAAAAAGACCTCTTTTATAATAGACACTGGAGCCACTTTCTCTCTCTTAACTTCCTACTCTGGCCCAACTCAAGACTCAGAAATCACAATCAAGGGGGTCTCTGGAGTTCTCCTAAGGCCAAAAATCAGCCCTCCATTACTCTGTCAATTTAGAAAATCAACCCTTATACACTCATTCCTTATAATGCCTCAGTGCCCAATGGCACTTCTAGGGAGAGATGTGTTATCCAAATTGGGGGTCTTTATTACCATACCCCCCTCGATATAGTCTCTATATTCTGCATGCAAATGGCACCTGGACAGTCCCTATCCCTCACCCCTGACCTTCCCTTAGATCTACCTGCCTTAGACCCCCAAGTCTGGGACACTGATCACCCCTCAATAGCCAAACATCATCCCCCAGTCCACATTACCCTAAAAGACCCCTCGACTATAATCACCCAACAACAGTATTCTCTCACCCCAGAGGCCCACAAGGGACTTAAGCCTATCATAGACTGTCTTCTTCAAGCCTCTATCCTAATTCCTACCCATTCACCACACAACACCCCTATTCTGGCAGTAAAAAAGGGACCAAACTCTTGGAGACTGGTCCAGGACCTGAGAAAAATCAATGAGGCTATTATGCCGACATTCCCAGTAGTCCCTAACCCTTACACCCTTCTGTCTACCATACCCCCGACTGCAACCCACTTCACAGTATTAGATCTCAAAGACGCTTTTTTCACTATCCCCCTCCACCCCCTCTCCCAACCTCTTTTCGCCTTCACCTGGCAAGACCCCGAGACTCACGTTTCCCAACAGCTAACATGGACAGTTCTCCCCCAGGGGTTCAGAGACAGTCCTCACTTTTTTGGACAGGCTTTACAAAAGGACCTACAGACTCTCAACCTAGCCCCGAGTCATCTCCTCCAATACGTAGATGACCTCCTCCTTTGTAGCTCAACCCGAAAACTCTGCCTCCAACATACTGCCAAACTCCTTGAGGCCTTGGGATCCTGGGGTTATCGGGTATCCCAATCTAAGGCCCAAATAGTCCAAACAAAAGTCACCTACCTGGGACTTTCCATATCCCATCAACAAAGAACTATTCCCCCAGATAGAATCCAGGCCTTAATTAACTGTCCACTTCCAAAAACAAAAAGGGAACTCCTGTCTATCCTCGGCCTCCTAAATTTTTTCCGTATCTAGATCCCCAACTTCTCCCTCATTGCAAAGCCGCTCTATGAGGCAACTAAAGGATGTCTAGATGAGCCCCTCTTTAATCGTTCCTCGCTGGCCAATCCTCTTCACCAACTCACCCAGAGCCTCCTCCGAGTGCCAACTCTCCACCTGCCAGATCACACCAGACCATTCTTTCTCTTTGCACATTCCAGCCAAGGACAGGCCCTGGGGCTTCTATGTCAGCGGGCTGGAGACAGCTGGGCTCCCATAGCCTATCTATCAAAACAGCTAGACATGGTGACCAAGGGGTGGCCTCCCTGCATACAGGCCATGGCTGCTATCGCAGCCCTCGTACCCAAAGCAAATAAACTCTCTAGACATGCCCCTTTAACAGTCTGTTCTCCACACACCTTCCGAGACTTGCTGTCACATCGGGCTTTCCTCTCCCTTCCCCCTTCCAGGGTACAGGTCCTACATGCCTTTCTCCTCGACCCTCAGCTCTCATTCTCCCCCTGCTCTCCCCTTAACCCCGCCAGCTTATTACCCATGTCCCCTACAACAGACTCCCTCTTACATAGCTGCAGCCTAACAGTAGATCTTACCCAAAACCCCTTCCAACATGTAACAGATCAGCCCATCCTAGACCCAGACACCCCACACTGGTTCGTTGATGGCAGCTCTCAAAAATCCCCACCGTTTGCAGCAGGATATGCCATCATCCAGGGGGACCTTCGTCACAATCATAAAACACAAACAATTGAAGCTTCACCGCTGCCACCTCACACCACCTCCCAACAGGCAGAACTGATAGCTCTCACCAGAGCTTTAACTCTGGCTAAAAATCTAAGGGTTAACATCCACACAGACTCCAAATATGCCTATAACATACTTCACTCAAACATCCTAATATGGAGAAAAAGAGGTTTCCTAACCCAAAAGGGATCCCCTATTATTAATTCAGACCTGATTCACAAACTTCTAGAGGCAGCACTCTTACCAAACAAAGCCGCTGTCCTCCACTGTAGGGGACATCAAAAGGGAAGTCTCATATCAGCCTACAACAATGCTGCAGGCCAGAAGGCAAAGGAGATAGCACTGTCCCATCCTTCCCTCCAGTCCCCTGTCATCTTAGCCCTGACTCCATCTGACCCTCCCACCGCCAGAGAAATTTTCTCTTATCTACACTCACTTTTTCATCCCTCATCCAAGACACTCCAGCAGTTCCTCCGTAACCACTTCCCCATATCCAATACTGACCAACAATATTTAGATAACCTTACCCGCTCCTGTCAAACATGTCAACGTACTAACCCCAATTCCAACCTTAAACCGACATCCTTTCCAACCCATCAAATGCGAGGCAGCCTCCCAGCACAAGATTGGCAGATAGACTTTACTCATATGCCCCGGGTCCGGAGAGTCAGATACCTACTAGTCCTTGTAGACACATTTTCGGGATGGGTAGAAGCATTTCCCACTACAAACAAAAGAGCCCACACAGTGGCCCAAATCCTCCTCACAGAAATTATCCCCAGGTTTGGGCTGCCTTCATCCCTACAGTCTGATAATGGCCCAGAATTTACATCCAAGGTCACCCAACAACTTGTCCAATTCTTACAGATACCCTGGAAATTTCACATTCCATACCGTCCCCAGTCCTCAGGAAAGGTGGAAAGGATGAAGAGAATAATCAAAGAAACCCTTACCAAATTAACCCTCGAGGTACATCTGGATTGGACTAAACTTTTACCAATTGTTCTCCTCAGAATACGGGCTTTGCCCAGAAAGCCCCTGGGGCTGAGCCCCTTTGAGGTGATGTACGGAAGGCCAGTGCTCCCTCCTGGACTCCCCCCCCCGAACCTCCTCCCATACCAAGCTTCCTACACTCCCCTCTGCTGGCGCAACTCCGCAATGCCCTCTGGAGATACGTCAACCACAATCTGCCTGCCCCTGACCCCCAAGCCTCCCTGCCCCCTTTACAAATTGGGGACATGGTCTATCTGTCTGATAATCCCCAGGGTGACCTAACCCCAAAGTGGCAGGGACCATTCAAAGTCATCCTCCTTACCCCAACTGCAGCTAAACTCGAAAAGGTCACCTCCTGGGTACACCTCTCTCATCTAAAATGGGTCACCTCTAATCCTGCGCTGCCCTCCTTAAATGACACCTATCAGGTCTCCCTCACAGGACCCACCTCCTTAAAATTCACCCGGCGACAACCCCTGTCAACCATCGGAGAGGACACTGAATGACCTGGACTCTCTTCAACCTACAACTGTTCCTGACCCAACTACTACAAGACCTCTGGATCAGCGCCCCGACAGGAACCTCCTTCAAAGACCTGACTACACTGGTGTCTCAACTGTGGCTCCAGGGAACCTTCTACAACCTGACTCCAGACGAAATTGATTTCTTTACTCTCATTCTCTACATCATTCTACATCCTAATGAGCACTGTTCCTCCTCAGATTCAAACAACCACCAACTCGGGGCCTTCTGCCCCTCACCCTGACTGGCCTCTCCCTGTCTCTCTAACCATAACTGCACTCCTAATCTTAATCCTTGCTATAGGCCTAGTAACTGTCTCCCCTCAAGACATTCTCACCGCAAAAAAGAGAGAGACCTGCCTTTTCCTAGGAGAAGACTGCTCCTATTTTGTTAATGAAACGGGCATAGTCCAGGGCCGAGTCAAAGAACTTAGAGACAGAATTGAACGCCGCAGGAAAGAGTTACAAAACCTTTACATTCCCCAAAACCTGTTCCAACAGATACTCCCTTGGTTGCTCCCTTTCCTGGGACCATTGGTACTTATCATTCTATTCCTCTTATTTGGACCCTGTCTCTTTAATCTCTTTCAAAGGTTTCTCCAAGAACGGATTCGGGCCATCTCTTGAGATCAGGTAAAGACCATTCTTCTTCTCGAGAGCCTCACCTCAAGCTCAGAAAAAGGAGACTGTGGGCCCTAAGACGATCCTCCATTCCAGACCCAAAACCGTCGCCCCTATCCAGCAGGAAGTAGCCAGAGAGATACGGCGCCCTTTTCCCCTTTTTCTTATGATTTCAGGGTCTGGAATGAAGGAGTCTTTTGGGCCTAGAAAAGAGAACAACAGTCTCAAAGGCCCCTTGCTGAATCATCTAACTTCGGAGAAAACAAAGCATAACTTTAGTTCCATCCTGATGCTCCAGGCCAGCTGCATCTATCTGGGACTTATCACCCCCTGTCCGGAAACCTACCACCCCCTACACCCGCCCAGAAGACTTATCACCCCCTGCCCAACTACAAGTGTCATCTCAACAAAAGAATACTCAAAATATCCCACTTGATTGACGTTTCCCTTATCGCTTCCACAAACCTCCCTATAAGTATGAAGCCTCCCTGATCCCTTTCGGCGCTCAGCCTGGTCATTAGGCCGACTGTCGCCCCTCCTTGCCTGAATAAAGGTAACCTACTTCTGTTGAGGTCGTCTTTCCTTTTCTGCCTCGCCGGAACCATGCCTTACAATAACCAGTTCTCTTACTTCATTTTATATGAGGTAAACCCTTCTGTGATGCTTTCCAGGGGAAGACAGAGGAAGGAACCAGCATTAAGGAGAGACGGAAAGTACTAGTCAGCTTACTGTGTGAACACATTCATTTTGGTACTAGTAGCTGCTGACCTGGGGCAGGTTAGAGAAGCTAAGTGGAGATAAAAAATGGAGATAATTTATAAAATGGAGATAATAAAGTCGCCTCCCAACTTGCAGCTTCCCAGGTGGCGCTAGTGGTAAAGAATCGGCCTGCCAATTGCAGGAGACGCAAGAGAAAGAGACGCAGGTTAGATCCCTGAGTTGGGAAGATCCCCTGGAGGAGGAAGTGGCTACTGACTCCAGTATCCTTGCCCGGGAAAATCCCATGGATAGAAGAGCCTGGTGGGTTACCGTCCATGGGGTTGCAAACAGTCGGGCACGACCGAGCACCTGAGCACCCGACTTGTATAGATTAAATAAGAAGACTCATGTAAATCACTTAGCGTAGCTGCTACAACTATTGCCATTTCTATCGCTGCCAAAACTATAACCATCAGTGATGCTCACTACAATTCTACGAGGTAGGTTGGGTGAAGCGAAAGTTGCTCAGTCGTGTCGGACTCTTTGTGACCCCATGGACTATACAGTCCATGGAATTCTGTAGGCCAAAATACTGGAGTGGATAGCCTTTCCCTTCGCCAGGGGATCTTCCCAACCCAGGGATCAAACCCAGGTCTGCCTCATTGCAGGCGGATTCTTACGAGGTAGGTTAAGATGACATATTTTGAAGACTGGACGCGGGTAATGCGCGTTCCTGTCACTCCGCAGGCTGCCACTAGAGGGCAGGCTGAGGTAGGGTGTGCGGGAAGGAGCAAGGCCTATGGTTAGTTCTGTAAGCAGGAACAAGCGGCAACAATGGGGAACAGAAGCAACCAGCTCTTATCGAATAAGTGTGAGCCCCGGAGTTTTAAAAGTACTAGCCAGGGCTCTGCCTCTTTCTCCCCGTCCCTCTGCTCCTGAAGTCTGTCTGTCCGTCTCAAGGTCTCAGGTGGTCTTTTCTTTTCCGATGACTCAGCTCACAGGACACCTAAATCCACCCCCTGTCATTCATTCTTCTCTCCATATTCTCTGGGACTTAAGGACTCTTTTACCCTCAGATTTCTTTCGCTCAAATAAGTAAATGAGAGACAGGATACCAAATCCCCACTCCGGGGCAACTCAGGTTTCTCCTGTAGGCAGAGCGACAGCAAATAGCATGCATCATTCCGTCCTGCAGACCCTTAGATCCGCAAACTCACTTGATTCCACCACCATAATTCTGGTGACGACCCCCGTCTAGAGCCTTGTCCCATCCTGCCTTCCACCCACACGCTCCAAGCCCCAAGGGCAGTCCGTATGCAGAAGCTTCTGGTAATAGGGTGAGTGTGGGGAAGGCCTCATGCCCTTCCGGGTGCAAGATAGGCAACATCGAGATTTAAGGAGTTACTGCTAGTGTATTCTAAGCACAATTCTAAATGCACCAATAGTTGCTCTTTCAGTCCTGGATTCTACTGGTAAAAATTTCTGTGAATGCACGCTGTTTCACTTTTAAATGTCTCAGGCAACAGAAGGCATCACAGATTCTTCGGACCCACTGAGAAAGCCCTGGGCTGTCCATTTAGCAAGAGGACATTTCAAGAGGGGACTCTGGCTCAAGAGGATTCTGGCCAGTCTGGTCCCCAGACTCCTAACACTGGAGCCCAGTGAGGATCCAGTACAGCAAGTTTGGTTCTGTGAGCACCACAGGGAAAGGGCCTTTTTCTGCTTCTAGGAGGAACAGCTATTCCTGTGTGTGGCTTGTAAAGATCACATACAGCACAAAGGCCACTGGGTGCTGCAGAAGGAAGATGCTGGGCCTCATGAGGAAGGTAAACCCTTTTACTGTTAAACCAGGGACAAGCCCCGGGGTGACTGGCTGTATTACTGACCTATGTGCTAGTACAGAAAAATAAACTGCTCTATTCTCTAAACACAATTCTAGATGCACTAACAGTTGCTCTTTCAGTCCTGAATTCTATTGGTAAAACTTTCTGTGAACATACACTATTTCACTTCTAAATGTTTCAGGCAACAGAAGGCATCACAGCCTCTCTATCTGCAGAATCTATAACTCTGAGTGCTGCTCTGAGATTTCACACACCCTCCAGAATCCCCTTCAGATTTCTGAGTGTGAAGCGGACGTGATTGGACGTGAAGTTGTACAAATAAAAATGCTCACGATAAATAAGGCTTTCCTTGAGGTTGGCTCTATTATTTGGGCAAATAAAAGCTATGTTATTTCTAGAAAAATGAAACCAGATATATTCATCAGCTGTGTTTCTACTGAAAGGCAGAAATCTGACTCAGGCTTGTCAAAGGGTGAGTCATTGTCTTACTGAACAAACCAAAGAAAAGCCAGGGAGCAGGTGAACCTCAGGTACAACTAGAACCAAGGGCTTGAATGCAACTAAGACTCCCCATCTCTTGTTTCCTCCTCTCTCCCACAGGGGAGCTGTATGGCTCCTCCCTGGGAGAATGAGGGCTCTATCCTGCTTAAATTAAGGCTATTAATGTCTACCACATTGATACAAAGTGGGAAAAGTTATTTTCCTAAAACAAAATCTTCATCATTCTCTACTTATTTCTTGGGATCTATATATTGGAACCTTGGGCAAGTAGGCCCTACGTTTTCCTTCAAACAGTAAGATTCTATTCCTAATCTCCTGTTGCTTCAATTGCCTGGGAAACCATGGAGGTATTAACCTTGAGTTATACCGGTTCCATTTCTTTTACAGTTTCTTCTCTTCACTCTCAGCACCTGACTCTCTCCTTCCTCTACTACGCCCGCTGGCTCACTCTGCAAATCATCCTCTCAGCCTGCAGATCACCTGCTGTGCCGGATGCAGGCTCTTGATGTCATCAGTGAATCTGAGAAGCCATGATAATCCTGAGAACCAAGGAACACTTTTCTGCAGGATTCCAAATCCACGAATTAGAGAGTAGAGGCTTTTCCTCTCTATTCCAGGAGATGGCGCCAGAGGACAGGTTTCCGCCTTCACTCACTCGTGTTCCCTGCCTGTGAGACTGGGCACGTTTCACCCGTGCACCTCACTCAGTCCCCGTCAAGGGTGTGGCCCCTCATTGCTTCTTGTGCCTCCAAAGTCTTTGGTTCCTTGTTGAAGCCAGTGCCGCTGGCATCGTTGCCTGGTAAACTAGGATAGTAGGTCCTTCGCTCGTGTCTGGGATCCTCTGACCCATAGCGGGAATCAGTGAATGGAGGCGGCCGGGATGGTGCAGGCATCTCTGCCATGTCCTGGGTTGTCAGGTTCTCCTTCTCCGCTGCTGTGAGTTGGGGGTGGAGAGGCCGAAGCCATGGGCATCTCAGTAGCTGGTGGTTGGGGCCCCAGGACCCACTTGTGTGGCTGCCTTGTTACCTGGGGCTCTGGGCACCACTGAGGCTGGAAGGCTGGATTCCGGGGTCACCTTGCTGCTACTGGGGGTTCTGGCTCTTCCGGCTCCGTGGCCGCAGCTGGAGAACAGGATCGGGGCGCCGCCTCGGCCCTTCCCTCGGTTCCGCCTCCTCTCTGTGTCCCTGTCCACCCACCTTTACGCACAGCGTGGGATTCTCCGCATCCTGGGGTGTTGGGCAGAGGCACCTCTGTTTTACTGTGCATGTTTACCGGTTGTGGATGGAAGGGGAGAGACAAAGCCAGCTTTTCGCTCCTCCTTCTCCTCAAGTTCCAGTTTTATGTGCAGAATCTGCTGATCCTGTTTAGCTGGAGGCCTGGCTCAGCTGGAGCCTGAGGGGCCCTGGGGAGCCTCCCTGACCTGTGACCCCCAAAGTCCTAGGTCACCATCAAGGCCAGAAATTAGATTTGGGTGCAGGACTGCAGGGCCTTTAATGTCAAGTTGGAAAGTAATCCACACACTGGAGATTTCTGGCCGCCTTTTCTTTTTCTTGTACATCTTCCTGCTGCTGCCCAAGTGCTGGAGCTTTGTCTCTCTAAGGGGAGGCGCTCAGACCTCAGTGGCCTCATCCTGCACTCTCCAGATGCCACTTCCTGGGTCAGCTCACTCTCACACCTCCTGAGAGGCTGTTCTCACCTCCATCTCCCTCCTCAATCCTCTTCACTGCCTCCCACTCCCTGTTGTTAATAGTGAGCTTTTTAACTCAGAAAAGGAAAAAGAACTCAGGTGAGAAGTCCATCCTCATCCCCCACACTCCCACCCCTGCACCTGCATCCTCACCTTCCACAGTGATGATGGACTGGACGATGCCCTCCTGTCTAAGGCCACCCCTCAGCGTGGGCACAGGATCCAGCTTCATCCTCCCCTGTATCATCAGTTTCCCACGTTCTACTGGCTCCTTCAGTCCCGCATACAAATGTGCTGCAATTCCTTCCACTAAAAAAAAAAAAAAAAGTCCAACAAAACTAAATAAATATAACAAAATCCTCCCATAAACATCCACCACTCTGTGTCCAGTTTCCTTCCAACTACTGCTCCATATCTAGGACTCCCCTTGCAGAAACAGTTCTCTTACCCACTGGGTTGTCTTTTTATTTTTATCTAATGAATATATGCACGTAGATTTCAAAAGTAAAACTCTTCTGTAAGACTTGATATCAAGACTGAAGTCCCTAATCTTCCGTGTCACCCCATCTCTTGAATCTCAGAGACAGTTGTTTTAGTTCTTTTGGCTGATTCTCTGATTGTCACCTCAATGCCTCTGAATAGCATGCCCCTTACCATACTCCTCTGTTTTTCAGTTTTATGTATCATTTTTCATTCTGGTTCTTCTTTCACAGACCCCTCTCCTTCAGATATAACTAGAACTTTATTTTCCCTGAAATAAACAATATTTTAGCTTTGTTGTACTTATTTTAACTCATTCCCACCTCTCCCTAGAGTCCTGTCTTCATGAGTATCTGTGAACACTTTCGATGTTTCACCAACTTCAACTGTTTGCACAGACTCTCCTGCAAACCTCAGCGCTGCCCCATGGGGACAGGTTTCCGGCACACCTGGGGTCAGATCTCCTCATCTCAGCCTGGGCAGCCCTCTGCCGCTGGGTTCTGCTCCCCTGTGATCCGTTTATGTTTATCCAGTGAAGGAAAACAACACCAAAAGCTCAATGTAATATAGATAAGGATTATCTCTAGTGATGGGCAGTTTTGAACAATTATAACCTTAAGGTGAAAAACTTCCTTGTAGCTCAGTGGGTAAAGAATCTGCCTGTAAGGCAGGAGACCTGGACTCAATACCTGGATTGGGAAGATCACCTGGAGGAGGAAATGACAACCCACTCCAGTATTCTTCTCTGGAGAATCCCAGGGACAGAGGAGCCTGGTAGGCTACAGTCCATGGGGTCGCAAGAGTTGGACACGACTTAGCAACTAAACTATGACAACTTAGCAACTAAACTATGACAACTTAATGTCTGAACATGCTAGTTGTTAGAAAACATATTAATGAAATTTTCTGTGCATGCTGCATTTTAAGACTCTTAAGAATTTCTATGTGAAGATTGTAATTTAATATGTATCAGCCTATGAGTCACACAGTATCCTTTGAGGGGAAGAAACTGAAAATTAAGAACACTCTAGATATGCACTATCCAATGTGCTAGCTACTAGCCACATATGGCTATTTAAATTAAATAAAATTAAAATGAACACAGACTTACAGATATAGAGAACAGATCTGTAGTTGCCAAGGAGGCGGGCTGGGGGAGGGATGGACTGGGTGTTTGGAGTTAGTAGATGCAAATTATTACCTATAGAATAAATAAACAACCAGGTCCTACTGTATGGTACAGGGAACTATATTCAATAGCCTGGGATTAAACCATAATGGAAAAGAGTATAAAAAAGTATATATATGTAAACCGAGTCATTTTGCTGTACAGTAGAAATTGATACAACATTGTTAATCAACCATAATTCAATAAAATAAATAAAATATTTTAAAACTAATTAAATAGAATTAAAGTGCTCAGCACAATGGCCACTTTTGAGGTGCAAAATAGCCATGTGTAGCTAGTGGCTACCTGCCTGGACAGCACAGATATAGAACAATTCCTTCATCACAGAACGGTTTGTTAGACCGGACTGCTCATCATGATTTGTGGCCCTCAAGTCAGATACATCAGACACATGGGAGATGAAAGGGCTAATATTATTTCTCTTAGACACTATGTCAGATTTCTGTATGGGATATGAACACATATTAAGCTGGTGTGTAACAAAAGCAGACTAGGTTGTGAGTAGGTCTGGAGCCTTCAAGTACAAACTCTTCCCAGGTCCAAAGGAAACACCTGTCCCTCCACCTCCCTTCGCAGACTGAGGACACTCTCTGGCATCACTTACTAGGGGCTGAGTTCTCTCCTAGAGAACTCAGGAGAGAGTTCTCCTCTCCTGAGGAGAGGAGGGCAGGGCAGGGCCCTCAGCTAAGTTTGGGGAGGCAGTGAGTCCAGCTCAGGAGGAAGGAGTCTTTGAAATGAAGAGAAGGCAAAGGCAGGGATCAGCTGGGAGATCCCCTGGTTTATTCAGAAGAGCAGTTCTCAGTGTGTGGTCTGTGGAACCCTTGACATCAGTGAGACCATTTCATGAGATCCATGAAGTGAAAACTACTTTTAAAACATCACTAAGATATTATTTGACTTTTCACTATGTTGAAATTTGCTTTGAGGTATAAACAACAATAATAGAGACTATGGCAGGATACAAAATTAATGCACAGGAATCTCTTGCATTCCTATATACTAACAGCAAAAGATCAGGAAGAGAAATTAAGGAAACAATCCCATTTACCACTGTAATAAAAAGAATAAAATATCTAGGAATAAACCTACCTAAAGAGGCAAAAGACCTGTTCTCAGAAAACTATAAGACACTGATGAGTGAAATCAAAGATAACACAGATGGAGAGATATACCATGCTCTTTGATTGGAAGAATCAATATTGTGAAAATAAATATACTACACAAAGCAATTTGCAGACTCAGGGCAATCCCTATCAGATTACCAATGACATTTTTTACAGAATTAAAACAAAAAAATTGTACAATTTGTATGGAAACACGAAAGACTCCAAATAGCCAAAGCAACCTTGGGAAAGAAAAATGGAGTTGGAGGACTCAGGCTCCCTGACCTCAAACTATACTGCAAAGCTACAGTAATCAAAACAGTATGGTACTGGCACAAAAACAGAAATATAGATCAATGGAAATGGATAGAAAACCCAGAGATACACCAACACACCTATAGTCACCTAATTTATAACAAAGGGGACAAGAATATACAATGGAGAAAAGATAGTTTCTTCAATAAGTGGTACTGGAAACCTGGACAGCTGCATGTAAAAGAATGAAATTAGAACACTCCCCAATACCATACACAAAAATAAACTGAAAGTGGGTTAAAGACCTAAATGTAAGGCCAGACACTATAAAACTCTTAGGGAAAACATAGGCAGAAAATCCTCTTTTTTTCTTAATATATATATTTTTTTCTTGAAGTATAGTTGACTTACAATGTTTCAGGTGCACAGCAAGATGATTCAGTTATATAAATACACATATATTATTTTTCAGGCTATTTTCTGTTATAGGTTATTACAAGATATTGACTATAGGACACTTTGACATAAATTATCAGCAAGGTCTTTTTTGATCCATCTCTGGTAGTAATGAAAATAAAAACAAAAATAAACAAACGGGACCTAATGAAACTTAAAAGCTTTTGCCCAGCAAAGGAAACTAAACAAGATGAAAAGATAACCCTCAGAATGAGATAAAATGTTTTCAAATGAAGCAACTGATTAAGGATTAATCTCCAAAATATACAAACAGCTCATGTACCTTATTATAACAAAACAAACAACCCGAACTTTTTGTTAGAAGTGGACAGAAGCCCTAAATAGACATTTCTCCAAAGAAGACAAACAGATGGGCAACAAACACACGAAAAGATGCTCAACATCACTAATTATCAGAGAAATTAAATAAAAACTACAATGAAGTATCACCTCACACTGATCAAAACGGCCATCATCAAAAAAATCTATGAACAATAAATGCTGGAGAGGGTGTGGAGAAAAGGAAACTCTCCTACACTGTTGGTGGGGAGGTAAATTGATACAATCACAATGGAGAACAGTATGGAGATTCCTTAAAAAACTAAAAATGGAGTTATCGTGTGCATACTAAGTCGTTTCAGTTGTGTCTGACTCTTTGCAACCCTATGGACTATAGCCCACCAGGCTCCTCTTGTATGTGGAGATTCTACAGGCAAGAATACTAGAGTGGGTTGCCATGCCCTCTGGCCCAGGGATCGAACCTGTGTCTCTTATATATCCTGCATTGGAAGGTGGGTTTTTATTATTTTTTTTAAACCACTAGTGCCACCTGGGAAGCCCAGGACATATATTAAGTTAACCTCAAAAATGCATTCCAATATACATTGGGTGCAGAAAATTACTGTTTGATTCCACTTATATGAGGTACCTAGAATAGTCAAATTCATAGAGTTAGAAAGTACATTGGTAGATGCCAGGGGCTAGGGAGTGGAAAGGTGGAGAAGAGGAATGGGGAGTTACTGTTTAATGGGGACAGAGCTTCAGTTTAGGAAGGTGAAAATTTCAGGAGATGGATAATGGTGAGAGTAACACAACAATGTGAATGTACCTAGTGTCCCTGAACTGTACAGTTAAATATGGTTATAACGGTATGTTTTACATTATGTGACTTCCACCATAATAAAAAAACACTTTTAAAAAGTGGAGACTAGGATAGCAAACTGACATAGTAATTATTTTCACCACCACCTACATGCAGAAAAAAAGCAGGTTTGCTTTAATAACTCCTGATTGACACATTACCAATTCTTATATTTCCTTAATAAACCACAATGGTAAAAATATGAAAAATAATATATGTATAAATGAATCACTTTGCTGTACGGCAGAAATCAACACAACATTGTTGTACTTCAGTAAAACAAAATTAAAATGTATAAAAATTCTTATCTTTCCTAAATTATCATCTTAAATCCACATTGTGAAAGTATCTTCTGAAGCCTCTGAGATGCAGGAGCTTCTGGAAACCCGCTGTCTGAGGAAAGGGAAGCTGGAGACTGAGTTGATCCCCAACTACATGACGCTTCCAGCAGGGGAGCAGCACAAAGATGCTCAAATGATGCTCAAAAGATGCTCAAAAAGCATCAAAATGATGCTCAAAGATGCTCAAAAAGCAGCACAAATGATGAAAGCATCATTCTTTGAATAGGTTGATACAGAGCCCTTGTTTGAGTTTCCTGAGCCATATAGAAAATTCCCATTGGCTATCTATTTTACGTATGGTAATGTAAGTTTCCACGTTACTCTTTCCATACATCTCACCCTCTTCTCCCTTCTCCCCATGTTCATAAATCTATTCTTTATGTCTGTTTCTCCATTGCTGCCCTGTAAATAAATTCTTCAGTACTATTTTTCTAGATTCCATATATATTGCATTAGGATACAATATTTATCTTTCTCTTTCTGACTTACTTCACTCTGTTAAATTCCCTTTTTCAACAGTGATCAGAATCATTTATCTAATGTAGCGGAAGGAACCCAGATATCTGGTACCTAAAACACAGGTGCAAAATTTTCCTTTTGTCTTAAAGTTTATTCCTCAACACTTCCTAGGGAACAAACACAGCAGCCACTGTTGAAACTTGCTCTCAACTGGATGCAGCATAAAATGTTCTCATTTCTTCAGAAACAAATATAGGAATGTCCTTTGCAACAGTCAGACCATGTGTCTTCTGAGTTAGCAAGCAAATGCATTTAGAAGGTTAGAGGTGTGCAAGGTCCAAAATTGAAATCTGAGAGACAGTGCTAGAATTTAAGCAAGGCAGGATTTTTAGAGACTACTCAAATGAAAATCTAAGTGAAGCATATAAAAATTCAGTTCTTTTTATTATTTTTCAACTGGTAATTGATGACAACATTCCCTGGTAAGGATGGGTAAGTGGTGTTATCGCCAGGTACAAAATATCCCAACTACTTAAAGTAGGGCCCCCAAGAGGAGAAAGACACACAGTGGTCTCTGGAATTGTTTTTTGCCTTTTTTTTTTTTTTTTTTAAAGAAATAGTAGTGTCAGTTGCACACCACTGGCTGAAGGGGTTTTCATCCAAATGAGAAACTCTACCCCTTATCTCTAGTGGGACAGGCACCAGGTTCCCAGAAGCAGCAATTCCCATGTCCTGCAGCATGTGGTCTTTGACCCTGGCATGAAGAATAAGCTGGCATAGAGCCCTGACTGCTGGCATCCAGGCTAGATGATGTTTCATGGTGTGCAATTGTGTGTCAAAGCTTTCAGGTTGGGGGCACTGGTCTGGTGACTACAGCTCCTGTGAGAAGTCACATCCACCTCAAAAACCTCATGAATAGCTTTTCGGAAACAATGGAATTTATAGTCTATTAAGCTTTTTCATTCAAAACTTTCTTCCCTATGGATGCAAACCAGTGCCAAAAATTTAGTCACCTCCTTTAAATACAGGACATTTGTGTTATTCAGCTTGATGATGGCCTTGGACTCTTTGTGGTAAGCACTTCCACTTCTATCTTCCTTTAACCCAAATACACAACACACATCAATTACAATATCAATCATGTCACAGCAAAGTTCCTATGACTGCATATCCACAGGAGAACTGTCTGTTGCAATGTAGATTTTGCTGACAACATCAAATAGAAAAGCTTTTTCAATACCTGAATTTGATATAAAGATATTTAATAGGTTTTCCAAGGTCGGTAGCTGTGGGAAAAATTTCTGCAGCACCTTACTAAAGGCTGCAAATATTGAATGGTCATAAATACTAGTAAAATAAAAGCTAAGATGGAGTTTTTCTAGCCCAGCATCTGCAAGGTCATCATTGGCCCTTTGATGAATGTCCCTCTGTATTTATATTTTGTAACCATCAGACAGACCATCAACTTTGTGAATAAAAACCTCAAAATTCATGTCTAGGTTAACTTTGTAGGCTTCAGAAACAGTAAAGTTTTGTTAAAGCTTCCATGTAGTCATCCTGTGCATCAATGACATATATCAGTATTTCTGTCCCCCTAAAGATGATCTCAAACCAAAAGCTGGGTCAAAAAAGTCCATTTGCCCAGGAAAACCCCATATTTGGAAATTCACAAAGGAGCTATTAGAAATGTCATCTCTGTAAGTCTTGATGGTCCTTTCCAAAAAGAGGGTCTCGTTGGGTGACATTTTATAAAACACCACCTTCTGAATGCAGGACTTGCCCGTTGCTCCGGAGGCCCATGAGCAGAATCCTTGACTTGGAGCTGTCAGCACCCCACTCGGGCCACAACCTCCCCCGGCCCCCGTCCCAACTCCGCCGCCCGCCGCCTCCCCTTCCTCCTGCTTCACGACATAGTCAAGTCCTTTGGGAACGAATCCGCCGCGAGGTACTTGCCCGCGAGGGGTGTCTCCTCCGCCCGATACTGCAGGGACAGGGTGCTGAAGCCGCAGCCGCCCGCGCCCTGACAGGCCAAGCCAGACTGCTGCCTCCCCAGTCCGCCGCCGCCTGTAGGCAGATTCATTACCATCTGAGCCAATATAAATTTAGATGAAATCACACAGATAGATTGAGTGATAATTTTCTAAAATGCTTTATTATTAATATAAACAGAAAAGTGCCATAAATTGCTTTGCTTGGGTAGACTAACTTCTCCCCAGTAGACCACAGAGCTGGGGTGTAGACAAGTGAGCCCAGGGTGTTCCCATCCTCCCCCTGCAGTTTCCGTGAGGCAGTGACCTTCTCTCTAGTCTCCCCTCTAGGGCCTGACCCAGGGCCTGACTCAGGGGCTCAGTCAACACTCCCTGAAACACTACACTTGGGAAGTGGCCTCTTGTGTCCTAGTCAAGACAGTGACTTCCTCCAGTAGGCACCCCCAAATACTGACTCTTACAGAACTTTTGATTTGCTCTAACAGCAGGACTGTGAAGGTGGCAAGTGGAAACGTTGGCTTCTTTTGCTGATAAAACCATGGAGCCGGCAGCACTTGTGCTATTTCACAGAAGGCCACCAGAGGACAGAGAATGGCTGCTTATGACAAACACTCAGCCCCGCGACCCCGCCCCAGCCCCCCACTCAAAAGTTGTTTTTTCCCAAGTTAGCCTTAATCAGAACATGTTTGAACTTGGAGGATTTCTTGAAGGTGCATTGATTTGCTTTTCTTCTTTCATCTCACTTGGAAGCTAATAAAAGTCCACTATAAATAACAAATATAAGTTGTCATAAGTTGCCCTGTGACACATGGATGGTAAAATTATGTGTCCAGTTCTCAATCTGTATCTAGCCTCTGTCCATCCTCTCTCTCTCTCCATCCATAAACATCTATCTATGCAACAATCTATGTAATGTACTAGAGATGCTTTTCAATCATGTTACCAAGGATTTGTGACATGAGTCTTTGTGTACTAAGTGTTCTGCTCAGAAGACAGTGGGAATGTCCCTGACGCCATGTGAAGGTGGGCAGTAGGTCTCAATGGAAGTCGTCCAAAGTGGAAGATCCACTCAGTGTAGTCAAGGTCAAGTCCATACTGTCTCCTGTTCCCAAAGCATTGAGTCTGCCTTCCTGGGGGAACTTTGTTAAAATCCTTCATATTCTAAGAAACATCAGGGTACAAATAATGAGCAATATTTACAATAACTGTGGGAGAGAGAGAAAGTGATGGTTTTAATTACCTGCTACTATGTCAACAACAACCTTCACGGTATTCCATTACAACCGCTACTCAGCCATGTGAGAGCAGAGTCTATACCTCGGTTTCGAGTGTATTACAGACTCTCAGCCCAAAGCATGAGCCAAACTGGACAAAGCATGTGTCAATACTGCTGGATGAATACATTTGGGATCAGGACCTGACAGATTGGAGAATGTATTTGATATCAGAACTCTTCTGGAGCCGTCCTGACAGGAAGTAATCATAAATTGTCTGCTACCTCGCCTGCCAGGCCCTGGACACTGACAACCTTCCCATATCACCCCTCAGCCAGGACAACCCTGATCACAGGTATTCCCCACATGAAATCTCACTATCAACTCTAACTTCTTCGGCTCACTTTGTCCTCCTTGATTGTCCTATTGTGTGTTTACCACTCTAGGGATTCAGGGACACCTCTGATTCCCTTGGGGAACTAATATCAGATCCTATGGTTCCAAATAGGAAAAGAAGTACATCAAGGGTGTATATTGTCATCCTAATTATTTAACTTATATGCAGAGTACATCATGAGAAATGCTGGACTGGAAGAAGCACAAGCTGGAATCAAGATTGCTGGGAGAAATATCAATAACCTCAGATATGCAGATGACACCACCCTTATGGCAGAAAGTGAAGAATAACTAAAGAGCCTCTTGATGAAAGTGAAAGAGGAGAGTGAAAAAGTTGGCTTAAAGTTCAACATTCAGAAAACTAAGATCATGGCATCTGGTCCCATCACTTCATGGGAAATAGATGGGGAAACAGTGGAAACAGTGGCTGACTTTATTTTTCTGGGCTCCAAAATCACTGCAGATGGCGATTGCAGCCATGAATTTAAAAGACGCTTACTCCTTGGAAGGAAAGTTATGACCAACCTAGACGGTATATTAAAGAGCAGAGACATTACTTTGCCAGCAAAGGTCCATCTAGTCAAACCTGTGATTTTTCCAATGGTCATGTATGGATGTGAGAGTTGGACTATAAAGAAAGCTGAGTGCCGAAGAATTGAAGCTTTTGAACTGTGGTGTTGGAGAAGACTCTTGAGAGCCCCTTGGACTGCAAGGAGATCCAACCAGCCCATCCTCAAGGAGATCAGTCCTTGGTGTTCATTGGAAGGACTGATGCTGAAGCTAAACCTCCAGTACTTTGACCACCTCATGCGAAGAGTTGACTCATTGGAAAGGACCCTGATTCTGGGAGGGATTGGGGGCAGGAGGAGAAGGGGATGACAGAGGGTGAGATGGCTGGATGGCATCACCGACTCCATGGACATGAGTTTGAGTAAACTCCGGGAGTTGGTGATGGACAGGGAGGCCTGGCATGCTGCCGTCCATGGGGTCGCAAAGAGTCGGACACCACTGAGCGACTGAACTGAACTGAACTGATGGAGTTAAAGTTTTATGATGAGACTTAATTGACAAGGCAAGAATTACATGGACAAGTAAAACTCTACATGACTTAACTAGATGGTGTTGTTTTCCTGGAGCAATGAATGGTAAACTTGATGGCATAAAACAGATTATGTTTTTTTCTTTGAAGTGAGTGTGCTTGGTGAACATTAGCTTTACTCTGATGATGCTGAAAAGGATCTGATACACTGCAAGAAGTAAGTATATCATGTTATAACAGGGCGTAGAATGGTATGTTAATTCTACAATCTGCTATTATTTTGTTAGAGTAATTTAAGAAAACCTGGTGTGACTATCAGCCTGTCAAAATTCTCATGCTTAGATGAAATTCAAAAGATGGTGTTCTAATCTTAACATAGGCCTTGCACAAATATTGCTATGTTGTATTTCCTATTGCAAAAATGAGCTGCTTTTTTTAGGAAAATCAAAAGGTTTATGGTCATATTTCAAAATGCAAATTAAGTTATTTTTCTAAAAAAAACTTCTAAGATGACATAGGAAGTACATATCAAGCACTTCTGCTACATTCCAAAGCATTATGTCGCAAGAAAAATAATTTGAGCTGAACTAGCCTCTTTTTCATGGAATACAGTGTTTACTTGAAAAAATGAATGACACTGGAAGATCTACAAAACTTAGTGAAGCATTGTATTAGTTTTAAAAAATCTGTTAGTATAAGAGACAGTCAATGTGCAAAATAAGCTTATGGATTTTAGTGTAATAGAATAGGAAATATTCAATAATATCATTTCAGGTCCACTTTGAAAATAACCTTTGAGGAACTACCACTTTTGTAGTTTTAATTTTGGATCAAAGATGAACTTAGATAATTATCTGAAAAGTGATTTAAAATACTATTACGTATGTGTGGGCTTTTTATTTTCATAGATTTCAACCAAAATAATGGATTTAACATAGAAAGCAAACAAAAACATCCAGTGATTTTCTAATGAGTGACAGGAAGAGACTTGCAAAAATACAAAAATGTAAAAAATCCCACTGTTCCCACTGTAGTGTTTATTTGGGGAAACAGTTATATTCCATATTAACTGTGTGAGTTATTAATATTATTCTAAATAAATGAATAAACAAATTCTATCATTTCTACTATGGAAAATATCGACAGAAGTAACTATAAAAACAAAATTACCCTTGGGGTCCTCACTAATTTGTTGGATTGTATAAATATTCTGACCAAAATGTTTTGAAAATCGCTGACTACACAGCCCCTGGACCAGGACTCAGGGAGTGGGACAAAAAGCTCTCGGTGCAGGAGAGGAGGGATCAGGACAACGTCCCAGGTTCCCCGGAGGGCGAGGCTCTCAGAGTCTCAGGGTCAAGGGCCGTGTCCGGGGCCGGGACTTTCCGTCTTGGGAATTCCCGTCTTCTCGAGTTTCACTTCTTCTCTCACAACCTGTGTCGGGCCCTCCTGCCTGGACACTTGTGACGCGGCCCCAGTTCTCACTCCAATTTGGTGTCCAATTTCCAGCTGCCAATATTCATCTCCGCGGCCCCGGGTTACAAAGTGTTCATCCACCCGCTGGACTCGCTTCTCCCCAGACCCCGGAGATGCGGGTTATGGGGCCGAGAACCCTCCTCTTGCTGCCCTCGGGCGGCCTGGTCCTGACCGAGACCGGGGCGGGTGAGTGCGGGGTCTGGAGGGAACGGCCTCTGCGGGGAGCGGCGAGAGGACCCAGGGAAGGAACCATCCCGTCGCCCTCGCCCAGACCCACCTCCTCCGCCCTGTCCCGTCGTGTCCCTCCCTTGTTCCCCCCCTTCTCTGCCCCCCAAGTCCTGGTCCTTCTGCGACCTTTTCCGTCTCACGAGCCCTTCGCCCCTCCTCCCCTCCCGGCCCCATCACCTCGGACCCGGGACCCGAACCGCGAGGAAGTCGGGCCGAGTCTCACCCCTTCCCGCCCCCAGGCTCCCACTCCCTGAGGTATTTCTACACCGCCGTGTCCCGGCCCGGCCTCGGGGAGCCCCGCTTAATCACCGTCGGCTACGTGGACAACACGCAGTTCGTGCGGTTCGACAGCGACGCCCCGAATCCGAGGATGCAGCCGCGGGCGCAGTGGGTGGAGCAGGAGGGGCCCGAGTATTGGGATCGGAACACGCGCAGAGCCAAGGACACCGCACAGACTTTCCGAGCGAACCTGAACAACCTGCGCGGCTACTACAACCAGAGCGAGGCCGGTGAGCTACGCGGGACCGGGTCCGGGTCACGAGCCCCACCCCCAGGGACCGGGCGGGGTCGCCCCGAGTCTCCGGGTCCGAGGGTCACCCCAGCACTGCGGAACACGTTCGGCACCCCGACCCGGGAGGAGCCGGCGGGACTTGACCCAGTTTCATTTTCAGTTTGGGTTTATTTTAATCACCGCGGGTGGTCGGGGCGGGTCAGGGTCTCACACGGTCCAGGAGATGTACGGCTGCGACGTGGGGCCGGACGGGCGCCTCCTCCGCGGGTACGTGCTGTACGCCTACGACGGCAGAGATTACATCGCCCTGAACGAGGACCTGCGCTCCTGGACCGCTGCGGACACGGCGGCTCAGATCACCAAACGCAAGTTTGAGCAGCGCGGTGCTGCGGAGCGTGTGAGGAACTACCTGAATCGCGAGTGCGTGGAGTGGCTCCGCAGACACCTGGAGAATGGGAGGGACACGCTACTGCGCGCAAGTACGAGGGGCGCGGGGCCTCCCCGATCTCCCCTCGGGCTGGAGCTGGCTTCCCACGAGGAGAAGAAAGTGGGGTCCCTGTAGGAACAGCACCCCAACTTCTTATCTGGAGAGGGAGGAATGCACCCAGGTTTTCATGTTCTGTACAAGACAGTGATTCGCCAGTAGCTTCATTTCTCTGAAGGACAATTAAGGAATCCAGTGTCTGGAGAAGAAGCAAGAAACCATCCTTGAAATAACTGGTCAGCGGTGCCCTTTCACCCTGCCCGCCATCTTGTGACTCATGACTTTCTCAAGGCCTGTACTCAGCCTGAGAGCATCATAAGAAGCCAGACTCCAGCGTTTCTGAGTCATTCAGTTTCCAACAAAGTCAGGACCATTGCTCTGTATTCTCCCCCTCAACGTGGAGCGTCCTACCTTGATTCTCACCCTGACTCCAGAACTTTACAAGGACTGGGAGATTTTCCCAGACCCCAGAGCCCAGGCTGGTGTCTGGTGTTTGTGCTTTTTCTTTTCAAACTCATTTTCTCATCATTTCTCAGAATGGTCACATGATGCTTCCTCCGTGGCCCATGAGAGTAAAATAAAGTGTGAATTTTCTGATTCTTCCTCAGACTCTCCAAAGACACATGTGACCCATCACCACATCCCTGGCAGTGGGGTCACCCTGAGGTGCTGGGCCCTGGGCTTCTACCCTGAGGAGATCTCACTGACCTGGCAGCGTGATGGGGAGGACCAGACCCAGGACATGGAGCTTGTGGAGACCAGGCCTTCAGGGGATGGAACCTTCCAGAAGTGGGCGGCCTTGGTGGTGCCTTCTGGAGAGGAGCAGAAACACACGTGTCATGTGCAGCATGAGGGGCTTCAGGAGCCCCTCACCCTGAGATGGCGTAAGGACGGGGATGGGATGGAGCTTATCTCAGATAAAGCAGGAGCCCTTCTGGATACAGTTCAGCAAGGTCAGGACTCAAGCCTGAGGTCAGGGCCCCTTCCTTTTCCTCCACAGAACCTCCTCAGCCTTCCATCCCCATCATGGGCATCACTGTTGGCCTGGGTCTCCTCCTGGTGGTTGTGGTGGCTGGAGCTGTGATCTGGTGGAAGAAGCACTCAGGTAGGGAAGGGAGGGAGGCATCTGAGTTTTTGTGTCTCACTGAGGGGTTTCAAGCCCAGGTAGAAGTTTGCCTGCCTTGTTCCTGGGAAATGCCATCCACACATATGGGCTTGCTGGTCTAGAGCTGATGCTAACATTGACCCTTTTGTCAAGTACGAGTGAAAATGAAAGATAGATTTTTCACCTTCATAATTCCAGTTGGGGCCTGTTTCTCAGCACTTGAAGGTCAGAGGGGAAGGTCCCCACTTAGGTCAGACCTCTAGAAGGGTTGGAGATGGTCCGTCCCCCCAAATCTCCTTTCTTTATATTCCTGATTCTGTCCTGGATTTTTGGTTACAGTTCCAAAAAGTTCTCTGGGGTCCAGAAGTAGGGGGTTTCTCTAGGATATCATGATTCAGTCTTCTCCATGGATTCTCACGTGATGTTTTCTTCTTGCAGGTGAACAAGGAGGGAGCTACACTCAGGCTGCAAGTAAGTACAGAGCGGGTGTGATTCCTGAGACCCTTGTGAGGATGCAGACAGGAGGCCATGGGGGCTCACCCTCCTCAAAGTTCCTTCTCTAGTGTCTCTCCTGTGGGTTCTGACCACGTCCTGGTCTTGTTCTCCCCCAGGCAGTGACAGTGTCCAGGGCTCTGATGTGTGACCAAGGCTCTCATGGATCCTAGAGGTGAGACCCTGGAGGGTCCTGACTGGGAAAACAGGACTGTTGGTGCAGGGGGGACACACTGGGTGGTGGGGGTCTTTGAGTGGGACATGTGAGCATGTGGAGGGCTGTTGAGAATGTGAGCTTACATGACTGACCTACACTGGTTCATGATTCTTTTCTTTCACAGTGTGAGACAGCTACCTCGTGGGGACAAGATTCCATGTCCCATCCTTGCATTATGACTTCAAGGTCTTCTGACTTTTTCTGCAGAAGTCATCTGAATGTGTCTGTGCTGCTATTAGCATAATGTAAGGAAGTGGTGAGTCTGGCCCCCCTCTGTCCACCAGGACCCTTTCCCATACTGGACTGTTTTCTCTGATGGTCCTTCCTGATCCAACAGAGGCAGGGGTTGGGCTGTCTCCATCTTTGTCTTAATTTCTTTTGCATTTTCATATCTTATTGAAAATTGGGATCCAAACTACAGATTTCCCCCATGGGTCCTCATCTATCTTGTACCCTAGTGTTTGTCTATGTTGGTCTGTTTTGTAAAATTGTACAGATGTTTGTACAGTTTTCGTATGTCTAAATGTCTTTAGTAATATTAAAAGCAAAGAAATTGCTTTTCCTTTATGATCAGTTTAGTCATCTTCATATATGCTTTATCCTTACTAACCAAGTATTTTATTTCATTTTGCAGTTTTTTTTTTCATTTCCCTTGAAATATCAATGTTACTGGTTTCTAAGAACTCATTTATGACTAAGGATAGTAGCTATTTGTCATGCAGTTTAAATGAAATACTATGTCTTATTGCCACCTGGTAAGCCCTTAAAGCAGAGTCTAATTTAGGTTTATATTTGGTTGGAAAAGGACGACTCCAGGGAGGGTGAGGCAGGAGGCAGAGGGGCCTGAGGGGCTGGGCTGTGGCCCCAAGAGAGATGAAGGTGGCCAGTAAGCTGGGGGAGGTGAAGGAGTGGGTCTGGGCCCAGAGTGCAAAGAGGCCTGGTGAGGCCCCTGGTGGGGAGGTGGCTGCACCTGCCAGTGTCCCCTGGGAGAGGAGTCAGTGCAAGCGCACAAGGGTCATGGGGAATTAGGAGTAGGGTGGCAAGAGAAGATAGAACTGAAAGCCAAGGTGCACATTGAAAGGACCTACATGGTAGGAGCAGTTAGGGGGAGTCAGGTGACACCTCCACAGAGGGTTTGGGTCAGGCAGGCAGCACAGGGGGCATGGGGCTGGGAGAAGAGCCCCTCTAGGGAAAGACCAGTTGACCAAGTGGCATAAAACAAAGATTTTGTTGAGGTAGTGAAAGCCCACTGGGATGATGGTGATGAAGAGAGGCTGATGAAGGCCAAGAAGTAGGCAGTGGACCAAGGGCAGTATTCCTACTGTGAAGGAGGGGCAAGAGGATGCAGAGGAGATAGTGGTGAGGGTCTGGGACTGGGGGACAGGGGGTGAACATGGCTCAGGGGTGACCCACCTTGGGTTAGGGTGAAGACAGGAGAAGAGGGGTGCCCTGGGTGAGGGAGGGTGAGGGTGAGGTGGTGATTTGGGGAACCACAAGAGGGGGCCTGTGATTAATTACTTGGTGAGGGCCCAAGGCACTCAGACAAGGGTGGGAGCAGGGCAGGGTGCCATGGGGGAAGCTGCAGAGGGACCAGATCAAGTGGACTTCAGCACCTGTGGCCTGGAGAGTGGAGGATGCAGAGGGTGAAGTTTAGGATGCAGGAGTGGGGGAGGGGCCGTGTTGGGTGAAAGGCCCCCCCCTTGGAAGAGGGCCAAGAGCAGGTGCCTGCATAGGGGGCAGAGGTAAGAGGATGGGTGTCAAGTGGGGGACAGGTCCTCCCCCAGGGGCTGGGCACTGTGCTCAAGGCCCAGGGATCATTGGCAGGTGAGCTCCCTCTGGTGATGAAAATAGGGCTGTGAGGATGGAGGGAAGTGCCCCTGAGCAAAAGTCACCCTGTGGGAAAATAAAGACTAGTAAAAGCTGAGGGGAGGTAGGAGCCTTGCAGGTGACTGATCCTTGCAGGTAAAGACCCATGAGGGGAAGAGAGGGACCTGTGGTGGGAAAGGGGATACGGGAGTGGGGACTCCCTAGGAAGGGATCAGGGAGCTGTAGGGAGGAGGGGGCAGCAAGGAGGGGAGGGCAAATCCCGAAGTGGCACAGGCGATGGCAGGGGAAGAGGTAAGAAAACAATTGTAGGAACACCAACACAGCAAAAAGTTTGAGTTCACATTAGTGGGGAGGTGGGATGTGGGGAGGTGGGATGTGAAGAGGGAAGTGGGGAGTGGAGACCACAGATATCGCAGGAAGAGTCTTTTGGCCACAAAACTACCAGGCTAATTTCTGTCTATGAAAATAATCAATAAACAGTCTGTAATAATAGAATGGAGTTTTATTTGAGCCTAATTGACTAGCCTGTAAACCAGCTATTCAGATAATTCTGAGAAGCTGCTACAGAGATGCAGAATTTTCAGCACAGTTGATTTTTTGTTGTTGTTGCTGTTGGTTTATTTTGTTGTCTTCTGTTTTTGTTTTGGGTTTTTGTTTATTTTTTGGTGTTTTTTAGGCACACCAAAATCTTAGTTCCCAGACCAGAGACTGAACCCGGGGCCAACAGCAGTGAAAGTGCGGAGTCTTAACCCCTCCACCACTAGGGAATGCCCTTTCAGCAGAGTGGTATCTCTTGTCACAACAGAGAACATTAAACAAGTTAGGAACAGATTTCTCCAAGGTTCAAAAAACAAAACCCAGACCACACGTGCGGCACATGCAGCGGGCCTTGGCCCTAGGAGGTGAGTCTTATCATGAAAGGAGGACCAGGGTCTGCGGCCCAGAAGAGGGGCATTTAGTTTTTAGGAAGTGTGCTTCAGGCCCTTGTGTCCGTCCCAGAGCTCCTGGTTGCTAGAAAAAGACCTTTAACTCCAAGGACTGAGGGCCCCTGAGCACAGTCAGCCTGGAAACTCCCTGATTCCTGAGACCAGAAATGAGAAGAGGGCAGAACTGGGAACAGGAGAAGACAGCACTCAGGGGCGTCGGAGGGCGCCCCACGACTGCTGGGAAGTGGTCACCTGAGCCTTGGCCTTCCAGGAGCCCTTGCATGCCTCTTACAGGAGCAACGGGGGAGGTGGGGGGCAGCCTTCTCACCCAGGGGGGTCAGAGGATGGAGGTGTGTGAAGAGGAGGAAAGCGGGCAGGGGCGTGCAGCAGGGAGAGCAGCGGTTGGAAACTGGAAAGAGACAGAAAAGCGGGATGTGCTGTGGTGGCAACAGGTGGTCGCAGCAGGCGTGTGTAGACCTCGGCCGCTTCTCGACCTTACTTTGCCCCCCACGCTCCCCATCCTCGCACTCCCCCCACCCCCTCCCCAGGCCTCACCCCTCCCCGCCCCGCATGTGAGATGGTCCCCACGACACTCACCGAATCCCACCCACACCTCTGAAGCCGCCCCAGGCTCCCAGCTGAGGATCTCAGTGAACCCCACTCACCCGCGCGGTAGCCAAGAGTATAAAAAGGCAGCGCGGGCCAGAAACGGCGGGACAATGAGCCGCCCCGCCGGCCGCGCGGAGCTGGACCGCTAGGGGGCGCTGCTTCTCGCCGGGCGATGCCGCCTCCTGGTGTGTGGTCAAGTGTAATCTCTGAGCCCTCTGCTCAGTTCCTTTGCCACTGGCTTCTCCTTTCTGCGCCTTCTTCCTTCTAACTTGTTCTGTTCTTTTTCCCTTTATACACTCACCCTCAACCGTTGGAGGGTTTTAGCTGTGCTGGCCCAGGACCTGGGCGTTTTATCTTTTCTGTGGCAGCTTCTCAGCCTTGTCTCTGCTTGCTTCATCGCTACGTCGGACTGGGGCTGTTAGGCGAACACCCCAACTAAAGCAGATACGTGCTTGAATTTAACACACACGGTTGAGTTCCTGTGTTTCTGCGCCCGTCTTCTTCAAAGAGAATAGTGTATCTCTTCAGACGGAATTTCATCCAGCAAAAATAAGTGGCCTGGAATTACTGATGTTCCAGGAATTACCCTCAGAGCCTGGACTAGACATGTTTCTTCTGTTTCAATGATATTTTACACCACCTAAACTCATTAGGAAACCCACTGAGGTGGGAAATGTCTCTCATTAAAAACAATCCAGGTAACTTCTCCAGTAACCACCTGCATTAGCCCACTAGCTCCCCTCCTTGCTGAGGGCCATCCCTGGGTTATCTTCTAAGATCCATCAGTTCCACACTCTCTGGTGACCCTTTAGTGGTTCTCAGCTCTTCACAAGCTAACTAGACCAGAACACTGTGGAGTCTTGTGCCACAAGCATTGGCTTGGATTAGACTCAAAGCACTTCCTCTTCAAAGGGCAGCACTTTGAAAACTAGGAATCTATCATGTTAGTCATGATGGAAAGAGATTTCTGGAGTTGCAAGTACCAAGTCTACCCGAGAGGGAAAAAAGGATTGATTCCCGGTTTCGATAACATGCCATAGTACCTGAGATGCTTTCGTTGGGGTAAGTTGGTTGAAGGTTGAGTGGGACATCTCTATTTTTGCAATGATTTTTGATGAGTTTAGGATTATTTCAAAACGAGAAGGAGGGAGAGAATCAGGGAGAGGAAGCAGAGAGAAGCGAAAGGAAGTGGAGGGGAAGAGAACAAAGAAGAGGCGGGACATTAAATATGTCCTTAATGAAAAATTTAGGACATTTCAGGAAAAGGGGCTCTCTTTATTCCTGAGGTTTTGGCCCCAACTCTATTGTGACTTCCCACCTGAGTGAGTGAACTGGATTAGTGAACATGCCTGCTTACAGTGACTTTTTCCTAGACGAGGCTGGGCTGTGTGGAAGCCCACCTCACCATGTCTGTCATGCCCCATAAGTCCTTCCTTCTTAGGCCTCCACAAGAGGGGCACTGAGCCATCAGGAAGACCGTGGAGCTTATTTTTAAACCCACTATATGTCTTAGTGCTTTTACATATATTATTTACCAGATGTGTTTTTGCTTATTTGACTGTTTTTTTAAACTTTTACCAAACTTGTATATATTTTTAAAAGGCAAAAAAGTCCTACAAGCCATAATGAAAAGCTGTGGTGCTTATACCACTTTCCAAATCTCTGATTCTCTTTTCCTAGATGCAAACATTTCAATAATCAATTGGCTTTTATCTTCTTGTTTTAACAAGTTGTATCACAGGAGGAGAAATTGGGAGGTTGGGATTAACATATACACACCACTGTATATAAAATAGATAACTAATAAGGACCTACTATATAGCACAGAGGATTCTACTCAATACTCTGTAATGGCCTATATGGGAAAAGACTCTAAGAAGTGTGGCTATAAGTTTATGTATAACTGGTTCACTTTCCTGTACACTTGAAACTAATTGTTGTTCAGTTGTTAAGTCATGTCTGACTCTTTGTGACCCCATGGACTGCAGCACACCAGACTTTCCTGTCCTTCATTATCTCCCAGAGCTTGCTCAAACTCATGTCTATTGAGTCAGTGATGCCATCCAACCATCTCATCCTCTGTCGCCCCTTTCTCCTTCTGCCCTCAATCTTCCCCAGCTTCAGTGTCTTTTCCAGTGAATTGGCTCTTTGCACCAGCTGGCCAAAGTATTGGAGCTTCAGCTTCAGCACCAGTCCTTCCAATGAATATTCAGGGTTGATTTCTTTTAGGATGGACTGGTTTGATCTCCTTGCAGTCCAAGGGACTCTCAAGAGTCTTCTCCAGCACCACAATTCAAAAGCAGCAATACTTTGCACTGAGCCTTCTTTATGGTCCAACTCTCACATCCATACGTAACTACCAGAAATACCGTAGCTTTTTCTATAGGGACCTTTGTTGGCAAAGTGATATCTCTGCTTTTTAATACACTGTCTACGTTAGTCATAGCTTTTCTTGCAAGGAGCAAATGTCTTTTAATTTCTTGGCTGCAGTCACCATCCACAGTGATTTTGGAGCCCCAAAAAATAAAACCTGTCACTGTTTCCACTTTTCCCCCTTCAGTTTGCCATAAACTGGTCGCACCAGATGCCCTGATCTTAGTTTTTTAAATGTTTAGTTTTAAGCCAGGTTTTTCACTCTCCTCTTTCTCCTTCATCAAGAGGCTCTTTAGTTCCTCTTCACTTTTTGCCATTAGGGTGGTATTATCTTCATATCTGAGATTGTTGATATTTCCTTTGGCATCCTTGATTCTACCTTTTGATTCATTGAGCCTGGAATTTAGCATGATGTACTCTGCATAGAGGGCTTCCCTGGTAGCTCAGCTGATAGAGAATCCCCTTGTAATGCAGGAGACCCTGGTTCCATTCCTGAGTGGGGAGGATCCCCTGGAGAAGGGATAGGCTACCCACTCCAGTATTCTTGGGCTTCCCTGGTGGCTCAGATGGTAAAGAATCTGCCTGCAATGCGGAAGACCTGGGTTTGATTCCTAGGTTGGGAAGATCCCCTGGAGGAGGGCATGGCAACCTACTCCAGTATTCTTGCCTGGAGAATCCCCATGGACAGAGGAGCCTGGGCTACAGTCCATGGGGTTACAAAGAGTCGGACATGACTAAGCAACTCATCACAGCACAGAAATCTGCACAGAAGTTAAATAAACAGCATGACAATATACAGCCTTTACATATTCCTTTCCCAATTTGGAGCCAATCCATTGTCGCATGTCCAGTTCTAACTGTTGCTTCTTGACCTGCATACAGGTCTCAGGTTATAGGTAAGGTTGTCTGGAATTCCCGTCTTTTTAAGAATTTTCCACGCTATGTTGTGATCTACACAGTCAAAGGCTTTTGCATAGTCAATGAAGCAGAAGTGGAGGGTTTTCTGGAATACTCTTGATCCAACGGATGTTGGCAATTTGATCTCCAGTTCCTCTGCCTTTTCTAAATCCAGGTTGTACATTTGGAAGTTCTTGATTCACATAATGCTGAAGCCTAGCTTGAAGGATTTTGAGCATAACCTTACTGTCATTCGAGATGAGCTCAACTGTATGGTAGTTTGAACACTATTTCGCATTGCCCTTCTTTGGGATTGGAATGAAAACTTACCTTTCCCAGTGCTGTGGCCACTGCTGAGTTTTCCAAATTTGCTGGCATATTGAGTGCAGCACTTTAACAGCATCATTTTTTAGGATTTTAAATGGCTCGGCTGGAATTCTCAGTCCATGGGGTCACAGTCGGACACGACTGAGTGACTTCACTTTCACTTTTCACTTTCAGCTGGAATTCCATTTCCTCCACTAGCTTTGTTCATAGTAGTGCTTCCTAAGCAACTAATACAACACTGTGAGTCAAGTATACTCCAGTTTAAAAAAGAAAAGTTGTATCAGTCAAGGTTGAGTGAAAGAACTAGAGGTTACTCTACATATGTTAAATAAGAAAGGGTTTTACAAAGGCTGTTAGGAGCTTTTGACATCTTTAGAAGAACTGAGGGAGCAGATTGCCAGCTAAGGCTGATGAAACTATAACCAGAACAATGTAGATATATTAGATGTTCCTTTGACAGCTTGTCTATAGATTTGTCAGTAATTTGTCACCAAATTCTCCTTCAACAATGTAATTTTCCTCTCCATTCAAATGCATGCTAATTAATCAGTTTCATCTTTTTCTTGGACATAGCTTTCTGTAGCTAGTAAAAGAATTCTTTTTATTCCTGAGGTTTTGGCCCCAAACTCCTGTTTCAATTTGGACCTGTTGACCCCTGCTTAACATCTGAAAGTGACAAGTTATTTCAGATTAGACATTTATGTATATAAAACAATACTGCTTAACACTTGAAGGTGACAAGAAAACTCTGGAACTTTCTTGACTCAGAACAGAAAAGAAAGATAGGACTGTTGGTTGCCAAGGACACTGTTTCCATTGCAGTTTTGACTGTCATTACATGTAGTTTGAAGGATTGTCCTATGGAGAAAAATGTAGCTTTTCCTCAATATAACAGTGATCTAAACTAAGGTTGAGAGAGATTACACTCTATTAAGAAGTGGAACTAGATTAGAACCCAGGTTTTCTGACTTTCTCTTCTCTGGTGTCTATTTTCACTCCATAACTTACCTACACTCAAAAAATGACTGACTCATTTGTGGCAAAAGTCATCAGAAATCCTACAGTCACTAGAACAAAAACCCCTGCAGAAGTGGGACACCCCGTCACTACTGTAGCCTCAGTGCTGAAGTCAATCCCTGTCCCAGAGCAGGTGCTTAATAAATGTGTATAGATGAATGAATAGGTAAACGAATGAGTGGTGTGGCTGTTTATAAGTGGGAAAACACAACTCCTGAAATGTTAAGTAACTCGCTGAAAGCCAGTTATATTTTACAAATTACAAGACGTGTGTGAACATACGCTGTGCTTCAGTGCCCAGCAAGTGCAAGACAAGGAGGGAGCTGGGGTGCGACCCTGTGAGATGTAATGCCAGCCGGGCCTCCCCTGAGACTACAAAGGTGATGCATTTCCAGGAGAGGCTCACCTCTCAGAGGACCACTACCCAGCCATTGCCACTAGAGGGCGCATCGAGACATTTCATTAGGAAGATACTGGCAGCCCAGGAGCCTCTTTTTGTTCAGGCCATTTGTTGTCATTGTCAGTTTCTTTGACGTTTTTTACTATCCTTGTATTCCTTCTCCCTCGGCCCCCCGCACCCCCTACTCCCCACCTCCCATTACTTCCTTTCCTATGCTGACTATATTTTAAAGTTAAATCTTCGATTTAACAATTTTACCACATCAAAATTTTCCTTATGCCAGTTTTTATCATCCTGACATTTATGTATTTGACTTTACTAGTGAGTTCTACTTTTTAGATACTTGCAGGTCTGTGATCCAGTTTCCAACCCTGCATTATACCTCAGTGCCATTCACAAATTGGGTATCAGCTGCAGGCAGCTAAACACAAGCAGTGAATACTAATCAGAACAAGGAAGAATGGATCTGCTGTGGTCTCAGTGTGAGAGAAAACGCCTCTACTCAAGCGTGCATCCAAGCTCCCCTTGCCTGCTGCCCTTACGGTTACATGACTGATAGTAAATGTCACTGCTGAAGGCTCCATGACTTTTTTTAAGGTTCCCAAATAAAGTGTAGCACATTAAGAAATTTAACAACTTTTGCATCTACCTGACAGTAATGTCCACCAGCTTCCCCCAGGCACCTTTGAAGGCAGAAACTGTTTATATGGCTCTCCACTGTGTCCTCAGAGCCACACAGAGTAACTGGCATATGTGTCCTTAGTAAAGATCCGATGGATGGTTAAATGAATCACCACACACCATCTCTCCCACGGGTAGAGCACGGGAGCTGAAAATCTCTCCTGAGTGGAGAAAGTCACAGTTCCTTGAATCCACCCTGATTCAGGGCTGCTGCCTTGAAAACTCTTGGGGTGGGGTCCTGAACCAAAAAATGGAGCAATTCAGCTTGTGTCCAGTCTTCAAATTCTTTCGAGGGTGGGGCCTGAGATGCTGCAACTATTTTAAAAAGCAGAATGCAGCTGTCAAATAAATGCCCTCAATGTCAAAACTGAAGACACATTTCCTATTGTTCATTGCTCACATGAGCTCAGATAAGTTTATTTGTGTCTGTGTGTCCCAAACTCATTTTCAGGCTGGGGTCTCCCCAAGAATGGGGAAGGTGTCCAGGTTCTCTTGCTTGGCTCAGAACTCAAAATAGGTTAAACACTAGGTCCGAGAACCTGTCACTGCAAGCCTGAAGAAGAAGAGGCTGAAGGATAAAGGTTTGCTGAAGAGAGTGCTGAGGTTTCCTTGAGATTCAGCTCTAATGAGGAAAACAGTGAATGAGGACCTGAGTTTTACTCCGCCTCTTTCCGTCCCACTCTGCCACTCACAATTCACGTGTTGTTGTTTAGTCAGTGAGTCATGTCCAACTCTTTGCGACCCCCTGGACTATAGCCCGCCAGGCTCCTCTCCTCTGTCCATGGAGTTTTCCCAGGCAAGAATACTGGAGCAGGTTGCCATTTCTTTCTCCAGGGGATCTTCCTGACCTGGGGATGGAACCCAAGTCTCTTGCATCTCCTGTATTGGCAGATGGATTCTTTACCACTGAGGCACCGTTTGGGGAGAATTTATTTAACTCCTCTGAGCCTCAGTCTTTGAATTTCAAAAAGGGGGATGATTTTCCTACCTCACAGAGCCGATGTAAGGATCAAAAGAGACCAAGTGTGTGAAAGTGGCCCAGAGTGCCCGTAGACATGTCATATACCTCAGGTCAATTACCCTCTCTCCCTTGGGAAGATTTTCTGCGTCTGCAGCAGCTGAGGGACCCATCCTAGGCTTTGGGCTTCATCCCAATACATACCTCTATTAAAGCACCTTATAATGGAATTGTTGGTTTTCTTGTCCTCAAGGACAAGAACTATGTCATTCACTTCTGTTAGTCTGACATCCTTGTTCTCAAAAGAATCTACTGGACACTCATTAAAGAAATCTTAATTTCTTTGTGTTTCTGAACAAGACCAAAACTGAAGAAACAGCATCAAAAACAAGCATGTGTTCATTTGTTTATTCCAAAATATGTTTATTTCATCAACTCTAAAAAGACACTGAGTTTAAGATACACCATTACTCATGTCACACTAAGAAAGAAAATGCTGCCAACTGAATGAAGTAGGACATACTGCCAATGGTAAGACATGTCTCCTAGTTCTTTATTTATTTGCACCTCCTTTCCAGTGTTCTATTTTAATGTCAAATTGAAATTTCAATTTAAAATGATTTGTTTTATAATTTTGAGCGCACACACAGATAATAAATCCCCTAGAATGTAGTAAAGAATTAATATGGGAAAGACAATTAGCTAAGTGTTCTGAAGTTGTTCCAAAAGTGGGGAGGAGGGTGGTATATAGGTTTTGTATTTTTAGATTCGGGCATTTGTTTATGACGTTATTAATTGGAAAATTTTTGTTCAATACAACATTGATCTAATGATAATTTCGTTTAATATTTTTTTAGAAGGAAAACTGTTGCCTTATTAGTTTGTTTAGTAGAATATAGTATTTTTTATTTCATCAAATTTTGGTGGAGATTTTTGATACTTTTAGATTCAGCACTTATGTGTGGTTAAGATTTAAAATCTTAAAGCTTCTGCTCTCTGCAATATCTTACTATTTGTTATGGGAGCTTTCATTAATATTAGACAAAGGCAAATGCAGCAGTTAAAGGAAAGAGCTTAAATTGAAACTTTTTTTTTTAATTGAAACTTTTAAGATGAGACTACTCTTTTTTTTGAAACTGAGGTATAGTTGAGATACAATATTATATAAGTTTCAAGTGTACAACATAGTGATTCACAATTTTTCAAGGTTATATCCTGTTTAGAGTTATTATAAAATATTGGCTATATTCCCTGTGTTGTATAATATATCCTTGTTGGATATATTATAAAGGATATAAAATATCCTTTTATTTTATACATGGTAGTTTGTACCTTTAAATCCCTTCCCTTATCTTTCCTCTCCCCTCTGCCTTCTCTCTGCTGGTAACCACTAGTTTGTTCTCTATATCTGTGATCTTGTTTTTGTTGTTGTTGTTGTTATAGTCACGAGTTTGTTTATTTTTTAGATTCCACATATAAGTCATAGCATATGGTATTTGTCTTTCTCTGTCTGACATTTCACTTCTTATATTGCAAGTTCATCCATGTTGTTAGAAAAGGCAAAATTTTATTCTTTTTTATGGTTGAGTAATATTACATTGCATATGTATACCACATTTTCTTTATGCATCCATCAGTTGATGGATAGTTATGGTGCTTCTATATCTTGGCTATTGTAAATGGTGCTGCTATGGACACTGGGGTGCATATATCTTTTTGAATTAGTATTTTGGGGTTTTTTTTTTCTTTGATATATACTGAGGAGTGGAATTTCTGGGTCATATGACAGTTCTATTTTCAGTTTTTTTTTTTCTATTTTCAGCTTTTTGAGAAATTTCCATACTGTTTTCCACAAGAGGCTGCACTAATATACATTCCCACCTACACTGTACAAGGGTTTTCTTTTCTTCACATCCTTGCCAACCTTGGTTATTTGGTTATTTTTGATGACAGCTACTTAGATTATGTTTAAAACTCTAATGTAATAGGGGAGAATGAAGAAAATGATTATTGAATGCCAACTCTTATTTCTTATATTGCTCTCAAGATCCCTATTCTCAAGGAACTAACATTCTAATGGAAGGAGATATACAGTGAACAATGGAAGGAGATATACAGTGAAATGAAAATAAAGATTCAACTTGCGAACTTCTGTTGGAATGCTCTATAAAGGAAAAAAGTATGGTGATGTATAGACTCTAGAGTTAGGGGTTTTAGATAAATCACAGAAAAGGTCATGACTAGATTAGACAAATAACTATGTGTTATGAAGGTATCAAACAACACCTTCTGTAGGGAGAATGTTGAATCACTTCTGCTGGACAACTTCACCAAACATTCTCGTTTGTAAAGACAGGAGACTGGGCTGGAATGTGCACTCACAGACATTTCTGTGACACAGGGGTGTCACACCCAAACGGGCATAAATCCTGTTCAGGCACAATTCTTTAAGGGGTGTGCTTGCTCGGTCTTCCCAGTCTGGGCAGCACAGTAACAGCATCTGGCAGTTGGGGTCACCTGGATTTTGTACTTCTGTGTAACAATACCTAAAGAAAGACTTTCTCAATACATTGGGCTAAAGAAGAAAAGAGGATTAGGTGAGTGGGGCTGGACTCATACTGGATGAACTGTATACAGTCCCTGAAGAGATGACACGCATAGATACGTGTAATCAATTATAGTGTCACAACGAGTATGAGCATAATATGACGTGGAAGCCACTACCAAGCCTTGTATGCCAGGGTCCCAGGAGTGGTCAGGGAGGGATTTCCCTGACTCTTTGAGTCTTCCTATTTGTCCTTCGGGATGTTTCTGCAGCATCTTCACCTTGTCCTTTTCTACCTTCAGTACTATCCAGAGACCACATCTCTCTGTGGGCCCCCTTCCCAGCAGCACCTTGCAGAGGTGGTCACATTCTGGAGATGGAGGCTAGATGGTAAGACGAGAGAGGTGGACTTGGCAAAGCCCCCGCGCTTTTGGCAGAACTGCTGACCCAGAGGGACATGGGTGTCTTGGGGGTAATTGATATGGGCCGGTTGACTCTAAGAATCTCCTTTACCCTGGGTATCCTTATGCCATTATCCTATGTAGTGATACAACCCCAGGATCCGTGGAAGCAGCAAAAAGAACAAAAATTGAATTTCCCTCTAGTCCACCTGGTATTCAGTACATACTTGATGAGTGACTAGTCGGCTTCATCCTGTAGATGACCCTACATCCTTGAATGTGTGCTCTTGAGAGAACAGAAAGCTGTATCCCTCAGCCAGATGGACCGAGATGAGCAGACAGAAAGGCATGGAGTGTTTGACCCATGCTGGGCCCTTTTGTTAAAATGACTGGATTTAGATACATAACCTAGACAGAAACAAGTATTTGCTTCATTTCTTTGATCAGACTTAATGAATATCTCTTATATCTGAGTTATGTGTATCTTCCCCAAATAGTTTTCACATCCAAACCTGGTAGATAGGTAAAGATAATTTTCTTGAAGACATAACCATGGCCAGAATTAGGCGATACTCAAAGTGGACGGCATTCTTCCAAGTGTCCCTAACATGCTATTCTCAGGGCTGGCCACCTTCCTCATCTGGTGGTTCCGGGGCTCTAGACTGGGGGAGGAGAGTGGAGGCCTAAGAACACATATTCACACTTCGTGGGTTCTGTAGAGGCTGGGAGGAGTCTGGTTTGCTCAACAACCAACCGTAGGCACTGTGGGGATCCTCCTTATGCTGCACTCCAATCCATGACGTGGGGATGATAAATAACTCTGGTGAATGGATTTAACGGCTGCAGGAAATAATTTTTCTAGGGAGAAAGAAAGTGGTTTGTTTTTAAGACTTTGTTCCTCTCTTAATCCTGGTGGTTGTGGTTTATAAAGACCTTCCCATTAATCTCTATGACTCCTTCCTATTTGTCACTTTCTTCAGATCCCAGGACTTACTGCAAAAGATGCAGTTTCCAAAAACGCTGAAGTGATGTTAGCAAAATAAAACTATTTTGATCAGCGGATTTGGGGGAGGTATAGAAACACAGATGATTCTTGTTTTTTAAACTTTTTTGGTTAAATATTTAAACGTTAAGAATTTAGTAAGTTTGGGAATATGAACTTTCCTTTTATTTCCTGTATCCTGGGTCTTTGGAATCGTCTCTTATTTTTAGTCTCTACAAGAGGTTAAGAAGGTGCCCTTTTTAGTGGCCACTCGGTGCCAGCACTCAGAGGCTGATTTGGAGGGAGGAAAGTCTCCCCCAGCCTGAAGCAAGAGTATCTGACTTTTCATCGTGAGCCTCATGATCAAAAGGCCACTTGTTTGTGATTCCAGTGAAGTCAAGAAGGGCCTCCATCTACTGATGAATATTGAATGTGACTCATGCATGTGTCAAGTACATATGAAGGCTTTCATTCCTGTTTTCCTTTTGTCAGCCATCTTTCAGAACGCCCTAGTTTCATGGTGTGCTTTTGGTAGAATTAAACATGAACACCTCAGCTGAATAAAGCCTTATGTTTGCCTTAATCACACAAACGGATCCTGTGCTATGAGTTTGCCTCTTGGGACAGAGGTCAAATGCACACTGCCATCAGTGACCAACAGGAATGAATGAGGTTTCAATGACCTGCGTGAGCTGGCTAATCATGTAAGCCGACCCTGCTGAGATTCCAATGTGCACGTCATCCTTCAGTCAGGATAGCCCCAAAGGGCTAGCCCTTCTATGTCCAGCAGAGGCCACAAGTTGAAGGCTTGGATTTTAGACCAAAGGTCAATAGGAAGTCTCAGGGCTGGCACAGAGTCCTTTTATCTCCTGTTTTAGAAACAAGGCCCCTCAGAGACAGAAAAACACCTAGAGCTCCCCTTTGAGCACTGACATCCATTGTCTCTCCAGAAGAGAGTAGCCCTGCTCATAAAAACCTGCCCAATCTTAGTTTTAAAAAATCTGCAAAAAAAAAAAAAAAAAAAAAAAAATCTGCAGAATTCCCCAGGGGGTAGCAGTTAATACAAAGTAACATAATCTCTGATATGCTGCTGCTGCTGCTAAGTTGCTTCAGTCGTGTCCAGACGGCAGCCCACCAGGCTCCCCCGTCCCTGGGATTCTCCAGGCAAGAACACTGGAGTGGGTTGCCATTTCCTTCTCCAGTGTATGAAAGTGAAAAGTGCAAGTGAAGTCACTCAGTCGTCCGACTCTTCACGACCCCATGGACCACAGCCCACCAGGCTCCTCTGTCCATGGGATTTTCCAGGCAAGAGTACTGGAGAGGGTCGCCATTGCCTTCTCCAAATTTCTGACATGAGTGGATGTCTAAAATGCTTTCATTTTTTCCTCTTCTCTTATCCCTGCCCTAATTTCTCATTTTATAAAAATTTACAAATTTTTGCATCTGTACTTACTTAATAGTTTAAGCCTTACTCCAGCTCACATTATGTTTTAATATATTTGTGCTCTTACGGTCCTCTTTCTGTGCTCATTTTCTCTCTCCGCACTTTCTTCCCCTTCCCTCCACTCTCCTTTTCCCTCTCTCACACCTTCCTTTCTCCCTCAGTTCTGCCCTCAGCTTTTTAAGCTTCTTGCTCCTTTTTCTCTCCATCTCTGTGTCTCTCTATCTTTGCAAACTCGCTCTCTGTAGGTTTTCTCACGTCTGACAGTTTTTTATGTTTCAGCTCCCCTTGCTCACCTCATCCTCCTCAGATGCTTTCAATCCCATATTGTCCTTCACATTTCAGGGCCAAATACTCACCACTAGGAAGCCAAATCCAACGAAGAGTGCAACAGCGACAGCGGTGGCAGCCAGGGAAATGAGGATGATTTTGACGGGCGTCAGGGGCCCAGGGGGCTTCACTGCTGTTACTGAGTCTGTTCCCTCCAGGTGAGGGTCTGGATGTTTACTGGGGTAGTCGTCTGTGGTCCCTGAGTCTGGTGTGGTGTAGTCCTCCGTGGTCCCTGGGCCTGGAGTGGTGTAGTTCTCCGTGGTCCCGAGGTCTGGAGTGATGTAGTCCTCCGTGATCCCTGGGTCTGGAGTGGTATAGTTCTCTGTGGTCCTGGGGTCTGGAGTGATGTAGTCCTCCGTGGTCCTGGGGTCTGGAGTGATGTAGTACTCTGTGGTCCCTGGGTCTGGTATGGTGTAGTTCTCCATGGTCCCGAGGTCTGGAGTGATGTAGTCCTTCATGATCCCTGGGTCTGGAGTGGTGTAGTTCTCCGTGGTCCCGAGGTCTGGAGTGATGTAGTCCTCCGTGGTCCCTGGGTCTGGAGTGGTATTGTCCTCTGTGATCCCCGGGTCTGGTGTGGTATAGTTCTCCGTGGTCCCGGGATCTGGTGTAGTATAGTTCTCCGTGGTCCCCAGCTCTGGAGTGGTGTAGTCCTCCATGGTTTCTGGATCTGGTGTAGTGTAGTCCTCTGTGATCGCCGGGTCTGGTGTAGTATAGTCCTCTGTGATCCCCGGGTCTGGTGTGATGTAGTCCTCTGTGATCCCCGGGTCTGGAGTGGTGTAGTCCTCCATGATTTCTGGATCTGGTGTAGTGTAGTCCTCTGTGATCGCCGGGTCTGGTGTAGTATAGTCCTCTGTGATCCCCAGGTCTGGTGTGGTATTGTCCTCTGTGATCCCCGGGTCTTGTGTGATGTAGTCCTCTGTGATCCCCGGGTCTGGAGTGATGTAGTCCTCTGTTGTGTCTGGATCTGGTGTGGTATAGTCCTCCTTGATCCCCAGGTCTGGAGTGGTGTAGTCCTCCATGGTCCCCAGGTATGGTGTGGTGTAGTCCTCCTTGATCCCCAGGTCTGGAGTGGTGTAGTCCTCCATGGTCCCCAGGTCTGGTGTCGTGTAGTCCTCTGTGATCTCTGGTTCTGGAGTGATGTAGTCCTCTGTCATGTCTGGGCCGTCAGTGACATGATTCTCAGTGGTCCCTGGGCCAAAAATGACAGAACTTTGGGACTTCTCTGGTGGTCCAGTGCTTGAGAATCTGCCTGCCAATACAGGGAACATAGGTTTGATCCCTGGCCCAGGAAGATCCCTCGTGCTGTGGGGCAGCTAAGCCCGTGTGCCACAACTACCGAAACCCTGGCACTCTAGGGCCCATGCTCTGCAACAAGAGAAGCCATCGTCCCACAACTAGAGCGTAGCCCCCAATCTCCACCACTAGAGAAAGCCCACACTCAGCAAAGAAGACCCAGGGCAGCCAAAAATTAAATTTAAAAATGATAGAGCTTTGTCTTGTCTTTGCGTCTCCAGGGCTGGTCTCTGGGTCTTTAGTGGAAACATTTTGGCTTGTTCCTACTCAAAAAAAAAAGATTCTTCTAATGTGGATCATTGATGGTCCATCATCATCTGCTCTGTTTAATAGTCTTCACAGCTATCTCACCCTTACAAATAACACATCTCTCTAAATAATGGGATTAGATTTATTTGAGTAAAGGATCATCTGATATTTTAGATTTAATTCTGATAAAACATGTTCCAACAACATACTTGACAATATGGCATATCTAGAGCTAAGTCATGTCCTTAGAGGATCTTTTCATCCAGCCTTTGATTCTGCCCTTTGTGATTCTGGTCTCTTCCTAAACTTCACTTCCCTTATTGGTGTTTCAGCAATCTGGGTAGACTCCAGGTTTATATGTGTCTCCACTCATCCAGTTATGCCTGGGTCTCTGGTAAACAAGTGAGACAGGAACCATGATTCTTACTAGAGACAGAATTCAGGTCATGGTTTGGTGTATGATTTAGAACGAGGCAGACCCTGGGTCACATCTGGAGCTGAAGTGGCAAGATTGAGGGCAGGTAATATTCAGGGTGGTTTGAGGTGGTGTGTGTGCTCAGTGTGAGGTGGTGTGTGTGCTAAGTCATGTCTGATTCTGTGACCCTATAGACTGTGGCCTGCCAGGTTCCTCTGTCCATAGAATTTCCCAAACAAGAATACTGGAGTGGATTGCCATTTCCTCCTCCAGGGGATCTTCCTGACCCAGAGATCAAACCCGAGTCTCCTGTGTTTCCTGCATTGACAGGCAGATTCTTTACCCCTGAGCCACCTGGGAAACCCCATTTTGAGGATAGGAGGAGTCATAAGGGGCTGTGGATATGGTCTGGTTGGGGTTGACAGCAGCATTAATTTGGGTACAAGTAGATGGAAGAGATGAATCTTTCCACCTCCCACCATGCCCATCTGCAGGATATCAGAACTGGGAGATTATGCAACCTACATGGCATGCATTTTGGAGTTCTGGGTTCCTCTGCTCAAAACAATTTCCCCCCTACCTCCTGCCAATTCCTCAGATGCCTCAAAAAGGGCTCAAATGTTTCATTTCCCAAGGGGAGTTGACATACAGAAACATAAAGTCTAAATAATAAAAAATAGAGCGTTTCCTTAAAAGAGGATGTGAGAAAGATAATGAACAGGCCCATCAGAACCTGCTCCCCTGACCGGCAACTGGGGGCAGGTAGCAGGGTCCAGAGCTCCCCAAGATTCTCCCACCTCTTCCACACCCTACCTCCAGGCGGGCCCTGCCTGAGTCCTAACAGGTTCCTTCTCCAGGGATCTCGACCCCCAGCTCTCCAGATCCTGGGGAACCTCTGCACTCTTCTCTCTAAACAGTTCACTCACCCAATTCCAAACACCTGAAGACAAGCAGCAGGAGGAGAAGGGAGGGAGCGGGGCCTTTTCTTTTCTTCATCTCAGGAGAATCCACATGGGCTGGAACCCAGGATGCCTTTTCCTCCTCCCTTCTCTCTACGTTTTCTCTCTTTCCTTCTCTGTCAGCGCACAGCGGGTGTGGGGTTTATTTATGCTGCCACCAAGGGAATCCAGGATGCCTGGGTCTCCCTTCCTTCTTTCGGGGAGGAACAACCTACTCTTTTACTGTCAATCAAAGGAAGAAGAATCTGGTGCAGAGGAGTGGCAGGGTGGAAGAGAGCTGTCCTAAGTGCAAGAAGGAGATCTTAGTGCTGCCCAGAGCCCAGAGTTGGGCAGTAACAGGGGATCAAGCTTGTCAGTGTGAGTGGCATTGCTTCCTGACGCAGAGCCCTAGACAGACACAATGCGTTGGTACTCAGGGAGGGGTTTGGACTCCCTCGTCCACAGGTGGAGTGGTAAAGTGGTAAAGTTAACCATGGAAGGTTAACGGCAGGCCTGCCTGAGGGATAGGGCATGGTGAGAAGACAGCAGAACATCCGAGGGTGTTCATAGAGCACTTGGTCCTTACCAAAAAGGAGGATCACTGATGAAGGGGGAGAAACACCCAACCTCTCTATCTAAGAACTGCCCTCATCTCCCAATCATTCACGAAAGTCCTTTCCAATAGCTCATCTCCGACCTGCAGATGCATCTCCTTGCTCCCATTACATGAATGCCCTCAGCCCAGCAAGTTTTCCTCAGTGACTAGATGAAATTAGCTCACCTCTGAAAGTTCCAATTGTCTTTTAATGAGAATGGCCATATTGCTTCCTTTTCTGACTCCCATTCCGCCTCGTTCAGTGTTGTCCAAAAAACTGTAGCTGCCTGTCCTCATTCAGAGGTAGGACGTTTCCTGACATTTGTGGGGCCTATCTCTTTCCCAGTGTCCTCTTAAGTGGAAGCAGAACTGGAGAATTACAGGAGGGCTGTAGATTTCTCAGATTCCTCAAAAAGGGCTCAAATGTTTCATTTCAGAGGGCAGCTGATTCCCTGAAAGTCAATTTAATGAATGGTTGGTTTACCAAATTTAGTTGATTACTTCAACTACTGATTTTATTTGAATGGATTAAATATTTTCAAAGAGAATACTATTTAGATGAATTAAGAAAGTACTCTTATATGTTTACTATAACTAATGAATATATTTTAAAGGACTATCATAAGGAGTCAGTTCAGTTTAGTTGCTCAGTCGTGTCCAACTCTTTGTGACCCCATGGACTGCAACACGCCAGGCTTCCCTGTCCATCACCAACTCCCAGAGTTCATACCTCTTGACTTATTTTTTAAATCAAGAGGTACAATTTGCATTTAGTAAGACCCACCTTTTTTCATGTATAGATCTGTGAGGCTTTCTGCTTTGTTTAAATTTTTAAAATTTTGAGATAATTTTAGACTTACAGGAAAGTTGCAAAAATAGTAATGAGAAACTTGAAATTAAAAGACACTTGCTCCTTGGAAGAAAGGCTGTGGCAAATCTAGACAGTGTATTAAAAAACAGAGGCATCATTTGCCAATTAAAGGTCATAATAGTCAAAGATATGGTTTTCCCAGTAGTCATTACGGATGTGAGAGTTGGACCATAAAGAAGGCTGAGCGTCAAAGAATTGATGCTTTTTAACTGTGGTGCTGGAGAAGACTCTTGAGAATTCTTGCAAGCAAATCAAACTGCCAGTCCTAAAGGAAATCAATCCTGAATATTCATCATTGGAAGGACTGATGCTGAAGCTGAAGAAGCTCCAGTGCTTTGGCCACTGATGCGAAGAGCTGACTTACTGGAAAAGACCCTGATGCTGGGAAAGATTGAGGGCAGGAAGAGAATCGAGAGACAGAGGACTGGATGGTTGAATGGCATCACCAACTCAATGGACATGAGTTTGTGCAAACTCTAGGAGTTGGTGAAGGTACAGAGAAGCCTGTGGTGTTGCAGTCCCTGGGGTCAAAAAGAGTCGGACGCGACTTAGTGACTGAACAACAAATACAATGATAGAAACTAAGAAATTAATGTTGGTATAACACTACTCACTTAATTACAGAACTTATTCAGATTTCCATGTTTTTCCATTGATGTCATTTTTCTGTTCCAGGATCCAATCCAGAATTCCACATGGCATTTATTTATAGGTCTCCTTAGTCTCTTCTAATCTGACAGCTCCTCTGTCTTTGTCTTTCATGATGTTGACACTTTTGAAGAGTATCATCATTTTATAGGATATCCTAAAACTTTTTTATTTTTTATTAGATTATAGTTGATTTACAATGTTGCATTTGTTTCTGCTGTTCAGCAAGGTGTATCAGGTATACATATACATATACCACTCTTTTTTAGATCTTTTTCCATATAGGTCATGTCATTACAGAGTATTGAGAAGAGTTTCCTGTGCTATACAGTAGGTCACTATTAGTTATCTATTGTGTGTGTGTGTATATATATGTATATATATATATACATACATATATACATGTATATATATAGTAATGTGTTTATGTCAATCCCAGTCTCCCAGTTTATCCCCTACTTTCTTCCCTAGTGAAGTGAAGTCGCTCAGTCGTGTCTGACTCTTTGCGACCCCATGGACTGTAACCTACCAGGCTCCTCTGTCCATGGGATTTTCCAGGCGAGAGTACTGGAGTGGGTTGCCATTTCCTTCTCCAGGGGATCTTCCCAACCCAGGGGTCGAACCCAGGTCTCCTGCATTGCAAGCAGATGCTTTACCGTCTGAGCCACCAGGGAAGTCACTTTCCTCCCTAGGAATTGTCAGTTTGTGTCGTCCTGTTAAGAAGGCTCTGGCAAAGGTCCAGACTTTGAGAACCACAGCAAAAGCCAAGTTGATGAAACAAAGGTGAGTGATTCCTTGGCATGAGGAAGGGTCAGCGAGTGTGTGTGATGAGCAAGTTGCACCAGAATCCTTAATGAGGCCTTGGCTTTCAGCATTGTTGGGTGCTGACACATGGATTTTTTGGCCCTGTTCTGAGACCTGGCTTTGTGGGAAGTGCCAAGAACTTGGCTCCTGGCCGCAGAGGCTGAGCCCACCCTTGCAGAAACTGGGATCACACCTCTCTGTTGGGGCTGTGAACCCGCAGGCGAGACAGGTGCCGACTCACACCTGCCTTTCCAGTGAAGAGCAGACCTGTGTGGCCAGGGAACCAGGCAATGTGCCACCTCTGGGGGCAACCCCGTCAGCAGCACCTTCTCTGCTTCACTATCTGTGAACTCGTGCTCTGAACTCGCACAGAAACTGTTTGTGCAACACAAACCTGTGAAGCCCAGCACTTTCTCCCCCCAGCGTTTCCTGATTCCATTCTTCCATCAGCCTGGAGACCTTCAGGGAATGGGGAAGAGAAGGGGATAAATATACAGTCTGGATTTCACTCTAGGGATTTGAGAGCTGGGAGAACATAGGGAAGAAGGGTCTTTAGGAATGTTTATTCACAGCAATGTATAAACACACACCCACAGTGTCTGGTTCCACATATATTAGATGCATTTATTCAATAATTCAGTGACAGCTACAGCCTCCTTTTGTTGGGAGAATCAAGCTGGGAAGGAGGCTGAAGAAAAGTTGGGAGGAGCAGGAACGGGGGGGCACTTAACCTCTCGATCCAGGTCAGCAGCCTCTCTGCCCCCGAGGACTGTGGTGCTTCTCCCTTCAGGGACACTCAGGGCCATGCTTGTCTCCCAGTCAGCTCTCTGGCTGCAGGAGAAGACAGCTCTCCTCTGAAGTCAGTTACAGTTGCTCTGGACCCTTCTGGGACTTCATAACAGCCGTGAGGGCATAGCAGTGGGGGCGGCAAGAGATCAACGTTGAAGAGGTTTCTTAGGCTTGGGGAGTTTCTCTAGAAGACAAGAAGCTGAGTAATTTCAGAGTCTTGTCCCCCTCCTCCAGCGCTCGCCCCCCTCCTCATATTTCTTTGGTTCCCATCTTCCCCTCATCACTTTCCTCTGAATGTCTTGGCTTTTTGACCCTCTCTTGCTGACTCTAACCTGCTGTTTCTGTCTTTTCTGATTTTCTTATCCCGTTACCCCTGCAGTCACCCTGCTGTCTCTTGCCTAGTTCCTCCCTGACTTCCCTGCTGTCTTTCCCTCAGAAAGAAAGGGGTTTCTTGCACATCAGACACTCACGAAATAGAAGAGAAGCCCAGTGAGGAGAATCACAGCCATTGCAAGCGAGGCCAGAGTAACCAGGACGACCTCCCCCGGCCTCAGGTGTCCGCTAGGGTTTTCCTCTTCCCTTGGTGGAGCAGTACTTGAGCTGGTGACACTGGAGATGGTAGTGGTTGTGTCAGTTCCGCTGGATAGTGTGGTCGATCCAAGGGAGGTGGTTGTAGTGTTGGCAGTAGAAGTTACAGCTTATTAATAAAGGATGGCTAGTTAGTTCCATTGGAAGTTTTATTTGATTCTGCAACTACTACTACCACCAACGGCAATGATGTGTGTGTGTGTGTGTGTGTGTGTGTGTGTGTACGCACGTGCACACACACACGTGCTCAGTCACACTGCTGCTGCTGCTAAGTCACTTCAGTCATGTCCGACTCTGTGTGACCCCATAGACAGCAGCCCACCAGGCTCCCCCGTCCCTGGGATTCTCCAGGCAAGAACACTGGAGTGGGTGGCCATTTCCTTCTCCAGTGCATGAAAGTGAAAAGTGAAAGTGAAGTCGCTCAGTCATGTCCGACTCTTAGCGATCCCATGGACTGCAGCCTACCAGGCTCCTCCATCCATGGGATTTTTCAGGCAAGAGTACTGGAGTGGGGTGCCATTGCCTTCTCCAGCTCAGTCACACAGTCAATGGCAATAATAACTATCATTTATTGAATAATGACTCTGTTCCAGGTGTTGTGCTAAGTGCCACATATGAATTAGTACTTCAAATACTCACAATACTTCCATGAGATAGGAACTTTTTAACACTCCCATTTTATAGATAGAGAAATTGAGGTTTAGAGAAGTTAAACCTGGTCCCAGGTTAGACAGCTAGCAGGTCATGGAGCAGGAATTTAAACCAAGGCTGACTGACACTAACTCCAGCCCTTAACCTGTGTATTCTACATCCTAAGTCACATGACCTTGGAAGTCACATGACCTGGGGTCACAGGTATTATTCCTTCTCTAACTACTCATGATACTCTTCAGATAAAGAACATAAAAGAGCTAATTGAAGGGTCTACATGTATATACACGTGTATATATTGAGCTACTCTCCAAACAGAATTGTACCTCTCTTCCAGGGGAGAAATAATCAAGGGGAGGTTTGGGAGAGGAAATAGTGTGTATTTTCACTACTATCAGGTAATTCTTATGCACACAAGTTTGGGAGCTGCCAGGTATGGGACCCCAAGTGACCTTGACACTTGGCCTGGCAGAGAACTTGCTGCAGGTAGCCAGAAATGATAAGATCTCCCAGGATTCTGGGAAGGGGCCCAACTTCCTTACTTAGTGAGTGAGAGTTAAGATGAGGCTTGTGCTTTTCCCCTCTATTTCATGTCTCTTTCCTACCCTGTTCTGATTTTCCATCCCAACAACAACCTAGCTCTTGGCCTCCCAGCTGCCTATATACCCTCACCTCATCTATAGCTCTGTTCTCCTGCTGAGATGTGGTTTTCATCCCCTTACTTATTCCTTCCATAGTATCATCTGGACTAACATAAATATCACACATTTAGATTTAGAGGAAGAATCCAAAAATCCCTTGTTAATGCCTCCGATTAGGGTTATGATCAGGGTCAAGAGAAAAAAGAGGAATTTCCTGGCGATCCAGTGCTTAGGACTCTGTGCTTTCAGTGCCAAGGGCGTGAGTTCAATCTGTGGTCAGGGAACTAAAATCCTGCAAACGCAAAAGAGAGAAAGAGAGAGGGAGAGAGAGAGAAAAAAACTAAGTGAGAAATTGAGATGAGAAGTTGGCCTATGGAAAGGGAATAGATTTGTTTTGTTCAGGGGCATAAAAAGATGAGTCAAAGTCATGATGGGGCAAATTCTAGAAAGAATTCAATCTGTGTGAGTGTGGAACACTTACAAGCTTAATTAGAGACTAGGTGACCACTGTCAGGGATACTGGAAATGGGTTCTTGCCTACTGCGGGTGGTCAGACATTAAGATACCTTCCAACTCCAATGCATCTGTCCTTAGGGTTGATTTATTACAGAGGAAATAGGCCAGACTTCTGGGCAGAAGAGTTGTTACTGGGAACAGAATAGAGAGCAAAGGCTAGGTTGGATGGAAGAGAATAAAGCAAAATATCTGTCCTTCTTTAATGAGAAGGGGCGCTAACAGGCAAAGTATGCATGCCAGGACTGGACAACATTTTCTCCAAACCCTATTCAGACTTCAAGATTATATCACTCACCATTTCCTAAAAGTAGTAGATGAAACAACAGCCAGCATTCAAGGGAAAAAGCTTTTTCCTTCATCTTGAGATACTCTGACTGCCACGCCTGGAAAGGAGGTTTCCTGAGTCCCAGATGTGATAAGTCCTAGAATGGAAAGAAGAAAGGTGGAGATCTGAGGCTGGAGTGCTGGGAGTTTGGGTCTCCAAAGAATGGGTCCTCAACCTAAGGAAAAACACCAGTAGGGGGCACCTGGGGCTGCAGACTGGATGCCTGGTCCCTTAGGATCCCTCCACAGAATGTCACCTCTTACTTTCTCTTTCGAAGAAGGTCTTTATAGTATCATTGGGGCTGGGCAGGGGCTGGGTATGTGACCTGTTCTTCCAGCTATGGGCAGGTAACAGAATATCTGAACTCAGAGAAGAGGGCTGTAGAGGCCAGGAGATGCATAAGAATGGAAGATGACGTGGTCCCCTTAGGCAGGGCCTGGGGAGGAGCAGGAAGTTGTACAGTTCAAGGGGATCAAATTGTCACGGTGGAGAGAACTCCTCCTCTGAGGCACAGATGGGGCTAAAAATCTGTTCAGTTCAAGACCTTGCTTCCTGGAGAGAAGTCCTGAGTAACCGGGATGACTGGGCAGGGCAGGGAGTGTGAGAAGAAAGACTTGATGAACAGAACTTAGTTGGGAGGACACATAAAATGCGATTCACTGTCACTGTGAATCTCATTGTCCAGTATCATCTGGACTAACATATCCGGATGATATGTTAACTTATCCACCCAAGGAACTTCAGTTGGTTCTTCTCATCAGTGCTGCATGCCAGACAAGTGGAATGATCGAAGAAATTCCTACACCTAGGACCGTGCCAGTTTGCCTGGGAGCTGAGGGCACATTACCACCTTATTTGGACAGTAGATGAGACCAGCAGAAATGAAACAAAGACAGTTGGAAGTGGAGGATAAAACAAAGACAGTAATGGGGCTTTGACAATCCCCTGACAGGGGATTGACAGTGCCTTCATTCACGGTTCATGGCAAAAAAGTCAGGGAAGGATTCTATGGGAGTTTTAATTTGATATTATGTGTAATCAAAGCAAGCTGTCTCTACCTTCTCCAGCCACGGAGGTTTTCTGGTAGAGGAACCATTTCCGATCCTTTTTTTAAGGGGGGCCGGTCATCTTATGGTATTTAGTTCCCAACCAGGGATCAAACCTGGGTCCTTGGAGTGAGAGTATGGAGTTCTAACCACTGGATCGCTAGGGAATCCTCCCATTTCAGATTCTTTAGATGTTTGGGTGAAAGAATATTCATTGCCTGTGAAGTCAGAAGGAAGTGAGCTGACAAGCAGGAGATGTATATTTATCCCACAAATATTGAGTGGTTTCCTACTATGTGTCAGACATCGTACTACAGTAAACAAAACAAGTTTGTGTTATTTTGGAGCTTATATCTAAGACAGAAAAGAACTGTGAATGAATGAGTTTTAAAAGCAGGAAGAGAATGGGTTGTGGTAGAAAATGAGGTGTTGGGTGGGAGGAAGCAGATTCTAGGATGTCCGAGGAAAGGCCTTGGTTGTTGATCTGCCCACTGTCTGTGATGGGAAGTCCCATGTGGGGATGGATGAGGAGTGTGGTCAGTAACAAGTTGATATTGGGATCTCAGGTAAAAATCCCAGGAACATTTCTAAGTAGAAAGATGTTTTTCTCTACAACATATTGGAGTAATAGGACTTGTCTTACAGCACAGGTTTACTTATATATTAGCTGTTTTTCTTTTTTTCATCTTTTAAACTTTTTTATTTACAATAAAATTTAGCAGTCATTATGGACTTAAATGGAGCAGATGTCAGCTGTGTATTAAGCATTATACTTCATTCCCTGAAGGTGTGCCCATCATCACTCAAGCTGCTTGTCACCCTCTGACTTCTGGTCCAGTCTACTCTTGTTACTCTTCACCATGTAGATGAAGAAAGTGAGGGTCTCCTTTTCATTCACAGGTATGTTCCTGAATTGTTGGCTGACAGTTTCTGCTAACTGGGCCTTTTTGAAGCCTGATCTGGTCTGCAAAGTGTCGTTTATAACGTCGGAGAGTGTTCACCCGCAGCTGGAACAGATCACCCTCAGGAATGTCTGTGTCGTGCTCAGGAGAATCTCTGCCATCGTCACTTGTCTTCCTCTGCCTTTTATTCATACACTCTGGATGGAATTCTTGTGGAAATCGCAAATATACAGGTGTCTTACGCTCTGGTCGATGTCCAGCTTGAGTTTCTACTGTGAGATGCTCTTCTGGACTCTCCCTGAAGGAGGCGTTGCTCTCCTCGGTGAGGAGGCAGCTCAGGCCGTAGCCCGGGGCGGCGGCGGGGGCGGCTGGGGACCTTTCGCGGCAGTTCTTCTCGGTGCTAAAGCCGTTCATCTCCTCGTCCCGGCCGGCCTCTCTGGGCGAAGGTCCCCTAGGCCACTCCGTAGCCGTGCTCCCCGCGGGGCAGGTCGCCGAGGCCCCCGCACAAGAGGGTCCCAGAGCCCGTCTCCAGCCAAGGCGCTGCCCAGCCCCACTCGCCGGAGGCCCGGCCCCGCGCCGCCGCGCTCCGGCTCCTTCGGTTCCCGGCCCGCGTCTCCACTGAGCCCCTTTCTCCCTGCTCGCGGCCCGAGGGTGGTCTCCCGCGGCTTGCAGTCTCCCTGAGGCGCCTTCTGCCGGGGGCCCTGAACCGTCACCCTTCGGCGGGGACGTCCAGGAGGGCGTCCCAGGAAGCAGCTGCTCCCTGAAGACTCCGGGCCCCGGTTGCCAGAGGGTTCTGAGGGCCCCCGCCGGCTCCAGCCTTATTTCAGCTGCGGAGCAAACTCGCCGCCGGGCAGCTGCCCCGGGGTGGCGCGGCCTCCCTGCGCTGCGCCCGGCCTCGAACCCGCGGCGCCCGGTCCCCTGTTATTCGTCTAGCCCGCCCCACCCCTGCAGCCGCTCGGTTGCGCCCTGAGTCCCGAGTCCCGAGTCCCGAGGCAGTGCCTGGGCCGCCCGGCCTCTGCCGGCCCAAGGCTCCGCACCTTAGCTGTTTTTCTGAGTGACATTTTTCTCATCTACTTAATAGGGATTATAATTTGAACTTCATGGGATTGCTGTGAGGACTAAATGATGGTATATTTAAAAAAAAAATCATAGAAGTCACTCAGAAGCAAAATGATAGCAAAACAAACACAAAGTTAAAAAGATGACCATTTCATCTAGATACAACATGCATTAATAAACTTTTATTTCTTAGAGTATATTTCTTAAAGTGGCTAGTAATTTTCTTCTTCATCACACAACGTCTGGAGGAGACAGAAGAAGGGAGGAAGACTCTTCTTAAAGACAAAGTCAAGCTCTGGAGGGCACTGAAATGAACTGAGCGGAGGAAAGATGGGGAAGCAGTGACCATAAGGGTTGTTACTGTGCCCATCCCAATATCCAGTCAAGCAACTTCCTTGATCCTAGAATTCTAAGTTATGAGGAGAGCCCTGGGAACATACTTGACATCATTGCTAAGCCTGATGAAGCTATGAGTCTCTTCTGAAACAACACTCTGCTCCAACACTAACTTTGGTTGTCAGACATGGGAAGGCTTTGCTTATTCTTGTCCTTGACACAGGCTATAACCTATGGCTATTTCCTGGGAGCATTCTGGTCTTCCATCATGACTCACTCCCTCATTATGGTAAATCTTTGTCTTCACCTCCATGATCCTCTTCTCCATCAAGGTTTCCTCCCTTAAAATGTCTCCCACTCCCCAGCATCTATGGCCATGCCCTCTTCAATGACTCCACTAAGATCTGCTCTGTGGCTGTCACTGGTGTGTCCTTTTCCATGGTTTCGTTCATGACCCCAAGCCTGTGGTTTTCATCATGGCCTTCAGTAGAAACCTTGATGACTCATTCTCACAATCACCTTCATGACTGTGACTCAATTCATGGGCCACATTGTAGCTTTCTTCATGGCCAAGGCCACAGGCCTTTCCATGACTCAGTTTATTGTCGAGGCTGCACAACAGTGGACCCAGGCCAAAATCATGGGTATAATAAGTGTTTCTCAGAGGCAGAAGAGTATCCCTCTAAAAGAGAAAGATGTGAATATTTTAAGACAATGATCCTCTCACATTTCACAATCCACCTGGTTGGTTGACTAAAATCACAAACTCTCACTTTTTTTTTCAGATATTCATTTTACTGAAACTGAACTTGAAATTAACAAAAGTAAGCAAAGCAAAGCACAGCAAATGCATTGTAGAAGATCTAGATTAAAAAGTCAGAGGTATAAAAATGAATGGTTTATCCTTTTCCAAGTTTTTCCTACCTTGAAGATTTTTTAAAATTGAAGTATAATTTACAATGTGTCAGTTTCAAGTGTACAGCAAGTTGATTCAGTAATATATATATATGTATTATATATATTATACATATTCTTTTTCAGATTCTTTTCCATTATAGATTATACTATATTATTATTATTACAGATATTGAATATAGTTCCCTGTGTTATACAGGAGGTCCTTTGTTGTTTACTTTTTTTATATATAGTACTGTGCATATGTTAATCTCAAACTTCTAATATATCTCCTTCCCTCTGACTGTCTTTTTGGTAACCATAAGTCTGTGAGTCTATTTCTGTTTGGTAAATAAGTTCATTTGTGTCGTTTTTTAGGTTCTATATATTTAGGATTGGCTAGTATGAATAATTTCAGCAGGCTTGGGCAATAGGGGTGGTCTTTAGTTGTCTGGTAGCTGACTCTTGGTGATGGTGATTTAGTCTCTCTGTTGTGTCCAGCTCTTGTAACCCCATGGACTGCAGCCCACCAGTCTCCTCTCCCCATGGGATATCCCAGGCAAGAATACTGAAGTGGCTTGTTATTTCCTTCTCCAGGGGATCTTCCCAATCCAGGGATCAAGCCTGGGTCTCCTGCATTGCAGGTAGATATTTTACCGACTGTGCTACCAGGGAAGCCCCAAACCAGGGAATCTTCCCAATCAGGGATCAAACCTGGGTCTCCAGCACTGGCAGGCAAATTCTTTACCACTGAGCCACCTGGGAAGCCATATAAGTGCTATCATATGATATTTGTGTTTTTCTGTCTGACTAACTTCACTGAATATGATAATCTTTAGATCCATCCATGTTGCTACAAATGGCATATTTCATTATTTTTTTTATGACTGAGCAATAGTCCATTGTATATATATACCACATCTTCTTTATCCATTTATCTGTCAGTGGATATCTTCCATGTCTTTTATGGAAGTTTTCTTCCATGTCTTTTATGGAAGTTTTCTTCCATGTCTTGGCTGCTACAACTAAATAGTGCTGCTACAAACATTGGGGTTCATGTATCATTTTGAATCAGAGTTTTCTCTGGATATATGCCCAAGAGTGGGATTGCAGGATCATATGGTAACTCTCTTTTCAGTTTTTTAAGGAAACTCCATACTGTTTTCCATTATGGCTGTACCAATTTACATTCCCACCAACAGTGTAGGAGTGTTCTTTTCTCCCTCATTTATTATTTATAGACTTTTCAAAAATATATTTATTTATTTAGCTGCATTGGGTCTTACTTGCAACACATGGAATCTTCATCTCATCATGTGGAATCTTTTCTTGTGGCACCTGGGCTTAGTTGCTCTGCGACATGTGGCCTCTTAGTTCACCAACCAGGAATTCAGTCTGCATCCCTTGCATTGGCAGGCAGATTCTTAACCACTGGACCACCAGGGAAGTCTGTACCCTGGAATTTTCTGCATCCCAGGGAAATGCACCATAATAATATAGGGGCTGGAAGGTAAAGGGTGGGTGGCTGTAGAAGGGGAACTAGAAAAGTATAACTAGCTGATGTTTTGACCACAGGCAAAAAAACCCATATGGAAGCTGAAAATTGGGAAGATGATTCCCATCCGTTAAGGCACCCCACTAATGCATAATACTCTTTAGAAGCCTTCATATACCTCCAAGAGTATGCACAAACTCCATTTAAAGATCCTTGTGCTAGGCCAGCAGTGCAAAAGTGCTTAATCCCATCCACTGCCTAGACCTCTGCTTGGGTCAAACCTGCTGGGTGAGCTGGGGTTTTGTCGGGTTCAAATGTGTTTCGTTCATGTAAGTGGATCCCATGATGAAAGCTGAGTCATGATGCTTCTTAACCCTACGTACACACTCCAGTTGCTGGGAATAATGAGATGTTCACAGCGTAACTATGTGATTTAACCACAAGCTGAGTTACTCACTGTGGTGCTCTCACTTTTCATTTCCCTCTATCTTGAAGTGCCTATTGCTGTTTATCTTTGGAAATCAAAATTTTTAGTCACAAGTTATGCCTGCTGGGTAACATTTTTACAGCTTTATTGAGAATATAATTTATATCACATATAGTTCATCTGTTTAAAATAGATATATTAATGAAGTTTGCAAAGTCGAGTGGGCCTTAGGAAGCATCACTATGAACAAAGCTAGTGGAGGTGATGGAATTCCAGTTGAGCTATTTCAAATCCTAAAAATGATGCTGTTAAAGTGCTGCACTCAATATGACAGCAAATTTGGAAAACTCAGTGGTGGCCACAGGACTGGAAATGGTCAGTTTTCATTCCAGTCCCAAAGAAAGACAATGACAAGGAATGTTCAAACTACTGTACAATTGTACTCATCTCACACACTAGCAAAATAATACTCAAAATTCTCCAAGCCAGGCTTCAACAGTATGTGAACGGTGAACTTCCAGATGTTCAAGCTGGGTTTAGAAAAGGCAGAGGAACCAGAGATCAAATTGCCAACATCTGTTGGATCATCAAAAAAGCAAGAGAGTTCCACAAAAATATCTACTTCTGCTTTACTGACTATGCCAAAGCCTTTGACTGTGTGGATCACCACAAACTGTGGAAAATTCTTAAAGAGATGGGACTACCAGACCATATGACCTGCCTCCCGAGAAATCTGTATGCAAGTCAACAAGCAACAGTTAGAACCAGACATGGAACAACTGACTGGTTCCAAATTGGGAAAGGAGTACATCAAGGCTGTATATTGTCACCCTGCTTATTTAACTTATATGCAGAATACATCATGAGAAATGCTTTGTTCACCTGATGCGAAGAACTGACTCATTTGAAAAGACCCTGATGATGGGAAAGATTGAAGGTGGGAGGAGAAGGGGACAACAGAGGATGAGATGGTTGGCTGGCATCACCAACTCAATGGACATGAGTTTGAGTAAACTCCGGGAGTTGGTGATGGACAGGGAAGCCTGGTGGGCTGCAGTCCATGGGTTAGCAAAGAGTTGGAAATGACTGAGTGACTGAACTGAACTGAATTGAGGGGTTTAGTATATTTACAGTCGTTAATAAGCCCTTTCTAATTGCAGACTAAATTCTTTCTTCCCTCTTGTTCTTTTACTCCCTCTGGTCTATCTCTTCCTTTTTTCTCTGTTTTGAACTTTACTACTCATGTGTTAGTCCTCCTGAATCAATCCTCTAAGTGTCTTCTATTTTCTGGGTGATTTTCATCTCTGATTTCTTGTGTCTAATTGAGCTACTTTTCCCACTTGATCTTCCAGATAATTAATTTTATTCTCAGCCAACTTCCTTAAATTTGTCTATTACAATTTAAATGTGAAAATGCATGTTTTGTAATTTTTAATTATTTAAATGGACTACTTTAAAATAATTCTCCAATCTCATTTATTTTTACATTTTTCACATTATACTTTCCACAGTTCACACCAGTGGGAGGCAACTTTCCAGGGGGTTCAACTCAGCTTATCCTTCTGGTTGCTGGGTCCCTTTAGATAAGAGGATGGTGGTGGTGGTGGTGGTGGTGGGCCTGCATATGGCTCATCATGGCCTCATTGATTAGGATCAACTGTCTGGTTTGCTGACACTTGAGAAACACAGTGAGTGGTGGAAGGCAGAGCAGTTCCCACTGCTGTGAGTTGGGGTAAACCCACCAAAAACCTGCTAGTTCTTTCCTGAGGGCTCTGTCCCAGGTGGAAGCCCTGTCACTGCCTCATGAATTCAGAGCCACTAGCCTTTTTCAACACAGCTCTTCTCTGTCTTCCAAGACCTGTAGGATCAGGTAGCCTTCTATCCTAGACCTTGAAAGGGGCATGTGCAGCCCCTGTGGAAGGGGAATTCATGAGAATCTTGGCTTTACCCCAGGTATTCCTGCCATGAGCCTCTTGGTAAAGTCAGGAATTCTTTTCCTCAATAAAAACAAGAAGCACTTTCTCTCTGCTTCCAAAGGCAGCACTCTCAGAGTGAAAGTATCAACTAGCACCTTTACTCTGACAAGTAATCCAAGTCAGGAGCAAGTGTAAATGGCATGGATACTGCGACTTTGAGTGACGCCGCCCTGCCCACAGGAAACCACTGCCTGTCATGCTCTGGGTTCTGCATGTGCTATAATGTAATCTCTATGAACCGCAGGCCTAATCCCATGAGCCTGTAGGATCCTGGCAGCTGCCCTCCTTTCTCCTCTCTCCCATTGCAGTTCTGTCAGTCTGGGAGAGTCTTGCAGACATAGGGTTCCTGCTTTGGGCAAAAAGGATTAGAAAAAGGGGACAGATATGAATAAGGTATCCAAATTTTACCGTGGAGATTCTGAATGCCAAGTGGATTCCGGCATGGGGTTCTCTCATACAACCAGGAGATTCAACTCAGCGCAGCAGATACCCACTCATGTGCACACACAAGTTCTCTCTGTGATTTAATTTCATGTGTTTATTTCTTAGCTTAGAGACCAATAGAGTCTCTTTCCAACATCTAGTAAAAGCAAGAGAGAAAGAGGAAGTGTCTTCCCCAAGCCTGGCAGAGACCCAAATGAAGCTGGGAGGGGGCTCCTGGGGATGAATGAAAGGACACTCAGATCTCTGGTCCCCCAGGCTGGCTTTCTCTCTGAGGAATGTGGCTCCGTGGCTTCAGCAGCCACTCAGAACCCACTGTGACTTTCTCTCATCTCCATGGTTCCTGAGGATATGGGTCTGTTCCAGGGCCTGGCAGGGCTCCACCTAGGCCTGTGATGGGCTCCGTGATTCCCTCCAGGGCCCCAGCCGAGGTTGGGGCCATGGGGGCGGTAGACAGCTGTGTCAAGGACACTTCTCATGGACAGGGAGTTTCTCTAGAAAAAGAAGGCAGAATCCTTTCAGAATTGGGTCCTCCACCCCCAGCAAGCCTTCACCATGGATACTTGCTGGAATCTTCTCCCCCTTTAAACCATCTCCCTCACATGGTAGTTCTTTCACCAGTCTTTACAGTCTTTATTTCTTCTTTTGCCCTCCTGCCCCAAAAGTCAATCGTTTCCTCTGCACATTGATTGGTTCCTCTGTTTCTAACTTTCTGTTTCTCTTTAAAACCTTTCTCCTGATCTTTCTTTCCTCCCTACTCACCCCTAACTTGATGGTCCTACTATTCACACTTCATTTCCTTATGTTCCTGCTACTCCTTCCCCCCAGGCACTTTCCTACGTATTAGGCACTCACCACGCAGAAGAAGAGCCCAACAAAGAATCCCACGACCACTACAACTGAGACCAGAGTGATGAGGAAGATTTCCCATGGCTTCAGGGACCCAGTGGGCTTCACTTCCTCCACTGGAGTTGCAGCACTTGTGTTACTTTTGTTAGACGTTGTGTGTGTTCCAGTTGGAAAAGGTGTATCAGAGCCTCCTGTGATTGCACTGGATCCAGTTTTGGAGGATGTGCTGGCCCCTCCAGAGGTCACACTGGATCCAGTACTGGAGGTTGTGCTGGCCCTTCCAGAGGTCACACTGGATCCGGTACTAGAGGTTGTGCTGGCCCCTCCAGAGTTCATGCTGGATCCAGTACTGGAGGTTGTGCTGGACCCTCCAGAGGTCACACTGGATCCAGTACTGGAGGTTGTGCTGGACCCTCCAGAGGTCACGCTGGATCCAATACTGGAGGTTGTGCTGGCCCCTCCAGAGGTCACGCTGAATCCAGTGTCAGAGGTGGTGCTGGCCCCTCCAGAGGTCACACTGGATCCAGTACTGGAGGTTGTGCTGGACCCTCCAGAGGTCACACTGGATTCAGTACTGGAGGTTGTGCTGGACCCTCCAGAGGTCACGCTGGATCCAATACTGGAGGTTGTGCTGGCCCCTCCAGAGTTCATGCTGGATCCGGTGTCAGAGGCTGTGCTGGACCCTCCAGAGGTCACACTGGATCCAGTACTGGAGGTTGTGCTGGCTCTTCCAGAAGTCACACTGGATCCAGTACTGGGGGTTGTGCTGGCCCCTCCAGAGGTCACGCTGGATCCAGTGTCAGAGGCTGTGCTGGCCCCTCCAGAGGTCACACTGGATTCAGTACTGGAGGTTGTGCTGGCTCTTCCAGAAGTCACACTGGATCCAGTACTGGGGGTTGTGCTGGCCCCTCCAGAGGTCACGCTGGATCCAGTGTCAGAGGCTGTGCTGGCCCCTCCAGAGGTCACACTGGATCCAGTACTGGAGGTTGTGCTGGACCCTCCAGAGGTCACACTGGATTCAGTACTGGAGGTTGTGCTGGACCCTCCAGAGGTCACGCTGGATTCAGTACTGGAAGTTGTGCTGGCCCCTCCAGAGGTCATGCTGGATCCAGTACTGGGGGTTGTGCTGGCCCCTCCAGAGGTCACGCTGGATCCAGTGTCAGAGGCTGTGCTGGCCCCTCCAGAGGTCACACTGGATCCAGTGTCAGAAGTTGTGCTGGACCCTCCAGAGGTCACACTGGATTCAGTACTGGAGGTTGTGCTGGACCCTCCAGAGATCATGCTAGATCCAGTACTGGAGGTTGTGCTGGACCCTCCAGAGGTCATGCTAGATCCATTGTCAGAGGTTGTGCTGGATCCTCCAGAGGTCATGCTGGATCCAGTACTGGAGGTTGTGCTGGACCCTCCAGAGGTCACGCTGGATTCAGTACTGGAGGTTGTGCTGGACCCTCCAGAGGTCATGCTGGATTCAGTACTGGAGGCTGAGCTGGATCCACTGAAGGTCTCTTGAGATCCAGCATTAGTGGCTGTGCTAGGACTACCATGGGTCGTGCTGGATGCAGTGTTCGAGGCTATACTAGTCTCACTGGAGGTTGCACTGGATCCAGTGGTGGTTGTAGTGGGTTCACTGGAAGTTGGGCTGGATTCATTGTTGACAGTTGTACTACTATTACTGGAGGTTATGCCTAATGATAATTATAAATGATGACATATATTGAGCATTCATACTTTCTGCTCAATGCCTGGTTAAATTCATTACGTGGATAATTCTATTTAATGTTTCAGTACAGCCCAATGAAATAGATATTATTATTATCAACAGCTAAGATGAAAAAATTGAGGCTTAGAAATGTTGACACTTGCCTAAGTTTATACAGCTAGTAAGTAGTAGAACAGGAATTTGAACCCAGGCTATTGAATCTGCATTTTTAACCACCAAGCTAGGTCATCCTCCACATCCACCCCTAAAACCAGGGTTACATGACCTAATTTCACTGAGAATGAGCTTATTCCATCAACTACTGTACAATATTTAACACAGATAAAAAGTATTATAAAGGAATTGTAGAACCCAGGTGAAATGTATATATTGGCTAATTAATTTTTAAATTGGTATAACTTCTTTCTTGAAAAATATTTCTGAGTGTTATTCAGAAACCATCTATATCAGAATTATCTGGGAAGCTTGTTAAAAATAACGATTTCTAGGCAAACCACACTAGACTAAATGAATCAGAATCTGAGATGGGACTAGGTATCTGGGTGATTATATATGTATTCAAGTTCCAGGAGCTCCTGATCACAAGGCAAAGATTGGAAAAGAACAAGTTATATGTAGCTGAGATATAAAAGATCTCCCAGGATTCAGGTCTGCAAATCAAAATCTACAGGTACAGGGAAGCATTTCCACCTTCCTGAAGGCTCAGGTGGAGTTAAGTTTGTGCTTAACTCACTACCTTGAAGGACAAAGACACTCAGGCTCCCCACATAAAATTTATCTCATTTCTGGTTCATTTTACTACTAACTTGGACCTGAGTGCCTATCACCTCACCCCACACAGGTGTGTTTTTTCTTCAGGCTTATTTGAACTAACATAGGATTAGAAAGAAAGCGCTAAGTTGTGTCTGACTCTTGGGATCCCATGAACTGTAGCCTGCCAGGCTCCTCTGTCCATGGGATTCTCCAGCAAGCATACTGGAGTGGGTTGCCATTTCCTTCTCCAGGGGAACTTCCCAACCCAGGAATTGAACCCAGGTCTACCTGCATTGCAGGTAGATGCTTTACGTACTGAGCTATATAAATACAATTAGAACTTAGCTCTATTTGCGGAAAGCCCCGCTCCCCCGTGAAGTCTGCAATGGAGTACAAATTGGAGTTAAGATCAGAATCATGAGTAAAACTAAATAAGAAACTGAGATGAGGACTTCCTTGTGGTCCAGTGGTTGAGAGTGTGCCTGCCAATGCAGGGGCACAGGTTCGATCCCAGGTCTGGAAAAATTCCGGGTGCCACAGGGCAACTAAGCCCACTTACCACAACTAAGCCCATGTACCGCAACTACTGAAGCCTGCATACTCCAGAGCCCTCAAGCCGCAACAAGAGACGCTACCACAATGAGAATCCTAAGCACAGCAACTAGAGAGTAGCCCTCACTTGCTGTAACTAGAGAAAGCCCTCTCACAGCAAGGAAGACCCAGCACAGCCAAAAACATATACATACATAAGATATAATTTTAAAAAAGAAACAGATAAACAAGAGTAGGGGTGACATGTAAAAGAGGAAATGGATTTGATCTGAGAAGTTTTGAAGAACAGAGTAAGTGCGTCAAAATTCTACGAGGGCTAATTTTGATTCAAAATGATGAATTCTCAGGGAGTTCCCTGGTGTCTAGTGGTTAGGATTCGGCACTTTCACTGCCAAATGGCTCAGGTTCATTCCCTGTTTGGGGAACTGAGATCCTGCAAGCCATGTGGCACAGCCAAAATAAAAATTAAAGGATTCTCTTAGAAGTCATGCTTCCTAGTTGCACAATAGAAGATGGCCCAAGGAGTGTTTAATAGAGTGTCAGAAGTGTGGAACAGAGTGGGAGTTAGTTTTGACTCTTAAATCCTTTTCTCCTTGGTCTGAGGCTGACTTAGGCTGATTGAGGAATCAGGGTTAAGGACAGGAGAAAAATTAAGTCTATAGAATATAGAAGAGGGATATTTTTAAATAAGTAAATTCTTCTTGTTATTAATATTTAGCCCTCTAGCCATATCTCATGGATTATTGCCATTTTATAGATGCATAAACTGAGGCACAGAGCAGCTAACTAACCTAAAGTGCGTAGGTAACAGATGGAGCCATGATTCAAACACTGACAACTGGACACCAAAGTCCACAGTTCTAAGCACTGTGCTTGACTACCTCCTGGGTGATACCTTATTAGACTGAAGTGACTAGAGTGAAATGACCCTCAGTCTATGGAGGAAAACCAGAGCTATTCCTAATGGTGATCATCATCTCCCATAATCTCTCAAAAGTTCACAGACCACCCACCTTTAAAGAAAAGCACTCACCATGTTGTAATAGTAGGACATGCAACAGTAAGCAATACTTAAGGCGAATGTTTCTTTTCTGCATCTTGATCTTCCTCTTCGTGGCTGGTAAACAAGGTGCTTGGATCCCGATGTGGCCAAGATCTAGAAGGCAAAGAACAGTATCTTGAGAAAGGAGAGTTCAAGGTGAAGAGATAAAGGCTGGAGCTTCCAAGAGCTTAGGTCTCCTAAGTATATGTTCTTGGAAAGAATCTTGAGCTTGAGTGGTGGGAGATGAGATGCCTGGGCTACTTAAGCTTTCTTCGCACGATGTTGTTGCCTCTTTCTTTATCATGGATAAGCTGCAGGGGCCTTTATAGCTTCAAATAGGTTGGGGAGGAGTTGGGAAATCGACCTGTTTTTCAACCAACTATGAGCAAGTAACAAAACAATACTGAGTCTGGGAAGAAATAGACTGGGGGTCAAGAGGAAGGTGAGAAAGGAGAATGATATGATCACAGTAGGCAGGGCATTGGGCTGGGTTTGAGCAGGAAGTAAGATTGGATAAGGAAATCAAGATTGTCAGAGTGGAAGGGACCCACCCTTGAGGCAAAAACGGGGTCAGAAACCTGTTCCAGTTCATGACTTTGTTTCCTAGTCACGAAGTGCTGTGTGTTTGCTTTTAGCATGAAAGAAACCCTAACAGACTGAGCTGAGGGGGCAGGACCCCACATCTCCGAATCAAAAAAATATGAGACTTCAAAGAGAGTAGTAACTAGGGATCTGGGCTCCTGGGATACAGGCAGAAGACAAATGGTACATTGCTGAGTATGCAGTAGGCACTCAACAATGCACAATGACTGAACAGGGAAAGAGAGACCCATGGGCAATGTAGTTATCTTTGGGCTCTCTAAGGCATGGGGGATGAGGGTGGGAGAGAGTATTGAATATGCAGGAACAAACTACTTGTCATATTCATAGCAGGTGAAGGGGTGATGTAGGCCCTCCCTTTTAAAAATTTTATTGAAGTATAGTTGATTTACAATGTTGTGTTAATTTCTGCTGTAAAGTGATTCAGTTACACAGATATATAGATTCTTTTTCATACTCTTTTTCACTATGATTTAATATAGTTTCTTGGGCTACACAGTAAGACCTTGTTCTTTATCCATCCTATGTAGAATAGTTTCTACCTGCTAATCCCAAACTCCCAGTCTTTCCCTCCCCACCCCCAAGGGCCGCCTTTTGATTCTCAACCTTAGGGGTTCCCTTCTTGTTTGTCTTCAGAGTAATTCATAGGGGTTTTTCCTCCCTGGGACCCTTCAAATGTTCCTTCTCATCAGCCTTAATGAAGCATCTCCCAGGAGGGTATAGCATAGCAACCACTTCAGGAGACCTCAACTCTGTTGGGGGAGGGAGATACATGGTCCAGGTTCCTTAGGAACTTCGAGCTGGGTGGACGCAGATCCAGAGGGAGAAAGGACATGCAGTTGGCTAAATGAGCATGACTGAAGAAATGCAAATGAGTGGAGGGTTTGAGGAGTTCATGGGGAAGACTTCTTGGGGCCAGGGCGAGGGGGTGGGGTTGATGGGAGTTCCAGTGCTGTCTGCACGATCAAAGTCAGCTGTCTCCATTCCCTGTCAGTGAGGAGAAGCTTCATGGAAGAGGCGACATCTCGGGTAATTTATTTATAGGTGAACGGGCATCCTTAACATGTCAGATCTGCTACAAAGAAGCTGGCAAGCAGGAGGTGGCTGGAAACATGAAGGTGCTTGGAATAATTGAGTCTGAAAGTTAGAAGGGACAGAGTGTGCTGGGAAAGGCTTGCATGCACGCCTGGATGGTTTCTGAGGCTGAGGTGTGAGGTGCCAGTCAGGGATGGGTGGGCTTCTGGACCCCCAGTAATCCTGTCCTGTGGCCAGAAAGCCAATAGCACTCTAAGAAAGAAAACTTCTTCCCTCTAGAATTATTTGGAGGAGGAGGTCGTGAATTCAATTCCAGATTTCACCTTTTAGAGTTTTCCTAAAAGACATGCATACTTATCAGTCTAAATGTAATTAATATCTTTATGCTCCTTCAAACAATATAAGGACCTTGGAACACTTTCATTCTTATTACGTCTTATTATGTCTCCCAACTCTTATATTATCAAGTATGTTAAGTCTATCTTGTTTGTTTTTTTTAACTTCACAAGAGATTATTGCTTACACACCATAAGAATATAGTCACACAGTTGACCTTTGTTGGCAAAGTAATGTCTCTGCTTTTTAATACACTGTCTACGTTTGTCATAGCTTTTCTTCCAAGGAGCACGTCAGTTCAGTCGCTCAGTCGTGTCCAACGCTTTGTGACCCCACGGACTGCAGCACACCAGGCTTCCTGTCTATCACCAACCCAAGAGTTTGCTCAAACTCACATCCATCAAGTCGGTGATGCCATCCAACCATCTCATCCTCTGTTGTCCCCTTCTCCTCCTGCCTTCATTCTTTCCCAGCATCAGGGTTTTTTCAAATGAGTCAGTTCTTCGCATCAGGTGGACAAAGTATTGGAGTTTCAGCTTCAACATCAGTCCTTCCAATGAATATTCAGGACTGACTTCCTTTAGGATGGACTGGTTGGATCTCCTTGCAGTCCAAGGGACTCTTAAGAGTCTTCTCCAACACCACAGTTCAAAAGCATCAGTTCTTTGGTGCTCAGCTTTCTTTATAGTCCAACTCTCACATCCATACATGACAATGGGAAAAACCGTAGCTTGGACTAGATGGACCTTTTTTGGCAAAGTAAGGTCTCTGCTTTTTAATATGCTGTCTAGGTTGGTCATAGCTTTTCTTCCAAGGAGCAAGTGTCTTTTAACTTCATGGCTGCAGTCACCATCTGCAGTGATTTTGGAGCCCAAGAAAATAAAGTCTGTCACTGTTTCCATTGTTTCCCCATCTATTTGCCATGAAGTGATGGGACCAGATGCCATGATCTTAGTTTTCTGAATGTTGAGTTGTAAGCCAGCTTCTTTACTCTCCTCTTTCACTTTCATCAAGAGCTCTTTAGTTACTCTTCCTTTCTGCCATAAGCGTGGTATCATCTGCATGTCTGAGGTTATTGATATTTCTCCCAGCAATCTTGATCCCAGCTTGTGCTTCATCCAGCCTGGCATTTCTCATGATGTACTCTGCATATAAGTTAAATAAGCAGGGTGACAATATACAGCCTTGACGTGCTTCTTTCCCAATTTGGAACCAGTCTGTTGTTCCATGTCTGGTTCTAACTGTTGTTTCTTGACCTGCACACAGATTTCTCAGGAGGCAGGTAAGGTGGTCTGGTATTCCTATCTCTTGAATTTTCCACAGTTTATTGTGATCTACACAAAGGCTTTGGCATAATCAATAAAGCAGAAGTAGATGTTTTTCTGGAATTCTCTTGGTTTTTCGATGACCCAGTGGATGTCGGCAATTTGATCTCTGATTCCTCTGCCTTTTCTAAATCCAACTTGAACTCACCATTCACAAGCTGTTGAAGCCTGGCTTGGAGAATTTTGAGCTTTACTTTGCTAGCGTGTGAGCTGAGTGCAATTGTGCAATCGTGTGAACATTCTTTGGCATTGCCTTTTTTTGGGATTGAAAGGAAAACTGACCTTTTCCAGTCCTGTGGCCACCACTGAGTTTTCCAAATTTGCTGACATATTGAGTGCAGCGCTTTAACAGCATCATTTTTAGGATTTGAAATAGCTCAATTGGAATTCTATCACCTCCACTAGCTTTGTTCATAGTGATGCTTCCTAAGGCCCACTTGATTTCAAAAATGTTTTTTAATGTCATGGCTGCAGTCACCATCTTTCATTGATTTTGGAGCCCAAGAAAATAAAGTCTGTCACTGTTTCCATTGTTTCCCCATCTATTTGCCATGAAGTGATGGGACCAGATGCCATGATCTTAGTTTTCTGAATGTTGAGTTGTAAGCCAGCTTCTTTACTCTCCTCTTTCACTTTCATCAAGAGCTCTTTAGTTCCTCTTCACTTTCTGCCATAAGGGTGGTGTCATCTGCATGTCTGAGGTTATTGATATTTCTCCTGGCAATCTTGATTCCAGCTTGTGCTTCATCCAGCCTGGCATTTCACATGATGTATTCTGCATATAAGTTAAATAAGGCATATATATATACCATTATCTAAAATAATGGTATATAGTCACACAGCTACAGTAAGCTGCAAGAGAGTCTGGGAAATATAGTCCTTTGCTGGGTGGACATGTGCTCAACTAAAACTTAAGAATTCTATTGTCAAAGATGGAGAGTGGATACTAGTAGACAACCATAAAGCTATGACAATACTTAGGATTTTTTGTGGATCTGATCCAGCTATTTGTTTTGTTTTGTTTTGTTGCTGGCTTTCACTTGTGGTACCTCATTAGTGCTTTGAGATTTATGACTATAAATTTATTTTTCTTGTGCTATTATGTGTGTAAGTCCTTTGAAACCCGAAATGAGTTCTGACTATCCACAGTAAATTTGCATGTTTTTGCCAAGCATAGGGAGGCAATACCACTTGAAGATTCCTTTAAATTAAATCATAGGCTTGAGCTCTTCTGAATTACCAAGTTTGCATGATTTGGGGCTGCAAACCATGTAAAGTATTGTGTACAAATTGTTTCTGAAAAGGTACTTCCCCATCCTTCCTTCCTCTGCATTGATTTTAGAGGCAGACAATTTTGCTCACATTTCTTTAGAGGAAGAGTGGGTTAGTTTTTACACTCTCCCTGAAGGTTTCAGTTTTATGTGAAGGTCTATCTAGAGAGTCCTTACTTGGGTCAGTCTGACTGAGGCTGTGCTACCGGAAGCTTAAGTTCACTGATTGGACAAACGTTGGCTTGAGTATTCCCCTTACTCCTTGGGTTCCTACTTTAACTTTAGTCTTTCCTTTTAGCATTCCTTATTGTCCTGCTGAGTCACTGATACATTCAAGAAGTTTTAGTCCACCACCTTTAGTTTTTTCAGTGTATTTTAAGTCAAGGCAGGGAGCCCATTTTAGAGCCAGACATTTAAGTTTTCACTGGATTGTTCTGAGAAATAAATGATGATGTATTTAAAGGCAAAGCACAGTGTTTAGTGGAGGCTTCCTGGTGGCTCTTTACTGCTCAGGTGGTAAAGAATCCGCCTGCCAGTGCAGGAGACGTGGGTTTGATCCCTGGGTCAGGAAGATCCCCTGGAGAAAGAAATGGCAACCCACTCCAGTATTCTTGCAGGGAAATTCCATGGGTGGAGAAACTGGGCAGGTTACAGTCCATGGGGTGGCAAAAGAGTTGCACATGACTTAGCGACTAAACAACAACAATGTTTTGTACATAATAAGCAAGCAATAATAAAGGACAAAGGAAAAGCATAGATATATAGATGTTAAGTGTATTTTGAGATTTTAATTGTAGCACGTGGCAGTGATTTTCTCCTTACTTGTCATATAGCATTTGGAAAAGACAAAGTGGGGAGTGAGAATCTCCCCCCAAATAAAGGAGACCTGGAGGATATGAGTAGGTCAAAGGTGGCTTTCTGTCTACCCAGTTTGTATGATTTGAAGCTACAAACCCAAATGAAGAATGTCATGCAATCACAAATTTTCAGGGGAGGTTTTTAACTCCTTCCACTCAGTGGCAAGTTTAGAGATAAACATTTGTGTCAATCGCCAATACGCAAAGTGTGCAATACAATTTCCTTCTATTTAACCACAACACTGAGGCTTTAACCCTTTTAGGTCTCAGCTTTCTTTAGAGTCTCCTGTTAGACTCCACACCTTATGTAGGTCCTGGACTTTGTTTTCTGTACCTTACGTGCAAAGAAACTGTGAAAAGGTAAGTTTAAACACAAATATGACAAATGCCTTCAATATGAAGGTTGGTTCAAAGCTTTCCTCAGCCTCTCTGAGTCTCCGCATTCTCTTGGTTGTTGATCTAAATATTACTTACTATCTACCCAGCTGATTGATACTTTCTACCCGGGTGACTGACACATTTACAAAGATTTTTGTCAATATTTTATCCAGCAATGTTTGTTGCTTTCATTAAGAGGGGTGGTTAATGCATCCTGTCCACTAGTAGAAAAGTAGAAGTTCTCAAAAGGTTGTTTTGAGATTACAATTTCAAACTTGTTAAATGATAGTGCATTTAAAGTTACCTAGTACAGTGCTAAGCACATAGTAAGCACTCAGAAACAAAGGGGAAAAGGAGGGGAAAGAAAGAATGCTCAAACAGGTAAAGAAAAATAAGTCATCTTGCCACCAGAAATACGAGTTGGTGTGTTTTTTTAAGCTGTAATAATGTTATTCTTCTTCCTGCCAGTCACATTGTGTCCTGAGGAAATAAAAAACAATTCCAAATTGAAAAGGGCACAGGTGATTACTTGTGCATTACGAAAGCAGAGAAATTGTTGCACGGTTGGTCACTGTGACTTCTTAAGAGGTTCTGAACTATGGTGAAGCTTTGGAAGTATCTTAATTTGAGCTCATGTCCAAATATGATGAGGCTGCAGGTCTCCTCCAGAACACTCTCTGTATTTCTGGCTATCCTGCCTCTGTGACCTCTGTCTTTTCTCTGGCTCTTGTTTTTTGTTTTTTTACCTTGCTCATGACCATCTCCATGGCCAATTCTCTGAAGACCATTGGAAGTCCATCTCAACCCATTTTATAATCACTCCCCTGTCTTCTATAACCCCCTTCTTCTGTGGTATTTCCTTTTCCAAAGCCTCCCTCATATCCAGTCTGTGTCCACACTCCCCCTTCCTCTTAGTTTTCCTTGGTGGCCTTGTCTGTGATCCACTTTATGCCCCTCGTCATGGCTCCCTCCAGTCTTTGACTCCCTCCAGGATTCATGCCATAACCACCTCCTTCATGGTTGTTGTTCAGTTGCTCAGTCGTGTCCAACTCTTTGCAACCTTGTGGACTGCAGCATGCCAGGCTTCCTTGTCCTTCATCAATTCGTGGCACTCTCCATGGCCTACCCTGTATCTAAAGCCTATGCTCCTCCATGAATCAGTTCATTTTCTAGGCCCTGGAACATTCCAGAGCCCAATCCTGAGTCAAGGTCCAGACCAATGCCACTTCTGTGGTCATGGAGGTTGTACATGCCTCTTTTTTTATCAGGGAAATAGAAATGTCCTTCTAGGGGCTTCCCTGGAGGCTCAGTGGTAAGGAATCCACCTGCCAAAGCAAGAGACACAGGTTCGATCACTGATCTGAGAAGATCACATATTCTGCGGAGCGTCTAAGCCCGTGCCTACAACTATTGAGCCTGTGCTCTAGAGCCCAGGCACCACAACTACTGAAGTCCATGCATCCTACTAGATTCTGTGCTTCACAAGAGAAGCCACCGAAATGAGAAGCCCGAGCACCACAACTGGAGAGTAACCCCTGATCTCCACAACTAGAGCAAAGCCGACACAGCAACAAAGACCCAGCACAGCCAAAAATAAATAAATAAAATTATTTTAAAAATTCTTATAAAAGAGAAAATGTATATAATTAAAGTTAAATCCTTTTCTTTCAGATCTTTAAAACTTGGATTGCCAAAAATCACACATTTTCTCTTTTTATCCATTCTTTGTGTGTGTGTCTCTTCCTCTTATTTATTTATTTTTTTCAGCATCTCTGAGAAAGCAGCCTTCCTGATTACTGCACTTATATATTCTCTATGTGAAGGCTACAATCATTGCTCTCTACCTTGGCAAATCCACAGCCAAGAGTAGAGTCTCCCAGAAATAGGGAGGCTTTCATTGTGTTTAGCAACCAAGAAAGTCACATGTTGATGAGGGCAGGTAAAAACAAGAAGCTTATGAGAGTTCATAAATTAGAAGTCAGAATAATACTTGGTTGGGCAGGTATTGACAGGGAGTAGACACCAGAAACTACTCAGATGCTAGGAATGTTCACTCTTTTGAATGGGTTGGTGGTTATTCGGGTACGTACACATTTTTAAAGTAATCAAGGTGTACATTTGAGATCTGTGCACTTCTTGTAAGTTACACTTCAATTATTTTTTAAGATAAAGGAAGGCCCATTAAGAGCTAAAAGTTGAAGAACCAGCTTTAAACACTGAGGCTAAGAGCACAGACTCTCCTGTGAAGTAGACTTGGGTTAGAGCCCCAGTTCTGTCACCACCTCGCCCTGTGATCTTCAACAAGCACCTTCAGTCTCTGACTCCAGTGTCTAGCCTGTAAAATGGAATAATAAGAGTACACGCCCCAAAGGTGGGTAAGCAGAATTAAGGAGGAACAACGCTTTCTTGTACTTTAGACCAGGACCTCGCACCTAGTACATAGTTAATAAAGTACTAGTTATTATTATCACATCTTTACCTTAAACAATTAGAGGATTGTCCATGGCTAGTAAGTCACAATTTGTTCTCCCCACTGGGAGGGATCAGAGAATCTGAAATAAGAAATGCAAGTATGTTGATTATAAATTATGCCAGCCATTTGTGGCTGGTGTGTGGATTTTTCATTTATTTATTGTGTATTTATTCTGGCTTATCCTACATACATTGAAGTATACTTCAGGAGTACATACTGCCAAAAAAGGAAAGTGTATATATGTATATATATATATTTTTTTTTTTTTTTTTTTAATTTTTCGTCTGCACTGGGTATTTGTTGAGGTGTATGGGCTTCTCTATAGTTGTGGCTCATGGGCTTATAATAGTTGCCCTGTGGCATGTGGGATCTTAGTTCCTTGAACAGGGATCGAACCCACATCTCCTGCATTGGAAGGTAGATTCTTAATCACTGGACCACCAGAGAAGTCCCCAGAAAGTATAAATATATTTTTAAAAAATAAAACAAGAGAGAGATATTAGAGGGTTAAAACTAGGATGGAGAATAGAATGCAGAAATGCCGTCTGCCACTGGCATGTGGCTGTCACTCTTGTCCCACCCCCAGAGAACTGTCGGGGGCTTTAGGCCTCCAAATAGGTCAGCTCTCAAAGCTCAGAAGCCTCCTCTATACAAGAACGGGTGTTTCTGGGGCTCTGTCCTTGCTAAGGGTATTTTCTTGTTATCCTCCCTTACTGTGTCCAACTTATTTGAGGTGTGCTAAGAGGTACCCCCTGGTGGCTCAGACCGTAAAGAATCTGCCTTGCAGTGCAGGAGACCCACGTTCGAAGCCTGTGTCGGGAAGATCCCCTGGAGGAGGGCATGGCAACTCACTCCAGTATTCTTGTCTGGGAAATCCCCTGGACAGAGCAGCCTGGTGGGCTACAGTCCTTGGGGTCACAAAGAGTCAGACATGACTGAGTGACTAACATATACACACACAAGAGGCACCTACAAAAGTGAATTTCTTTTCACTTGGGTAAAATCATAAAACAGGAGAAAAGAGCCCCTTACCCTCATCCTGGGAATTAGCATGTGGGGATATCTATGACAGTGAAAAATCTGTTGGGGGCCAAATGTTCATCCCTTTCTAAAGATCCCTTTTTTTAGTGCATAGTTCCAGCTCTTTTTTTTTTTTTTTTTACTGCTAAATGTTATTTTATTTACAGTCACACTCTTGGATAGGTGTGTTCAACATGAATGGCAGACACACTTGAGGATCTACCTGGGAGTACCAAAATGAAAATCACAGCCAAACATCACCTTAAAATTACTGGGATTCAGGTCATAGGGAAGATGTTTTGAATTTATAGTGCTTCATACTCCATTCTAGACTTGCACCCAGATTTGTGCATAAAGGCCAGGTCACATCAGTTATTAAAATATTAAAATTCTTCTCTATCAGTTGATAAATAACCACTGTACACAGCCCCCTGAGCAAAGTCCCTCCAATCAAAGACCTTCCCCCAGGACCCCAGGACTTGCCACAATCAGATGAAAGAAATAACCCTGACACAGTAGGATTCTTCTCAGGCTCTGCACCAAAACCAAGGCCTGTGCCATTCTGCTGGTAAATATTTTAAATATTGCTCCTGAAATGAGAAATGGAGAACTTGAGTGGGCTGGATTTTAGATAAGATCAATTTAAGAAATGCCCCCTTTTTATATGTGCTTTGGATCCTTTACAAAATCATAGTGGAAGACAGACTCTATTATGAGTCTACTGTCTCATTACAGGATTCATGTGATAAATTTCTTGATTTCTTTGAGAGTGCCTTTTTTCTGGAAATGCAATTTGCTTCTCAGGAAATCTCTTGTGTCTTTAGTTTGGCAGACGGAATACATTACAGTGTAGTCTTCTTGCTTTGTCTTTTAGGAATTACAGAATTAAAATTAATACTCAGTTTTAGTTCCAGCTATTTTTTAAAAAAAGATATGTTTTCCTTTGTCCTTGCCTCTATCCACACCACACAGACCCACGTACTTACCTCTCTCTTGGGCCCCCACTTCATCTTTGTTTTCTTTTTTTCTACTTCTTGCTATATAATCTATCATTTATATTTTCTGTTTTGCTCCCTCTTGTGGCCTTTGTATTAAGTCATGTGAGAAAGTAAAAATCTGATGGAGAAGGTAACAAGTCTATCTTACAGTTCACCAGGCTGGGATAACAATGTAGATCAAATGAGATGCAAAGATCACTGAAAGTATTTTTCCCAAGGACACACTGCAGCTATAAAGCATCAAAACACCCCCCTTCTTTGAGTGACTTACTCACTTTCGATGATTTTGTCAATGAAAAATTTAGTTTTGTGAAATCATAGACTATTGCAAATTTGCCATTTGAAATTTTATCAGTAAGAAGGAAATAGCCCATTCTTATCTGGAGAATTTAAGTTACTCTGCCGTAGAGAAGCAGCCTGGAATTCCTACCCCTGGGGGAGATGAGACTTTCTGAATAACATTCCAGGTCTCTTGTAACTTTGTAGTTTCCAAGGAAACCGGGTCTACTTCACAGTCTCCAGTTGCTGTGGATCCTCAAACACACAGTCCTGCTTTGTTCTAAGCTTATTAAAACTGCTTGATTTAACTTGCACCCAAATTCCATGCTTTCCTCAACACTACAGTGCCTCTTCCTTAGTTGGTAAGAAGCTCCTTAGTCCCTCTAGTGTACAGTCTCCTTTGGTGCAACAAGCCAATAAATCTGACTTAGTGAGAATACAAGTTTGCTCCTGCTGCTCTCCCGTGTTGATGAGGCTAGCATTTGTGTGCCTTGCCACACACTGCTTTCTCATTCTGAATGTCTTACTGGTCCCAGTTCTATTATTCCATTCCCATTCATGATTCATCTTCTAGGTGGGTCCCCTCATTTCCATGCACAGTAATTCACCAGACAAAACTCAGTCCTGCGTTAGTCCAACTCAGCCACAGTTGCAGCCAGAGAAATGAGGGTGATGCCTCAGGGCTGCAAATATCCACTTGGTTGAAGCACATATGTTGGCATGTGGATCACACTAACTGTGTTTGTGCCCGTGCTGACAGGGCTTGCTTCATGGGAGATGGTGCTGGTTCCAGGACTGGTGGTTGGCTCATGGGGACATCCTGTCCTGGTGGTCCTAGTCCTTTCCACTGTGGTGGTGGATGATGCTCCAATAATGGATGTGCCCAGGCCAGAGGTATATGGGGCATCAGGGCTATCCCAGGGATGTGGAGTTCTCTCCAGGAGCTGGGGTGACAGCGATGGGGGTATCTGGGTTTTGTTGCAGGGATCCTAGTGCCTAGGAAATAGATTACCCAACATGATGCACTTGTAGTGGAGAAGATTAATGGAGAGGCAGGTGTACTTAGAGCAGAGGGGTTGACTCTAACACAACTGTGGTGCTGGTTTGAGGGGAGGTGTTGTGGTGGGAAGAGAGACAGCAGAAAGTGATTCTCCCAAGGCCACAGTCCCCAGAATAGAGACGAGTATCTTACAGAAGAGGAGGTAGAATACGTGCATGGATGGTACTGAGGATGGTGGAGGCAGAAGATTGAGGAAATGTGATCATGGCTGATGGAGAAGTGGGAGATCTATTCAATTATGGAAGTGGCCACCCACAGAGTAGAGGGTGTGCTGGGATAAAAGGAATAGGGTCTGATATTCTTGTGATCTAGTCACTGGGTATAAGGATGGTGCTGGAGGAAGAGATGACAGAATAAGATTTATCCAGGGATGAGGCAATGGTTGTGACTTGGAGCAGAGGTGATATAATTGTGCACAGTCGTGGTGATCAACAAAGTCGAGCTGAGTGTGCTCCAAATATATGTGGAAGAACCTGACCCACATGAAGAAGATGGTGACCCCAGGGACCGGGGTGGGAGGAGGGGGGACTCAGACAAGGAGGGAGGACCTGATAACAGAAGAGGCATTAGAGATGGTGGTGTCCGCAGCAATGTTGTGTTTAAATGAGAAGTGGTACGCTGATAGAACAGTCTCAGTCACTGGAATAGGAGAAGGAGTCGGAACAAAGTGGGTAGAATCAGTTCCATTATGAGTGCTGATGGCAAGTGCAGAGATGGGTTTTTTTTACAGCAAGTGCCAGAGTATGAAAAAAAACTAGTTTTGGTCTTGGACTAGAACAAGGTTGGCAGACTCTTCCTGTAAAGAGCTAGATGGTAGATTTTTAGGCTATTTGGTCACAGTCTCTGTCACAATTATGCAAAGTAACTGGAAAGCAGCTATAGATGTAAACAAATAGGTGTGGCTGTGTTCCAGCACTTTATTTGGAAAGACAAATAACAAGCAAGATTTGACTTGTGAAGTATCCTTCACATCCCCTGGACCAATACCAATACTCAGTATTTTGAGATGGCCGCAGTAGTTTCAGAGGCCTGGGTGGGCACAGATCCCACAGGGGTTCCTGAGGCTATGGAAGAAGCGATGGTGGGTGGTCTCAAAGCCTGTGGTGGTTTCATTGGTGGAGACCGTGATGGGCACAGATGCCACCATAGAGGCTGTGGTGGTCTCACTGGGCACTGTGGTAGCTGTGGAGGGCACAGAAGTTTTAGTGGAGACTGCTGTGGTGTTAGAGGCTGTGTAAGCAGCTGTCCTCCTCAGGGTTGAGGACGGAGGCCATGGTGCCCTCAGATGTTGTGGTCCTGATGGTGGAGGCTATGGCGGACACGGGCGTTGTTGCTGAGGCCCAGTAGTCTCAGAGACTTTGGAGGAGGCCTGGGTGGATTCAGAGATGACGATAGAGGGTGCTGGAACTTTCCTGGTGGTCCAGTGGTTAAGACTCTAGCGCTTTCAGCACAAGAGGCTGCGGTTCGATGCCTGGTCAGGGAACTAAATCCCACAGCATTCCCACACAGCCAAAAACCAAGTAGAGTATGTCGTGGGCACAGATGTTACGTGGAGGTTGTGGGGCTCTGAGAGACTGTGGATGAGGCCAGGAGAGGGGACTCGCCTGAAACAGCCCCCTGCCCATGTTCTCCCTGGTTAGAGGGGCTTCCGGGCGGTTGGAGGGCATCGGCCGGAGCCCACCAGGCCGGGCGTTCAGCTGGGGGAAGCTAGGGTGGTGAGTCTGCAGCCGGGGACTGTCGTCCTCTGGTGCCGCCCACCGCCAGAAGGTGAGCCGGATTCGATTCTGCAGCCGCAGGTCAAGTGGGGCCTCCAGAGACAGAGGCCTCCATCAGCCCTCCCCGCCTGGGGCACCCAGCGCCCCAGCTGCTCAGGTTCCCCCTCTGCTCTCGCACCCGGAGCCCCCTCCAGCCCTTGGGGTCTTGGGCGCCCCCGGCCAGGGCAGTGCTCTCCTCTCCCCCAGGACTGGGGCCCCGGGAGCGGGGGCAGCGATGAGCCGGGAGCCGATTCCCTGGCTTGCCACTCATTCCGTAAGTAATTTTTCCTAACCCGAGCCCAGCTCCAGAGCTTGTTAAAGGACTTGTCCTTAGATTTCCAAGTGATCATTATCCTGGTAGAGACAAGTGGGAAGGGAGACATTCAAGGCCACACCTTGGGGCCCAGAGTCCCTGTTTGCTTTGGGGAGATGAAGAACTTCCCCACTCCCCCAAACGGGCGCCCTTTGACCCCTAGTGCTCCATTTTGGTGCCTTGAGGGGGAGGCATTGGTCGGGTTGGCTGTTTTGTTTTATTTTGTTTGAGTTCTTTGATTAGGGTCCGGGCTGGGAAAATTCAGTGTTTAAGAGTCTGGGGTTAGCGGTATCTGCTTTCTTCCCAGGGCGGGTGACCTCCTGTCCTGGCAGCTGTCACGTGATCAGTCACCATCTGCCAAGAGGCTGGAAACCTAGCTGCCTCCTCCTTTTTTCCTACAGCACCCCAGCCTTCTCTGGGAACCAGGCATCCCTCTCTGCCTCGAGGCTCTCTCTAGGCACATATGTTGGGGCTCCCTCTGCATCTGGCTTGCCTGCTTTTCAGAACCCACGTTACGGATCTGCAGCGGGAGATACAGAGAGCTCCTCAGGCCTGAGGGCCCTCCCAGCCCAGAGCTGGGTCTTGGCAGATGATCCAGTGACAGGAGGATCCAGACCAGGACTGGTGTCCGTGATGGCCTTCCAGCCTCCCACAAAGGGGGTTGCCAAAAAGCTGCCCAAGACCCTGCTGCTTGATTCTGGACTGAGTCAAGGTTGGAAGGCCTTTGGCAAACTAGAGAGCCTTTCTCTTGCCTTTCTCTTTCACTCTTGCCTTATCCTCTTCTAGCAAGGGTGAGACTCAAAGCTGCATGGATGATGGGCAGGTGTTCTGTTGTGACCTACGTCTGGACACAGAATGATTTTAAAGCAGGGCTGCTGTCTTAATGAGTACCGGACGTGGCAGATGTGCATAAATTTGGGCTTAATTCATTGGAGTCTTATTTTATTTTGTGTAGTACTGCCTTGTGATAACTCTTATTGAATTACTTAATTCCTACTTTCCTGTTTTGGTGTCTCAGATGAGAGCAATGTCTTATACTTCTTTGTAATCCTCAACAGAATGTATAATAGGTACTTAGAAATACTTGCTTACTAACCCATTTTCTCCTCATTTTGTCACCATGCAAATGAGCCAAGCATGAATTCAGACTGACTCTTCTTGAAATCCAGGAATGAGCCATTTTAGGAGAAATGGAAATTCAGCCTTCTCTTCCTCACACTCCAAAGAATCCCTGACATCTAGCCATTCCTGCTTAAGGTTCTCTGCAAGGTCACAGCTAAAGCCAGGCACATGTCAGGACTTTCTCCCAACTGATAGTCCAGTAATTATTATGCTTTACTTTATAACTCTTTTACACTTTATTATAGAAAGACCAATGGATAGAAAGAAGCTATCTGTCATCAGCTGACTCTCCTTCTGCCCAATCAGTAATAGATGAAAGAGCTTTAATAAATTGGAGAGAAAAACCCAGATGAAATGTCTGTAAGGAGAAAAATCAGAATCTGGGGTGAAGGTGTGAGGAGAGAGGATAGGGGCAGTAGAGAAGATGGGTGACTCCTACAGGAAAAAGCCAAGACTTTGGGGCTTTAGGGGAAGAGATAGGAAAATAAATGATGAGTGGGGAACACTGTCAAGGAAGGCGTGGGGTGGAGATTTATGGAAGAGGCTGCAGGCCAAACAAAAATCCCTCCCTACGTGCCCACCCACAACCCAGCAACAGGATGCCCACTGTAGAATTTAGAAAAACTAAGGGATTCAGAAGGAAGAGGGACGAGCCATCTGGGTGGGAGGTATCATTCTGTGGAGTGATCTTTCCTGGAATTTTTCTGAGAATGTAGAGGGTGGAAAAGGAAATTCTCTTTTCTTCTCAGATCTTTTTTTTTTTTTTATTAAAAAAAAAATCAAGGGCCCTGGGAACTGAGAGACAAACCTGTCCACACACAAACTCTAAGTGAGAGGTGGAAATAGCATAGGTTGGTCCTGAAACCCAGAGGCTCTGTCTTTTGACTCCCCCTGCCTGTAATCCTGACTCGGTCAGGTCTGGAGCATTGCTTTCTAAGGCTCCCCAACTGTGCTGCCCCTCCCAGGACTCAGAGTCCTATATTGATCTCCACCCCATACATCCATCAAACACCTTTTCATTTTCAGATCATCATCTTCTTCAGAGAACACTCGCTGGTATTATTCATTCTTTCTTTTCTATACCCCAACCTCACATCCTTTTTGCTTTATCACCTTGCTCCTTGACTGGTTTAAATAAGCACAGCAGTTGAAGTGTTAGCGTGTTAACTCTCAGTTCTTTGCCCTTCTTGGAGTCCAGGGGATAGAAATGTGGGTCTCACTTGTGGGACTCACACTTGTGGGTCCCTGTTATATGGGTCTCATCCAGGAAAGGGAAAGGTCATGGAAAAGCTGGGGGTGGGCAACTTCTGAATGATCATCGTGGGCCAGGGGTCTGGGATGGGCCGAGAGTCTGTTGCTCCATCAGGTAAACTGGGTAGGAATTGGAGCCCCCAACATTCTCCGAGTCATTATTCTCAGTGTTCTGGATCAATGCACGGCGTGTTCGAGCCAAGTAGCAGGCCTGTGATTGGGAGGAGAAAAGAGAAGTGAGTACCATCTGCCATGCCATTTGCTTTTATCAACACCCATAACTCAGGTCCTCAATTCTGTTCTCCCTGACTTTGAACCTTTGACTTGCTCCTTTCCCAAGATTCCATTCAAACCCTAATCCTTATTCCAGTCCCAGATTCAGTATAGAATTCCAGACTTCATTTCCAGTTTCCTCTTCTGTCCTATTTTCTTTATCCGAATGTTGCCTATTCTCACCCCCAGACTCTGTCTCCAGCCCCTACATTTTCCCTGCTTCACAGCTTTTTTTTCTCAGTCACTGCTTGCTTCCCAATTCCATTTTTCATGTCCCATGCATCTTTTTTTTTTCTCCATTGTTTCCACCACCACACTCCCTCTATTATCTTTTCCCACACCATGCCACTTTTCCTTGACTTATCATTCCCTCTAGTTCTGATCCATAACATCATCTCAGCTCCCTGTTCCATGGATTCACCCCCTGGGCATTACTCTCTCTTACCAGGACAATCAGGCCTATGAACACCAGAAGGAGAATCACACTCAACAGGATCACAACCACTATGGCCCATGCGGGGAAGGAATCACTCCCTTCTGTTTCTCCCTCATGGACACCTCCTTGTAAGTCATCTTTGTTCTGCTGTGGATGGCTCTTGTTGTTGGGGACTTCTGACACAATCGACCTGGTGGGTGTAACAGAACCAGTGGATACACGCCGAGAAGCCTCAGTGTTACTGGTACAAGGAGATATAGTGCTGACGGATGCGTCTCCTGTGTGTTTCACTGGAGGTCTTATGTTCTCTGTGGCTGCTGTGTTCTCATGGCCCGATGTGATCTTTTCTCCGTGTCCTGTGGGGCCTCCAAAGGTTTCAGTGGTCCTCTCATGGTTTGATGTGGTCTTTCCTTTGTGTTGGGTGGACTTTTCTGAGGCTCCAGTGGCCCTCTCATTGTCCCCCGTGGTCTTTCCTTCATGTTCCGTGGACTTTTCTGGGGTTCCTGTGGTCCTCTCATGGCCCCCTGTCGTTGACTGCTTGCCGTCAAACCCTTTTCCTGGTTTTTGTGTTGCCTTTTCAGTAGTCTTGTTTGAGGTGGTACTTGATGTGACAACTTTGGCTGGTTTGCTTGTCACTGTTGATCTACTTGTTGTGCTCTTAAGACAAGTGATATTCTTTTTGTTGGATACTGTAGTTGTAAGTCTTTCGCTATCTGACCTTTTATCTGTTTTAGCGGTGGCATTAGACTCAGAAGCATATTTATTCTCGATTCCTTGTTTGCTGGAGTTCTGTTCAGAAGCAGGAGGAGCAACTTGAGTTGTGGCGCTTTGGGAGTTGTTTACAGCGCGGTGAGCCAGCTTGCAGCGGCGCGTGGTAGTGCATCGGTGCTTTGGCTTATGGGTTTCTGTAGATTTCAGGGGGTCTGGAGAGCTGTGTTCTGAATGAAGAGTCGTGTGGTTAGAGGGCGTAATGGAAACAGGGGCTGGAGTCAGAGAGAACAAATGATCAGATGTGGAGGATTCGCCAGTTTTCCGGGGTTCTTGAAGTGTGGCAGCACCTGTGAAGGGAGAGAGGCAAATAAGAAACTTCCTCCATGCTCTCCCCTGCTTCCCTTCCTATGTCATCTGTAGGGCTCCCTTTGTTATCCCAGATGTGTCTCCCCAGCCAGTCTCTTTGGAATACCCTGCTATCTAATTCCCGTTCTCACTTCCAGTCTCTGGACCTCTGTGTGTGGCTGTGCTTTCAGCAGGAATGCCGCCTCTCTCCCCTCCACCTCTGCTCCTTACTCTTCAATTTCGATCTTCCTAGCTTTATGGCCTTTTTCCTGATCTTTCTCAGCAAATAAGCTCCAGCTTCATCTCAGCGCTCAAAAAATTCTTTGTTAGTTACTTTTTCCTGCTACCTGCAATGTGACATGCCAGTTGTTTGTGTGACTGTCAACTTCTACCCGGGCTTCCCAGGTGGCACAGTGGTAAAGAACCCAGCTGCCAATGCAGGACATGCAAGAGACATGGGTTCAATCTCTGGGTCGGGCAGATCCCCTGGAGGGGGAAATGGCAACCCACTCCAGTATTCTTGCCTGGAAAATTCCATGGACAGAGAAGCCTGGTGGGCTACAGTCCAGGAGTTGAGTAGAGTTGGACACAACCTAGTGACTGAGCTTACAACCTCTACCCCTGTCCAGTTTATCGCATTGTAAGATTTTGAGAGGAATTATTGACTGGTATTTTGCTTTGCCAGTGTTGTGCTAGAGTTTATATACTTATGGAATAGAGTTGTCTTTCCACGGCAGAGCTGAGCGGAAAGGGAATAAATGTCCTAATCTCCATCTTTCCATAATAGTCCAGCTCCATTCCAGATGTAACTGTGTGAGAGACTAAGAAAGACTTCTAGCGAAACCTCCCACAGTAAGTAGACACCGGTGACTCACGAGAATATAAAAAGAGGGACAGAGAGTGGGCAGAAGAGGGGGCTGGGAAACTTTCATTATGGTGATGAAGGTGGATCTGGATCCCAGGAAGCAGAAGAGAGGACTCAACCCTTATGGTTCCCCACTGGCTCCCCCTTCTCACACACCTGAAGCCCTCTGAGACAGATGAAGGTGGCCTTTTTGAAAGAAAAAGAGGTTTACTTGGGAGTCCTAGGAGGTGTGAATGAGGCAGCTGGATTGGCAGGGACCAAGTATGTTTAAGGACAGGGTGTGAACCCCATCAGTGAACAGATATGGACCTTAACTCCGTGGAAGAACAACCAATGGAGACAGAGGAGATGTCTCTGATATCTAACCAGGAGAGTAAGGGCCAGGAGAGCACTGAAGAGTGAGAGATAGCATCGTTACATAACTGAGATTTCCAGGCTCTGTTAGCTCAAGGTGGCGACCAGAACCTGGACGCACTCCCAATCACAGGAAACCACAATCCACCCACCTGCCTGCTGACTGCTTAGGAGGGCTGATGGTTGAGGAACTCAGTCCTTGAAAGAAATACGGGTGGACAAGAAAGGGTCAAGAGCGGGAAGGAAGCCCAAGTCCTTTGATGGGATTCGAGGTTGGGGGGAGAGAGGAGGGCTGAACCATCAGGCCCTCTCTTCACTGGCTGGAGTCATTCTCCGACTTTCTTGGCAGCAATACTGATCATGTGTGTGTATGTATGTGCTCAGTCACTCATTGTGTCCAATTCTTTGCGACCCCATGGACTGTAGCTGGCCAGATTCCTCTGTCCTTGGGATTCTCCAGGCAAGAATGCTGGAGTAGGTTACCATGCCCTCTTCCAGGGGATCTTCCTGGCCCAGGGATCGAACCCATGTCTCCTGTGGTTCCTACATTGGCAGGAGGGTTTTTTACCACTGAAGCACAAGGGAAACCCATGGCTATCATTTACTGGGGCCCTTCTTGGGGCCAGGCACTCTGCCAGTTACCTCATAGCCATTCTTTCTGGGTTGTCTTCTAGGGTAATTGATCTCCCAGCTCCCCACAGGCATCTCAGAAACTGTCAATGTCCCTGTTTTACAGCAAAGAAACTCAAGTTTCTTGGAGAAATGATAACTTACACACAATGGTGACTTGGCCATGGCAATGGTCAACCTTTCTAGAACACTTACTGAGAGACAGGCAGGTCTTATGAAGGAGGACATGTATTAAACCATTTACTTTTCACAGCAACCTTTTGAGATTGAGAATTTATTATCCTCTCCTTTTTATAGATGAGGAAACAAGGTTGAGAGAAGTTAAGCAATCTCCCCAAGGACACTCAGCAGATAAGAGGTTGAGCCAGAACTGGAACACATATTCTGGGCTCCCAGGCCAAGGCTTTTACTGGTGAAGACCACACTCAGTTCAGTTCAGTTGCTCAGTCATGTCCAACTCTTTGCAATCCCATGGACTGCTGCATGCCAGGCCTCCCTGTCCATCACCAACTCTTGCAGTTTACTCAAACTCATGTCCATTGAGTCAGTGATATAGCCCATAAGTCAGCCCAGTATCTTGGGGAAGAAAGAACACTGACATTGGTGGGATCCCTGAAGGATGCTGTTCACGTACTTGTTCATTTAATCTTCACCATGAACTTGTGAGGCAAGTATATGATCTTGTTATTTTACAGGTGAGAAAAGGGAGCTCAAAGAGGGTGAGTAATTGGCAAAGATAGGCTTTTCACTACACCCCAGATGCTTTTAAGTGTGATAAGGGATGATTAAATATCCATGGAGTGAAGAAATAGGCAGATGGGCAGTTCAGAACAGCCAATTCCACTGGCCTTAAGGAGTCAGAGGACAGGATGGAGTCCAGGCACTATCCCTCACTAGCTTTGCATCTTCACTCAGGCCACTTAAATGCTCTGAAGGCTCATGGCCTGAACAGTGAATAACGATGTCAACCTACCAGTTTAGTGTGAAGACTATAGGAAGTATGGAGCACTGAAGATTCTGAAGTGTAGAAGACTCTTTAGTAGTCTTTGAAATTGTAGCCTTTGAAACAATCTCAGACTTTCCTGTTTTTCTCTTGGTAGTAAGGGAAGGCTGACCCTGTGGCCTTGCCCTCCAGCCTTCTACAGCCCCAGGTGTCTCTCCTACCTGCCCTGGTTTCTACACCTCTGTGCCTACCTTGACCACACCTTCAAAATGGCAGCCCTCCACATTCCTGAGCTGCTTCCTGTTTTATCTACATAGCACTCATCACCTTCTAACATATATTAAGTGCAGTTTACTTCCCCCAGTGGCAGGGACTTTTATGTGTCTTATTCATCACTATGTCTCTAGCCTAGAACAATGTCTGGGCCATAGGCGGCACTTCATAAATATTTGTTGAATAGATAAATGAAGGAATTTTTTAAGACTGATGAAAACTTTTCAGAAGCCATGCCAATAGATTTTCATTATGCCTATTGAGTAAAAAAAAAAAAAAAAGTAATTGTGACCTCCAAAAGTTGGGAGACTAAGGGTTAACTTCTACTGTGTTAAGTAATGGAGCCCTGAGATGAAAAGATGTTGAAAGAAGACCTCTCACTGACCAGTTTTGGGATATCGCTTATTTAACCACAGGAGCCACATAGTCAATAACTAGACCTAGATAACTAGATTTTAGAATTCCAGATTTACATCACATAGCTGTGGAACCGTTGCTTATAAAATCTGGAGCTGAAGCTCAAGGTAACCCGTGGTCCTGAGTCTTGAGGCAAATCAGTGACTAAACCTCCGGGTTGAGATGATCGTGTCTTCTAGTAGATCTACCATTGGTAGCAACTTGATTTTCCTAGGAAGTTTTCACCATGAGATATTCATTTTGCTGACTATGAAAATGATCTAAAGAGAACTGTTTTGGTCACTGAGGTATAGACAAAGATGAAAATCTGGCTTTAGCATAAGACACTGGAGGTAGATACTCACCCTGGATAAAAGAATGAAAACAAATCTTACAATATCAAAACTGTGTGTACAGTTCCAAAGGTCTGTTATATCTGCTTCTTTCACTAGTTTGAAAAGAATATGGACATCCTACTAAGTAACTTGTGCCATGGGGTCTCTGTCATAACAGCCTCACCCAAAAGACTATTTCTGATATTTCTTAATGTCCCATCCCTCAAAAATGGCTTACTCCATTTGCTTGCTTGTTAAAGTGTCTATATAGTTTAAGCACAACATGTGACCTAAAACACAGACATAGTAAAAAGATGAAAGAGAAATACACTCACATATTTGACTGAGCAACTGGGGTTTATTAGAAGAGATTTTCTATTTTCCCCATTTTTCAGTTTCTAGGATGAGACTATATTATTTTTGTCATAGAAATTAAATCAAATGACACTTACTGTAGGAAAATGTCTTTTTTAGATTCTCCCTAGCACCTCAGCCCTATCTGTGCTTTCTGCAGTGATGATTTAATCTAGATCCTGCACCTGTGGTTCTGTGGCGGCATGATGCAGACTCTGGGGTTCTAGGATCTAGTTATCTGCGTCTGAGTATTGATTGGTCCTGTGGGTAAATGACAGGGCGTTGTGGGCTAAAGGTCTTCATCCACTCCTCTTGACACCTCTCCCTCCCCACCCTGGCCTCACTCTCTGCTGGACACAGCCATGTCCTGGCCCTGACTCACACTCCACTTCCCTCCCAACCTCACCCCAGCTTCAAGCCCTCCCCACCCATTACCCGCTTGTTCCACTCTGCAGGATCCGAGCACCTGGGGGACCTTCCTTCCCCACCATCCCCTCGGTCCCAGCCAGCCAGGCTCTAGCATGGCCGTCTCCCAGACCTCACCCACAGAGCCCCGTGTCCTACTCCAGAACTCACATTTCAAGGGTGCCCTGCGCCTGTCCTATGCCCTAGAGCAGGGGTCCCCAGCCTCTGGGATCTAAAGCCTGATGACCTGAGGTGGAGCTGATGTAATAATAATAGAAATAAAGTGCATAATAAATGTAATGTGCTTGAATCATCCCGAAGCCATGCCCCCTCACCATCCGGTCTGTGGAAAGATTTTCTTCCATGCAACCAGTCCCTGGTGCCAAAGAGGTTGGGGACCACTGCCCTAGAGTAAATCTCCCTCAAAAGTGAAAGTGAGAAAAATAAAATAAGTGAATGTGTGCAGAGCTGATTCGAGACTCATTCCCTCCTGCCTCTACAGGATCCTCTCCCTGGGCAGGAGCATGACAGAGGGAAGGAGAGCAGCAGGTAGGACAGTCAGCCTAATGGGAAGGGGAAGAGAAGGTGGGTGAGACCGGGGTGATGGCTCAGGGCGGCTCTGGTGCCTCTGAGGTGGGGGGGGAAGGGCCTCCAATTACAGCGCTGCGGAGACCTGGTGGAGACGCTGAGAGATTCCTCGGCCCCTGCACCTACTGTCCACCATCAACCCCATCACCTGCTCCTGGCCCCTCCAGCCTCAACGCGACCCTGAGCTTAGGGAAGGAGAAACGTCACCGTCGGTCAAACACCTATTGGAAGGAAAAGCTGCTGCCTCCCCTGCGCCAGAGTGTCCATACTCAGGTCTTTCTGGGCCCTGGTCTGGGATCATCAAGGCTATTACTGTGAATGACTCTATGCAGTACCTAGAGAGTCCCTCGGAACCTATTTCTGCCAATTGTCTACCTTGTAAAGACCCTCCTCTGAATTGCCCAGGCCCCTCCAAACCGCCCCGGTGTTTGGGTCTCCACTCCCCAGTTTCGGTCGCAGAACTCTCTCTTAATTAAGTGAACTAATTTTGCAATTTCACTTTACCTGGTGAGGTCTATTTGGCTTGTCAAACTTTTCTTTTTAATTCTTATTGGAATATAGTTGATTTACAATGCATTAGTTTCAGGCGTACAGCAAAGTGAACCAGATATATCTCCATTCTTCTATTTTTTTTTTTAGATTCTTTTCCCATACTGGCCATCGTCAAACTTTTCTATATTCACTTTCTGCCCAAAGCCTTGGGATGTTTCCCAACTGTAAGATGGGGATAAAACCACACACACCTTATTGAGTTGTCATGAGGATTAAGTAAATAAATGTAGATGAAATGCCTAGAATGACACTTGGTGTGCAGTAACCAGTTGGCCAGGTGCATCCTCCCATTTTACAGAAGCCCAGACCAAGTACCTGGGCCAGAGCCAGGGCTGGAACGCAGATCGGTGCAGAACAGGGAAAGAAATGCTTTTTATGCGCCCTGAGGACAGTGGTGGGGGTGGCATGGCAGGATCCCAGCTTGCCTCTGCGATATTAGACAAGAATTTTACCTCTCTGAGTCTCACTTTCCTCACTATAAAATGGGATATCATTAATCACCTCAGGGGATTTGAGGACATGAAACGAGATGAAGTACTTTGAACACCCGTGAATTCCTTGCACAAAGCAGATGCTCAGGGAGTGTCAGATCCTCACTGCTGCCTGCCCAGGACTGCCAGCAGCCAGTGTCTTCATCCAGACGGAAAGAAACCCATCTTTGGTGTCTGCAGCCTTGCAGGTCAAGTTTTAGCAGAGCTAAGCAGAGCATTGGCTGTGTTTCATCTCCAACATGCCCCTCAGCTGGCAAATTTGAGCAGTGTACACCCTAGACAACCGTATGCAGCAGCTCAGAACCCACCCCTCTTCCCACCACATATTCACTTGCTGTTCATATCTATGATTGGTCAACCATATGCATGCTAAGAAACAACTCCTCTCTGTTTTCTATGTCCCTGTGTGATGGTGACCCCTCGCCTCTGAGGGCATCTTACCTGCCTCCCAAGAGGTGAGAAGGAAGAGGAAGAAGCACTGGAGGCCAAAGACGGAACGGATGCAGAGGGCTGGCTGGGCCATGTCGGAGCTGGATGGCTGCTTGAGGCCGTGGGTTGGGGTCCCCTCAGCTTATATGGGCCCAGCTTTGACGTCACGGGGGCTGGGGCTCCTCAGATTGAAATCTTAAACAAATGGAACTGCCCCGCCTCGCAGGGGAGCCCTGATAACCGGAGACCACAGCGGCTTCGTCATGGAGCAGGGAGCATGGGTGTCTACCCAAGGGGTGGGATCTGGGGGCAGGGAAAGGCAACTGGGAGGGACCGACTCTTGCCCCAGCCCCAGCAGAGGTTGAAGGGGTTAGGTGGGTGGTGTCCAGGGTTCTGGGCTGGTGGGGAGCAGACGGTGGCTTCTAGAAAGACTGAGATCTGGCTGGGGCGGGATGGGGAGGGGGACGGTTGCATGCCTGGGTTTGGGGAGAGATTCAAATTCTGATTCTTCAGCTGCACCCTCCCCTTCTGACTTCTCTTACGTCAGGCCAGCTCTCCACACCCCTTACTCACACATGGTCACTCTTTTTGCCCTGGGTGGAGCTGCCCATGAGTATGAGGTGAAAGAGCAGAGATGGGGAAAGCCCTCCAGTGGCTGGCTCCTGCAAAGACAGGTGTTTCCAGGTGTCCAGAGATGACACATCAAGAAGTGGGGACAGTGGGGACGGAGACAAGGCAGACATGGAACCCCAGGGACTGACGTATCCCTCAGCAGGGGTGGCCGCTGGTCCAGGCCACCCAGAGGCACTGAAGCCAGGGTCTTTGGCAGAGATGCTCAGCAGACAGATGCTCAGCAGACACTCCCCAGCCCCCTCCTCTCCCACCTCAGCACAGCCAATGGCAGGCCCGCTGCTGTCTCTGCCCGCAAGCCCTCTTTCACCCCTAAACAGAAATGCAGATCGCTCATGTGTAGGAGTTCCCTGGAGTCTCCCTCTCCCCTATGTCCTGATTCCCTGCCTGAAGCAAACGTTAGCTCAGAGGTTGTCAAAATTCATACACTGCGCTCCCAGGAGACAGTGCCTGGGGCTGGCATAGGGGGAGGACAGTCTCCCTGGGATTCTAAGGAGAGAGGAAGCTGTGGGTCCGGGGCTCTTCTTGGGTCACTGCCCCTATTGCTCACTTAATTTCTTCACGGTGAGTCTTCTCTACTGGGGAATCAGCAGCCTGCCGGCGAGGTCTTTACCATGATCGCTGCTGCAGCCCCAGCACCAGGGCCAGGGCCTGGCACATGGGACTCGATCAGTCGTGTTGACTCGGCTGAATGGAGTGGAAGCCAGGGCTAGCTCCTACCTCTGGGGGCGAGTGGAGCAGGCAGAGGGGGTGGAGAGGGCCGGACCCGGAGGGCAGGGTGCCAGGGCCCTGGGGCTGTGGGGCTCATGGAAGGACTAGAGGGCCGAACTTGTGAATCCATCTCAGTATTGATATGATTGGTCCCTAGGACCTAGGCAGGGCTGGAATGGAAGGGAAGAGGAGAGGCCACCTGCTCATTAACGCAATTAGTGGGAGAGTAATTAGGCTCCATGGAGTCAGACCAAAGCCTGACTGCTCAGAACTGGGCAGCCTGCCTCCCAGGCAATGCGTCCTGCAGGGTGGGGAGACTCCATCTGGATCCGGGAGGGACTGAAAATCCCCCTTTCCACTAATCTGGCCCCACCTCCATGCTTTCCTTCAGGGACCCAGGTTTCCAGGAGAGTGATTCTCAACAAGGAGGGGCAACTTTGCCCCCTGGGGACATGTAGCAATGTCTAGAGACAGCCTTGTTCCACCTTGGAGGGGGTTGCTCTTGGCATCCAGCGGGTAGAGGCCAGAGGGGCTGCTGGCCATCCTGCAAGGCACAGGACAGCCCCACGGCTAAGAACTCTCCAGCTCACATCAGTAGTGCTCAGGTTGAGACTCTCTGCCTTCGTTGTGTAAATAAACATTCCCCATTCTCTTTTAGCCACAACGTCCCCCAGAGGACACACGCACCAGAGGTGGAGGAACCTAGAGGTATGTGCAGGCTCTTGATGTCAGAAGAAGTTGTTGTGTCTGAGCTATAATAGGTTGTGTGTACATAAGGGCTGTCATGTCCGACTCTTTTGCAACCCCATGAACTGCAACCCACCAGGCTCCTCTGTCCATGGGATTCTCCAGGCAAGAATACTGGAGTAGGTTGCCATTTCCTCCTCCAGGGGATATTCCTGGCCCATGGATCAAACCCGTGTCACTTGCATCTCCTGCATTGCCAGGAGATTCTATACCACCGCACCACCTGGGTTGAGAGGGTCACAAAACAACCCGACCAGCTACTGATGTCTGACCTGTTCTAGGTACAGAGAAACATGCTGAGCACCTTACCTTGTTGTAACCTATGAGGTTAGCAATGTCAGCCTCATTTTACAGCTTGAGAATAAACAAGCTCGATTCAGGGAAGTGATTTAAATGCCTAAGGTCACACATCTGGTAAGAGGCAGAGACCAGACCTGGCCGGTACCTATCCAACGGCGAAGCCCATGCAGTTGGACAAATACACAATGTCTGGGAGACCAGGGGAGCGCTACTGTTTTATTTAGCAAGAGTCGTGTCCACCAGCCACCTGGAGCAGTCTAGGCAGGGGGCGTCACAGAACAGGGTTCCTCACCTGTACTGAGGTGAGAGAATTGAAGGTCTCAAGAGGGTCAGAAGCCAGCCCAAGGGGGCTCCTTATAGAAAGGGGGACCCCCATCCTGTTCCCCAGGGGTCCCAAGCAAAGTGTCCTCAGCTAAGTTCTCTGATAGTTGGGAAAGAGGATGGGAATAGGAAGAAAGGGTGAGGAGAGGAGGTTCCAACCACCCAAATAGGGATTCCATGTAGGCTGGAAGACCCCTGGAGACCATGGTGCCCTGGTCCTTTCTTCAACAGATGAGAAAACTGCATCAGAGTCTTGAGTGACTTGAGTGAGTCTGCTCAGGGAAGGAAGGAGGAAGGCCTTCGGGAGAGGGGCATAGGCGATCCCGGCCGCGCCCCTTCACTTGCCAGAGTAGCTCTGGCTAGTGGCATCGTGATGGCAGCCATAAGGGGTCACAGAGCCACAACCACACCCCATATTCATCTCCTTCCGGAACTCGCAGGCCTGTGAGATGAAGGATGGATAGGAAGCTTAACTAAGCTGCCCAGCTCCCAGCTCTCCCCATGGACTGCGGCCTCCCTCAACAACTCAGGTTCTCAGAGCTCCTCTTTCTGCAAAAACAGTAAGGATAATGAACCAGACTAATTTGCTGAGCACTTACTATGTGCCAAGCACCTAAGCAGTTTACATGTGTAAGCTCATTTTACCCCCCAACAGCCCTTTGAGATGGAATTCTATCAATATCATTCTCATTTTATCCAGGATTCAATTACCTCATCAGTAGAATAAGAGACACTTATATTGCTTATATCACAGGGCTGCTGTGAGCTAAAATATGTACAATACCTGGTACAGAATAAGTGCTATTTGTGTCAGTTATTACTTATTGAGTAATATAGAACACAGAGAGGCTGAGTAACTTGCACAAGGTCACACAGCTGTAATGACAGAGCCAGGATTCAAAACCCAAGTTATAACGTAATTCCATGAAGTTGACTCTTCACTGCCTAGAGCTGAATGTAGTGCCTCCTTGGGCTAGTTAGCCTGCAGCGTTCCCCTGCCTCTCTTTCAGTGGCCCAACCCCCCCATCCCTGCCCAATCAATGTCTCCTCTCAGCCACCCAGACTGTGGCCCTTTTTCCCCTCATCCCTCCCTAAGTGTGGTAAGCTGTCATTTTCCCCTGAAGCCCCTGTCCTTCTGGGGCACCAGGGCCCAGCCCCACTGGCCTCAGGGACTCACACATTTGGACCACAGCTTCACTCACCTTTTTGATACCATACAGTAGGCTGACAATTGCTGCCACCAAAGAGAGAGTGATCAACACGATGGCCCAGTCGGGGACAGAGCCCTTCTCCTGTGGCTTCGGGCCTGGGGACCAGAGGGGGACAGTGATCGAGGCAGGTGGGACCTCAGTCCCCCGACTCCCCACTGCCCTCTGTAACATTGCATCTTTCCTTCTGTGACTCTGATGTCTACGTGACTCTGAGACCACGTTGCTTGGCGGAGTTCTGTCTTGTCATCTTGGGAACAGAATTTCAGTGGAGGGGGTTTCAAAGGGCATCACACCAAACCTCACTCACTTCTTTCCTAACACCTGTGGACGTGTCTGTCAGTCTCTAAAGTCCTCACTGACATCCATGCCTCTCTGTCTTTCTGAACCTTCCTCCATATTCCAGGCTGTTGTTATACCTCTCTCATCTGCAATGCCTCTGCACTCTGACAGTCCCCCGGAAGGTCTCTCAGCTTATTCAGAGGCTGCCCCCTCCGCCTTCCTCACCACCCCACCCTGACTCTGATCTTTAAGGGGAGCCAGAACCAGTCCTCTTGCTTTCCCTTCGCTCATTTCCTGCCCTCAGACTGCCTGGTGGGGAGACTTGGATTGAACGGGAGGGAGGAGGGAGACAGAAGGAGGAGGAGGACAGGCTCTCGGGAGGGGATACTTGTTGCCTGGCAAAGGCAAGTTGGGCCACGAGGAATAAAGTCGAAAACCTTTTGAGAAAGTCATCAGGTGACAGCCATCCAGCTTCTGGTCTGACCAGAGGCTTGAGGGGCACTGAAACCCTTTGAAGAACTGGGGATGTTCTTAGGTGTACTCAAAACACAGTAGAGTGGCAACCCACTCCAGTATTCTTGCCTAAAGAATTCCATGGACAGAGGAGCCTGGTGGGCTACAGTCCATGGGGTTGCAAAGAGTTGGAAATGACTGAATGATGAACACTTTCACACTTTCACACTCCTCTCCAGGAGCTGGGGTGCCTGCCTGTCAGTGACCCAGTGCAAACAAGAGCGCCTTACTGGTCGGGACGCTGAGCCCAGAGGAGGCGGTGGCTGCTCCAGCTGCGGTGGCTGTGGAACCACTTGAGACAGCCACACCTGGTGTGGAAGCCCCAGGCACGGGTAAAGCAGTTCCCAGGGCTGTTGTTGGGGAGACAGATCCTAGAAGTGCAGAGGGGAAAACAGGTGGAGATCTGAGCAAGAACGGAAGCAGAAATTCCATCCAGTGCCCTCTCAGTTGAAATCCTGGCAAGTGTTTGGTAAATGAAAATAAAAGGACTGAGAAAAGCTAAAATAGTCTTAAAAACGGAAGTGGAAGGTTTATACTACCAGACCTTAAGACTGGCTGCAAAGTTGCAGACATTAAGGACTGTGGCCCTGGAGTAAGAACAGACAGAAGAGAGCCCAGAAATAGACTTGGTCACTTTACTTTCAATAAAGGGACTCACACATTTCAATGGTGGGGAGAGAGGAAGAGTCTTTGAAATGAATAGTTACAGGGCAACTGGTTATCTGTAAGAGGAAAAAAGGGATCTTGACCCCTACCTCACTCCATACACAGAAATTAATCCGAGATATGTCATAGGCTTAAATTTGAAAGCTAAGATTCTTAGATTCAAAGATTCTAAATTTGAAATTAAAGTTTCTGGAAGAATGCATCGGAGAATATTTTCATGACCTTGAAGTAGGCAAAAAAAATGTCTTAGGCAGGATATAAAAACACTAACTACAAGAGAAAAAGTTGGTAAGTTGAAAAGCAGAAGGGGGTCCTTTGTATAGCTACCAAAGCCAGGACTGCTTCAGTGAGGCTCTGGGAGCTAACGATTTATTCGTGGCTGAGCACAGGAAGCCCCCACCCAGAGCTGCAGGCAAAGCCAAAGAGCTCTTCAGAGACGGACTGAGCAACAGAAGTGTCACCTGGCAACGCTGATGCTGCTCCTGATGGGCTCCCAGAAATGGTCGGAGTTAAAGTCTGAGGATTACTGGGCAAAGCCCCAGGTGTTGAAGAAACTGTAGAGAAACTCACAGAGACAGTGGGAAGATCAGCAGAGATATCCCCAGAGACAGTAGAGAAGCCAGCAGAGACAGTGGGGAGACCTGCAGAGACAGTGGGGAGATCTGCAGAGACAGTAGGGAGACCTGCAGAGACAGTGGGGAGACCAGCAGAGACATCCCCAGAGACAGTGGGGAGACCAGCAGAGACAGTAGAGAGGCCTGCAGAGACAGTGGGGAGACCAGCAGAGACAGTGGGAAGACCTGCAGATACAGTGGGGAGACCTGCAGAGACAGTGGGGAGACCAGCAGAGACAGTAGGGAGACCAGCAGAGACATCCCCAGAGACAGTGGGGAGACCAGCAGAGACAGTGGGGAGACCAGCAGAGATAGTGGGGAGACCTGCAGATACAGTGGGGAGACCAGCAGAGACAGTGGGGAGACCAGCAGTGACAGTAGGGAGACCAGCAGAGACATCCCCAGAGACAGTGGGGAGACCAGCAGAGACAGTAGAGAGGCCTGCAGAGACAGTGGGGAGACCAGCAGAGACAGTGGGAAGACCTGCAGATACAGTGGGGAGACCTGCAGAGACAGTGGGGAGACCAGCAGAGACAGTAGGGAGACCAGCAGAGACATCCCCAGAGACAGTGGGGAGACCAGCAGAGACAGTGGGGAGACCAGCAGTGACAGTAGGGAGACCAGCAGAGATGGTAGGGAGACCAGCAGAGACATCCCCAGAGACAGTGGGGAGACCTGCAGAGACGGTGGGGAGACCTCCAGAGTTAGCTGTCCCCGATGGGATCAGCAGAGCTGTTGGCAGAAGAAAGATGAGAAGATGGAGTTAGAAGAGCTGGCCCTCTCCCTGGATCCTGAGTCCACATCTTGCCTCCTACACCCGCCGTGCTCACCGTAGCCAGTGAAGGCCTGCAGGCCCAGGAGCAGCACCAGTGCGGCAGCCATGGTGCCCGCTGAGATGCACTTCCAGGACCGTCTCCCTGGCTCTTTAAAGGCTTTAAGGCCCTATTAGAAGACTCAGGAGTGCCAGGTGTGCCAGGGCCTCCATCAACACCAGGATCTTCATTCCCAGGGAGAGGCCACCCAACTGTCCCCAGGGGATTAACCTGTCCCAACTTGATCCCAGGAAGCACTGGGTGAGGGGGAGAGTGAGTAAGAGCCTGAGGATTCTCCTTCCAGGCTCTCAGGCTCTTTCCGGTTTGGGATCTAACCCCCAGGTCAGAGTCAGTCCCCAGTCCAGACCTTCTCTGAAGCGGAGAGACCCAGGTCTCCTATCCCAAGGTCCTCGTGCTCCTAGAAATATGACCATGGCGGGGGGTGGGGTGAGGTATATGGGTCCCTAGGGGACGCAGTGGGTGGAGAATGACTGATGCTGCCCAGGGACCTCATCTGACTCTTCGGAGAGTCCAGGGCAGGGCAGGAGGGCGAACACCTGAACCATCCCTCCTTCACAGTGGCTGCAGCCCATAGAACTTTCCATTCCTTTGGCGGAGAAGGGGTGAGGAGAGGAGAGGGGCACCAGGCAAGACAACCATCTGTTCAAGGGCAGTGGGATGAGCAAGTTCAGAACCCAGCTCTGAATCCACTGCGCTGGAATCCACCACTTCCAAGCTGTGCACTCTCGGGCGAGTCATGTGACCTATCAAAGTCTTTGCCCCTAAAACTGGGGTAAGGCAGTGTCTACTTCAGAGGGCCATAATAAGGATTAAAGCAAATAATGTTTCTAAGGTGCCCAGCACACAGCAGCCTTAGCTATGATGACATGGAAAGAGGAGCGCCCGCTGGGAAAGGCAGAGGCACGCTCCCACTCTCCTCTTAGGAGGACTCAGATACCCCGAAGCACCTCTCTGTGTTCCCTGTTCCTCCCTGACGCTCCTGCCTCCTATGTCTGCTGATCCTTTTGTCCATGAATTCCTCCCAATCTGGGTTCCCTGCGGTCCAGTACACGTCTGAGAGCCCCTGGGTTGCCCGTTATTTACATTTATGGTATAGACAGTGTCTCCTTCCATCTCTCCATCTTACTGGTCCTGGTTTTGGCTTTTCTCCCTGACTCTGCCCTGTACCCTCTCTGTCTCCATCCCTCTGCTCAGGGGCCCACTGGTTTTGGGGGGAAGGGAGATAAGACACATAGGGAGGCAACTAAGATGATAAAAGGGCATGTGCCCGTGTGTATTCTAGAGGGTTTACACGACTAGTTTGTCAGTCTGTTGAGCTTATCCCTGTGTCTGGCTAATGACAGCCTGGTCTGTGTCTAATCTCTCTGCTACTGACTTACTGTGTGACCTTAATAAGTCATTTACCCTCTCTGAGCCTTAGTTTCCTATTTTTTTTAAAGAAAGAGGGTAGGGACTTCCCTTGTGGTCCAGGGGCTAAGACCACACCCCCATTGCAGGGGGCCTGGAGTTTGATCCCTAGTCAGGGAACTAGATCCCATATGCCGTGACTAAGACTCGGTGCAGTCAAATAAAATAAATAAAGAAGAAAGAAAGAAGGTAAATTAGACAGGCTCCAAATTCCCTCTACATCCTGTCCTTGTGTTTGCCATTCTGAGTGACGTGGGAAAGGGCTTTGGCTGGGAGGATGAAGGGATTTCTTTTGCGTGAGCACATGAGGCAGGACGTGGTGGGGATATTTGATGAAACTGCGTCTCCGCCCAAGTAGCTAGGATATGTTAGACTAAAACAAAAATATTCAAAGGTGAAAGTTCCCCCTCACCCAGAAAGTCACTGCGGCTGAGGGAGCAGGACACTTGGGTTTGGGGAGAACTCCGTGTAATCTGCCCCTCCCTTTTGGGCCCACATTCCTGAACCCTTGGGTGGCATGGCCGATAGAAATTAATCACAGTTAATAATTAATCCCTAAAGAGCAATGAGAAGCCCAGGCGTGGGTGAGGCCCAGACACCAGCACGAAGGGACGCCTCCCCAACTTCCCTCCCTGGGGCACCCACTCCCTCTCAAGCTTTGAGACGTGGGGGAGAAGTGGGACACGGGATTGAGGAAAGGGGACCGCCCTCCCTTTCCCCAACAGCCCAGTGAATGGCCCTCTCCTGGGTCCTCAGAGCCTTATTGAAAGAACTGGAAAATCCAGTTGCCCAGCCCCCCTCCCATCACCCCACGCGCACCATTGCTGGGACTGAGTAGGGAGCAGGAAGGCAGGCCCAGTGAGGAGAGGCCAGCAGGCCTGCAGACATCTCTTCCACCATCTGAGAAGCGAGGGGATAGAGCCGTGATGGGGACTGGGCTGCCCCTCGTCCTCCTCCTGACCCTCGTCGGCAGCTCACAGGGGGCAGGTGAGTCTGGAGCGCTACACACCTGGTTCCCCAAGACAAGAAGAGGCCGAGAGGGGGTGAGAGAGAGATGGAGGCGCCCTAGTCCTGAGGTCCTGAGGGCTCAGGGCTGAAAGGGTCTGGAAGGGCATCGTCTGGAAGGGCCGAAAGACCTCGGGTTGGGGGTGGGGCAGGAGGGGCACCCGCACCCCTGAGGGAGCCTGTTCCTGGCAACTGGGTCCTCAGTTGTGCATCTGGATCCCTAGGGCCGGGAATGACTTTGCAACTGAAGTTGAAGAACTCCCTTCTGGCAAATTCCTCCTACAATTCCAGCTTCCTGAACTTTCTCCAGAAGGTAGTCCTTTGGGAGGGAAACAGAGGGGGCTGTGTGAACTTGGAGTGCGTTTCTGAGTCGGTTTGGGCGGCTGGCCGCCCCCAGGTGTGAGTGACAGCCATCTTACACCTCACCCTCTGACCCTCTGCCTCCCTCAGTTCTGCCTCCTCCTCCACCTCCCCCTGGGGACCAACGTCACCCTGCATCAAGCAGGGTCCTCACAGCACGTCACCTGCAGAGTCTGAGAGCAGTCGAAGCCTGTGCCCGTCTCAGCTGGGGCATCCGGTCCCCGGGGAGCAGGCACCACACCCTGACCCTGCCTTCCAGCAGGCCCTCACCCTGTTAAGTGGCAGTAAATATGCTGAATTCAGTGACCTGACTTTGTGGGTTCATGAGAGGAGGGGCTGGCAGGAAAAGGGAACTGGATACTCAAGTCTCTGACTCTCCCTTGTTAAGCAAAGGGTTTCCCCGGTGGATGCACCAGGAAACTTTGGCATTCTCCTAACACCACGCCAAAGGCCTACTTGGGGACACACACACACACACACACACATATACACACGCGCGTGCGCGCACACGTGCACGTGCAGTTGAGTTCCTCAGAGCACCTGGGAATAAACCTTTACTGAATTCCTGCTTTGTTCCAGGCAAGAGGCTTTCCCATGTCAACACCTGCAGCAGGTTCCCATATAGCATAATAGATCTCATTATCCCATTTTACCGATGAGGAAATCGAGGCTTAAAAGATGGTAAGTCACTTACTTGAGGTCCATTAGCAATGGAGACGTCTGACACCAGGCAAATGCCTTGGCTTAAGCAAGATTTTAATTTCCTCTCCCTTTGCTTACGCTTTCGGGCTGGGGGCTCAGGAACCTCAGGCAGGGATGTGGGCAGAACACGCCCAGTCAGGGTAGCAGGTGGGGTGGGGGACTTTTGACGTGAGAGACGAGAGGTTCAGCTTGTGAGAGGATGGCCAGCCTGGCAGAATAGGAGGGGAGACAGCATGGGTGCCTATGGGAACATGTAATCCCACAGGCCCACGCTTATGTCGTGGATGAGTTCCTTATTCTCCTAGAACTTCCTTTTTTTTTTTTTCCTGCTCTGGGTATTAGGTGAGGCATGTGGGATCTAGTTCCCTGGTCAGGGATCAAACCCAGGCCCCCAGATCAGAAGCTCGAAGTCTGGTGCTTGCTTTGGCAGCACATATACTAAAATTGGAACAATACAGAGAACATTAGCACGGCCCCTGTGCAAGGATAACACGCAAATTCGTGAAGCATTCCTTATTTTTATTCATGTTGAGGTTTGACAGAAAACAACAAAATTCTGTAAAGTAATTATCCTTCAATTAAAAAAAGATTTTAAGAGCCATTAAAAAAAAGAAGCTCAAAGTCTGTTAAGACTGGACCACCAGCGAAGTCCCAGTCTCCATTGCTTTACCAGCAAAATGAGGATAATGGTAGTACCTGCTTCCTTGAATTGTCCTGAGGATTCCATGGACAGGCTACTGAGGACACTTGCCATGGTACCTGTCAGATAAGTGGGTCTGGACGGTAGGAACTTTTATTAGGGTGGAAACCTGGCCCCGTATAAAAGTCTTAGACCCCTGGGGCTCTGCCTTCTCCTGCTTTTCCTTTTTTTTTTGGCTGCATGACATGTAGGAGCCCAGTTCCCAGATCAGGCGGTCGAACCTGGACCCCTTGCAGTGGAAACACAGAGTCCCAACCACTGGACCACCCGGGAAGTCCCACCTCCTGCTGTTCTTAAGGCAGGTACTCATCTTACTCCACACTCAAGATGCTCTTGACTTCTTACTGGCTGACTCTAAATGCAAGCATGCAGCCCAGACTTGACCATGAAGGGCTATTGGTATGATTGCTTCCTGCTCTCCACAGTACCTGTCCTACCAACCTGCTCCAACCCCGCACAGCACCACCACCACATGAAAATAGAGACTGGCTCCTTTGGAGCAAGGGAAAGGTAACAGCTCCAAATGGAGTATCCCTGAAGATAAGAAAGCATAACAAAACAAAAGTTCTTTCGTTTCCTTGACAACTGTCCTGGGACTATTACCACTGGAGGAGGAGAGGTAGCTGGGGGCTCTGTAGGACCCCAGTATTTCATGACTGACCTCTAGGCTGCACCAGTGGGCAGATGGGTCAGGTGAATAGATCCCAAACAAGTTGAGGGATTAAATGTCTGGATCTCCAAAAGGATGGAGGAGCAGACAGTGCACTGTTTTTGTTGCTTAATTTTTATTTATTTTACATGTGTATTTTTCTGACTGTCTCTGCTAGAATCAAAGTAAGAAAAAGTGTAAGTGTAGTCACTCAGTCGTGTCAGACTCTTTGCGACCCATGGACTGTAGCCCACCAGGGCTTCTCTGTGCATGGAATTCTCTAGGCAAGAATACTGGAGTGGGTTGCTATCCCCTTCTCCAGGGAATCTTCCCGGCTCAGGGATCGAACCTGGGTCTCCTGCATTGCAGGCAGATTCTTTACCATCTGAGCCACAAGGGAAGCCTAAATCAAAGTACAAAAGAGCAAAGATTTTTGTTTCTCTCATTGATAAACCCAAGGGTTCAGAATAGAGCCCTGCATGTAATAGGTGCTCAAGAAAAAGGAAGGTGCTCACTCCCTCCTTTTCTTTCCCCTCTGGTGGGATGTGGTATACTGGTGGGAGCATTCCTTAGACCCAGAGTTGGGAAGAGTGTATTAAGATGGCAGGAAAGTAAGAACAAAAGGGATACGGACTCCTCCATTGCAGAGTCCTGCACTGCTTCCGCCCAGCAAAAGAAACACCTATCTCATCTAAGCCATTATCTTTGTTGCTTTTTAAAAATAACTCTTATTTTTTATTTTTTAATTGAAGTATAGCTGATTCATAATATTAGTTTCAGATGTACAACATAGTGATTCAATATTTTTATAGATTAGCCACCACTATCTCTGAAGCTTGGTTAGAGCAGGCAGATAACTGGCACCTAACTTACTGGGCTGAACTCCAGTAATTCCAGCTGATACTGTGGACTAATGCCTTTTATTCCCTGAGCAAGTCTCTTCAAATCTAAAATGGAGCAAACACCCGCCTCATGAGGTTCTCAGGAGGAATAAATGGCACCACAGAGGATCCAGCCAGGCCCAGCACACACAGTAGGTTCTCAGGGCTGCTGGACAGAATGTCACTTGGGTGGCAGGCCCCTGAATTCCACCAATGGGACAAGGTGTGTAAGGTGGCTAGGAGGGCATCTGTGTGTTTCTATGTACCCCGTCTGAGGCTGGGCGGTGTGTCCCTAGCACTGTGGTCTCAGGTACACAGAAGCGGGAGAAGCTCAATCCCCAGCCCAGCCTGCAGATCCCCAGGCCTGTGGGAAGTCCCCCATCCCCTCAGCACCCCTGGAGAAAAGGCCAAGAAGCAGGGAAGCTCCCTTTTGGTGAAAAGCAGAGGAGAAAGAGCCTACAGAAGTCGGACCACTGTCAGTAAGTGCAGGAAGTAAGTGGAACCCGGGTCACTGTGTTCAGGCCCTACTCGAGAGCATCTCTCCCGTCCAATGAGGGAGGCTCTGCCCAGCACCCACACTCCCACCATGGCCCAGAGCACTAGGAGGCTGCCCCCCTTCTCCCAGACCAGAGTGTCAGGAACAATCAAGAGGCGGGAAAGTCATGGCTAAGGGAAAGGATAAAAGGACCACAGCAGACATGTTTGGGATTTTAAGTTTATCTGAGTGTCCTCCTTCCCAAACTTCCAGGTGGGACCTCAGAGGAGGGGGGCTAGGGCAAAAATGTGAGCGTCTCAAGGTCACCCAGTCATCTGACAAGCCAGTGTGTTTCCTCACTGACAAAACGAAGGGGCTGGACCACATAACACCCCGATGCTGCCCGGTCTGTCCTCAGAGGTCTCAAAGGCGGGTCTGGGAGGGAGGAAAGTCACGGGGATGGTGAGCCCCCAGGGCTTGGAGACGCATCCATCAGCTGCCGGAGGTGAGAGGCCGCCTTGTCCAGTTTTGACAATTCCAACTGGAGGGAAGAAAGCTGAGCGAGGAGAGAAGTGGGTGAGAATGGAGGTGGGGGGTCACCCCGCCCTGCGTGCCCCTAGCCCTCATTCCTTCAGGGAGTCCGGCGCCCTGAGTGGCCTCCCCTAGCCTCACCTTCTGCTGCCTCTGAGTCTCCACCTCTCCCTCTGACGGGGGCCGGGCTAGGAGGCCATCAAGCTGCTTCTGCAACTTGTGTCTTCGGGCAGCCAGCCGAGGTAGGTGGGTCTGGGGGTCCACCAGGCCCTGTGCAATAACAGAGGAAGAAGGCTCAGCCCTCTGCCATCCACCCAACACCCCCTCTCACTCACCCACCACCATTCCAAGACCCCTCCTCACTTTTAGAGAACCCACCCCTTGCCCGCCTCCCGACATCCTTTCAGCCCCTCCCTGCCCCCTCCAGTCTCCTCTGCTCACCTGCAGCTCCATATACACCTGACTGGTGTCACTGAGGGGGGCCTGGACCCAGCCCGAGGGGGCTGCTGCACCAGTGGGTAGAAGGCCCACCGCCCCACAGTGGCCCAGGGTGCCCAGCGGCTCCAGGAAGGCCTCAAAGAGGCCCTGCTCGCCAGGCTCTGAGCTCTGCAGCAGCACTGGGGAGGAACGGGAGTTGTCAGGTGGAGGGCCCAGGTCCTCCTCCCACACCTCCTAACTCGGGGCCCTGCCCTCCAAGCTCCCCCTCTTCCCCATCAGACCCTCCCGTCTGCAGGGACTCAGGAGCGTGGGGCCCGCCTCACCTCGGGGCCGGGCCTTGGTCAGCTGGTAGGTGGCGCGCAGAGCCCTGAGCGCCTGCACGGACTCCTGAACCCGGGAGAAGCGCCGCTCCAGCTCAGGCTGGTGCCAGTGCTCCTGGAGGTGTGCAACCAGGGTGGGTAAGCAGGCCCCCCCGAGACTCGGTCTCAACTCTCCCGGCTCTGACCTCCATCCGCCCGCCCACCCCCATCTGCTTAGAGCAATGACCTGCTCTCTCCACCACACACACAATTCACCACCTCAAGGAACGGAACATGGCAAAAACTAGGGCATCATCTAAGAAGGTCTTAGATGATCCATAGACAATGTTTAGATCCACGGACAATGACAAACAACCAAAAATACATAGTAATTTAAAAGGTATTATTCAAAGCTCACAAAACCAAGAAAGCAAAAAAGAAACTTGGTTAAACTTGAAAATGATTTTTGGGTGAGTTTGTGGCATTTGAAAGCTTAAAACTACACTAAGATTTTTGGGATATCCTATTACTAAGATCTAATCCTCATCACAACCGTGACACGTACTATTACTGTCCTCAGTTTAAAGATGGAGGAAATTGACACATGGTCACACAGCTAGTGTCAGTCTGGTGACAGTATCCTGCTCTTAACCACTTGCTAACACTGCCCCTGACACCCTAGAGTTATTCCTGCCCTGCAGGAAAAATCCATCTTCCTCAAGACTCCACGGCAAAGTACAGACCAGCACTGTCAATGACCCCACAGCAGCAAGTCCTTCTAGAAGACTTGCCCCCGAGTCTTTACCAGTAATCCCATCCCAAGACTCCATGGGCGTGACTCACCAAGCTGCGGGCACTCGGGTAGGGGGCAACACAGATGCTGGGGGCAGGGGGACCACCAGGCCTGGGGGGCAGCCTCTGCCAGAGCTCTTCAGCCAGGAAGGGCATCAATGGGGCGAGGAGGCGGAGACCGATGTCAGCGCAGAAGAACAGGACCTGAGGCGGCTCCGGGGGGCGGGGAGAGTGCAACAGTACCGGCTTCACGGCCTCCTAGGGAGGAAGCCAATGGTCAGGGGGCAGCCACGGCCACCTCCCTCCTCCACACACTCGCCACCCTGCCAGTGGGGATGCTGTGGGTAAATGGGAGCACCCAGCATCTCTGAGACCATGAGCTGTCCCCAGACACAGAATGGAGCATGTGACAAGGGGAAATCTAGGGCAGAGATTCAGGGGTGGGTGAGGAATAAAACTGTCAGGGATGTTTGTAGTTAGAATGAAAAGCATTGAGTTTTGTGTTTTTTTTAACCACAGAGACAGAAATTTTTTTTTTTTTAGTTGAGAAACAGAAATCTAGGAAGGGGTCCTCAGCCAACAGTGTCAGGATCACCTGGGACAAGAAATGAACACTTTTGCCACCTACCCCCCCGGCCTGCCTGACTGAGCTGCTCTAGAGGTGGGACCTGACACTCCATGGTAAACAAGCCCTCCTTTTGAGAGAACCCCTGGGTCTAAAGACCGGTACTCTTGCTCCCTGTCTGCTCCCAGCCTGCCTAGGGTCCAAACGCAGCAATTACAGGAACTGAAAACAATCTCCATCTACAATGCGAAGAGCTGACTCACTAGAAAAGACCCTGATGCTGGGAAAGATCGAAGACAAAAGGAGAAGTGAAGTGAAAGTCAGTCGAAGGGGGTGGCAAAGGATGAGACGGTTAGATAGCATCACCAACTCAATGGACATGAACTTGAGCACACTCTGGGAGACAGTGAAGGACAGGGTAGCCTGACGTGCTGCAGTCCATGGGATCGCAAAGAGATGGATAATACAACTTAGCAAGTGAACAACAAGCCTCCCAACCCTGTGTTGTCAGACTCAAGTCTTCTAGAAGTGTCCCCTCCTCCTCCCCACTCCTCAGCTGACAGGCAGGGAACAGTGCCCAGGCCAATCCCAGGGAAGAAGGGAACTGGGATTTCTCAATCTCACCTCTCTTCCTATTCTGAGGGAGGAATTAAAAATCCAGTTCAGAGCTCTCTGCCAGGGGACAGGAAGCAGGGCTGCAGGGGGACTGCCCCGTCTCACTCACCAAGTAGACATCGCAGAGGTTGTGCAGCCAGAAGTGGTGCAGGGCATGGGTGACGAGCGAGAGCTCATGGGTGAGGAAGCCCCGCTCACAGTCCTGGGCCGTGCGGGCCAGGCAGCTGAGGATCCAGGCGTCCATGCGGGAGGCAGGGGACAGCTGCAGCAGAAGGGGCTTCAGGGTGGGACGGCTCAATTCCCACCCCTCTGCCTCCTTTCCTTCCAGATGCCTCCTCCAAGACTCAGATGTCGGACTACCCAGCTCCCAAGCATCTCCTCTTTATCTCTTACCTCCTCTGCAGGTTGGGGTATGAATTCCTCCCCAAGAGCATTCAGGATAAAGCGCAGAGCATTCCAGATCTTATTGCAGAAGTGTCGGAAGCTCAGGACCTCAGAGACGGACAGGTGCAAGTCGCCCCCTGGGAGGGAGTGGAGGAAAGGAGTGTGCACCGTTCCCCGGTGGCAGCTACAGGGGAGCCCTTGGCCCACACAGAGGCTGCTGCCCGCTGCCCTCGCCCAGGCTTACCCAGGGCCCCGTGGGAGCACAGGGTGAATCTCAGAGCGTCTGTCCCGCACTCGGGGATCCCATGAGGGAAGTCCTTTCTCTGCAGCAAGAGAGAGAAGAGGGGTGGCAGCTGCCTATGAGGCTGCAGGGCCAGAAGGCAGGTTGCAGAGGGAACTGGTGGCCATGAGCTAGAGGCTGGAACAGGTCAGACTCACCTGCGCCGTGGCCGCAATCGCCAGCTCTGCGGGGTCCAAGTTTCCATCCCTCAGCTTTTCCTGCAGTACCTGGGGTGGGTGAGTAATTCACTGGGCTCAGTGGAAGCCCCTTCCCCTACCAGGGCCCCTCCCACTGGCCCTCCCAGCTCCAGCCCTCCGCCAGCCCCTCCCTTCAGCTCCCCTTCCTTTATCTGGAAAACCCCATCCTGACCTGCAGCTCCACCCCACTGATGATGTCCCGTGGGTCCAGCACATTCCCCAGGGACTTGCTCATCTTCCGGCCCTGCCTGTCCCGGACCATAGAGTGAAGCAGGACCTGGGGGCACGGAGGGGGTCAGAAGTGGGGCCTGCAGAACTTTCCTCTGGAGGGCCTCTGGCTGTCCTTCAGGGATTAGGGGTTAGGTTGGAACGTGAATCAGGATCAAGGAACTGGGAACCCAGAAAACCCCATACGAGGGGTTAGAACAGAAGACAAGGCTTGGAGGAGACTGGGGAGTCTCAGAGAAGGGCAGGGCACCAAAGGGTCGTTACCTTGCTGAAGGGGAGCTGCCCTGTGAGCTGGGTCCCCAACATGACCATGCGGCCCACCCAGAACAGCAGGAGGTCACTGCCCGTTTCCAAAAGTGACAGGGGGTAGAAATGAGCCAGGTCTGGGGTCTAGGAGGAAAGAGATAAACAGTGAGAGGCTCAAGTCTGGGGCCTCCAGCTCTTCATAAGACCCTCTGAGGGGCCGTGGGGGTCATTTCTTCATTCCCACCTTGACTCTCTTCGTCTCAACCCACCTCACCTCTCGGGGCCAGCCCAGGGCAGAAAAGGGGAAGAGAGCCGAGGAGAACCACGTGTCCAGGACATCAGGGTCTGGGAGACAGAATGGGAACAATTGGAATCTCAGCGTCAGGACCTCAGCCCACTGCTGCCAACCTCTACAGCCCAACCCTCACTCATAGAGACCAGGGCTCTGCCCCATTCCCAGCTTCCCCGACCCCACCTTGTCCACCTCAGTACCTGTTCCCTGCCCTGCCCACCTCTGGTGGAGTACCCACCCCTCTCCAAGGTCAGCTCCACCCCTGGTCTCCCTGTTAATTCTGCAGCTACTTCTCTGGCCTCGGCCTCTGTCCGCCCGACCACCCAGCAGTCCTCTGTATCACCCTGCGGAAGTAAGGAGTAGAGGACGTGTATGGGACAGCACGGGGTGTTCAAGGTTTCTGCTGGGCTGAGAAAGGCTGGCGCCCTCTGGTGGTGAGATGAAGAAATGCCAGCTCAGAAGCTCAGCTCACACAAGAGTGGTTCATAGATCAGAAGCACAGCAGGGGCAGGGAGCCCGGACCAGCGCTGGAGGCCCTCTGACTCCTGCGCTGAGGCTCTTCTGGCCAAACCCAGCCCTCCCTTCCGCTTTCTCCTACCGACCTTTGTGTGCTCCTCTACAACCAGGTAGGCTGGAATCCGATGGCCCCACCACAGCTGCCGGGAGACACACCAGTCCCTGCCGAGAGGATGCGAGTGATTTTTTTCTTCCTTTTTCCTATGAGTGATTTCTTAGCGTGACCAGTGGGCCCCCGTCCGCCTCCCCTGAGAGCTCCCCTGCTTACCCAATGTGGGAAAACCAGTGCTGCCAGTTCTTCTGGTGGAAGGAGGGACTGAGCTCCAGGGCCCCGGACTCCACGGCCTGGAGGAGGAAGGACCTTTAGAGGGTTGTTCCCTACCTGCACCCCCGATCCCCATGAATGGGACCAGTGGTCTCTGAGGTGGTTCTGAAACTCAGAAAGAACCTCCCAAGCCTCCTGAGAAGAGTCTGGACTTGAGTGAAGATGCAAGCCAGCCCTTTCTGGGCACCCTGCCTCCACCCCCACAGCTCTCCCCTCAACGAGCACAGCTAGACAGGGCCCCAGCCTCCCTGTTTCTTCATTCCCACCCAGGCATGTCCCAGCTTCCCCACACTGCAGCCTCACCTTGGCGGCTTGCTCCCCCATTTCCCGGCAGCGGACAAACCACTGGCTCTTCAGTAGGTATTCTACCACATCCCCGGAACGGCTGAAAGGGACACAGGACCCGACTCTGTGGCAGGCCCTCAGTGCCCAGGATATGGCAGCCAACAGCACAGACACAGAGCTTGTGTTTTAGCGTGAGGGGTGCACATTCCATCTTGTAGTCACTCTTAAGCTTCGCCCATCCCCTTCCGGGGGCGGTCAAAGGAAAGGAGTGAAAACGGGCTTACCTGCAAATGGGCAGCACCATGGGGTGGTTCTGGAGGCCCCGGAACAGGCCCCGCTCCCTCAGTGCGGACAGAATCTTTTCCCGGGCCACAAATCGGTGAAGACCCTGTGGAGAAGTAGCAGTAGTAAAGCTTTAAGGCTGCTAGAAAAATAAGAGTGTGGGGGAGGGGAGATGGGGCAGAGGGTGCCCCCAAAGGACAGGGTATCACTGGGTATCACCTGCAGCCAGTCCTCACAAAGGGTGGTCATGGTCCCATCCTCTGCAATGACACTCCGGGGGCTCAAGCCGTGTCGGGCCCCCAGCTCAGCATCGGCAGGGCTGTGCGCTGGAGTCACCTTCACTGCCCCTAGGGGAGCAGGACTGCCATTAGCACTGGACCCTGACCAGTGCTTTTCCAGATGTGTCACCATCGCCCACGCTACCCCATCCCTCCCTCTCATCCCCCACGATCCACTGAGACTACCCTTCCCCTACTTTCTGCCTCTTCCTGGTTCTCTCCCCTCCCCTCACCCCCAGAAGCCCTGACTTCCTGTCTCTCCCCTGCCCCCACTTACCTGTGCCCACGTGTGGCTGAACAGTGCAGTCTGTGATAAGGGGGAGAAGCTGCCCCGTCAAGGGATGACAGAGTTGTCGCCCATGTAGATGCTGAAGGGAAGGGACAGGGATCAAGGACAGACACAAGTGTCAGGTGGAAGGGTCTGGGCTGGGCATGTGAACCCTGGGAATACGAAGGTGAAAACCAGAAGGTAAAGACCTAGAGCAGGGCGCAGTAAACATTTTCTTAAGGGGCCAGAGTGTAAGAATTTTAACCTTTACAGGACAGGAGGTAAATTCAGTCTCTACAACTCCACTCCGCCGCCATGGCAGAGTTAGATAGCATATGATGGAGCTGCAGACGATACATAGAGAATGAGGGTGGCTCACACAGGAACAGGAGGTCTGGCCCACGGGCCACTGTCTGCCAGCCCCTGAGCTGAAGTGGAACATCAGGAAGAGAAGGGAGCTGACTCAGAGCAACTGAAGAGCCGAGATGAGGGAAATTTCAGGAAAAGGAAGAGGGAGCAGAGAGGAGGAGCTGTCCTAAAAGGAAGGGAAGAGAAAGTATAGGGGTGGAAGGCCAGGCCGCAGGGAGCACTTATTACCGTGTACCGGGAGTCATCAGGATGGACCGCCACAGCCACGTCTCCAGGCAGCGTCTCTGGCCTCGTGGTTCCCACCACAACCTCTGCACCTGAAGACAAAATTCAAGCACTTTAAGGTGGTCCTCGCCCTCACCTTGTACTCTTGACACAGCTAAAGTCAGGAGAACTGGAAAAGGTGGGAGGCGGGGATGGTCAAGGTAGAACAGGCCCCCAGGAGTAACTGGAGAAAACTGGGACCAATGTCTATAGGACCCTGGAGCTTCTGCTAAGCTAATGACCAGAGGCCTAAGGGGATGTCTGGTGCTACAGAATTCCTCAACAGTCTACTTGGGAGACAAGAGTAGAATGTTAATAAATACAACTAGAATCTTTGCTTGGTGCCCTGATCATAAATGCGGTGCCTTCTTGGAGGCAGCACCAGTCCCTCCTATAAGAAACCTCTGACTATTCCAGCTCATCCATCTTCCCTTCTCCAAACTCCTGGGAATACCTACTGTTCAAACCACACTTCAGAACTGATCCTTTGTCTCTTTTGGGGGTAGCAGCCTGTTGTGGAATTACACTAAGCTCCCTCAGGGCAGTGACTGCGTGCACTTTTCTTACATGGCCCAGGATACCCAGGGTGAGTATCACCAGGACGCAATACTTCCAAGGTTCCCTATGCCCCTCCAACCAAGTCACATGGAAGACAGGCTGGTGGGTTGCCTCCATCAGCCCAAAGTGGGCTCAAGAAAACAGGGGAAGCAGAGGTTAAGTGGGTGACCCTTCCAAGGACTACCCTCACCAGGCTCTCCATCCACGGGGAAGGCCACGGAAAAGAGGAGGCCAAAAGACACGGGGGTGGGACAGCCAGGCAACTGAAGCTCCGTGCGGCCAGGGAGGGGTCGACTTTCCACCTGGGGGCGTGGAAAAGGCAGGGTCAGAGAGCAGCCTCTCTGCAAGGCTCATAACTGGTTTCCCACCTCCACTCATCCACAGCCCCGGCCTCCCTGACATCCATCAAAAAGCCACTCAGAGGACCTGGGAGCCACTTCCTTCCCCTCACCTAATCCTTGTGCAGTCACAGTTAAAGAACATATTCACTGGACTTCCCGGGGTTAAGGGTTAAGAACCCACCTGCCAGTGCAGGGGACATGTGTTTGATCCCTGGTGTGGGAAGATTCCACATGTTGCAGGGCAACTAAGCCCATGCACCACAACTACGAAGCCTTCACTCTAGAATCTGTGCTCTGCAACAAGAGAAGCCTGTGCATCGCAACTAGAGAGTAGTCCCCACTTGACACAACTAGAGAAAGCCCACACACAGCAATGAAGACCCAGCACAGCAAAAAATAAATAAGAAAATATTCACTGAGTACTTAAACCACACACAGGTATTACGCCAACCTCCTAAGAGTTCTCACAACACCCCCGTGATGCAGGCATTTCCATCACCCCTGAATTTTACAGACTGAGGAAACTGAGGCTGACAGAGGCTAACAGCCTGTCTGGAGCCACATCGCTGGGAGGTGGCCAGATTCAGATGTGAATCCAGGCAGTCTGACTCCAGAGTCCAAGCTCTCCCCTGGGCTCAGAGCTCTCGCAAACCCGCCTCTCCTTCTCTGCCTCACCTCAATATCCGAGATGGCGGAGCGCAAGGCACACGACCAGTTGACCAGCTGCCGGCTCCGGTACAACAACCCAGCTTTGTAGAGCCGCACAAAAGCTTCTGTCACGGCCACTGAGGAGCCCTAGAATGATCTGAGTGTCCACATCCAACAGCCTCTTCTCAGCCCACCCCCCCACCAGGGACCCTGGCATCCCCCTGGCCACCCTAACATACACAGCAACCCGCCTCCCCACACAGAACTCTGAACACCTCCCTGACACCTACAGGGACCACAGCATGGAACACTCACGGTATCCATAGTAAAGCATTCTCGGTCCCAGTCCAGGGAGGCCCCCAGCGCTCTGAGCTGCTCACAGATCTCGCCACCTTTCCTGTGCCCAGAGAGATTTGGGTCAGCAAACATGTCCCAGACATCAACTATGTCCCGGGCCCAGTGAAGTCCCAGCAGTGCTGGATGCTGGAGTGAGTTCAACACTGATCTAGCCTCGAGAAGCTAAAGGAGACACACAGACCCAGTATGGGGCTTTCCATGATATTGAAAGAAACATAACATTTCTAGTAAAAGGGGAAGGGGCAGCCGATTTGTGGGAAACACAAAGAAGCATTACAGAGAAGACAGCATGTGATAACAGACCTGGAAGAAAAAAGGTAATTTCAAGAGGATGCAAAGTGGGAACAGGTGAGGAGAGATGATGAAATCCAAACAAAGGAAAATGGGATAAATGGAAGAAAAAACATATATATGCTGCTGCTACTGCTAAGTCACTTCAGTCGTGTCCGACTCTGTGCGACCCCACAGAGAGCAGCCCACCAGGCTCCGCCGTCGCTGGGATTCTCCAGGCAAGAATACTCGAGTGGGCTGCCATTTCCTTTTCCATACATACATATAAATATATGGGGGAGCACATGCATGCTTAGTTACTCAGTCATGTCCAACTCTTTGACACCCCATGGACTGCAACCTACAGGGCTCCTCTGCCCATGCAAATTTCCAGGCAAGAATACTGGAGTCGGTTGCCATTTCCTACTCCAGGGGATATTCCCTAACCAGGGACTGAACCCGTGTCTCCTGTGGCTCCTGCATTGGCAGGCAGATTCTCTACCACTGAGCCACCTGGGGAGCCCATATGTGTGTGTGTGTATATATATATACACTTACACATAAATATATGCATTTTAACATATATAATACACAACACATGCACACACACCAAGCTTGGAGATCCCACCAAATGCTAAGGGACTTCAGAGCTTACACTCCCACAGGAAGTTAGAGCTGAATGGGAAAAGCCCTAGCTACATGTTAGGAGAGAGGAGCTGGGAAGCCAGGGTCCAAACCTGCTGTCTCAGCCCCTCCGGCCTTGCCCGCCATACTCACCCCTCCTTCCACTTCCACACCTCCCTAAGGAAGTCTGCCCTGCTCAGCTCATGTCTCCTCACTCCTCGCTCCTTCCACAGCTGTTTCTCCACCACAGCCTACAGTAAGATGAGGGGGCAGAGAATCAGGTCACTTTGGGGGAAGAAATCTCTCCCTCAAGAAAAGGGACGACTGGCAAAAGACATACTTGGGTCGCAATCCCTGCATGATCTGAGCCAGGGACCCACAGCACCCGATCCCCACGCATCCGGTGCCTGTGAAAGAAAAACCCTCATGGGAGTCCATGGCCTTACATGTTCATTTAGCCTCATCCCTTCCCAATTTCTCTTTCTCCTCCAAGAACTCAAGCAGCCCCATTCCCCTCTCACCAGCGCACGAGAGCATCCTGTATGGCCACGGTCAGCGCATGCCCAATGTGCAGGGAGCCTGTGACATTAGGGGGTGGGATACACATGGAAAAGGTCTCCTCTGTGGCCTGCGGCAGCCTGGCCTAAAAGGAAAGAAAAGTCAAAGGGCAAGAGAGGACTGGATGTTCCCTGGGGAATAGCACCCTCTGGTGTCTCCAAAGCAGAAAGAACTATAGGAAAAAGTCCCGCCCTAGAGAAACACCTGAGACACCAGGGGGAGAAGACAAGCTCTCCCTGCTTTTCGGCAGGCTCTGCAATGTGGTTGGCTGTGAGCTCCAGACTCATGCCCGCCAATCTTACAGGCCATCCTGTCCTGGGGACCATTTAGCACTCCTCCCTGCCAGGTACTAACCTGATATTCTGGTTTGAAGAAGCCCTCTCGCACCCACCAAGGGTACCAGGCAGCCTCAACGTACTGGGGGCTGTATGCAGGAGGCAGGGGCCGGGAGACATCTATGGAGGCAGAGGAGAGCCCCACTAACTCTTGACTTCTGTTCCCAGGTTGCATTTCAGCAGACCGAATGGGCAACCAAAATGTGAGGGAAAAGGCCTTCAAGTTTCCTAGTTACCTTTCTTTTCTCCATGTTCCGTGGGGATTTCATATAACACTCTCTCCTTAGAGGTCCAGGCCTTACTGGATTCTGCAGGTGACTGCAGAGAGGAGGAACCAGAAGGTGGGCTGCAATTTCAGGATACCCCAGGCATCTGGAATCCAGCCAGTCTCTCCTCCAGCGCTCTCCCAAGATGTCTCAGAGAACCAAGCACCAGCTGTCGGGACTCCTAACCTTGGTCTTGGGGGCTATCCCAGCCTCCAGCGATGCCTGCTTCTCTCGCAGACGCTTCTGTTTGGCTTCACGGTTCCTCCGGGAGATGGCTGATCCATCGGGCTCTGACTGGGTGGAAAGGGGACGGGACCTGCGGAGGCCCCGTGAGGGCCTCAAGCCCCAAAGCGGTGGTCGAAAAGAGGTCAGAGGCAAATGAGGCATCGGGAGTGCTAGGCAAGGGGCCAAAGTCTGTTCCAGCTACAGCACATTGGGAGAGTATGGTGGTGAGGGAGGGTCACACTTCCCAAAGTCACACCCTCCTCCCCCCGCCCCTCCCCGACTCCCTCCAGCACTGGTTGATAAAATATCTAGCCCAACCCTCACAACCCTCCCTCTGTGAGGACTAGAGTAGACAGGGTCTTGTCATTATCAGCGCTCTTCCGGGACAGGGTAAGTCTCAGGCCCTCAACCTATTCAGCTGCGACGTGGGGGGTGACCGTGGACACAGAGGAGGGTAAAGGACTCAGGAATTCTGGCAGATGATGGACATCAGAGCCAGCAAGAAGTCCCACCTGGACCACTACTTGTCCGCCTGCTCAAAGGCCATTTGCACTGTCCCCAGCCCGCGCGCTGATCCGCCTTCCCGCCCGACCCACCGCGTGGGTCCTAAGCCTCCAGCACTTCCCACTCCCCGATCGCCGGCCCGCTGGGCGCTCACCCGGTGAGCCCGCCGCTATCCCAGGGCGCCCCGCGCCGGGGAGCGTAAGGGGGCGGCGGCAGGTGCTGGGGAACCAGCGATCCGGGCCCGAACGTGACCCGTGAGCCGCGCGGCGCTGGGAGGCGGAGCCCCGCCCGGGCGCATGCGCACTAGCTGGCCTCGGCCACACCTCCTCCCTCTCGCGGGCCAATGGCTGTCGACGCGGAGATGAGCGCTCCCGGCGCGGAGAGAGGAGGCTTCCCATGGAGGTGGCGGGGGTCGTGTGGTTCACTTTCACAATTTTATTAAACTAGAAGAGTCCTGACGTGTGAATTAAAAAAAAAACACCTGAGTTCTGAGGCTGCGCCAGCCCACGCAGCCCGCCTTCCCGGGTGCGCCCCGCCCAGGTCCAGTCCCGCACTCTCAGGAGTTGTGCTTCTGCCGCTTCCAGAAGCGCTTGACGTCGCTGTGCCCGGCCGGGGTCACCACCATGAGCCGCTTGGCCGAGTTCTCGAACACCAGGACGCCCAGCTCCCGCGCGTGGGCCAGCAGCAGCTCAAAGTCCACTTGTGACAGGAACTGGTTATACAGGACGCCTGGGGTCCGCAGGTCAGGGGCAGCGGAGAGAAAGAGAGAAGGTAAGAATGGGAGGCGGGAGCCCCTTGATGGTAGCCTTAGGGAACCAGGGATCTTGGTAAATCCTAACACTAGTATGACCCAGCCATATTCAGAGAGGCAGTATAATACAATAAGAAAACCCATTGCTTACCAAAACCAAGGAAATTATCCCTATGAATTATCCCTCAAATCCTAAAAGATGATGCTGTGAAAGCGCTGCACTCAATATGCCAGCAAATCTGGAAAACTCAGCAGTGGCCACAGGACTGGAAAAGGTCAGTTTTCATTCCAATGCCAAAGAATGTTCAAACTACAGCACAATAGCACTCATCTCTCATGCTAGCAAAGTAATGCTCAAAGTCTTCCAAGCCAAGCTTCAACAATACCTGAACTGTGAACTTCCAGATGTTCAAGCTGGATTTAGAAAAGGCAGAGGAATCAGAGATCAAATTGCCAACATCTGTTGGATCATCGATAAAGCAAGAGAGTTCCAGAAAAACATCTACTTCTGCTTTATTGACTATGCCAAAGCCTTTGACTGTGTGAATCACAACAAACTGTGGAAAATTCTGAAAGAGATGGGAATACCAGACCACCTGACCTGCCTCTTGAGATATCTGTATGCAGGTCAAGAAGCAACAGTTGGAACTGGACATGGAACAACAGACTGGTTCCAGATCGGGAAAGGAGTATGTGAAGGCTGTATATAGTCACCCTGCTTATTTAACATATCAGAGTACATCATGAGAAATGCTGGGCTGGATGAAGCACAAGCTGGAATCAGGATTGCTGGGATAAATAATAACCTCAGATACACAGATGACACCACCCTTATGGCAGAAAACGAAGAACTAAAGAGCCTCTTGATGAAAGTGAAAGAAGAGAGTGAAAACGCTGGTTGGAAACTCAACATTCAGAAAATTAAGATCATGGCATCTGGTCCCATCACTTCATGGCAAATAGATGGGGAAACAATGGAAACAGTGCCAGACTTTATTTTTGGGGGCTCTAAAATCACTGCAGATGGTGACTGCAGCCATGAAATTAAAAGATGCTTGCTCCTTGCAAGAAAAGCTATGACTAACCTAGACAGCATATTAAAAAGCAAAGACATTATTTTGCCAACAAAGGTCCATCTAGTCAAGGCTATTTTTTTTCCAGTAGTCATGTATGGATGTGAGAGTTGGACTATAAAGGCTGAGCGCCGAAGAATTGATGCTTTTGAACTGTGGTGTTGGAGAAGACTCTTGAGAGTCCCTTGGACTGCAAGGAGAACAGACCAGTCAATCTTAAAGGAAATAAGTCCTGAATATTCATTGGAAGGACTGATGTTGAAGCTGAAACTCCAATACTTTGGCCACCTGATGGGAAGAACTGACTCATTGGAAAAGACCCTGATGCTGGGAAAGACTGAAGGCGGGAGGAGAAGGGGATGACAGAGGATGAGATGGGTGGATGGCATCACCAACTCGATGGACATGAGTTTGAGTAAGCTCCAGGAGTTGGTGATGGACAGGGAAGCCTGGTGTGCTGCAGTTCATGGGGTGACAAAGAGAGTCGGAAACGACTGAGCGACTAAACTGAACTGAATCCCTTCCAATTTCCCTCTTCTAGTTGAATCCAAATCACACTCATTTGAGAATTTATTTACTGCCATCAACTCATCCCAAAATAAAACATGCATGGGTTTACTAGCCCATGCAGAAAACAAAAAATAAAATGTATGAACAGCTTTTTCAGCTCACCAAGACTGAATTGTCCTTCTTCTGGCTAATGACCAAAAACACCCACCAGAAGCCACTCACCTTCGGTGAACCGGAGCCTGTCCCTTTCCAGCTCCCAGAGCCGAATCTGGTCCGTGATGGTGGGAGGCAGCACTGGTGTCTGCAGGGGCAAGGGATGGCCCTTGTAAGATTCAGAAGCATTGCTCTAGGCAGCCCCAGCCCTCCACTCATTCCCCAGATTTGGATGTCCATTTCTCTTTTCCATCACTTCATCACCAGGTACCAAGGGCTCTCAGCCTCCTGCAGCTGTTTGTCCCTCCAGCCTCCTGTCTGTACCTGTTTAAGCATCACTGGGTGGGCCCTTGTCCTTAGGAAATGGATGATCTAGGAAAACAGACAAGAATTGGGATCAGTGACCGTAAATAAAGTCTCAAGTGAGTGCAACTCTCATTGCACAGAATTCTCAAATAAGAAAGCAGGAAAGCTACCTGTCTCCTAATGTCACTGAACATCAACTGATTGTTTAAAAATTCATAGGCATATGCCTATCAATTCAACACATCCCAGATTAGCTGTTGTCCTCAGGTGTTGCTCCCATTGGTGATGTCTGCTGCTCCTTCTTTGGCATATTTGCCCTTTCCATAGTTTTGTTTTTTTTTCTTTAAAGTAACAGCAACTATTATTTTTGAGCACTAACTGCATGGCAGGCTCTGAACTAAATGCTTTACCTCTATTTCATTGACTTCTTTCAACAACCCTATGAAGTGAAGGTCGCTCAGTCATGTCCAACTCTTTGTGACCCCATGGACTGCACAGTCCATGGAATTCTCTAAACCAGAATACTGGAGTGGGTAGCCTTTCCCTTCTCCAAGAGATCTTCCCAACCCAGGGATCGAACCCAGGTCTCCCACATTGTGGGCGGATTCTTTACCAGCTGAACCACAAGGGAAGCCCAGGAATACTGGAGTAGGTAGCCTATCCCTTTTCCAGTGGATCTTCCCGACCCAGGAATCGCACCATGGTCTCCTGCATTGTAGGCAAATTCTTTACCAACTGAGCTATCGGAGAAGCGCTGATAGCTGAAGTGAGAACTGTCAGAAGCCCTGAAGCAAGAACTGTCATTATTTCCGTTTTCCAGATGAGGAAACTGAGGCTCAAAGAAGAGAAACAACTAGGCCATCTGTGCAGCTAGGAAGTGGTGGTGCTGAGACACAAATCCAGAGTTATAGCTCCTCCTTACATGTGTCTTTTCTGCAGGAAGGTCTACCTCTCCCCACACTGAGAGCCTTGACTTCTCATGACCTGACACTCACACACAGACAACTTACCACCACCTTCTGTAACAGACCCCATGCTAGATTTCCAGAAGGTGACCACCCCTGACCCCACAACCCAAGTACAGCCTTTCTTTCCAGCCACACCTTCCCCAAGCAAGGGATACCTGCTGGGCTGTGATGCCACTGGCAATGGCCTGCTGCACACTCTCCCGGGTCACCTGTGCCACCACCATGTTGGGAAAGCGATAGAGCATCTCAGAGAAAAGGGCAATGAGGGCGATCTGCAGCTCTGACTCTGACCAGAAGATAGGAGGAGAGGATTAGGAGGCTTCCCACATCTAGGCTCCCCCGAGCCTCAGAGAGCTCTGTAAACCACCAAGTCACAAGTGTATGTGACCAGAAACTGGCAGTCCCTCCTGCTGCTTTCCCCTTCTTCCTCCCCTCCCCACCAGCCTGCTCTCCCAGGGGCCCTCTGTCCAGCCTCACCCGTGTAGGCATACAGTCGGTAATTGGTTTCCACAACAATGAAGCCTGGCTGATGTGCGGTGCCCCCGGCCCCAGAAACACCTGACGAGAGATTGATGGCCAGGCGTGTGGGGTAGTAACGCCGAGATTTCCTCTGAAAAGGAGAAGGGAAAGGCCACAGGCCCTCTCTCAGGCATCACTGCCCTACATCTTCCTCCTGAAACATCAGATTCCTCCCAGTGCCCAGGACCTCAGCTCCCAACTTCTCTCCCTCAAGGGAGAGAAGTATTCAGTCCTGGCAACTGCTTCCTGTGACTGCCTCCCGAGACCCCACTCTCCTTTAAAGGCCAAGGCACCATCCCACCCCACCTCTTCGGTAGAGGCCATGTGTCTGGGTGCTCATACCTTCCTCTGGAAAACAAGCCCAAACTCACGCAGATGTTGCAGGAAGTTCAACAGAGAATCACTCATACCTTCCACAGAGTAATCCTGGGGAAAAGGAGTGGCCAGATGGGGTCCAAAACACATCCCATTCTCCCTTTCCCAATCCCATAAACTCACTCCCTCTTTTCCCATCTCTGCTTGTTCTTTGTTTACTCTTATCCTCCACTGTATTGCCCCATTACCTCATTTCACCTTCCCACCTCTTTACTCTCTTCCCATCTCGCCCACTCAAGCCCTCTGCTTACCTTGCCTAGAGTGGAGAAGCTAAGCTGGAAAAGGAAGGAGAGAATCTCCACTAGGTCCATGCCCCGACTCTAGGGAGGAATGGGCAGAGACAAAGGGGGAGGGGTGAGAGGGAGGAAATGAGAGAAAATCAGGGAACAGAGTCTGCGGGCAGCCGTCCGTCAGTGGGTCTGGGGAAGAGTAGAGCGTGCTGGTGGGCACCCCTGACCTGCTCACCTGGGCTGTCTGCAGATACTGCAACATAAAGTACCAGAGCTGGGCTGGAGTGTCCAGCAACAGGAACTGGAAGCCAGCAGAGGTAATGCAGGGCGGCTCTCCAGGTTCAGCACTGGAGACAGAGAGGGCTCATGGCAGAGGTGTGCAGAGAAAGGCCACCGTCCCACCTGTGTGCCCATGTTTGTTTTTTTGGTTTATCTCTTGCCATACTCTGCTCTACTCTCCTTTTAAAAATATTTATTTATTTGGCCATGCCAGGTCTTAGTTGTAGCATGTAGATCTTCCATCTTTGTTGAGGCAAGCAGTATCTTTAGTTGTGACATGCAGACTCTTGGTTGCAGCATGTGGGATCTAGTTCCCTGACCACGGATCGAACCTGGGCTCCCTGCATTGGGAGCATGGAGTCTTAGCCACTGGACCACCAGGGAAGCCCCTCAGCCCTCCTTTTTCAGTCAACCCCCTCCTATCCTGACCCAAGGTGGACTCAATTTAGCAGGGACTCAAGAACGTGGCAAAACAGAGCCATTGTACCTCCGGCTTCCTCACCTCTTCATGAGCCCAGCCTGGCTGAGGAGCTGAGCCAAGTCCTGGCTGACGGCTGCGCTGGGGGATCCCACCATGAAGTGAAGGACCACCTAAAGAATGGAAGAGAACAGATTTGGATGCCTTAAAGACTGTGGGAAGCAGGAACACAAGCAGAGACACCCACAGGGTCCCAAGTCCTCACCTCCCATCGCTCCTCGGCGTACTTGTCAAGTGAGGGGACGTCCCGGGCATGCTTGTCTGGTCCCAGCTGACTTGTGTCATCAGACCAGGCCTTGCCCCTATGCCAGGATGGCCAACAGTAAGGAACCCTACCTGTATTCCCCACCCATGCTTCTGCCCTTATTCCTCCCTCATCCCCAGGGACCGTGAGTGGGAGACATTTCCTACAGCATGTAGCTCCATCTGGTCCAACTTACTCATAAAGGAGCTTCCAAAAGTAGAGCTCACAAGGTTGAGAGAGGCCCCTCAGGACCTCCCCGGCCAGCAATTCAATCACTATGTCCCCTACCTAATTTAGGAAAAGACGGAAGAGACATACCCACCCAGAAGGGCAATGCGGAGGTTTTGGCGGAAGATGGGGTTGAGGATGAGGCCCTGGAGACCACCAGGGAGCAGCTGGGTGTGCCAGATACGGAGGCCGCTCAGCAACCCCGTGCTTTCCTCCTGAGCTCTGGAACAGAAGCAGAGAGGTAAGGGAGATGACTTGAGAACAGAAAGGAGACTCACAAAGGCATCAGTTTCTGCCTTTTCTAAACTGGTGGTCCTCGGAACGCTGTTTCACAGAGATCAGTGTCTTAAGGCAAATGTCTTTACTGTAACACCTACCAGAGCCTTGTTACAGACATCACAACTCTCTGAGAGGCAAAATACAGTAATGAGAATTTCCCAAATGTGTTCAATTACAAGTTGTTGGTGTCCCCATTAATGTTTCCTAGAAGTGTTCCAAGAACAACAGTTTGGGAAGCCTGGCTGTTGAGAAATTTGTTTCTGGCTAAAAATGCAGGAGAGACTCACTTGCTGAATTCCTTCTTCACCCACAGGGCTACAGCAGCTTGTGGCAAAGGCTGCTCCAGAAAGAGCATCCGCATCACCCAGTTCTTAGCCAAAGATGGGAGCTCCCTGTAAGCGGGGAGAGGGACAATGTTAATATCAGAAACTGTCTTAGAACTGCATCCCTGCCCTCCATGGCCTCTCAAACATCTCACATTCACCCTCCACCCTTTTACCTGTCTTGCTGCCACCACATCCTCCATCTGGTTTGGCCTGATAGCCTTTACTCTCCAAGCCCACCAGGGCTAAGCTTCTACCCACAATAACTTATTTCAGTCTGCAGGCCCCATTACATTTCCCCACCATGGACCCTACCATGAAGGGGGTCCTCACCTGAAGACAGCCAGGCATGTGGCAGGGTGCCCATACAATCGATCTAATACTCCAGGGCTCAGGCCTCCTAGGAATTCCTGCAAATTCCTGCATTGTAGGTGTACTCGATTCAGTCCACCCCTGGAAGGGGTGCTCTCCATCACCTGAGAAATGCAAGTGTTAGTGTACCCCCACAAGCCATACCAGTGTCGCCCCTCACCTTTCTAATTCTGATTCTCGATCCACTGGCCCCCACGAAAACTCATCTATGGTTTCCTTTTTCATGTCACTCACCTCCTCTTGTTTCTCCCAATCCTGACCAACCTCCCCTCTTTTCCTGCCTTCTCACCTCACTTCTGGCCTAAACGCCAGTCTTCTCTCAATTTCTAGATGACAGAATTGTCAATTGTCCTATATTTGCAAAAACATTTGATATTTCAATGACTTGTCTCATCTTTACCTAAGCAGTGACAAAGATACTTGTTTGAGCCCAACCCTCTTTCCGTTCTGCCTCTCTTGGTCTGATCAGCCTATAAGTTCCAAATTTGCTTGTTCTTCCCATCTACTTCTTGGCCCCACCTCCTGCTGAGCACGGCAGTACTATTTTTCCCCTCCATGTCTCCCAAATCCAATTCCACTTCCTTCCTTTTCCCTCCCCGAAGACCAACTCACCTCATTCACCCTGATCTACACCGCACGATCTCCCAACTTGTCCCCTACTTTCCTCCCAGTCCTCCCTCTCACTCAACTCTCTCCCTCGTATCTCCGCCACCCCTTCTCTCCTCGCACCCTTACCGTAACTCAGTGTCGATCCCCTCCTCGTGCACTCCGAGTCACAAGCCGTCGCTTAAGCGGAGCCAGTGGCTCTCGGGAAGAGGAAAAAGGATGGCGGAAGTTGACAGGGAAAAAATGGGAGAGAGACGAAGAATTTCACCGACTGGAGTCCAGAGTAGGGGATTCAGAAGATAAGGGAAGGAGTGGAGAAGTGGGGAGGATAAGAATCGGCGCTGCACTCGCCCACGGCAGGGCATGCCGGGAACTGGAGTCTTGCCCTTCCTCATCCGGGAGCAAGCCGAGCTACGTCTGACTACAACTCCCAAAAGGCACAGCGAGGAAGCCTAGCGGAGAGAGGCTGGCTTGTACTTAAGAGAGCCGGGAGCTCCAGAGGTCTGGCTGCTTCGTTCCGCCTCCCTTTACACCCACTCGGCTAACGGCGAGTCTAACTGACTGAACTGGAGTGGGGACTCTGGGAGTAGAAATACCCCGAGGGCTTCCTTGCGGAGGTGCAGAAACTGCTTGATGGTGAGGCGCTTACTTGTGGAGACGCAGGAAACTGCGTTCCTTGAGCTCAGTTCCTTTCCGTAAAATTGGAATAATGCACTTTGCAGAACATTTTCTCGAATTAGGACTTAATTCAATGCATTGCGCCTTCCTCGGTACCTAAAGTGAAGTCGCTCAGTTGTGTCTGACTCTTTGCAACCCCATGGACTGGGGCCTGCCAGGCTCCACCATCCATGGGATTTTTCCAGTCAAGAATACTGGAGTGGGTTGCTGTTTCCTCCTCCAGGGGATCTTTCCGACCCAAGGATCGAACCTGGGTCTCCCGCACTGCAGGTAAACTCTTTACCGCCTGAGCCACCAGGGAAGCCCAAGTCCTCCACAAATGTTGTCATGGTCTGCATGATTCCACCCACCTACCCAGTTCAGTTCTGTCGCTCAGTCGTATCGACTCTTTGCGACCCCATGGACTGCAGCCAGGCTTCCCTGTCAGTTACCAACTCCTGGAGCTTACTCAAACTCATGTCCATTGAGTCGGTAATGCCATCCAGCCATCTTATCCTCTGTCGTCCCCTTCTCCTCTCTCCTTAAATCTTTCCCAGCATCAGGGTCTTTTCCAATGAGTCAGTTCTTTGCATCAGGTGGCCAAAAGTATTGGAGTTTCAGCGCTTCCCGTGTAATTAGAAGATCCTAAAAATAAATGCAGTTTTTAAAAGGAAAAATTGTTTGGCCTGATTTGATTTATGAAACTATTACGGGGTGAGGGAACTCCTTCAGTAAAAGCTAGAGCTACACGTTCCCCCAAATTCCTGTAAGGCAAGTTTTATTGGGAAGATCACCTGGAGAAGGGAACGGCTATCAAGTTCAGTATTGTGGCCTGGAGAATTCCCTGGACTGTATAGTTCATGGGGTCGCAAAGAGTCAGACACCACTGAGTGACTTTCACTTTCACGTCCAAGCTTTGTTATTCCCACTTTGCAGACTAGAAAACGGAAACTCACTGAGATTAAGAAATCTGTGATTGCAACCAGACAGCTAGAAAGTGCTGGAACTGGGATCTGAAGTACATTTGCAAGTGACAAGGAATCAAAATGGTAAGACTAAGCCTTTGTTACACTTTGTAGCCAGCCCATGCATGTTCTGTTGTTCCGTTTCCTTAGCAATGTTTAAAATCCTCAAAGAGTGACACAAAACTGGCAAAGCTTCTTTATAACAGATGTTAAGTAAGGTTAAAGGACAAATTATAATCTTTTGGGGGGGGCGCTCCATGATCACTGCAGATGGTGACTGCAGCCATGAAATTAAAAGACGTTTGCTCCTTGGAAGGAAATTTATGACCAACCTAGACAGCGTATTAAAAAGCAGAGACATAAAAAAAAAAAAAAAGCAGAGACATTACTTTGCCAACAAAGGTCCATCTAGTCAAGGCTATGGTTTTTCCAGTAGTCATGTATGGATGTGAGAGTTGGACTATAAAGAAAGCTAAGCACTGAAGAATTGATGCTATTGATCTGTGGTGTTGAAGAAGATTCTTGAGAGCCCCTTGGACTGCAAGGAGATCTAACCAGTCCATCCTAAAGGAGATCAGTCCTGGGTGTTCATTGGATGGACTGATGTTGAGGCTGAAACTCCAATACTTTGGCCACCTGATGCAAAGAACTGACTCATTTGAAAAGACCCTGATGCTGGGAAAGATTGAGGGCAGGAGGAGAAGGGGATGACAGAGCATGAGATGGGTGGATGGCATCACTGATTCAATGGACACAAGTTTGGGTAAACTCTGGGAGTTGGTGATGGACAGGGAGGCCTGGCATGCTGCAGTTCATGGGGCTGCAGAGTCGGACAGACTGAGCGACTAAACTGAATTGAACTGATAATCTGGGAAGAAATGGTTGATTAAATAGCCAAAATACAAGGAGCACTTATCGCTCAAAAGCAGTAAGAAAAAGAAACAATATAATAGAAATACTAAGAAATAACAGGCAGTAAACGGAATAAACACAAGTGCCTTGTAACCAAATGAAGAAACTCTCAAAAGTGATTCTTTGCAACCCCATGGACTATATGGTCCATGGAATTCTCCAGGCCAGAATACTGGAGTGGGGAGCCTTCCCTTCTCCAGGGGATCTTCCCAACCCAGGGATCAAACCCAGGTCTCCCACATTGCAGGCGGATTCTTTGCCAGCTGAGCCACAAGTGAAGTCCAAGAAACTCTCACCTTCACTCTTAATTGAAACTGAAAGTGAAATCACTCAGTCTTAGCAATGCTATGGACTGTAGCCGCTCAGGGTCTTCCGTCCATGGGATTTTCCAGGCAAGAATACTGGAGTAGGTTGCCATTTCCTTCCTCAGGGGATCTTCCCAACCCAGGGATTGAACTCAGGTCTCCCTCATTGCAGGCAGACTCTTTACTGTCTGAGCCACCAGGGAATTCACTCTTAATTAAGGAAAAGTAAATTAAATAAATAATGTCCAGTTAGCAATGACAGTAATAATGACAACCTCACTGTTGGCTTCAGTATACATGAGCACTTGACCATATTCATAATACTTTCGTGGAAAGTTGACATAGGCATGCCCTTCTAAGGGTAATTTGGTGGTATGTACCAATGGTTTTAATGATTACCCTTTGACCTAGCAACTCCCCATTAGGCAGGTAGCATACTGAAATTCTCCCACATGGGTAGAGATATATACATGCAAAGATATTTACTGAACTGTATTTGTTGTTGTAGCCTGAAAACATTGGAGACAGCCCAAATGTTTATCACTGGGAGCTGGTCAGATAAAATGTGGGTCATTGAAATACAGAATACCAGGCAACACTTGCAGAGGAGGTCACTGCCTCCTGGTCTGAACTGTGGACCACTTATCATGATAGGGAGAAAAGGAAATTACAAAGTGGCACACCTAGTCCAATGCCATCTTTTAAGTAAGCATTTATGTTTGTGTAAAACTGAAATAGGCCATATGCTTCATTTTGATCGGAGCAAGCAAGGGGAGCTGGGTGGACTAGATCACAGTTCCCTACAATGTAGGGAAAACTAAGTCTGCACTGTCCGTAACAGGAGCTGCTAGTCACCTGTGGCTATTTAAATTAACTAAAATAAAATTTTTAATTCAGTTTCTCAGTCACATTAGCTGCATTTCAAATAATAGCTGTATGTAGCTACTTCTGCTGCTGCTGCTGCTAAGTCGCTTCAGTCATGTCTGACTCTGTGCAACCCCATAGATGGCAGCCCACCAGACTCCCCCGTCCCTGGGATTCTCAAGGCAAGAACACTGGAGTGGGTTGCCATTTCCTTTTCCAATGCATGAAAGTGAAAAGTGAAAGTGAAGTCGCTCAGTCGTGTCTGACCCTTAGTGACCCCGTGGACTGCAGCCTACCAGGCTCTTCCATCCACGGGATTTTCCAGGCAAGAGTACTGGAGTGGGTTGCCATTGCCTTCTCTGGCATGTAGCTAGCAACTACCTATTAGATGTTGTGTGTTGTAGACCATGATCACAGAGTTCTCTTGGAGAGCCCTGCTTTAAGGGATGCAAGGGGTCTGATGTCTGGCTGAGCACAGGCTGAGTTCCTAGAACTGGCCTTCAGGAAGAAAATCAGCCTGGGCTCCTAGGAGCTGAGATTATGGAAAGCGCTCCCTGACTAGGGCTATCCACCCTGTGTATGAAAACATCCTGTGATGGGTAATGGAGAGCTCATGTCTTCTCCCCCTCAGGCGTCCTGGAAAGAAGGAAAAGAGCCATGAGCTGACAGGCTGTTCGCCATCAGTTTTTCCATTTCCCAGCTGTGCTGCCCTGGGCATATTGCTAACCTAACAGAGGTTTTTTTTTTTCTCTGCAAAATGGCAATAACTACTTCCTATGTTGAATCAACTAAGATATAAAACTCCAGAAAAACATATACTTCTGCTTTATTGACTATGCTAATACCTTTGTGTGGATCACAACAAACTGTGGAAAATTCTTAAAGACATGGGAATACCAGACCTCCTGAATTGCCTCCTGAGAAACCTGTATGCAGTTTAAGAAGCAACAGTTAGAACTGGCCATGGAACAATGGACTGGTTCCCAACAATGGACTGGGAAGGGAGTACGTCAAGGCTGTATATTGTCACCCTGCTTATTTAACTTTTATGCATAGTACATCATGAGAAATGCTGGGCTGGAGGAAGCACAAGCTGAAATCAAGATTGCTGGGAGAAATACCAATAACCTCAGATAGGCAGATGATACCACCCTTATGGCAGAAAGCAAAGAACTAAAGAGCCTCTTGATAAAGGTGAAAGAGGAGAGTGAAAAAGCTGGCTTAAAATTCAACACACAAAAAATGAAGATCATGGCATCTGATCCCATTATTTCATGGCAAATAGATGGGGAAACAATGGAAACAGTGACAGACTTTATTTTCTTGGGCTCCAAAATCACTGCAGATGGTGACTGTAGCCATGAAGTTAAAAGACGCTAGTTCCTTGGAAGAAAAGCTATGTGCAACCTAGACAGCATATTAAAAAGCAGAGACATTACTTTGCCAACAAAGGTCCATCTAGTCAAAACTATGGTTTTTCCAGTAGTCATGTATGGATGTGAGAGTTGGACCATAAGAAGGCTGAGTGTCCAAGAATTGATGCTTTTGAACTGTGGTGTTGGAGAAGACTCTTGAGAGTCCCTTGGACTGCAAGGGTATCAATCCAGTCAATCCTAAAGGAAATCAGTCCTGAATATTCATTGGAAGGACTGATGCTGAAGCTGAAACTCTAATACTTTGGCCGCCTGATGGGAAGAGCCGACTTATTGGAAAAGACCCTGACTCTGGGAAAGACTGAAGGCAGGAGAAGGGGATGACAGAGGATGAGATGGTTGGGGGGTATCTCTACTCAATGGACATGAGTTTGAGCAAACTCCGGGAGATAGTGAAGGACAGAGAAGCCTGGCATGCTGCAATCCATGGGGTGGTAAAGAGCTGGACACGACTGAGCGACTGAAGAACAGCCTGGCACATAGAGGTGCTCAGTAAGTAGCATTGTCATTATTTTCTAAAAAATAACTAAAAACATGTAAATTCATACCTGTAGTAAGTGCTACAAAGAAGAGCCATGTGCTCTGAGAGCATCAGGAGGGAATTTGACCTGCTTGGGCAAGTCAGGGAAGGTTGCTGAAGGACAAACAGGAGTTAACAAGGCAAAAACAGTAGGGAACTATGTTCCAGGTGGAGGAACAGCAAGCTGCAAATGCCATGTGGCAGGAAGGACTGTGTTCATGGGAGGGACTGAAAGGCGGCCAGTAGTATACAAGGTAGGGGTAGGGGAGCAAACTTGCCCAAGAAGATTTTGTTCTATTTTAAGGTCCATGGAAAGCCAATAAAGGGTTTGGAATAAAGGAGTAGGTTTAGATTTGCATGCCTAAAGATCACACTGGCTATAGGACTATAAACAAACCAGAGAGGAACAGAAACAGATCCTGGGAGATTGCTGCAGTGGTCCTGGCAAGATGGAGGTAGCATGTGCCCCAATGGGGATGGAGACAGAAATGATGAATTTAAGGGGAACTGGGGAGCCAAGGCAACAGAGCTTCTTGGTAGACTGGACTTGGGAGGTGAGAGTAGGGGAAAAGAGGTGTAAGGATGATCCCCAGGTTTCTGTCTTGTGCAGCTGTCAGAGAACCACAGATGAGCAGCAGGTTTGAACCTGCTGAGACTTAAATTCAAATGAACCCAAGGTGATTGCATAGGTCTAGAGCTTGAGTTATACGGTCAGAGGTTTGGGAGTTCTTTGTCCTGTCAGTGCTTATCTTATATTGTGGGTCATAGTGATCTGACCTGTGTAGTTTCCAGCAGGTCTCAGATCTGTGACCTGGAACCCCAAGGGCCTATTAATACAACCTAAGATTAAATTATCTTTATTGTCACTCTCATTTATCCAGTTGGCTCTTTTGTGAATGTCATCAACTGAGACCCAGGGTCTTTATTTCACATGAACTGCCATCAAGATGGGTCTGCCTTTTCCAATATTTGCAGTGAATTTTTTTGTTTTCATTCCAACCAAATTTGAACTCTTTGTTAAACATTTTCCTGGTGGCTGTGGCTCATCCTTCCAGGCCTGAGATCATTTATGCTCTTGGTTTGGCTCTCGAACAATTCACACCTGTTGGGTTATTTGCACACTTGATCAGTCTAATCCAGGGCTTCTCCACCTGTGGCTTCCAGACCCAGGGATCCAGGACGTGGGAGGGTTTCCTAGAATTTTGGCAAGAAAAAAATTACACCTCTATTTTTATTATCCTCTAACTGAAACTTAGCATTTCCTCCAAGTATGACTGAGCAAAAGCCCCAGTATATTAGCAGTACCTGTGACTTGTCACTGATAGACACCATGGCTATTTTCATATCCCACTACAGCTGTAAAAATCTCAGAATATCATTTATGCTCATTACTTTTCTGAAAATGTCAGTAATTATTACACCTGCTGCTAGGTCTTCTTATTAAGCATTTTTTAAAGCAGCACACGTTACTATATCTTTTATTAACATTTTGGCCAACTTTCTATTGCTTTCCTGTTTTATATACATGTAGTCATAATTGTATATGTGTATATATATTACATGTATGTGAGTACATATATATGTAATGTTTTTTAAACAGGTTTTAAAACACAATTCTGAGGAAGAATCAGTAGACCTCTCCAGACTGCCAAAGGGGTCCATGGGTCAGACAAAGGGGTCCATGGGTCAGGCCTCCCTCTAGGCCTCCTGCAGAGTTCCATATTCATGTGGGACCTTGCCTTAGGTCCCACAGGCAAGGGTCTGGCTTATGCAGAAACAGAACACTCTGCTGGGCAAAACACATTAGGAAATGGAATGGGGAGAAGAAGGAAAAAAGGGGGGAAGGAAGAAAGGAAATGGGTTGATGGGGAGCGGGAGGCCGATTTCGACAAAACCCCAAGAAGCCCACTCGCAGCTGTGGAAAACTCAACCTTTATTATTACCTGCCTAGTGCAGGGGATTAAAATAGCATTGAGCTAGATCCATATATTAGTGTAAAAATCTGTGTCTCTCCCCCCCAAAAATGTACAAACCCCAAGTGATTATAGAAAAACCAATGTGGCAGCTACGATAGAGATGTCCAACCCCAGGGCCACAGGCCGTTGCTCTCTGTTTCCCCCCTAATCCCAATACTTATTCCACAGAAACATACAGGCTTGGAGAAGTTCTAGCTACAACACGGCAGGTGGGAGGTGGGGAGGCAGAAGGGTGGGGGTAGGGATCACCCCCAAGTCCAGTGTTTCAGAGGATGGAGGAGGGAAAGGCCAAAGCTGAGGGCAATTCCGGGAGGAGATACAAGGGAACCCCCTTCTCCCTTTCTTGTCCTCCTCACTCCCCAAATTCTCAGCCAGTGGGGTCCAGTGTGTGACGGGGAGAGAGAGGCTGGGGGCAGCAGTCTCCTCTCCAGGTACCAGTGTTGTCCAGTGGGGCCCAGGTGCGCCAGTGGGCCAGGTCCAGTGTCTGCCCTATATCTTCTCCCAGCCTCCCCCAAGGGATGGCTCAAGGAGGTCAGAGAGGATCCCATCCACAGGGCCAGCTGGGTGGGTGGCAGGGGCTTCTAGGGGAGGAGCAGGAAGGAGGCATGAGAGCGTGTCCGGGGAAGGGAGGGCATCAGCTCCCTGGCAGGCCCAGCCCACCTTCGGCCACACTGCCTCTCAGAGGTGAAGGGAGGTCGGGAGGGGGAATGGAGTGGGGGTGCCGTAAGCTCCTCTTATTTAGTGCCACTGGCCTCCCCTGAATCCTCCCTGAGGGGGGCGGCTGGGTGTCGTGAGTCACACTGTGTTGACTGCATCTTCTGCCAGGAACCGATGCAGCTGGGAAAAGGGTGGTCGCTGCTCAGGCTCCCGGCTCCAGCACCGGAGCATCAGCTCATACAGGCTCAGCGGGCAGGCCGGGGGCCGGGACAGGTACACCTGCATTGTGGCAGCATGGATGAAAGGCAGGCAGATAGTCTTTAGTCCCTAAGAAGACAGGCTCTGGCCCTCCCGGCCCCCCGGGGCCCATCTTCCTTCCCCTCTGCTCTCACCTGCCGGCCCTGGTCCCGGAAGAACTCCCCCGCGTTCTCGATGACTTGCTCATCGGTGAGCTGTCCAAAGGGCTGGGCCCTGCAGAGCATCAGCACCTCCCATAAGGTGACCCCAAAGGCCCACACGTCACTGGCGGTTGTGAACTTCCCCTGGTGCATGGTAAGGCAACAGAGGAGAGAAAGCCATCAGACAACAGAGACCCTCCTCCTCTCCCCACTGGGACCCCATGTCCACTCAGCATCACCACCCCCCACACTCACCTGACTCCATCCCCTCCCCGACACTCCACCCTCCTTAGCTGGCCCTCTTTCCCATTAAGCCCACTCCTCTCCTCTCCTCTGGCTCTGCCTGCCTTCTCTTGCTTTAGTCCTCACCTCACTTCTTCCTCTTTCTATCCATCTTTCTTTCCATTTTCTGGTCCTGATTCCCAATCTGTCTCTAGCTTCTTTATCTTCCTTTCTCTCTGCTACCCTGACTCCATCTCTCACACTCGATCTTGGCTCCTGGACTGTTTCCCATCACACCATAACTCTCTGCTTCCTCCAGTCCTTTGAGACCTTATAGAGCATTAGCTCAAACTTTCACTTTAGTGATGAGGAAGACTACAGTCCAGGGAAGGCAGGTGACTGAACAAGATCCCAGAGCTCCGAGTGGCAGTCAGTGCTGCCCCAGCCTCCCCTCCCTGCCCGCCTCTCCAGGGGCCTCTCACCATGAGGATGCACTCCCAGGCCATCCACCGGATGGGCAGCACCGCCCGGCCCTGCACGCGGTAATAGTCCCCAGCGTAGAGGTTCCGGCTCATGCCAAAGTCAGCGATTTTGATGGTGAAATTTTCCCCAACCAGGCAGTTCCTCGTGGCCAAGTCCCGATGCACAAAGTTGAGTGTGGCCAGATAGCGCATGCCCGAGGCGATCTGGGCCGCCACGTGCAGCAGCATCGGGTAGCTGGGTACGGGAGCCAACAACAGAGGGTCATGGGGCAGCCCTAGAGTCGTGCCCACCTCACAGATCGCTGTGCATGCCTCACAGATTGCTGGGAGATGAAGGAGAGCCCACTTCCCAGGCCTGGGTTCTCCTGCGTCCTGGTGCAGAGATGGAAGGTGGAGGCCCATTCAACCCTTCTTTATGCTCACCCGACCCCAAAGAGGTACCGTGTTTGTTATGCTCCCCGGTCTGCACTCGGGGGCAGTGAGGGAGAGAGAGCACAGGGAAGTTCCTGACCTGCACCCCCTCACTGTCGTCATCTCCGGCCTTCCTGCCCCTCGAGCTCTAGATGAACACAGCCACGTGTGTCTCATCCCAGGCCCCCTCCTGGAACCTCTCCCTGCCTGCCCACCCCATGCTTCCCCTTCCCCTCTAAGCTGGGGCGAGGGGAGCAGATGAGGCCCCCTGTGTGTGTACCTGATGGTGGGCCCCTGGGCCGCCTCCCCATCCCCGGCCCCCTCCGTCGCCTTGTCCTCTAGCTGGTGGGCACTGAGGAACTGGTTGAGGTCGCCGTTCTCCATGTAATCGGTTATCATGCAGAGCGGGTCGTCCTGCACACATACGCCCAGCAGCCGGATGATGTTTGGGTCCTTCAGCCTCGACATGATCTTCACCTCCTTGAGGAAGTCATTCCTGGAGAAGCAGGGAGAAGGTGGCAGGACACCGAGGGGCTGCCCTGCGGCTTTTAAACTAGCAACCCTGCTCACAAGTCCCCAGCCACTCTCCCCTCTGTTGGTCACCACCAGGTTTCTCTCTCGATCACTTCTCACTCTTCACCTTCCAGACACCATCCCTGGTCCTCACCTGGCGTTCTTGGTGGCATCTGGCCGTAGGATCTTGACCGCTACCAACAAAGGGTGTCCCTTGCGCACATTGAGAGGGAAATCAAGACTGACTAGATCTTGAGGGCTCTCTACCTCACACAGGTGCACCTGGAGGAAGAAGGTTCACCAAGGTGACAGGGTCAACTGGGACAATACAGTCACAGAAGACAGGCTCCTGGCCCAGGGGGAGGCCTGGGTATGCATGGAGCCCCAGAGAGGCAGACACTACAGATGGCTGGAAAGGAATCCTACTTACCTCCCCAAACTGACCCTCGCCAAGCTTCTCCTTGAAGCGGAGCCTCGACCGAGGGAAATCCACTCTGGGGGGCCCATCCCCAGCCGCCCCTGGGGGCAGCGCGGGCACAGCATAGGTGTTGCCCCCAGTGACACCCTGCAGGGTGACAATGTCAGCCTCGGCATAATGGGGGACGCTGTTCTGGGGAGGTGGGGGCAGAAGCGGGGCACCTGGCTTCTCAGGCTCCATATAGTCCCCACTGCAGGCTGGAGGGGTGAGGGAAAGAAGACAGGAAGAGGCATCAAGAACAGCCCCTGAGAGCCAAGGTTCTCCACATCCCCCGCGGCCCAGAGGCCCCACCCCCTGCCTCCCAGGTGGGCAAGAGATGGGGTCTACCCTCTGCCTCCTGGTTTTCCACCCAGCAGCCTCAAAACAGAAGAGGTGTCAGCACGGGATAAGAGCTGCTACAGAGCTTTCAAGGCAGTGGAAACAGATAAGCAAAGAAGGTCATAAACTCTTGTTCTCTAGGGATCCTAGCACAGTCCAAGACCATGAAAAAGTCTTGGCTGAAAGTGGAATTCCTCTACCCACCACTAGAAGGATGGTCCCAGCCATCTGGTGACTCTCCAATTTCCAAACCCTTGTCCCACTCACCGCCGGCCACTGCCATTCACATTGCTGGGATACCCCCTGCTTTCATCCTTTCATCCTCTCTGCCATGGTTACCCAAACCCCCCCTGACCCAGCACACCAAGCTCAGAGACAAGGAAAGACAGGGGCACATGGAGGGAGAGGAGAACAGCGCCTCACAGCCCGCACAACATGGGGTCTACAGACAGGAGAGGAAGCAGAGCTGTCCCCGCTTAGCCCTGGGGAAGGGGCGACAAGAAGGCAACACAGGGGAGAGGAGGAGCAGACAGGAAGGGTGGGGGTGTGAGCAGAGAGAGGACACATGGGGAGAGGGCCTCCTTGCGGCTCTAGAGAGAGGGGAGGGTGAAGGAGGGGCTACAGAGAGCTTGGAGCCACCCAGCATCCTCCTCTCTGGCTCTGGGAGCTCAAGAGATGGGCGCGACAGGAGGAGGGGAACCGAGCTGAGAACCAGGGAGCTTTCTACTCCTCAGCTCAAGGGGGTGGCCTTAAAAAGGAGCAAGCAGCAGCAGAAGAGCGCTATGGGCATAAAAGCTTCCTCCTTGGGAGCTCAGGAGAGCGGAAGAGGCCACAGTGGGGAGAGGAGGGAGAGCAAGGTCTGAGGATTTTCCCTGCCCCAGTAGAGGTACCGGGAGCCTGGCAGAGCCTAGGGGTGGAGGGGCTTACCCTGGGTGTTGGTGGGTTTGGCCCAGGCGGGTGTGGGGGGGCCCGGGCCTCGAGGGGGGCGGGCGTAAGTGGCCAGAAGGAGACGGTAGGCCGGATTGGAGAGCAGCAACGCTGTCGGGAGAAGGAGGGGGGGAAACACGGGGAAGGGGTGAGACTCAAGGCTAGACAGAGGGCGGGCGGGGGAGACAAGGGGAAGGGATGAGACTCAAGACTAGACAGACAGGGAGACACAGAACAGGGCAAGACTAGGGCTGATGAGAAGGAATATACTGAGAGAGACGGTGTAAACAAGGATCTGGAGAGTGCTGGATAACTGGATGGATACGTGATGGATGGATGAATAGATGATGAATGGCTGGGTAGATGGATGGATGAATATATGTGGATAGATGGAGAGTGAGTGCATGGATAGATGATGAAAGGACAAATAGATGGTTAATGAATGGATGATAGATGGCCAAATGGATGCATGAGTATATATGGATGGATGGACAAACAAATGGAAAAATGATAGAATGGATATATAAATACAGATAGATGGATAGAATGAACATGGTAGTCTAGGAGAGGAGAGGAGCCAGAAAGACACAGTGAGAGGACACAACAGAGAAGAGAGTGGGATGTGTGTGGGACACAGTAACAGGATGAGAGCACTGGAACTGTGGGAAATTCCTGAGGGAAATTATATGGTAGGGATATGAGTAACATAGAGGGCTGGGACCAGGGACACAAAAATAAGAAAATGAGTTGAAACTGGGAAAGACAGTTTGGTAAAGGAAAAGAAAGGAACGGTAAAGGAGAGAGGAAAGGATACACTAGGAAGACAGGCAGAGGATGGAGGTGGGACTGGAAAAAGGCAGGTCTTACCGGAGCTGTTGGGGACACTAGGAGCAGAGTGGGGTGGATTCCCACGAGGCCGTGGCTCCTGATAAGGGGGTGGCTCTCGGGGGCCTGGGCGGTTGTTGATGAGGATGGTATCCCCAGGGACAGAGAGATGAACCGTCAGCTCCTCTTCTAATACCCTACGCTCGGCCTTGTCATGGGGAACAAGAAACGTTAAGTGCAGCTACTGCTCAGCTGTTTAAATGCTCTACCCGTGTTCCCTCCTCCAGTCCTCACTACAGCCCTGTAGTCGTGTCTACTATTACTCCGTCTCACTGGTAAAGAAACAGGCTCCAGTGCATTTAAGTCCCACAATGGGATTCCAACCCAAATCCTACCAGTTCATAACTCAACTTTAACGCGTTATCATCACCACTGGACTCTCGCCCAGAAGACATGGGCAGTGGGTGGGGGGGGGTGCCCCACTTCTTCCAGTCGCCCCTCTAGCTCCACTTGCCACCTTTTCCCACTGGGCTTCTACCCCAAGAGGTTGATGTGTGGGCCACATCAACAGGCTGGGTCTGGGTTGGCCAGAGAGGGTACCCAGCAGGAGTCTGGAGAACAGGCAGGAAGTGAGGTCAGGGTGTTTAGCCTCCCAGCCTCGCCCCGAGGGATGGACCCAGGTGAGCCGCCTCCTGGAACCCACATCCATTGGCGGTCTCAGGCACCCTCTCCTGACTCCTCCTAGATTCCTCCCGGGTTCCGGTCACTGCCTCCTCCTCTCACCCACAGGCCCAGGGATGGGGGAAGCGCTGCTGAGCAGGCCCGAGGAACTGCACTACTTCTCCTGATTTGCATACCCCCTGCCCACGTCTCTCGATGTGGGCTCCTTACTAACCCTCTAATTATTCTCATCCGACTGCGCTCTCTGGTCCCTGCTGAACCCGAACTAACACTGGAGCCCCGCTCTCCGCCCCCGCATCCCACCCGTCCCCCCATCGCCCACCTTGCTGAGGAGCCGGCGCCAGTGCAGCCGCCATAACATGAGGGCAATGATGAGCAGCAGCAGCAGGATGATGGCCACCAGGCAGCCGATGAGGATGGCGGTCGGGCTCCCCTCGGCCTTGGCCACAGGCTGCTGGCCCCTGGGCTCCAGCTCTGGCAGGGGGGAGCACAAGGGTCAGGACCATGGGAGACCCCCCACCCATGCTGTGGGGGCCTCAGGGAGGACTGGTGGCACAGGACCCACACGCCTTTGAGGGGCCCGAGCTCACCCAAGCTGCTGAAGTTGGTGGGAGGGGGGCCGGGTGGCCACCAGGGGGCTGGTGGGAAGGTGCCTCCCAAAGCCAGGGAGGAGTCATTCACAACATCTGGGGAGAAGGGAGTAAAAAGAGGGAGTCAGATAACGGGGCAACCAAAGGGAGGCACACATGCACGAGAGCCCAGGAATTATCTGTTATTTGGTTAGAAGTAGGAGCAGGGCTTCCCTGGTGGCTCAGCAGTAAAGAATCTGCCTGCAATGCAGGAGACCAGGGTTTGATCCCTGGGGCAGGAAGATCCACTGGAGAAGGGAATGGCAACCCACTCCAGTATTCTTGCCTGGGAAATCCCATGGACAGAGGAGCCTGGTGGGCTACAGTTCATGAGGTCTCAAAAGAGTCAGACACGACTGAACAACTAAACAACAGGCAGCAGGGCTGACACTCAGTGTATGCAGCAACCCACTGGGATGGGTGGTAGAATAGGATCCTGGAGGGTTGTGGCTGTGGTCGGTGTTAACCTTTCAGTTGCTGGATTGTGGGGAGAAGTTGGATTCAGGGGGAGCCCAGAGTGGGGCTCAGGAGGCTCAGAGAAGAGGCTGCTTCTCAACCAGCACAGAATATTTCAATATTTTAACAACCACACTGTCATACTGCTCACCATCAGTCAAGAGTGAGGAGCTCATAAAGGAAAGACCGAGATAGGCAGGGAGAAATGGGGAAGAGGGGTTCAAATTGGTTAGGACCCCCTTCTGGGTTCAATCCCTGGGTTGGGACGATCCCCTAGAGAAGGAAATGGCAGCCCACTCCAGTGTTCTTGCCTGGAGAATCCCATGGACAGAGGAGCCTGGTGGGCTACAGTCCAAGGGGTTGCAAGGAGTCAGACCCAACTGGGTGACTAAGCACAGCCCTCCTTGGAAAGGCTTGTCAGTGCCAAGAGTTGCTATTTGGGGTCACTATGGGTTAGCAATCCCAGGGGCCCGGAACTGGGCAGAGAGCAGGGGCTTACCGGAGATGAAGGAGATTTCGCTGAAGAGTAGCCAGGGCCCCGCAAAGAGGAAGCGGCATTGCAGGAAGCGGCCCATGCGGCCGCCCAGGGGCACTGACACAGTCCGGGCTCTGGGGTCCCCCAGACTGCCCCCCAGAGCATGGCGCACGGGCTCCCCTTCCCAGGCCATGGCCGGGCCCCTCTTGAAGCGACACTCCACCCCACCGGGCAGGCGGGCTCCCAGCGTGTGCATGTTATTACAGTGGACCTGGGGGAAAGGGAGGAGGGACACAGAGTCAAGGCCAGGAGAGCCCGAGCGAGCGCCCCAGGCACCCAGCCTGGTCTGAGCCCTTCCTGGGAGCTGGCCGCACCCACCTGCATGGCCTGGAAGGCCCTCAGGCCAGGAGAGCCCAAGCAGGCACCCCAGGGAACCCAGCCTGGTCTCAGAGCCCTTCCTGGGAGCTGGCCACACCCACCTGCATGGCCTGGAAGGCCCTCAGGCCAGGAGAGCCCAAGCAGGCACCCCAGGGAACCCAGCCTGATCTCAGAGCCTGCCCTGGGAGCTGGCCACACCCACCTGCATGGCCTGGAAGGCCCTCAGGCCAGGAGAGCCCAAGCAGGCACCCCAGGGAACCCAGCCTGACCTCAGAGCCTGCCCTGGGAGCTGGCCACACCCACCTGCATGGCCTGGAAGGCCCTCAGGCCAGAAGAGCCCAAGCAGGCACCCCAGGGAACCCAGCCTGGTCTCAGAGCCCTTCCTGGGAGCCGGCCACACCCACCTGCATGGCCTGGAAGGCCCTCAGGCCAGGAGAGCCCAAGCAGGCACCCCAGGGAACCCAGCCTGATCTCAGAGCCTGCCCTGGGAGCTGGCCACACCCACCTGCATGGCCTGGAAGGCCCTCAGGCCAGGAGAGCCCAAGCAGGCACCCCAGGGAACCCAGCCTGATCTCAGAGCCTGCCCTGGGAGCTGGCCACACCCACCTGCATGGCCTGGAAGGCCCTCAGCCGGTCAAACTCAAACTCCATCTCCACGTAGCCACTGGGGAAGCTGTGGTTGCTCCAGCCCACATAGTCATAGCCCGGCCAAACCCGTAGCTCCTGGCTCTTCCTAAAGTCATCCAGCCCCACCACACCATCTGCCAGTTGGCCCAGCCCTCCGTACTGCAGCCTGGCAAGCAGGGGGCCGAGGAAGAAGAGGTTGGAAGAGAAGAAAGTATCACCTGTCTGGGTGCTCTACAACCCTGCCTCCCAGTGGTCTGGCCAGCCTGGCCCAGCAACCCCCCCACCCCTGTCCCAACCTCACACAGCTCTCTCTTCTCCACCCCCAAGGAGGGGAATGGGATGGAGCACCTAGCAGTCACATGCTACACAAAGGCACCGCCTCTAAGGGACACCGCTCAACCCACAATGTGTATTTACTGTGACAATTTACAATGGATCTAAGTGTCTTCGCAGAGGCAGGCCTTTTCCTAATTCACACCAAGTATCACATGAGCTAGTGGGCACCCTGCTACCCCTCAATCCTGGTCCTGTCCCTGGAGGCCCCACCCAAGCCATCCCTCTCTGCAGTTCCGCTCTCTCCCTGCCCAGACAGCTAACCAACCCCCTCCCCCACCCACCCCGTCCACCCTCCCACCCCAGGCTCCATGTCCTATGGGGCCCGCTTCTTTCACCCGCCAACAGCGTGCGTGGTATATCCATCGTAGGTGGAGTCATTGAGGTGCACGGCCTCAGATAAGTACATCGTCTGCCCCACAGGGGCCGTGTAAGACAGGAGTCCATCTGGGGTGGGGGTAAGAGGGGCGTTAGGGGCACAGAGCTTCCAGCCTCCCTCCCCCACCCCTCTCAGAGGGTGGGTTTCAGGCCCCTCTCTCAAGTGTTGCCATAGGCCATTGGCATGGCGGAGGCAATGCTTGCCTGTCCCCTCCTCACCCATAGGGACAGCTTCCCAACAGGAGAGAGGATTCTGGACGCCCCTCTCCCCCCTCGCTGCTCCCCCCTCCCCAGGACAGGAATGAATCCTCGGGGGTCTGAACACTCACCCTTCCAGAGGCAGCCATACAGCTCCACCCGCAGACACACGCTCATGACCCGGTCCGCCCGGGGATAGAAGCGAACCAGTCGGGCCACCATGGGAGGCCCAAGGTCCTTCAGCACCACTCCTCCAGGATCTTCATTACCTAAGATCACCTGTGGGCCAGGACACAGGATGGATAGAAGAAGGCTCCAGATCAGATCTAACTTCTCAGCCCCAGCGGCTTCCTGGCCCAGCCCACAGTGGCCACAGAGAGACCCACAAAGGATGGCACTGAGCACCCGGGGCTGTGGAGTACAGCCGGGCCTTCAGCAAGACAAGGGGCTGCAGCAGAGCCCTCTGACACCCTCCCAGCCTGAAGGTCTGTCCTGACCTCCAGCGTCAGCTCTCCCATCCCTTCCTTGCCTGGCTCCGCTCATCCTGTTGTGCCTGGATTCTACCCAGTCCCTTGCAGCTCTGCACCCCTGCTCCAGCTTCCCTCTTCCTTCACCCCAATCCCTCTGTTCACTCAGCAGCCACTGGCTCAGCACCCCACTCTGCACCAGCCAGGCACAGCCTCCAGGGGGTGAGCATCCCTCCCTCCCCTGTAGGACTGACAGTCCAGGAGGAGAGACAGTTGTACTAGCAAGAGGCAGCAGGAGGTGGGGAGTCCAAAAAGGCTCTGAGGAGCTGATATCTTGGGGGAGAACTGAATGGAGGGAGGAGAGCCTGGGCACAGCCGGGGAGGGAGAGCTTTCCAGGCACAGAGACCGGCAAGTGAAGGTGTCCTGAGACTGTGGGGTGAGCCCTAGGGTGTTTCAGGAATAGCAAGAAAACCAGCAGGGCCTGCATGAACAGGGAGAGGACTAAGGGGTGCGGACAAGAGCCAGGCATGAGGCATCTTCTCATGGACCCTGGATATAGCCTCCAGGTGAAGATGACTTCAGGAGAGAAAGCAGCAAGGAGAGCCATTTGGAGACTACTGCATTCGTCTAAGCAGGAGATGGTGGGGCCTGGCCTGGGGCAGTAGAGATGGAGGTGCTAAGAAGTGAGCAGATTTCAGGAAATATCATGGAGGCAGAACAGACTTGCCTTGCTGATGCTTTAAAGTAGGAGGTGGGAAGAAAAGCAGAATTGGGGATAGCATCTTAGCTTACAGTGGTACCATTTCCTGAGTTGGAGAATGCTGGGGGCGGAGCAGGTTTGGGGTGGGAATGGGGATCAAGTTCAGCCTGAGAAGTTTATGGTTAAGTGTGAGAAGTCTATTACACATCTAGGTGGGAAGTGGTCAGGTTTGCAACACTTGATGGAGCTCAGGGGAGATGCCCAGGCTAGAGAGGGCACACACTGCAGACTCATCAGTGTATAGCCCACAGCTGGGGCAGAGGGGACCCAGCCTTCCTGGGCTATCCCCTTCAGCCTCACCTCCTGGCCCCAGCGATCCCTCCAGTCCATCCAGCGGTGGCCGTCCCGGGAGTAACGCAGTCGATAGCTGGGAGAGAACTCCTTGCCCAGGCCCCCCGCGTGCCGTCCCTGGGTGCCCACCAGGGCCACCAGGTGCAGCCGCCGCAGGTCCACCTGGAGGTACTCCTCCTCCTTGGGGAACACCGGCCCTGCAGGGCACCAGGCACCATCTCCATCGCTGCTTTCAAGCCTGAGAGGGGGCAGGAGATCACAAGGGATACCTGGCCCTAGGTCTGCCTCTGTCTCCAGTATTTAATCCCCACCCCGACACTTGAAACTGGGGGGGAGGGTGGTTGCCATTGGCATTGGCCCTCTCAGAAGCCTCTTAACTTGGTCAGAGGGCTGGAAGCGCAAGCAGCAGCCCCAGGGGTTTCCCTCTAGGACAGCCCCAGGTGTGCCAGCTACCTGCTATGGCGAGCAGCAGTGGAGTCTGACCAGGAGCTGGAGGCAGAGATGTCACCATCTGGGATGGTCCGGTCCTGCATGCCCAGGGCATAGCGGCACTTGGCTGTGTGAACACAGGCGTATGGAGGGTCAAGGCCACTGACTCAGTCTCCCAAGCCCCATCCATCAGGGACCCAACAGCCAGTCTCCTCACCAGGGTCAAAATGTCCCTTCATGTCAGCATCTCCAGTTGCCACCAAGAGCAGCAGCAGTAGAAATGAAAAGGCCCCTGGTCCCATTGCTCCAGATCCCTTGGGCCTATGGGGGTGGGGGCAGCATCTCTGCAAGGGACATAATGGGGTGGCGGGGAGGTTAGTGTAAGGGCAATCAGGGAGACTGGCTCACGGCCAGCAACATGAGAGACACAGAATGGACTGCTCTGGGGATAACAGCAGTAAAATGACCACAACAGTCGCTGTTTAACAGCATCAGCGGTATTTTTAGAATGCTCCCCATGTGCCAGACACAGAGCTAAACCCTGGTTTCCCTCCCCACTTAGGAGACCAGAATTCTCAAACAAGTGGGGGACCCCAGCACCTTCCAATCTCAGTGCCCTCCACAGCCCTGCTGGTCCCTGACCCAGCAGCTTCAGCAACACCTGGGCGCTTGGGCGAAACGCAGAATCTCAGACCCACACAATCAGAATCTGCACTTTAACACAATCCCCAGGTGACCTGTGTCTGTTACAGCTCAAGAACCCTAGCTCTTCCTCACTGGGCCCCAGGCAGCTTGCCCCACCCCACCCCTGAAAACCATTTCAACTACAACTCCTTACGAACCCAGGTACCTACCCTCCCCAGCCTCAGTCCCAGGCCCAGAGCCAGACCAAACTATCTTGACCTGTCTTCTTCCCAGTAGAGGTCAGCACTCAGTTCTCCAGGCCGTGGGATTCTTTGGGACCCCTAGCGCCACCCCTCCGACCTTTACCCTCTCTGCCATCAGGTCCCAAGCCTCCTATCCCCTCTGCCTGCTCTGCCTTCCCTTCCTAAGATCTTGACATCCTATTCCCCCAGTTCCCAGTTTCTGAAGAGGGCTGCCTCAGAAGAAGAGCCCAGGGCAGAGGGAAAGGCTGAGTTGCCTTGGAGATGAGGGCGGTTCTCAAGACAGGGAAGCCAGGTCACCCCAGGAGGTAGGAGGAGTGGGGGGACACTCCCCCATCCCTTTGTCCTCCTCCAGCTGCTCCCACAATGCTGTAGGGCAGGAATGTAAGAGGCAGCTGAGACCCCACAGCTCCGCTGCAGCAGCAGCTGAGGGGCTACTGAGTTGTGGGGGGACCCGGCTATCAAAGGACAGCAGGAACCAGAAGCATCACACCTGGTCCCTTGGGGGTCGGGGAGCCGACACCCGAAGCAGACTGCCGGAACCCCAGGCAGGCAGCCTGGCGTTCCTGGGTGCTGCTCTCCAACACACCCCCCCCACCTCCCCAGGGAACAGCGGGGCCCTTGTTCCCCTGAGTAACCTTCATGCCTACCCCAGATGAGTCATCGGAGCCAGACGGAGCAAGCAAGAGGAGCCTGGGGCAGAGATACAAAGACAGGCAGAGGAAAGAAGGCAGGGGGAGACAGGGCGAGAAACACAAAGCAAGAGGTAAACAGAGCAGGCTTCGAAGTGCGCAGGGCACAGAGCCAAGCAGAGAAATGCACAGAGAGACGTCTGGGGCAATCTGTTCTCTGACACCCTGTCACCCCACTTCTCTCCACTGGGTCAGAAGCACCAAGGACAGGCCCAGAAGACCTTTCCCATCCCCATCACAACCAATTACACTCTGCTGCAAGCCCATCACCCTCTTCTCCCAACCCCAACCCCCGCTCCAGACAACACCCACAGAGCTCTGTACACACACACACACACACAACACACACACGTGGTCAAACTTACAGAGCCAGATGTAAACACTGGGGTTAGATGTAGGGTGCACGCACACACATACACAAAACTGTCTCACAGACTTTCAGAGACAGTCTCATAAATCCATTACACACATAGACACCCCCCAACCCCGGGGCAAACAGAGACACTTGTGTACACATCAACTCCATCCACACCTCTGCATTCTTTCAAGTCCACTTAGTGAATAGCCATCCTCCGACACCTGTGAACCTGACATGATAGACATGTTCCTATGATCAGAGGACAGTGTGACAGACACACACACTCAGGTCCTCGGGCACAGGATCCCAAGAGAACTGGAGCCCACCCCCTAATACTCAAGGTGACCAGGTCAGAAGGAAGTCAAGAGAGTGGGGAACCGAAGAAAACTTGGGTGGCTGGAGTGACAATAAGAAAAAAGCCATTTCTCTGCTTTCCCATAGGCTCAGCCTTCACCTGACTCCACAGTACCACTCAATTCTGGGCATACCTATGTGCCATCAGCAACAATGAGTCTGGCAGGGGGTGGAGGTGCTGGAAAGGACTGTCCACCCAGCAGGGGACCTGTAGGGGAAGGCTGGAGAGGAGGGAGTAGGGAGGGACACTGAGGATGGTGCTCACTGGGCAATGACCATATCTCCTGGCAGAACCAACTGACCATCCAGCGTGAATGAGCGCCGGTGGCTCAGGTTAGGGTGTCAGGCCCTCTCTCTGCTGGGCTGAGGCCAGGCTGCCCAACTGGGAGCTGGTGGGGTGAACAGGCTTAACAGTGAGTAGATGCCCGCAGAGACTGGGCCAGTGGGAGGACAGGCCCCCTTCTCCAGGAAGCTGGGAGATGATTGGGGGGGGGCGGGGGTACACATATGAACACCTGTTTTCCTGGGGTGCAGTTCCTTCCAGACTGAGTTAGGGGGTCCTCCCTCAAGGCTAGACACACACTTTCTCGGAGGTCAGGGGGCCCCCCGCCCGCATTTTCAGGCAGTAAGCCAGAAGGCTGGGGAGGCGGACAGGGACTGACTTAGCAACGCTGGACAACCAAGTCCAGCCCAGGAACGTCCTGCCTCCCGGCCAGGCCCTCATCCTTGGGCCACCGCGCGCCGCCGGAGCCCCGGGCCGCCGCCCTCTCCCCTCCACCCCGCCGGGGTCCTCCCGCCGCTCTCCCTACCTCTCATCGCTCTTCGCCACAGACCCGGGCGTCCGACCCCGAAGCGGGGCCTCCTCGGCGGCGGCGGCGGGGCGCGGGGAGGGGGAGGCAGAGGGAGCCAAGAGCCGGGAGCGCGAGGCGCCGGCGGGGCTCGGGTGTCGGGAGGCGGCTCCCGCGAGCAGCTGTCGGGGGCCTGTTCCGGGGAGAGGAGCCAGGGCTGGGGCGGCTCGAGCCCAGGCGCCGCCTCCCCCTCCCCGCTCCCCCGCTCCGCCGGCTCTCCGCGCGCCCGGGCCGCGGCCCTCCCTTCCCCCGCCCGGGCCGGGCCGTCCCCGCCCGCCGCTCCCACGCCCGGCACCGCCCTCCCGGCCCCGCGCTCCCCTCCGCCCCGCCACGCCCACCCGCATTCCCCCGCGCGCCGCGGCCTCCCCCAGGTAACCGGCTCGGCGCGCCCACCCCCCTCCACCCGCCCACGGCCCACCCCCGGAGCCCCACAAAGGAGGATCGCCGCAGGGAGGGCCAGCTGTGGACCGCCCAGGGCCTCCCACACTCCCTGCCCCCACGACAGGATGGCCCCCCCTTTCCACCCCACCCCACCCCCCTCCCCTTTTCTGGGCTCGGTTCCTAGAGAGGGAGGTGAAGGGGAGCAGCCCCAGGGCACAGGGAAGGAGCGCGTTCCCACAGGCCCGGCGCTGCGCCGGAGTTTGAATGGGGGAAGGGAGCGGGGCTCACCTGTCCAGCCTGGCCTCCTAGACCTACTCTTTTCACATCACCAGCCTCAGCTTCTCTCTGACCGCTCTGAGTCTCCGGTCCTCTACACCCCAGCCCAGCCTGGGGGCCAGCTCCCCCTCTCCCAGCCCCTTCCTCGACTTCCACCCTCCAGTTCCTCCCCATAAGCCCGCAAGGCCCTTCCCAGTCTCTCTCAAGGACCCTAGCGTCCAGACTCCGAGGCCCTGGTTCCTTGGCTACCTGCTCAAAGCTTCGGCGTCCTCCTCAGGGCAGGGCCCCCTCAGGCCCAGGCAGCTCTGACCCTGGTGGGGTCGGAGGGTCTGATGGCTGGCAAGGACAGGCCTGGACAGGTGAGCGGCGGGGTTGAGGAGGAGGACAGAGAGGCAAAGAGAAAATCACACAGTCAAAAAGGAGGGGTACAGACAAGTTGGGTGCCAAGAGACTGCGTAAACAGATCCAGTGTGAGAGAAAGAGCAGAGAGCTGCTGGGTGAGGTGGGCAGGACAGAAGAGCTGTGCGGGGAGGTGTTCCACCCCGCTCAGGGGCTACCGGGGGGCCCCACCACCTCTCTCCACACCCACACCTGCCAATCACCTGCAGGGTAGGGTAGGGCCTCACGCCGCTGCAGATCTCTGCCCCATTGCACCTCACAGCAGGTAGATAGAAACTCACCCTACGTGCAGACCCAGACAACAGTCCCAAGAAAGAAACACGACGTCCCGAATAAGAACACAAGGGCACTACCAGGAAGAGACGGGCCCTCGGGAGAGGCGAAGGCACATATGGGCACGTACTGCAACCCCGGGTCAACCCACAAACCTTGGGGAACCCCAACTGCTAAGGGACTCACGAACAGACAGCCCCGTGGCCACCCGGAGAATTGCCTCTCCGTCCCCTCCCACCAAAACCCCAGGGCGCCCCGGCGCACCTTCCCCCTCCGGAGTCGGCCGCAGGGGAATCTGGGCCCGGAGAGGCCGGGCCGGGGGTGGGGCCCGCCGGGGGTGGGGCCAAGGTTTCCGGAGTAACCTCACCTGGGTGGACTCTCGGCCCCTCCTTCCCGGGGCTGTGGCTCCCGGGAAGCCCCGGGCGGGCAGCCGGGCTGAGCTGCCGCCAGATCCCTCAGGGAAGGAGCCACAGCCCCTCACACCCCAGTGGGACATTCCACACCCCAGGCGCACGCTGACCCTGGCCAGGTGGCATGGCGGTGCCAGCCAGAGGAGTCCACTGCAGAGAGTCAAAGAAACCATAGACTCCTGAAACCCTTGCTCCCTCTTGTCCCCCAGGAGACATTCCTAGTCGGTGATGCCCACCTCATCCCAGCCCAGAGCTAGAGGAGTGGGAGGGATGCGGGACTGGGGCCCAGTGGAGTCAAGTGACAGCAGAGAGGGGGCTGGAGCCGGCTGGAATGCAAGGCTCTGAGCTGAGACTGTCAGGGGCCAGAGAGGGAAGTCCCAGCCATCCAGGCCCCCAGAGTAGTACCCAAGACCCAGTGTATCCACAGACCTAGTGTATCCACACGCCCGTCGGTGGTCCCCAGAGCCCGCCCACATCTCCCGAATCACTCCCAACTCCAGTAGGCCCCCATGTCCTGCTGAGCCCCCAGAGGACCCTCTACCCCTCCTCCCTCCATGTCCTCCCATTCCCAGCTTCCCTCCCCTCCAAGCCAATGGCCTCCTGCTGCCCAGGAAAAAGGAGGAACAGCTGGGGAAAATGTGAGGAGAGGCACGTAGGAGAGAGCAGCTCCGGTCTGGCCCGCAGACCGCCGGGCCACTACAGGGAAGCCCAGCAGGACCAGTGAGAGAGAGGATGGGCCCTCCACACAGGTCGCTGTCCCCTTCCTGGGAGAGGCAGCTGCCTTTGGGACAAGCAGGCTGGGTCAGCAGCTGGGGAGAGTGAGAATCCTCTGGGGGGTGGGGGGCAGGGTGAGGGGGTGGAGAAGGCCCCGGGTGTGAGACAGGCCTTGATGCCAGCAAGTCCACTTGGGGAACTGAGGTCCGAGAGGAGGAGGAAGAGATGATGTAGCACAGGGACAAAGATGAGACAGCTCAGCTGTGGGCAGCCTGGGGGATGGAGAGAGATGAGGCCCGGCGAGAGAACTCAGCAGGGTATAAACTAGACTGCGGTAGAGGGGAACTGGGGATCAGAGAGAGGAAAGGGAGAATGAAGACAGAGGGCGCACAGCAGAAGATGGGAAGACCGGAGTTTGGGGAGAAGGGCTGGGCAAGCGAGAGAACTGGAGTGGAGGCAGGAAAGGGTGGGAGGGATGCTCAGAGAGGAGGACAGAGAAGAGAGGGGCCTCAAAAGGGGAGCAGATACATCAAGGGGAAAAGAGGCAGTTGTGGAACCCAGAGATGGGAGAAGAGGAAGGTGGAAGCATAGGGATTGAAAGGAAGGGACCTGGGAGAAGAGAAGAGTAGGGGCTGAAATGGGAAGGGAAAACTAAGGGACAGGCTAGGGGCACAGGGGCCCCAATTCCAAAGGTTGAAGCGAATCTGCCTCTGGGTGTCAGGGCAGGAGGGTCCCAGAACTCCCCTTAGAAACAGCCTAGCCCTAGCCCATCTGCCACACCTCGGCCCCAACTCTCTTCCCCATCTTTTCCCTCCTCCCCACCCCCGGGCTCCACCGTACTCCCCTCCTCCCACCACACCTCCAGCCTGGACCTCCTGGTCCCTCCCTGAGAGGGGAGGGCCCAGCGCCAGTCCCCACTCCTGCCCTGCCAGTTGGGCTCTGGCTTCCTCCCTCTCACCTCCAGCTCAGGGTTCTCTTGGGTCGCAGTCCCCCCCTGTCTCAGGGCTTTGGGGTTCCGGCTCTGGGGCTGCCAAGGCCGCCTGGCTTTGTCCGCCCATCCGGAGCCCCAGGAGCAGCTGCCTGGGCCAGCTGCAGCCGGCTTCGATGTGACCATGGCAACCCAGCCCGCTCCCCTCGCCGAGCCTCCCGGCCCCCGCAGAGAGGGAGGGAGCAGCCAGGCCGGGGAGAAAGGGAGGGGAGGCCGAGGACTGCGGACCGCAGGGACCACAGACAAAGACCCCAGACAAAGGGAGGTGAAGGGAGGCCGCGAGGCAGCGAGGGAGAAAGCAGCGGCGGCAGCCTGAGGCTGAGAGCTTAGGCAATAGGCATTAGGTCCTGCTGAGGGGGAGAATCCAGGCAAGAGGGACAGACAGACAGGAGGTGGGAGAAGAGATTAACAGTGGTCCCTCCAAGGCCGCCTCCTGGATCCCTAGCAATTCATTTCCTTCCCTCAGGAATTCTCTCTTCCCTTCTGGGGAGAACAGAATACCAGCATCCTAGTTGGCTACCCCCAAAGTATTATACGGTGAGTGCCCCTCACCGGTTACACCAAAGCATAAGAAGCACTCAGGCCCTATAGTCACACTCAGTTTTCAAGAACAATCTGACTTTCAGACATATTCTGACCGGTCATCTCTGAAGTACAAACATCAACATCAGACAACATGTACTCCGATTCTCGACTTGTAAAATATGCTCCCCAAAGCCGAAGGGGCCTGATTATGCCTGGAGGGAGTTGAGGCAGGAGGGAGCAGTGATGAGGTCTCACATGAGATGAAGCAAAGTACCAAAAGGCTAGGAGAGAGAGCCAGGCTTTGCTGCTGAGAAGCAAGGATCGAAACTGCCATCCACTATCTAGCTCCTCTGGCTGAGTCCTACAGCCTCCCAGTCTCCTCATCAGGAGGAGGGCACTAAGTACCCACTCCCAGGGTCTGCTGGGATGATAATGTGGGATGGCATACAGGCCCCAATGATGGAGACAACTATCGAAACCCCACTAACAGGATCTCCATCTGTGGCTTTTCTCATGGGTCACTTGGGTCCCTGAGTTCCACCTCCCAATTCATCCCACAGTTATGAAAGGTTTGTGTAGGGCAGGGTTCTAACAGAGCTGCAAAGGATACATTGAGGAATACAACCCGCTCCACATCCTCTGGGCATTTACAGTCTAGAGGGGGAGCCAAGCAAGTATATGCATGTGTAAAATATGTATTTATATATGTATAAGTATGTGTACTTATATATGTACAGAATCACAGAAGACACCCTGACCTGTGCTATAGTCAGAACTGGAAGGGGCTGTGGGAACCCAGGAGAGGACCAGGCCAGGTCCTCCTGAGTTCTGGAGGAGGCAAGATCAAGGACAACGTCATGGATGAGCTGGAGCTTGAAGTGGTTTTTAAATCAGACAAAGATCTGCAGAAACCAGTCCAAGCCATCCCCAGCCAAAGAGACCGAGGGAACAATAGCAGAGAGACCTCAAAGTGGGTTATGTGAAAATGCAGCTGTGACTGGAAGACAGAATCTGCCCATGTAAATCCAGAGAGGCAGAGTGAGGTGGGTAATCTCAGTAGCAGTTTGGTTTACTCTGAAGGTGAGGAGGCAGGGCGTTGGGCTTTTGAGCTGGAACACGGCATGGCATGATTAGATGTGAGGTATGTGGTTTCTGGCAGCAACATGTCGGATACACAGGGCAGAGTAACAGGCTGCGGAGGAGGAGGAAGGAGTTAACACCTTTCTCCTGTCCACCTCCATTTGGGATCCGCGCCCCCACCAGGCCCCCAGCCGGAATGCCATGCGCAAATGGTGAGATCCTACAGAAAAGCGCATGCTAGCCCCCAGCCAGGAATGCCATGCGCAAATGGTGAGATCCTACATTAAAGCACATGCTAGGCACTCTCCCAGCGTCTTCACCGATCACTTGGTTGTCTCCTTGGGGTCTCAGAGGTGCATGGGGCAGAGCGCTTCATAAAAAGGCAACCAGGCCCGGAGAGGTTGTCACTTGCCTTAGATCTGTGGCGAGTGGTTGCTTCTCACCCAGGATTTCTAGATTCCTCCACCTCTCTCTTCCAAGAGCCGGCGGGGCGGGGGCCAGGAGGGAGGTGCAGAATGGCTCCCGGAGTGGCCCAGCTAGGCAAAGGCCGCAGGCGCTGGAGTTCTGCCCGGCCTTGAAAACCCCACCTTCCTTCAGTCTTCTGTGGACCCCACGGTCCCGGCAATGAACAGGAAGACCACGGGAGGGCGCTCGCCGCACAGGTGACCAACACTAGAATACTTGGGAAGGCCTGGAGGGAAGGAGTTTCAAGCCCGGGCGCGGAACCGGGCGGGGCAGAGCTCTGGAGAGACAGCCAAGGAGGAGAAAAGACAGAGGCTGAGCGGAAGCTCAGGGTAGCTGCGGGGCTCATTAGGGCCAAATATCTTGACAGTCACATAGCAGAAATATTGTTATAGACAGAATCTTAGAATCTTCACTTACTCTTTGCTATCATCCTTTGCCAAAGCCTGTGGCGTTCTCAGCAACCCCTGGCCTCTTTCTGATTAGAGCTGATTCCTGAGCCTTGCCAGGTAGGTGCCAGGCTCTGCCCTCGGCACCTGCCAGAATCATCTCTCTTGGCCCTCACCGCAGCTCTGTGATGTGGCATTTTGAGATACTTCCACTTTTACAGGGGCTGAAACAGGATCAGAGATGTAAGGAACTTGCCCGCAGACACATACATTGCAACTGGCAGATCTGGAGTTCAAACCCAAGTCCTTTTGATTGCAAAGTCAAAGTTGGATTGGAGTGTCTCAGCTATCATTATTGGTTCAACTCTAGGGATCTGTCGTAAACCCTCACCCCTTCCTTTATCGCCCTTGAAGACCCTGGGACATTGTCCTTAATTCCTCTATAACTTCTTCATCTGCCAAGAATGTTTCTGTTCTTGGGGCCCAAATTACTCTCGTTTGTGCACAAACAGCATGCAGAGATTGAACAATGGCTAGATTTGCGCAAGGTCATACTGGAAGTCAAGGTCAGCCATAGGAGAGTGTTTCTCAAACTGAGGTCCCATGAATTGTCTGTGAAGATTATTAAATCCCATGTTTTCGTCTCATTGGTAATTTTTGGTAAAGTGTTTTAGGCATGTTCTGGATACTATGTAACTGATCTAGGGTCCTGCGTGCTAGTATCTGCATTCCTGTTGTGTGTTTACCTGCTGATGGTCAAGTTAGCACTTCTTTAATTGTCTGGGTTGTGTTTGTACCAAATGAAGTCCAGGGGGCATGTACTGACAAAAATGTCTTAGTTATTTGAATAGACACAAGTCGGGGGAGAACTGAGTCATGCTGGGCACACAGTGGAATATCGTGTCAGCTGCAGAAGAACCAGTTAGGCAGTACCTGTATATGTTCATGTTGCCAACAGCAACTTCATTTCAGAAAAACACTGTTTATCACATCAAATTGCTATGCTGTGCTTTGTCGCTCAGTTGCGTCTGACTCTTTGTGACCCCATAGACTGTAGTCCACCAGGCTCCTCTGTCCATGGAGTTCTCCAGGCAAGATACTGGAGTGGGTAGCAGTTCCCATCTCCAGGGGATCTTCCCAATCCAGGGAATGAACCCAGGTCTCCCACATTGCAGGCAGATTCTTTACCATCTGAGCTACCAGGGAAGTCCCCATCACATCAAATTACTTTTATTTTAATTTATCTTTCTACTTGTGTTTGTATTTATTGCAGCTTTGTTTTGGGTTTATGACTATTTAAGTCCTGAAGCATGAAGAGTTCATAGCTGGCTGCATTTGCACATAATTGTAAAAAAAAAAAACTTAAGTTCATGAGAATTATATTTCTTCCCAAAAGGTCCCTCAGAGCAGGGCTAAACTTGACTTGGCCCTTCAGGAGTCTCCAAAGGAAAGCTATAGCTTTGGAATCTCTGTTAAAGTCCAAACTCTCCCCTCCCCTGAAGATCCAGAGCAGGAAAGTTAGAGCCTGGGACCTCTGGACTTCTGAGAATTGAGGGGAGAACATGAAGGTGTGAGAGAGACCACCACAGACCTCCACTTTCTTTAAGTAGAAGGAAAGGTAAATCGTGAAAGATGATGCTGGGTAAACAAAAAACCAAAAGAAACAAAGGTTCTGAGTTTAAAAGTTCCCCAGAGAAAAGAGCTCTCAGTTAATTAATGTAGTGGCTTTATAGTATCATCAGGACCAGCTTTTTTCCAGCTGTCTGCTTTCCCATCCACAGTGTGTCAGGACTCAGCATCGTAGACTTTGGCTGCCCACCTCAAATGTAGATACTGCATCCTCAACAGTGTCCAGAGGGCTTCCCTGGTGGTCCAATGATTAAGAATCCACATGCCAATGCGGGGGACATGGGTTCGATCCCTGGTCTGGGAAGATCCCACATGCTGAGGAACAACCAAGTCCTCGAGTAACCAGCTACTGAGCCCGCTTCCTTAGAGCCTGTGCTCCACAAGAGAAGCCACTGCAGTGAGAAACCCATGCACTTCAGTGAAGCGTAGTTCCTGCTTGTGGCAGCTAGAGAAATCTTGCTTGCAGCAACAAAGACCTAACACAGCCAAAAAAATTTAACAATTAAAATTTTTAAAAAAAAGTAATGTCCAGAGGCATAAAATCTTTCCTGGAAGTACCCCAGCCAACTCCCCACTGAATACCCACCATGTCACACTGGGTCCAGAACCCTGCACCTAAATCCACTGTGGCAAGAGGAATGACATGGCTGGCTTACAGCCATCATAGTAATGTAGCTCTTTTGGCTGTGAAGAGACCACCTTCTCTGAATATATGAAAGGATAATACTGAACCAGTAAATAAATAAAATTTCTAAAAGGTTTGCCAGCAAGAAATTAGGGTGGCCGTTTTGTGAGTGCCAAAATTGTCCTCTGCAAAACGTGTTCATGAGATTGGACAGGCTTTCTTGAAAGGACTTGCCCACCACACCTAGAGATGTGGATCTTATCCAGTAGGTTCTGGAAAGCGTTTTTAAGAGTTGAGTCTGGACATGATCAGATTTGCATAATAATAAGTTGCCTTAGTCGTGTCTGACTCTTTGTGACCCTAAGAGCTGTAGACCCCCAAGTTCCTCTGTCCATGGGATTCTCCAGGCAAGAATACTGGAGAGGTTTGCCATGCCCTTCTCCAGGGGATCTTTCTGACCCAGGGATCAAACCCGTGTCTCTTATGTCTCCTGCATTGGCACACAGGTTCTTCACCACTAGTGCCAGCTGGGAAGCCCCCATTGCATAATGTTATAAAGAATAAAGGGGCTTCCCAGGTGGTACAATTGGTAAAGAACTTGCCTGCTGATGTAAGAGATGAAGTTTTGATCCCTGGGTCAGGAGAAGGAAATGGCAGCCCACTCCAGTATTCTTGCCTGGGAAATCCTATGGACAGAAAAGCTGAGCGGGCTACAATCCACAGAGTCAAAAAGAGTCGGATATGACTGAAGCAACTTAGCATGCATGCATAAAGAATAAGATAAAGGCAAAGTGGAATTAGAGGCAGAGTTGCCTCTAAGGCTATTTTTTTATGTGCTTCTAATTCTAAATTATACACATACCAGGAAACGGGAACTGGCAGATGGATGGATAGCTCATCATGCCCTCTGGATCACAAGGGCAGCAAAAACTGCCCCTGTTGGAGACCTTTCACCGTGAACTTCACAACTCTTCAGTCATGGGAGGGGCTAAGCTGAGTACAAACAGTGGACTCTCAGTGCGTGACTAGGACCCAGAACCACCCTCTGTGTGTGTGGAGTCAATCAGAGGTTGGGGTGGGAGGGAGCCTGTAATGTTTTAATCAAAGGAGGCTCCCACAAGTGCTAAATTGTGCCACTATGCTCCTGAAACAGACCACTGTGTCCCATTGAGGGTGCTAAATGTGATACCCTGAGACTCCTAACTGCCTAATTTTAAGCATCATGCCATAAACTACATTCCCATCTATGACATATTCATGGGTAGGGGGAAGCAGTGTTCAAGGGGCATCTCATGCCCCTATCACCTAGATTCCAAAGAACCCACTGGCAAGGGCTGCATAATGAACTGTGTCCTGAATGGAGGGCAAATAGTGGTATAGACAAAGCGGCTTATGTCATCCTCTGGGCTAGCTGACTCCCTCCGTTCATCAGATAAATAGTCTGCCTCCACCACACAACCACGTGACCATCAGCTGAGGCTTGACGTTCACATAACTCTGGAAAATAGCATTCAAACTTCGCCTGTCCACTTGCCACTGCCCACAACTGGTGGCCAGATGCAGTGTATTAGTCACCTTCTGGAGGTTTCCTCCAGCCTCAGCAAGCCTCCCACCTGGAATGATGCTTGTGCTTCCTGAAAACCCCAGTCTGAGGAGTAGGGATTGGAGGTGGAGGAAGAAACTTTTCTGCAGAGATCTGTCCTCCCCATCATGGAATCAGCCTTTTAATTTGTTGAACTGACATTATAACATCAGTTCCAGAACATTCTACTTGCCAACACAGTGAAAACGTTCAAAACGTGAAAGAATCTCACACTTGATAAAAGAATCACAGGATCCCATTAAGCAGTACCTTCTCTTAATGTTTCCATAGTGTGTGTTTTCACATCCATAAACACTTCACAGAAGGAGGGACTGATTGTTTCTGTATTCCAAGCAACAGAACAATTAGAAAGTAAGCAAATGAAAATGAAAATCTGAAATTCTAACTGTTAAAAAAAACCAAACAATTTATGTAGCTGGTTTTCCTGGACAGGAAGCTAAATTCCTGGGCTGGTATTCGACCCTGGTTGACCTTCAAATGGAGCAGGAACCTCAGCTGGGTGTCTCTGGGATGCACAGCCGGAGGGGGCTGAGCAATGGGGAAGGCCCAGGAGAGGGTGAGAGACAGGCCAGGGGCTGGGTCTTGCTGTGTGCTTGCTGAGTCCTTTCCTCACCTGGGCAGGTGGGGCAAGAACACATTTCCTTTAGGTGTCATTTGGGAGCTGAGGAGACTCTTCACCTTCACAGAAAACCCCGAGGAAGGATGGTTCTGAAGGTTTTTCAAGACCAGATCCAAAGAGTACCAAGTCTCTGGGGTTTGCACCCGCTGCCCAGGCCTTGGGGCTATCTCTGTTCTAAGTGACAGATGATATTTTGATATGGTTTTCTCACCATCAAGATACAGACAAATCCCTTTCTTTCTTTTTTTCCAAATCCCTTTCTTCGTCTTAAAATTCCTAAAATGGGCCTCCTAATCCTATTTAGTCCTGGATTTTTCTTCCCTGTTTGTGTATAGAAAGCTCCAGGAGTAAGAATTGGAAATGGGTTGATTATACCTGCATCTGACATTTACTTCCTTTTGCTATGAACTCCTCACTAGTGAGCCATTAAATCTCCGAGTGGGTGAAGAGATCAATGAGGAGTTAGTGCTAATCTTAACATTATTGGACTAAAACATGAATCCCACCTGTGAAGAGAAGCCCTGAGAGTCCTGCAGGCGTCTGAGGACGAGTACAGTTGATCCCTGCGTGTTAAGCTGTCCCTTCTGGTTGCATCTGGGTGTGACCTGGTGCTTGTGAAGTTTGGAGTCCGAGGTAAGGGGTGCCCGAAAGTCTGCTGTGGGTCTTTGAGGCTGAGGAGGTGGGAGGAGGAGGGGGCATGAGAGTGGTTATGACAAGAGGGAACTGAAAAAGTAAAAACATGCAGTGCTTGTTTTGTGCTTCTGTACACTTTTGACCCTGGGGAATCTTCGAGGACTTTTTCTAATGTTTATTTTAGATGGATGGAGTCACTCATTCAATAAATATCCCAAACACTGTGTAGGGGTTGGGAATAAACAGTAAATGAGACGAAGCTCCAGCCTTCAAGGGGCTTTCTAAGTTTGTTTTTTAGCCCCCCAAGGACAAGAGTGAAATCCCAGGAGAGGTTTCTTTGAGGCCCCAGGGACCACCCAATGTCCAGATGTGTGAATGGAGACACAGCTCCAGCCAAAGCAGAATTCCTTTAAAACTCTGCTGATTGTGAGTAGTACGTCAAAATAGGAAACCTGCAGGATAACATCTTAAGTCATTTCTTTCTTCTTTCTTTCATTTCATTTTTGCCTTGATGCACGGCTTGCAGGATCTCAATTCCCCAACCAGGGATTGAACGCAGCCACGGCAGTAAAAGTGCAGAATCCTAACCACCAGGAAACTCCCACTGGATTATTTCTTATGCAAAAGAAATCATTGAGGGTTTGCTGAAGAAAGGAGACAGTAACACAATGGGTACCATGTGGCAAAAATGTAAATTGCTCCCTAGTGATAGCTAATATCTTGATGACCTGATAAAATGGTGTATAAGGCAGAGCAAACACACCCTTGCAATAAAGCCGGAAATTTCATCCACAGTGAAAGATGCTAGAGGCGTGCCAGGGTGGGTTGGAGAAAATCAAGACTGGTGTCTGGAAAAATAGTTGAGAGGCTATTGAAACTGTCTCAGTGAGCAGTGTTGAACGCTTGAGTAAAGACAGCCGCCAAAGGCAGGTGGGGACAGATGGGAGACAGACTTCCAGGCAGGAAGGACCTATGTGGGGGAGACTGAGGAAGAGGACTACAGAGAATACCTAAGGCCCATGTTATTTCCTCACATATCATGTTGTCTTGTCATGGAATGAGGACCCGACTTCAGTCCAACTTTTCCACTTTATAACAAAAGGAGGACAGTAAAACCCAGGAAATGGAAACTGTCATCTATGGCTGAACCGCAGGTTGAGGGAGGGGTCCCAGTGGTAGCCGGGTCTCCTTTCCTGATCCCACCCCTTCTGCAGGTGCCCTTTAGAGCCAGCCGGGCCCTCTTCCCACACCCCTCCAGCAAATCGGAATCCCAGGGCTGGGACCACAGACTATCCCAGGGCAGTGCACAAGCTTTTACTGCTGTGACCTTGATACTGCATTCTGCTTGGCCCACACTGTTTCATAACTGCAATACATGATTGCAATACATTACATGTTCCTGCTGATAATTAGAAAGGCGCTGAGTGTTTGGATGAAGAACTGTATGCAAACAAAATCCTTCTTTGTAAGCCCATTAGTGGTAATAAACTGGAATTAATTTGCAAACATCTCATTGAAACTGCAGGAGAGGGAGGACTTTGGAGGCCGCCTTCCAATAAGAGAGGGTTAATGGACAATCGTTGTTCGGTCAGCAGTTACTCTGGTAAAATTTGTAATCTTTTATGAGCTTATTTTAGTAAAAATAAAGAATGATTTTTAAACATAAAAAAAACAAAATCTTAAAAAATTTTAACTGTGGTAAAACACACATAACATGAAATTTACCACCTTTACCATTTTTAAATGTACAGTTCAGTAGTGTTAGGTTTGTTCACATTGCTGTAGACCATCACTACACCCTTCTCCAGAACTCTTTTCATCTTTCATGACAGGTTCTATACTCATGAAACAACCCCTCATTCCCCACTTCCCCTAGTACCCACCATCCTACTTTCTGTCTCTACAAATTTGACTACTTCTTATAAGTGGAATCTTAGTATTCGTCTTTTAGAGGCAGCTTATTTCACTGCAAAGAATCGGACATGACTGAGCGACTTCACTATTTCACTGAACATAATATCCTCAAGGTTCATCCATGTTGTAGCATGTGTGTTAGAATTATTTCGTTTCCTTTTAAGGCTGAATAATATTCTACTTTCTGTACAGACCACATTCTGATTATTCATTCATTCGCTGATGGACTCAGGTTGCTTTCATCTTTTGGCTATTGTGAATAATACTGCTATGGATATGGGTGTGTAAATATCTCTCCGAGACTCTGCTTTCAGTTATTTTGGGTATGTCCCCAGAAGTGGAATTGCGGGATCATCTGGTAATTCTGTATTAATTTCTTAAGGAAGCACTACTGTTTTCCACAGCGGCTCCACGATTTTACATTCCCACCAACAGTGCACGAAGGTTCTGATTGCTTCATCTGCTCGTTAACACTTATTATTTCTGTTTTAATAGTAGCCATCCCAATGGTGAAGTGGCATAAAACCTTTTCAGAACGTAGGTTTACTAAAGATTTTGATCTCGCCTCTCCCAACTTTGCATAAAATCCTAAATTCTTTAATCACAGTGTTTTCATTCAAGGAGACTTTTAGGAACAGAACCCCCATGGTTAGAGAAGGAATACTATATTGTCATCTTAAAGTCTTTATCAACTAGAAAGGTAAAATTTGAACTCTATTTTAATTTTCTTTCATTATTAGTGAAGTTGAACTTTTCACTAAATTGTTAGTTATGGTTTCTCTGTTGCGCATTGTTTGTGTCTGAATTTCTTACATGGTCCAAAATAAAATGGAAATAGCTATTGGATGCTGTGCCATAGCTACTGTTCTAAGAGCTTCACAGGTAGTAACTGAATAGTTACTGGGTCAGTTAATCTGACCCACCATGAGGCTGGTGCAATTATTACTTTATGGAGGAAACAGAAGCGTGGAGAAGTCAATGAACTTGCCTAAGGTCCTACCCAGAAAGTCTGGATTCAGAGACTGTGTCCTTACTTACAATATGGCCAGTATTTTCTTTCTTTCTTTCTTTCTTTTTTATAATATGGCCAGTATTTTCTTAAGTTATTTGTTTGCTTTTAATTTTTTTCCATCAACTATAAAAATGAAAACAAAATTGTGGTTAAATTTATCACTATACTCCTTTTTTTTAAAAAACTGGACCATTTAATTCTTTTAGCCAGCTTAGAACATCCTCTCCTTTTCAGATAATAGAAAATATTTGGATTTTTGGTATATTAGATGTTTCACATGTGTATGTATTTTCCCAAATAATCATTTCTCCCCAAATAGTTATTGAATTACATTTTTTTCTTCCACTGTTTTGTGATGGTACTTTTCTGCTAGTCTTTATTTCCTAATTGCTGTGTTGTTTTTTTTTCCTAATGAACATTATATGTTCAATCATTTCCTTGAGGATCCTGAGGTCTCTTTCTGGTGTTTCTATTCTTTTCATCTGGCATGAATCTGTCTCTGGAGTGTTGATGTTGCTGCTGCCTTCCTCAGTGTTAGTTTTCATGTATTCTGGAATTTTAGTTTATAAGTTCATTTCCAGGTTTTCTCTCTCCCTTCTCTGGTTCCCTCGACCAGCAGAAAATAGGCCTCCAAGACTGCCCTCAGTTTCTCCCATACCTCCTTCTTCAACCTGACCCCTCTCTCTGTACAAATTCCCCTTCATTTACCTTCTCTCAAGGTCTTACACCTCCCCGTGCCTGGTCTGTGCTGGCCTGACCCCTCTTACCCCAGGACTAGAAAATCTCTGGCCTCCTTTTATATTTTTGAAGTTATCACAGTGGCCTGGCCAGTCTCTTAAGCAGTTTTACTGCAGGGAGTGGAGAGTTTCAGACACTTACAGCACAGTAATGGTTAACCTGCAGCGCTGGGCCCCAGGGGTGAGGAGGAGTGCCGCCTTAGGTAAGGCGCTGTCAGCGTCTATTTGCCTGAGGGTTGACAGGCTTCATGCACAGAACTCACCCAAGCAGAAGCAACAGCCAAGTACAATGAACTTGACCCAATAATAACAAAGTCTTGAATGTTACATTTTAAGTGCTTTATTTTGAGGGGTGGGGGGATGGGGGTGTTTGGTTTTCAGTTTTGCATCAGGCTGAAAGCTCCTTGGTTTCAGAGACCACATTTATCTTGTTCACCATGTGACTAGCTCGTACAAGGAATTCAGGAAATTTCTGGTGACTAAGAGAGTCAGTGGATGTTTGTCAGCATCCTTGGTCCAGTCCTGCCTGCATCCCAGGCAGAAAGAAGGCTGAATGGCAACCTGGAAGCTGTAGTCCTAGAAGCTCTGCAAGATCCCGGAGCCTACAGGCATTGCAGAGACATTGCACTAATGAAGTGGATCACAAAAGAGAGGAAAAGCATCTCCCCTCTAGGCATAGACACCCCCACCTCCTGCAGATTTGGCATCTTAAGGGCTCCAGTTCAGTGAGTGATGCTCAGCGGGAGATGGAGACAGTTACCATATACTGGATGACTAGATTTGTGAGACATATGAGACCTCACTCAGACCCCCAGAAATACTTAGAGAAGGGGACTTTGCAAGAGTTGAAAAGAGAAGCTAAAACTTGGCTTATTATCTTAAGATGACCCTATTTGCATATCCCAGGTGGCTCAGTGGTAAAGAATCCATCTGCCAATGCAGGAGATATAGGTTTGGTCCCTGGGTCAGGAAGATCCTCTGGATGAGGAAATGGTAGCCCACTCCAGTATTCTTGCCTGGACAATCCCATGGACAGAGGAGCCTGGTGGGCTACAGTTCATGGGGTCACAAAGAGTCGAACACGAACGACTAAGTGACTGAACACACACCCCATCCATAGGCTAGTGAGACCCAGGGACACTCAGGCTACATGTTTTAACTCAACCTTGAAATACTGCTTGTGCCACAGACTAGTGACTACCGCTGGGGTAAGAGAGGCCCTTGTTCTGCCGGGGACAGTGGCAGTGACAGAGGCCCAGGCGGAGTCCTGCTGCAGTGGCCTCGGGTAAGGCGGGCTGGAAGTTCAAACAGAAGGAGAATAGAATGCAGTTTCACTAGAGCTTCTGGACGTGTTCATTTCTCCATGATGCCCTGGAAGATAAGAGGTAAGTGGGTGGGGTTGGTGTTTGGAAAGCAAAGAAACAAGACAAATGAGCTCTTATTCAAGACAAATGAGCTTCAAAACAAACAAAAAATTTTGAATCTCTTCCTCAATAAGAAGGGAATCTTGAGGAAGGGGCCAGACCTCCTTTACAGTGCCAAGCCGGGATTGTCTCCATAAAGCTGGGACCGTAGGTAGGAGAAGAAAGAGCGCATCCCTTCAGTCTCTTGAGGAAATCTGAGACAGGCCTTTCTTTCCCTTCAAGCCCAGGGAAAGGGGCTTCATAGTATCCTCCAGAGAGTTTACTGTGTGTTCCCTGCAGTGTGGAGGACAGGGTGATCTGGTGGCTGGCTCAATCCGAAAATCATAAAAAATAGACTGGCTAGCTGCCCTGATGGTGGAACAAGAGAGGTTGCTGGGCTGAGAGGCTGCCAGCCTTCCCAGATTCCAGCACTGAATTTATGACGTTTCCTGTGGACCAGATGTGAAACCTGATGCAGTATGATGTTAGATCCTGTCCAAAAGCATTACCCGGAGGGATTTGGTGAGCCTGATGGAGTCCTGCCCAACTCCTAGAGACTGGAGAAAGAAATATAGTTTACTAGCCTGAGCAGGGCACTTGCCCACATCAAGCAATCAGGGAGTGAGAAATCCTAGCAAAGGGAAGGCGTTGTCTCCTAAAGAATCCACAGAAGTGCCTAATGAAAGGAAGAATCAGCTCTGCCTAAAAACTTAGACAATCTCACGGGAGTTCTAGTCAAATAAGTCCTCTCCTGGTCCCTTTCAGCCTCTCCCTCTCACCACTCAACCCCGTTGGGGTCCAAGGTAAGCTAGCAAGATGATGCAGAAAAGACAGAAGCATGCATACAAGATGAACTGAATAGTTAGTATAAAAGTGCAGCTGCTGGGGGCAAAAGCTTCTGTTAAAAAGAGACAAAAGTTGAAGTATTTTTCATGGAATGTTTCTGACATAAGGATTCCTGGGCTGCATATGGTAATTCCACCAGGTTGGGGACAGTGGATCTTTCTATCTGGCTGTTCTGCCATACACTAGAATGCTGTTCTCACCTGAAAGGTTGAAATGACCCATCACCACATCTTCTGGGTCCTTGTTCCAGCCAGTGGGAAGAGGGAAAGGGGAAGGGGAGCACCACCCCCACTGCAGTCCAAAGCATTACCAAAAAGTTCCTCATGCACTTTATGTGCTTATGTGCTTAATCACTCAGTCATGTCTGACTCTGCGACCCCATGCACTGTAGCCTGCCAGGCTCCTCTGTCCATGGGGATTCCCCAGGCAAGAATACTGGAGTGGGTTGTCATGCCCTCCTCCAGGGGTTCTTCCCATCACTCACTTTACTCAGACCCTTTTGCCCAGAAGTTAGTCACGTGGTCACACCTAGCTTCAAGGGATGCTGGGAACTGTAGTCTTTATTCAGGGTGGCTACAAGTCCACCAAAAATTTGGGAGTCTTAGTAGTAAGGAAGAAGAAGTGAATGCACACTGAGGGACAATAGCAGTTTCTGCCACAAAGCAAGAAACAGGAAACGAGGTATCACCACACACTTCAGTTCCTGGTGACAGCATCTGGCCTGTTTGTGGCACAAAGAGAGGAAGAAGCCTTGAATTTAAACAAAGTTTGAAGTTTTTACTATTACATGAAACCAGACCATTTAATTACTGAATTTTGGAGGAAATTAAACCAAGTGACCTTTGATTACATATGTGGAATCTGTTTGTTTCTTTTTTAAGATTTTTCTTTTTTTTTTTTTGGCTGTGCTGGGTGTTTGTTGCTATCCACAGGCTTTCTCCAGTTGCAGCGAGTAGGGGCCACTCTCTCGTTAAAAGGCGCAGGCTTCTCACTATGGTGGCTTCTCTTGTTGCAAAGCACAGGCTCTAGGCACTCAGGCTTCAGTAGTCGTGGCGCATGGGCTTAGTTACTCCACAGCCTGTGGGATCTTCCTGGACCAGGGATCAAACCGGTGTCCCCTGCATTGACAGGCAGATTCTTAACCACTAGACCACCAGGGAAGCCTGGAACCTGTTTCAAATGTCCATCAAGGAGCAGAAGTAGAATGAGTCCCACCAAATGGGTTTAAAGGGACAAAGAAAAATGAAAATAAAATTGCTTTGTCATCCTCCCTTCTATTAGTTACAGTAGATTAAGCTGTGGTAGTAAAAAAAAAAAAAAAAAAAAGCACTTAAAGTTTTAAAGTTAATATAATACAAGTTTTTTCTTATATAACAGTCTTGAGAAGGTTTGTATTCCAAGAGCAGCTGCCCTCCTCGTGGTCTATCAGGCACTTGGACTGATAGTGGCTCTGCCAATTTCAACCTACGGCTTCCAAGGTCACCTTGGGTGTCAAGCTCCCCGTCAGCCATAAGGGGGAAGAGAAAGGAGAAGGAATGTGGGAGATTTTTTAACAGAGCAGGCCTGGAGGTTGGTATCTACACTTCTGCTCCCATTCCATTGGAGATAATTTGGTCTCCATTGGAGATACCTTGGTAGTGTACCAAACCTGTTTGGAAGGGTGTCTGGGAGATGTAGTCTGTGTACCCCAAGAAGAGAGGAGTTTGTTGTGTAGCTGATGGTCTCCACCTTTATGCCCCATAATTTTTCTTACCTAGTGTATAGTTGTAACAATGTAAATGGTTATCACGAGTCACCAAAAATCCAAAGCCTTTGGACCAAAGATGATTTCTGGTTGTACTATGCCAGGTCTAGAGAATAAAGCATTTAATATGCTAGCTAGAACTTTCCTCTAAGACAGTGGAGGAATAGTAGAGTCATAGGAGAAAGAGAAGGGGACTGGTACAAAGCTTATGGGTGCTGCACCAACAGTATCCGTGGGCTCAGGGGCAGGATGCTTGGGGTGGTACATACACAAGGTTTAGAATTGTGGACAGCTCCAGAAGCATGCCAGTAAATTTCACAAAAAAAATGTTAGAATGGAAAGGAGAATATCATGTGTAAGTGTTAGAGACCTCTTGACAGAGAGAGGGGGAAAAGGGACCCTTGGAAAGTTCCCTGGTGGCCTGGTGATTAGGATTCCGGGCTTTTACTGCCATTTGCCCAAGCTCAATCCCTGGCAAGAGAACTGAAATTCTACAAGTTGCATAGCCAAAAAGAAAAAAAGAAAGGGACCCACCCGTGAAAAGATGGCAGTTCTGGCTCACCCCCTCAAATCAGGAACAGTGGGCAAGACCCAGTCCTATGATTAGTGACGCCAAAGAAGAGAGAACGCAAAGAGGAAGCCTAAAACATTTGCAAGGATGGCCAAGAACTTGAGCCAGGGGTATAGTGCTCAGTAAAGCCGGGGACCCAATGCCTCAGAGTGACATCCAGGCAGTGACTTTAAAGTCCGCCACTGCTAATGGGGCACCAGGTCCAATAGGGGAGCACTGGATCCACGTCTAATTACTGCTGTGGCCAGGCTTGCCTTTTCCTGGCAAAGTATAACAATGCCACGAACAACTCCCAGCGACTGAGAAAATCCTGCTTCTCATTGTGATGGCTTCTCTTGTTGCAGAGCACGGGCTCTAGAGCATGCGGGCTTCAGTAGCTGTGGCAGGAGGGCTCGGTAGTTGTGGTGCATTGTTAAGTTTTTGCTGGAATATATAACCTTGAACATCACCCCCTCCCTCCAATTCTTATCAAAAACTCAGTTAACGGAAACCAAATTCATGTAGGGTTCCTCAAAAAGTACACAGTCCCTCCAGTTCTGTGGACTGTGCAATTACTGACGTTCATTGCACTATGAATTTGGATTGCATTGTTACAAACCTTTACAGAATCTCTTATAATGAATTTTGGTTTGGCATTTTGCTGTCAGCTTCTAGGGACACAATATAAGTTGAGCATAATGTTGAAGAATTTATCAATGAAATGATATGATGTTTGGGATTTGTTTTAAAAGATCCCTGGGTGGGGTTGGGGCCGGGGGGGAAGTAGTATGGGTAGATTAAGTGAGTATGACCAAATTTTGACAGTTGTTGAAGCTTTGGGAAGAATACAAGACTCACTGTGCTCTTAGTATTTTTGTGTAGGTTTGAAAATTATCATCAAAAGCAGAGTTGGTTTGTTTGTTTTTTTTAACACGGCTCATCTCAGAACTTAATGAAGCTCAGGTTCTTTATGTCTCAGCACAGAAGGAATCCAGTGAGAGGCAAAATGATAGGTAAGTAGATTTAGTAATATTTTTTATAAAGGGGTTGCCGGAAAATGGGGCACAAGAGGGTGGTCATGTCCCAGGTCTCCGGCAAGTTCCTGGGATGGGCCACCAAGTGAGGGTCTTTGGCTTTGAGCGGAAAAGACTTCAAGATCAGAGCCATAGAAAAGTGAAAGCAGAGATGCACAGTCCATAGAGGGTGGTCTGTCTCAGAAGGTATACGTGGCCTCTAAATACGGGGTGGTTAGTTTTTATGGGCTGGATAATTTCATTGGCTAATAAATGGAAGGATTATTTCAATTATTTTAAGGGAAGAGGCAGGAAGTCTCAAGCCCACTTTTCAGCTTTTTATGATCAGCCTCAGAATTGTCATGGCAACTGTGGGTGTCATTGTGTTACTGAAAGTAGGCTTCAGCCAGGCTGCTCCCCTCTCTAAAGACAACACTAGAAGGGCAAGGTTGGTGGGAAGTTTGCTTTATTTCAGAGGCCAGCGATGGGGGGATGGGGGAGGGGGAGGGGGAAGGCGGCAGGCAGATGTCTGTCCTTGAGGAGAAACTAAAGGTCCTTGACTTTCTTAATGACTAAACTGTTATTGCTTTGTCCTGTTTGACTACTTTGCTTTGCTTTCTTACTTCTCTGATTAAACTTATTCTTTGGCTAAAGTTTGACAAAAGGCAGACTGAGGACGTGGGGTGGGGGCTGGGGTAGGAAGAACCATATATTACAATGAGCGTGTAATGAAGCTCAAGGTCTACTGGAAGTTGAATCTTGCTGCCATCTTGGTCCTAGTAGGTTCTAACCTACTAATTTTGTCATAGACTCAGTGGCTATGGCATTCTTTTAAAGGTTGTGCCCTGCCCTCTTCCTTCCTGTCTCAACTACAGTATACTTTTGATGAGAAACTAAGGGCAATTTTAAGGCTTAGATAAAATAATATTTATCTTAATCCAGTGCCTAGCACTGAGTAATCACTTAGCAAGCAACAGTTGTTTATTGTATGATGATTTTATCAGAACTGATTTGTATTAGTAGCCTGACCTACTTGAAATTTGGAGATTTCCTTTGATATTGGACAAGGAACAAAGGGGAAAAATAGCTTCTTTCTGAGAGGTTAGTCATAGGAGGTTTTCTGGGAGCTGACTGGATATATAGAATTTCTGGAAGAAATTTTAAGGTTTCCAGAGTCTCGATCCAGAAGATGAAATTTTAGTATGAGATATTTTAACCAAAAATGCAAAGATAGCTTAATATTTTAAAATATATACAAATTTATCATATCTGTAAGCCAAAGGAGATAAACCACAGGATCATCTAGATTATTGATAGCTAATAAAACTGAACAATTAATACTATAAGTATACAAAAAAAGAATTCTTAGAACCTAGGAATAAAAAGACATTTTTTTTTCATGCTAAAGAATCAACAACCCAGATAATATATACTGAAACATTCCTATGATTAGGTAAATTTCCCACTATAGACACTATCATTAGCTATTATTTACATTTCCTAGACAAACATATCCAAAACAATAAGATAACATAAAATTAAAGAGCTTGAATGTATATTGGATATACAGGAAAGGATGAAAAAATCAAAGTATTCTTACTTGCAGCCTTGATTATATTCCTAGAAAATCAAAGAGTATCAACTGTAAAACTAAATGCAGATATGTGGACAATTGCAAAATAATATATAAAAGCAATAGATTTTCTATTTATCAGCAACAACCTGTTGGAAAATATAATTCAGAAAATTCTTCTTCACAATATTGATATATAAAATACATAAGAAACATACTCAAGAGAAACACATCCATTCACATCCCTGGAAAGAAGATTAAACATTTTTGAAGGACCATAAACATTAATATGAATACCCCAAGTTCTTGAATGTGAATCCTCAAAATTATAAATACATCAATTTTCCCCAAGTTATCTTTGAATATAAGATAACTACAATAATAAGAGGACTTTTAATGTAATAAATTTTCAAGAGATTTTGAGGGGAAAAAAAAAAGGAATGAAAAGGTGTCAGACCTACTAGATGTTAAAATACACTGGAAAGACCTGATAGTAAAAATCAAGTCTTGCGGTACTAAAACCGCTTAACCAATGAAGCTGACTAAAGCCCACAAAGAGCTCTAAGTTGTATGTAAAAATTTGGTATATTGGGACTTCCCCGGTTGCCCAGTGGTTAAGAATCCACCCTGCAATGCAGTGGACACAGGTTCAATCCCTGGTCTGGGAAGATCCTATATGCTGCAGGGCAACTAAGTCCACGTGCCACAATTACTGAGCCTGTGCTCTACAGCCTGCAAGATACAACTACTGAACCTACACACCCAAGAGCCCGTGCTTCCCAGCAAGAGAAGTCATCACAGTGAAAAGCCCACACACCGCAACTAGAGAGTAGGCCAACACTCACGGCAACTAGAGTAAGTCTGTGCAGCAATGGAGACCCAGTGCAGCCAATTAATTAATTAAAATGTTTAAAAATATAGTTTGATATATAAAAACTGATAAATGGAAACCTCAATTAAAATAGTCAATAGGCCAGAAGGGGGAGCTCTCACACCCCATTACAATAGCAAAGCCCAACAGGAAGAAGAAAGACTTCCTCTTCTTCCTGGCAAGAGTTTGGCCAATGAGAGGCTGTCACAACTCAGCCAATGTCAAGCCACTATACTCTGAACTCTCAATTTCTCCAGTGGACTCTCTATTTACTAGAGCCCTCCCAACTTCCTTTTCCTGTTTTAAAAAGAGTTTACCTCTCCTTCCCTCCCACTCAAGGACTTGCATTCGGGCTTGCTGTGGTTACAGGCTCTGAATTGCAACTTTTTGCTGATCCAGAGTAAACTTACCTTTGCTAGGGAAGTAATTGGCAGTTTTAGGTCAACAGGTATATGGTAAAATATACATTTCAAACTAGTGGGAAAAGACAGTTTTATTATATTACATAACATAAATGGTATTTTGTTTCTGACCATATGAAATACATTAACGATTAGGATTTTCTCTCTATACTCAAAATCAATTCCATATGAATGTTAACATGGAAAATGAAGACGTGGAATTGTATAAGAGAGGAAGCCAACTGTACTATATGCTTCCTGGGTTAATCTTTCATCTTGTTCCATCCCTAAGAGAAGGCAAAGAATAAGTAAATTGTGACACTCTTTCATGTTTGTATCTTGACATAGTCCTCAGCTTCCCTCATCTTTTGGAATACTAGTTCCCTTACAATGGCTGGACCTTTATTACACCCAATTTCAATTCCTACAATAACTGGAAGCTTGGATCCTATGCTTCTGTGATAAGACACTTGCACTTGGTTGATTTCTTTTCATAATGCTTTTGCTAAACAGTGAAGTTTTTATGATAGACTTCTCAAAATATGTCAGCATCTCTCATCTCTATTTTATAATGGAGTTGTACCACAGTAGCTGCAGGGTGTTGGTTCTAGTACCCCTTACCAAAATCTGATGATGCTTAATTCCCGTAGCCAACTCTCTGTATTTGCCAGTTCCACATCCACAAATTCAACCAACCTCTGGGGGTAAACATATCATGTGAGCCACAATTGGTTGAATCTGCGGATGCAGAAACTGAAGATATGGAGGGCCAACTATATTACTAGACAGCCTATGCATGTGCTAAGTCACTTCAGTCGTATCCGACTCTTTTTGACCTCATGGACTACTGTAGCCTGCCAGGCTACTCTGTTCATGGGATTCTCCAGGCAACAGTACTGGAGTGGGTTGCCACTCCTTTCTCCAGGGGATCTTCCCAACCCAGGGATCAAACCTGGGTCTCCTGTACTGCAGGCAGATTCTTTACCATTTGAGCCAAGGTTGGGGACAACAATGGAATAGTGTCCAAAAACCAGAGGAAGAGTTTTATGTGCTCTGACATGGAAAGATACCCAGAGGAAGCAGTTCAATTTTTAAAAAAGAAGGAGCAGGATATATATAATATGTCTTTTTGTATAAGAAAGAAGATAACAGGGCTTCCTTGGTGGCTCAGTGGTAAAAAATCTGTCTGCCAGTGTAGGAGACACAGGTTTGATCCCTGGCCCGGGAGGAACCCACATGCTTCAGAGCCTGTGCTCCACAACTATTGAGCTTGTGCCCTAGAGCTCGTGAGCCACAACGACTGAGCCCATAGGCCACAAGTATTGAAGGCCACGCACACCGTAGAGCCTGTGCTCCACAGCAAGAGAAGCCACCACTATAAGGAGCCCACACACCACAACTAGAGTAGCCCCTGCTCGCTGCAACTAGAGAAAAGCCTGTGCAGCAACAAAGCCCCAGCACAGCCAAAAAGGTATTTAAAAAAGAAAGAAAAAAAAAGTACGTTTGCACAAAGAAACTTTGGAAGGATAAAAAAAAAGTCACTATTATATTAAAAATGGTTACTTACAGGGCAAAGTGAGGGAAAACAGAGAGAGGGACCTAAGTGAGAGTGATATTTCTCATGGACCTTTTGATATGTTTTTCATTTTAAACTACATAAACGTCATCTCTTTAAGATTGGAAATTTTAAAAATCCATACATGATTTGTTAAAATCAAAGAATACGGAGACCAGATGTTCAGTAAGTGAAAAACAAAAGGCATGCATCAGAAATATTTGGGTTTTACTTTTCTGCACAAGCCCCTCCTCTGTTTCCATGCCCTTTTTATCTAAATGATTAAATAAATCCAAACCTTGGAGACGTTTCACGAAAATCCTGCCAAGGAAAATACCAAGAATTCAATGGCCAGAGGAGCCCTCAGTGCAATAAAGAAAAAGCCATGAAATGTTCTGGATGGCTTGAGAAGCATGTTACATTTATCATTTTTGGTTACAAAGTGTGCATGAAATATCACATTCCTCATTTTTTTCTCAATTAAATGGAATCTGCTCTGTGTCCCAAACTGCCAGACTGGAAGGAAATTCAACCCTAGTCATTAGTGGGGCTCCCTCCTCCCTTCAGGAGACTGTAAAACATCAGGGGTTTAAGCAGTGCCAGAAGAGCTGAGAGCAAGTCCCTGGACTTGCTAACTAGGGTAGCTGGCAGCTCAGGCTGCTGCAACAAAATACCACAGACAGGGTGGCTTAAACAACACACGTCTCTTTCTCACAGTTCTAGAGGCTGGGGAGTCCAGGTGCTGGTAGCTTCAGCGTCTGGTAAGAGCTTTCTTCCTGGTTTGCAGATGGCCACCTTCTCACTGTGTCCTCACATGACATGGTGTTAAAGGGAGGCGTGCTCTGGTCTCTTCCTCCTTTTACACCGGTTCCACCCTCATGACCTCATCTAGACCTGATTACCTCCCACCCATTACAATGCCGTCACACTGGGGATAGGGCTTCAACACAAGACTCTGGGGAAGGCACATTCAGTCCACAGCAGTAGCCATTGTTTCTGTTATTCGCTCTGATTTCAAAGGTTGCTGTCAACCCTGGAGCCCCCTCCGTCAGGCCCAGCATTGCCCCTTACAGATGTCCATATCACTGACTGCAGGGTTTCCGCTGGGCACCCTGGCCTATGTGCTCCCGCCTGGGAGCAATCATTTCTGTCCTCTCTCAGCATTCCCCAGCTATCATCGTCCTCTCTGGGTATTCTCTGGACACAATTAGGGATCTAGGACTCCCCCACTCATTTCGGGGAGGGCACCACGCTTCCACACCCCAGAGATTCTCAGCCTCTGCTGCTCAGCACATACCCACAGCCCACTTCTTTGCCTCTCAGTCTAGGTGTTTGCACATAATCCAAATGCCAACACCCACCCACTCTCTCTGTACCCAAAACAGAAGCTCAGAATTGAGAGCAAAAGCTTCATAACTTTCTCAGTGGGGGAAACATACATAGCACAATAAGAAAAGAACAAAAAATAATTCCACAATAAATTAGTCTGCCACAAGCCTGGCAACAAAAAGAATTCCAATGGACTGAAGAGTTGGCAAGTTCTGTAGTATCCTCATTGGCAAAGTGAGTCAAGGAGATGGATTCTTACAGAACCAAGGACATGGAGGCTCTGGTCCAGATAGCAATTCAGATGTTTCAGTTACCTATTGTTGAATAACTGCTCCAAACCTAGTGACTAAAAACAGCTTCGCTCATGATTTTACCTGTCATTTTAGCAATTCTACTCCTATCAATGTGGACTGGGATCACCCTCAGTTGGCAGATGGGCCAATCCAAAGTGTTCAAGACAGCTTCCCTCACATTTCTGTCTCCCTGGGGGGACAACTGGGCTCTTCGGGTGTGACCACAGTGCTGAGCATGTCTGCTCCAGCATGCAGCCTCAGGGAATCTGGACTTCCTGCATGGTGGCTTGGGCTCCCAGAGAGTGTTCCAAGAGACTGGAACTGGAGGTTGCCTAGGTCTGGGAAGTAGCTCAGCATCACCTCCATCAACTTCTGTTGAACCCACTCAGATTCAAGAAGACCCCATTTCTCAATGGGAGAAGTGGCTAAAAGCATTTATGGCCATCTTTAATCGCCAGCAGTGGATAGAATTAGTCCCCTTCCTCCAAGTGAATCTAGGTGAGTTGAGACTTGCCTGCAGCAATGAAACTGGGGACATTGGAGACGATATCAGGAGACCAGGAGACAATATCAAGGAGACCTCCAGCTTGATCAACAGTGTCTGCCTGCTTGATGTGAGTGGCCCACCGGTCATGCTGCTAGATTTACAGATGCTGATGCTCATATACTGGAGGTCCAGCTAGTATTTTATGAAGGAGGAAGCAAATTGCAGGCTTACAATAACACAAACCCCATTTTATCCATTTTAGTTTTCGCAGGAGCTGAAAAATGCATGAGATCAATTCAGGATGCCATTAAACAGTTGGTCAAATATATATATATATATATATATATATATATATAGATTCACAGAAGATGTCAAAAATGAAAGAGTAAAAGTCCTTCACAATTTAAATTCTGCCCTGCCTCCCCTACTCTTAATGAGACGGGAGCAAAGATCCTACGAGGAGGGCTTGGAGCACAGTGGGCACTGAAATAATAGAAACGCGTTCCCACCCCCTCACTCTGTTCTGGAGTCTCATTTTTTTGCACTTAAATTTAAAAAAAAAAGTTTTACACAAATATAACATCTGTATAGAACGGCACACAAATCCCAGTGAACTTTCACACACCGAGCAAGCACATCTATGCAACCAGCACCTAGACTAAGGAGTAGAACATTCCCCAAATGCCAGGGGCCTCCCTAATTACTCCTTTTAGTCACTCCCCTCCCCTGAGGGTAACCATTCTTCTGGCCTCTACAATTTTGTCTGGACTTGAGCTTTTTATAAATGGAATCATACACTATGTGCCCTTTCAGATGTGGCTTCTTCTGTTGGACTTTTTGTCTGCAGAGTCACTCTATGTCACATGGGGCTATAGGATGATATGTTGTCTTCACTGAGAAGTATCCACCACACGAATCTGCTACAACTTTCCTTCCCATTGCTCCCTGGGGGACACGGCGCTTTTGTGTGGGGAGCCGCTCTCCTGCCTCTAGCTGGGGCCAAGGGCTCTGCGGTGAGGCAGCTCCACAGGCTGCTTCCTCCTCAGCGACTGTAGGCTCCAAGAAGCCAGACTGAGGTCTCCTCTGCTATCACAGGCTTTTCTGCCATCTCTGCCCTTTTCCCAGGGCTCAACCTAAAGACCCCCATCCTTTAGGACCCACAATGTCCACAGCCTCATCGAGTCCGCTCACTCTCACTCCAAGGGAATCCCTTCCCTTCGGGAGTCGGGGGGTGGTTCTTAGTCTCTAAGTGCTGGGCTTATGTCCTGAGTCCACTCATTTCCCTCAGGGGAACTAGTGTTTGAAACACAGGAGCCACAGAGGATCAGCAGGCCTACCTTCTGCCTCCTCTCTCCACTTTGATCCCTCCCTCCTTCCTCCCATCTCTTACGTACAACGTGGGCAGGACTATGTTGGACATGGTTCTTTTTCTAGAAGAGCCTGGCCTTTTCTCAGCCTGCACCAGAGGATAATAAGGCCCCCAAGACCCTGAAATTCCTTCAGACTTACTCGATGGCCTCTAACAACACCACCCTGTGTTGTGACCCAGCCAGGGAACATGAGGTGCTTTACACAGAGCCCAAATCTAGTTGTGACGTTCATGTTGGAACAATCCCCTTCGCTCCATCTGGCCCGGCTCAGCCCCTCTTTTCAGCGCCTTCCCCAGTGGCCCTCCTGCACACCAGAAGCTGGGTCAGCCACTGCCCTCCTCAGATGCAGCCACACTCTCTTCTCAGCCAGGCAGATTCTCCCCTGAGCCTCCCTGAACCACTCGTGGCCCCATCTGCAGCCTCCAGAGCATCTAAAAAGAGCAAGAGGGATTTGCCAGCAGGCAGGGCTCTCCATCCTAGCAAAGATGCCTGCTGGAGGGCAGTGCAGCAAACCTAGGCGCCCTCCCTACATTGATGCCCCTCTCCACCTGCTGCTGGGGCCACTTTAGCTTCAGGGCGATCTCAAGACCTTGGTTGCCAGGTGAGGTGGACGGGGAGGCGGGGGGGACGGGCGGGCGGCATTTGGGAGTCAAAGACACATGTAACCTCTCTAATTTCTCTCCGAGCCCACACTGTGATGTGTGATTTCAACATTACATAACTACATCGAAGTAAGTTAGAACCTGAACCGTGGCAGGAGACGAGCTTGACTCTACATAAATTAGGAAAATGGAGGCACGATTCAGTATGGTCATCATGTAGAAACTCAGGTGTGCGCACACCGGCACATCTATGATGTGGAAAGGGCTCCCCCTGGTGGCACTCCCAGAGGTTCCCCGCTGCAAGTCCCGGCTCAGGCCCAAAGCCCAAGCCCAACAACCTGCAGTCTCCGGCCGGATTAGCCAGCTTCACTTGCCGCGAGGCCAAGTTATGACTCCTGATATTCTCTGTCCTGAGATGACACCCAGTTCCAGGAAGAACGTGTTTCTGGGGCAGACTTGCACAGGCATCTCAAGAGACAGTCTGGCCAGGCAGAGAGCCCTGTGTGTCTGGTACTGGGAGAGCCTGCCCCGCGTCCACACCTCTGTCAGCCCCACTGGGCCTGATCGCGGCCGAGCGGCAGAAAGGGAGCCAGGGCCTCGGGGTGGGGCAGAGGCTGCTGCTCCCTGCCCCTGAATTCTTAGCCATGAGGGCCCTCAAGCCGGTTCTGTTTATGCTGCAAAAGAGGCACCACTCTTGTATGCAGCTCTATGTTAGATCACCTTGCCTGTGGCATGAGAAATATTCTGGTGCTGCAAGGAGAGGGGGAGGGACCCGGGGCCACGGATGTGCCCTCCTCTAGAGTGGAATGTTGGACAATTTATTTGTGGTGTCCTAAGAACATGGTGCAGGTAGGTACATCCTCAGGTACATCCCGGCGGCTGTATACACCATTATTTTCTGCAGGAATCCCTCAGATTCTCAACTTCTGGTTGTCCATCTAGGAATCACCAACCACCACCAACGTTCGCTCTGCTATACTCCTGGTGCTGGATCTAGCCTGGCTGGAGACCCCTGGAGACTTGTTGGCATGGAACTCCCAAGGAGAAACCTTCCTGCTGTTTCAGAACAGCAACCCCAGGGCTCCACTGATGCGTCCTCACATTGAATGGTTAGACAGCACCATTTCCTCCTCTCTCATGTCAGATTACTGCTTTAAAGCTTCCTACCTGATCCAGACTGGAGAAAGTGACCAGGACATGATTGGAGGAACTTGTGAGACAGGCTCCTTAACTCATAGCAGAGAGCTACAATGAAAAAAATAAGAGAGAGAAAGCAACAATGAATGCTTGTACGTAAAGACATAGACACACGAGTGAAATCAAAAAGAGAACCCAAAGCTTCCAGTACAAAGCAATGGTGGATAAACTATAAGATAAAATAAAAAATCCATTTTTCACAAGGGGAGACTATCCTCATGGGTATTCCCAGAAATTGAATATAAAAGCGCAAAAGATGAACAAGGCTGATGCTGTAGGCTTTTTGGAGTCTGGATACAGTCAAGGGCAGCTGGTAATTCAAGTCCTGTCGATTGATGACAAAGAATTGAATTGCCCACTTGAGCTGGGGGACCAGAGTGGTCAATTCATATCAAAAATTCAGGAGCTGTGATTGGTCTCTTCCCATTATCTCAAAAAAAAAAAAAAATAGATTGAAATAAGTTGCTACTGACTTTGCCTGGGACTGTGGCCTACAGAGCATCCAGTGCTACACATGGCTGTAACCTAGCCTCCTTCAGCTGTGGGACTGGACCTGATTCATCGGCAGGTCAGGCCAGGGCAGGAGCCCTGGATGCCATAGAAGACTTCACACCGGTCAGGGCCCTGGGGAGGGCAACTGCTCAGTCACTGGACAAGAAGGAGTGAGGACCTGGAGAAGAAAGATGGAAAACCTGGAAGTGACCTGGAAACTAAAATTCCACAATACACAGAAACTAATACTAAGAAAAGCAACCAGCAGCATCAATACCCCAGAGGCAGAATCACGCCTGATGAACTGAAAAAAAACAGAATGACCAGAAAGAGACTTCAGGATCCTCAAAGAGATGACTGAACATATAACGTTTATTAAACAAACAGCTATTAGGAGATAAGATCAGCAGAAAGGAACCATCACGAAATGATGGAACAAAAAGTATAATTCAATAAATGGTTTCAGAGAGAAGATTATTTGGAAAATACATACAGGGGCTTCCTCGGCAGTCCAGCGGTTAAGACTTTACCTTCCAATGCAGGGGGTAGGAGTTTGAACCTTGGTTGAGGAGCTGAGATCTCACATGCTTCAGGGCCAAAAAAAGAACCAAAACTTAAAACAGAGACAATATTGTAACAAATTAAAGACTTTAAAAATGGTTTGCAAAAAATAAATAAATAAAAATAAAAATGGTTTGCATAATAGTCTGCATAAAAATGAAAAAGAAAGGAAAGGAAATACATATTAATACATATATAAACATCTAATATAAAAATTTTTCTATTATCTGAAAAGGACAGAATGTTCTAGACTGGCTGAAAGATAAAGAAATGTACTAGGAATTCCCTGGCGGTCCAGTGGTTAGGACTCTGCTTTCACTGCCCAGGGCATGGCCAAAAAAAAAAGTAACAAAAGAAAGGCATAGGCTGATAATTATTTTTTAATTTTATAGTTAATAGAAAAAAAATCAAGCAGGTTAGGAAAATATTGGCCATCCTGCAGCTAAGGGCACAGACTCTGAATCCAGGCTTCCTGGGCAGGGCCTTGGACAAGTTCCCTGACCCCTCCATTCTTCTGTTTCCTCCATAAAAATGAGATTAATGGTTGCACCGGCCTCATGGTGGGTCGGGATTAACTGCACTACTACATGTGAAATTCTTAGAACAGTAGCTGGCACACAGAAAACATTCAGTAGTTATTTCTCCTTTATATTGTACCATGTAGGAAATTCAGACCCAATTCACAGCAGTGAAATCATAACTAATTAACAATTACAGTGAAAAGTTCAACTTCATTCATAATGAAAGAAAATTAAAATAGAATTCAAAATTTTACCTTTATATGTGGTAAAGACTCTTAAAATGACATAGAATATCCTTTCTCTAACCGCGGGGGGTATCGTTTCCTAAAAATATTCTTGGATAAAAACATTGTGATTAGGGAATTTAGGACTTTATGCAAAGTTAGGAGTTTGGGAGATCAAAATTATCAGACAACCTGTGTTTAAAGAGGTTTTATGCCACCTCACCATTAGGATGGCTACTATCAAAATAGAAAATAACAAGTGTTCGTGAGGATATGAAGCAATTAAAACGCTTATGCACTGTTGGTAGAAATGTAAAATCATGGAGCCGCTATGGAAAACAGAGTAGTGGTTCCTTAAGAAATTAAAAACAGAATTACCATATGATCCAGCAATTCCACTTCTGGGGACATACCCAAAATAACCAAAAGCAGAATTTCAAAGAGATATTTATATACCCATGTTCATAGCAGCACTATTCACAACAGCTAAAAGGTGAAAGGTGAAAGCAATCCAAGTGTCCATCAGTGAATAAATGAGTAAACAAAACATGATCTACACATATGATGGAATATTACTCTACTTTAAAAGAAAACAACTCCTAAACCTGTGCTCTAGAGCCCATGCTCGGCAACAAAAGAAGCTACCACAATGAGAAGCCTATTCATTGCAGCTAGAGAGTAGGCCCCACTCGACACAACTAGAGAAAGCCCCTGGGTGTAGCGGGGAGACCCACCACAGCCAAAATAAATAATTAAAAATAATAAAGGAAGAAAGAAATGGGAACTCTAACACATGCTCCAACATGGATGAACCTTGAGGATATTACTTTCAGCGAAATAAACCTGCCACAAACAGATAAACACTGTAAGATTCCACTTACAAGAAATGGTCAAATTTGTAGAGACAGAAAGTAAGATGGTGGTTGCCAGGGGCTAGAGGAAGTGGGGAATGAGTTGTTTCATGGGGACACAGTTTGTCATACAAGATGAGAAGAGCTCTGGAGAGGATGGTGGTGATGGTCCCACAGCAAAGTGCAATTTATTAGCTTGTTGAGCAGTGAACAGTAGGAGCCTGGACTCAGTAACGATCTTTTTTTTTTTAAATTGAAGTATAGTTGATTTACAATGTTATGTCAATCTGCTGTACACCAAAGTGACTCAGTTATACACATATAGACATTTTTTTATATTCGTTTCCATTATGGTTTATCACAGGATATTGAATAGAGTTCCCTATGCTACACAGTATGACCTTCTTGTTTATTAAGACTTTCTTTTTTATATTCTTTTCCATTATGGTTTATCACAGGATATTGACTATAGCTCCCTGTGCTGTACAGTAGGACCTTGTTTATACTCGGTAACAGACTTGATTTCCTCCAACTGTCTTTGGTAACATCTTTCACTGTGGATGAAAATTCTGGCTTTAACACAAGGGTGTGTTTGCTCTGCCTTATGTGCCATTTTATCAGATCATCAAGATCTTAGCTATCACCAGGGATCAATTTACACTTTTGCCATGCTGCTTTCTCTTCCTTTCTTCAGCAAACACTCAATGTATTCCTCTATATAAGAAATGATTTAGGGTATTTTCCTGAAGGTTTGCCATTTTGACTTATTCCTCACAATCAGCAGTTTTCAAGAAAACCTGCTTTTGCTGGGAGCTGTGTCTCCATCCACACATCTGGACCCTGGATGTTTCCTGGGTGTCAAAGCACCTCTCCTAGGATTTCCATGTTGTCCTTATGGGGCTAAAAACAAACTTAGGAAGCTCCTTGAAGGGAAACTCCCTGGCAGTCCAGTGGTTAGGACTAGATGCTTTCACTGCTGGGGCCCAGGGTTCAATCCCTGGTTGGGAAACTAAGGTTCCACATGTTGCTCAGCACAGCCAAACTGAAAAAAAAAAAAGAAAAGCTCCCTGAAGCCTGGAATACTCTGCGGCATTTACTGTTTATTCCCAACCCCTACATAGTGCCTTGGATATTTACCAAATGAATGACTCCATCCATCTAAGATAAATATCAGAAAAAGTCCTTTAAAATTCCCCAGGGTCAAAAGTGTACAGAAACACAAAACAAACCCTGCATATTTTCACTTTTTCAGTTCCTTCTTGTCATCACCGCCCTCATGCCCCCTCCTCCTCCCAACTCGTCAGCCTCAAAGATCCACAGTGGACTTGGGCACCCCTTACCTCGGACTTCAAGCCCCACAAGCACCAAGTCATACCCAGATGCAACCAGAAGGGACAGCCTAACACTCAGGGATCAACTGCACTCATCCTCAGACTCCCATAGGACTCAGCACTTCTCTTCACAGGTGGGATTCGTGTTTTAGTCCAATAATGTTAAGATTAGCACTAATTCCTCATTGATCTCTTCACCCACTTGGAGATTCAATGGCTCAATAATGAGGCGTTTATAGCAAAGGGAAGTACATGTCAGATGCGGTATAGGCAACCCATTCTTGCTCTCAGGGGGCTTTCTACACACACAAGCGCACATACACACACACACACACACACACACACACACACACACACACACAAGGGAGGGGAAGAAAATTCAGGAGGCCCATCTTAGGAATTTTAAGGTTAAGATGTCTTCATGAAGAGGAAACCATATCAAAATATCAACTTAGAACAGACACTTGGAACGTGCTTTCTTGTGGGCATTTTCAGCAATGATTATCTAATAGTGTTTTGTTGGGGTTGTTTAGGGTGGCAGCCTTCCCCCTTCCTTTAAAAAAAAAATGCACTCAGTTTGCCCTCTGGTGGCCAAATAAATTAGAAACAGAATTACACGGTTGGTGAGCTGGGGCGCTGCCTTTGCAGTTGCTGGGGAAAAAGTATGCATGCATCATTTTAGAGTAATTCCCTTTTGTCTTTTACTTTCCTCCCATTTTCCCATTAGAATTATGATTCACTCTGTTAAATGGCAGGGTGTTGAACTTGATGGTGTCCAGATCACTGCAGGAAATGATAAGGAATTTTGCTCTCGGTAGGAGGGGAAGCTGGTTCCAACGAAAGGAAAAAAGGACATGCTAGGAGTTAGTCCCTTTGCTGGCCAAATGTGTCCTGTTTCCAGAGGATAGAGGAAAAGCAGAATCTTTTTAGTGCATCCAGCTTCTCAGTGAGAAGCATGGCGTTAGAAGAGAAGAGGGCAGAAAAACGTGGTAAGCAGGATTCAGAAACAAACAGCTAAGAAAGAACGTAAGAGAAAATATAGCTGTTCTAAAAGTGTTCAAGCTTGCTAGTCTGGATGGATTCCACTCCAGAGCTCTCAAGAAAAAAAAAAGGAATTAACTCAGAGTGTCACCAACTCACTGCCAACAGTCTTTGAGGAATCACAGACAGGCAGACAGAGGTTACAGAGAATATAACTTTGATTTCCTAATATGGAAAAGAAGGTGAATGTTAAAAACTACTCATCAGTGACCTTGAAAATGACCTTTGAGTCCTTTGAGGAAAAATCCTCAAATGAGATACAAAAAGGTGTTTTGTGAGCCTTTGGGAGAAGCAAATGTGGCTGCTAGGGTCTCACGGGGGCTCAGCAAGGGCAGGTGATGCTAGATTCTCCATATGTCATGTTCTCTTGTCAGGATTATAGACCAATAGAATGAGGCAGTATAATTGACCAGAGTCTGCATTTGATTAATGTATCTCATGACATCTCAAATCACATCCTCCTGGAATAGGCGATTGTACAGTTAGGAGAAATTGGAGCTGTTTAAGTGATAATAACCCAAGGTAAAGAACTTTCCTGCCGATGCAGGAGACAAAAGAGATGCGGGTTCAATCCCTGTGTCGAAAAGATCCCCTGGAGAAGGAAATGGCAACCCACTCCAGTATTCTTGCCTGGAAAATTCCTTGGATAAAGGAACCTGGAGGGCTACAGTCCATGGGGTCGCAAAGAGTCAGATATGCCTGAACACACACAGCACTTCCTAAGGTACTGGAAGGTTCTCACCACAATCCTGCCGTGTTCAATATTTGTATCATGTCTTGTGTGTTATATAAACACACAAGTGTGCGTTTAGCAACTATGTGGATGGAGCAGAGTTTTAAGACATAGAAAACTCATTGGACTTCAGAATCAGTACCCAAAATCCATCTGGACAGGCCAAACAGATTCTGATGGAATGAAGTGGATCTTTCCCCTCTGTCCCAGATCCCATTATCTTGTTTAATGAGTTTTGCCCAAGGTTTTTCCTCTGTTTACAGCTGTGCTAAAATTTGCCTCCCCCAGAGCCTCTCTCACTGTGGGGGAAGGTATCTCATCCACTTTAACCTCAAGGATTCCTCCTTCCATCTCTCCAGTACAGAGTCATCACCCAGTGCTGAAACTAAAGTCATTGGCCGTGTGTTCCGTGACCGACTCCCAAACGCTCAACATCAACCCATCAGCATGCCCTCAGCCTCAGTCTCAGGGACTGGGCAACATGTCCCTCTTATTCTGGGCCAATCACTCTCTTTAGCTTTAAAGTCCACCTCCCTCTTCTCCCCAGGACCTTGCTCGGTCAACTCTCCTGTCTCTCGCCAGTGTCTTCATGCAGTTCTTCTCCCCTGGATCCTTCCTACTCTTAAGTGAACAGAAAGGGGGAAAAAGAAACCTTTATTTTTGCATTTGCTCTCTTCTTTTACCTTCCCTTGTTTTCATCACTCTCTGTGGGCAGTTGGGCTCTCCGGAAACAGAAGCCAAGATGGAGTTTGGGATGCAAGATGTCATTTAAGGACCAATACCAGTGAAAGCAGAACAGGGCAGAGGCAGGAGAGAAACCCAGCTTCGGTCCCGCAATGCTTCCTCAGATAGCTCTGTGGAGTGCTTGGAGCAGGTATTCCCCATCGGAGCAAACCAAAATAAGCTGAAACAGCCAGGCCTTTATACCTCGTGGGACTGCTGGAGGAAGGAGGAGACTGTAGGAGCAGTTAGTGACCTCTATGTCTCTCCTATGCTGTCCTTATTTCTTACTCCTCTCGGCACCTGGAAAATTCACCTTCTGTCTCCACTTTTGTTCACTCACCTCATCCTTTGCCCCACTCCAAATCTAATGGACACATTTTGATTCTTACAGCAGGAAGTCTGTGCTGCATCCACTAAGGCTGATTCTCTCTCTCTTTTTCCCTCCCTCCTCAGTCTGGACTCCCTTCGCTTCCATAACCCCCTCCCTCACTTCTTCCTAGCATCTCTGCCGTCCCCTCCTGGCCTCCTCAGGGATCTTCTTCTCTCACCGTCTGACTGCTGGGACTCCATCCTCAGTCCACCCTCCTCCTCTCACCCTCCCAGGGTGACCTTGCCCACTGTCAGCTCTTTAATTCCCACTTACTTGCCAGTGACTCTGAAATCTACTCTCCAGCCTGTTGTCTCTCTCCCGCTGGTCCCATCTCGGTGCTAACACTGTCAGAACAGGGAAGTCCTGCTTCTCCTTTCCCACTGTGTCCCCACCCTGGAGAAAGCTCCTTTTTCCACTGCAAGGACTGGGGGATCCTTTGAACCTGCTTCATCACATTCCTTTTCTAGACAGCTAACCTTGGTCAGTCCTGTTTGGGCATGTGTATGAAACTACTTTGAACAATATCAAGAATTCTACATATGGAAACTTGCATCACTGATATATAAATAGCTGATTCTGGGTGCAGAAACTAAAAAAAAAATTCATCACTTCTTCCCTGACCACACCCAGGGCTTACCTAATCAGGTGTGAACCTCTGACTCAGCAAGTCCCCAGAAAAGAGTTATTCAGAATTTCCTTATTACAGGAAATGAGAGGTGGCAGTGATTTCTTTTATAGCTTGTGTTTCTCCTGAAGAAGAGAGTTCTGCGAGCAGGTGGTTTCTAGCCAAGCCTTTTATTCCCTGTCCTATATCTGAGTGGCAGGGGTTTCCCTGGTGGAACAGTGGTAAGGAATCCGCTTGCCAATGCGAGAGGCGCAAAAGACATGGGTTCCATCCCTGGGTCAGGAAGATCCCCTGGAGTAGGAAATGGTAACCCACTCCAGTATCCTTGCTTGGAGAACCCCATGGACTAAAGAACCTGGCAGACTATAGTCCTTGGGGTGGCAAAGATTTGGACACGACTGAGCCACTGAGCATGTACACACTTGTGTGGCAGAGGCATACATAGGAGGCCTTTCTCAAGAAAAAGTGGGAAATGATCTATTCTTCCTTTAAATGTATCATGCTTGCTGTCTGTCCCTTCTTCCCAAATTGGAACTTCCGGTTGAATTCAGTGAAACTTCTCAAGCAAGTACACTGTGCCAAGGGCAGGCCTCTGTACAAGACAATTCCTGCCTTAAGGAATCTGAAGGGTGGTGCAGGCAATAAGTCTAATGCAAGCACATGCCAGTTTGGTGATGATCTCAGAAGCCATGGAAACTAAGGGTGACGGGGTTCCGGAGAAGGGAAGCGTCTCTATCCAAGTGACCTCATAAAGGCATCCAAGACAGACCTTGAAGTACAGATCAGATTTTGGGAGTGAGCACATAACAGAAATAAGCAAGAAAAAATGAGGACATCCGGAAATAGGTAGAAAACAGTGACAGATGGCAAAAGTCTATTAGAAGAATACCTTCAGAGAATTGCAGGATAAACAATAGCAAGGAAGTTGTCTCAACTTGTCTCATGTTGTAGTTTAGTCGATAAGTTGTGTCTGACTCTTTTGTTACCTCATGTACTGTAGCCCACTAGGCTCCTCTGTCCATGGGATTTTCCCAGCAAGAATACTGGCGTGGGTTGCCATTTCCTTCTCCAGGGGATCTTCCCGACTCAGGGATCGAACCTGCGTCTCCTGCATTGGCAAGCGGATTCTTTACCACTGAGCCACCAGGGAAGCAAGTTGTCTCATACCTAAGGCCAAAAACGGAGACTATAGACATACCCTGGGAGATAGAGAGAGGCAAGGTCATGGGAGAACAATTATGAAAATATTGTTATTAAAAGAGGTGAACAGGAGAGGCAAAACCACTGTCCCTTACCCTTCATAGGCCCCCACTCAGCCCCAACCTCTTTGGAACTTCCCTTTCTCACCGTCATGGGTTTATGGTAAGTGGCTCCACCTCCATCGAGCTCCCCAAGGAGGACAGCGCTCACTAAGCAAGAGATCATGTTGTATCGCCCCATCTCTCCTGGTTTGGTAGAACATTGTCTGTAGTACCGCCCCAGGCCCACCTATTTCATGTGTAACTCAGTGAGAATACTCTAGTTCTTGATCTTTTTTTTTTAAATCTATTTGGCTGTGTTGGGTCTTAGTTGCGGCAAGTGAGCTCCAGAGCATGTGGGCTCAGTAGTTGCAGCACAGGGGCTTAGTTGCTCCTAGGCATATGGGATCTAAGTTCCCCAATCAGGCATCAAACCCATGTCCCCTGAATTGCAAGGTGGATTCTTAACCCCTGGACCACCAGGGAAGTCCCTAGTTCTCAATCTTAAATGCAGGACATGAAACTTCATGAAGGCAAGAATGATCTGGGCCTAGGGACCTCCCAAGGTGAACTTGGCAGCAAATGTTCCCAACTCCCTTTGGAAAAACCCTGAAAAAACTTCAGAGGAGGGAGAAATACTAATAGTGGTTATAATTGCTAATGAGGTTGGGGCTTTTAACACACTATGCCGGTTAAGTAGTTACCAATTCCTCAGTTTATAGAGGCTGCTGCTGCTGCTAAGTCGCTTCAGTCATGTCTCACTCTGTGCGACCCCATAGTTGGCAGCCCACCAGGCTCCCCCGTCCCTGGGATTCTCCAGGCAAGAGCACTGGAGTGGGTTGCCACTTCCTACTCCAATGCATGAAAGTAAAAAGTGAAAGTGAAGTCGCTCAGTCCTGTCAGACTCTTCGAGACCCCATAGACTGTAGCCTACCAGGCTCCTCTGTCCATGGGATTTTCCAGGCAAGAGTACTGGAATGGGTTGCCATTTCCTTCTCCAAGTTTATAGAGGAGGAAACTGGAAATTAAAAATGCTATGTCCAGGACTTCCCTGGTGGTCCAGTGATTAAAAATTCACTTGCCAATGCAGGGAACATGGATTCAATCCCTGGTTTGAAAAGATTACATATGCCATGGGGCGACTAAGGCCCTACACCACAACTAGGGAAAGTGTGGCAAGGAAGACCCAAGGAAGCCAATTTTTTTTCTTAATGCTATGTCCTATACCCCTACAGAGAAGCAGAGCCAGAGTCTGGTTTCCCAGGGGACTTGGCAGCTCCTGAGGGAGTTGGTAACTTGGGCATCTCTTGAATACATTTATGGATTTATGGATTTTGCATCTGGTAAGCATCACTGAAAGGCAGGAACATATCAGACACTGTTTACTCTAGCTCCAAACAAAACTACCCAGGGTAAGGGTATCCTGGTTAAAGTTATATTCGGCTTAATCAAATAGGAGTTTATTTTTCTTATATAATATTCAAGAAGACTGGAACAGACAGTCCAAAACTGATGCAGCTGCTCAAAGAAGTTACCGAGAGAAAAATAAATGACCCAATCAAAAAATGGACCAAAGAACTAAACAGACATTTCTCCAAAGAAGACACGCAGATGGCTAACAAATACATGAAAAGATATTCAACATCACTCATCATCAGTTGAGTTCAGTTCAGTCACTCAGTTGTGTCTCTTTGTGACCCCATGGACTGCAGTACGCCAGGCTTCTCTATCCATCACCAACTTCCAGAGCTTACTAAAACTCATGTCCATTGAGTCAGTGATGCCATCCAACCATCTCATCCTCTGTTGTCCCCTTCTCCTCCTGCCTTCAATCTTTCCCAGCATCAGGGTCTTTTCAAATGAGTCAGTTCTTCACGTCAGGTGGCCAGATTACTGGAGTTTCAGCTTCAGCATCAGTCCTTCCAATGAATATTCAGGACTGATCTCCTTTAGGATGGACTGGTTTGATCTCCTTGCAGTCCAAGGGACTCTCAAGAGTCTTCTCCAACGCCACAGTTCAAAAGCATTGATGCTTCGGCACTCAGCTTTCTTTATAGCCCAACTCTCACATCCATACATGACAATGGGAAAACCAAATCTTTGACTATATGGACCTTTGTTGGCAAAGTAATATCTCTGCCTTTTAATATGCTGTCATATTAAATATGACAGTGCCTTTTAATACGATGGTCATAACTTTTCTTTCAAGAAGCAAGCATCTTTTAACTTCATGGCTGCAGTCAACATCTGCAGCAATTTTGGAGCCCAAAAAAGTAAAATCTGTCACTGTTTCCATTGTTTCCCCACCTATTTGCCATGAAGTGATGGGGCTGCATGCCATGATCTTAGCTTTCTGAATGTTGAGTTTCAAACCAACTTTTTCACTCTTCTCTTTCACTTTCATCAAGAGGCTCTTTAGTTCTTTGCTTTCTGCTGTAAGGGTGGTGTCATCTGCATATCTGAGGTTATTGATATGTCTCCTGGCAATCTTGATGCCAGCTTGTGCTTCATCCAGCCCAGCGTTTCTCATGATGTACTCTGCATAAAAGTTAAATAAGCAGGGAGACAATATACAGCCTTGATGTACTCCTTTCCTGATTTGGAACCAGTCTGTTTTTCCATGTCCAGTTCTAGCTGTTGCTTCTTGACCTGCATACAGATTTCTCAGGAGGCAGGTCAGGTAGTCTGGTATGCCCATCTTTTTAAGAATTTTCCACAGTTTGCTGTGATCCACACAGTCAAAGGCTTTGACATAGTCAATAAAGCAGAAGTAGATATTTTTCTGGAATTCTCTAGCTTTTTCGATGATCCAGTAGATGTTGGCAATTTTATCTCTGGTTCCTCTGCCTTTTCTAAATCCAGCTTGAACATCTGGAAGTTCACAGTTCACCTACTGTTGAAGCCTGGTTGGAGAATTTTGAGCATTACTTTGCTAGCGTGTGAGATGAGTGCAATTGTGTGGTAGTTTGAGCATTCTTTGGCATTGCCTTTCTTTGGATTGGAATGAAAACTCATTATCGGATAATCACTCATTATGAGAGAAATACAAATCAAAACCACAATGAGGTACCATCTCACACCAGTCAGAATGGCTGCCATCAAAAAGTCTACAAACAAGAAATGCTGGAGAGGGTATGGAGAAAAGGGAACCCTCTTAACACTGTTGGTGGGAATGCAAACTAGTATAGCCACTATAGAGAACACTGTGGAGATTCCTTAAAAAACTGGAAATAGAACTGCCATATGACCCAGCAATCCTATTGCTGGGCATACCCACCAAGAAAACCAGAACTGAAAGAGACACATGTACCCCAGTTTTCATTGCAGCACTGTTTACAATAGCCAAGACATGGAAGCAACCTAGATGTCCATCAGCAGACAAATGGATAAGAAAGTAATGGTACACATACACAGTGGAATATTACTCAGTTATTAAAAAAAAGAATGCATTTGAGTCAGTTCTAATGAGGTGGATTAAACTGGAGCCTACTATACAGAGTGAAGTAAGTCAGAAAGAAAAACAGCAATACTCATGGCTGATTCATGTCAATGTATGGCAAAAACCACCACAATATTGTAAAGTAATTAGCCTCCAATTAAAACAAATAAATTAATTAAAAACAAACAAACAAAAAAAGAGAAAAACATGACTATAATATATTAACGCATATATATAGAATTTAGAAAGATGGTAACAGTGACCCTATATGCAAGACAGCGAAAGAGACACAGAAGTAAAGAAGAGACTTTTGGCCTCTGTGGGAAAAGGTGAGGGTGGGATGATTAGAGAATAGCACTGAAACATGTATATTACCATATGTGAAATAGATGACCAGTCCAAGTTTGATGCATGAAATAGGGCACTCCAAGCTGGTGCTCTGAGACAGCCCAGAGGGATGGGATGGGTGGGGGAGTGAGAGGGGGGTTCAGGATGGGGAGACACATGTACACCCGTGGCTGATTCATGTCAATGTATGGCAAAAACCACCACAATATTGTAAAGTAATTAGCCTTTAATTAAATTAAATACATTTTTTTTTAAAAAGTCACCTAGAATCCATTCTCCTGCTAGACGTCCCTCTGTCTATCCTTCTGCCTCATGGGTGCAAGGTGGCTGCTCCACCCTCAGGCATCACCTCCACATTTCAGGCAGAAAGGAAGAGAAAAGGACAAAAGGCATGTCACACCTGAATCTACTTTTTTAATTTTTTTCTCTACCTTTTAAAAAAGTCAATCAGAGAAGCAATTGAATTCCTAAAAGCACACTTCTAATGATTCGTTAGTCAAGTAGCCATGTGGCTACCCCTAAAAGCAAGGGAGTCTAAGGAAACGTTTTTAAGCATACTGACACCCAGGTAAAATTGAGGCCCCATTGCAGGAGAGGAAGGTAATGGAGTTTGAAGCGGCAATCAGCTCCACCCCCCCACCCCCCAGAGTATATCAAGATCCATGGGCAAATGAAGAGATGGAGGAGGCCGCTGAAAAAGGATATTCTGAGTAGGTGAGGAGGAGATCTTTTGGAGTAATTCCACATTTAAGCTCCAGGCACCTGCATGACTTGTTCTGCTGTTGCCGTGGGTGACATGAGGCTGACACGAGAGACTGAGTTGTTTCACTCGCCCCAGGCCTCTCAAAGAATTAGTAGAAAAGCAAGAACTCATGCCATTTCCTGGCTCCAAGCCTGGGTTCTCTCCACTGCCCTGCACACACGCAAACCATGCTCCACAGACCCTTAGAGAGACAGGGAGGTGCCTGAAGGGACTCTGATGAGTGTCTAGGCAGGTACACCATGGGCAGGGCTCCTCTCCTCCACCCTCCTCACCCAGAGACGCTCCCCCTTCACATTTTTGTTATACAGAAAACTTCTCTCTGAGATGTAATTTGACACACAGGCTAATCTGTCATTTAAAAAATAAAACAGCCTGCCCCGTAACTATTAATATTCTGTCCTCTCCTTATTCACTGAGCATTTTGAGAGCCAATTATTTCATACATTCACAGGTTCTCCAAGTTGGAAGGTGTGGCCCGTGCACACGGGGCTCCAGAAACAGCTCATCCCAGTTTGGTGCTAACATCAGCAGGTGTCACTTTCTAAAATAGAGTCAAGATGAGGGAGGCTGAGGTCAGACACCCGCAAGGCGATTTGGAAAGAGCTGTGAGCTAGGCTGGGATATTCCTTGACCTCCGGGGGAGCGCAGCACAGGCGGCACCCCATGTGAGCTCAGCTGCGTTTTGCTGAGGGCAGCACACGGGGAGACATCCAGGAGCCCAACCCTGACTCGGTGGAGGAAAGAAGGGAGAGAAGGGGTGAGCGGTGGACAGTGACAACTCACCCATCTCTCTGGCTTTCAGAACAAGCAGGGGCAAAATCTGCTGACCTCGGTAAAGGAGAGGGGCTGCAGCCAGCCCACAGGGAGACTTTGGGTGCATTTTAAAAACTCCTCCTCTGGTAATTTAAATAGGAAAGGGCCCTTCTTCTGGGCACAGGCAGCTGATAAGCATACACCCATGGCAAAGAAGGGCACATTTTGCGTAAACTAGTAAAAGGGACCCTTCTGGGCAAGCAGCCCAAGCCCTGTGCCAGGGTGAGAGACCAAGAGAGCTGAGCACAGGCTGGAATTCAGCCCTCCTCATCACCTTTGTGAGCTCACAGGCTGGGACCCCCAACTCTGTCCACACCTCCAGGTGTACCTGTTGGGGTCCACAAGCCTGCATTCTGCACAGTAAAGAGTTTTCAGTTCCGGACAACATCACCCTAGGAAAGGAGAATGGAGAGGCTAACACCCTCCTCTTTTTCGTGATGTGTGGACACAGGTTCGTGCACTCACACGTGCACACTTGTGCACACATACCCGGTCAGGGACCTGTAGGGTAGAGCTTAAGCCACTGAGTGTTTCAAAAAGAATAAGTGAAAGTGAAAGTCGCTGAGTCGGGTCTGACTCTTTGTGACCCCATGGACTATACAGTCTTTATAACTCTCCAGGCCAGAATACTGGAGGGGGTAGCCTTTTCCTTCTCCAGGGGATCTTCCCAACCCAGGGATGGAACCCAGGTCTCCTGAATTGCAGGCGGATTCTTTACCAGCTGAGCCAATGGTGCCTAAAAATAGAACAACTGACAGATTTGGGGGAGGGGGTTCTTACTACTCATACCTCCTGGAATTAAGTGTAATTACATCTTAGAAACTCAACAAATAATCAGTAAGTACAAAATTAAGGAATTACCATGTGGTGAAGTTCAAGGAAGCTGATGTTACTCATAAGAGTAAATAAAGTAGAAAGTCTAGGGCCAAGGGTCATGGTGAAGAGTCCCATGTCTCTGGAACTCCTAGCATTCAGAGAGGGGATCCATTCTCCCATTCCTCCTTCTAAGAGACCCTAGTTTTATTTCGCTTATTAATATTCCTGTGCTATAAACAAATTTTTTTTTTTTTTTATCAACCTGCCATTCAGCAGGAGGAGTGTGACACTTCTGGCTAAGGGGGTGTTAGTCTAAGTCACTAAATGGACCTGCAGAAGAGTTCTTCTGGAGCTGACACTCTAGGCTTCGGTCCCCTTTTGTCCTTTACTCTCCCACTTCTTCCTTCCAAAAACACAAACTCAGGGGGTGCTCTGAGTTCCAACAGCCACGCTGAGAGCATCTATTCATTTACTCAACAAACGCTCACTGTTTTCCAGGCTGGGGATTCAGAATGAAGAAAACTGACATCGGTCCAGACCCCCAGTGAACTTACAGTCTGGTGGGGAAGACAGATCGTAAACAAATAGTCAGGATGTGTAAATGTCATAAAGGAAAATAAGTTAAGAAATGAGGTACTAAATATAGGACAGACTCAGCCTTGTAGATGGCGGCTCAGGAAGCTAGAGGAAGCCAAGTTCCTAGTAGGAGACCTGTTCTCCCCTTGAGAGTTATTTAAAACTTTTATTATATTTATTTTCTTTATTTAGCGGCATCAAGTCTTAGTTGCGGGATCTTCGTTGCTTCATGCGGGATCTTTCAGTGAGGTGCACGGACTCTCTAGTTATGGTGTGGGGGCTTAGTTGCTTCGCAGCATGTGGTATCTTAGTTCTTAGACCTCCAACCCAAATCCCCTGGGTTGCAAGCCAGATTCTTAACCACTGGACCACCAGGGGAATCCCAAGAGTTATTTTAAATGCAGAAAAATAGAACACTTAATTTGTCATTGTTTTTCGGGTTTCTGCTACTACCCTCCGATTGCCATCCCCCATCTGATGATAACCCTAAAAGAAGGCTCTTTGGCCTGGCTCAGTGAATTTCTCAGATTTCACCCATATGAATAGGTTGTTAGCTGATGATACAAATGAATTCCTATGTTTTCTAAAACTGAAGTATAATTGATTTACAGTGTTGTGCCAGCTAGATTCTTGATAAAGTGACTGCTCTCATTTTCTTTCACACATGAAACTATTGCAGAAACACAATGGTTTTGAAAACCATTTCTGAAGACTGTTTCTAAAGGTCGAAGATCAGAACAGTTTCAGTAGTGGTCCTGAAGTTATTCAATGTCATAGCAATGCATTAAATACTAATCTTCATATGAACAAAAGGTGGGAGGAGGGTGTACAATGGAGAAAGAAAAAAGGAGAGTGACAGAAAGCGAGCAGGAGACCTGAGTCTTTGTTATAGCAAAGGTTGCAAGCTCAGCCTCCTCTTGGTCAAAGCAGGAAATGCAAATAATGACAAAGCATTCCCGGGCTGAGAAAAACAAGACTCCTGCTGTTTCTTTGTTTTCCCACTCTGGAGTAAACAAGTGGGTAGGGACTGAAATTTTTCTGCTAGAGGGAAAACAGCTGCTCAAGCTAAATGGTAAATGCCAGCTGACATTTTCCCTCAGTGTTAGGGAGGCCAGGGGACACTGAGTAGACTCTGGTGACCTGAGACGGGCAGCTCCATTGTTACCAGCAATGAATGTGGGCCCCTTCATGCCAGATAGCCTGAATTTTTAAAATCCAGAAATCTGGATTTTTATGTGCAGTCTCCCACTTTTAAATGTTGGGAATGCATTCAATATTTTTTGTAAACACGCTGCTAGCAAATTGCATGTTTCTATAGACATTCAGGCAGCAGGCCATCAGTTGGCACCCTCGAGCTTGCTGAATGGTTGGGATAAGAAGCTGTTTGCAAAGAGAAGTAGGGGGGAAAGCAAGGAGCTGTCTGAAAGTAGGTAAGGAAGCAGAGGGATGGAAAAGAAAAGACCAAAGACGGTAGAAACAAGGAACACGGATCATCAACAAAAACTGAGTTACTGAATGCTTCACACCTTTCCATCCCCACCCCACCCCACCCCGGAAGTCATTTTCTACCCCACCTCCAAGCAGAGCCTGCCCTTCTGGGCATCTGCACAACCTCTCCAGTTTGAACCACTCTCTGAACAGGTCTTTAGTCTGCTCTTTCTTCCTGAAGCCCAAAAGATCATAAATCCTTTGAATTGCTGGAAAAACACTGGGCAGAAATCACAGAGTCCAGGAAAGAAAAACAGACAGCAAAATGAAAACAAATGCAGGGAGCTGAAAAGATGTTTATTTTGATCTATGTCCAGTTTTGGCAAATCTCAAAAAGAATAAAACGTCCAGGAAAAGGCAAGCTGAAGGGTGATTGGGGGAGGGAGCTAATAAGATCAAATTTGAAATTGTATATATTAAAAAAAAAAGTCAAGGTTCATTTATCATAGCATGCTGCTGCTGCTGCTAAGTCACTTCAGTCGTGTCTGACTCTGTGTGATCCTACAGACGGCAGCCCACCAGGCTCCCCCGTCCCTGGGATTCCCCAGGCAAGAACACTGGAGTGGGCTGCCATTTCCTTCTCCAATGTGTGAAAGTGAGAAGTGAAAGTGAAGTCGCTCAGTCGTGTCCGACTCTTAGTGACCCCATGGACTGCAGCCTACCAGGCGCCTCCATCCGTGGGATTTTCTAGGCAAGAGTACTGGTGTTATAGCCACGCTTTCCGGGAAACAAACTCACTCAGGACAATGCAGATAGTGGAGTGCAGTTTATTACACCGGCGGGCCCAAGGCAGAGTCTCCTCTTAGCCAAGGACCCCGAACCAGCATTTGTGAAAATCTTTTATACCCCATGTGTACGCGTCCAAACCCACCACCCCAATTCCCTTGAGACTTACATAAACAAAGGAAGGGTAAATACAACTACAATAACCCCATCATTCACGTGTTATGTGTTCAAACAGTCAATAATCAATAAGCCCGCAGTTACATTCCAAATAGTTAATAACCGATAAGCCTGTGCTTACATTCTGATAGATAGTGTCCGGAGGCAGGGGTGATTAGTGTCTGTTTTCTCTTCTTCAACATTCCCCTGCCCAGAGGGGGGTCTTATCCTTCCATTGTCATTCCCACAGGCGCTAAGCACAGAGTTCAGAGTCCACTGGAGAGGTGGCCGCGCACGATCAGCACAGACAGGCCTGAGATGGAGTCCAGGCCCTGTGAATTCCTTCTTCACTGGAGTGGGGTGCCATTGCCTTTTCCTTATCATAGCATACAAGAGGATAAATTCTATATAGAATTTTTTAAGTGAAACCATTTAAGTACAGAGCAGTGGGGGGAAATGGGTGAATTTCTCTATTATTTGGGAGTGGAGAATACTTTCATAACTAGGACTAAAAATCCAGCTGCTATTGAGGGAAAAGATTGATATGTTTGGCTACATAAAAATGTAACAGCACAAAATTTTACAAGAGAAAACATTATCATAAGCAAAGTAAAATGACAAATATTTCACAGACGAATGGCTAACATCCTTAATATCTAAAGAGCTTCCAAAAATAGAGGGAAAAGAACCAACCAGTTGAAGGGGAGAAAAACAGGCCACCCCAAAATGGGCAACTTTGGCATATGGACCATTGACGTGAAGGTGATCAAGAACCAGCAGACTCGAGAAAAGGTTTTTACCTTTCCCTTAACTGCCTAAATAATTGAGGTAGGGGACCTGGCCCCGAGAGAGAACTAAAACCAAAGATAGTTTTCATCTGAAAGACTTACCTGCTTGGCAGGGCAAACATCTAATTACCAAACATCTACTCTTCTCATCCTCCTGTGAATTGACCATCTATCCTTCAAGCCCCAGGCCCCATCTCATTCTTTAGCTCAGGATGGCATATAAGCCTCAATTGCATGACTGCCTTTGTGTTTCTTATTTTTATGGGGCTCTTATATGTCCATCTTTTTCTCTTATTAACCTGTCTATGTCAAGTTAACTATTAGACCAGCTAAAGAACCTAGAAAGGAATTTTTTTTCCCACTCCCACAAACTCAACTTAAAAATTGCAAGAGGCATGAACAGTTACAGAAGGAAATGTAAAGGACTCCATATTGTATAAAAACATGTTCAACTTTGCTTCCAGTAAGAAAAATACAAATCGAAACTGTACTAAGTTCATAATTTTTTACCTCTCAGATTGGCAAAAATCCAAAAGCTTGTCAACACACTTTGTTGGCCAACCTCTAGGGAACAAGTACACTGTTGGTGGGAGTGCAAAATGAGACCACCTCTCTCGAAGGGAATTTGGTTGGCAGTAAGTAGCAAAGTTACATACACACTTCCTTTTTGGCCCATCTATACCACTTCTTGGAAACTATCCCAGAAAATCACTGACAAATATACAGAAAAGTGTTTGCACAAAGTTATTTATTGCAGCCCTGTTTGTAATGGCAAAAGACTAGAAATAACCCAAATGTCCCACAGTAAGAGGCTGGTTAAATTAAGTATGAAGTACTGAGGAGCATAAAAAAGGAATGAAAAAATATATATACTGCCATGGAGTGGTGGCCAGCACACATTTTGAAGTAGAAAGAAGCAAAGTGAAACTATGTAAACAGCTCACCTTAAAAAAAATAATACTTTGGGGGACTTCCCTGGTGCTCCAGTGGTTAATTAAGACTTTGCCTTCCAATGCAGGGGGCCCGGGGTTAAATCCCTGGTCGGGTAACGAGATCTCACATGCCACAGCAAAGATCAAATATCCCACATGCCGCAACTAAGACCTGATGCTGCCAAATAAATAAATGAATATAAAAAAAATAATACTTTTAAAATGAAAAGTGGGAGGAACCACTTACTATGCTACTACATATCTAAGAATATATGTGTATATATATATAGACAATGGAAAGATAAGCCAAAAAATTTTTTAAATGGCTACCTATGGGGGAAGGAGGAAATAGAATAGAGGAGATTGGGATAGAAACTAGGTTTCTCCGATATACCTTGCTTTGTAGATCTGAATTTAGAACTGTGTAAATATTTGACTTAACTACAAACAAAATTAACTTGAAAAAGCATTTCCTAAAAATCAAGAGCAAGATAAAAGAATCTATCTGCCCAGTGAGTTAGTGGTATAATCACAGAGAGAACTGTTTCAAACAACTTTAAACCACAGTAGTTTGACTGGATATCCATAGTGAGATACACTGAATCAATTAATGGTGACAATGTTGAGAGATAAGGCAAATGGCTTGTTTGGGAACTGAGATATTTGGTTGGGAGAAAGAACAGACGTAAGATAGATGAAGTTACATAAGACAGTAAGAGTCTTTATTTTATTTTTTCTTCTTTTTTGGCCACATAGCGAGGCATGCGGGATCTTAGTTCCCCAACCAGTGATCAAACCTGTGCCCGCTGTACAGTGCAAGTGCCAAGTCTTAACCACTGGACTGCCAGGGAAGTCCCAATATATATATATATACAATAGTACTCTCTATTTGGAATTGAAAGTACTAGTATACACAAAGGATGATATCTTTAAATATATGTGTACGTATTTCCTTTCCACTAGAAGGCTCTAGAAACAAAGATCAACCCAGTAGCAATGAGCATCCCTTGACCCCTGACTACGGTGTCTGGTTGTCATTTCCTTCAATAGAAACCTTGAAGAAGTGTTTGGTTCTTAACCTGGAAAAGGAAATGCACAAGTTGTGCTTGGATATTTGTCATATCAGAAATTCAGGAACTATCAAAATCTTTTGAGCCTACCTCAGAAGAAAGCGATGTTGGCAAACACTGGACAATTTAAGCATTCATAAGAATAGTAATTACAATGGACTACAGTGAACTAAAGTACATCAAATATGTTTAAACCCATGACTTTATAATGATTATTTTTAATTGGTCACTTTGGGAGTGTTCTTGGTAGCCAACTCAATAATTTGAAAACTGCTAATGAAGAGAAATCAACATTTATCCTGCCTTTCCTGTAGGAACCATACATGACCACATGATTGATGAGGGAATTTCTCTTAACAGAAGTAATCCAGTAGTAAATAAGCAGAATGATAGAATTTCAATATCACCATTTTGCAACCCCCAATGAAATCATGGATTAGTCAATAATGACTAATAACTGATAACATCACCAAAAGAAAGACAAGCAGATACTATATACGTTGTGTCGGAAGTTCTCAGCATTTTCTGAGGAATCCTGCAAATATAAACATTGAATCAGGAAATTACCAATGAAATTACCAATTTACAGGGAATTTGTTGGACAGAGGAGCGTGTTACATAGTACTTCAAATCATAATCAACCAAAACCAGACGGTGGGAAACTCTACAGGAAACCACCTCCCCATTTTCCCCACGCCACACACAGTTTCCTCAACAAATACCTTTCAAGGGAGAAAAAAAAAAAAGAATGAGAGAGAGATCCTGCACATTAAAAGAAACATAAGAAAAAAATAGCAACCAATATTTATTTCAATCCTGATTCAGAAAAAGTAAACTCATATGAAAGATATGAGACATTTGGGGGAATCTGAAAAAAAAATCGGAGGTTCCTAAATTCTAGCCTATTTTCCCACTGGCCTGAGCCTGAGCATCGCTGCTATTATGAGTAAAAACCACTTCAGAGCCCAGAACCACAGGACTGGGTTCTGTATGTGTCATAGGAAGAGTCTAATAGACAAAGCCAGCTCTCCATTCCCTCCCAGCCCAGCAGGCTCCCCCACCCTCCACCCCAGTCCCAGGCCGACCCACCACAGAGGGGAGAACCAGGAGGATAGAACATTCAACTACTCAGAATGAGGCCAATGAGGCCCCAGGCAGGCGATTGTTTTGGGGTGGTTCTCTTTCAGGCTCTTGCCCACATGGGGCATGGCTTTTGGCATGATTCGGGATATGCCAAATGAACATGTTCTGTTTGTGTGAAGTGAGCTGACATCTCTGATTGCGACTGGGCCTGTGTTTTGGAAATGGAGGTAGTTGGCATACTCCACCAAATACCACTACCAGTATCACTGCAGATGGGAGTAACTGTAAACTATACAATACATTGTTGTTGTTGCTATTTTTCAGTTGCTAAGTCGTGTCCGACTCTCTGTGACCCCATGGACTGCAGCACGCCTGGCTTCCCTGTCCTTCACTGTCTCTCAGAGTTTGCTCAAATTCATGTCCATTGAGTCGGTGATGCCATCCAACTATCTCATCCTCTGTCACCCCATTCTCCTCTTGCCTTCAATCTTTCCCAGTATCAGAGTCTTTTCCAATGAGTCAGCTCTTCACATCAGATGGCCAAAGTCCTTCAGCATCAGTCCTTCCAATGAATATTCAGGGTCAATTTCCTTTAGGATTGACTGGTTTGGTCCCCTTGCAGTCCAAGGGACTCTCAAGAGTCTTTTCCAGCACAATTTAAAAGCATCAAATGCAATTATGTACAGGATTCCATTTCGAAAAAGGTAAACCCTGTCCCCCAGAGCTCGAATGCTCTTAAGTCAGAAGGCTTGGGAATTATCCACTATCCCTATCTGTTACTTCACTTACACATGAGGTCCCTCACTGCTCCAAGCTCTGAAACCCCAGATGTGATGTGGAGAAGACACTCATTATTTTAGAGGTGAGAATAACTTAAGATAGGCAAAAGGACCCAAGGAAGGGCAGGAAATGAGCAAGTCAGGAAGTGTTGCTGGCACATGAAGTCAAGAGTGCCAAAACTGCTAAGTAAATAATAATTTGATATTTATTGAGTTCTTTCTCTCTGCAAGGTGCTGAGCTAAGTCCTTTTCTCTTTTTGCTTTTTTAAATTTTATTAAAGTATAGTTGATTTTCAATGTTATGTTAATTTCCGCTGTACAGCAAAATGACTCAGTTATATATATATATATTTATATACTCAGATATATATTTTTCATATTCTACGATTTGTCACAGTATATTCAATGTAGTTTTCTGTGCTATACAGTAGGACCTTGTTGTTTATCCATCCTATATATAATAGTTTCATCTGCTAATCCAAAACTTCCAATCCTTCCCTCTCTAGTCTCTTCCCCCTTGGCAACCACAAGTCTATTCTCTATATCTGTGAGTTTGTTTCTATCTTATAGACATGATCATTTGTGTTATATTGTTTATTCTGCACATAAGTGATATCTTGTCTTTCTCTCTCTTACTTATTTTGCTTAGTATAATAATCTCTAGGTCTATCCATGTTGTTGCAAATGGCACTATGTCATTCTTTTTTATGGCTGAGTAATATTCCACTGTGTATATATACACCACATCTTCTTTATCCATTCCTCTTTTGATGGATATTTAGGTTATTTTCATGTCTTGACTATTGTAAATAGAAACTTTATGAACACTGGGGTGCATGTATCTTTTCAAATTATAGATTTGTCTGGATATATGCCCAGGAGTGGGATTGCTGGAGCATATGCCAATTCTGGGCTAGGTCCTTTTCATGCATCATACCTTTTCATATGCTCAGAAACCTAATAGATAATGCTCTCAACCTCCTCCTCTCAAGTGCAGCCTCATTCCTTCTTCTCAGGAATACATACATCTCTTACCTATTTCCTATTTCAAACACCTGGTGGTTACATGTAATCGCTGCAGTTTCATATGTATAGCAAAGATGCTGGAGGGACAGTCTCAATCCAATATGGGGAGTTTGAGGTCTCTGAAGGGTCAAAGACCTCCCTGACACAATCAACAAAGCTTCTTTCATGCAATGTTTAAAAGGAATACTATCTAAAGAAATTTGTCATCTTTGTAAAGAAAAAATGTCCAAAAGATGCCAAACTCTTCCAGTCAGGGCTTTGTCTTTGACGTGACCCGTGACAAGCCATTGCTCCCTTCACAGCGAGGCATCTGGCCATCTACAATTTTGGATCCTTTTCCAGGAAATCCACCAGCTGAGCAAAGGCTATTGGACCTGTTACAATTTTATCATCAGTAAATGAGGCTGAAAGTTGGGTGCATTTACAAGCAAGAAGTTACAGTATAACTGGTGATGATAGAGTCATTGCATGTTTTCCATAATTTCCTAACAAGGGTCATGCCTTGAAGATTCAACAGTGATGCAATGACAGAAAAAGGAGAGGAATTTACATGGGAGGCAAAGATACAAACTGTGTCATGTGAGTTCTGTCTCTCCTCGGTGAAGGAGCAATATTTAAAATGTGTTCCCATTAATCTGCCCCCCACCCCAAACCACCAAAACACACTTAACAATGGGGCTTCACTCTGTAGCTACAATTCATCATATCTAGAATTATTTCAGTGAATCAATGGAATAATGGAGCACATGGCTTTATCACTTGTTTGTGTCCCTTGGTATGGATATTCGGTACAGTAAACATGTGGCATCTGCAGGTTTAACAAGCTGACTGCTTCAGTTGTCAGTGAAGACCCCTGACAGTGTGGGAACCCGCAGCTTTGCTGAGATACGGACAGGAACGGCGCCACCCAGCTGGGTGTAGCTGAGTGAAGACAGCAGACCAGCCCGCTTCCCAAAACAGCTTTGTGTTTCTCAGCAAGTGGTCCAGTAGGCAGAAACATACCAGAAAATAAAACGACTTTAAAAACTGTTGCTGGGAATTCCCTGGCGGTCCAGTAGTTAGGACTCGGTGCTCTCACTGCCAGTGGCCCTGGTTGGACCCCTGATTGGGGAACTAAAATTCCCCAAGCCACTTGGCTAGGCCAAAAACGAAACAAAAAAGTTTGTTTCTTTGCATATATTGCCACCAACACCACCCCACCACGCACACACCCACACACGAAAGAAAAAACTAATCATTAACACTGTTGCTGGAAGTAATGAAGATGTGAACAGTTGTGAAAAAGTAATGGTTTTTCAGAACTGTAATTTGGAATAAGTTAAAGATGGGTGTTTTGATCTTGATGACAGTTTAGCTTTCTTAATCCACATAATTGCAGATGTTTGAAAAGAGACTTGAGAAGCCATTTCAGGAAATGTTTTCAGGCAGCTCAAAAATCTTACACAGAGTAAGATACAAAACTTAAGTGAAAGAACAGCGGTTAACTTGTGGTAAGAGTCTATAGCAGAAATCATCAGCCTCTCCATGTAAATATGATTCAGAAAGACCCAGAAAATCTGGAGAAGTACTTATGGATCATCAAATTTGGAAATATATGAAGATCTCTGTAAAGGTCAAAAGGGTCTGCTCTTCTTTCTGTAAGCATGGCCAATGGATGAATACACATCCATCTTTTCGTTTCAGTATCCCTCACCCAAAATGTGCTACAAACGTGCCTTAGAGGTTGAAAAATTCTGAACTCCCTGGAACAAGATTTTCTCATGGGGAGGGAGGTAGGAAAAAGCAGCCAGTATGCCTCGAATAGCAGCCCTTTCCCATTAGGAGTCTTCTGATTTATCTTCCAAGGGCTCATCCTCTTTCTACACATATATTATCCAACACTGCATACTCATCCTCACTTCCCTCTCTACTTGATTTGTTATTTTACTCTTGTTAAACAATATCCAGGTTTACCATGTTTATATCTCATAACTATCAATGTCCTTTCGGATATAAGCTTGGAGCCTGGTGGGCTACAGTCCATGGGGTTGCAGAGTCGGATACAACTGAGTAACTAACACTTTCACTTTTGGTATATATAAACAACAAAGATAACTACCAAGTATTATAGTTATTTATTATATTAATAGTTGTTATACCATACTATATGTAAAATATATATAATATTATTCTACATATGATCTATAGTGTAATATCTATATTAGTTATACTATAGTAACAGTTATATAGTATTAATGTTATAGTATACTATAACATTCCAATTTGTATACATTATCTTTTATCTTCACAATCCTGGAAGATAAAATTTACAAAAAAACAAGGCATCAGAGTGGCGGGCAACTAGCTCATGTTATCATAGCTAATAAGTGGTAGATTCAGGAGTCAAACCCAAATGAGAAGGAATCTATGTCAGGGCTTGTTCTATTACTAAGTTGCCTCTAATGATGTACATCTCATTACCATCCCTTTCTGATCTATCATTAATCAGACAGAGCATCAGCAGTTTTATAAAAGCTGTTTACGAAGCAGAGCTAAAGCAGGGTTAACTACACACACACACACACACACACACACACACACACGATCCCTTTATGCAGTTAGATTCCTTCATCCTCTCAGCACCCCTTGTCACCCCAGACTTAATTAGGTACCTCATTATATTCTTGAACTTTTCCTTCATAACACTTATCTCCCTTTAATTACTTCACTGTCTTTCATTCCTCTGTCCCGTGACCCCCTTGGAGGCGAGACGGTTGTCCTGTTCCTGCCCTAACCAGTAGCACCTGGCGCCTAAGAGAAATTTAGTAAATATTTGTTGAATGAACGGATGTGAATAGGCAGTGTAGCAGGTTCTCTCAAAGGTTAGAGAAGGTGGTGCACCAGCTAGTAGTCAGCTGACTGTCGGCTTCCGTGGGTGCCGACCTCTCCTCAACAGAAACGAGCAGTCTCCCTCCCACTGCACACCTCTTCCGGTGTCCGCCTTGCCGTGAGCTCTGCCCAGGCTCGCCTCGCCTGGGAGCTGTACCAGCGGGTGGAAGTCTGCCCTGCAGAAAGGACTGATTAATCCTAACTGTCAAGTCAGGCTCACAGATCTTGCCTTGTGCACACCCATCCAACCTGGGTATCCCTTTGATCACAATCTCCGGTCCTGGGTTGAACCTCAGGAGAGTCAATAACTCCTGGAAGGAATGACCACACCCTACTCCACCCCTGGCTGTGTGTGGGTTAACTGGAGACCTGGTTTTCTGCGCCCTGTAGGACAAGATCATACACCTGGCGGTAATGTGGTGTCTGAAAGAGATGGACAGTCTGGCACCGATAGGCATAGGTGAGCGGGCCCTCAGGGTGGAGCTTATAACTCAGAAAGGGAGCCCTGAGGGCTTCCCTTGTGGCTCAGTAGTAAAGAATCTGCCTGCCAAAGCAGGAGACACAGGCTCAACCCCTGATCCAGGAAGATCTCACCTGCTGTGGAGCTGCTAAGCCTGTGCACCACGACTACTGAGCCTGTGCTCTGGAGCCCAGGAGCTGCAAGGACTGAGCCCTTGCCCCGCAGCTACTGAAGCCTGAGGCCCACAGGCCCTGAGGAGCCTGTGCTCCAGAACAAGAGAAACCATCGCAGTGAGAAGCCCGCACCCTGCAACTGAAGGGTGGTCCCTGCTTCCTCGCAACGAGAGCAAAGCCCACGCAGCAACAAAGACCCAGCACGACCAAAAATAAGTAAATAAAATAAAAAAGAAAGAAAGAGAGCCTTGAGCAGGCAGGGGTGGGAACTTCCACGTTCCCCCTCAAGACTCGGACATTAGTTTGGGATGGAGGCAGCAGGTCAGGAGCCAGGGAGGAGAGATCCGTGCCATCGGCTGAGGGCACAAGATGAATCAGCTGAGTCTGTCTGGTGAATCAGATCATCGGGTTACCTGCTGCTCAGTTCTTTGCTTTCCCTTCTCTTAACTCTAGGCCTTTACAGGAGTCCTGCTTAATTGTTTAAAGTCTCTGTGGTGCTGATGACTTCAGCTGTGGTTGTTCAGAAGCACAAAGGGACAGGGACAGGGAGACTTCTGGGGACGTGGCAGGGCTGGGAAGTCCCTTCCTCTCCCCATGGAGATGCTCCCTCCCACCGCCTCCCCTCAGAGGATGTATCTCTTCTTATTACGGGAGATGTCTATTTCTTTGCAGCATCTGAGCCAGTTAAGGAAGTCCCCTGACTTTAGGTTGTAGGTCAATTATATTTCTTTTTTTTTTTTAAGCAGTGGATAAAAAATAAATTAAAATTTCAGTTTCAGTTTAAAAAAAAGGTGGTACTTTGCCCATGTGTGAATAACCAACATTCTACAGCCTCATAACTCTCTCCCATGTGCCCACAGTCCCTCATTTTCCAACCCATTGTCAATCTTCCTCAGTCTACAGCTGGAATTTGTGACCACCGAGGGCAGACCCTGTTGTCCTCAGCCCTCAATCTGGGACTCAAAGTTAATGCTCTGTTGGGTCTTTGACAACCTCAGAAGGTTACAGAAGGCCCAGTTACAGTGGTATATTGGTAAATCTATACTGGGGGGCTACAGGGTGGGGGAAAATCCCTAATTTGTAGGTTTTCAGTTTCCATGGTGTAAATACTCCCTTCTACCATGACTGATTTCCAACTACCAATGGTTTAACAATCAGCTTGGAAAACTCCTGAATATTTAACATTCTCACCAGCCAGTCTGAGCTGACTCCAGCATACCACCAATTCAGGAGGGTTTCCAGTGTGTCTCTGGGCCCCTGAGAAGTCTTGACAAAGTGAGCAAATAGACCTGGTGGAAGTAAAGATAAGGAGAAGACCTCGTGTGCTATTTCTACCCCCTGGCTCCCTTGGCTCAGAGCCCTGGAAAGAGGATGACTTTAGGGAGTCAGAAGAGCTCTGGGTTCAAATACTTATGTGACTTTGGGCAAGTTTCAGCTTCCAACTCTGCAAATTAGGATTGATAAAAACTCCCTGAAGGATCACTTTGAGGATGAAATGAGAGGCCCAAATAAAATGCTTAATGTATAGCAAGCTCTCAAATGTTCTTTCTTTTGTTCCCCTATCTTTGTCTTAATTTTGCCTGTATTAGTTCAAATAACTATTTTTCAAGTCTATTCTGACTCTTAGCAACCCAGTTGACTGTAGCCCACCAGGCTCCCCTGTCCATGGGATTCTCCAGGCAAGAATACTGGAGTGGGTTGCCATGCCCTCCTCCAGGGGATCTTCCTGACCCAGGGATCAAACCTACATCTCCTGTGGCTCCTGCCTTGCAGGCAGATTGTTTACAGCTGAGCCATTGGGGAAGCCCCAGTTCAAATAATTATTTTTCAAAGGGTCCAACAGGGGGAGCCCAAACTCAACACTGTCAGAGTGGGGGCTGGTAATTCAACCCAACTCTCGCTACAGTTTGAGTTTAACTTCAAAAACTTTAAAGGGCATACCTATTTCTCTATTCAGGCTCACCCTTGTCTTCATCCCCAAAGAGGTGAGTCCATTTAAATGTTCCATAACTGGTGTTTATGCCAGCTGGCTTCGTTCTCCTTTAAGATGGCAAGCTACACCTAGAATCAAAAACCACAGCCCACAAAGGGGGCTCCACGTCAGGACCAGAACAAGGACAGTGGGCTTCCCTAAAGCTGGTCTCCATACAGTAGAGCACATAAAGCTTCCTGCGCACCCAACGTGCCTCCTGCATTAAACCAGGTCCCATAATATACCAAACATCAAACACTCAGGAGGATTCATGGTAAAATTGTGCAGCAGAAGGCTGTGGTTAGATAGCTAGAAAAACTTTCCAATTATAAAACAATTTTACGAGAAAGTGGAGTCTTTGGCTCTAGCTAGGAGAGGGGAGGCAGAGGCAGAAGAGGCCTGAGGCTCGCTAGATTTAAGAAGTGTGGCTGCTCACAAACACTGAAGTTATTGGCATGCTACAGGGAGAGACAGCAAATGAAACTTTGAGGAAACCTGGTGGTAAAGAGCTTTTGGTAACCTGAGAAACTTTCAGAAACTTTGACGCACAAAAACTCTTCATTAGAAATGAATGAAAAGTCTTGGAATTGAACAATGTGTGGCACTTTCCAGCTGACTGACCTACACAAGTTATTTAACCTCTTTGAGACTCAATCATGCATATATTTATTGACTCACGCTATTATTTATTGAGCATCTTGTATGTACATCAGGTATGGGGTTAAGTGAATCCTGAGGGGACTATGGTGGGCAAAATTAGGGACTTTCTTTTTTTCATGGGATTTACAATTTATTCATCTGTAAAAAGGCATACTGGTAATTACCTGGTGGTCCAGATGACACCACCGTTATCGCAGAAACTGAAGAGGAACTAAGGAGCCTCTTGATGAAGGTGAAAGAGGAGAGTGAAATATCAGGCCTAAAACTCAACATTCAAAAAAAGATCATGGCATCCAGTCCTATCATTTCATGGCAAATAGGGAAACAATGGAAACAGTGACAGACTTTATTTTCTTGGGCTCCAAAATCACTACAGATGATGACTGCAGCCATGAAGTTAAAAGACGCTTGGTCCTTGCAAGAAAAGCCATGACCAACCTAGACAGCATATTAAAAAGCAGAGACATTATTTTGCCAACAAAGGTCCATCTAGTCAAAGCTATGGTTTTTCCAGTGGTCATGTATGGATATCAGAGTTGGACTAGAAAGAAGGCTGAGCGCCGAAGAATCGATGCTTTTGAACTGTGGTGTTGGAGAAGACTCTTGAGAGTCCCTTGGACTGCAAGGAGATCAAACCAGTCAATCCTAAAGGAGATCAGTCCTGAATATTCATTGGAAGGACTGATGCTGAAGCTGAAGCTCTAATACTTTGGCCATCTGATGTGAAGAACTGGAAAAGACTCTGGAAAGACCTTGGAAAAGACTCTGATGCTGGGAAAGATTGAAGGCAGGAGGAGAAGGGGACAACAGTGGATGAGATGGTTGGATGGCATCACTGACTCGATGGACAAGAGTTTGAGCAAACTCCAGGAGATAGTGAAGGACAGGGAAGCCTGGTGTGCTGCATTCCATGGGGTTACAAAGAATCGGACATGACTGAACCACTGAGCAACAGCCAGTGGTTAGGACTCTGAGCTCTTACTGCTGAGGGCCCAGGTTCAATCCCTAGTGGAGGAATTAAGATCCCACAAGCCATGCAGCTTGGTCAAACAAAACAAAGCAAAGCAAAATAGACATAGTAACACTGGGATGACTGGCTATCTATGTGCAGAAGAATGAATCTGGATCCCTATCTCACACCATATAAGAATATTAACTCAGAATGAATGAAAAATCTAAAAGTGAAAGCTAAATCTATTAAGCTCTTGGAAGAAAGCATAGGCTCAAATCTTTGTGACTGGATTAGGTAATGGTTTCTTGGCTATGAAACCATATGCACAAGTAATAAAAGATAATATAGATAAATTGGACTTCACCAAAATTTAAAACTTCTGTGCTTCAAAGGGCACCATCAAAAAAGTGAAAAGATGCCAAGATATGAAATGGAAGCAACCTAAGTGTCCATCAACAGATTAATGGATAAAGAAGATATGGTATGTATATACAATGGAATATTACTCAGCCATAAAAAGAGTGAAATTTTGCCATTTACAGCAACATGGATGGGCTTGGAGGGCATTATGCTAAGTGAAGTAAGTCAGGCAGAGGAAGATAAATACTAGATATCATTTACATGTGAAATCTAAAAAATACAACAAACTAGTGAATGTAACAAAAAAGAAGCAGACTCACAGAAACAGAGAACAAATAAGTGGTTGCCAATGGGGAGAGGGAGTTAGGAAGGGACAATATAAGGACAAGGGTTTAAGAGGTACAAACTATTAGATATAAAATAAATGATAAAGATATACAGCACAGGGCATATAACCAATATTTTATAATAACTGTAAATGGAGCATTCAGTTCAGTTCAGTCGCTCAGTGGTGTCCGACTCTTTGTGACCCCATGAACTGCAGCATGCCAGGCCTCCCTGTCTATCACCAACTCCCGGAGTCCACTCAAACCCATGTCCATTGAGTCGGTGATGCCATCCAACCATCTCATCCTCTGTTGTCCCCTTTTCCTCCTGCCCTCAATCTTTCCCAGCATCAGGGTCTTTTCAAATGAGTCAGCTCTTCACATCAGGTGGCCAAAGTATTGGAGTTCCAGCTTCAACATCAGTCCTTCCAGTGAACACCCAGGACTGATCTCCTTTAGGATGGACTGGTTGGATCTCCTTGCAGTCCAAGGGGCTCTCAAGAGTCTTCTCCAACACCACAGTTCAAAAGCATCAATTCTTCAGTGCTCAGCTTTCTTTATAGTCCAACTCTCACATCCATACACGACCACAGGAAAAACCATAGCCTTGACTAGATGGACTTTGTTGACAAAGTAATGTCTCTGCTTTTTAATATGCTGTCTAGGTTGGTCATAACTTTCCTTCCAAGGTGTAAGCGTCTTTTAATTTCATGGCTGCAATCACCATCTGCAGTGATTTTGGAGCCCAAAAAAGTAAAGTCAGCCACTGTTTCCCCATCTATTTGCCATGAAGTGATGGGACCGGGTTCCACGATCTTAGTTTTCTAAATGTTTAGCTTTAAGCCAACTTTTTCACTCTCCTCTTTCACTTTCATCAAGAGGCTCTTTAGTTCCTCTTCACTTTCTGCCATAAGGGTGGTGTCATCTGCATATCTGAGGTTATTGATATTTCTCCCAGCAATCTTGATTCCAGGTTGTGCTTCTTCCAGCCCAGCGTTTCTCATGATGTACTCTGCATATAAGTTAAATAAGCAGGGTAACAATATACAGCCTTGACATACTCCTTTTCCTATTTGGAACCAGTCTGTTGTTCCATGTCCAGTTCTAACTGTTGCTTCCTGACCTGCATTCAGGTTTCTCAAGAGGCAGGTCAGGTAGTCTGGTATTCACATCTCTTTCAGAATTTTCCACAGTTTGTTGTGATCCACACAGTCAAAGGCTTTGGCATAGTTAATAAAGCAGAAATAGATGTTTTTCTGAAACTCTCTTGCTTTTTTGATGATCTAATGGATGTTGGCAATTTTATCTCTGGTTCCTCTGAAGCCGGTTTGACTATCTGGAAGTTCATGGTTCACGTATTGTTGAAGCCTGGCTTGGAGAATTTTAAGCATCACTTTACTAGCATGTGAGATGAGTGCAATTGTGCGGTACTTTGAGCATTCTTTGGCTTTGCCTTTCTTTGGGATTGGAATGAAAACTGACCTTTTCCAGTCCTGTGGCCACTACTGAGTTTTCCAAATTTGCTGGCATATTGAGTGCAACACTTTCACAGCATCATCTTTCAGGATTTGAAATAGCTCAACTGGAATTCCGTCACCTCCACTAGCTTTGTTCATAAATGGAGTATAATTGTTTTTTTAAAAAGTGAAAAGATGACCCACAGAATGAGATGAAAATACTTGTAAGTCATTGATCTGTTAAGGGGGTCGTATCTAGTAGGATATACAAAGAATTCTTACAATTCAGTAATAAAAAGACAAACCAACTTAAAAATAGGCAAAGGATCTGTATCAACATTTCTCCAAAGATATACAAATAACCAATAAGCACATAAAACGATTCTCAACATCTTTAGCCATTAGAAAAACACTTACATAAACCCACAATGAGATACCACTTTATTCCCTCTAAAATGGCTAGAATCAGAAAACAGATTGGAAGGGCTTCCCCTGGGGGTCCAGTGGTTGGGAATTCACTTTCCAATACAGGGACACTGTATTCCACCCTTGGTCAGAGAACTAAGATCCCACATGCCATGGGGCAACTAAACCAATGTGTCACAACTACTAAGCCAGTGAGCTCCAACAAAATACCCTGCATGATGATGCAACAAAGGTCCTGAGTGCCTTCAACTACGACTCGACACAGCCAAGTAAATAAATAAATAAAAATTAAAGCATAATAATAGTTCTTACCTCGTAGGGTCATTGTGAACAGTAAATGAGATGAATTTTGGCTGATGGAATAGCTAAAAACAACATTATTTATGAACCAGGCCTGGAAAAGGATGTTTGGAATGGAGGAGGGACACAAGCTTTCTACTTTACTTATCTATGGTTTAGATTTTTAAACTGGTACATTTTTGTAATTCAAAAAGTAAAGCAGTAAAGAGCTGCTTATTCTCGTGTTACTGATTTACTCAAGACTTAACAACCACAGAGCAGTGCATGAGGACTGAGAACAACATTCTATTCTTGACTTACGTTTGACCTTCTGTGTTTGTGTAACTTTTTCCAGATTTCCACAGCTTTGCTTACCTTTCTCCCCCACTGCCCCTCAATTTGCTTAAGTCCATTAGTCACAAAATTTTAAACCTCCCCGTCAAATCCCTGGATCCTCTGAATCGGCCCCAAGAAAGACCCCAGAATCCACACAGAGGGGGCCCTTGCCTATTCCTATTCAGTGCCCTCTGAACTCCTCTTTCCCATTTTTATCTCCCTCCCTATACCAAACCATCCTTGAGATCTGATTTAAAGTCTCTCACTTTGCAAACAGAGAGGTCTGCTCTTCCAGGAGGCCAGAGCTGGCTGGCTGGGAGTCTGCCCGGAAGTCAGTTTCCTGGGTGGGAAAACACTGGCTGAAACCCAGACGGCTGACGTCACCTGGTCCAGATGGTGGACACCATTGCCCAATCAGAGGAAATTGATGCCAGCAACACATTTCTCTATGACTGTCTTCCTCCATTCAGAAAAGCATTTTCCTCGACAGGAAGCAGCTGAGTAGGAGTAGAAAATGCCCTGGCCTTTGAACCATGTGGCATGTTGACCATGAGGCTGGCCGTGGCATTGACTGACAAATGAATGTGAGACGTGACACTAGACTCAAGTCTGGGTCTCTGCCACCTAAATTCTAACCTTTGACAAATCACCTCGGTAGCCTTTCTTAGCTGTGAGTAATAATACCTACTCACAGAAGCTACTGTTGCATGTCTGGAATGAGGTCATCCATGTGAAAGATTTCATAAACTCAAAGCAGGATGTCAATACATCATCATTCCACCTTCCAGAGGGCAGCAGACCCTGAGGAGGCCGGCTGATCCAAGAGCCAGGTAGCCTACACCAGAATGTGCAGCCGGAACACATAATTTAAACTCTCTGGGCCCAGTTACCTCGTGGTCACAATAGGGGATGATAAGAATACCAACCTCATCACAGGCTTGTCGGGAGGGTGAAGTACCTACTCTACTTGGAGCACATAGATCACTGCCCAGCTGTGGCAGTGCTCACTAAGACTTAGCCGGATAATCCTCCCCCAGGCCATCTTTTGCACCTGCAGGCCCTGACCTGGGTGTTCAGCCCAGTCCCAGGAGATCTCATGAAAAGAGATGCTGGGAATTCCCTGACTGCTCAGTAGTTAGGACTCGATGCTTTCACTGCCAAGGGCTTAAGGTCAACCCCTGGTTAGAGAACTAAGATCCTGCAAGCCTCTTGGCATGGGCCCCTCCCCACAAAATGAGGGGGATTCTGCTCCCACCCACAGTCCACACAGCAAGCAGAGCTCTTTAACTGAAATCTGACCATGTCACTCCCCTGTTTCACCACCCAAACCTACCCCAGCCCCACCCTCGCACCCAGGTAGACACCAAGCCCCAGTGATGGGCCCTTGAGCCCTCTCCAGCATCTCCCCTTGCCTGCTGCCTCTCATCAGGGGTCCAGCAACACCAGACTGCCTGGCACTTCTCACCTCCACTAGCTGCTCCAGCCTGCCTTTACCAGCCCTGCTTTTGCCAACTCCTAGTTACCTTTTGGGCTTCCCTGGTGGCCCTTTAGGACTCTCAGATTCATGTCTCCTAGAAAGCCCTTTCTGATTCTCCTGAGCAGAGCCTGGTGCCCCTTCTCCTATGTTCCTGGTAGGCACTTCCATCACTGCCCAGACCAAACCGTACCCTAACTGTTCAGGTGACTGCTTCACACCAGCCTGGGGGATCCTTGAAAGGAAAGGCCAGCGCTGGGTCTTGCACATCACTGCATCAGCAAGAGCACAGTGCCAGGCACACAGTAGGTGATCAGTAATGGTTGATTAGAAAGACTGAGGAATGGATGACCGGGAACTAACAGTGCACCGGTTCGCTTTGGCCATGCTGCATGACTTGTGGGATCTAAATGCGCCAACCAGGGATTGAACCTGGGCCATGGCAGTGAGAGCATGGAATCCTAGCCACTGGACCTCCAGGAAATTCCCTTGTTCAGCTACCTTAACAGATGATCCTGTTTGCCTGGGGTTGGGTTGAACATCTTGGAACAGATACAGTTTCCATCCTCAGCCATTATTTTTCTCAGAATCACCCCTATCTCTGTCTCAGGCATCCTCTGTGCCTATCTCTTTTCCCTGCTCTTATGCTTGGCCTCTCCTTCCTTAATACTTTGTTTCTCTTCCTTCTTCTGTGTCATATAACTCCACCCTTTGTTGCTCTGTATTCTTTTTTGTGCTTGAGTGGTGGAGTGGTGGTCTCTGTTCTCTTTACTCTTATCAAGCATTCCGGGCTGGTTAAGAGTATCCCTGGGCTCATGACTCCTCAGAAAGGAAGAAAGAGATTTTGAAAGGAAGGAAATCAATCCTTATTATGTGTCCAGAAGTCCCATACGTTTTATTTCATATAATCTTAGTAATAAGCTTATAGCATGGCGTGTCATTCAAAGAAGCTAGGTTATGCTTTTGTAACAAAGAACCTCAAAATCTCAGCAGTTTTTCATAACAACGATTTATCTATTTCGTTTACACAACCTACTTATCAACGGTGGGTTGACTGAGGCTCTGCTCTGAGCCATCGTTGCCTAACCTCAGGGCCCCGGATGACAGCATGTGCATCCTAAGTTACTTCAGTCATGTCTGACTCTTTGCAACCCTGTGGACTGTAGCCCGCCAGGCTCCTCTGTCCGTGGGATTCTCCAGGCAAGAATACTGGAGTTGATTTCCATGTCCTCCTCCAAGGGATCTTCCTGACCCAGGGATCAAACTGGCATCTTTTATGTCTCTTGCACTGGCAGGCGGGTTCTTTATCACTAGCACCACCTGGGAAACCCCTCAGGATGACAGAGCAGCTGCTACCCAGAACATCGCCATTTGCCGTCGTAGAAGGGGAGAATGTGGAAAAGCACAGCATATGCTAGCTTCTAACACTTCCGTGTAGAAGAGACACATTTTAATTGGTCACATAGCCATTCCTAATTGGTAGGAGTTAAATGACAAACCCTAAAAGATGATGCTGTGAAAGTGCTGCACTCAATATGTCAGCAAATTTAGAAAACTCAGCAGTGGTCACAGGACTGGAAAAGGTCAGTTTTCATTCCAATCCCAAAGACAGGCAATGCCAAAGAATGTTCAAACTACTGCACAATTGCACTCATCTCACACGCTAGAAAAGTAATGCTCAAAATTCTCCAAGCCAGGCTTCAACAATACGTGAACCATGAACTTCCAGACAGTCAAACCAGCTTCAGAGGAACCAGAGATAAAATTGCCAACATCCATTGGATCATCAAAAAAGCAAGAGAGTTTCAGAAAAACATCTACTTCTGCTTTATTGACTACGCCAAAGTCTTTGACTGTGTGGGTCACAACAAACTGTGGAAAATTCTTCAGGAGATGGGAATACCAGACCACCTGACCTGCCTCCTGAGAAATCTGTATGCAGGTCAAGAAGCAATAGTTAGAACTGGACATGGAACAATAGACTTGTTCCAAATGGGGAAAGGAGTACGTCTAGGCTGTATATTGTTATCCTGCTTATTTAACTTATATGCAGAGTACATCATGAGAAATGCTGGGCTGGATGAAGCACAAGTTGGAATCAAGACTGCCAGGAGAAATATCAATAAGCTCAGATATGCAGATGACATCAACCTTATGGCAGAAAGCGAAGAAGAACTAAAGAGCCTCTTGATGAAGTAAAAGAAGAGAGTGAAAAAGTTGGCTAAAAACTCAGCTTCAGAAAACTAAGATCATGGAATCTGGTCCCATCACTTCATGGCAAATAGATGGGGAAGCAAAAGAAACTGTGAGAAACTTTATTTTTGGGGGGCTCCAAAATCACAGCAGATGGTGACTGCAGCCAAGAAATTAAAAGACACTTACTCCTTGGAAGGAAAGCAATGACCAACCTAGACAGCATATTAAAAAGCAGAGACACTCCTTTGCCAACAAAAGTCTGTCTAGTCAAAGCTATGGTTCTTCCAGTAGTCCTGTATGGATGTGAGGGCTGGACTATAAAAAAAGTTGAGTGCTGAAGAATTGATGTATTTGAATTGTGGTATTAGAGAAGACTCTTGAGAGTCGCTTGGACTGCAAGGAGATGCAACCAGTCCATCCTAAAGGAGATCAGTCCTGAATATTCTTTGGAAGGACTGATCCTGAAGCTGAAACTTCAATACTTTGGCCACCTGATGCGAAGAAGTGACTCATTTGAAAAGATCCTGATGCTGGGAAGAAAGATTGAAGGTGGGAGAAGAAGGGGACAACAGAGGATGAGATGGTTGGATGGCATCACCAAGTTGATGGACATGGGTTTGAGCAAGCTCTGGGAGTTGGTAATGGACAGGGACGCCTGATATGCTGCAGTCCATGGGATTGCAAAGCTTCTGACACGACTGACCAACTGAACTGAACTGAACTGAAATGATGTGGCAACGTGCAGTCTTCCTAGGAATCTGGAAGGAGAGAGAGACTCACATATTGGTGAATAGTCCTGATAACATGGTGTGTATTCCTGTCCCCATTTTACAGATGAGGTTGAGGCACAGGAAGGTTATATAATTTATTTAAGGACATGTAGTAAATGTCAGGGGAGTAGGGCTGAACCCATGCCTTTTGATTCCTGGGACTGTGCCCTTGCCACTCCACTGGAGGTTCAGTTCAGTTCAGTCACTCAGTCGTGTCTGACTCTTTGCAACCCCATGGACTGCAGCACACCAGGCTTCCCTGTCCATCACCAACTCCTGAAGCTTGCTCATACTCATGTCCATCGAGTCAGTGATGCCATCCAAACATCTCATCCTCTGTTGTCCCCTTCTCCTCCTGCCTTCGATCTTTCCCAGCATCAGGGTCTTTTCAGATGAGTCAGTTTTTCACATCAGATGGCCAAAGTATTGGAGTTTCAGCTTCAGCTTCAGTCCTTCCAATGAATAGTTAGGATTGACTTCCTTTATGATTGACAGGCTTGATCTCCTTGCAGTCCAAGGGACTCTCAAGAGTCTTCTCCAACACCACAGTTCCAAAGCATCAATTCTTCAGTGCTCAGCTTTCTTTATAGTCCAACTGAGAGAGTCCTTTCCTAGGCAGGTTAATAGGAAGTCTAGGGGTCCCCAAGGAGAGGGGGGTCTGGAATTCTCAAGGAGGAGGAAAGGACAAACTTTTTTGTCCCTCTACATTCCTTAGGATTATATAACAATAATGTATCCTGCTTGAGGACAGTCTCTGGAAAAAACCTTCTGGCTAATCCTGTTATCTTAAGGTGTAAATTATGGGAGTAGGTCTAGTGAGGTCTTTACAACCTCCAGACATTCTTTGGATTCATTGGAGAGTATATAACTCTATTGCTAGGGGGTACTTTTTCTACCCCCTTCTGATGTCTATGTCAGAAGCTTTCTCTGTCCCTTTTATACTTTAATAAACTCTATTGCACAAAAGCTCTGAGTGATCAAGCCTCGTCTCTGGCCCCAGATTGAATTCTCCTCTAGAGGCCAAGAATCCCAGCGTCTCTGCATGTTCAACAACAACCTTTCACAACTCTCACATCCATACATGACTACTGGAAAAACCATAGCTTTGACTAGACAGACCTTTGTTGGAGGTTCTAGGGTGCCTAAGCCTTGTCTACCATTTTTTACCCGGTCTTTGATCTCTGCTATGAAGCTTGATTTTCTGGAACGCTAGAGGCCAGACGGTAAGAAGCCCAGCTGTGCTCACCAACTTCTGCATCTCATTTGGTGAGGGGCATTGGAATCTCTCCCCAGTGTGGGGTTTGGGAGACTTCTGATTTCAAGACAAAAACCAAGCAGGTCACAAAACTTGGAGCACTGTCATTAGAAACCTTCTAGAAAAAGTTAGTCTGGGTGATAGAAGTTAGAATAGCAGTTCATTTAGAGGCAGGCAAGTCAGAGGTTTTGCATATTGACTAGATAGAGGTTCCAGGGAAACTTCTGGGGCGATACTATCTTGATCTAGATAGTGGTTAAATGGGTGAAGACAAATGTAAAAATTTATCCAGCTGTACACTCAAGGTTTGTACACTTTGCTATGTGTCATTTACATCTCAAAACAGATGAATAATAAAAAAGAAATATTCTTAAAAAAATATTCTTCATCAAAATTAAAATATTTACCATGCCAAAGATCCAGCTAATAGAATGAAAAGACAAGGGACTGAATAGGAGAAAATATTTGCCAGTCACATTTTCAACAAAGGACAAGGGATTCTCAAAACTTAACAGCAAGTAACAGACAACCCAACTTTGAAAGTAGGCAAAAGACTTGAATAAACACTTCAACAAAGAAGATAAGAGGAAAGCAAATAAATACAGAAAAAGTTGCTCACTTATTGGCCATTAGGGAAATGCAAATTAAAACCAGGATGAATTACCACTACAGATCTGAGTGAGTGAGTGAGTGAAGTCACTCAGTCGTGTCCAACTCTTTGCGACCCCATGGACTGTTGCCCATCAGGCTTCTCAGTCCATGGAATTTTCCAGGCAAGAGTACTGGAGTGGGTTGCCATTTCCTTCTCCAGGGGATCTTCCCAATCCAGGGATCGAACCCCGGTCTCCCGCACAGCAGGCAGACACTTTACTGTCTGAGCCACAAGGGAAGCCCTACAGATCTGTCAGAGTAACAAAAATAGGGAAATACTGACAGTACTGTCAAGTGTTAGAGAGAAGGCAACAGGAACTCTCATTCATTACTGGTGGAGCACAAACTCATACTCTGGAACATAGTTTGGCAATTTCTCTTAAAGTTAATACACTTACCATACAAGTCAATAATCCACTAGGGATTTACCTGAGAGAACTAAAATAAAATGAAAATAAAAACCTATACACTATATGAAACTAAAGAAGAAAAAAAAATTTTTTTAAGAGAAAAAAACATCCTATACATTATATACTCAGAGCAACTTTATTTGTAATTGCCAAAAACTGGCTAAAATGGGTAAGCACCTCACTTGACTTCTTCATATACCGTGACATACTATCCAGAAACAAAAACAAATTATTCATATGTGCAACAATTTGGACGAATCTTAAAGGCATTATGCTGAGTAAAAAAATCTGGTCTCAAAAAGGTTACATGCTATATGACTCCATGTACGTGACATTTAAAAAAAGACAAAACTGAACTGAGGAGACTAGATCAGAATAGCAAGAGATGTGGTGGGGGGGCGGGGGGAATATGTGACTACAGAGGGGTAGCAGAGGGGAGTTTTGGGGTGCAGTGGAGCTGCTCTATATCTTGATGGTAGTTGTGATTTGACTGCAAATCTGGGGCCCATGGAGCCCCATCTCCTTTGCTCAATCCTCCATCCTCAGTGCCTGGAACTTAGGGATGGGGTACGTGCTCACGGACACAGTGAAGGAATGTTCTGGCTCCAGCCCTGATTCATCTTGGCACCCTTTGCAGACTACTCTATATTTAGCTTGCTCTCCGGCTGCCTACTGGACAGGCTGCAGCTGGAAGGCATCACCAGCCCCCCTTCACAGCCCAGGCCTGGTTCATAGGATCAGCCCTCCTGGAAAGCAGAGTCTCCAGCTGTCCTATAGTCTGAAATCTGTAAATATTAGCGATCTGAGGAGTTTATTGTTGCTGCTGATTTAATTTTCTTTTTTTTTTTTAACCACGCCACACAGCATTCACAATCTTAATTCCCAACCAGGGACAGAACCCACACCCCCTGCAGTGGAAACATGGAGTCTTAACCACTGAACTAGCCAGGGAAGTCCCCATTTTAGTTTTTGAAGTACATTTTTTACTGTAAAAATAACATTTGTTCAATGTTTAAAAGAAACCTCAGTCTAAAAAAAAAAATTATAGTCTCACTACTAGTTCTTTCTGTACCTATATAGAAACACGTCTATGTATGTAAGCGTGTAGAGAGGGAGTTCTCTGGTGGCTCAGATGATAAAAGAATCTGCCTGCAACACGGGAGACCCCAGTTTGGCCCTGGGTCGAGAAGATCCCCTGGAGAACGGAATGGCAACCCACTCCAGTACTCTTGCCTGGAGAATTCCATGGACAGAGGAGCCTGGCGGGCTACAGTCCATGGGGTTGCAAAGAGTCAGACATGACTGAGCAACTAACACACACAAGCATGTATATCCTTATAAATGTAATGGATATGAATGAATTGATCCACAGCTCTTGGGGCTCATATGATGTCCTATTTCTTTGTGGACTCATACCAAGTCTAGCTTCAACCCTGACCATCACTGATGGTAGTCTAGTGTCTGACAGTCTTCAGACTCCCTGCCTTGGATCAAACAAGAAAGTAAAGGCTTCTGCAGTTCTTAGGACACAGATGAGATTCTGCTCCTCTGACCATGTGGTCAGCATCATCTTATTCCTTACCCAGGCCTCTGGGGTCCATCAGAAACAGGCCACAAGTCTGACCTGGGTAATTCCTAATTGGCCAAGCGCACCCTCAGCAAAGCCAGGAGAGGGGAATAAAAACACCAACTTTGGAAATAATTTGATATTCAAGACAAAGAAGAAGAAGGAAGAGGAGGAGATAGAGAACAGGAAGGCATCAAAGTAGTCAGGCATCTAGGAAAAAATCACATAGTACATCCTTAAAGCTGTCTGGTTTTATGCAGTTCTTTTCATTTTTAATTACACTGGGATGAGGGGCACCACAACAGTTTCTGTGTTTGTCCACCGTCTCGATCTGGCCTTGCCTGGGGCGTGGGAAGCGGTTGTTGTAATTCCGAAAATACCCAGTGCAGAGTACCCATCGCAGTTCTTACAGAAGCTGACAACCAGTCCCATCAGAGAGGTTGCCCTTGAAAAGGCCCAGCACTCCACATGCTCGGGAGAAACTGAGTCCCCAGAGGCCCAAGAATCATCCAGGAAAGAGGTTACAGCCTTTTCAGCCTCCCTTCTCAGACCAGACAGCCAGCACCCTCCAAAACCAAGGCCTGCGTTGGTGTGGGCTTCCTATAAAGTCCCACCCAGCCTGATTCTTCCCTTTCTTTCTGAAACACACATACAAAAACAAACCCCTTAAGGGTCAAGGGTCCACAACTTTAAGGACTTTGTGTCCTGACAATGCAGAAGAGGAACGGAAGAATTCCTTTATTCCTTGTTAATTCTCAATAGATTATTGTTATAATAAATGCATAAAAAATAAAATGAAATAAATGCATAATAAGTTGTCCTGCTATATAACATATTTACTTAAATTTTCTCATTTCTTCAAATATGACGCCTCTTGGGAAAGTTATTGTGGGGGAGATCAATTAATAATCATTTATGAAATGTTTCTTGGATGAGGAAAACTATGATGGTCATAGTGCAGGAGATTTAAAGAAAAGACAGGATTCTTCTGAGAAATTTTAGTCCACTTTAGAAAACCAAACGCATATACTATCTGAAAAATCCTTTGAGGACAATGCGGGCCAATGGATACTTATGAAGCATCTACTCAGAAAAGCTAGTATTTGCTGATACCCATCCCACGAGGTGCCAGCCCCTGTATTAGTTCCCTGGATACTGCAACCATCCTGATGGAGATGCTTCCCTCACAATGGAGCTCCAAAGGACAGACATGAGACAAACAGAAATGAGGCGGTGACTCTTATAAAAGGTGAAAATAGGTCGCCGTAGGAATGCAGAGCCAGAGGACAAAACCCAGGATGGAGTATCAGGGAAGGCCTCCATTAGGGACTGACATTTAACTGAGACTTGCAAATGACGATCCAAAATAGAGAGACATCAGAGCTGGGGGAGGGGAAGCTGAGTTTATTGCTTATCTACAAGGGAGAGCCATGTTCCTCAAGAAGTAAGTCCAGTGGGTCTCCCTAAGAAGAAACTGAAAAGCCAAAATATAGACCCAGAAGGAGGAAGCTCACCAATAAAGTAGGAATTCAGTTCTGGTCTGTGACTCACAAAGGAAGTTGTACATGCCACCATCTTCAGTTCTTAGTTCTCAAAAGAGTATGTGATTCTCAAAGAGGTCCAAGTCAGATCCTGTGATGCCTCGATGGACTTGGGCCAAAAGAGGGCAAAACCATATCTGCTTATTGCAAAGCTAGATCAATTTTTCCTTACAAAGACACAATAGAAGTGGAGCAGGCAAAGGAAGGAAGGAAGATGATAGAGAACTTAGATCTGGTGACAGAAGGTGATAGAGGGCTTAGATATGCAAGAGATCTGGACATATTTGAGGAAGCAAGAGAAACTCAACTTACAGAAGCAGGAAGGCAGAGATTCTACAAAGCAAACGCATTACCAAGGACAAAATGAAACAATGGTGTCACCTCCCCCCAAGGTTTAGGGACCCTTCCTCCATGTGTCACTCAATACCATCAATAATCATGTACTTAAAGATGTAGTAGAATGTCCCACTTACTGCTCTGTGGATCCTTCAGAGGAGGGCATGGCACCCCACTCCAGTATTCTTGCCTGGAGAATCCCATGGACAGAGGAGCTTGAAGCCTGGAGGGCTACCGTCAACGGGGTCACAAAGAGTCAGTCACTTAACATGCACAATCCTTCAAAAGGCTAAGGGCTCCTTGAGGGCAAGAACTGGGTATCCTATACCTGGAGTCAGGTCAGGCCTATGGTAACTGATTCACTGTATTTGTGAAATTGACTATTTTAAAGTGCTGAGAGGACAGATACACAGTAATCCAAGAAGGCATCTTGGTGCCAGGTGTTGTGGTTTCTTTGTATCCAGGGCACAGTGGTAGATGCTAGGGTTGTCTGAATAAACAAGAAAGCCAGTCATGGACCTTAAGTCAAGTGGCCAAGACAGACGTTAAACACAAGAGGACAAAAATTATCGTTTATTTCTAGCTGTGGTAAGTGCTACAAGGAAAAAAAAGTACTGGGTATTGTGAATGCGTAATAGGGAGACTTAACTGAGAGAATGACCTTTATGATAGTAAGGGTGAGTTGATTGACTCACAGAACTAGGAGGTGAAGAAAGAAAGAAGAGGAGAGGGGGAGAGAGGGAGAGACTTTAGGAGTAATAAAAAGGAACAATACAGGTACATGAAGGCCTGATGGAGGAGGGAGTGCTGGTGAGAATACTGGAAGGAAATCCACTGGAATGGGAACATTAGCTACATTGGGATTGTGGAATTTGGGGTACTTATTATTTTCTTCCGTATGTACACATTTTGCATTTCACAGATTTTCCACAACAAACAAGCATTATTTTAATCATCGGAGGGGGGCGGGGTTGGGAAGGGAACATTGTAAGTTTAAACAAAATAATAAAGGATGTGGAGAGAATGGGTGTCATGGAAGAAGGGGCACATTCCAGAGGGACTAGTGACTTAAGCGGTGAGTAATCTGCGTGGGGGAGAGCAACAAGCACTTGATGGGGCTGGAACAAAGAAGCAGGGGTGACTCACGAATGATACAGTTGAAGCCGGTCCACCAAGGTCCACGAAGGTGAGGCCACAGAGTTGGAGGTGATATGAAAAGTCACAGTGAGCTCCCTTCAAAGGGAGCTCAGGAGCAGGGAGAGCAGGCACTGTAGCCAAGGGGAGCAGGATGGGGAGAAACCTGAGACAGAAGGACCCTAAGTGGGCCCTTCGCGGCTGCAGGGTGATAGCAGAGACCTGGTAAGGCCAGTAATCCTACAACATGGAGTAGATCTGGTCTTTAGTCACTTCCCCGGAACCAAGGGCTTAGGCTGCCCTATGCTTTCTACCCAACAGCAGAAGTGGAAACTGCGGTTTCCAAAGGTCCTTCCTGATCTGCAATCTCTCAGAAATAAACTGTTAGCCTGGAGACATTTCTAAAGAGATAAAGTCAAAGATTGGGTGTGAGAGGGTGGGGGTGGCAGGGCACAGGCAGGATTTGGAAAATTAGGGCCTGATACAAGTTCTAAGATCTGTTCCACCCACTCCTGATCTAGATAAGCACTCCTGCCACCCACACTGGATACTAGGCCAGAATTTCCTCCTGAGCCTGTGATGCAGTTGAGGGCTGGGATGTGAGTTGGGGTGGGGATGGACATTGGCTCCCTTCTCCCCTCCAGACTGGACCTACTGGAACTGCCTCAGCCACTTCCATTCAGGCTATCACCCACCTCTTCCCATGAGGTTGCCTCAGATCACCATCTGACTGGCCCAGCTCTTGGCGTCTCCACTCACCCCACACTCCTGACATAGGTGCTGCCCACTTAGAGAGATGACCAACTGGCCATCTACCCAGCTCAGAAGCTGAGCGCAGCCCGAAGGCCTGTGCCCTAGCCCTCACCTGCTCTCTTAAGAAAAGAGGTTCACTATCACATTAAATGATGGTATGAAATCACCATGCTAAATCAGTGCATCAAATGCAGGATTGGCCAGTCAGCAGCTGAGGGGTCACTGTCCATAGCCCCATAATTGGCCCTGGGCTACTATAAGGATGGAGCAGGCCAGGGCACTAAAGGAACACTTCCGCTTTTTGGAGGCATCAAGTTCTTAAAAAAATAGCTTCAACCCAGAAGACCTGGATTGACGTCACCAGCTGAACTCTTGCTGGCTGAGTCATCTGAGGGGTAGACCACTTACCCAAGTCTGTTAGTTTCTTCAACTGTGAAATGGTCACGATAGCTAGTTTAGGACCAAGTGATGCAGCATTTGAGAAAAATAGACTTAAAAAGAGTTCTTCCTCTCACAAGATCAACTGCAGGCCTACTACTCCTCAAAATGTTCAGGATAAAAGATAAAAAAAGACAATAGTAACAGGCCAGACCCCTGCCCTCAGGAAGTTCCTCCAGTTTCCATCATTACTGATGACTATTGACCAAGTAGGGCCACCCATAAGAAGCAAATGGAGAACTCTGACAGAGGATGAAAAGTTGCATTTTCCAAAGATGTGTGCCCCTCCCCCTTGCTCTTCTGGTCCCAGGACTGACACTCCAGGGTGAGTTCACGTTCCTTCCCCATGAATCTGGGTGTGGCTGTGACTGCCGTAACCAATGTGGAGTATGAGGAGAGCAATATGGATCATAATAAAGTGAGGTCATAAAAAGAACACAGTCCATGCCTGGTTCTCCTTCTCAGTAACCCAGACACCATGCAAGAGAAGCCGGGTCTAGACCATAGGAAAGGAACTGAGGCCCCCAGGTGATAGCCAGCATCCATGGCTAGATGCTGACCGAAGGATCTTGCAGATGAATGATCCCAGTCTCCAGGCTTCCAGTCTCCCAACTTTGACCCCAGACATCCTGGAGCAGAGATAAGCCATGCACATCCCCCCTGCACTCCATCCAAACTCCTGATCCACACAACCCATAAAGGTAATGTTGACTAAAAAGACACACAACGTGAGTTTTTGATTAGTCACTAAGTCATGTCTAACTTTTTGCAACCCCATGGACCGTAGCCTGCCAGGGTCCTCTGTCTATGAGATTCTCCAGGCAAGAATACTGAAGTGGGTTGCCATACCCTCCTTTAGGGGATCTTCCTGACCCAAGTATTGAACCCATGTCTCCTACATTGGCAGGCAGATTCTTTACCACTGAGACATTAGGGAAGCACAATGTGAGAGTTGTGAGTTAAGTTTTATTTGGGTCACAATGAGGATGACAGCCTGAGAGACAGCACCTCAGACAGCTCTTAGAGACTGCTCCAAAGAAGCAGTGGGGAGAAATCAATATATAAGATTTTGATGAAGGGGGAGTTCAGTGCAAGCAAGCACTCAATTTACAAAAGGTATTCTGCTAATCATGAGGAGCTGATGTCACCATGAAGGGATTTAATGCTTTTCTAGACAGAAGGAGCTGCAAGGATTGGGATCATGAAATAAGTTCCTGAAAATAAAACTATCTAAAGACCTGTTCCACCAGTTTCCCTGGAGCACAGAGTGCCTCACTTTCTATCTTGAACTCTCTTCAGGGAGGGTCAAAGGTCAGCAGCCACAGCAGCACAGGCAGATGGCAAATGCCCTTGTTGATGTTCAGTCGCTGGCAAATGCTCTTGGCAAGTGCCAATTAGTAGTTGACAGTAACAAAGAGTGTCATGCCCGCTAAATCTTGGGGTAATCTTCTAGGCCATGTTAGATAATCAGATCATTTAGGACTAGCAGGAATGTTCAGTTCAATTCAGTTTCTCAGTCATGTCCAACCCTTTGCAACCCCATGGACTGCAGCACGCCAGGCTTCCCTGTCCATCACCAACTCCCGAAGCTTGCTCAAATTCATGTCCACTGAGTCAGTGACTCCATCCAACCATCTCATCCTCTGTTGGCCCCTTCTCCTCCTGCCTTCAACCTTTTGCAGCATCGGAGTCTTTTCTAATGAGTCGGCTCTTTGCATCAGGTGGCCAAATATGGGGCCTTCAACACCAGTCCTTCCAAAGAATAGTCAAGATTGATTTCCTTTAGGATTGGCTGGTTTGATCTCCTTGCAGTCCAAGGGACTCAAGAGTCTTCTCCAACACCACAGTTCAAAAGCATCAATTCTTTGGTGCTCAGCTTTCCATACAGTCCAACTGTCACATTCATACATGACTACTGGAAAAACCATAACTTTGACTAGATGGACTTTTGTCAGCAAAGTAATGTCTCTGCTTTTAAATATGCTGTTTAGGTTGGTCATAGATTTTCTTCCAAGAAGCAAGCATCTTTTAATTTCATGGCTGCAGTCACCATCTGCAGTGATTTTAGAGCTTGAATGGGCAATGTAGAAAAAAAAATTTTTTTAGTATTTATTTATTTGGCTGTGCCAGGTCTTAGTTGTGGCATGAGAGATCTTTGATCTTCCTTGCAGGATACAGGGTCTTTAGTTGTGGTATGTGGGATCAGTGATCAAATCTGGGCCTTCTGAGCAGCATAGAAATTGAAGGAGAAAGTGCCCTAGAGGAGCTGAGTTAGTCAGATGGAATGGCGTTAAATGTGGAAAGCATTACTAGCCTTGACCATGTGGTTTCTAATTCTGTCCTGTTGTGAAATTGCTCCCTCAAAGGCCACCAACAAACTCCCAAATGACCAAACACCTCAGCCTTTTCTCCATACTCATTCTCCTTCAACTTCTTTCCTTGACTTCCCATCAAAATATACAGTCAATTATCACATGGATGTGCTTCTCTACCCCTCTCTGCTTTGCTTTACTCACTGGTTCCTCCTCTCCCTTGCACCTTCCTACTAGGCTGTAACCAATTTGCTTCCCAAAGACTTGGTCCTCTCTCTCTAACACTGGCTTTCAAAGAGCTCACTCCTTGATGAAACTACCACCTGTGTGTAGAGTCTCCCATGCCAGTATCTCCATAACTAGTCCTATTCATCAACTGTGCTGTGCTCACTCACATCCGATTCTTTGTGGCCCCATGCACTGTAGCCCACCAGGCTCCTCCATCCATGAAACTCTCCAGGCAAGAATACTGGAGTGGGTTGCCATTTCCTACTCCAGGGGAATCTTCCCGACCCAGGGATTGTCTCCTGCATTAGCAGGCAGATTCTTTACCACCAGAGCCACCTGCGAAACCCTATTCATCAACATGAACTCCTATCTTGTATTTCCAGTTTCCCTCTAGTCATGTGTCAATGCCTTATTTCTTTGCCCCCTTGAATCCAGCACATCCAAAGTGGACCCTCTGTAATGGATTGCTATCTGGGCCTCACCCAGATCCACTTTACCAGCTGGTCTACTCATCCCCAGGAACCAGGCTTGTTGTCTGATAACCCCACACAACTGTCCCCTTTTCTGGAAAGTTGACTCGGACCGAACGGTAGACAAGCCACTGCCCCCACAGCACACTTTGGACCGACCTCCACCACTGACTACCTGATGCGCGGCTGCAGAACACCAGCCCCCTCCTCTCAAGATGGCGTCGGCTCTGATTTGATTTGTGCCAGAGAATCTCCCTGTAGACTTGGATTATGGCTTAACCCACATCCTTGCTTAGATTCTTCCCTTTGTCATTTTATTCCCCTCACTCTTCTTCTCCTTCCCCCATCAGTCCTTTGGAGAAAATTTCCGTGCCAGGCTCTGCCTCTAGGTGACCCAGCCTAAGACATCTATCAAGCCAGGTTCACTTGTTTTCTCGTTTCTTGGCCACCCCACCCTGAAACTCTCTATCAGGTTAGCCATCAATCCTAACATATTTTCTAGCAAATGCCTCTCAGATGCATTTCTTCCTCCTCATTCCCACTGCCCCCACATAATCACCTCACCTGGGTTGTGAAATTGGTCTCCTCTCCAACCTCCCTGCCCTTTCCTGTTTTTCCTCCCCCGCCCTGACCCCCACCAACTGGACTCACACGTAAACGCCAGATTAAAATCTCTCAAGTGCCTTTGATCATGCAGCACCCCTACCCCAAAGTTCACTGTGTCCTGTTTCTAATGGCACTAGATAAAGATTCTTTTGTCTGTTTTCCTGGACTCTCACTGAGATCTCGCTTTCACCTTGCTTATTTAACTTCATTTTCCAGTATTTCTAATCTTCTATTCCAGCTGGCGCCTTCAAAACTCCACAAAGAGCACTTATTCCCATCACACCAGCGCGGCTCTCCCCTTTCTCCTATGCTTACCTAAACCCTGCCCGGCAGTGGCAGGGCCAGCCAGCTGTCCCCCAGTATCCATCCTTCTCTTCCTTTCCTTTTCCAGCCAGGCACAGGGCTGCCTTGAGTAAATAAGATATATCCCAGCCTCCCTTTGGAGAAGGAAATGGCAACCCACTCCAGTATTCTTGCCTGGAGAATTCCATGGACAGAGGAGCCTGGCGGGCTACAGTCCATGGGGTCGCAAAGTTTCAGACACAACTAAGTGACTAACACACAGCCTCCCTTGCTGCTGGATATGGTTAGATGACTTTGCTTCAGTAAGCAGAAATTCTGTGCTTTACTTCTGTCAGTGAATTTACAGAAAGGGATGTGTCTCTTTGCCCTTCTCTGTCCTACCGACTGGAATGTGGAGTTTGGGCAGCCATCCTAGATCATGAAGTAAACGACCATGTATTCAAGACATGACAACAAAATAGAGCTTCTAGCCAAGCCTGAACTGCCAATCTTAATCTAGACTTTGCTTCTGTCGGAGAAAATGAATTTATAGCTGCTGCTGCTGCTGCTGCTAAGTCATTTCAGTCGTGTCCGACTCTGTGTGACCCCATAGACGGCAGCCCACCAGGCTCCCCCATCCCTGGGATTCTCAAGGCAAGAACACTGGGGTGGGTTGCCATTTCCTTCTCCAATGTGTGAAAGTGAAAATTGAAAGTGAAGTCTCTCAGTCGTGTCCAACTCATAGCGACCCGATGGACTGAAGCCTACCAGGCTCTTCCGTCCATGGGATTTTCCAGGCAAGAGTACTGGAGTGGGGTGCCATTGCCTCCTCCGGAATTTATAGCTAGTAAACCACTATTCTAGTTTTTTGTCACTCACAACTGAACCTAATCCTAACTGACACACATACTCAACTTTTCTGTTAAAGTTAGCCATGATGAGTTTCTATGGTTCGAGAGCAAACACCAAGCAAGGAAGGTAAAAAGCTTTAGAAAAATTAAAGGAAGCTGAGGCAAAGTGCACAGGGCTTTAGAAAGATATTTCTAAATCACTACTGGCAGGGAAGTGGTGATGATTATGTAAGGAGAACCTAGGCAAGCCCAGTCAACATGCAGGCTGGATTTCCATGCACTGCAGAAATTCTGAGCAGAGCTGACCTTGTATAAGCGAGTGTTTATAAGGTAGTTGAACTGTTCTGTGGCTCTGCTCACATCTGGTGAAGGAAAGAAAACAGCGGATGCAGTGCTCTGCTGAGAAACATTTAACAACTGCCTGGAGGGGAGTCAAACTGGCTGCATTTCCAGTTTCCATGGTGTAAATATTCTCATCAAGGTCACCTAAAAGCTACCAATGTTATGTCAGTTGGCTCACAAAATTCATGAAAACATCACAATCTGCTCTTGTGAGCTGGTTTGAGCTGGTATGCGCTGGCTCCAGTACATGGGTGAGGGGCAGGGGAGATAAATGGCAATTCATGTAATCAACCTCACTAGGTGCCAGGCACTGTGAGAGGCATTTTACATGTATTATCTTCCTTAATCTTTTTACTTTTAAAGGGGTTCCCTGGTGGCTCAGTGGTAAAGAATCTGCCTGTGAATGCAGGAGACAGATTCGATCCCTGGGTCAGAAAGTCTTTTGGAGAAAGAAATGGCAACCCACCCCAGGATTCTTGCCTGGAAAATCCCATGGACAGAGAAGCCTGGCGGGCTACAGTCTATGGGGTCGCAAAAGAGTCAGACATGACTCACCTACTAAACAACAAGTATCCTTTTACTCAACCCTAAGAGGTAAGGCCAAACTTCCGCAACCATCACTCTTTTGGGAGAAAAATTCCAGTAAAGGTATATTTATATTTGTATATGTTTTCCACAACCCTGAAAGATACATTGGTCATTCCTACTGTGGATAATTAGAAAAAGTAGCAAATGGAGGTTAGGAAGGAAAAGTGGGGTTAAGTGGATGTTTTCTGGGTTTTGACAATGCAGCAATGACTCTCTCCTCTTCTGACAATAGTCTTTGGATTCTTTGAGGGGACTTACCTATGGGCAATCCCATTGAGCTGTCAGTTAGGATGTCCTTTATTCCCTGGGCCCTACCTAAACCAGACTAATCAGACTCTCTCTGCCAGAGCTTTGAATGATGAACATGAATGTGAGGAATGGAAGGAAAAAAAAAGAAAAAACTAGTTGTCATTCATTTCATCAGGTAGTGAGGGTGAGACTTGATTCCTACTGTGGAGTCCCAGGAGCTGCCCTGGTTCCTGGGTTCCCTGAGCCTGGCTCATTAACCTTCCTTTGAGTCTGTGAGCTACTCAATATCCTTGCAACACTCAGCTTTTCTAAGTTCGCCATTATGAGTTTCTGTGGCTTGAAACCAAAGCAAACCAAATGCTAAGGAAGAGGGCAGAGACTTTAGAAAAATTGAAGGAAGCTGAGGCAAAGAGCACAGGGCTTCAGAAAGACATTCCTAAATCACTACTGGCAGAGAAATAGTTACAATTATGTAAGGAGAATGTAGGCAAGCCCAGTCAACTCACAGGCTGGATTTCCATGCATTGTACACTGCAGAAATTCTGGGCAGAGCTGACCTTGTATAACTCTGAGTGTTAATAAGGCATTTGAGCTGTATCATCAGATGCTCGTCACTGGGTCATTAAGGCAACTCAAACTATTTCACATCTAGAGTATCCAAGTTACTCTGTGTTTTTAGAATCACTGTGAAACACATAGGAGTATTTTTTTTTTTAATATGTTGATCATTTGGGTGGAGGACCAGTGACAAAACACAGACCAGTAAGCACTCTTAGACAGCGTTTTATATTCTAAAAGGTAAGATGAACTTATAATTATCTCATTTAAAACTATTAGCAATGAAGAGCCTGGCAGGTTTCTGGTAGGGAAGCCAGGAGTTGTATTTGGGTTTGTGTGACTACCGGCATTTCTGCTAGTTCTACGCCCCAACCAAAATTTTCCCCATCACCCTTCCTTGCAATGATCTCACCCTGCTCTGAATTCCTAAAATGCTTGCTTTCTGTCTCAACATTCCATTCATTTGACATTCAACACTAATTTGCTGGGTCTTCATATGAGGAAAAGTACTTGTTAAGTTCTAATATACCAAATAAATAAATGTTAGTTATTATGTTATTGTGTCTGTGCATATATATTAGTGTGTGTGTGTTGTGTGCTCACTCGTGTCTGACTCTTTGCGACCCTTTGAACTGTAGTCGGCCGGGCTCCTTTGTCCCTGGGATTTTTCAGGCAATAATACTGGAGTGGGTTGCCATTTCCTCCTCCAGGGGATCTTCCGGACACAGGGATTGAAGGTGCATCTCCTGGGTCTCCTACATTGCAGGCAAATTCTTTACCACTGAGGCATCAAGGATGCCCATATTAGTGTGTACATATATATAAAATATATACATATAAGTATACACTATACATATATGTGTGTATATGTATGTACAGCTACAGTTTTATAGTTATTACATGTTTGGCTCTTGTTTTCCCTTGACTAGACTATAAACTTCTGGAGGCCCGTTTATCCATCTGTCTGTCTTCTGCTTCTCACAACTGGATCACATTTGACAGTCAATCTACTGATGACCTGAGTGCAGAGAATAGCCTCCATCATTTCTGTGACCCTCGGCCACTTATCTCCACCGCCCTCTTGTGTCCTCTGGGGCCACTTCTGGGAGGACTGGATGAGATAATGGGTGCAGAGCACCCTGGATTAGTTGGTTCCATGTGGCCTGTGAAAGAAAAAAACTCAACGGCTTAGTTCCCCCTTCAACCTCTTGTCTTCCTTTTCGCAGAAGTTTGGGTCATGCATGTGATCAGAAATACATTTCCCTTTTTAAGTAATAGGTTTCTGAAGAAGTAGTTTCTAGACCTCTGAATGGGTGGTATGAGACATCATCTAAGGAGAACAGGCTGATGATGACTGCTTTAAAAGTACTGAAAGCAAATGAAAGCCATTTGCCATCACTGAACATTTTCACAGGGCAGCATTTTTCCTTTTCTCACTCTACTCGCCATCTAGCCCCGTGCTATCCAATAGAACTCCGTAATGATAGAAATGCACTGTATCTGTGCTTCCTGATATGGTAACCACTGGCCACCTGAGGTTATTGTATGCTTGAAGTGTGGCTGATGTGAATGAGGAACTGGATTTTAAATTGTACTTAATTTTAATCAGTTGAAATTTAAATAGCCACATGCTACCATATGGGACAGCACAGGGCTAAATTAAGAGAATCTGGTTCTTTTTGTTCATTTATTCATTCATCATTCAACCAAAATATTTTAAGTTCTGAAAATAAGTTAGGCACAGTACTCAGTCCCCACAGGGGCTTCAGTGGTTAGTCTCTTATCTGAAAGAGCTCAACATTTATTTGAGGAAATGATCTTTTGAGATGAACTTAAGACTTTCATGTGTCTTCTGGCTACACCACGTCCTCCTGAGAAAAGTAGCTGGAGGTATCTTAGGTTTGGGTCACCCTGCAGATGTCCTTACCTCCCCCACTTCCCCTGCTGGGTTAGGATCTTTGCCCCAGCTAGACACATTTCCCAGGGGCTGGCAAGAGGCCAAAAGTATAACCAGAGGTGAGACTGCCCAACATGGCTGCCCAACAAGGTTGTTCTACCTTGGGGCATGTGTGCATAGCCCATTCAGAGTTTGAAAGTGAGACCCAAGCAAGGAGGCAGACATGAGGGCAGCATGAAACCCCAAAGACACAAAGAGCCAGGGCAGTGAGCCAGGCGATCGTGTTAATAACGAGGACTGCTGAGAGGCAGGGAAGCATAGAGTTTGGCTGCTTTGTCTCTGGAGCCAAACTTCCTGGAACTCAACGCCAGCTCTAGCCCTCGTGGCTATGCAGTCTCAGTGCTGTCTCCTCGTCTATGAAATGGATACTGTAAAGGCCTTCTTCTGAGACTTACCACGAAAATTAGATGAACTAGAACATGAAATTGAACCCGAACATGGAACTGACTCTCCAGCTTGCACTCTCTGATCGATGTGGTACAATGCTGGATTGTAGGATGAGCTAGAGTTTGAATCTAACTCCCACTATGTAATCTTGAGAAAGTGAACTGCCTTATGGAACCTCTCAGTTTCCTCTTCGGTAAAATGAGGAGAGAGACAACGAGGACAGTGGGGGTTTGTGAAGGTTTAATGGATTGATTCCTCGGGAGTGCTCAGGACAGTGCCTGGAGGCACTGTGCGGGCCCAAACAGTGTGGGCCACATTCCTTTATACTCTGTCCCGGGGAGTGCAGAGCCATGCGGCAGACACAGAGGCTGGGGAGAGCTACTGAACCACAGCGGGGTCGGGGAGGCCGCCGGGAAGCAGGAGGTGCTCCTGGAGCTTTCAAAAGCAGGGTGGCCCTCGAATCCACTGTGGCCTCCTGAGGACATGACAGGCATCTCAGGGCGCAGCAGGTTCCGGCCCATCCCTGTCCCCTGAGGGAACCCGAGTGTGAACCTCTTCCCTGACAAGGAAAACATTTTGACTTGGCAGATCTGATGCAAGAACTTAACACCAGGGATTCCCCCCGCTCCCAGGGATGTTTTGATGTAGTTTCTTAGAACAGCCCTGTCAGCCTGTAAAATGGGTAATGATAGCCATTTCTTTCTTTCTTTCTTTTTTTTTTTTGCTGTACCCCACAGCATGCGGGACTTCTCTAATCAGGGGGACCAGGGATGAAACCCATGCCCCCTGGAGTGGCAGCATGGAATCTTAACTGCTGGACCACCAGGGAAGCTTGGCCATTTCTTATAAAGTTAAATATATCCTGAGTTATACTATTCCTAGATATTTATTCAAGAGAAATAAAAACACACATCTACAAAAAGAGTTGTATACGACTGACTACTCATGGCAGTTTTATTTAGAATAGCCAAAACCAAGGGGGAAAAAAAACACAAAAATGCCCATCAATGGTGAGTGAATAAGCCAACTATATCATACTATGAAATACTATTCAGAAATCAAAAGGAAAGAACTACTGATTCAACCAAGAAAATGGATGAATCACAGAAATACTGAGCAAAAGAATCTAGACACAAAAGAGTGCCTACTGTAGTTTTATTTATTTGACATTCTAGGATAGGCAAAACTACAGGCAGAAATCAGATCAGTGGCTAGGACTGAAGAGAGTATTGACTCCAAAGAGCATGAGGAACTTTCCGGGGCAATGGAAATATTCTACATCATGATGGTAGTGGCATTTACACAACTATATGAGTATGTCAAAACTCATAAAACTGCATTCCTAAAAAGGATAGATTTTATTGTAAAAGAAGCTATATTTCAATATGTTGTTGTTGTTTAGTTGGTAAGTTGTATCTGACTCTTTTACAACTCCATTGACCGTAGCCTGCCAGGCTTCTCCATCCATGGGATTTTCCAGGCAAGAATACTGGAGTGTATTGCCATTTCCTTCTCCAGGGCATCTTCCCGACCCAGGGATGGAACCCAGGTCTCCTGCATTGGCAGGTGGGTTTTTTTACCGCTGATCCACCTGGGAAGCCATATCAATATACCTGGTTTTGAAAAAAAAGAAAACATAGGGAATTCCCTGTTGGCCCAGTGGTGAGGACTTGGCGGTTCCACTGCAGGGGGTTCAGGCTTAATCCCTGGTTGAGAACTAAGATTCCCCATGACACACAGGCCTTCCAAAAAAAAAAAAGTATTATCATCAAGCACTACCAAATTCTCTGTGAAAGGGTGGGAGTCATAGAGATAGGATGAGCACAATCCACAGGGATGGGCTGAGAATATCTTGTTTATACATTTATTACTGATTTTATTTATTTGACTACACCAGGTCTTACTTGCAGCACTCGGGATCTTTGACCTTCGATGCAGCATATGGGGTCTTTAGTCATGGCGTGGGAACCCTTAGTTGTGGCATGTGGGATCGAGTTCCCTGACAAGCGATCAAACCCAGGCCTTGCATTGGGAGCCCAGAATCTTAGCCACATGACCACCAGGCAAGTCCCATTTTTACTGATTTGCTTTAAATGTTGACAATTTAATAACTTTAGAAGGCCTTGTCAAAAGGTCCCTGGCATCAAAATGGCTGCATCACAATGCAAGTGCACTTCTAAGCAGTCAGAAAGATCTACAGACAAGTGTCTATAATATACTATGTTTGATGCTTCAAGATATTTATATAAAAGTATTAATAGACAGACTGGTCTGCACAGAGTCACCAGTGGCGTTTTCTCAGGAGGATGGAGAGAAAACAGCATGTGTGAAGGGTCTAGTGGATACAAGTCTGGCCTGAATGAGAAAAAGTACAAAATCATATATGGTGCCCTAGCTCAGGGTGCAGGGAAAGCAATGGCGGAGTTGAGAGAGAAGGCCGTAAAGCTGCCTGGATTCAGGATGGGAGGCCAGTGTCAGCCCCACCAGAGAGTTTGGACCTACTGAAGTCACCCACCCACAGACACTGAGTTGGTCCAGTCCATCTTTTCTTTTTGTTTCATTTATTTTTATTAGTTGGAGGCCATCTTTTCTTAAGAAAGCTCTGGGGAAGGAACAGAAGATGAAATGCAGGGAGAGGAGTTCGAAGTGTTCTCTGCTGCCCATCCTTGTCATCATTTCCATTGAAATGAAATGTGCCTTTCTGGTCGTGGACTTTCTGAATACCAAAAGTATTAGGTAAGTAGGTCTCAACCAGGGTACATCAGCCCTGAAGGTGGCTCAGCTGCCCGGTACTTTGGAACCCTCTGCTTTTCTCCTGAGCTGGGGAACCCTAGGTCCCAAGAAACCTCTTCATTCAGGCTCCCAGGGTTAGCATCAGTTGGTCTGTGTGGGAGCTGCAGCCATCACAGGAGCAAACCCTAGTAGTCATGGTCTGCAGCGGAGATCATCAGAGTCAAGGGATGCAATGATATTTTCAGCCTCCCCTTGTGAGCAATCCCCATCACTGTTGGGTGGTATTTCCAACCTGGGGAAACAAGTGACCAATGGTCTGGGAAGAGAAAGTGTCATAAAAGGGCCAGGGCCGCTGAGCCAGGATGACGGTAGCATGAGGCTCAGACACTCCTGGGAATCCATGAGGTGATGGAGACAGAACATGAGGGAAAGCAGGGCTACCGGCCAGCCAGGCCCAGCTTCCTCTTTCATGAGCTCATGGTCAAACCCAGGCCAGACCAGGAGGGTGCCAGCGATTGAGTGAGCTTGTTTTTTCCCTAACTTGGTTCTGAGTCACACAGGGCAACTTTCCTTCCCAGAAAACCGCCTCAAGGCTCACCCGCTGGCAGCCGGTCAAGCCCCAGTCCTAACACGCGATCCTCTCTGGGACTAAACGGGCTTAGCCGGGAGCATCCGCCCCGCCCTGCGAGGCCTCTCTGGGCGGAGCGTGGGTCTCTCCCAACCTTCAGAGAAAAAGGGCCTATGGCCTCTGCTTTGGAGGCAGCAGGGAGGCACGGCTGAATTTTGAACATACAGAGGAGACGCCAATGAATCACAGAGCTGCAGGGGAGGGAGGCCCCTAGGAGAGCCTTTAATCTTAAGCTCGACTTTACAGATCAACTCATGCGGTAAATACAGGGTGTCTGAAAAGGCAAGACAAAAAGGGGAATACTTTACTTATTGCACTTCCTGCCCTCCCCGCGCCATGATTATATGGGTTAGTCGTTCGTTCGGTCACGTCGGACTCTTTCGGTCGTGTCGGACTCTGCGACCCCATGGACTGTCGCCTACCAGGCTTCTCCATCCATGGGATTTTCCAGTCAAGAATACTGGAGTGGATTGCCATTTCCTTCAGGGGATCTTCCCGACCCAGGGATTGAACCCGGGTCTCCGGCAATGCAGGCAGACTCTTTACCACCTGAGCCACCAGGGAAGCCCCCCATGATCATGGTTTGAGTTAAATTTCAATCATATACTCCGGTGCTGACACCAGAGCGTGGACGGAGCAATATCCACGTGAACAACTTTAACATTAATGGGAAAAAAAAAACATTAATGAGTGAAAGAGCCCTAGGTTTCTAGCCTTTTCAGGCAGCCTTTATTTTTTTAAAACTTTTTATTTTGCATTGGGGTAAGCCGAACTGTGGTGCTGAAGAAGACTCTTAGGAGTCCCTTGGACAGAAGATCAAATCAGTCAATTCTAAAGGAAATCAATATTCTTTGGAAGGACTGATGCTGAAGCTGAAGCTCCAATACCTTGGCCACCTGCTGGGAAGAACTGACTCATTGGAAAAGACCCTCATGCTGGGAAAAAATGAGGGCAGGAGGAGAAGGGGGCGACAGAGGATGAGATGGTTGCATGGTATCACCGACTCAATGGACTTGAGTTTGAGCAAACTCCTGGAAATAGTGAAGGACAGGGAAGCCTGGCATGCTGCAGTCCATGGGGTTGCAAAGAGTCAGGCACAACTTAGAGACCCAACAACAACAAAGCCGATTAACAACGTTGTGATAGGTTCAGGGACTATCCAAGTATGGATACTATCCAAGTATCCATTCTCCCCCAAACTCCCCTCCCATCCAGGCTTCAGACAGTGTATATTGATCTAGACAGTGAAAACAGAATGATTAACAAGATGGATAAAGTCCTGCTCTCAAGGAGTTATAATCTGGTCAGAAGGAAATTGAGGCCAGAGGGAGGAGTCACAACCCTGGGGTCCTAGGAAGTCAGTGTTGGACCAGAACAGGGTTACTGGGTTCTCTTCCCAGCTCCCCACTCTGAGCAGCCTTTGGGGAGGTTTGGCTGAGTGGGACTGGGCTGGGCCAGGCCAGGCTGGACTGCATCCAGGGCAGGGGATATCAAGGTAACCTTGGGACTCCAGGCACCCCTGCTATCCTTTTGCATCAGGGAAAACTGCCACGGCCTGATCTTGGCCCTCCTTAAGGCCCAAATGAAAGTCTTGGGGGTCATTTATTAAGTTGCTGGCTAGAACTCGCCAATGCTCCCTACCACCACCATGCCTCTGGCAAGAACTGTTCTCGCTAGAATGTGTGTGCATGTGGGAAACAGGGGAAAGGTATTTACAGCCATTCTCATTGGCTGAACAGAAACTAGGAATACAGAAGGCTCTGCTTCTCTGGGGAAAAGGAAGAGCTACAAAATCTGCTTGAAGTGGAGAGGGAGGGAAAGGTCGATGGAAAAAGAAGCTGTATCCTCTGATGATCTTGGTACCTGGAGGCTATTTTCCCATCCTGGTCTTCTGTTCCTGGGTTAGTTTATCACTGTCCATGTCAGCTCCAAAGCAGCCCCTCTTCCGTTAATCATAACAACAGCCACCACGGAAAAAGCACCTACATTGTGCCTATTAATTCAACCTTAAGGCCAATTGACCCATATTTCAGTTAAGGAAACATTGTCAGTGAAGTTAAGTAGCTGGCCCAGCACCTTGTAGTTAATAAGTACCAGAGCTGGAATTTAAACCCACTTTCTTCCAACGCCACTAGATGATAACATTTCTTTTGCTACCCCATGTTTCCCTTCTATCTTAAACCCATCTTAAGTCAACAAATAGCTATTGAGCATCTACTAAATGCCATGCCCAGCTGAGAGCTTTCAGTTTTCATTCCCTGACCCCAAGACCTTGGATCCATCCCTCTCCCCTTGTTTCTCTTTCTCAGAAGCTCCTATTTCCAAATATCTGTCTCCCTCTCCGCTGCCCATTCTGCTTCCTTCCCATTACCTTTGTCCCCCATTCTAGCTGGTGGTCAGCAGTGGAGCAGTATTCCAGTTGGGGCAGCAGGCATGACTCAATCTTATGTCAGTCATAAAGGGTGAGGGGCACAGCTTTGCCATCCACCAACTGCACAGTTATTCTGATTCAATGGCAGGTCACCCTGAGCCACAGTTGAGCATTCCCCAACTTCCTCTTTGAAGAGGAAATGTAGGGGCCTCTGAAGAGACACAGCTGTATAAACAGAACCTCTGGGGGTGAGGACTAGCTCCTCAGAGGAGATGGATTTAAGAATATTTATCAAGGGTTCCCTTAGTAAATTTATATTCCCTGTTGGTAGGAATGTAAATTGGTGCAGCTCACTATGGAAAACAGTATGCAGTTTCCTTAAAAAGCTGAAAATAGAACTGTATAATCCAGCAGTTCCACCCCTGGGTATATATCTGAAGAAAACAAGAACACTAATTTGAAAAGGTACATTCATTTCCATGCTCATAGCAGCCTTATTTACAATAGCCAAGATATGGAAGCCACCTCAGTGTTCATCAATAGATAAATGGATAAAGATATGATATATATATGTGTGTGTATATATATATGTATATATATATATATACACTTAGCCATATTACTTAGCCATAAAAAGAATGAAAGTTTACCATCTGCAACAATGTGGATAGACCTAGAGAGTATCATGCTCACTGAAATAAGTCAGACAGAGAAAGAAAATACTGTTATCATTTATATGTGGAATTTAAAAAATAAAACTTATGTATATAACAAAACAAACCAATTCACAAATGTGGAGAACAGACTAGTAGTTACCAACAGAGAGAAGGAAAGGGGGAGGGGCAAGATAGGGGTTTGGAATTAAGAGATATAAACTACTAGGTATAAAATAAATAAATGACAAAGCTATATTGTATAGCACAGGCAAGCAGAGTCATTATTTTGTAAAAACTTTATTTTTATTTTTTATTGTTATTATTATTTTTTGGCTGTGCCATGAAGCATGTGGGATCTTAGTTCCCTGCGCAGGGAATGAACCCATCCCCCTGCAGTGGAGGTGTGGAGTCTTAACCACTGGACTGCCAGAGAAGACCCTATAGTAACATTAAATGGAGTATAATCTATAAAAATATTGTGTTACTATGTTGCACACCTGAAAACTAATAGAATATTGTACATAAAACATACTTCGCTTAAAATACATATATTTATTATGCCCCCACTAGGTGAAAGGCCAAGTGCTTTCAAGAGAAGCCACAGAGGAAATGGGAGGATATTCTCGTGATGAGATTCCAGTGGGGAAGACAGACAACGGAAAGTAAACAAACACATAAAATGATTCCCTACTGTGGTCAGCGTTAAGAAGAAAACAAACAAGAGGCTAAGAAAAGTTAGTGGGAAGTCAAGAACACAGGTCAGAGGAGAGGAATGAAGGAACTTGGTGATCTTGTGCAGACGGGGAGGAAATGGGGAGAACTGGAAATGGAAAGGGGCAAAGGTCTTTCCCTAGGATTAGGGCAGTGAGAACCGGTGCAGTTGCTGGTCTCAGCCCCTGGCCCTTTCTGGCCTTAACTCATCCCCCGGCCCCCACCCCCGCACCGTCATTGACTTAATGATTCACTCTCAACCTTCCCCAGCTTCCTGTGTGGCGGGGAGGGGGTCGGGCAGAGCCCTGGCTCTCAGAGGATCCCAGGACCAGGGATGGGATTGGTCGGAATGAATGGAGAGCCATCTGGGCGCTCTGCTGCTTCTCTTGGTCCCATTCTGGCTTTGCCACAAAGAAAGGTCTCTCTGTGCCAGGAGGACACTGAGGATAACTAGGTCCAGCTGGAGCCCCAGATTCCAGATGTGGGAGGTAGAGCGGAAACAGGATCCTGACATCCCCTTAATTTCCCCTCCCCTGCCTAATGCCCTGGAGAAATTTTCCATCATAAACAAGTTATGCATTCCTGACCTTGGGTGACTCTCCCCTTCTCCCACAAGCAGTTTTCTTCTAGCATCACTATCTCCCCCATCCCCAGTTTATGTCTGAGTGAGCATGTGAGCCTGTCCACACGTGTAAATCGTCGTGTATTGATGCTGATCCTTGTGTCGTGTGCAGGTTGCCTTGGAATGAGGGCGTGGGTAGGTGGGTAGGCTCACTGTGCTTGGGTGTAAATGTAAGGTTGATGGCAGGTGTGAAAGGCAGGTGTGGGAAAGCGATATGTCTTTGTTTGTAGAGGAGGTGTGTTTCATACCTCATCAGGAAGAGGTGTGCAATGCTGGAAGTTTCTCGTGTTTAGACAGGAGTGGTGGGTGTCAAATAAAGCAACCTATAAGCCCAATTCAGCAAGAATGTCTCTATTTATAGCCCAGTTTGGGGCTGTTCTCTTATTTACATTCACACACATTCTTGATTTAAAATGCCCTTAGGTGGTCCTTGTTTGCCGTCTGTGTGAGGCTTGTTCCAGCTTTTCTTAAGAAATTCATATGTGGGATTTGAAGGAGTGTATGCCTGTCTCAAAAGCTTGCGGTGATCCAGCCAGTGTATGTATACTATATGAGCATTTTTAGTTCCGTGCTTTCATCTTTCATTTATCAAGATTAGTGAACAACTAGTACAAACAAGGCACTCCGCTAGGCTCTATGAAAGACACAAAGACATGTGTGACACAGCCTCTGATGGAAGAGGTCAGTCAGACATGTGCTTATCTTGTGGTGGTGTTCAGTTGCTCAGTCGTGTCCCACTCTTTGAGACCCCATGGACTGCAGCATGCCAGGCATCCCTGTCCTTCACCATCTCCTGGAGCTTGCTCAAACTCACGTCCATCGAGTTGGTGATGCCATGCAATCAATCTCACCTCATCCTCTGTTGTCCCCTTTGCCTCCTGCCTTCAATCTTTGTGCACCAGGCATGATATGATCTGGTACAAAGCTCTGTTCCAGAGGCACTTCACATCCATGGAACCAGCTTTGGTCCCTTCATCCTCACACTGTTAGCACCCCAACTCTCCATGCTTCCTGACTCTAATGTTACCCATTTTATCACTAAATTCTGGTCATTTTATGCTGGCGGTATCTCTTGAAGCCACCCCTTCTCTTGGTTTCCTGTATCATAGCCCATTTCAAGCCCCTGTCTCCTTCTGTCCGAACCTCTCCAGTTGTACCGCCTCTGGCTCAGTTTCTCCTCATCCAGGGCATACTCATCCCACTCAGTTCCCAGCTTTGAACGTGCCCTCCTTTGATGTCATCCCGTGATCCACAAGCTCCATGGTCTATAGTCAAACAGTATCCCTTGGCCTGACAGCTAAGCTCTCCCCAGTGCCCAGTTCCTTCCCGGCCATCGTCACTTCCCACTGTTGTTGAACCCAGATTCCTGTGCTTATTGCACAGTGAGGTCAAACAAACAGAAACGTCAGAGTTTGGGCAGAGAAAGGCTTATGGGAAGTGCCAAGCAAGAACAACACCTCTCCACCAGAACTCCCCAGTGGTTTTCAGGGAAGAGTTATTAAAGGCAAAATTTGGATCTTCAAGGGCTATGTCATTCTTTTAAAGATTGTGCACTGTCTCCTTCCCTCCTGTTTTATGATGAGGATGAGAAGTTGCCAAAAGCTGCAAGTGCCCAGACAGAGCAATATAAGCAGACGACCTAAGGTGAGAAACAGCTTTGTAATTCCTGGGAGCTAAAAGGCTGAGGCTCCGGGTGGCTGGAGCATAGCAGAAGAGGGGAAGAAAGGTTAAAATGAATTTGGAGAGGAAGAAATGAGATTTTGAAGATACTGTTAAGGAACAAAGTTCATGTTCACCAGCCCAAGGCACAGTGAGGCCACATAAACTGAAATGTCAGAGTCTGGAGCAGAGAAAGGTTTATTGCAGGGCCGAGCAAAAACACGTGGCTCTACACAAAAATCCCTGATAATTTTTGGTGGGAAAGTTTTTATAGGCAAAATTTGGGGTGAGGGCTGCGGCGTGTGTGACTTTCTTCTGATTGGTTGGTGGTGAGGTAACAGGACAGTGCTCCTGGAATCTTGTGCTCAGCCAGAAGTTGCCATCCTCCAACTGAATGGGTTCCTCACTTTCCTGTATAAGGAACTAAGATACACTGGTATGTATATTCCTTGAGGGAGCTTCTCCAGTGGCTCAGTGGTAAAGAATCCACCTGCAGTGTAGGAGCCACAGGAGACATGGGCTCAATCCCTGGATCAGGAAAATCCCCTGGAGGAAGGCATGGCAACCCACTCCAGTATTCTTGCCTGGAGAATCCCATGGACAGAGGAGCCTGGGGGGCTACAATCCATGGGGTCACAAAGAGTTGGACAAGACTGAAGCGACTGAGTACTCTTGTATATCCCACGAGGGGGAATCAGGACCTTGCTTTAACCGTAGTATTTTTTTCTTTTTTAATTGTTTGGCCACACCATGCAGGCATGTGGCATCTTCCCTGGACAGGGTTCAAACCCATGCCCCCTGCAGTAGAAGCTCAGAGTCTTAAACCTCTGGACCCCCAGGGAAGCCCTGCACTGCTGTTTCTTCACTGCTCCTCCTATGTTTCTGCATTCCCTTCTGTCCCTAATTAGTAACTGTTTGCATCTGCCCTTTGGAGCCCAGGGACGGTCTAAGAGGCTGAAGCTTTTTTCCTAGAAACAAGAAACGGGGGACACAGAAAGGTTTTGGTCCCCAGGAGGGCCCCACAGGGTCCTGCTGGGTTTCACCACCACTTCTTGACGGGAAGCTTATCCTGAGATTGTTTTTCTTGTGATTCCCCAAACACATCCTGTACTTTTCCAGCTCAAGGCCTCTGCTGATTCCATTCCCCTTCTCAGTCATCTTCCACATCTGACTTTGTGTCATCCCACCCACTGTTCAAGGTCATCTCAAATGCCATGCTTCCCTGTTGCCTTGTCTGATTGATTAGATACACAGGAACAGTTGCTCTGTTGGGTTCCCCTTAGACTTACTCTTCCATTTTCTTAGAACCTGATGTGCTTGCTTTATCTGGCTTAGCTCACTCACCAACACACATGCTGGAACCTACCCCAGTACTCAACAGTACCTTTTAACAGGGTGTCTGGCCCTGTTGGGGCTTCCCAGGTGGCACTAGTGGTAAAGAACCTGCCTGTTAATGCAGGAGATGTAAGAGATACAGATTCAATCCCTGGATTGGGAAGATCCCCTGTAGGAGGAAATGGCAACCCACTCCAGTATTCTTGCCTGGAGAATCCCATGGACAGAGGAGCCTGGCAGGCTGCAGTCCATAGGGCTGCAGAGTTGGACACGACTAAAGCAATTTAACACACACACACACTGGCCCTGTTGAATGCTCAAAAGATGTTAAATTCTGTGTCCACAGCAACTGTCTCTAAGGCAGTTATGAAAATTTGTCCATTCTCTCTTGCATCGTTATCATCACCACATTTGCATAATGTCTCACAGTTTAAATGTTCTTCATATAAACTTAAACCCAGGTGGCTGCTAACATCTTGCCTTTGTATTTTGTGGTCCTCTGCGCCAGCCATGAATGAACATTTCTGCACATTGTGGGGTTGCCCCTGTGTAGTCTCTGCAATTTTGTTCGTTGCGTGTAACACGCATGTTGATGGGGAACAGAATACACCACTCCAAAATGTGCTCCTCTGTATTGTGAATTATTTGGAGCAATCAAGAGCCAGCAGAATCTCCCTTCACTGCTTAAATAACTGAGGTAGGGGGCCTGGTCCAGCGATAACATTCACCGGAAAAACTTACCTGCTCGGCAGGACAAACATCTCATTAGCAATCACCTGCTCTTCCCATCTTCCTGTGAGTTACCCACCCCTCCTTCAAGCCCCAGGCCTCTTTCCCATTCCTTAGCTCAAGATGGCAGATAAGCTTCAATTGCCTGACTGCCTTTGAGTCGCAAGTTTTGTTGGGCTCCTGTTAAGTATGCAATTACATTTGTTTTCTCCTGTTAATCTGTCCTAGGTCAATTTAATTATTGAACCAGCCAAAGAAACTAGAAGAAAAGGAGAAATTTTTCCATCTCTACAACATGGTGTGTGTGTGCGCGAGCTAAAGCAGGCAGACTTGTGTCTGTGTGTACTAGTGTGTTTATTTCTCTTGGGCTTCTTGGCTGTTTCTTAATGACTTCCCTCCTAGGCTACTGTTTTCTGAGTCCCTACAAACGTGTGAATATGCACTGTAACTGTGGTTCCTAGACTGCTGGATCAGGATTGTAACAAGGGAGCCAGACTTCCTTATGTAAGCCTTCCAGCACGTCCCCAGAGATGGGGATTTGTGGCTGAACCGTCTCAAACTGTCTGTGGGCCCCTCTCCAGTTGCCACATGTCCTGACATGTGCCCGCAGTCTGGGATTTCACCCGCCTCCACTCACAACTCACACACTCACAACGCACACTTGGGGTGCCTACGGTTGGCACTGGCCAAGTCTCCGCCCCCTCCTTTGCTTAATCTTCGGAATTTCCAGCCGACCGTCCAACCTCTCCCAGCCCAGGGTGGAGTTGAGAAGGGCCCGCCCAGTTCTCGGGGTACATAACTAGCTCTGCGGGACTGCGGGGCCACTCGTCCTTCGGCTCAGCTCAGCGCACAATGTGTCACTCTCGCAGCTCCCTCCCCACCATGACCGTCCTGCGGGCTCCGACCCCGGTCTCCTCCACCAGCCCGGGACCCCGACGGGGCTCCGGTCCAGAGATCTTCACCTTCGACCCTCTCCCGGAGCCCGCGGTGGCCCCCGCCGCGCGCCCAAGCGCCACCCGCGGGCACCGAAAGCGCAGCCGTAGGGTCCTCTACCCACGAGTGGTGAGTGTCGCCGAAGTGGACAGCCCCGGGGGAAGAGCAGGGTTAATCACTGGACGCCAGGGCCCCGATCTGACCTGTTCTTTTTGTCACCTCCCCTCAGGTCCGGCGTCAGCTGCCAGTCGAGGATCCGAACCCTGCCAAAAGGCTGCTCTTTATCCTGCTGACCATCATCTTCTGCCAGATCCTAATGGCTGAAGACGGTGCGTCTGCACCCCTGGCCCCGGAGGACACCTCCAACGCGCCGTCCCCCGCGCCCACCGCTGCAGCCCCGGTCTTCGAGCCCCTTAATCTGACCTCGGAGCCCTCGGACTACGCTTTGGATCTCAGCACTTTTCTCCAGCAACACCCGGCCGCCTTCTAACCGGGACTCCCCACATCCCCACAAAGAACCTGAAAAACCAAGAAACACTGGGTGTACCTGGTGCGCAAGAGCGTATCCCAAACTGGGACTCGCGAGGCAACTCGCACTCAGAACACTACGGCGGAGACGCCAGTCCGAGCCTGGGAGAGACAGGAACCGGCACGCCGGGGCTAGGCCGGGTGGGGAAGGAGTGCGTCGTTAACTTATTTCTCATTGCTCCTAATAATATTTATGTGTATTTATGTGTGTCCCCTAGGTGATGGAGGGGTGTGTGTAATATTTATTTTAACTTATGCAGGAGTGCGAGATGTGCACCTTGCTGCAAATGCAGGTCTCTGGGTATTTATTGGGCTCTGTGGGATTGGTGGAGGCAAGCACCCAGAACTGAGGGAGGCCGGGAAAAGGGATGGAGGAAGCCCGGGTCGAGATGGCGCCCGGGCTGGGAGTCAAGGACGGTGGTGGGTCGTAGTGACACTCTCAGTCCTCCAGCATCTCAACTCGTGAGTCTGTGAAGATTCGGGGAGCCGTTGAGAATAAGGTCCCTGGCCTTCGATCTCCTCCAAGTTGCCTCCAAGGGGGTGGCTGCGGGGTCGGTGGGCTGTCAGGAGGCTGGGGTCGCCCCGTATGTTCTATGAACACAAATAAACTTGATTTATTGTCAGCAGTCATGTGTCTCTTTGCAAGCGGCGGTCCCCCACTCTCCTTAAGGCGCCAGGGGGAGGAGGAGGAGCCGGCCGGAGAAGCCGCAGTCAAGTCCCCAGCCGATGCTCCTCCCCGGGTCCCTGAGCCCCTCCTCCCAGAACCACTGAACCCAGCATCTTGTGACCGGATGCTGTCAATCGTTGCCCAGTCTGCGGTTTTTCTCAGTTCACGAGGGGCAAGTCCGACGTGAGTCAACCTCCCTCTCCCCGGGTGCAGGACTCACGGAAGTCACGTCGCGCGAGGCGGGGCGTGAGGCGGCCTGGGCGGGACTTCCGGCCCCAGAAGGGCGGCTGAGTGGGGCCTCCTCCCCCTTCCCGGGGCCTCTTCTGCAGCTCTCGAGGGCTGCGGATCTGAGCTGGGCCTGCCGGGAAAGAGGCGGGTCGGACGCCCGAGGCGCGGGGCGGGTGGGGAGGGTGGTCCTACGTGGGGGGCGGGGTCGCGTCTGCAGTAGCAACAGGGTGCGGCTGGGCTGGGGGCGCGGGCCCAGCTCCCAGGGAGACCCTGCGCGGGCGGCACCTGCTAGACTCCCAGGTCCCCTGCGCAGCCCCGCCCTCCCTGGGACCCCGGCGCGGCCGCCGCCCGAGTCCGGGAAGGTAGGTGGGGGAGGGGAGATGGAGTGGGTTGCAGAAGAACAGGGAGGGTAGCGCAAGGGTCTGGGGACCACTGCGGTTTGGAGAGCTTCATATCACTGAAGGTGGGGCGCGGCAAGCGGCTGAGAATCGCTGGCTGTTTGCGAAATTTCACAGGAAAAGCCTTAGCGGATCCCGGGCTGCGGAAGAGCCTGGGGCCTCGGCGTCTGCAAGCTGGGCGGGACTGACTGGAAAGGGAAAGAGTTCTCTCCTGTGGACTGCGCGGTGCCCCTTCGCATCCGCAAAGGCTTTCTCTCCCCCTTCTCCAGCTCCAGCCTGAGCCATGTTTTTCACCTGTGGCCCAAATGAGGCCATGGTGGTCTCCGGTAAGTATTGTTTTCTGCTCAGCCAGTGATCCCCCCTGCAGAGGTCCGTTCAGAGGAAGTCCCTGCAGAGGTCTCTTCCCTCTCTCCCTACCAGCTCCCCAGCGCCAGACCTTCTGTCTACGCCACCCACGATGGCTGCATGCCACCCACTTGTGATTATTCCTTCCCTAGCCTTCCAAGGCCTGGACTGCCCCTGGCCCCTGTCAGCTTCCAGCTTTCCTCGTGGAGGTTGCTCCCACGCTCCCTTCCCAAGTTCTGTCTCCCATGTTACACCTCTACAGTGGCCACGGGCCACCACACCTCACTGCCCCCTCCCTTTTCAGGTTTCTGCCGGAGCCCCCCAGTCATGGTAGCTGGAGGCCGTGTCTTTGTTCTGCCCTGCATTCAGCAAATCCAGAGGTAGGTAGCAAGAAAACTGGGGAAAGGGAACCCCCATTTTCTCCTTTTCTTCCTTTTCATGCTGTCCACCCCTTCTCTTTCCCTTAGGATCTCACTCAACACACTGACCCTCAATGTCAAGAGTGAAAAGGTTTACACTCGCCATGGGGTCCCCATCTCAGTCACTGGCATTGCCCAGGTGAGGCTTTCAGAGCCTTTCCCCCAAAGCCCGCTCCCCAACCCAGCAACTTCTGTGTCCCCAGATGTTAAGAATCTTCCACGGCCTTCCCTACCTCTGCCTGTGGAGAAATTTCTCTGTGAGTCTCCACTTCTCCAGGGATCCCCAAGGCACCTGACTCTCCCTGCCTCTACTCTGGCTTCAGGAGGGCTTCCCCACACTCACCCCAACTCTGTTCTGGCTACAGGTGAAGATCCAGGGCCAGAACAAGGAGATGCTGGCTGCCGCCTGCCAGATGTTCCTGGGGAAGACGGAGGCAGAGATCGCCCACATTGCGCTGGAGACACTGGAGGGCCACCAGAGGGCTATCATGGCCCACATGACCGTGGAGGTGGGCCTGAGGGCAGGGAGAGATGGGGAAGGGATGCCAGAGTGCAAGGGGTCTAGGAACCCAACTAGTCTGAAGAAGACAGTGCCCAGAGGATCTGAGCATGTCCCTTCCTTCCTCCTTCCATCCTGTTATCCCAGGAAATCTATAAGGACAGGCAGAAATTCTCAGAGCAGGTTTTCAAAGTGGCCTCCTCAGACCTGGTCAACATGGGCATCAGTGTGGTCAGCTACACCCTGAAGGACATTCACGATGATCAGGTAAACCTCAGCAGTTGGTCCTCCCTGCTTCCCTGCTCCCATCTGATAAACCTTCCCTCCTGAGGATTGTGACATCTGCATCTCTCCCACAGGACTATTTGCACTCCTTGGGGAAGGCTCGAACAGCTCAGGTCCAAAAAGATGCTCGGATTGGGGAAGCAGAAGCCAAAAGAGACGCCGGGATCCGGGTGAGAGAGCTGGGGGTTGCTTGGTCTCCGAGTGCTTTTTGTGGGGCAGGGGGGCTGGCGCGAGGGCCAGTGGAGCAGGGTTGGCAGAGGACATAAATGAGGCCAGGCCCAGGGCGAAGTCGGAGGAGCTCGGTGGAGAGCAGGCTCTCTCCCTGGGGCCACCTTCTTCCTACTCTGATGCCCTACCCGATCTCTGCATGAACAGGAGGCCAAAGCCAAGCAGGAAAAGGTGTCTGCTCAGTACCTGAGCGAGATCGAAATGGCCAAGGCACAGAGGGACTACGAACTGAAGAAGGCCGCATATGACATCGAAGTCAACACGCGCCGAGCACAGGCTGACCTGGCCTATCAACTTCAGGTCAGAGTCCCCATGCTGGCCCTGCAGCCAGGCTGGACTTGACTCTCTCCCCGTTCTCAGGCCACCACTCTCTCTCATATCCTGCTCTGATCCCCTTATTCTTACTCTCGGTTTCTGACCCAACTCCTCCGTATTAGGAAGATTTAAAAGACCTGAATGTTTCAGCTGAAAAGTAAAGAAAAGGCCTAGAAAGGGGGTGTAGATAGGGCTGATCACGGGCTTGGGACAGGTTGTGTCCTGGGCAAGGGCACCTGGATGAGGGGTGAACCAGAGCTCGGATCAGCCTGTGCTCCACTACCCAAGCTGTGCATTGGGCTGAATGAATGGGTCTGCATCTCCCCAGAGGAACGGGTGCCTTTTTCTCATGGCGGTCCTCCACAGGCTCCCAGCAGCCCTGGCAATCACAGAGGGTATGAGGAAGGGAAACGTGGACTTGGTCTCTGAATCCCGCAAAGTGACCTGTGGGGGCCTTGATAGTGCAGCAAAGTGTAGTTGATCCTTATCATTTGCAGATCTTGTATTTGAGAATTTGCCTCAGTGCTAAAATGTTTTAAAGAGCTAATGCTAAATGAGCACTGGTTTAAATGCTAAAAGAGCACTGGTTTCCCTACTGCTCTTTGTATTGATGACCATTTGCAGACACGCACAGAGTGGAGAAAAATTTGAGTTGCCTGATAATGAGCCTCTCAGTTGAGGTTGAACAACATATTTTTCCCTTCTTGTTTTAGCTCCTACTGTAAACAATGTCATTTTCACAGTATATTCAGTGCTACATATTTTGCACTTTTGTGCTCTATGTTGGTGATTTCACAGTTCAAAATGCCCCCAAGTGCTGAGTGCCGTCTAGTGTTCCTAAGTCCAAGAAGACTTGATGTGCTTGAGGGAGAAAATACGTGTGTTAGATAAGCTTCTTTCAGGCATGAGTTACAGTGCTGTTGGATGTGAGTTCATTGTTAATGAATCAACAAATACATTACATATGGTGTCTTTACACAGAAATACATAAAACAAGGATATATAGGACTTCCCTGATAATCCAGTGGTTAAGACTGTGCTTCCAGTGCAGGGGTCAATCCCTGGTTGGGGAACTAAGATCCCACAATAAGTATTTGTTAATTCAGTGTTCATGGCTACTTTATGAAAACCGGAACTACCATGAATAATGAGAATCAACTGTACTTTGAGACCTTTACCCAATATTATGAAATTCATTTTTGCCAAGGGTTGGTGCAGGCTGAAAGCATTAAGGGCAACACATCTTTAGTTATGATATTAAATCCCTTGTGGCTTGACGGGTACCTGAGTGTGGCAAAGTACTTTGCTGCTCAAAGTGTGGTCTGCCTCCCAGCAACAGCACATCCCTGGGGAGCTTGTTATAAATACAAAATCTGAGGCTCCAGCCCAACAGACCAAATCAGAATCTGTATTTTAACAAAATCTCTAGGTGATTCACGTACACATTGAAGTTTGAGAATTATTGATTTAGTGAAAACCACCAGCTTGGGTGGGAATTTTATCTTCTCAACATGGCTTTCCTTGTCTGCTAATCAAAGGATAGCCTGGTTTGGGTTCTGTTCAACTTTTATTAGTTCCTCATTTTGTGTCAGACTTTGTGCTAGGTGCTGGAAAAATAAGGATTTATTCAACCGAGATCCTTTAGGTGCCTACTATATGCCAGGCATTGGAGGTGAGTATATAAGTATGAAAGAGATAGAATAAAAGTCCTGCCCTCGTGGAGCTTTACATTATAATACATGAAACAACAAATAAGCCAATAAATATCTTCATTGGCTCTAATTAAGTTGTTTAAGTGCTATGAAGGAAATAAATCAGTGGTATTCTGTTGGAGGGGTACTCTATTAGGTTTGGGGTGATCAGAGAAAGCTTCTGTGAGGAAATGATAGATAAGATAACCCTGAAGATGAGAAAGAGCCAGCAATGTAAAGAGTTGCAAGCCAAGAATGTTCTAGTCCAGTGCTGTTCAAAGAGAACTTTCTGTGATGATGGAAATGCTATATATCTGTGCCGTGATGTTGAGCACTCGTAATGAGGCTTGTGTGACGGAGGCACTGCATTTTAAATTTTTTTATTTTAACTTACTTATATATACAAGTGACTAGGTAGGGGACTTGTACATGCAAAGACTTTGATATAGGAAAGAGGGGGTGTGTCCCAGGAACACAAAGGAGGTTTCTGATCCGGCATGGCTGGTGTGCTGTGAGGGAACCAGATCTCCTAGGGTTTGGGGAGCCAGTATTCTTGTCTGGAGAATCCCCATGAACAGAGGAGCCTGGTGGGCTACAGTCCATGGGGTCGCAAAGAGTAGGACATGACTGAGCGACTAAACACACAACAACAGATGGAAACTTAGAAGAAAATTCAAAGCACGATGGGAGCCTATTGGAGAACTTCAGGAAGGGAAGTGCTCTGGTCTAATTTACATTTTTACAAAGATCAGTCCAGCTGCTGCATCGAGAATTGATTGTCAAAAGAGAACAGAGGAAGCAAGATGAATTAGAAGGTTTGTCAAAGCAGATGAATGGCATAAATGCAGCTAATTGCATTCCCTCTTAACATCTCACTAAATCCACATAGAGTAATGGGGGGAAAAAAGTGGAGCGAATAGGAACAGAAGGAACAAACCATAGCATCACTGTGGAAGCTGCAAAATCGTGGCAACTGATGACTAAAGAAGCGTCTGAGACAGCTGAGCGCAGAGCTGCAGGGGAGAAAACAATGAAATGACCTGAGGCACAGAAGTTGTCAGCACCAGGGGCCTCTGGAGCTGGGATAAGTCGGTTGAAATAAGGAGAAACAGGTGAAAAGTGACTTCTTAGAGCTGTCTGCCTCTGAGTGATGCTCCCTGTCCCAGTAACAGGCATGAAGAGACTGCCTATTGAATGCTGAATACTGACCGCTTCCCCAGCCCCTTATTCCACATGGCTCCCAGAACCCCCATATTCCAAAGAAGAGATCAGAAGACTGCTCTGGGGAACATGACCAACCCAATATGAAAGACTTGAAGGGCCTGAGAGGTTCCTCAGCAGATGAACTACCCAGGTCACCCTAGAGTGAAGCTCAAAGCCTCTGAGCCTCACCCACATACCCAGAGCTTCCTTCAGTGTTTCTGACCTTCCTCCCTGTGAGCAGACAAGCACAGACTCCCTGACATGTGAAGGATCCTGCAACAAGAAGGATAGGCCAAAACCACAAACAAGCAAAGCAGTTTGGAGGATATGTGCCATGCAGAGAGAAGAAAGCTTAAAAAAAAAATAATATCCTCAGTAAGATAAAAGAATAATTCATATCCAGCAAATCAAGACATAGAAAACAAAGAGCTTTTAGAAATTAATAAGGTGGCAGAAATGGAAAAAAATGGAAGAGAAATTCTAATAAACTTGTCAGAAGATAGAACAAAACAGATGGAAAAATTAGGAAAAAATATTAGTGGCCAGCCCAGGAGACGCAACAGAACAAAACGGAAGGAAATCATCAGTGAAAAAAATCAGACATGTTTATCTGACTTTCTAGATTGAAATGATCCACCAAGTACCTAACATGGTGGATGAAAAACATCTGCCTTGAAGCACATCACTGAAATTTCAGAACAACAAGGATGAAAGAACTAAAAGCTTCCAGAGAGAATGAAGAGATCTCAAGCAAAGGGTCAAGCAGCAGAATGACTTCAGATTTCTCAAGAAGCTAGAGGACCATAGAGCAATGCCTTCAAAATTCTGGTGAAAAATTAATAACAGCATAGTAACCTGAACTCGGGGGGCTTCCCTGGTGGCTCAGGAGGTAAAGAATCTGCCTGCAATACAGGAGACCCTGGTTTGATTCTTGGGTTGTGAAGATCCCCTGGAGAAGGGAATGGCAACCCACTCCAGTATTCTTGCTCGGAGAATCTCATGGACAGAGGAGCCTGGCGGATTACAGTCCATGGAGTTGCAAAGAGTCGGGCACGACTTAGCGACTAACACTTTCACAACCTGTACTCAACTGAATCATCATTCAAATAGAAGAACGAAATCAACCCACAGAAGCAAGATCTCAAAAAACTTATATCCCATGTACTCTTTCTGAGGGAGCTGCTGGAGGCTGGGTCTAAAGAAGAGAAAGAAGTGGGTGGAAGTGGGGGCTCTAACAGGAACACTGTGATGCTGCACACTGAGGTCAAGTGTTAACTAGTCCAGTTTGGAACAGGTTTGAAATTTTAGGGTCAAAGAGGACAGGGCACCACGTCTAGAAGCTCCCTTCCTCTGGAATGAACACATGGGCCCTTTAAAGGCAGGGGCTCCATCTCTCATGTGGCTATATCACAGGCAAGATGGTGCATGGCTAAGCCAGAGCAATGAGGCAAGAAGTATGTTCTTTTTCCAGACCTCTGCTCACCGACATGTTGGCAAGCGCCTTCTGACCCTTGTACTCTCCAAGGAATAAGAAAATGAAATCTGCCTAAGTAAGAGGAAGTAGTCTATGATGTATACATACCCTTGTAGTTGCTTACAGTAGTTCTGGAAGGATACACAAGAAGCTGGTCACAGTGGTGGTTTGAGAGGAAGGGAACCAACGAGGTGGCTTGAGAAATAGGTTGGAGGAGATCTTGCTTTACTTTTTTTCTTTTGAATTTGGACCACCTACAAAAGATAAACCATACACACCATCCCCCTACTCCCCAAAAGCCGGCGAGAGGCTATTCAGAAGCCAGTTGCCAGTGGCTTGCACTCAGATAACCGCTGTGCTGATGGAGAGAAATGGCTGGACTTGGAGGTCCATGGTCACCATGCGCTCAGTGCCCTCCAGGCGCTCATATTCTACAGGAAGACTTGGTGGAGAAATAGGATGATGGGGAGCTCAATGGAGGGATGCTTCACCTGGCCTGAGGGCAAACAGGGGCTGGGTTACAGCCCCATCCAGCCCTGAAGCTAGTTAAGACTGCCTGGGGAACAGCCCTAATCATGGATATTGACTCTGTTGGGGGAGGACCGGACCACTCCCCAGGTCATACCTCAGATCTGTCCCAGAAATGGACTGCACTGGGCAGGCTGAGCCCGCGGAGACTAGCTGCACGTCGTGTGCTCTATGTGAATATCCTGCCCTGGAGCCTTGGCCCTCCCTGCTTCCCAGGCACTTGCTCTTCAGCTCTGACTCTGAGCATCCCTCCTACGCAGGTGGCCAAGACGAAACAGCAGATCGAGGAGCAGCGGGTGCAGGTGCAGGTGGTGGAGCGGGCCCAGCAGGTGGCAGTGCAGGAGCAGGAGATCGCCCGCCGGGAGAAGGAGCTGGAGGCCCGCGTGCGCAAGCCGGCGGAAGCGGAGCGCTACAGGCTGGAGCGCCTGGCGGAGGCAGAGAAGTAAACACCCCTCCCTGCCCGCCTGGGGGCTCCTTCACCACCTGGGCGCCCCCAGACAAAAAGCTGAGGCCTTCTCTATCTGTCCTCCATCTGCGGAGTCTTTCTCCCAGAGCGAGGGCTGTTCTTCAACTACCCCCTCCACTCCCCTTTGCCCAGGTCCCAGCTGATCATGCAAGCGGAGGCAGAAGCCGAGTCTGTGCGGGTGAGTTAGCCGACTGGTGGAGGGAGTGGGGTGATGCTGGTGCTGGGGTCTCATGTCCTTACCTACCTCCGTTGGTACCTCACGTGTTCTGTACCCTCCTCAGATGCGTGGGGAAGCCGAGGCCTTTGCCATAGAGGCCCGAGCCAGGGCCGAGGCTGAGCAGATGGCCAAGAAGGCAGAGGCATTCCAGCTGTACCAGGAGGCTGCTCAGCTGGACATGCTGCTGGAGAAGCTGCCCCAGGTCTGGGGCGGGGCCGGAGGCAGGGGGTGGGGGTCGGGGTGGTGGAGGGCATATGGACAAGAGCAGAGAGGGACAGGAGAGAACCAGGCTAGGGGCCATGAATTAGGGGTGGGAGTTACAAACCAGTGACCAAAGCAAGGAGGGGTGATCCTCACAAAAGCGAAGAACACAGGTCTTAAAACCCAGGATAAGGAGTCTTAGGATGGGTGGTGAGACCCTGGTGCTGAGTGGACATCTTACCTACCAGGTGGCAGAGGAGATCAGTGGTCCTCTGACCTCAGCCAATAAGATCACACTGGTGTCCAGTGGAAGTGGGGCCATGGGGGCGGCCAAAGTGACCGGGGAAGTGCTGGACATCCTGAGCCGCCTGCCGGAGAGCGTCGAGAGACTCACAGGCGTCAGCATCTCCCAGGTGAGGGTTTCTAGGGTTTCTAGGTTTCTAGGGTGGGGCTGGGAGCCGAATTGCCGGGTTCCTGTGGCACACGACACAGCGGGCCCAGCACGGGCCAGCACCCAGGAGGCCTGGGGCTGCTGACATTTAGCAGTTGCTTTCCATGTACCAGACACAGTGCTAAGCTCCTGCACAAATGGTTTAAAAAACTTTTTAAAATCAAACTTCCTTTGGGGTGTGTAGGGTTTTACAAAGTGAAGAAACTGAACTTTCAATTTAGCCCATGTCATTCATACATGGTGAAGCTGGGCTTCAAACCCAGGCCCGCTGTCTCCAGAGCCTGTGCTTTCTTGGTCAGCCCGTGTGTGTGTGTGGCTGTGTGTGTGCGTGTGTGGTTGTGTGTGTGCGTGGCTGTGTGTGCACATGGCTGTGTGTGTGTGGCTCTGGCTGTGGCTGTGTGTGTCTGGCTGTGTGTGTAGCTCAGTTGTGTGCAACTATCTAAGCCTATGGACTGTAGCCCACCAGGCTTCTCTGTCCATGGAATTCTTCAGGCAAGAATACTGGAGTGGGTTGCCATGCCCTTTTCCAGGGGATCTTCTTGATCCAGGGACTGAACCTGGGTCTCCTGCATTGCAGGCAGACTACCTTCTGAGTCACCAGGGAACTAACCCACTAGCAGAAGGAACTGATTACAGCCTGTTGATGTTGAATTCCAAGGTGTATCACTGCTTTCCTTGGTGCCTGTTTATTCACCTGTTGGTTATGGTAGAGATCAGGGAGTGGGATCTGGAGCCAGACTGTTGTGGCGTGAATCCTGGCTGCAGTGCATGCCAGCTGACCTTCGACAAGTTCATCTTCTCTGCACTTGTTTCTTCACCTTAAAGCCAGGTCAATTAAAAGTAACCACCCTGTTGAATTGTTAAGGGGATTAAATGGGTAAATATTTGCAGTGTTTAGTGCCTAACACATAGTAAGTATTATATGAAGAGTGTGTTAAATAAATGCCTGTGTAAATAAAAGCACTGGGCTGAATCAGTGACCTTTGAGCTGGGTTCCCTGGAGTCTCCCTGAGGGCCTGTACAAGCAGAGATCTGGCCCCCTTCACCCCTTTCTTCACTCATACAAGAATTTGAATGACCGCTTGGCAGAGGGGGTGAGATAGGGTACTAGGAGAAGCTAGGATACTTCTGTAAGAATGTCCTCTCTGCAGCCCATTCGTCCAGATGGGAGCCTGGGAGAACAGGGTACCTGGTTCAGAGAGTCACTACTGTTGTCTTTTGCCAGGTGAACCACAAGCCTCTGCGAACAGCCTGAGTCCTGGACCTTCGTGATGCCCCATCTCATAACTCATGTTGCCTGAATGGTCGTTATTGCACGCATTTCAGTTGGCTCCCTGAGCACATCACCTCTCCTTGCCAAATAGCCTGTGCCTTGCCCTGGAGGGGAATTGTTCCCTTTCCTAATCCCATACTGCCAAGACTGCCAGTCCCCCAGGGCTCCCATGCCTTCTGATGACCCACCTTATTTAAACTAAGCCTGTTGTCCAGAATTCTTCCCTGACCAAATCTTGAGGGATGGTCTGCAGGTTCTCAACTTTGTCAAATAAATCAGTTAAGTACTGATACTTAATTCAGTGTAACATTCAAAATGAACACTAGAGTGTAGCTTTCTCTCTTGCATTCAATGTGCTTTTTTACAGTGGGAGCAAAGCGGTAGTTACTTGTATACTGTTAAGAGTTGTAAAGTACCCCCACTCTACCCTGAAGTTCATTATAATCAGAAAAGCATGCTTAAGTAGAAGCAGTATCATTAATTATATTAGTTCCTAGTTACTGAAAATAAAGCAAAGGGAAATTTGAGACTGTTAACATTGTGCTCTTTGAAGCATGAGTTATTAGGTGTAACATTAAAGTGTCAGTTTAGCATGGGACTATGATGTGACACCACCCCTCCCCAGGTGATTTTTGCTTTAGGCTGAGAAAACCCACATACCCATAACTGAAAGGAACCCTGGAGGCACTGTGTGTTCCAAGTAGTAAATAGTGTCTGTGCATTTCACAAGATTCTTCTGGAGCACTGTTAAAAACAAACTGTTGGGGTCCAACCCACTTTTGGTTCAGTATATCCGGGCAGGTGGGAGAATCAATTTCTCCAAGTTCAAGGGGATGCTCACCTGGCAACCTCTTATATGACGTTCACCTCATTTCTCCTTATTCTATCCCTAGATCTCACATCTGAGCCTATAGCTATCCCAGTTACTAAGACAGGGTACCAGGGATTAAGGTGTAAGGATATTCTCACCTGTTTATAGGAAGCAGAGTATATTGTTTAACTGACCTGGAGCCCCATGCCTCCTCCACCAGTGATCTTTCCCTGAATGAGCACACGTGTCGCGAAATTCTTTTCAGTTCCCATTTATTTTTGGCTCTTGGGGCAATGTCATCTTTTCAATATGAAAAAAAGCAGCAAGTTCAACACAATAGAAATCTGAAGTGTAGAATAGGACAAAATCAAGAGTGGGGGAAGCAGTAGCAGAAGAGATGAGATGTTTGCCAAAAGATGGAAGGTGTTCTGTCCCCTCTCTGGGGAATGATGTTTAGGTGGCAGCACATACCTTTCCATATAGGTACAGAAGGGGCTGATGTATTTTTGGTAAGAAAAGATGGGGTGGGGAGGGGCTTTCTGGAAGCTGAGAGACTAAGGCTATCTCTTGCTTCTCCCCGCTTTCTCAAACAGGGGAAAGGAGGGAATCCAATGTTACTATGAAAGAGATAAAGTGGAAGAGGAAGGGATTCCCACTTGATAGGGTGGGGGCCAGAAATTTGCAAAGGTAATAGCTCAGGACAGAGCTTGGAAGGAGACTGCAAATGAAGATAATACTGTCAACACCTCCGCAGAAGCTGAGAGGAGCGGGGAGATACCTGGCACCTAGGACTTCAGTACCCTGGATGCCCCTCTCCAAAACCCAACCCTTTCTTGTAGGGACTTCTACCTGCCACTCAGTTTCCTTTCCCCTGGGCCAGCACACCAGCCTGGGATGGCAATCACCTATCCAGGTTTTCAGCACTCGGTTCTAAATGAGATGTGAGGAGACCCAGCCTCTTGGAGAGTTATCTCAAAACCAGAGAGGGAAATGTTAACTGGACAGATGGGAGGAGTGGGCACCAGCAGGAAAATGACAGGGTTACCCAGAATGGCAGAAATCTAGGTTCCCCAAGAGTGGAAAGAGAGAAGAGACATTCAACAAACAACAAATATTTATTGAGCGCCTATTATGTGCCAGGCACTGTTCTAGAATCCCCCCCAAAAAAGAAAAAACAAGATAGAGGCAGAAAATGCAAATTCTGAGGGAGAGGAAAGGGGTCGTTGAGGAAGAAGGCTGAGGGGATTGAGAAGCCTAAGGTGACAGGGACTTGGCCTTAGGCCTCCTCTTCGGCCTCCTCACCGAAATCCTCTTCCTCTTCTGCGGTGGCATCCTGGTACTGCTGGTACTCGGAGACGAGGTCGTTCATGTTGCTCTCTGCCTCGGTGAACTCCATCTCGTCCATGCCCTCACCTGTGTACCAGTGGAGGAAGGCCTTCCGGCGGAACATGGCAGTGAACTGCTCCGAGATGCGCTTGAACAGCTCCTGGATGGCTGTGCTGTTGCCAATGAAGGTGACTGCCATCTTGAGACCACGGGGTGGGATGTCGCAAACAGCTGTCTTGACGTTGTTGGGGATCCATTCCACGAAGTAGCTGCTGTTCTTGTTCTGCACGTTGAGCATCTGCTCATCCACCTCCTTCATGGACATCCGCCCACGGAACACAGCTGCCACGGTGAGGTACCGGCCATGGCGGGGGTCACAGGCAGCCATCATGTTCTTGGCATCGAAGACCTGCTGGGTGAGCTCAGGCACTGTGAGGGCCCGATACTGCTGGCTGCCACGGCTGGTTAGGGGGGCAAAGCCAGGCATGAAGAAGTGGAGACGTGGGAAGGGCACCATGTTGACTGCCAGCTTGCGGAGGTCAGCATTGAGCTGGCCAGGGAAGCGGAGGCAGGTGGTGACACCGCTCATGGTGGCCGAGACGAGGTGGTTCAGGTCTCCATAGGTTGGTGTGGTCAGCTTGAGGGTGCGGAAACAGATGTCGTAAAGGGCCTCGTTGTCAATGCAGTAGGTTTCATCAGTGTTCTCCACCAGCTGATGGACGGAGAGGGTGGCGTTGTAGGGCTCAACCACAGTGTCAGACACTTTGGGTGAGGGCACCACGCTGAAGGTGTTCATGATGCGGTCAGGATACTCTTCACGGATCTTGCTGATGAGCAAGGTGCCCATTCCGGAACCAGTGCCCCCACCCAGCGAGTGGGTCAGCTGGAAGCCCTGCAGGCAGTCACAGCTCTCGGCCTCCTTCCGAACCACATCCAGGACCGAGTCAACCAGCTCGGCCCCCTCTGTATAGTGGCCCTTGGCCCAGTTGTTGCCTGCCCCGGACTGACCTGCGATGGGGTTAAAAGGCAAGCTTGTTCAGTCAAGTGTGAAAAATACACAGCCCCATTTCTACCTTTCAACTTCTGGAGTAAGGCCAGTGGATTTATCTTTCTTCTTACTTCCCGATGATACATCTGCCCCTGTATAATTTACTATCTAAATTACTACCTCCACTCTCCATTAGATTTAAAGTCACAAGCCCGTATAAACTCCAGTACAATCATTTTTAACTCTTGCTGCACCCAAGTAACTCAAATAGCAGTATCTATCAATATCTCCCTAACTCACCAAAAACAAAGTTGTCTGGTCTGAAGATCTGACCAAAAGGACCTGAGCGAACAGAGTCCATGGTTCCGGGTTCTAGATCCACCAAAATAGCACGAGGAACATATTTGCCACCTAGAGGAAATAAAGTAAAAGAGTGAAACTGGGAGATATAAAGGTAAATAAGTTGGGGCCGAGAGAGCTGGGGACCCAAATGTGTGATTTCAGACATTGACACCAGGTGGCAGCAGAGCCACTGGGAAAGCGAGAAACGTCTCCAAAGGGGGTGGATGGATTCATTCAAAGGGAATAAAGGGTTTCCCGGGGAGGCAGAGACCCCAGAGAAGTGGGAGTGATGGGACCCGTGCTTCCCGGGCCCTCGCCCTCACCTGTGGCTTCATTGTAGTACACGGAAATGCGGTCCAGCTGTAGGTCGCTGTCCCCATGATAGGTGCCCGTGGGGTCGATGCCATGTTCATCACTGATCACCTCCCAGAACTGCCAGGGAAGAGCAAAGAGTCTTCAACATCTCAGGGTCCAGCCAATTATGCTCCCCTAGTGCCATTTTAGCTCCACATTCGCCTGTGGCGGGCCTTCCCCAAGGATCTAGCATTTCTTCTGCCTGCCACACCCTTCCCCTAGCCACCTGCACCTTCGGAAAAACGGCAGCTTTCACTGCCTGGGACGTGAGATGCTGTGTGGCTTAAAGGGCCCGGCGATCGCAGGCACGGGGGTGGGTAGATGGAGGCGGTAACCCCGGGCACAAAGAGACGGGGGCCGGAGAAAAGGAGCCACTGCCGCAGGCGCCCACCCCGCCCTGCACGTGACCGCGGCGCACGCACGCGCCAGGCGGCCGACAAAGGGAGGTGCCGCGCGAGGGCGGGGCCGCAGGGCGAATTCCGCGCGCCAGGGGCGGGGCTTGGCTCGAGCTCGCGCGCCCCCCGCCGGCCGGCCTGGCCGCATTGTCCCAGCGCGCCAGGGGCGCCCGGGTCCCGCCCTTCTGCTACAACGTAGCAGCCGCACTTCCTCCCTGCCCCTCCCCCGCTACACTGTAACCGCGCGCAAAAAAAAAAAAACCCTCCCCCTTGGCCTCGAAATTTCATTTCTTTGCTAGCTTTTAACCCCCTTTCTTTAAATGGGGTTTTTCTTCCTTTGTCCTATTCTGTAGCTCTGAGGAACCTTTTCAAAGAATGGACTCTTCCCCCCCCTCGCCCTTTCTCCCTATCTGTCCACGCCCTTAAAAGAGTCTGTTAAGGGGAAATAAAAGGAACAAATTAGTCCAGCACATAGTAGCCTTCCATGCACGAAAAACTGCGGGACCGCCCCTTGGGGATAGCGGGCGCCCGGAGATTCCTAATCATTTGTAAAGGATATCGCCCAGCCCACCTGGCGCATCGCGTCCCCCACATTTGGATCTGACCTCTCGGCAGCTGCCCGCCATCCTCGCCCCTTCCCCCTCTGGCTTAGCCCCACGAAGCCCCGCCAAGGGGGATGCACATGGGGAAAACCTCATCTAGCTTTTGTCTCGGCCGTTTCCGCATCTCCCTCGCTCCCCGGTCCTCGGACCGTTAGGAGATCCCCTTTCTAAGTAAAATTTTACAGAAACTCGGTTTTCCCGCCCCCTAACCCTGAAGGGTGCTTTTAACAAGCTTCCCCAAAATGAGCCTGCCAAGAAAAAGAATTCCTCATTTTTCAAAAGCAAATCTTAAGGTTCAAACGTGCATTTATATATAAAAGTTTTGAGGGGCAAATCTTGACTAAGAATGGAAAATGCAAACGTTCTACAACCATCCGTCACAATATACCTGTTTGGCTTTTTTTTTTTCCCCTTAAAAATAAATACAGTCAAAAGAGGTTAAAAATCCTTACCTTGGCACCGATCTGATTGCCACACTGACCGGCCTGGATGTGCACGATTTCCCTCATTGTTAAAATTTATTCAAATCTTTTTGCTCGCCTCAAAGTGTGTACGGGGCAAAAAAAATAATATGGAATTAGTTTTTCTCTGCTGCTGGTCGCAGGGCGGAAAGATGGAACTGGACCCGGAGGCTTAAGCAGCACGGTCCGAACGCGGCGGCAGGAAGGTTCTGAGAGGGAGAAAGGAGAGGGGAGGGCGCGGGAGGAAAGGCGGGCAGGGCGGGGCGCGCGTGCGCGGGGGCCGGGAGGCGGGAGAACTCGCCGCGCGCCGCGGTGGAGAGACAAAGCCTCTCTAGGCTGGCCCTGATTAGTCCGTGCCGGTCCTGTATCAGACGTCCATTGGTCCCTGCTGGACGAGCGCAGTCCTTCCTGGGAGTTGTAGTTCTCTATTGTTGTCCACGCTGCAAAATGAAAGGACGAATGGGTGGGTACTGGGTCGAGGGGTTTTGGTTTGGGTGTTTTGACTGAAAAACGGCCCGGCGCGAGGGTTCCTTTCCCTATGCCTGACTCTTCTGGTATCAAAAGAGAGTAGTTTTCGGGGATACAGAAATTGGGAACCCTGGTGTGCCAGGCTCTGGAAGGTGGAGTGGGGGCACGCCCTGAAAGCTCCCCGCTGCGGTAGCTCTTGGGAAGACAGGACTGCTTAGCTCAGCGAAAACGGGGAGAAATGCGGCACCCTGATCTGCTATCTAACAGCTGGTCCCTGGTGACCCAAGGCATGAACTCCAGTGAGCTGCGGCTCCCCCAGATATCTCGGGAAGGAGGAAGGCATTGCCTTCCTGCTGTTTCCTTGGGAGCTTTCTAATGATATTTAGAAAGAAACAAAATTGCATCAAGGACTTTTCAGTATAGAGAAGTAATTGTCTGGAGGGTATGTTCAAGAATAGAGAAGCAGATATGCCGGAAGTCTCTGTCCATGTGGGGAATCTGGGCCTTAGAGCAGCGTTTAACACAGTTTTGTCAAGAGGCGAACTGTGGGGTGAGATACCTGATAGGCACTTTGATGAAGTCAGTGTTTTTTCAATTCGCTGATTTCACTGAGAGGTGGTTGACCATTGCAACCTTTCAAGAACCTCGGGATTAAAATAAAAGGGGTAGGGGGGGTGATGGGAAAAAAAATTGGATGAGCTCAAATCTGAGTGGCATGCTTCTTCTCAGGGATTAATTCAACTTGAGAGATTAAATGTCCACCAAACCAGGAGCTAGGAATACAAAAATGATAAGGATTACCTCACTGTCCTCCAGGATCTTGCAATTTGGTGAGAAGTGTATAAACACTAGAGTGTGGTAAGCACCATGATAAAGGACATGGCATATCAGGCTTCCTGGATGTGTGCTCAGTCATGTATGACTCTGCGACCCCATGGACTGCAGCCCGCCTGGCTCCTCTGTCCATGGGATTGCCCAGGCAAGAATACTGGAGCTGGTTGCCATTTCCTTCTCCACGGAATCTTCCCGACCCAGGGATCGAACCCGTGTCTACTGCGTCTCCTGAATTGGCAAGAGGGCTGTTTACCTATGAGGTACTTGGTTAGATGATAGCAAGGTGTTAATTCACACTGGATTCAACACACATTTCTCATCTTCTAAATAAAAGGACATAAATTTCTGTAAGACGCATCTACCCAGTTAAAACGTTAATGTTTGAAGGCACAATCACAATGAAAGTAGTTATGTATTTTGTGGTAGTGAAGAGAGTTCAGAATTTACCATTAAATTGTTTCAATTTGTCTCTAACAATAGTCGTAGGAGCCCAGGCAAGCTAACTTCCGCAGAACTCTTATTTCTGGTCAGAATGAAGTGAGAATACGAATGCAAAAGGTCCTCATAAATTATTCCTGTGAAATTGTCTTGTCTTAGTATGAAATTTAGCAAAATAAAATTTATCATCCTGTAGCCCTTCAAAGACCTCGGTCAGCCTTTAAGATGGTTAACAAAAGAGTTCTCTCCGTTTGCCTAGATATCTTTACTCCAGGAAAATGACCTCAAAGTGTCCATCAGGAAAGGATTCTCAGGGAGGAAATGACATGACTTCTAGATGAGCTAAATCAAAAGGAAATGAACTTCCATTGTAGTGAGTCCTCAAGCGCCACGCCTACGGGCTATTCTCCAAACTGCAGTCTTCAGCCACGACTGCAGCCCGCAACCCTTATATTTCTCATGAGTCAGCGGACACCATTTCTGGGAGGACCAGAGAAGCCGCTCTGGCCTCACTACATGCTTAGGTCGACAACGGTGGTAAGCCCCTCTATCCGCTGCTGGCATCCAGACTCTGTGGTCGCAACTTGGAAATATACGCGGGAAGTGGGTGGTGAAACCGCAGTGGGTTGTCCCTTTGGAGCTGCCCAATCGAAGTGCGCTATTCAGTGCGCCTTCAGCGGCTTCCGATTACCGCCTCGCCCAACGGATCTGTCTCCCGGGAGAAGCCGCCCCTTTGAGCCGTAAGGGGGCGGGGCGGGGCTCCGGCTGTGCCTCCGCGTTGGTGGATTGCTCCGTCTGTTTGCCACAGGGCTGAGAAAGACAAAGGCTTCAGCCAATCAGCTAATCGGCCCCCTCCCCGCTAAGGCACTGGCACCACCCCTGTCGCAGCCGTTACTGGTGGCGCGCGCGGGGACTCAAAGTAGGTGAGTTCTGGGGGGCCTCGCCCACGACTCCCCGGATGCCATCTTGGTTTTCCCGGAGGGCGGGAGGGGCGTGCCTTGGGTAAGACTGGGCGGAGGAGTCTTGGAAATTTGCTTTTCGGATTATAACCCTCATCTTCACTTGACGGCCCTCCCTGAGTTTAGGTATGAAGACACTGGGAGAGGTTGGGCTCGGAGGGAACCCTTGGGATCGAGATCAAAGATGAAGGCCCATTGGATTGGAGCCAAAGGTCATGGGCGCCAGCTGACTTCGCCATCATGAAAACGATGTTAACACTTTCTCCATGGAGGTGTCCCACTTTCCTTACTTGTCAACATTTTCCCTTTAGGGTAGCATCTTTAAAATTTAATTCCCACCCATACTAGTTTGACTTTTCATCTTATTATTTCATCAGGAGAGCAGAGTTAATTTTACGTTTGGCTCATGAATGTATTCGGAATACCTCTAGTGGTACCAGATACACAGTAACTACTGTTGAATGAACATGATGGACCCTTGGGGAAAAGACAGTTCTAACTGGTCCAGTTCTCAAGGGGGATGTGTGAGGCAGAAATGGAATGTAATAGTTACACTATGGTGAGACCTATTAGGAAAATATGAGTCCGCCAACCACTGTGAAACACTTAGGATACATGGGGAATAGGGGAAAGTACCAGAACACAGAGAAGACTAAAGGCATCGCTTTGCTGAGAAAGTGACATTTGAGCTAAAAGGATGGATAGGAGTTGGATCAGAACACTAGGGACAACGTCCTAAGGAGCTGGCTAAGGCCTGCAAATGTGAGAGACAACAGGGACAGTGTGTTCAGAGATTAGGGAGAAGTTCCATGTTGTAGAACCACAGGATTGGATGGGGTGGGGGTGGGACACACATTTCAGGAGATGAGGTTCTGATCGTTGAGGGTCTTGCTAAGGAGTTTAGATTTATTTTATCCCATGGGTGTGGAAAACCATCAAAGAATATTAAACAGGAAGAGACATTATCTGAGTGAAAGTCACTCAGTCTTGTCTGACTACAGTCTCTGGAATTCTCCAGTCTACAATACTGGAGTGTGTAGCCTTTCTCTTCTCCAAAGGATCTTCCCAACCCAGGGGTTGAACCCAGGTCTCCTGCATTGTAGGCAGATTCTTTACCAGCTGAGCCACAAAGGAAACCCATTATCTGAGTGATCTTGGACAAATCTGTTAATCCATCCTTATTGCAGTTTCTTTATCTCAGAAATAGAAAGTAAAATAAGGAATTTTCTGGCGGTCCAGTAGTTAGGACTCAGTGCTTCCACTGCAGTTCCACTTCCACATGTGGGACTCAGATCCCACATGCTGTGTGGCCTTAGTTGGGGCATGTGGGATCTAGTTCTCTGACCAGGCGTTGAACCCTGACCCTCTGCATTGGGAGCACAGAGTCTTAGCCACTGGACCACCAGAGAAGTCTCACAACTCAGTTTTTGTTTGTTCTTGTTTTGTTTTGTTTTTTCGGCCATGCAGATTCTTAGTTCCCTGACTAGGGATGGAACCTGCACCCCGCAGCAGTGGAAGTGCAGAGTCTTAACCACTGGACAACCAGGGAAGACCCTTATATTTCTGTACTTGGAACTCTGTAACATTTCTTTCTTATTCTGTGTCCTGGTCAAAGATATTTCTTAAATGCTTCAGAAGAATAACAACAGAATGATTGGCAGAAAGAAGCATCAGCCTCCATAGCTATCCAGGAGACTGCAGTTACCAGTCTCCTCCCTGAGACTGTGTGTGTGAGCTACTGAAGGAAGGGATAATGTGTTTTTTTTCCCAGATCATGGAAGACACCCAGGTTTTAAACTGGGAAGTTGAAGAAGAGGAGCAGGTTGAAGAGAGCCCCACTGAATCTGTGGGGTATAGCTTGGAGCCCCTAGGGCAGCTGCATATCTTCAGTAGTTCCTATGGACCGGAAAAAGGTCAGGAGTAATTTCTTGCTAAAGTACTGGTATCGGCCTCTTATTTCTTTTCTTTTATTTATTTATTTATTTTTTTTTTCGGCCTGTTATTTCTGTGGGGAGGTAATGGGATGGTTCCAAGCTTAGATATGCATCTGTGAGATCTAAAAAAAATGTCTTACTGGGGATAGAAAAGTGGGGGTGATTATCTGATTGCTCCAGGCAAGGGACCTGGACTCCATGGGGGTGATTTTACTTTGGTAGGAGAAGATGAAGGAATTCAGATAAAAATCCAGTGAGGTCTGGAAATGGAAAGTGGTGATGTTTTGCACAACAGTGTGAATGTACTTGATGTCACTGTGCTATACATTTAAAAATTGGCTGAATGGTAAATTTATGTATGCTGTGCTGTGCTTAGTCGCTCAGTCGTGTTTGACTCTTTCTGACCCCATAGACTGTAGCCCACCAGAGTCTTGTCCATGGAATTCTCCAGGCAAGAATACTGGAGTGGGTTGCCATGCCCTCCTCCAGGGGATCGTCCCAACCCAGGAATCGAACCCAGGTCTCCCACATTGCAGGCGGATTCTTTCTAGTCTGAGCCACCGGGCAAGCCCAAGAATACTGGATTGGGTAATCTATCCCTTCTCCAGGGGAGCTCCCTGGCCCAGGGATCAAACCAGCATCTCTTGCATTGCAGGCAGATTCTTTACCAGTTGAGCTACCTGGGAAGCCCAAATTTTATGTATATTTTACCGCTATAGAAACAGTCCAGTGTAGATAGAGGGAATGTTGACTATGAATAATGCATTGCATATATTCTTTATTAGCTAGCTATTCTAGGGCCTTTTATTTTTCTAATGCATGGGGGGGTACCTTGAGTGAGTCGTGGGGAACTTAACAGAAATGTTTTTCTTATTAGCAAGTTAGGACTATGGCTTTGGAACTCACCTACCTCTCTAATTCTTAGACTTCCCACTCTACCTCGGGAAGAACATGATAGGCCGAATGCCTGATTGCTCTGTGGCCCTGCCCTTTTCATCCATCTCCAAACAACATGCAGTGATTGAAATCTCTGCCTGGGACAAGGCGCCTGTTCTCCGGGATTGTGGGAGCCTCAATGGCACTCAAATCCTGCGGCCTCCTAAGGTCCTGGGCCCTGGGGTGAGTCATCGTTTGCGGGACCGGGAGTTGATTCTCTTTGCTGACTTGCCCTGCCAGTACCATCGCTTGGATGTCCCCCGGCCTTTTGTCTCCCGGGGCCCTCTAACTGTAGAGGAGACACCCAGGATACAGGGAGGAACTCAAACCCCCAGGCTTCTGTTGGCTGAGGACTCAGAGGAAGAAGCAGGTAAGTTTGTGTATCAGGAGGGTGGGTGAAGAGACAGGGATGGTGAGTGTAAAACTTTCCACTTACTCCTTTCTACTCATGACAGATTCCCTTTTGCACAAGTGTGTGGTGAAAAGAGCAAGGACCTCTTTGGCAACAGTCGTTCCAGAGAGGTGAGTGTCAAAGGGCCAGGCATCTGAGTCTTCAAATAGATGAGGAATCAGGGACTAGAGGAGCCGTCTCTGGGAGAGCTAATTACCATCAAAGTCTGGGCTGGGTGTAAAGTAATTAGCCTCCAACTAATAAAAATAAATGGAAAAAACAAAAAAAGTCTGGGCTGGGGAACCACACATACTTCTTCACTCAACTGAATTTTTACTGAGCATCTCTCATGTGCCAACTAGAAAACTAATTGCTGGAGTACTACCTTGTGTCTGCTCTCAAGGAGTTCCTACTTGGGTGGAATATCCCTTCTGGGGGGATCGATTCTATAGGTTTCTTCTCTTCTCTTCCCTTCACAGTGATGAAGAAGGGCCTTCCCCTGCCCCAGATGGGCCTGGGCCACCTTCTGCCTTCAACTTGAACAGCGACACAGATGAGGAAGAAAGTCAGGAATCAGGAGCAGGAGATGCCTCTTCAGCTGCCAGAAGAGGTACCACTGCAGAGACAGAACAGCCTGAACCTGTCACAGCCGAAGTCCAGATTGAGAAGGATCAGTGTTCTGTGAAGGAGAGGAACAGGGACACAGAAATCAAGAGGGATGTGAGGACTGGGGTTGTTCCGATTGGAGTGATTCTGGAGAGGAGCCAGCCTTCTGGGGAGGGCAGTGACACAGATCTAAGTGATGAGAGTGGGCCTCCAAGAAGGCTTGCTGGGGTCCGTCCGAAAAGGGCCTGTAACTTCATAGACAGTGATACCGATGGGGAGGATGAGGGGATCCCTGCTACCCCAGCAGTGGTTCCCATGAAGGAGAGGCAGACCTTCCACGAAGCTGGTACACAGAGCCCCCAGGCACCTGGTGTGGCACGTCGGCAGGAGAGCCCAGCTGATGGTGATACAGATATAGAGGAGGGGGAGGCCCCCCCGGACAGAAGCCAAGCCTCCATGGTGATCGACAGCAATACAGACGATGAGGAGGAAGTCTCGGCAGCACTGACATTGGCACGTCTAAGAGAGAGCCAGGCTGGTAAGTGGAACCGAGATCCAGATGCAGAAGAGGACAGGGCTCAACCAGTGGCCCTTCTGGAGCGAAGCCAGGCCTCTGCTGGGGGAGACAGTGACACAGATGTGGAGGAAGAGGGGCTCCCAGTGGAAAGGAGGGGAATGGTTCCCAAGGGTCACATGGACAGGGAATATTCAAAAAAGAGCCAGCATCCTCCCAGGGACAGTGATACAGAGGGGAAGGAAGATGAGAGCTCACCGGGGGTCTACCTGGAGAGAAGCCAGGCCTCTGCACAAGTGGAGGACAAGGTCTCACTGGGGCCAGCTGTTGCACTTCCGGAGAAGCGTCAGGTACGAGGCATAGTGTGGACACATCACACCGATGCGGAGGCAGAAGGGGGCCCGGCACAGCTGCCTGTGCTGCAAAGCCTAGAGGAAGCCCAGCTTCCTCTAGCTGGGGACTGTGAACCAGACGCGGAGAACACATCCTCAGCAGCGGCAGGTGTCAGAAAGAGCCAGCTTCCGGTGGAAAAAGATGCTGGGACCACGTGGGCCGCAGCCGTTCCTGAACAGGACAGAGCACTTGCCACCAGGACCCAGGGTGGGTCATCCACAGCACCAGGGGAGCAGGACCTTCTCCCGGCCTCAAGGGAAAACCTGGCAGATCTGGTGGTGGACACAGGCACTCCAGGGGAGCCCCCACCGCAGAGAGAGGGGGCCCAGCCCACCACAGGAAGGGAGAGAGAAGCACATGGGAATAGGGCCACAGACTCTGGAGAGAACCTCCACGGTAAGTGCTGGCCTTTCTTCCTCCCTGGAAGCCTGCAATAAAGAATGCTTCTAGCTTCTAGCGTATCTTAGTTCATGCGAGCTGCTGTAACAAAAGACCATAGACTGGGTAGCTTATAAACAACAGAAGTTTATTTTTCACAGTTCTAAAGGCTGGGAAGTCTAAGATCAAGACACCAGCAGATTCAGTATCTGCTGAGGCCCTGCTTTCCTCTTAGAGATAGTCGTCTTCTCATTATGTCTTCATATGGCAAAAGGGCCCAAGGGAGCTCTCTGAAGTCTTTCTCTCATTTTTTCTAAATGACTTTATTTATTTTTGGCTGTGCTGGGTCTTCCTTGCTGTGCTGGCTTTTCTCTAGTTATGTGGAGCCGAGGCTACTCTCTAGTTGTGTACACTGACTTCTCATTGCAGTGGTTTCTCTTGTTGAGTACGGGCTCTAGAGCTCAGGCTCAGTAGTTGTGGCACACAGGCTTAGTTGCTCCAGGGCATGTGGGATCTTCCTGGATCAGGGCTCGAACCTGTGTCTTCTGCATTGGCAGGCAGATTCTTTACCACTGAGCCACAGCTGAGCCTGCACTAATACCATTCATGCAGGCTGTGCCCTCGTGACCTAGTCACCTCCCAGTCACCTCCTAATGCCCTCACACTGGAAATTAGGTTTCAACATAAGAATTTTTGGGGAGACACAGATTCAGTCTATTGCATGGGATTGGGGCTGTGGAGAGAACTGTAGAGAAAGGGAGTTAGGATCAGCTCTGATTTTTTAATTATCCTGCATTCTTCCCCACCAGATTCTGAAGATCTGGACCTACCAGCTACCCAGTGCTTTGTAGACAAAGAGAATCAGAGCCTGGAAGGTGAGGCCATCTGTGTTGTGTGGATACTGGTACAAGCCAGGAGCTGGGAGATTTAGACTGGTGGTCCTTGAAGGATGTGAAGGCTGGCATGGGCAGTGTAGAAAACTGGGAATGGGGCCCTCAGAGTTCTGTGGAGGAGCAGTGCTCAGGCCATGCTTTTTTGTGTAGCAGTCCCCAGCATGGAGGATGAGCCCACCCAGGCCTTCCTATTTCCTCTGCCCCAAGAGCCTGGCCCTTCCTGTTGCAGCTTCCAGGCCACAGGTATGAGAAACTTTCGCCTCTTCTGTGCCCCCAACTTGGCATCCTTATTTCCCTCCTCTGCACGTGTTTTTTATAGTCTTTGACATTTTTTTGCTGATGTTCTTCCATCTCATCAGAAAAGAATGCCACATTAAGTCAGACCCAGAGAGCAACTACTCTAGCGAGTAGTTTATTTTAATTTATGTATTTGGTTGCACGGGGTCTTAGCAGCGGCATACAGGATCTTTAGTTGCAGCACGAGAACTCTTTACTTGCGGCATGTGGGATCTAGTTCCCCGACCAGGGATCAAACCTGGTTCCCCTACATTGGGAGCTCAGAGTCTTAGCCACTGGACCACCAGTGAAATGTTATGACTCTCTTCCTTATTCCCAGCTTCCCTTTAATAACTCACTTAAATTTCTTATGCATGAATTTGTCTTAATCTTTTCTCAAGCTGTTACCTCTTCAACCTACATCCCTCTCTCTCTGACTCTGCTTCCAGGTTCCCTGGATGAGGCATGGGAGGTCTTGGCGACACAGCCATTCTGTCCAAGAGAGTCTGAGGCCTCTGAGACCCAAACCGCTGTCACCCTCCTTGACACCCCTGCATCTTGCCCCCATCCATCTAGGACAGCACAGCAAGAGCAACATCCAGAGAGCCCAGTCCACACAGAGCCACTGGGGATGGAAGGCAGAGGGATGCAGACTCTGGAGAAAGACATGGGTACCCCAAGAGAAACAGCAGAGAGGGTGATCCCTGAGGGAGGGTCACTGCAGAAGGAAACCAAGAAACTGCCCTCGGAAGGAGAGAGGGAAGATGCAATGGGAGAGGAAGAATTAATCGGGGCAATACAGGACAGAGAACAAAATCAGGTGTTAGCTAGAGATACTCAGAGCCAAGAATCTGACAAAAAAGTGGAAAGCGCAAGTACTGGAAGGGGAATGGAGACTGTGAAGGTAGAGATCGAGACACCCAAGGAAACACAGGAGAGAGAGAGAGAAAAGCAGACCCTTGCAGGGGAAATATTTGAGAGTGAAGCAGGGAAACTGGTAGCAGAGAGAGAGAGTGAGGCAGGTGGGTTAGAAGTCAAGGGACCCCAAGAGCTACTGGACAGAGGCCCACAGAGGGGGGAGACAGAGGCGGGGGGCCAGGACCAGAAAGGCCAAGCCTCTGGTCCGCCACCAGAGCCTGGAGCAGGGGCAGGAGACCTTCAGGGACTTGCCTCAGACCTAGTAGCTTCTGGGAGCCAGGCAGGTGGAGGAAGGGGAGCCCCAGGGAGCCCCAGGAGGCAGCAGAGAGGTAAGTGAAGGTAGAAGGGAGCCCAAAGTGGTCCACATCTCCATGATAATTGATTGCTAGGTGACTGACTGCTTAGACCTCAGCTGCTTGTCTTTCCCTCTGTCCAGGTGACTTGAATTGCGAGATGCCACCTGCTGAGAAGGCTTCCAGGGTGAGAACTGTCTCTACCCCCACCCCACTCCACAGGTCATCTCTACCTCTTCTGCACAGCCCCTTCCCCTGACCTTGCTTTCATCTACTCCTTTCCTTTCCTTTTCTTCTTTCTTTTCTTCTATTTTCACTGCTCCTTAGTTAGCTTTTGTCTGTTTACCTTGACACCTGTTGTTTTCCATATCTATTTCCCAAGTTCTGTCTTCCTCTACCCATCTCAGAACGTTCCTTTTTTCATGTCCCTTCCCTCCCTGCTTTCTCCCAACCATCCTCTTTATTACTATTGTCTATATATGGCCTTTTGGGGCGAGGTCTTTGGGAAAGAGGAAATTCCAGTTCTAATGGAACTAATAAAATTCTAGTTCTAATTCCAGTCTAATGGAACAGAAAGAGAAGTGCCATGAGCACACTGTCTAAATAAGTATTGAGAACAATATCCAAGTCCTCTCTCCCTTCTCTCTGCCTCTTCCTCACTGGCTTCTTTCTCCCCAGGGTGATCAGGAATCCCCAAAAGCTTGTCTGCCTCCTGCAGCGCCTGAAGCCTCAGCCCCACTCCCAAACTCCCTCATCTCTCAGATCCAAAAACATCCCGCACCTCAGTCCCTCCTTTTTCCCTCTCCAGCTCCTTTAGAACTACCCATTCCCAGGACCAGACAAAATGAGAGTCAGGAAGCTCCAGAGACTCCCTTCTCCTCAGAGCTGAACTCTGTCCACCCAGAACCCAAAGTCAGGCCCCAGGGGTCCTCTCCAGTTTCTTCTCTACCCCTTGAGCCTCACCCTACCACCCCCACAGGCCAGCCTATTGCCCTTGAACCCACCTCTGGGGTCTCTCAGAGCAGGACACATAGTTCCTTTGATGTAACTGCCTCATCAGTTGTCCCCACAGCCCTTGCACTGCAGCCATCCACCTCCACAGACCAGCCTGTCACCCCTAAGCCCACACTTCGGGCGCCTCGGGGCAGGGCACATAGGTCTTCTGTCAAAACCCCTGAACCCAATGTCCCCACAGACCAGCCTGTTGCCCCTGAGCTCACAGCTAAGGCCACTCGGGGCAGGGCACAGAGGTCTTCTGTCAAGACTCCCAAACCAGATAACCCCACAACACCCCAGCCCCAGCCTTCCACTTCCACAGACCGGCCTGTCACCCCCAAACCCACATCTCGGGGCAGGACACCTAGGTCTTCTGCCAAGACTCCTGAACCAATTGTCCCCACAGCCTCTGAACTCCAGCCTGCTGCCCCTAAAGACCAACCTGTTGCTCCTGAGCTCACATCTAGAGCCACTCGGGGCAGGACACAGAGGTCTTCTATTAAGACTTCCAAACCAGATACATCCACAACCCCTGAGCCCCAGCCTTCCACTTCCACAGACCAGCCTGTCACCCCCAAACCCACATCTCGGGCCTCTCGGGGCAGGACACTTAAGTCTTCAGCCAAGACTCCTGAACCAGTTGTTTCCACAGCCTCTGAGCTCCAGCCTGCTGCCCTCACAGACCAGCCTGTCACTCCTGAGCTCACATCTAGGGCTACTCGGGGCAGGACACAGAGGTCCTCTGTCAAAACCCCTGATCCAGTTACCACCACCACACCTGAGCTCCAGCCTTCCACCTCCACAGACCAGCTTGTTACTCCCAAACCCACATCTCGGGCCCCTCGAGGCAGGACACGTAAGTCGTCTGCCAAGACTCCCGAACCAGTTGTTCCCACAGCTTCTGAGCTCCAGCCTTCTGCCCCTGCAGACCAGCCTGTTGGTCCTTGGACCACTCAGTGTAGAAGACATAGGTCTTCTGTCAAGACCCCGGAACCAGTTGTCCCCACAGTCCCTGAGCCTCATTCTTCCACTTCTAAAGACCAGTCTGTCGTTCTTGAACCCACATCTCAGGCCACTCAGAGCCAAACACATAGGTCCTCTGTCAAGACATCCCAGCCAACTGAACCCACAGCCCCTGACCTCAAACCTTCCTCCCCCACAGATGAGCCTGTCACTCCCAAGGTCATAGCTCAGGGTGGTCCAAGCAGGACACGAAGGTCTTCTACTGCAAGTGCTGTGCTGGTTCCTACTACCCCTGAATTCCAGTCTCCAGTCCCCTCAGAACAGCCTCTTCCCCCTGACCCCATCCCTGAAGTCAACTGCAGCAGGAGGCCGAGGGCCACTAGGAAACAAGGGTCTCCCACAGCTCATGTTCATGAGCCCTGCACCACACCCCCTGAACCTAGCTCCCGCTCCTCAAGGAACCAAAGACGAGGGGCAGTGAAAGCAGCCAAGCCCCTTAGCACCATTCCTGAGCCTGCCTTTGCCCAGCTTCCCGAGGCACCGCCTCACACTCCCCAGATGCCAGAGGAGGAGGCAGCAGATGGCTCAGGCTTCACCCCAGAGCCCCAGCCTAAGGCCTCTCAAAACCGCAAGAGGCCTTCAGCTACTGCACATTCACCTCCACTTCAAAAACGGCTCCAGAGAGGGAAAGTCCCTCAGAAGGCAGCATCCCTTAAGGAAGAAGAAGAAAATCCAGCAGCGAGGCCGAGGAAGGAAGAGGTGAGGAGAGGGCTTGGGGCCACGAAGTTAGGAAGGGGCCTGGGGGCTTGGAAACTTCCACCAAGTTCTCTCTCAATCCCCCAGGGTGTAGTGATTCCAGGTCCAGGCAAGAGAAAGAGAGAGCAGACAGAGGAGGAGTCCCAGGGAAGACTGAGCCGCAGCCTGCGACGGACCAAACCTATCCAGGAGTCCACGGCCCCCAAAGTAGGAGAGAAGGGCCATGGGGCCTCATGGGAGATGGAGATGTGGGAGGACGGACGGAGACCCAGGGGATTTGGGGCAGGGGTGGTTGCTGCGCCCAGCTCAGGCTAAGCCCCTTCACAGGTGCTCTTCACGGGCGTGGTGGATGCTCGCGGAGAGAGGACGGTGCTGGCCCTGGGGGGCAGTCTGGCTAGCTCAGTGGCTGAGGCTTCTCACCTGGTGACTGATCGGATCCGCCGGACGGTCAAGTTCCTGTGTGCCCTGGGCCGGGGCATCCCCATCCTCTCCCTGGCCTGGCTGCATGAGGTGAGAAGCCAGGAGATGGTGAGAGACCCACAGACAGTGACAGGAGAAGGCTGCTCAGGTGGGGCTCTTAAGAAGTGGTAGGAGGAGCGGGATACAGGAAGATGAGGTTAGTGAAGCAGAAGGCTTCATTCCGTGAGCTCCCTACTGTAAACTAGACCGAAGAGCTGGGTGAAGGACTGGGCTGAGTGTGGTGCTGACTGTTACCGTCCTTAGTCCCGCAAGGCAGGCTGCTTCTTGCCCCCGGACGAATATTTGGTGACTGATCCTGAGCAGGAGAAGAACTTCGGCTTCAGCCTTCGGGAGGCCCTGAGCCGAGCTCGGGAGCGAAGGCTCCTGGAGGTGAGGCTGTCTTCTGACCCAAGGTTCAGCCATTTCCCAGCCGTCCACAGCCTTTCAGTGCATCTACTGTCTCCACTGTTTCCTCCCTCCTAGGGCTATGAGATTCACGTGACCCCCGGAGTCCAGCCACCGCCACCTCAGATGGGAGAAATCATCACCTGCTGTGGAGGCACCATCCTAGCCAGCATGCCCCGGTCCTACAAGGTAGGGGTGGTGTGCTGAGGGTCTGGAGAAGTGGCTGGGATGGGTTCAGGTGAGAGGAGATGGAGGTACAGCTGGCAGCACGGAGCAGTGAGAGGCTGGGGGAAGTCCTGTGGTACAGAAACGGGTGGAGAAGAGGGAAGAGGTCTGCTGATACCAAATGGACTTATTTTTTTTTTATATTCAGTCTTTTCAAATGTACACAAAGGGAACAATGCAGCAAACCTCTGTATACCAATCACTCAGATTCAACATTTAGATGTTGCTGCATTTGCTCTGTCACTCCCTTTTTTCTTTTTCTTTCATTTTGTTCACTGAGGTTGTTAAGGGAATCTGTAAACATCATTATTATTTTTTCCTACATACTTAAAATACACATTTGTAAGAAATATGCACATTTCTGGTATAATCACATGTCACTATTGGTCAATAACAAAATCGACAATTGTTTCCTGTCCCTTTGTCATGGTCCATTAATCAGATTTCTCCATCATCTGAAAGTGTCTTTTTGCAGTTCAAATAAGGATTCAAGCAAAGTCCATGTATTGCCACAATTGCTGTATCTCTTAATTCACTTTTAGTCTAGAGCATCCACCCCAACCCACCCAGCCTTTTTTCTGCCACCGACTTCCGGCAGAAACTAGGTCAGTTTTCCTTCAGAATGTCCCACGGTCTGGATTTTCCTGTTTGCTCTCTTGTTATATCATTTACCTTGTTTTTCTATCTTCTGTATTTCCTGTAAATCATAGTTCATTTTAAAAGCTGAACAAATTCAGGTTCAACTTTCTGGCAAGAGTTCTGCATAGACAGTGTGTGCCATGTGACTTCCTGTCAGGAGATACTGTTTTAGTGATGCTCAGAGCGATCAATGAGTCCTGAACCTATTTCTTGGATTCTTTTTCACCCCCGACTTTCTCTTTTCGCTCTTTGTCTTTCTCCAGCCTCAGAGGGTCGTGATCACATGTTCCCAGGACTTCCCTCGATGTGCCATTCCATATCGGGTTGGGCTGCCCATCCTCTCACCCGAGTTCCTGCTGACGGGAGTACTCAAGCAGGAAGTCAAGCCAGAGGCCTTTGCCTTCTCCACTGTGGAAATGTCATCCACCTGAAAACTCCACCCTGGTACCCTTTTCCCTCCCAGACCAATACAGAAAATGTTAGAAATATTCAGAAGAAAGAACTTAGGGCTTTAGAAAAGATTGGGGTGTCTGATCTGATTTGTCTTGGAACATGGGTGGGGCCAAAACAGGCCTTTTGGTAAACAAAGATAGGGAGATTGGGAGCCATGGATTTTCTTAAATGGCCATTTAAAGTTGGCCAATCCCAGGCTCAGATATCTTAAGTTGCTGCTCATATTTAGCTGGACTGATATACCTGTTGCTTTGTGGCACACACAGTGTCCTGCCTCCTGTTTGGAAGCCATTTATTTCTCCTCGTCTTTTCTTTCTGGGATTCTTACTCATCCTTCACAAGATAGTGAAAACAATTTTAGCATCAGGAACTTGAAAAGATGCTTGGAGTGAGTAAGTTTGAGGGTGGAGTTATCCAACGCTCCTCCATAAAAATATTTTCCTTTCTCCTTACCCCATTTTGTTAGAAGCATCCTTGTAGCTTTGACGTTGAGCTAATCTCTGCAATTTTTTTTTTTTTTTTGGCTTGCTTTTCTAGTATTTATAAATTTAGAGCCTAGACTTAATGTCTGTGATAAATAAATATTCACTCTGTGCCTTATGGTGTAGTGCAGTTTTATTTTGTAAATCTTAAAAGTTGGTTTATAAGGATTTGGGGAAATTAGAACCCATATACATTGCTCATGGGAATGTAAAATGATTGATTCACTGTGGTAAGCAGTTTGACAGTTTCTCAAAAGTTAAATATAGAATTACCATATGATCCAGCAATTCTCCTCATAGATATACAGCTAAAAGAATTAAAACAGATGTTCAAATACTTCTGCACAAATGTTCATATCAACACTTTAGCAAGAGCCGAAAGATGAAAGCAAAAATGTTCATCAGCAGATGAATGGATAAACAAATTGTGGCATATCCATACAATGGAGTATTATATTCAGTCATAAAAGGGGATGAGGTACTAATTGTGCTACAGTATTTTGAGGATGAACCTCAAAAGCATTATGCTAAGTGAAAGAAGTCAGACACAAAAAGTCACATTGTATGATTCCACCTGTTGGAAATATGCAGAATAGGTAAGTCCATAGAGACAATAGGCAGTGCTTGTCAAGGGCTGGCAGGGAGAGAAGATGGGGAGTAATTGCTTAACAGATTCAGGGTTTTATTTTGGGGTGAAGAGAAAATGCTTTGGAACTAGATAGAGGTGGTGGTTGCATAGATTATGAATGTACTAAATGCCACTGGACTGTTCTCTTTAAGATGGTTAAATTTTATGTTATGTGAATTTTACTTCAATTAAAAAAAATACTGATTGGTTTTGTGCACTTTTCCGCAGGTTGAGTTATACTTACGTTTGGAAAACTTTGGTGTAGTAGAAACAGCACTAGCTTTGCCAAACACTGTGCTAGCTTTTAAACATACTCAATCTTGCAACTTCCCTGGTGGTCCAGTGGTTAAGACCCTGTGTTCTCAATGCAGGGGGCATGGGTTCGATCCCTGGTCAGGGAACTAAGATCCCACATGCTGCTGGCCAAATAAAAACTAAATTTAAAAAATTAAATAAACATATGCAACCTCACAATATATATTAAGCACAGCCATTGTGGCTGTGGCCCACAGTAGGGGGTAGATAAATATTAGTCCCCTTGCCCTACCCAAAGGCTTCTACTGTCTGACACTGTTTGAGTCCTTGAGGTTCTGGATTTCTTACAGCATCTGCTGCCACTATAGCCCCACTTACCACTCATGTGCATATCCGCTTATGACTGGTAACATTTAAGTGCCCCAATTCAAATTTCTAGAGAAGAGATCGTTTCTTACACTGCCAGTGGATCCTACAGCTCATACATAGTACATCGTATAATGTCAGTTGATCAGGATCCTAACAGAAAACGATGGCACAGTCAAATTAGGATAATTTGGAGAGAGTTTAATGAAGTGAACTTTAGGAGGCAGAGTGTAGAGCAATCACAAAGAATATTGCAGCATCCCAGTACCTACAGCTCTGTGGTGACCACTTGTGAACCCAAAAGGTTTGCAAGGACGGAACAGTTATATAGAGAGGCTTCCCTCTAAAGCTGTGATGTTCTTTGATGAAGTACATTCAGGACAGCTTCCTGAGGCAGAAAGCAGGATGGAGAGTGAATCAGGAGGGAAACCTGCTGTCTGGTAGCACAGTTCACAATAGCTTTGATTTAGAGGAGAATGGGAGTACTGAGTCTCTGGAAGGGGGAAGGAATGTAGAGCCTGTGGCATGCTGTTTGGCAATTTTGTCATCCCTGAGCCCACAGGACTAGCAGTTCCTTATCTTAGGAAATTTTCTTTATCTCTTTAGGCCTATGTTTCCTCTATCATCTGAAAGAATTAGCTTAATTACCGCTAAGGTCTTTACTAGCTTATGACTAGGTCCCTAGCTACATGATATTCAGTGGAGAAAAACCTTGCTTTTACTTTGATTTTTAGATGTGAATGTTCGTCTGTAGGTATTACAAATAGATCTGTAGGAAAACACTTTGGACAAAAGATCTTAGTGCTTTCTGACTAGTAAGTGGAGTTAAACTACTGTGGTTGCAGACTAAAGTCATTGGTAGTTAATTATCACAAGTTTGAATAAAATAAACCTGCTACAAAATTTACAACTATAACAAAGTTTTCTATCACAAATATTTTAACATTGTTACGCTCATGGTTACAAAACAGTCACCTTTGGCATTATTAGAACCTGTCTTTCAGTGTTACAGACAAGTTCTCTGCCCTTGGCAAGTAGAAAGGCAACTTTATAATACATTACAGAATAAGCATTAATTTGTGGTAAAATAGTCACTCTTTTTTCACCTAACAAGCTGCAATGGGTGATTCAGAGCTTTGGGTTCTCAGCCTAGGTCAACAGTCTTCCGTTCTCTCACCGCTCATTACTAACGTGTTAACTGAGGCTTTGTAACCTCTGACTCTGGCTGTGTTCAAGTCAAAGCTGTTAAAGGAAAGGGGGTTTGTTCACAATGCTGTTTCTGCAAGAACCCTGCAAGAGAGAAGTAGTCTTCATTTTAGATGCGAAAACTAACCCAGCTGCGATTCAACCCACGTGAATGACTGCACAACCTCTGCCCTTTTCATCCCTCGGGATTCTAACATTCCCTTCTGTGACGTGGAGATCGCGCGCTGGGGAAAGGAACCCAGGGGACCTGCTCGGCTGCTGGGTGTGAGCAAGCCCCGCGCATCGGCCGGAAACCGGCGCAGGCGCGCGGGAGCCCAGCCCGCCCTGGGCAGGGTCCCAGGCGGGAGGCGGGGCCGGGGCGGAGCCTGCGGCCGCGGGAATCCCAAACCCGCCCCTTTCCCCACCCCACCACTTCTCGCCATGGCCCCTGCACTGCTCCTGGTCCCTGCTGCCCTCGCCTCTTTCATCCTGGCCTTTGGCACTGGAGTGGAGTTCGTACGCTTTACCTCCCTTCGGCCACTTCTTGGAAGAATCTCGGAGTCTGGCGGTCCGGGTGAGCGGGAGGGACGGAGGATGAGCTCTAGGGTAGGGAGGTGGAGCCGGAGCAGAGGGAGCGTGGGGCGGGGCTTGGAGACAAATGACAGGGGAAGTCCTGGAGAGGGAACTAGAGCCTTGAAAGCCGCCGAGACGCGGCCGGCCGAGGAGACCGGAGGGCTAAATTAGGAGCTCTGGGATTAGCGGTTTGGAGAGGCGGGAGAGTGAGGACTGAGGGGAGGGAAAGGGCAATGAACAGAGTATTCTCAGGAAAGTGCTTCGTAGAGAGGACTATGGAGGGTGTTACAAAGAGGGAGCATTTGGAGAACCGATACAAGAAGGGCACTCCAGCCATGCCTTTCGTGACTGCCCAACAGGAATGTTCTTCCCCAGCTCTGAAAGAAGCATGGGGAAAAGGGGAGAAACAGGGAATAGTAAAGTGAGGTGGGCAAAGCCTAGAGAGGCAGCAATAAGGCTCTTGAAAGCATTAAGGGACATGGCCTGGGGTCCCCAAAAGGAGATGAAGGTAGAGAGTGTTTCCCAGTCTTCTTGATCTTTTGTACCTTTTTCCAACTCCCACTAGATGCCCGCCAGGGATGGCTGGCTGCCCTGCAGGACCAAAGCATCCTTGTCCCGCTGGTTTGGGATCTGGGGCTCCTGCTACTGTTTGTGGGGCAGCACAGCCTCATGGCAACTGAGACTGTGAAGGCATGGATGTCCCGGTACTTCGGGGTCCTTCAGAGGTCACTGTACGTGGCATGCACTGCCCTGGCCTTACAGGTATGAAGCCCTGGCAGCTGAGTCCTCAAGGGAAAAGGTCTTGGGCTTCGGATAAAGTGTGGGTTCAGGAGAACTGAGGGTGTTCAGGACTAATAATCTCAGCTCCCGTTCCTCCACAGCACACATTCTCCTTTTTATCAAGTATGTACTGCTTGTTATCCCCTGAGCATGATGTGTGCATTCTCACATTTGCAGATTTGTTCATGGTGTCCCACTTGAGAGTGCCTTGTTAACACCTCTTCAGTCTTACCCTTTCTTCAAAAGCACTTCCCTAGATCTCAAGAGACGGAGAAGGCAATGGCACCCCACTCCAGTACTCTTGCCTGGAAAGTCCCATGGACGGAGGAGCCTGGTAGGCTGCGGTCCATGGGGTCACTAAGAGTCGGACACAACTGAGCGACTTCACTTTCACTTTTCACTTTCATGCACTGGAGAAGGAAATGTCAACCCACTCCAGTGTTCTTGCCTGGAGAATCCCAGGGACAGGGGAGCCTGGTGGGCTGCCATCTATGGGGTCGCACAGAGTCGGACACGATTGAAGTGACTTAGCAGCGGCAGATCTCAAGAGAAAGCGTCCCAGTTAGTACTCACCTGTCTTCTCAGTGGGTGCTTGGCATAGGCTATTTTGTGTGCCTATCTGGTCACTCTCATCCATTCTCTAAGTCCTCAGAGTGGAGACAAGTCATTCTTACATCCTTAGGACCCCACCCAGCACCCTCCACATGGTGAACATGCTCATGATAAAGGTGGGGAGAACAGCTGGCCAGCCTGGGGTGGGGGCAGCCCCTGGGTCTAGGTCTGTCAAGAGCGGGCTGCAGGGAAACCCAGTCCCTTATCCTTCCTCAGCTGGTGATGCGGTACTGGGAGCCCGTGCCAAGGGGTCCTGTGTTGTGGGAGGCTCGGGCTGAGCCATGGGCCACTTGGGTGCCCCTCCTCTGCTTTGTCCTCCACGTCATTTCCTGGCTCCTCATCTTCAGCATCCTTCTCGTCTTTGACTACGCAGAGCTCATGGGCCTGAAACAGGTGAGGCTCTCAGATCCCTACCCAAGACATCTGATCCTTTCTAGAATACCTCTTTCCCCTTCAAGGATGTCCCTCTGCCTTCCATTGTCTTCCACCTGCCTCTTGTTTTTGAGCCCCTCACCTCCTTTTTTTATAAGATACTCTCCCCCCAGCCCTCCCTCAAAGGCTAAGAATCATGGGCTTCTTGGGTCTGGGAAAGTTCATGGGCCAGAGAGGAGGGTCAGGGACCCCGAGTCTCAGAAGGGTGGTTCCTGAGCCTGTTATAGACGGAGGGTGCCCAGAAGGGGAGGAAAGAGGCAGCTAAGTTGCAAAAAGGGCTTGTCTACATTTCTAAGCCATTCTCCCTCTGCTAGGTGTACTACCATGTGCTGGGGCTGGGTGAGCCTCTGGCCCTGAAGTCGCCCCGGGCCCTGAGACTCTTCTCCCACCTGCGCCACCCAGTGTGCGTGGAGCTGCTGACAGTGCTATGGGTGGTACCCACCCTGGGCACTGACCGCCTGCTCCTTGCTCTCCTCCTTACCCTCTACCTGGGCCTGGCTCACGGACTGGACCAGCAAGATCTCCGCTACCTCCGGGCCCAGCTGCAAAGAAAACTCCACCTGCTTTCCCGGCCCCAGGATGGGGAGGCCGAGTGAGGGGTTAACCCTGGTTGCAAGCCCTGTACTTCCTCTCCCCCTCCTATCCCAAATTCCCTTAACATCCAGGCCTTGGCTGCTTCAGACCAGAGGCCCAAATCCATGGACTGAAAGAGGCCGCTTGCTTGAGCCTCCACTCCTTGGTTCCAGCTCCATACTGAATTTCAGCCATTGGATTTCAAGGGCCACTTCTCACCAGCCAAGAAGAAGGAGTGGCGGGGAACTTGTCTGTCTTCTCTCAGTTCAGGGCATGACCCTCCATTAACAATCTCCTCACCAAGAGAAGGGTCTGGCTTGACCACTCCCTTGGCCCTGTTACTACCCTCTGCGCCTCAGGGATCCTTTTCTCCAAGTCTAGCTCCCTCCCAGGAGCTGGACCAAGGCCCACTGTCTGGCCTTTCCAGCTCCCTAGGCCCCCGCCCCTGGGCTCCATCCTCCTGAAAAAGTTGAGGGGATCCTCCCACTCTTAGCTAAGGTGACTAAGGGCTCCCTGCTCTCCCAAGGAACTCGCGCTACAGGAAAATAAAATTCAGTCTGGTTTTTCTACGTGTAGAATGCAGTCTGTCAGTGTCTCTCAAAGCTGCAGGGTTGGCTCTGGGAAAGACAGGCGAGTTACACTGGAGTCTGGGCATCGGCCGCGCCCTCTGGTGACCGCTGGGCGGCGGCCACTCCCCGCGGACCCAGCCCTCCACCCCCTTCTCGAAGCACCCGGTCCCCCTTCCACCAAATCTCCCAATTTCTTCGCTGCAGACCCGGGTGGGGCACGGGCTGAAACGGAAGACTGGGGCAACGGCTCGGGTAAGGGAGCGAGCTTCCGAAACCGTTGTCTTCCCAGCCCAGCTCCTGCCGCCGCCCCCTCCCCACGGGCCCCGCACGCGCCCCCACGGTAACAAAGGCTGGCCTGGGAAGGCAAAAGCGTGGGGAGGAGCGGCAGGAGATGGGAAGGGCGGGCCCGGCTCCGAGCAGCTGCCGCTTCCTCCCCAAGTCCCTCGAGGGGTCTGAGTCACGGGCCGCCGCCCCGGGTTGGCGAGCTGGGGGTGGGGGTCTGGACACCTGGGTTGTCCAGGGTTACCGGGCGGGAGCCGCTTGAGAAGCCCTGGGGAAGGACCGCGGAGGGCCGGGGATCGCGGCGGGAAAAGAGGAGTCCCGGGGCCGAGGCCCCACGCGGGGGACCGGGGCAACGAGGCTCCGCCCCCGCGTTCGGCTCCGCCCCGCGCCCCCTTCCCTCTCCCCATTGTCCTCAGACAAAGCGGCGGCCGCCCCCCGCCCGGCCCCCGGTCTCAGTCTCCGTCCCTCCCCTTCTCCTCCCTTCCCCCCTCCCGCGCCCCCCCCCCCGCATCCCCGCCCCCACCCCCGGCTCCGGATCTCCCTCGATCCCTCTCTCCTCCTCTTCCTCTCTCCTCCTCTCCGGACGTCAGGCTCCTTCGCACCCCCTCCCCCGGGAGCCCCGCGGCGTGTGAGTTGACCCAGGGGCTTCAGACTTGGGGAGGGGGTGTCCCCTCCCTCCCGTCCCGGGCGCGGACCTCGGGCTGTCTCTCCTCTCTTTGTGCCGAGATTGCCCGTCAGTGCGGTCATAGCCGGGTGGGGACGGCTGGCGAGGTCGGGGTTCCATGAGCGCCAAGACCCCGGCGCGAGACTGGCCGGCTCCGGAGAGAAGCGGTGTGGAGCCGGTGCTCCGTACGCCTGGGGCGCTCGCTCGCCCGGGACCCCGGGGCATCGCCGGTGGGGGAGGCCGGCGGCGGGCCCCGGACCGAGTTAGGGTTGGTGGGGGGTGGACGCCAGGGTTCTGGGAACGCGCTGGCAGCTCCGATCGCTGGGTCCCGAAAGTCCCCGGGGGAGGGTATTTCCCCTGACCCGCCCCGGGGCGGAGTGCAGGGCGGAGGGGTGGGGGCTGGGGGGTCGGAGAGGCGTGGCTGGAGCCGAGCTGGAAGGGGAGCCCGAACCTCCGGGGCCCGCGCTGAGACTCGCCGGGCTGCAACCGCCGAGCTCCCTCGCCCCTCTGCCCCCGATTCCCCCTTCTCCCCTGGACCTGTCCACTCTCCGCCCTCCCACCTTCCCGACACCCCTTCAGGTCCCACTGCTCCCTCCCCGGCGGGGGTCCCGCTGACCTCGCTTCCCACTCCAGCTGCTCCTGGGGTAGCGGTCAGGCAACCTCGCTCGGATCCTGCCCCGCTCACCCCCCAGCCTCTCTTCTCTATTCTCCCTCGCGCCAACTTCTTTCGTTTTTCTCTCTTCTGACATCCCGGGGACTGTCTCTGATACCCAGTAACCTGTACCCACAAATCTGACTCCTGTCTCTTTGCCGTGAATCTCCACTCTTCCTCTCCACCCACCTCCCCCAACCCCATCACCTGGCTCTTAGTTTCCTCTTCACTTTCTCAGTTTTTCCCCTTTCTCTGACCGCCCCCCCCCCCCGCCCCCTTTCCCACTGTCCTCACCCTCAGCTCCTCTGTGTCCCACCTCTCCCCCCGACCCCCGCTTCCTCTCCCCCCTCCCCTTCTCACCTCCTGGGCCCCTCTGGAGCCTCTCCTTCCTGTTCTCTGCCCCCCAGTGTTCCCCCCACCCTCCCCAAGGCGACCATGGCCACCATCCCAGACTGGAAACTACAGCTGCTAGCCCGGCGCCGGCAGGAAGAGGCAGCCGTTCGCGGGCGTGAGACGGCAGAGCGGGAGCGGCTGTCGCAGATGCCAGCCTGGAAGCGGGGCCTTCTGGAGCGCCGCCGGGCCAAGCTTGGTCTGTCTCCTGGGGAGCCTAGCCCTGCGCCTGGGACTACGGAGGCTGGACCTCCAAACCCAGATGAGTCTGCTGTCCTCCTGGAGGCCATTGGGCCCGTGCACCAGAACCGATTTATCCGGCAAGAGCGCCAGCAGCAGCAACAGCAGCGGAATGAAGAGCTACTCACCGAGAGACGGCCTGGACCTTTGGAGACCCGGGGGCGGAGACCCAGCCCTGGGGAGACACGGGATCCCAGCCCCAAGGGAAGAGAGTCCAGGGAAGAGCGGCTCAGTCCCAGGGAGGCCAGAGAGAAGAGGCTGGGGATAGGGGGAGCTCGAGAGTCGAGCCCCAGGCCTTTGGAGTCCCAGGACTGGAGGCAGAGCCCAGGAGAGGCTGGAGACAGGAGCTCCAGACTGTCAGAGGTGCGGAAATGGAGGCTGAGCCCTGGAGAAACTCCTGAGCGGAGTTTGAGACTGGCAGAGCCCCGAGAACAAAGCCCCAGGAGGACAGAGGCAGTGGACAGTAGACTGAGCCCAGAAGAGCCTGACAACCAGAAGCTGGGCCTGACAGAGTCCCGTAAATGGAGGCCTGACCCCAGAGAGTCTCAGGGACAGAGTTTGGGACAACTGGAGGCATCAGAGTGGAGGCCGAGCTCAGGAGAAGAAAGAAGAGACTGCGCAGAGGAATGGGGGAGAAAGGACGAGAGGCCGATTCCAAGGATGGTCCCAGAAGGGACCACAGCGTCGTCAGAGACCCCGACAAGGGAGGCTCCAGACAGTCACTCTGCAGGACCAGAGGGAGCAGAGCAAAGGCCCAGCCCCGTGGAGGATGGCGAGAGGGGCCTGCGGCCGACAGAAGGGTGGAAATGGACCCTGAACTCTGGAAAGGTCCGAGACTGGACACCCAGGGACACAGAGCCTCAGCCCCAGAAACCAGACACTCCAGAGTCTGCCGAGAAGCACGTGGGTCCTCTGGGTGCAGAGGCTGGAGAAGGGGAGGCTAAGAAGGAGGAGGCGGGAACTCAGAGCAGGCCTCTGGGCGCCCTGCAGAACCGCTGCTCTACGCCCTCCCCCCTCTCCCCAGAGGACGCCGGGACTGGAGCCTCTAGACGGCAGGAAGAGGAAGCAGGGGAACTCCGGCCCCCACCAGCAGCCCCTCTGTCTCCCCCACCCCCAGCCCCACCTGCCCCCCAGTCCCTTGGGGATCCCCTCATGAGCCGGCTCTTCTATGGGGTGAAGGCAGGGCCAGGGGTGGGGGCCCCCCGCCGCAGCGGACACACCTTCACAGTCAACCCCCGGCGGTCCGCGCCCCCTGCAGCCCCTGCCTCTTCAGCCGCCCCAGCCACAGCTGACGCGGCGGTCCCCGGGGCTGGGAAGAAGCGGTACCCGACGGCCGAGGAGATCTTGGTTCTGGGGGGCTACCTCCGCCTCAGCCGCAGCTGCCTTGTCAAGGGGTCCCCTGAAAGGCACCACAAACAGGTAGGGAGCAGCCAACCCAGACTTCTTGGCCAGCCCACTCATCACTGCTCTGTGAACTCCTGTCTCTCTCCCTTTTTCCTACCTCTGTATCCTTGTGTCCTTGTCTATTCTTGTTCATTCCTGCTACCACCCTTCCTCCCCTGAACACACACCCTTCCTTCTTGTGGCCCTTCTTTTCCATTCATTTCCCAGCCCAAGGAGCCTGCCCCGCAATCAAGCTCGCTGTCCTGGGTGTGTCTCTCTCGGGGTGTGCCCGGGCTCCTCACTTCTTCTCTCCCTCAGGCTCTGAGTTCCCCCCACCCCATGCTTTCCATTCCCAAGTCTGTGACCCAACCCAGCCCATCTGGGTGGGAGACCCGAGTTGAGGCCACAGCCTGGAGTCTATGCGGGCAGGGTCTGCAGGGCAAAAGTGGGCAAAAGAATGCCAGGGTAGGAAGCCTGGGGAGGCAGAGGGGGTGGCTTTGGGGTTTTAGGGAGAGATGGCAGGGAGAGGCGAGTGGAGGAACGTCTCACAGGCCCAAGGCGGGGGGGGGGTGTTGCAGAGCGGAGTGGGGACATCCTAGGATAGTGGGGGGAGGGGAATGGAACAGGGGCTGGCCAAGGAGCAGAGAGAAGGCTTTTGAACCCCGAGTCTGCCCCATGGGAGAGACACACACAGAGGCCATTTGAAGTGGGTGACCTCGGGGTTGCACACCCCCAGCTGGGCCACGGCTTCAGACAGTGCTCCCTTCTCTCTTGGGACAAGAAAAGCCTTCTCCTCTTCCAAAATACCCCCCACCCCTCCCTTCCAGTCCTTCCTCCCTGGGCGTCCCCTCCCTCCCCAGAACTGGCTCAGCAGTTGGTTTTCCCCTTTCTTCCTGCCATCCTGGCCTCTCCCTCCTCTTGGGGTAGAAAGAAAGAGAAGTGAATTTGGAGGCACTGTGCTGAGAGCAGAGAGCACAATGGGAGTCGAGGGCAGGGCTGGGGACCGGGGCCAGCAGAAGGTCAGAGGTTAAACTGGAAAAAAGGCGGTGCAGGGAAGTTGGAAACAGCCAAGCTGACTTCTTCCCCTGGCGCTAGCCCAACTCCTGCCCCATACACCAGTTTCCAGCTTGAAAATCTGCAAGGAAAGAGAAGTTCTGTACCTAACACATCTCCAGCCCTCATCCCGTGTGCGTCATCCTCAGATTGTTTTTCGTGTCCCCGGTGTCAGTGGGAAAGCACAAGGGTCGGGAGTCACTTGAGACCCCAGCTCATCTTCACATGAAGCTTAAGCTCCCATCCCAGAGCCCTGGCCCCTGGGTCTGTCCTGAGCTGACTGCTAGGTGACCCCTTTGCCTCCAGGCTGGGCAAGGAACTAGGTCAGGAACAGCCAGGGTGAGATGTTCAGAGAAGTTACTTCCTACCGTAGAGGCTGTCTTGTGCCTCTGGGGAGGAACAAAGAGGGGAAGGCATGAAGTCTGGGGCCCAAAGGCCGGGGACTGAGTGCAGGGCAGGACCTGCAAGAGGGAGGGAGGTCCTAGATCCTAGGTCAGGGAGCAAGGGGGGCCGGAAGCAGATCGCCCAAACAGGAAGCCTGGGGTGGGGGCCGGAAGGCTGGTGGGCTGAGTGGCAAACACGGGGCCATGGGCCTGGCCAGAACTGAGCTCAGGATGTGGTGAGAGAATAAGGAAGCAGCTGCTTCGGGTGGGGGTGGGGAAGCAGCAGTGCAGAGTTCTCTGGGCCCAGACACTTTCCCCTCAGCTCTCCCTGAGGCCTTCTCCTCTCTCCCAGCACCCTGCTCATCAGGGACGGGCATGTCCAGCCCTGCCTATCAGATCAGGGGCAGGAGGACCCCGCCATCTAACACTACCCCCCCCCCTTCCCTAAATAACTCCTGTTTGCAGGCTAATTCCATCAAACGTCTCCCTGCCACTGGGAAAGAAGCCCCAGCCCTGCCACTGGAGCCCAGAGGTTGGGCCGTGGCCCGTGCCCTTCCCCAGAGGCCCCTCTGGCAGGGAGGTCAGCCCCTCCTCTCTCCAGCCCCCTCGTGACCTTATATAGCTGATGAGAGAGGAGTGAGTCACCCTGTCCGTACCACCCCCCCCCCCCAAACACACACACCCCATGAAGGCTGTGCATTCCTGAGAAGCCCTGTCAGAAGTTGGGGGGGTGGTGAGGAGAGAAGCAGGGTTGGGGGAGAGATAAACATGGACAGAGTGCAAATAAAATGGCTCCTTTAACCAGAGCGGATAATAAACTACAGAGCTCGTTATCTCAAAAGGTGACATGAAAAGAAAACAGAAGTGGGTTCCCAGAAGTTTGGGTAAACCTGTCAACAGTAGAAGTGGTTCCTTTGGAGCAGTCAGGATATAAGGGGTCTGGTTCCTGTCACTCAGTTCTACCAGCTGACTGTTGCACAGATGCGGACTGGGGGTCGTCTGTGTACGGGCTGTACCGCGCCCCCCCCCCCCCGCAAGAGTGTTCCCCCAGTGTTGGTCTTCTGTTGGGATGCCATCTGACGTCTGGGTGAATGGAGCCTTCCTTACCCATTGAAGCGACTTGCATGCTTCTATTGACAGCAGACAAAAATAAGTAACCAAATATGTAAATCCTCTGGTAGGTTAGGGCTTCCCTGGTGTTCAAATGGTAAAGAATCTGCCTGCAATGCAGGAGACCTGGGTTCAATCCCTAGACGGGGAAGATCCCCTGGAGAAGGAAATGGCAACCGACTCTAGTATTCTTACCTGGAAAATTCCATGGACAGAGGAGCCTGGTGGGTTACAGTTCATGGAGTTGCAAAGAGTTGGACAGGACTGAGCGACTAACTTTCTTTTTGGCAGGTTAGGTTAAAAGGTGGTTAAGTGATTATGGGAAAAAATTAGGACAGAGACAAATGGAACTTTGAGGGCCAGATGGAAGGAGGAGCAAATATGACTTTATAATAGCATGATCCAAAGGGAGGGAGCCACAGCAATATTTGGGGGAAGAGCATTCCAAGCTGAGGGAACAGCCAGTGCAAAGGCCCTGAGGTAGGAATGCCTGGGGGTTGGACTGGAAGAAATCACAGCCCATGTGGATGGAGTGGAGGAGGATGCACAGTGTTGAGTGGGGAGGGGCACATTGGAGCCCCTCCTAGGCCTTGGCCAGGTTCTGGCTTTTGTTCCCAGAGAGGTAGGCCCGTGCCAGGTTTGGACCCAGAGAGTGACACACACGTGTCTGAGTTCTTGCTTCCCATAGGGACCCAGGTGTTAGCAACTACCTGTCCAGCCACCATCCTGGTTTCTCTCTTCTCATACACCAGTCCATGCAGAGACTTGGGGATGCAGGGCCCCCAGTCCCTGGTTTCCCCAGCGGATGCTAGAGAAGGCCCGAGGAGATCCTCTGGACCTTTCCAAGCAGTTCATGTGGAATCCTCCTGTTTGTCTCCTTAATCGCTTTGGCTCCCAGAGTTAATCCCACCCTGCCCCTTCCCCGTGAGCTTCTTAGGAGGGCAGAGGGGAAGGGTAAAAGGGTAGTGAGAACAGCTGGGGCTTGCCGGCTCTTGCGCCAGTTTGTTTATGAGGATTTTCTGCCCCCTCCAGATTCCTTCTGGTCGCCTGTCTCTGTCACCGCACGTCCCTTCTGGTGCACTCCCTACCCCCATCGCGTGTTTGCCTGGACTTTCCTCTCTGCCCTGTCACCTCCCCCGCAGCTGCCGCTTTCAGGGACTTGGGCTTATCATCTCCCTGGGTTTTGGGGGACAGTCTCCTTTCCTCTGGCTTTTCTGTTGGTCTCCGCCCCCCTGACAGAGCCGAGACCCTTTCCTGGGGGCCCACTCCAGCTGCAGGAGAGGAGTGAGTGGGGTGGGAGGGGCTGGTGTTCAGGGTCCTGGGTTCTCCCCCGAACTGCAAGGGACCAAGGCTCTGGAAACCAGTGTGCCTGTCTTGGCTTTTGCCTGTGACTCCCTCCCAGCCAGCTCCTTCCTGCCCAGGAGACTCAGCTCTCACCTCCCCTGGGGAGCCCCCCTGATTGCTCCCAGGGTGCCCAAAGACTCAGTTCTGATCACAGGGCTTATATCCAGGTTTTTAATTTCTCTTTACCTTTCCACCTCCCACACTCTAAAAGCAGAAACCTTGATCCTGGGTTCCTCACTCCTGCCACCCAGGCCCCTGCCGAAGCTCAGGCCAAAGTCAATGTTTTTCAAACGGTATGATTGAAGAGGGGAAATCTGGGATTGGCCAGCGAGTACCGCGTACCGAAAGGAAAACTGGCTTCCAGAGTGGCTAGGGCGGGCAAAGTCAGCGAGTCGTGCCCAAACCCAGTCCGCACTCCCCCTGGTCCTGCACCTGTTACCGTGCGGTCTGACCTCGCCTCCTCCCCGCTTTCTCTCCCACCCTCAGCTCAAGATCTCCTTCAGCGAGACAGCCCTGGAGACCACGTATCAATATCCCTCCGAGAGTTCGGTGCTAGAAGAGCTGGGCCCGGAGCCTGAGGCCCCCAGCGCCCCCAGTCCCCCAGCGGCCCAAGCCGACGACGAAGAGGAGGAGGAGGAACTGTTGCTGCAGCCAGAGCTTCAGGGCGGGCTGCGCACCAAGGCCTTGATAGTGGGTGAGCGCAGACTTCGCCGGCCCGTTGGCGCCGCCTGCTGGTCGGAGCGGGCACTGCGGTTCAGGAGGAAGGGGGATTTAATGTTGGCGCTTGGAAGGGGCTTGGCGGGGACTCTAGCCCAACAGCTCCCACAGTTCAGTTCAGTCTCAGTCATGTCCGACTCTTTGCTACCCCATGGACTGCAGCACGCCAGGCGTCCCTGTCCATCACCAACTCCCTGAGTTTACTCAAACTCATGTTCATTGAGTCGGTGATGCTGTCACCATCTCATCCTCTGTCGTCCCCTTCTCCTCCTGCCCTTAATCTTGCCCAGCCTCAGGGTCTTTTCAAATGAATCAGCTCTTCGAATCAGGTGGCCAAAGTATTGGAGTTTCAGCTTCAACATCAGTCCTTCCAATGAATATTCAGGACTGATTCCTTTAGGATGGACTGGTTTGATCTTCTTGCAGTCCAAGGGACTCTCAAGAGTTTTCTTCAACACCACAGTTCAAAAGTATCAATTCTTTGGCACTCAGCTTTCTTTATAGTCCAACTCTCACATCCGTACATGATTACTGGAAAAACCATAGCCTTGACTAGATGGACCTTTGTTGGCAAAGTAATATCTCTGCTTTTTAATATGCTGTCTAGGTTGGTCATAGCTTTTCTTCCAAGGAGCAAGCATCTTTTATTTTCATGGCTGCAGTCACCATCTGCAGTGATTTTGGAACTCCAAAAAATAAAGTCTGTCACTCTTTCCATTGTTTCCCCATCTATTTGCCGTGAAGTAATGGGACCAGATGCCATGATCTTAGTTTCCTGGATGTTGAGCTTTAAGCCAACTTTTCCACTCTCCTCTTTCACAGCTCCTTTTAACAGATGGGAAAACTGAGGTCCTGAGAAGCGAAAGGCACATAAGATCTCCACATTTCTAAACCAGGACTCTTTCTGAGCGCTCTAGTGTGGTTAACACAGGATTTGGATCAGACAGGCCTGAGTTTGAATTTCATCTTGTCTCTTACTTTGTGGCGTTACATCAGGGTAACTGCCTGACCTCTAGCCTCAGTTTATTATTTTTGAAATGAGGTTAATAATAACCACCTCTTGGAATTGTTGAGAGGGTTAAGAACTTTTTGGGAAGCACTTAGGAACAATGGCTGGACATTGAATAACTTAACCTCTCCTGGGGTTATTGCAAGATTAAACAAGTTATGAGAATGGCTGGCAGAGAATCCAGGCTAAATGAAATGAGTGATGGCTGCTGTTACTAGTAGTAGCAACAGGCACTCAGGATGTGGGAGAGGTTATAAGATTTTCTGCATGCCAACTGGCCTTGAGTGTGGGGACTGGGTGGGGAAGCGGGAGGCGGAGACCCTCTCTCATCCTCTATCCTTGCTGCCTCCTCTCCCACAGATGAGTCTTGCCGGAGGTGACCCTCTTCCAACACAGAGATACACCTCCCTCCTTCCCGGAACTGAAGATTCTGGAGCCCAGAAGGTTCAGAGCAGACAGACAGACCCTCAACATGAGCCTTGTAGGGAAGGGCAACCAACATCTTCCACCTTGCTTTCCTCTTCCTGTTTCTGGGGGCAGAGGCAACCACTCAGTTTCCACCCTCCTCAGACATGCTGCTGCCTCCTAGGTGATCCGAGATCCCCATCCAGTCCTGGGGAGGAGCTCAGAGCTCCCAGGGCCGGGGTAGAGATGGAGCACCCTAGCCATCTCCATGGGCAGGGTACCCTCTCCTCGACTCCCTACCACCCTCTGGCGGCTCCCCCATCTCCCTGGGAGACCCAGCCCCCACTGCATTTACAGCACCTCTCCCTCCGGTTCCTTAGGTCCCTGCCCCTTTGTTTACAGTTCCTGCTGCTTCTCTTGTCTAAGCCTGGTTTACAGCCCCCCACCCCCGCCATCCCCAGCCCCACCTGCCAAAGTCCTGGGTTTACAAGCCACGCCTACTTGCGTGTCCATGTAGAATCTCCTTCCCTGTCCCCTGAAGTCCCTGCTCTGGGGGGACCTGGGGCATGGCTTCCTCCACTTTTGCTCAGTATTACCGTGTCTCACTTTCCCCCAAGAGGGAAGGCTGGGAATCTTAACTCTGTTTCCCCCTCTAGTTATTTAATTCTGTTCCTCCTGATGGTTCACAATTGAATTATGAAGGTGTGGGGTGAGTCATTAGGGACCTCAACTCTCTTCCCCCCGTGTCTCCTTCCTTCTCAATTGCCTGGGTTTTTGTTTTTGTTTTTTTTTTTTATTTTCTATAATAAAATGGAGCTCTCTCCGACTCTCCGGCTGCTTCTCTTTCTTTTGAAAAAGGGAATGGGGGTGGGGGTGGGATAGAGTGGGTTCTGGGTTCCTCATTCCAGGCCTCTCTCGCCTTCTTACTAGCCATAAAGAGGAAGCAGCCATGGCTGTGAGAGGGGAAAATATGACAGGGAGCCAGAAACTCAGCACTGACCATGGAGAAAGGGTTCTGGGAGAAGCTGGCACTGGTTTCTCCAAGGACCAGCGGGAGATGGACTGGGGATTTTTTGTTGTTGCTTTGATTTAGTTTTGTTCTTGCTGTGCCTCTCAGCTTGCGGCATCTCAGTTCCCCAACTAGGGACTCATCCTGGGCCTCTGTGATGAAACCACCAAATCCTAACCACTAGACCACCAGGGAACTCCCTGTTTTGTTTTCTTCCTTTTTTTTTAAAATTAAATTAAAAAAAAATTTTGGACTTCCCTGGTGGTCCAGTGGTTAAGAATCTGCCTGCCAATGCAGGGGACACAGGTTTGATCCCTGCTTCAGAAGATGCCACCTGCTGCAGGGCAACTAGGTTGGCGTTCCACAGCTACTGAGCCTGGGTACCTAGAGTCCGTGCTCTGAAATGAGAAAAGCCACCACAGTGAGAAGCCCTCCTGCCCACCTCAGAAAGAGTAGCCCCCACTTGCTGCAACTAGAGAAAGTTCATGCACATTGAAGACCCAGTGCAGCCAAAAATAAACTATTTTAAATGATTAAAAAAATAATTTTTAAATTAATTTCTTTTTTTTTTTTAAGTCTAGGGCTGGTTTGAGTAAGGACTGTTGAAGCATCCACCACACTAGACATACCATGAGGACAAACAGTCGGTTGGGTTCACTGCAGCATCCCCATGCCTGGCACCTGATAGACACACACAATTATTTTTAGAATGAATGAAAAAATGAGCAGATGAAAAGAGATAAGAATTTGGAAGCAAAGGACACTGAATTGAAGGATTCTGGTATTCAGAAGCCTAGTGCAAGGCAAGCAGCCAGAGAGTATATGATTAGTAGTGGCTAATCCAGGGGATTTTACTCCAAGACTCAAGACCGTAAGTAATAAATCTCTTGAAACTGCTGCAAAATAGTACACAGGGGCAGATTCCTGAAAACGGTCTCCTCTGATAGACAACTGGTTTTACATTCCTAAAGTTTTAAGAACCATAGATAATTCATGGCTTTGTGGCCCAAGTATAGTTGGCATTGGGACACTTTCCCGTTTCAGTGAATTTTTATCTTCTACATGTGGAATATTTACGTTTTACTTATCAGGTTTTTTTTTTCTTCAGTTCTCCAGGCTAATAAAGATATGGCAGATATAGTCCTATCACTAGAGGAAGATCCTCCTTTATTAAAACCAAAATGTATTAGAAAAACTGATCTTAAACACATGCCAAAGATGTTCCCAGCAAGGGAATAAGCAAGGTGTCAAAAGAATAAGCCACTTCAGAGAGGATGTGAGTATGGAGGGAGAGTACTCACATTAGTAGCTAATTAGGTAAAGACCCTAATTAGTTTTGACCCAGGAAAGCAGAAGTAAGAAGCTCTGAGATGCCAGGGGTGTTCACAGTACACTTCAGAAACAGAAAACAGAAACAAAAACTGCATTCATGATGTCAATGATGTGGAGGTACTTGTGGCTGTTAGTTGGAATAACAAATGTTTAGTTTCCCAACAGTGTCAGGTAAATCCAATTAGTTGTAAAAGTATGAAGCAGAATCAGAGGTCAGACAGTAGTCAAGCAACAAGTTCTGCTTATTTAAAATTAAGCAGCCAGCAGTGACTTTCTCAAGCTGTTAGCAACAACAACAACAAAAAAGAATACAATTTGGATATCTCTTAGTTTGCAGATCTTTTAAAATAACGTTATGAGACAGCACCAAGAAAAGAGGGTACCTTTGCTTTTTCTCCACATCCTGAGTTTTCATCTGCCTGGAATCCTCGATTAAGCCTAACCTGTATTCAGTTCTTGCAGAAGGTACCTGTCCTAGCAAAGGTCACTCCTAATCAGTTGATCTGTAACAAGCAAGGACCTGATCTAATTTGAGCGCCCCACCCCACAAGCGCACACATGCACGCACACACACACACACAAACACACACACACCTTGCATTATTTTTGGCTCCATATATGTTAGCATTTTATATTATTATGTATTTTGTCTCTGCAGGCTGGTCTCCACCCCAACCCTCTGCCACTGTAAATTCGGTAAGGGATTTGTTTTTGATTTGTTCTTTGCTATATCCCTGGGTACTGAAACTGTGCCTGGCCCACATTGAAAGTGTTGGTCACTCAGTTATGTCCGACTCTGTGTGACTCCATGGACTGTAGTTGGCCAGGTCCCTCTGTCCATAGAATTCTCCAGGCAAGAATACTGGAGTGAGCTACCATTTACTCCTCCAGGGGGTTCTTCCCCACCTAGTGATCAAACCCAGGTCTCCTGCACTGTAAGCAGATTCTTTCCTACCTGAGCCACCAGGCACATTAGGTTCTCAATATAGTTGAATGAAATGAGTGAGTGTAATACTCAAGAAAATTAGAGCTATCAAGGGAATATTTCATGCAAAGATGGGTTCAATAAAGGACAGAAATGGTATGGACCTAACAGAAACAGAAGATATTAACAAGAGGTGGCAAGAATACACAGAAGGACTATACAAAAAAGATCTTCATGACCCAGATAATCACGATGGGGTGATCCCTCACCTAGAGCCAGACATCCTGGAATGTGAAGTCAGGTGGGCCTTAGAAAGCATCACTATGAGCAAAGCTAGTGGAGGTGATGGAATTCCAGTTGAGCTATTTCAAATCCTGAAAGGTGATGCTGTGAAAGTGCTGTACTCAATATGCCAGCAAATTTGGAAAACTCAGTGGTGGCCACAGGACTGGAAAAGGTCAGTTTTCATTCCAATCCCAAAGAAAGGCAATGCCAAAGAATGCTCAAACTACCGCACAATTGCACTCATCTCACACCCTAGTAAAGTAATGCTCAAAATTCTCCAAGCCAGGCTTCAGCAATGTGTGAACTGTGAACTTCCAGATGTTCAAGCTGGTTTTAGAAAAGGCAGAGGAACCAGAGATCAAATTGCCAACATCTGCTGGATCATCGAAAAAGCAAGAGAGTTCCAGAAAAAGCATCTATGTCTGCTTTATTGACTATGCCAAAGCCTTTGATTGTGCGGATCACAACAAACCATGGGAAATTCTTCAGGAGATGGGAATATCAGACCACCTGACCCACCTCTTGAGAAACCTATATGCAGGTCAGGAAGCAACAGTTAGTACTGGACATGGACCAACAGACTGGTTCCAAATAGGAAAAGGAGTATGTCAAGGCTCTATATTGTCACCCTGCTTATTTAACTTATATGCAGAATACATCATGAGAAACGCTGGGCTGGAAGAAGCACAAGCTGGAATCAAGATTGCTGGGAGAAATATCAATAACCTCAGATATGCAGATGACACCACCCTTCTGGCAGAAAGTGAAGAGGAACTAAAAAGGCTCTTGATGAAAGTGAAAGAAGAGAGTGAAAAAGTTGGCTTGAAGCTCAACATTCAGAAAACTAAGATCATGGCATCTGGTCCCATCACTTCATGCCAAATAGATGGGGAGACAGTGGAAACAGTGTCAGACTTTATTTTGGGGGACTCCAAAATCACAGCAGATGGTGACTGCAGCCATGAAATTAAAAGACACTTACTCATTGGAAGGAAAGTTATGACCAACCTAGATAGCATATTAAAAAGCAGAGAGATTACTTTGCCAACAAAGGTCCGTCTAGTCAAGGCTATGGTTTTTTCCAGTGCTCATGTATGGATGTGAGTTGGCCTGTGAAGAAAGCTGAGCGCCGAAAAATTGATGCATTAGAACTGTGGTGTTGGAGAAGACTCTTGAGAGTCCCTTGGACTGCAAGGAGATCCAACCAGTCCATCCTAAAGGAGATCAGTCCTGGGTGTTCATTGGAAGGACTGATGCTGAAGCTGAAACTCCAATACTTTGGCCACCTCATGCGAAGAGTTCACTCATTGGAAAAGACCCTGATGTTGGGAGGGATTGTTGGGAGGGATTGGGGGCAGGAGGAGAAGGGGACGACAGAGGATGAGATGGCTGGATGGCATCACCGACTCGATGGAGATGAGTTTGAGTAAACTCTGGGAGTTGGTGATGGATAGAGAAGCCTGGCGTGCTGCTATTCATGGGGTCGCAAAGAGTCGGACACGACTGAGCGACTCAACTGAACTGAACTGAACTGAATACTCAAGAATGACCAACAGAGGGCGACAGAGAAATTCAGTAGGGGAAGAAATGAGAATGTTTTATTCCGAGGTTCGCGTACAATTCCGCGAGATTTGAACTCGCTCGGCCACCGTAGTGCGTAGGCCGGAAAAGAGCAGCTACTTCCGGCCTCAGCGGTCCGGGAAGATTGCTATGGGCTATCGGAAACCGAGCCCCTAGGTTCTAAGGCAGCTCCATTCCGGAGCAGAGGCTCCATCCTGGAGCTCTAGGCCTCCGACCCGCCCGGCCGCCGACGTGGCAGCTGGAGACACTTTCAGGGCCCGGAATAGGGAGCGTGTGTCGCCATGGCGACACCGGCGGGGCTGGAGCGTTGGGTGCAAGACGAACTGCACTCGGTGCTGGGACTGAGCGAGCGGCACGTGGCCCAATTCCTGATCGGTACCGCGCAGCGCTGTGCCTCGGCAGAGGAGTTCGTGCAGCGCTTGCGAGACACCGATACCCTGGACCTCAGTGGGCCGGCCCGGGACTTCGCCCTGAGACTCTGGAACAAGGTACTGGGAGAGGCGGGACCCGGCGTGGGAGCGGCGGGAGAGTGGGTGGAGCAGGGGAGGGGCCCCCAGGTTACTTGTCCAACAGAGTTTGGGCTCACTTGGGCTAACTGTCTAATGGAGAATTAAGCTCAGTTTGCAAGCAGTGACCACTTTCGGGCTGGGCGACCACTTCCGTGGAGAAGATTGAGGAGGGCTTAAGGGTCTATAAAGCAGTGTTTCTCAAACAGGTTTAGGATTCATCCACGGCTTTTGTTAAAATGAGGATTCCGATTCGGTAGGTCTGGGATGGTTTTTTCGTTTCTTCATTTCTAACAAATCTAGTAAGTTTCCGGGTGATGCTGGGTGTTGCCCACCCTTGGAAGAGTGAGGCTATAGAAGAGATGTGAGGGCAGTGTTGAGGGAGGGTAGAAGTGGCGTAGCTGTGATCAAGAAAAGCAGGCCCAGAGATTTTCTGGAATTTGTTGGGTAGAGAAAGGGGAAGAGTAAAGGTGTAACGGTGAGCTCCTGGAAGACAAGACTGTGTTTTTTGTCTTTGTAGTCATACTATCTAATTGTACCCTGCAGAACAAGAGCTCAGAAATTATACATTAAGACTGAAAGTGTTGAACTTGTTCAGAGAATGGCAGATAACCTGGTGTGGCTGTCCCATATGCACTTGGTGAAAGATGAGGTTAGAATGTACTTGATGTGAGGGTAGGAGCTCTGTGTTAATCCATTCACCAGGGTATCTCTGGAGGCTGGTACAGTGCTGGCCTGTGACAGGGCTCTGCAAAACAATCTGGACAATCCTTGTCCAGTCCTTGGGTAGGAGTGACTTAGTCATTGGGGAGAACAGAGGCTGAGCAGTTGAGAATTGGGTGTGAGAATGCAAACTCCGTGAGGGCAGGAAGTTTTTTCTTTATCCCTATATCCCTAGTACCTAGCAGAGGGTGCATGGCTTAGGAGCTGAGAGACCCATTCGGGCTGATGGACATGGTGTGAAGCCTTGGGGAAGAGAGAGAATGACAGCTGGCTTAAGATCAGTTACTCCTTAAATTAGGAACAGGGCCGAGTAGGTGGGCAGAGATCAGGAGTTGCTCACATCCCCTGTCTTCTCCTCTCTCTCCTGACAGGTCCCACGGAAGGCAGTGGTGGAAAAGCCAGCTCGGGCAGCTGAGCGAGAAGCCCGAGCCCTGCTGGAAAAGAACCGCTCTTATATGTTGTTGGAGGACAGTGAGGAGAGCAGCGGGGAGACTGTGGGCAGGGGCGGGAGCAGTGTCCAGAAGAAGCGGAAAAAACGGAAACACCTGAGGAAGAAACGTGAGGAGGAAGAGGAAGAAGAGGAGGAGGAACAAGTTTCTGAGAAAGGAAAGAGGAAGACAGGGTAAGTCAGAAGTAGGGGGCGAGAGGATGGGGCAGGTGGGTGATGGGACAGTAAAGCTCTGAGTGCCCTCAGTTAATCCTCCGGGCTGGGCTGCAGGGAGAAGAAAGAGCAGACGGAAAAGCCAGAGTCGGAGGATGAGTGGGAGCGGACAGAGCGAGAGCGCCTTCAGGACCTGGAGGAACGCGATGCGTTTGCCGAGCGGGTTCGGCAGCGGGACAAGGATCGGACTCGCAACGTTCTGGAGCGGTCAGACAAGAAGGTGCGTAGGAGCAGCACGTTCCATCAGTCCCCAGGCAGACCCCTGGATCCGGTCTGAGGTTGGGTGTGACCGCAGAGAGTGATCTCTGGGAAGACAAGGGGCCGCCTCCAGTAGTCTGGTCATCTCTTTGGGTCTTTGGGCTAAGGTGGCTCTCTGCTGAACCTGTAACCACAGAGATTCCTCAGGGAAGGGGGGACATTTCTTTATGCTAGGGAACATCTGAATGATCCTTGTGATGCTAGACAGGAATGGCTGTGGGCGTGGGGACTTTGACCACTCTTGCCTTCTTCTCCTAGGCTTATGAAGAGGCTCAGAAACGCCTCAAGATGGCTGAGGAAGACCGGAAGGCCATGGTGAGTCCCCGTGCTCAGGAAGACAAAGGGAAAGACTTCCTGATGGAATGGTTAGGGCTAGGGAGGAAAGATGCAGAGGAAGTGTGGTGGGGCTGCTGAGGTGGAGGGTGTTGGGTCTCTGGTTGAGGAGCCAGCTAAGGGTGGACATAAATTGTAGTGGGAAGTCAGTCTGATCTGACCCCTTAGGATCAGATCAGACTGTGCCGGGGTCCAGCCCCAGCAGGATCCAGGGGAACCCTCAGGATGAACGGCGTCAGCGAGAGAGAGACACGTAGGACCGGCCTTGATAGGGCTAAGTCTGCTAGGGAGAGAGAGAGAGAAAGAAAGAAAGAGACCAGACCAGGAATATGCAGCAGAGTCTGGCAGTTGCTTTATTTTTCACCATAACCTTTATACCCTAAGTTGGTACATTTCTAAGGGGCAGATAAGCATACAGACTTAGTTTAACATTATATCAGCTTGTCCTTCACGAAACCAGGTGTGCTCTGTATATTTTTTGTTTATGTGAGTCTTTTCCCATAAATTTTTTGTACATGATCTTCTGGCCTTGAGGTTAGCAGAAAACAGAAGGTTGGCAGTCTCATGGTACAGCAAGTTGTAACATAATAAAAATACAATCTTGTTAACATAAAGTCAGTCTTTTTGCAGAAATTCTCAGCTAAATTTATCTAAAAAGTTTAACACACAAAGACTCTGGCTCTGGTGAGGCAGCACCCATTTAGTGCTCCTGGTTAAAATTAACAATTATCTTATTGTTTTTATACTAGGGCTAAACTCTTATTTTACTATATCTTTAACTATATTAACAATAGTTTCCACTGCACAACCTCAGCACATTAACATCAATCAAACATTGATCTAATAACCACTTTTAAAACAATATTTTTTGTATTCTCTAATAGGGCTTCCTCACCCCCCAAAGGGCTCTGTGCCTATTAGGGCCTTTTTTATGGTTAATCTCTATGTATAATATCTTTTGGCTTTCAGGCCTGTTGACAATTTATGGCTTGCACCTGGTGCAACTTTAAGCAACTTCAGTAGCTGACCCTGTCTTATTTGTGGTTAATCTATTTTCTTTCTATTAGGTGTCATCTCCAAGGGAACTAGATAGGATTACATTTTTTACAGAACAGAAATGCAAAGGATTTCAAAAACAGCAGATATGGCACAAAACAGGCTCTTAGTCTAAAAGTTAATTACCTGCAAGAAGTCGCCTGCTAATCTCTGTCTAAACTATTTTCTATTAGGCACATTTGTGGCTATAATATTTGTGGAGCTTTTCTCACCCCGCGAAGGGGCCTATGCTTAATAGTTTCTTTTGTTAGCGTACTGTACTTAGGATGTTTAGAACAATCATGAGCATTTTGTGCAATGAGAGCACACATTTATCAAACAAGCCAGAATGCCAGCAAAAGGGTTTGAATTGAAGCATTTCCTTCATCCCTGGCCCCTTCATAGGGTACCAGCATCCAAGAGATTTATTAATTATCTTTTAAGTTGGTCTTTATTCAGTGAAAGAGGAGCAGGAGAGCTCTCGGCAGGCAACACAAGAATCTGCAGCAGGGCAAATAAGAACAACAGCAGAAAAGAGGGGAGGATATAGGGTAGGGTAGAGGCCGAGGCCAACCTGGAGGGTCCCTTATCCTAGACGGCCTTGCCTGTCAGGTATTTTCCTCGTGACCTCGTCCTGGATGGGGTCCCGGACGGCCTTGCCTGCCTGGTATTTTCTTCATGACCTCGTCACAGGCGGGACCCCCCATAATGGCTCCCGAGAAGACTGTATGTTAGTGAGGGAAGTATAGATTTTCCCTGTTCCTGAGACTTAAAGAGATGTACTCAAAAGGCAGCTGGAAGGTCAAGGGGCTGGCTGGAGGACAGGGGTGGGGCAGGGTCATACTGCCCAGGGATGTGCTGACTGTGGAGCTTGTGCACACCATCTCCAGATACCTTCTCCCATCTAATCCCTCCATTTCCTAGCTCCCCCACACACCCCATCCCACCCTGACCCCCTCAGGCCTTGTGATCACCCACTGATTTTCAGAGTTGGTCTTCTCACTGCACAGGGACTGAACCCTTATGATTCATGAACTGGACTTGTTATGGGGGTAGCCTTGGTAGGGTTGCAGTTTTCTGAAGCCCTGGTCTTCCCATGTAAGTCACATTTAGATTTCCCCAAAGACTTTCGAGGCTCTTGGTGTCTTAACAATGCCCTGGTGGCCATCAGGTCTCCCCTGACATATCCATCTCAGGTCACATCGCAGAAAGTGACTGTAGCCAGAGACTTCTGAGATGTCTCTTGGTGCTGATGTAGTATTTTTACTTTCTAGAACTTTTCTTTCCTTTTTTCAATTATGAAAATTTTCATAATTTTCACAAATAGGAAAAGTTGAAAGAATAGCATAACAACATCCATCCAGACTGTTTGGATTAAAAAATTGCTAATACCATGTGCAGTATTTTCAATGTTTGTGTAAATGGCAGCTTTTTTGGTCCGTTTTGAACCATATGAAAGTTTTAGACATTGCGGCATCTTATCCCATCAGCATGCACCTGGCGCCTGAAGACCTCACACAGTGCCACTGTCATGCCCAAGAAGATGATTCTCCTGTATCAGCTAAGAATCTGCCCACAATGAAATTTTCTTAGTTATCCCAAAATGTCTTTAATAACTGCTTTTTCCAAACTGAAATCCAGTTGCTTTTCATGCATTGCATTTGAGTGTAAGGTCTCTTCAGTTTGTTTCATTTTCCCTTTCTCTCTTTCTTTCTGTCTCATCTTGTACACCGTGTCCTACATTTTGGATTTATCTGATCCTTATCTTGTGGTGTTAAGTTCTGTCCCAGTGCTTACTTTAAAGTGGAAATTGGGTCTTACAGCTTGCTCAGACTCAGATTAAACATCTGTAGCAGCAGCGCCTCTTGGGTGGTGGTGTGTACATCCCGTGGTGGGGGTGGTGTGCCTGTCAGGCTGAAGGAGAATTCGATTGTGGTACTCAGATCAAGTCATGAGCATAAACTCCATTTTAGTATATCATGGAACAAAAAACCAAGAAATTAAGTATCAAGTTGGCCAAAAAGTTCATTCGAGTTTTTTTCCATAAGATGTTGCAGAAAAACCCTAATGAACTTTTTGGTCAACCCGATACACTCAGGGCCCCAAAGGGGAGGGGACCTGGTGGTTTCTGATTGTCTCAGTCGTTTTCAGTTTGAGACCTCTGCCTCCACATCATGGCATCAGCCATCATGTTATCCCCCTTTTCTCTGAGTCGAATAAAACAGCAAGGGTTGAATATAAAACACACACATAATTATCCTGGTGAATCGATGTTGGCAAAGATGGTGAGGCTGCCTGGAAGGACCGTCCGAGCTGCTGGAAGGCAGCCTGTGGGCCCTACGTTGGGCTCCTCATTAGTCAGGTTGTTCCGTGAGAAGGGAAGGACGGTGGAGGACACATCTTTAGGTCCCCGGGTCGGCCTGCCCAGGAGGTTGTCCCTCTTAGGGGGACAGGGGAAAGGGGTCACTCTTCCAGTGAGAGGAGGCGCTGACTGCCCTGTCCTGACCCAGGTCCCTGAGCTGAGGAAGAAATCCCGCCGGGAATACCTGGCCAAGCGGGAGCGAGAGAAGCTTGAGGACCTGGAGGCTGAGCTGGCGGACGAGGAGTTCCTCTTCGGGGACGTGGAGCTGAGCCGACACGAGCGCCGGGAGCTCAGGTACAAGCGGCGCGTGCGGGATCTCGCCCGGGAGTACCGGGCGGCTGGGGAGCAGGAGAAGCTGGAGGCCACCAATCGCTACCACATGCCCGAGGAGACCCGAGGACAGGTGAGGCGAGAGGGTCGCCGCTTCAGCCCGGGTGCCCGAGCGGAGGGGAGGGAAGGCTTCAGGGACTAGGGCGGCAGCTTGGCAGGGCCCCCCGCTTGTGTTGCCTTTCTCTGTGGGCGCGGGTCGCGGCTGGGGAGGGGGCACTGGGCAGAGAGGGCAGCTCTGTCTCCACATCCCCCTGTCTCCGTAGCCTGCACGCGCGGTGGATCTAGTGGAAGAGGAGTCCGGTGCCCCTGGGGAGGAGCAGCGGCGCTGGGAGGAGGCCCGGCTCGGGGCAGCATCCCTGAAGTTTGGGGCCCGAGATGCTGCCTCCCAGGAGCCCAAGTATCAGCTGGTGCTGGAGGAGGAGGAGACCATTGAGTTTGTCCGGGCCACTCAGCTCCAGGGCGATGAGGTGAGGGTGGAGGGCGCTGGGACATCCTGAGGAGGCTGGCGCCGGCCCTGATACTCATGGCCTTCTACCCCCTCCTTAGGAGCCGTCAGCCCCGCCCGCCCCCACTCAGGCCCAGCAGAAGGAGTCCATCCAGGCCGTCCGCCGCAGCCTTCCCGTGTTCCCATTCCGAGAGGAGCTCCTGGCTGCTATTGCTAATCATCAAGTCCTCATCATCGAAGGCGAGACGGGCTCGGGCAAGACCACCCAGATCCCGCAGTACCTCTTTGAGGAGGTACGGCAGCCACGCCCTTAGTTGCCACTGACCAGCGCTGTCCTGGCAGCTCCTTTTCGTGGGGTTTTATGTCATCGCTTTCCCTTTTCATCTCGCTCCTTTAGTCTTTTCTGCTAAGTGGTGAGGTTCTTGAAAGGGCGGACCACACCCTTTTCACATTTCCGTTCTCACTTCCTGCCATGGGGTCCATGCCTGGGAAGCGTTCTGTGCCTTCACATTGGAAGGAGGTGTAGATGGATAGACGGCACGTGGGTGTGAACATGGACCCCGCACTCCACCAGCCTGGCCTCTGCAGGGCCAGGGAATGAGGAATGAAAAGACTTTGCCTGTTTTTGTGCCTGCCTTTGTTCCCCTTGCTTTGGAGTCTACCTAGCCTGTCAGTCTTTTTCCAGCTTACCTCTCGCAGAGCCTCAAACCTGATGACCCAGCAGGCTGGAACTGCCAGTTCTGGGTGAGGACCTTTTGGGAGCTCCAGGTCTGCCATCCTATCTGTTGATCCTTGTCTGGTTTTCAGCTTCTGTCTGTTCTTCCGTTCCTGCTGCCCTGGCCTGCATTTCCAGCTTCTCTGAATTGCATATTTAGCAAAGGGAGAGCCTCCTCTTTCTTCTTGTCATGCAGGGTTACACAAAGAAGGGTATGAAGATCGCCTGTACCCAGCCCCGGAGAGTGGCAGCCATGAGCGTGGCTGCCCGAGTGGCCCGGGAGATGGGTGTGAAGCTTGGCAATGAGGTGAGACCTGTGGGGACTGAGGGTTGCGGGGAGCCCCTCAGATCTGGGATTCACCCCCACCGCCCACAGGCTCCCCCTGCCCCCCACCGGTCTAGGTGCTCGCCCTTAGCCCCTGGCCCTCCCTCCCGAGAGCGCCAGCCAAACTGTCCATGACTCCCGGACCCCTTGACAGGTCGGCTACAGCATCCGCTTCGAGGACTGCACCTCAGAGCGAACCGTCCTGCGCTACATGACGGATGGGATGCTTCTCCGGGAATTCCTCTCTGAGCCTGACCTTGCGAGTTACAGGTCCGCACAGGTCCCCCAGCTCCCATGGGAAGGGGAGCCGCCCACCCTCGCCTCCCTCCGGTCTGCTGCTCTCCTGACCTTAGGCACCTTTCTTTATCATATCCTTTCATCGCTGGCCTTTCTCTCTTTTCCTTTCCACCCTGTTTTCTCACTTCCAACAGCCAGTTTGGCCATTGTCTTCTCTTCTGACTTATCCACCGGTTCGTGACTCTTTATGGTTTTAACCGTCCTAGAACTGAGATGGGCCCAGAGAGTTAGGGTTAAATCGTGGGTGCTGATGTCTGCCCGGGCTGGGAGATGCTGTAGACTCACAAGCCCCCTCCTCTAACTCTCTGTTGTCTGTCTTAACTGGGATGACTAGCCTCTCCTTGGAGCTCCCTCCTCCCACATTCACCCTTTGGCTCTTTGCTTTCTTCTGTTTCTCTCCTCTGGGGGCCCCAGTGTCCTGCACCGCCAGCTCACTGCTGCCCCCATTCCTTCCCCAGTGTGGTGATGGTGGATGAAGCCCACGAACGGACCTTGCACACAGACATTCTCTTTGGGTTGATCAAGGATGTTGCGCGGTTCCGACCTGAGCTCAAGGTCCTGGTGGCTTCAGCCACACTGGACACGGCCCGCTTTTCCACCTTCTTCGATGACGCCCCCATCTTCCGAATCCCTGGACGCAGGTTTCCAGTTGACATCTTCTACACCAAGGTGCCCCCTCAGGGAGGGTGGGCTTAAGTGTGAAGGCAGCAGAGCTTTGGAGGAGATTGTCCTTGGAGGGAAGGATGGGATGAGAGTCCTGAGGGGAATCAGGATAAAGTGTATGTCAAGCTGGAGGAGAGGAAGGGGTTTGCTGGAGCAGGTGGCCCTCCTGTGACCCCGCGTCCTCCTGACCAGGCTCCGGAGGCAGACTACCTGGAGGCCTGTGTGGTGTCCGTGCTGCAGATCCATGTGACTCAGCCTCCCGGGGACATCCTGGTGTTCCTCACAGGACAGGTGCGATGTGGGGGAGGGCTGGTGTACATATCCCGGGGAAGACTGGGCTGGCGGGTCGGCCCTGCGTGACTCTGGGTCCCGTGCTGCTCTCCCTATCCAAATCCAGGAGGAGATTGAGGCTGCTTGCGAGATGCTCCAGGATCGCTGCCGCCGCCTGGGCTCCAAGATCCGGGAGCTCCTGGTGCTGCCCATCTATGCCAACCTGCCTTCCGACATGCAGGCGCGGATCTTCCAGCCCACGCCCCCGGGGGCACGAAAGGTCAGTTGGAGAAGCCCACATTCATCATCCCCTATGGTTCATGCAATTAGAAGTGAAAAGGAAAGAATGTGCATGCCCTGCGCAAGGTGTGTCCTGGGCACAGCTGCGAGGCTGGGTGGCAGTCAGCCAGCCCCTCACTGCTGGTGCTGGAGTGAGAGGGTGACAATGGCAGAGACAGAGATAGTCAAACGCATGGTCCAGAAAGTGAGTGTGGCAGAGATGCAATGAAAAGGGGGGGTCTGGGTGTGCCAGGAGGCAGGATTTGAACTGGACCTTTAAGGAAGATGCTGGGGGAGTATCAGAGGAAGGCCTAAGGGGTGTTTGAGGTCAGAGTAATCTAGCAGGCTTAGTGGAAGGCTCACATGGCAAAGTAAGGGGAGACCGACGGAAAACAACTTGGGATGGCGGTTAGAGAGAGCCTTTGATGGCAGGAGGAAGAGTGTGGACTTTGGACCAGTGAGTGGTCATCAAAGGATTGTGAGCAAAGATGTAACTTTCCACAAATATTTACACAGCTCCTCCCACTTTCCAGGAAGTGTTCTAAGGGATGAGGATACAGTGATGAACTAAGCAAAGTCTCTAGCCTCAGGGAGTTTAGACTAACAAAGGTTAGGAAATAACACGTAAGTACATAATGTCAATTTGTGACAAAGGATCTGAAGAGATACAGTGTGCATCCAGGGGAGTCGCAGGTGGTGGTGGGGAGGAATGACAGGAAGGTATTTTCCTTAGGGTGTAGGGACACCCCTTGTCTGATGAGGTGAGAGTGAAGCTGGAGTCTCAGCCAGGCACGGGAGGGTGCCAGCCTGACATCTGACCCAGAAGAAGAGTGCGCCAAGTGGAGGGAATAGCGCACGCGGAGGATGGGTGTGAAGGCAGGGGTGGAGCCAGGAGCCCTGGTACTCAGAGATGAGATCGGAAGGGTCGCCAGGGGCTGGAGAACTCGGGGCCTAAAAGAGCTTGGCTGTGATTGTCAGGTAGGATGGGAACCACTGAAGGATGCAGGGAATGATGTAAGAGGCTCACATTTTAAAAGGACCATTCTGGATGCTGCGTAACCAGGGGCAGGAGTAGAGCAGCGAGACTCATTAGGGGGTTTATTTTAGGACCTAACATATGAAGGTGATTATGAAAGCAACCATGGGAAGGATGGGGCAGGAGCCTAACACCCTCAACTCCCATCTCTGAAAAAAATTCTGAACCCTCTTCCTTTCCTTTCCTTGTTACGCCCTGCTTATCCCCACGTCTCTCTCCCCTTTTGGCTAGCCTGGTCCCCTCTTGACCTTGGCCACAGATCGCTTCCGCTCCTGCTCCTTTGTCCCTGTTCATCCACTCCTTATCTTCCAGAAATCACTTTTTCTGTGTAACTAGGTGGGTGGAGTTTCTGGGTAACCCCACATCCTTTCTTTCAGGTGGTTGTGGCAACCAATATCGCCGAGACCTCGCTCACCATCGAGGGCATCATTTACGTGCTGGATCCAGGGTTCTGTAAGCAGAAGAGCTACAACCCCCGCACGGGCATGGAATCGCTCACTGTCACACCCTGCAGCAAGGTGGGCCTGGGCCAGAGAGGGGTCTCCATGGGGTGAGGGGGAGAACAGGCCAGCTCAGAAGCAGTGGGGACGGCTCAGAGCAGGGGGGTTAGCGGTCTACACCCACACCCCCAAGATTTCTTGCAGAAATACCACCCTTTCTCTTTTCCATCACCAGACTGTCAATGGGCCTGACAAACGATCCTTTCTTTCCAGGCCTCTGCCAATCAGCGAGCTGGCCGGGCGGGTCGGGTGGCTGCGGGGAAGTGCTTCCGCCTGTATACCGCCTGGGCTTACCAGCACGAGCTGGAGGAAACCACGGTGCCCGAGATTCAGAGGACCAGCCTGGGCAATGTTGTGTTGCTGCTCAAGAGCTTAGGTGACTGGGCTCCCCAGTCCTCTGAGAGGGGATGGTGGGACTGCCATCAGTGGTCACGCGAAGGACTCTGTCCTAACTCTGCCCATCCTTCTCCAGGGATCCATGACCTAATGCACTTTGATTTCCTGGACCCCCCACCCTACGAGACCCTGCTACTGGCTCTGGAGCAGCTGTATGCGCTAGGAGCCCTCAACCACCTTGGGGAGCTCACCACGGTGAGGTGGGAGGGCAGTGGGCTGGGGTGGGAGGAAGGTTGGGGTGACCCCTCGAGGGGCGGAGGGACACCCGAGGGAGGAGTGGCCTCAACTCTCTTTCCTCTCCTTAGTCTGGTCGAAAGATGGCAGAGCTGCCTGTGGACCCCATGCTGTCTAAAATGATCCTGGCCTCTGAGAAGTAAGTCCTTGACTCGGCCGGGCCCCTGGCACACACACTGGCCATGCCTGCTTCTGTCTCTGGGGCCATCTTTGTGAGCTTCCTTTTTCTCCCCACCACATTATTCTTTAACCAATAACAAGTTGTTGGATAACTCTTATTGCCCTTTTGAGGTCCACAGTGGTCAGTAAGACACCGTCCTGTCTTTGGTTATGATATCAAATGGATGAGATAGCCAAGAATGTAGAAAATTTGGGGGCATGAACAAAAGTGGAAGACTTTACCTGTGAGGAGTGCTGAGGGAGGGCTGGCTTGGAGGCTTACTCTCTAGTAATCTACTAGAGAGTAGTAGATTCTCCTACGATTTCAGACTATGATGCAGCTCTGGGGGGATCACTTTTTAATTTTTTTTAATTTTTTTTTTTTTCAGTGACAACGTGTAATTTTATTTCATGATACATAAATATTAATCAAACACCCAGCAATCAGGCAGATGTCAAGCAGCTAGACAAATTCTCTAAGGATGTTACGAGCAGGGACTTCCCCAGCAGTCCTGTGGTTATGACTCTGTGTTTCCAAAGCAGGGAGCATGGGTTCAATCCCCGATCAGAAACTAAGATCCCACACTTGGTGCGTGGTGTGGCAAAAAAGAGGTTACAAGCAGAGTTTCTAAGAATTAACTGCTGTTTATGAAAGAAAAAAAAAAAAAAGCAGATTTCTAGACCAAACCACAGATTGTAATTTAAGAGGTCTGGGATGGGGTCTAGAAATCTGCAAATTATTAACCAACTCAGTGGCTTTGGTAAGAGATAACTATGGAAAAAAGCTTGCCTCTATTTCTTATTTGAACTGGATAAACAGATGATGGGTGGGACAGAATGAACATTATTAGGAGAATTAAGTAGAGGCAAGAACAAGCCAAGGTGTTTTAGCCTAGCATAAGAGGTTCAGACTAGAAAAGGTCTTCAGCATCAAACTGGGGGGAGATCACGTTTTAATGCCATCCCTTGGCTGTGGTTGAAGTTAAAGGAACTGCTATAATGCACACCTTCTTTTTTTTTTTTTTAATTAATTAATTAATTAATTAATTTATTTTTTCAGTGGGTTTTGTCATACATTGACATGAATCAGCAATAGATTTACACGTATTCCCCATCCCGATCCCCCCTCCCACCTCCCTCTCCACCCGATTCCTCTGGGTCTTCCCAGTGCACCAGGCTCGAGCACTTGTCTCATGCATCCCACCTGGGCTGGTGACCTGTTTCACCATAGATAATATACATGCTGTTCTTTCGCAACATTCCACCCTTACCTTCTCCCACAGAGTTCAAAAGTCTGTTCTGTACTTCTGTGTCTCTTTTTCTGTTTTGCATATAGGGTTGTCGTTACCATCTTTCTAAATTCCATATATATGTGTTAGTATGCTGTAATGTTCTTTATCTTTCTGGCTTACTTCACTCTGTATAATGGGCTCCAGTTTCATCCATCTCATTAGAACTGGTTCAAATGAATTCTTTTTAATGGCTGAGTAATATTCCATGGTGTATATGTACCACAGCTTCCTTATCCATTCATCTGCTGATGGGCATCTAGGTTGCTTCCATGTCCTGGCTATTATAAACAGAATGCACACCTTCTTACTGCAGAACCCTCATGACATTTTCCTGCCCCTGCCTCCCTGCACGTCTCCTGTTACTGTTTTATCTACAACCTGACCTCACCGCCTGGACCCCCATCCTGCTGCCCCTGCCACCAAAAGCAGTCTACTCTCTGATTTGTAGCCATCAGCCCAGCCTGCAGCCCCCACGTGAGGACATCCATCACGCCGCAGTCCCTTTCCTCTTCACCGTGTCTGTTCCTCTGTGTCTTGCTTTGAGCTCTCGTGTTTCTCCCTTCCTGCCCCAGGTACAGCTGTTCAGAGGAGATCCTGACAGTGGCTGCCATGCTCTCCGTCAACAACTCCATCTTCTACCGACCTAAGGACAAGGTCGTCCATGCTGACAACGCTCGGGTCAACTTCTTCCTCCCTGGTGGGGACCACCTGGTTCTGCTGAATGTTTACACACAGGTCCCTGGGTTTGGGTAAATGGGAATGAGGAGGGCACAGGGGACTCTGGTCCTGCTGTATAAACTTAACACCCCCCTTTTCCCTCCCTCTTGCTTCATAGTGGGCTGAGAGTGGTTACTCTTCCCAGTGGTGCTATGAGAACTTTGTTCAGTTCAGATCCATGCGCCGAGCCCGGGATGTGCGGGAGCAGCTGGAGGGGCTCTTGGAACGTGTGGAAGTTGGTCTCAGTTCCTGCCAAGGGGACTACATCCGTGTCCGAAAGGTCAGCATTTCCTTAGTCTAGTCTCCTGCTGTCCACCCATTATCTCCTGAGGAGCAAGCTTGTCTGGGGCCAGCGACCTGCGAACATGCCCCTTTCCCTGTGGAAGGTGGGTTCCCCTTGTGCTTTCTTCCTGGGGCACTGGAGGTCCTTACCTTCCTCCAGTTCTCCCAGAGCCTGCACTAAAAAGGTAGAGTGCCGAGGGTCCCTGGATGCCAGCCGTTCCCATTGACTTCCTTTCCTGCCTGCTTCCAGGCCATCACTGCTGGCTACTTCTACCACACAGCACGGTTGACTCGCAGCGGCTACCGCACAGTGAAACAGCAGCAGACGGTGTTCATTCATCCCAATTCTTCCCTCTTTGAGGAACAGCCACGCTGGCTGCTCTACCATGAACTTGTCTTGACCACCAAAGAGTTCATGAGACAGGTGAGGGCACCTTGGCCTGCCCAGGTAGGTGGGTTGTGTGGGAGATGGTATTCTGGCATGCGAAAAACCCAGGTTCAGGTTGCTGGGACTGGCAGAGAAAGAGGAAAGCAACTTGGTTTAAGGTAGGATAAGATAGAGGATAAGATAGAAAGGCATCCATTCTAACAGCTGTCTCAGCATCCACTAAGATCTGTTCATTCACCAAGTGCTGAATGCATTGTCTCAGTGCTTCAGGGGCTGCAGTGATAATGGTGAACAAAGCAGGTGTGGCCTTTGTCCTGCGGGTATTTTAGTCTAGGCTCAGGCTTTTGTTTAGGTTAGCTTACTTGTGCTCTTGAACAACATATAACAGAGTGTTGGGGTCTAGAGTATTAGAGCCAGATAACCATTTCCCTTGCCATGCAGTCAAAGGGGAAAGAAGAGAAGCTTTTTAAAAATCACACACATTAAAAAAAAAAAAAAATCACACACATCTCAGAATCTAGGTTACAAAAGAGAATCTTGCTGATTTTTTTTCTCTCTTTCTGCAGGTATTGGAGATTGAGAGCAGTTGGCTTCTCGAAGTGGCGCCCCACTATTACAAGGCTAAGGAGCTGGAAGATCCTCATGCTAAGAAAATGCCCAAAAAAATAGGCAAGACACGGGAAGAGCTAGGGTGAAGAGCAGGGGACATAACAATCAGAACCTAACACCAGCTCCTTTTCCTTCTGTACCTTATTTAATATCTATTAATAAAAATATTTTTAGAGTAAAGCTATGGGGAACTTTTTTTTTTTGGCCACTCGGCTTGTGGGATCTTAGTTCCCTGACCAGGAATTGAACCCTTGCCCTCAACAGTGAAAAGTGCGGAGTCCTAACCCCTGGACCACCAGGTAAATTCCATGGGGAACTTTTGAGGTTCAGAAAAGAGTGACATGGAAATTGGATCTCATATATTCATGTAGATTTTATTATTTACAAGTTAAATTACACAGCAGCTTTACATAGCATGAGATGGAAAGTAGAGTAGAGTGAAGAGGGGAGGTAACTGGCTCTGAGGCTCTCAGCCGCGTCCACCGCCTCTCTTTGTGCGTAGCAAAGTCATCAGTGCTGCCTCTGCCTCAGTTCCTGATCAGTCCTTGGAACACAGGTGTAAGTTGGGTTCTGGTTCCGACAGCCCCAGAGCCACCAGGGCTCCCACTAACAGCTTCTTCACAGGTGCGGGGGGTGAATGTGAAGGCATCAGCTAAAGCAAGAAAGGTTAATGTAGCTGGTGTGATGTTCTACTCTGTCACTCTGCACACCAACCGCTGCCCCCCGCAGCCCTAGCACTCACTTTGTCTAGGCGATGGCGACAAATGAGGCCGTTGGAATTCAGGTAGAAGGTGGAATAGGCATCATAGGTCCTGGTGAAGGGAGAAAGAGGCTCACTGAGAGAGAGGGTGATTAGTCCCACTAGTAGTTCTTAACCTTTGCTATGTATTAGATCACCTGAGGATCTTTTAAAAATGCTGAGTTGTTCCCTGGGCCCAATTAAATCAGGATGTCTGGCACCAATATTTTAAAAAAGATTCTTGGATAAAAGAAATCCAATAATCCACCTTGCAGCAAAGTTTAGGAACTACCGGTGTGGGCTGAGCCTAAGAATTTCTTGGGATTCTACTCTGTGACAGAAATTTACCAAGTACTTTTACCCAAGGCTGTGAGCACAACTTAAAGAGACAGGTATTTTCATCTGTTCATTAAGTATATGAGTCGCTACTATGTGCCAGGTAATGTACATGAAGAAACTGAATTCAGAAGCTTCCTAATATACTCAAAGTCCCTATTTTTGCTATATTGAAGTAGACTAAAACAAAGCCTGCCTTCAAGGAGCCTCCAGTCAAGTCAGGATGGAGGACTGTCTAAGAGACTAGACTACAGACTCCCAAAAGGGTAAGATTAGAAAGTTGTGTGTTTCTTTTCTCACTTCTCTTACCGGTAAAGCTCCTCCTTGTCACGCTTATAAAAACGAAGAAAGAGCAGGTGGATGGGCAGTCCCACAAGCCGCCAGCGGGCTTGCAAGGTCCAATTCTCAGGGTGGCGTGTCAGCTGCAGAATTTCCAGCCGAAGCTGTGCAAAATAGTTCCAGGCCAGGAAGCGGCATAGAGTCAGTGACAGAATGTACCATGTCCGGCCTCTGAGAGGAAGAGATGGGGAAGAAATCTCATTAAAGCACAATCAGAAAACCAAACTATTCTCTGACAGAGGAACTGGGGATGGTGGTGAGAAGCAACTTAGGACCTTCTCTAACAAAAGTGAAAATAGCACTGGGTCCTTTTCCTGCCCAAGGCCCTACCCGTTCAATGGATTCTCACTTGGTACGCATGTTCAGGATCTCATTGATGAATTCCACATCCGATGAGTAGAGAGTGTAGTCGTGGGAGTGAAGGAAGAGATTGGGAAGCTAGGTGGAAGAAGAAGGCATGAGACCAGGAGGAAAGAAAAGATGATCCCACTTCTCAGTTTTCTATACTGAGTGTCTCCTTATTCCTGAGTGAAAGGTTATCTCATCCCTAATTCAAACCGAGGAGTATCTTTTCCTTGGGAAATGTTTGGAACCTATTTCGATGCCTGTCTCATGGTTCCAAGAAAGAATCCAGTTGACTGACTAACTTCCTATTTTTAAGAATTACCTACATCTCTCCCCATTTTGGACAAAGGCCGCTTTTGGATGGACTTACCTCTTGTCTCAGTCTCTCATACATGACAGCCAGGTGCTCCTCCATACTCGGATCTCCTGATGGAGTGGCAGGGGAAGGGTGGGCAGTTCCAGGGGCTTGGAAAGGTATCAGAGCTCCAGGACAGGGGCAGGGAGGTCCCTCAAACAGGCTCCTGAGCCCATCCAGGCAGCCGCTATGTAACTCGGGTCCTGGTCCCTCCTCCCCCTTTCCTGGGGGGAGAACCACCCATGGTGAGGTGAGGGCTTGGACCTGAGGGAGAGGTAGTGGGGGAGCTGGGGGAAGCAGTCGGGTGGGAGGGCTTGGGGGTGGGGGAGACCAGAAAAGAGGCAAAGATGGAGAAGTAGTTGTTGTGGAGTGAGGCCAAAGGGGTGGGAATGGTAGAGCCCATGGAGAAGACTGGTCCTAAGGAGGAAGAACAAAAGAGAAAAAAGATAAGAATCCAGCTGCCTAATGCCCCTCCATCCAAACTGTGCCCATTAACACGCTTCCAATTCACCTGCTCCTTCTGACAGGAAAGATCAAATTACTAGAGGAAAAATTCATCTCCATCTCTGCTTAAAACAGGAGGATATACTTTCTTGTGACTTAAGTACAAATATCTACTACCCAAAATAGCAAATATGTTTAGATTTAAGATTCCAAACCTGTTTGGGGGCAGGTCTGTCTCTAACAGCAAGAATCACAAGTGCATACTTAAGAATAAACAAATGAATGAATACCAAACAGGGCTCGTTATATTGTGGATGAAATGATGCGGCCTCTAACACAACTCCAGGAGTGTGTGAGGCAGTTGTTGCAGAAAAAAGAACATCCAACTGGAACTCCAATTGGAGTTCCAATTCTATAATATAACGTAAGGCACTCTTAATTCCCTCAGCCTGAGTTTCCCATAAATGTCCTATAAATAAGGACGATGAAGCCACACTGAGTCACAATGAGGACTTTATGAGATAATAAATGTTAATAAAACTTTGCGACCCGTAAAGTAGTATATAAATGTAAGCTCATCACTTGGGATCCTCTAATGACACGAAAAAGCCCAGGAGACTGACTGTTAAAGGCTGGATGGACCTCATAATGCCCCTGGTTTACTGATGTTGAAACTGCGATGAGGCAGAGGTCACTCAAAGTCAGGCCTGACTTGAGCTCCTGCGTTTTCAAGGAGCACCCCGAGGGGTCTCATTATCGGGGAAGGCGGGCAGGCCGCGCGGGTACCTCTGTCCCCGACGGTGTCCCGGAGGCGCCGTCTCCGCCGGGGGCGTGGCCATCTTGCCCGCCCGGGCACAAGGGCCCGAACCGGGTCCACTCGGGCCGGCCTTCCCGCCGGGACCGCTATCCCGGTGCAAGATGCGTGGGCTGCTGAGCGCGGCCCGCAGGTCCGTCTGGTCGGATCCCTGGAGGCGCCGCGAACCTCTCCGCCCTCTGTCCTTCAAATCACCTCCAAGCACAGGTAACCGCGAAGACGCGGGAGAAATGCGGACGCACCCCACCGCGCCAGCCTCAATCCCGCCAGCCCCCCAAGATCCGGAAGACAGACGTCTCGTGCGCGACAGCAGGCTGGCAGCGCCGCCCTCCGGTCCCTGAGACCCCTCGCCCCTCCACGCGCCGCTCCGCACAGGTGGGAAGCAGCGGTGGGACGTCAGTACGCCTGCGCGAAACGGAACGCGCGCTCCGCCCCACGCGCCGGCTGAGGAGGGTCTCTCCCCGCCCCCTCCCCTCCCCTCCCGCTTCCCCTCGGCTCTCACCTGGGGACGAGCCTGATAGGCGCGGAGGCAGGGGCCGAGGCGCCGGGCCGCCCCCCGGCTGGGATGGTACATGATCTTCCGGGAATGGAGAGAGCGCCTCCTGTGTCCGGCCTCCGGCCTCCTCACAGGGGTGAGCGCGCCCCGGAGCCGGCTTCTTGAAGGGGAAAGGAGGGGGGGGTGAGGGGCTGAGGGGAGGGAAACGGAGATGTTGCGCGCTTGCGCACTGCGGCGGGTTCCAGGGAGGCGGTGAGGCGCTAGGGCTACAGTAAGTGCGCCTGCGCTCGCCGAATCGGAGGCAGCCTCAGGGCGCTTGCGCAGTAAATTAGCGGCCTAGACCACGGCTCTCACCTGTACGCTTGCGCAAAAGTGGGCGCTGATGGGTGAGGAGTGGGACTGAAATAATGACATCCGCAGTTCTCAGTAACGCTCGTGGTAAAAAATACTTTATTGCTCTGGTTAAAAATAAGATACAAATGACTTGGCACTGGTTAAAAAAAAAGCCTGTAGAATGAATAAATGAATGAATGAATACATCCACGGTGAGGGCAAGCTTTGACTAGGTCCTGTGTGAGATAGAAATAATGATTTTGAAGGTGTGAGAGGGGGCTGCGGTCACCAAGGCCTGGTGCTGCGACGTTCATGCAAGTTTCGAATGAACCTGGCGTTGAACATGTCCCCACCCATTGTCCAAGACTGGGCTGGTGGAACCTGGGCCTGTGAAGTAACTGTGTGCATGGGTTCCTCCCCAGACCCATGCTGTGACAAGACCTGCTCCTCAATGGCACACCTAGTAGGTGGGAGGGAGATGGACAGTGGGTTACACGGGTACTAAAGTGAGGATTAAGATCACAGCTTCTTCAAGGTCTGTCAGGCTCTTGTGGAGAGGACAAATGATGGGGTATGAGGCTGGAACCATTGGTGCTATGTCCAAACCTGAAACCCCCCAGAGTGGACTGGTGCCAAAGGGAAGCACCAGAGTTGAACCTATGGGGAAAGAGGCTTGTAGGATGTTAGGTGGGAGGCTCTGTCAGAGGAGCTGGTGTCCAGTTCAGAGAGTGAGATTTAGGAGGAGGTAGTAGCTGAGAGTGATGTTAGAAAAGGGGTCAGAGGTTTTCAGAGGCTGGCAGGGGAGGGGCTCAGACCTCACCTATTCTCTGTTTCCTGTTCCCCCTGCTTCAGTTCTTGGTTGCCTGTGGAAATACCAGGCATGTATATGGGAAGGCTGGAGTAGGTAGTGAATATGGCCTACTTGATTTGAGGGTAAGGAGATGAGTAACTTACCTGTACTGGGACATGAGGAATTCAACCGCCCATGGCGGCTGTAGCTGCAGCTTTGGGCTACCAGCCCTGGGGGAGTCCCACTGTAGAAGAAATGTGAAATGATGGGGAAGAGGCTACAGGATGAAAGATGAGTGGGTAAGGAGGAATCAGGGGAGAAGAATAAAAGAACACAGGAACAGAGAGGGGGTAGTTATCATTCCTATGGGGTTTAATACAAGTTGTGCCCCAGAAAAGGGAAGGGAGATCATTTTACACCCCAAGGTTTTCTGCAGCAGTCCTGATTTGCTGCTTTATTATTTCTAGTTGAGACAATGTGTTAAGCGTAAGGTTAAATGTGATCGAAATCATGTTATAAAAAGATTCAGGGGAATTCCCTGGTGGTCTAGTGGTTAGGACTCTGTGCTTCCCCTGCGGGGGGCACAGGTTCCATTCCTGGTTGGGACATTAAGATCCCACAAGCTACGCAGTGCAGCCAAAAACAAAAAATGGATTCACAGAAAGGCAAAAAAAAATTTGCTGAACCAGGTGCTCTCATGTTTTGAGTTGGAAAGACACGGTTACCTTAATTATAGGATACTTTAGCCAGAGGGGAAGAGGGAGTGGCAAGGCTGAATTTAGGAAAAGGACTGTCTTGAGAAAGAGATCTAAGGGTTTAGAGAAGAATAATCCAAGAAACAATTAGGGGATTGTTATTAGAAGGCAATTAATTGGCTCCTAGAGATGTTAGTAAATCTTAACATCTCAGCAAGGGCTGGCCTGGGGTAAATGGTAGGAGTTACTAGAGAGAGAGCTAGAGGTTTCTGGAGAGAATGGAGGAATAGATACAGAAGCCTACATGGAGGGATCCAGTGACTACATTAGAGGAGACAGAATCTGCAGGAGAAAATCCAGCAGTGAAGATGGGGACAGGCAGACACCAGATCCTGCGAGGGGCGCTCTAAGCCTCCTTGCTGGAAGATCTGCAGATCTCAGAGGTGAGGAAGAGGGCCAGAGGTCCTGAGAGCCCAGGAAAATACAGGGTGACGCACAAACGAGGCTGAGACCTTAAGGTTTGTTTGGGTTTTGTTTTTTTTTTTCATTGAAAATGTCCATTTAAAAAACACGAAAGAGTTCACGCTTTATTCAGACAACAATGAGAAGGAGAAGAAAAAGGAGGAGTGAGTCAGAAAAAGAGGGAGATCCTGCTCCCAAGGATTTGGGGGAACACAGTAGGGGTACCTGAACTAGCACACATCCAGAGGGTAAGGAGGGAAAGGATGTTCTTTAGCCTGGGTATGGAGCAGGGGAGGATTCTTGCTATGGAGGAAAGAAGAGAGGGGAGGCCAGAGGAAGAGTTCCCCCATCATCATCAAGACAATCTCACAAGACAGGAATCTATCAGCATATCTAGCTACTGGGGAGGGATGGATGTGAGAGGGTATTCCAGGAGCTAATAGAGCCTTGAGACTCAGGCTTAGCTTCTGAAACTTGGCTAAGAGTGATCCTAGGGTGTTTGCTGGGATCTACTGCCAAGAAACAGACTCCTTCAGAGATCCTGGACCTGGCGGAGGTGGTAGTGTCTATAGAAGCGTGGTGAGTCTAGAGTCCCACAGCAGACGTCAGCTCGGGGGTCCCCTGACAGATTAACACATACACAAAACATGTGGAGATTAAGAGTTTGGCAATGTTGAGTGGATCCCGTGGGGAGCTGGTAAGTCCCTCTCCTACCTGACTGGACTGCTATGAAGCAGAGTTCGTTCAGTGGCTGGCGTCAGCAGGCTGATAGAGTAGCTGCAGCCGGTAGCACACAGCAGTATTAGAGCTACCAGCAGACAGTGCAGAGGGACTATAGGAGTTATTCCATGGATAAGACTCTCTTAAAAAGGTTTCCCTGGCAGAGGAGGCCTTTGGACCTTCCATGATGTTCTAGAATCTGACAGCAAGCAAGAGTGTGCTTCTCTGGATAATTAGTATGAGCTGCCCAACCAAGAGGCCTGGCAGCAAATCAGGCTGTCTGTGGGAGTGTTCAGAGCCCAAGTTAGGAGAGAAGGGCTGCTTTCTGTGGTAAGAAAAGCTATGAAGTGTTAGGCCACCTGGGACCCTGACCACCCAGTTGTCCAAGAAAGGGGTAAAGGGAATCCTACGGGTTCTTGTCAAGTTCCCCTAGATGCTGGGGGATGCAATGGGAGATTGGGTCTGGGGTTCTCAGGGAGAAGGGTCTCCACCCGCGCCAGGTCTCCCAGGGAGGGGAGGGGGTTAGCAGTCTGTCAGTATCGACTCTCATCAGAGCGGGGAAGGGAACTGGGGAAGGATGTTATGGACAGGAGAAGGGGAGAGGGAAAATGGAGGGGAGAGAAAAACAGAAAGAGAAGTCAGAGGTGAAGAGAAAGCTGGGGAGAGAAATAAAGGAGAGGCCCAGTCCCTGCCTGCCGGGGTGGGCTCCCGCCACACAAGGCACTAAGCCAGGGCCGGTGGCTCCCCAGGCTGTGTCAGAGATCCTGCCACCTCCCAGCAAGTGTTAAACCACAATTTCCCAACCCGCCCCCTGCCACCAGTGGGTCTGCGTTCTTCCTAACCTTCCTCTAGGCATTAGCGTCCCTAGGCTCCCCCTAAGTCCTATTCTGCTCCTTCACTGTAATTTATTTCCAGACCGCTTCCACACATATCTTCCAGTATATTCTCAAAATGTCTCAGGAGTCTCCAATCCTCCTGTCCCGTTGCTTCATGTCTCTAATTTACACTGCCCTCTGCCATTCCTAACTGCCCTGTCTGAGAGTTCTGAGGTTCCCTAACCCTCCAGCTCCTGTTACCTGGTGCGGCGCCGCTGGGCAGGGCTGCCCCCAGGGTCGGTAGCAAGCAGAAGGCGGGCGGTGGGGTGTGGGGGGCAGAGGCGCAGGGAACGCAGCAGCTCCTGCTCCGGCACAAAGGGGCGGAGGGGGCCCCGTTCTGGTGAGTTTCCCAGGCTGCTGGAGCGAGGGGGTGGGTGGGCTGGAGGAGTCGCACGGCGAGGGGCCCTGTTCAGGGGCCACGGAGGCTCCACGGCTACCTTCAGAACTGGGGGGAAGGAGAAAACAGAGCAAGACGGAGAAAGAAGGAAAAGGACAGGGAAGGGAGTCGTGAGAGCAAAGACCAGGGAAGGAAAAAGAGAAGTCAGAGCCTAAAGAGAGAACAAATCCTTCCCCTGGGTTGAGGCCCCCGAGGCCCAGCCCCCCAAGCCCAGTCTTACACTCTCGGTCACTAGAGGAGTATGGCTTTATCTCTCCCTCTGCTCGCTTGGGTGGCAGCTTCCTTGCTGGAGCTGGGAGTGGAGAGGACACAGGTGAGGTCAGTGAGGTGCACACTGTGGCCCTCCTCCCGGCCACTACCCCCGCGACCCCAAACCTCTGGTCCCCGACACCACATTTCCTCCTGGGCAAGGAGACGTCAGCTCCGCCGCGGAAGCAGCTCTGGGGCAGTGCCATCACACCAGAAGGGAATTCGGGGGGAAGACTGGAGCATTTTGAGGAGAGCCAGAAGGAGGAGGCCGAATGCAGAGTTGGGGGAAAGATCCGGGGGAGACTCTGGGGCCTGGGAGGTACAGGAGAAGGGCGGCCAAGGGAGGCGAGCTCTTACTGTCAGTGGGCGCTGTCAGGCCCCCCTGGGATTCGGGGGCAGAGGAATGGTCCCAGCCGGGCCATCGAGGACCCCAGGTCCCTCTAAATGAGATGGACAAAGCCCTTGGTTAATCAGGAATTGCTGTGGAGAGGTTAGGGGAGGTTGGGGTGGGGCAGAACCTCTCCTTCCAGGGCAAAGATAGGAAGAGACTTACATTTTATTGGGGGAGGGGGGGAAGGATGAGGAAAAAAACACAGACATCTGGAAAGAAGCTACCAGAGAAAGTAAATGGGAGGCTAACAGACTGTCCAAGCTCAGCCTCCCACCTCCTCTCTTCTCTACTTGCCCCTCCCTTTCCCTCTCAAGAGGTTCTTTCTCCATCATGTGTGGCAGAGGAGACTGCCCAGTGGATCCAGTTAAGCTTTAGGGTCCCCTCCCCTGTAGACCTGGCCTTCACTGTCCGTGTTGGCTCTCTCCCTCTCACAGCCTTTGCTCAGTAGGAGCTAGACGGAGGGGAGGTCTTGGAAATCAAAGCCAGTCACAGATATGAACTGCCCCTTCATGCCTGATACCGGCAGATGCTAGTCACTGGTGACACTCTGCTTCCCGGCCACAGAGGAGGTGAGAACTAGCCACAGAGCAGCTCCTTCAGAAAGAGGGCCCTTCTGTGCAGGTGTGCACTGCACAGCCAGCAGAAGGCCGCACCCCTCCGCCTTGAGAAGGAAGAAAGGGTAGGACTCAGCCTGGCAGGGAGCATGTGTGCGGATGGGGATGGAATGAGGAACCTGGGCCACATTTCAGTACCTCCTAGGCTAGGTTTCTCCATATTTGGTTGGAAGTGTTACAAATTCTGAGTGTTATCTTCAAAAACGAGTATTTAAGCTTTGGACCATTCATGTCACTATTCTATGACTGGAAGCGGAAGGGGAAACTGCACTTGCCTGTCGCTCACTGGCTGACAGAGCCTGAGGGGTTTAGGGAGGAACATGACTCTGGCCTATTCTGATGGGCCTGCAGCAGCAAGAGGCTCCATCAATGTCTATGGTCTAACAGGCTCCCAGTGAGCTTGCTTAGTTAAAAGTCTTGCCAGGTATAAAATACACTGAGTTCCCATGGGTAATGTCTGCTGGAGACTTGGGTTGCTTTAGGATTCTCTCAAATTGCCCACAGATCAGACACTGAGCTCCTGGTGGCCTCCAGAGTGACTAGCCATCAGAGCACTAGAGATCCACCCATCCAATGCAGCTTTACCAGCGGGCATAGGATCGAGCGCAGCAGCACGCGAGTGTCGAGTTGCCCTCAGAGAGGTAGCAGGGGGCCCTGTGAGGAAGGAAGCGGCGGTGCCCCTCAGTGAGGGGGCCGGGGGGACCAAGAATTCACCTCTCTCCTTCCCCTCACCCCAACTGCTTGACCAACACACATAGGTGAGAAAACTTACGATGCTGATGGGCAAAGAAGCCTTCGAAGATCACAAAGTTGTTCACCTGTAAGACGAAACGAGAGAAATAACAGTTGTCCGTTCAGCTACTCAGCACATACTTGGGTATAGAACCCTGGGCTAGAAAAACCACAGCAGGAACAAAAGCCAGCCTTCCTGTCCTTGTTGACAGACTCAGTCAGAATTTCAGGACCTGACAAGCTGATCCTAAAGCTGGACTGCAGAGGACCTCAAACAGCCAAAATAATCTTCAGGATTAACAAAGGAATTCGGGGAGGATTCACACTTCCTAAGTTCAAAGCTTACTGCAAAGCTATGGTAATCAACACAGTGGTAGAAACACAAAATAGACAAACAGACCCTTGGAATGAACAGAATCCAGAAACAGTCAACTGATTGTCAATACAAGTGAAAGACCTTTCAAAACTAGAGACTCTTCAACATCTGGTGTTTGGACAACTGAATATCTACATGCAAGATACTGAATTTGGATAAAAAAAAACTAAAAATGGATTAAAGGGGGTTCCCTGGTGGTCCAGTGGTTAAGGCACTGCACTTCCACTTCAGGGGCCATGGGTTCAATCCTTGGTTAGGGAAGTTCTGTGTGCCATGGAGTGTGGCCAAAGAAAAATAAAAAAGAAAACAAAAGAAGAAAAAAATGGATCAAAGACCTAAATGTAAGAGCTAATACTATGAAACTCTTAGAAGGAAACATTAGGGAAAATCTTGATAACTTCGGACATGGTTTAAGAAATAAATGGTATATTTCTTAAATGGGACATTGATTTCCTATCAAGCAAATGAAATCCCATAAACCGGAGGATATATCTGCAAATCATACATCTAATAAGGGTGTTGTGTCTAGAACATAAGGAACTCTTCCAGCCCACGAACAAACAGGCAACAAACACAATTTAAAAAGGGGTTATAATATGACCCAGCAATCCCGCTGCTGGGCATACACACTGAGGAAACCAGAATTGAAAGAGACACGTGTACCCAATGTTCATCGCAGCACTGTTTACAATAGCCAGGACATGGAAGCAACCTAGATGTCCATCAGCAGACAAATGGATAAGAAAGCTATGGTACATAGACACAATGGAATATTACTCAGCCATTAAAAAGAATACATTTGAATCAGTTCCAGTGAGGTGGATGAAACTGGAGACTATTATACAGAGTGAAGTAAGTCAGAAAGAAAAACACCAATACAGTATACTAACGCATATATATGGAACTTAGAAAGATGGTAACAATAACCCTGTATGTGAGAGAGCAATAGAGACACAGATGTATTGAACAGTCTTTTGGACTCTGTGGGAGAGGGCGAGAGTGAGATGATATGGGAGAATGGCATTGAAACATGTAAATTATCATATGTGAAACGAATCACCAGTCCAGGTTCGATGCATGATACAGGATGCTCGGGGCTGGTGCCCTGGGATGACCCAGAGGGATGGGATGGGGAGGGAGGTGGGAGGGGGGTTCAGGATGGGGAACACATGTACACCCATGGCGGATTCAAGTCAATGTATGGCAAAACCAATACAATGTTGTAAAGTAAAATAAATAAATAAAATTTTAAAAATGTAAAAAAAGGGGGGGGGCATAGGGCTTGAACATTTCTCAAAGAAGACATGCAAGTGGCCAATAAGCACTTGAAAAGATGCTCAACACCATTAGTCAAAAGGGAAATGCAAATCAAAACCACAAAGAGAAACAACTTCACAACCATTATTATGGCTATTATAAAAAGAAAAATAATAAATTTTGGTGAGGCTGTCAAGGCACTAGAGCTAACATGCATTGCTGATGGAGATGTAAAATGCTGCATTCACTGTGGAAAAAGTTTCTCAGCTCCTCAAAAAGTTAAACACCAGATTACCACATGATCCAGGAATTCTACGCTTATATACTCTTAGGTATATACCCAAAAAAACTAGAAATATACATGCTTGGAGACATGGCTGGCCCAAAGCTAAATAGCTACACAGGGGAGAACTGGGACTCAAACCCCAGACTCCTGATTCTAGCTGAGGCATGTCGGTCAGGAATACAATGTAGTCATCAGGGTGGGCTATGGGTTCAAATTCAAGCTCCAACATTAGCTGTGCACACTTGGTCAAGTCCCTAATCTACAGAAACCCAAAATGGGGTCAATAAGAACTACCTCAAAGAAATGTACAAGGATCAACAGAGAGAATCCAATGTAGATACGAGAACTCATGAAACATTAATTGTTGTTACTGTATATCTATATATATGTATCTATCTATCTACCTATCTATATCTATACACTCTATTGGAGAAGGAAATGGCAACCCACTCCAATATTCTTGCCTAGAGAATCCTGTGGACAGAGGAGCCTGGTGGGCTGCTGTCCATAGGGTCACACAGAGTTGGACACGACTGAAGCGACTTAGCATGCATGCATGCGTTGGAGAAGGAAATGGCAACCCACTCCGGTATTCTTGCCTGGAGAATCCCAGGGACAGAGGAGCCTGGTGGGCTGCCGCCTATGGGGTTGCACGGAGTTGGACACGACTGAAGTGACTTAGCATGCATACACTACACTGCCCTGCTCTTACATGCTACCTGGGTAATTCATTTGATGCCAGATACTGATACTACGTTCCTTCTGTTGCTCTCTGCTGCCTCTTAATGGAGAAATGATGTCCTGCACATTCTAAGCAGACCCTATCTCCTGCCTTGACTCTTCTGTAATGTCTACCGTGATATTCTTCTCCTCCAACAAGCATATGCTCAGCACTCCAGCCAAACAAAAAACTGCTTGCAGTGCCCTGAAAAGTATATTAATATCTCTCTGACTTTGCTCATGTTTCTTCCTGCATGAAAAGCACTTTAGCCTGTCCACTTCCGTTCTCCTGACAAACACTTTTCAAGATTAAGTCAAGTCTTCCTTTACCCAAGTAAGCACTCACTTTATGCTTCCTCTGTAAGCACATCAATGAATCACATTACAATGGATTAACTGTCTCTGCTCCTATCCAAGACTTGCTTGTCAACCCAATCCCAAGCCCACTCAGCAACACTGCTTCAGCAGTTCTCTTGACTTCCTCAGTTCTTCCCACTTTCTCTGACATCATCAAATTTTCTGAGTCATTTTTATGCTGTTTGTTCTTATGCAGCTAAGAAGAATCAACTCTTTTGATCCATGGCCCTCTCGAGCTCTTGCTCTATTTCTGTTCACCTTAAACCAGGATTTAAAAGATTCACCTATTCTTGCTGTCTCCAGCTCTGAGCTGCTTAATCTCTTAAACCAGGGGTCCTCAGCCCCTGGGCCACACAGCAGGTCTGTGGCCTGCTAGGAACCCAGCCACATATCAGGTGAGCAGTGGCGGGCGGGCCAAAGCTTCATCTGTATTTATACTGCTCTTCATTGCTCCCATTACTCCCAGAGCTCCGCCTCCTGTGAGATCAACGGCAGCATAATCAATGAAATGTATATGAAAAATCCTGAAACCACTTCCCCCTCCCCCCACCTCCACTGGGTCCATGGAAAAATTATCTTCCACAAAGCCAGTCCCTGGTGCCAAAAAGGTTGAGGACTGCTGTGACCTAAACTCACTCCATCCAGGCTTCCACCCACCACTGCGCTGAAACTGCTTGTCAGGATCACCAGTGGGCTCAGGCAGCTAAATCCAATGGCCACTTCTCAGACCTCTTCTTACCTCACGGATCAGCAGCATCTGACTCAGTAAGTCATTCCTTCCTTCTGCACACACTTTCTTCACTGGCCTTCCAGGTCACTTCTAATTTTGCATCTACTTCACTAGTCACTCCTTGGCTGCATTTGCTGCTACTTCTCCTCCCAGACTTTCCAAGAGTGCCTGAAGGCTCAAGTCCTTGGACCACTTCTTCATCGATAACTCACTCCATGGTGATTCTCATCCTGTCTTGCTGCTTTCAAGTATCCTACAGGTGCTGAAAACTCTCCACCCCAAACCTCTTCTCCCAACGCTATGGAAGCAACCAACTGTCTACTCAACCTGAACTCACCACAGACATCTCCAGTTAACATATTCAAGGTGGACTCCTACTATTTCCCCCCTCCAAAGTTGCTCTACCTTCCATCTCAGTTGACGCAATTTCATCCTTCCAAGTGCTCAGGCCAACAACTTTGGGATCACCCTTAACTCTCTCTCTTTTTTCTCCACAATCAATCAAGAAACCTTATTTGCTTTAACTTCAGAATCCCTAAAATCTGACCACTCCTTCCCACTGCCACCGTCTTGGTCTGAGCCACCACCATTTATCATCAGGATTGTTGCTGCTTAACCTGCTTGCGCTCTCACTCCTCTGCTGCGTATTCTTAATAAGCAAAGTGCTCTGGTTTAAAGTACGTCACATTAGGGACTTCCCTGGACTCCAGTAGCTAAGATTCCACATTCCCAACGCAGGGGGCCTGGGTTCAATTCCTGGTAGGGGAGCTAGATCCCACGTGCCACAAATAAAAGACCCCGAATGCCACAACTAAAGACCCCACAACCTTGATGGAGACCCGGCACAGCCAAATGAATATTAAAGTAAGTCCTATCATATTCCCCCTCTGCTCAAATCCCTATGATGGCTCTCCTTTTTTCACTAAGAGTAAAAGCCAAAGTTTTTGCAATAGCCTGCAGGGCCCTAAGTATCTTTCCTTCCCTGTTACTGCTCTTATCTCCTCTACCACACCCCCCTCTCACTCACACTGCTTTAGCCACACCAGCCAAACTTCCAGGCCCACTCCACCTCATGGCCTTCACACTAGCCATTTCCTCTGTGTGGGATGCTCCCCCTCCAGGTATTAATGGCTCATAGTCTCACCTCTTTAAGTTACTGCTCAAGTGACACTTTCTCAGTGAGGCCTTTTCTGCTTATCCCATTTAAACTTGCAATCCCACATACTCCCATCCTCACTAGGGCATTCCCAAACCTTCTTACTTGTTCTTGTTTTCCTAGAGTGCTTATCGACCAGAGTATCTACTTGTTTATTATGTTTGTCTCCCCAAATAGAATATAAGTTCTGTAAGAACAGAGACTTTTTTTTGTTTTATTAAACCAAGTATTCCTAAAGCCCAGAATAATGCTGGGTGCTCAATAAATATATCCTGAATGGACAGACAGTATTAGCAACATTATATTGCATCTACTTACAAACAAACCACCTTCCCCCCAAATAAACCAAATCTCTCTGTGGATAGGGAACATATATTGTTCCAAGCCCTTACTAAATCTTGATTGACTAAGTAATGGCCTAGGTGAAAATGAAGAGATGAAAAGAAACTGACTTATGTTTGGGGTATAAACATGCTTTTAAGTGTACACAACAGTCCAGGATGAAGAATAAAAATAGATGAGATGATAATGAAACAGTTCCAGGATGAGAGATGGTATCCCCCGATCCCACCCCTGAGCTTAGCTGTATAAAAGAATTCCTATCCAATGGGGACTAGGGACTGCTTGGAAGGTGCCTCTTCTTTGCCCCCCAAAGACTAGGTAAATTCAGTGGGAACACTCAGTGGGTATCTATTCTCTGAAACTTCTAACCTGTGGGACGGTGGTCTCCAGGTTGTAGTGTTTATTCAGGAACTTCAGCAGCTTCTGGGAGGGTCTGTCAATGGCCAGTTGGTGTGGTTCAACTCGCTCCTTCTGCAGGGAACAAGAGACTCAGGGTAGGAGGACGTGTGGGGAAAGCAGGCCAACAGGAATCCTGGGAAGGATATGGGAACATGGTGGGGGTGGGAGGATGGGAGGCAGGGCCTTTGGGAGGACTGAAGGCCTCTGGGAAGAGCTGGTGAAGAGATAAGCAATACCTGCAACATATGCTGGAAGAGTTCTCGTCCGTGGCCGTGGCGCTGAAGTGACTCATGGATGTAAAAGTCCAAGATGCAAAGTGGTTCTACCTCATTGTGAGCCTCACGATCATCCTAGGAGGTAAAAGAACAACAAAAACTTTCCAGGGACTTCCCTGGCGGTCCAGTGGTTAAGAATCCGATTTCTAATGCAGGGGACTTGGGTTCCATTCCCAGTTAGGGAACTAGGATCCCACATGCTGCAGGGCAACTAAGCCCATGCAACACAACTTTGTTCCAGAGCAATAAGAGAAGCCCATGCCCCACAACTAGGAGAAGCCCCTGCATTGCAACAAAGAGCATGCACCGCAATGAAGATCCAGAGCAGCCAATAATAATTTTTAACTTAAAAAGATCTTCTAGGACTCAAACATTACTGCCACCTTCCAACCTCCAGCACTTCTGTTCTCAGGAGCCAAGGCATATGAATTTTCAGTTTCCAATGACACTCACCAGTACAAAGAGTTTCTTATATCCAACTTTAAGAAAGCCAACAATGGCTCCTTTTCCAGCCCTGTAGGATGGAGAAAATAACAATAGTGAGCACCTATTTGGAAGAGGTAAAGTCAAAACAGGGAAACGGGCTGGGGGAGGAAGGAATTAAGCACAGGATGGAAGAGCACTTGGCACTCACGGTCGAGCTGAAGTATCTTTGAGTATATACATAACGTGGCGATTACTCTGCATCCTGGATGCACTGGTTATGGGAGCAGGAAGATGCTGGGCCTGCCAGGAATTTTAAGACAGACTTTCTACAGGTCCCTTCCAAAGGACCCCTGCCTCCCTTACCAGCTGTCCCCAGAGGCCTCCCTTTTACCGCATGGAGACTCCCCAGTACCTTAGCAGAGGCCTTGCCCAGCTCATCTACAATGGTCATAATTTGCTGCTGCAGATCAACACTACAGAAAGAGAGGAGATGAAGAGTCAGACAGTCACTGAGTTAAAGGGTCCTGGGCAATCACTCCCTGGGAACCTGGGCCATAACCCCAGGTCAGTACTTCACGCCCTCCCTTGGAGTCTTCCAATCCGATTTCCCACCCTACTCTGAAACCCAAACTTTTGCCACACCTCCTTTCAGGGTGGTACACTCCCTTCTCCCTTAAAGTTACTGTGGGGAAGCAGGAAGGGCAGGTCAACCATATCCTTCGGCTGGGACCATACACTGGGCCAAGCGGTGAAAGGTGACAGATTCAAGCCCCGACCAACCCCACAAGGTCTAGGGTCAAAGGTCACCAAAAAGGCGAGCCAGGACATCAAAAGGAGGGGTCACTAGTCAACGCGAGAAGGGGGCGTGGTGCCTGGACCAGGTTCCGAGAGGAACCGGGAGAGAAGGGCCGTGGGGAAGATTTGAGATGTCACCGGGCCGGCGTTGTGGTTCCGGGTCGGCGGGCCGGGGGCCTTAGGTGCTGGTCCAGCACCGTGATCCGCTCCGGGAGCAGCGCGTCCACATCGAACGGGAACTCCATGGCCCATTGTGCGCGATCGGACCCGCCCCACGCGACGTCACTTCCGGCCCTCCCACCGCAATCTGTACTTCCCCTGCCGCGCCTGCAGGTCCCCAGGGGACCGCCCCTCCCCGCTCTCCCCTCCTCCACCACCCGCCTGTAATCGCGGCAGCTGGCCCCGGAGACCCCAATCTTCTTGCCAGACCAGTTGTCGCTTAGCAACAGCACTCACCCCATCCTCGCCGCCCACTGCAGCGGGCGCCATAGCAACGCATTTTTGGGGCTTAGTGTCTCATGCTCCAAACCTTTCAGCCCCTCAGTGAACAGCTGGGTATAGTGAGAACACTGTGCCTCCGGCATAGGGGGCCACAAGTGATCAAGAGAGAATGGTACAACTGCTCATTTCAGGTGGCTTCTGGTCCCAAGAGCCCACGGGCAGGGTTGGCTTAAACCTGACCACTCCTCTCCCCACAGCAGCACCCACTGCCCACTCCCTCACCAACCCCAACCCCCACCCCCACCAAAGCATTCATTTGAAATTCAGCCCAGAGACAGGATACAGCTTTATTGTGGGAAAATGCAGCTGGCACAAGTCTGAAATAGTAACAATGTATAACCCATCTATTTACAACAGCAGGGACTGAGGTTTCCCATACAAATCTGTACTGCCCTCCCTCAGCCTCATGGGTATTCATCCCTTTCACCAACAATCATCTCTGGTGATTGAGCTTGCCACTGGCCACAAAGTAGACACAACTCTTCAGGATGAAGTACTGTCTACGAGACCCGCTGGTTCCCGTCCCAGTCTACACCTACAGAGCACTCTGGGAGCCTGCCTGCTCAGCGGAGGTGGCTTCAGTGGGGGCCGTGAGTGGCACCTTGGGCATTGACTCAGGTGGAGGGCCACTTTCTTCTCGGAGATGGCCCTGGTAGAGCCGGCGAAGGCGGGACAGCTCTCTCTCTGGTGGCTGTTTCCAGCTGTACCATGGATACCAGGGGTCACCAGAAACCAGAGTGGGGGCTGGTGGAGTAGCACTCACAGCTCCATGAGAGGCACTGAAGTCAAGGTCCCGGGGTTCAACCTGGGGAATGTGGTAACTGAGGAGACCTAGGGGGTTAAAAATAAAAGACAAAGCCAGGGGAGAGGAAAGGGGTAATTCAGATTAACAAAGACAATAAGGAAAATAACATTTAAAAGGAGAAAGGGACCAATCAGAGCCACTGGCTACATTTATGCATGTGGTGTGCCACCCAAAGGTAACTGGCCAAGGGGGCAAATGTGGGCTGACGTGCTGCCTGGGCTCTTGCCTGCCAAGCTGTGCAGTCCTGTGCCAGGGTGAGGAAGCTGCATCTACCCTCACAGAGGGCTACCTGTTCCTAACTTGTGCAAAAGTGTCATGGAGCCCAGGGTCAAAAATTTATACAAAGTTCTTATGATCTAGCCATGGCACTGGGACCAACAGTTACAAAATAAGAAGGCAGAGAAAGAACAAAGGGACAGGGCAATGACAAGGTAAGAGACTCAGGAGAGGAAACTAAAGGACTCTGGAATGATGAAAGGAGAGATTCTTGAGAACATGTTGGGTGCTACTTCTCAGATAGCTGGGAGGATTTATATCCACTCTCCAGCCCTAAGTCACTATCCTTATGCCTAAGGAAACTGCCCTATGCCCCTTCTCATGCTCACCATGATCCCTGGCTTTCTGGATAGCCTGGGTCAACTTCTTGTGTTGCTTCATACAGACCCCTGTGGGGAGAAAAAAGGTAACTCACAGCTCATTTTATAAGGCACAGTAAATAAAGAACACACCTGCTTCCTTATCGTGATTGAGGGTTAGTTATGGAAGACCAGCTCTACCTAATGACCCCATTCCCCTGACCTCTCCATGAGCCTCGGTTTCCCCTTCTGCTCAGTGGCAAGAACGTTCTCTGAGAACCAGGATGAAGACTTAGGAGGGTCTGGCCAGTACAGAGAAGCCATTTAACAGTAAAGGCTTCAAGACAGCGAGCAGAACACCATTCAAAAGGCAAGTGTGGTGGGACTTTCCTGGTGGCCCAGTGGCTAAGACTCCCACTCCCAATTCGGGGGACCTGGGTTCCATCCCTGGTTAGGGAACTAGATCCCACATGCCACAACTAAGAGCCTGCATGCTGCAACTATAGATCCCACATGCCACAACTAGAAGTTCAAGGATCCTGTGTGCCACATCTAAGACCCGGCACAACCCAATAAATAAATAAAAATAAATATTAAAAAGAAAAGCAAAGTGTGGTTAAAGGGCTAACTTGGACAATCCAGAGAAAGATTCAATAAAGGAAGAAAGGATTTCAGATCTGGGGAAGATTATCTGAGAAAGTGGCAAAATAGTCCTTCAGCCTTTTACAATTTAACTATAAAACTCTTCTTAAAACTCCCTGGGAATTTCCTTGGGGTCCAGTGGTTAGGGCTCCTCATTCTCACTGCTGAGGGCTTGGGTTTGACCCTTGGTCAGAGAACTAAAATCCCACAAGCTGCACGTGCAGCCAAAAGGAAAAAAAAACCCAACTCCTTGAAAAACCAAACTCCACTGACCAGGCTACCACCCCCTAAAAGGGTGGATTCTGATTATTCTTTGCAAATTTATCTTGCTTTGGAACAGAGGTTGGCAAACTGCTTCTGTACAGGGCCATACACCAAAGGCACTGTGGCATATATTTTAGGCATATATTATTGTCTATCTCAGCTCAACTCTGCCATTGCACCCTGGAAGCAGTCGTAAACAGTATGAAAATAAATGGACGAGAGTGAGCTGGATTTGGCCTGTGGTTGTAGTTAGGGAATAAATAGATGTGATCTTGAATTGCTGAGCTTACACCAAATTTGGGAACTCTAACTGAACTGTCAATCACATTAAAGAACAGTCAATTTATGAGAAGGCCTTCCAGAAAAGTGAAGAGACCCTAGAGAAAGGAAACAATCAGCACCATTTATCTTTTAAGAGCTCCATTTAGATAGTTTGCTTATATTAGTACTCACCTGGATCTTTTGTCCACATATAATTTATTCAGCATATGACTACTCCCTTTAGATCAAGATTTCCAAAAGGTTCCATCCCACTTTTTATGCCATTAGTAGGAATCATCAAAGAAATACCTGTCTGTCTTAATAAACATAAGAAGTGCTATAATAAAAAGCTATTCTGGTGGTGATGGGGATGATGGGCTCACCTGTATATGGAGCATGGAAGATGATACCCGTGTGGGCACAGACAAACTGTTTTAAGAGCTTCACGTTCTGTAGAGAAAAGTAGTGGAAAAACAAGAGAGAGGAAAGGGAAGTCAGCAAAATGTTTAGAGGTTAATCACCATGTCCCAGTTTTAGCCCCATCCCTTTACTGAACACATTTTCTTGCAAACTTTCCCTCTTTCTGGCCTCTTAACCATTTCACATGCACATCCTACATTCTGAAACTGAGACTCACAAAGAATTCTCTTCTGCAGGGGTCAGGTTAAAAAGTCAGCTCTTCATGCAACAAATTAGGGACAGCGGGATGGCAAACCCTTGAAATCACCCAGAAAATGTAGTATGTGTTATTTGTTTGTAAGTGACTAACTTATATGAAGGTATGTTATATGTAATGTATGTATTTGTTAAGATCAATTTTAGAGATTTAATAGTTAGAATGACTCCCAGCCAGCAATTAATCACAGGTGATAAGACTCCCAAAGGAAAAGCAGGTAAACTGGCAGAGTGCAATGGCAGGTGGACTCATCTGCACTATTCCATCTGTAACCTTTCTCTCTCCCTTAGTCATGTAATTTCTTATAAATTGTATCAAATGATTACAGCCTTTTTTGGTAACTAGTAATACACAGCTGAAATTGACAAGTATCTCCTGGACTCCTCTACAACCTGTATCAGAAAAAGCCTGGAAGCAATCAGACTCCTGCCTCTGTTGACTGACATATGAATGCCCTCCAACTTCCCTGATAACCAGCCAGTCTCTGCTCTACTATCTTCTAATACTGCAAATGCAGAAGAGCACTTTTCCACTGTCATCTTTATAGTTTCTGAATCCTTCAAGAAACAAGTCCTCTCCTCCTCACAAAGAAGGGTTTTTTTGAAAAAAATAACTAGATTATACATTGTTTCGTGTATCTGCCCTCCCGGCCCGTCTTGACATGTGATCAAACATCAATGACAACAAAATAAAGAAAATCCCAGGAAAAAACTAGTCCAATCTACCTGAAAGTAACTGATTGATATAAATGAACCTTTGGGCATTTCCCTCTCATTAGAAATGAGCATTTCTCTTGCCAATTTAGACTGTAAACTTCACAAGTAAGAGATGAATCTTTTATACATAACTCATGAAAGTGAAGTGAAAGTCGCTCAGTTGTGTCCGACTCTTTGTAACCTCATGAACTGCAGCCTACCAGGCTCTTCTGTCCATGGGATTTTCCAGGCAAGAGTACTGGAGTGGGGTGCCATTTCCTTCTCCAGGGGAATATAACCCATGGTAGAAGGCAAAAGTCTGGAAGGAGGGACTTCTCTGGTGGTCCAGTGGTTAAGAATCTACCTTCCAAAGCAGGGGATGAGGGTTTAAGCTAAGATACCACATACCTCGGGGCAACTAAGTCCATTTGTCTCAAGTAGAGAGACACCCTCGCCACAGTGAACAGCCGCTAAAACCCAACACAGCCATAAGTAAATAAATAAATACTAAAAGCTGGAAAGAGTAATGTTTTTACATTGCCAGAAAATTAATGCAAAATAGACTTAAGGGGCCCAGGGTATGAAGAATAGGGCACCTAAGGTAATCTCTTTTAGTACTGCAAGGAGACTCCAAGTCTTTATACTGAAGACAAGATTCTCCTTACCCTAAAGTCAACATGAAGCTTCTGATCCCGGCAGATGGGGCAGGGGTTCCCAGCAACTTTATTTCCACGCTGTAGAGAAAAGAAACAGGCAGGTAAAGACGTTCAAAGCCCTGTCAGAGAAGTATTGCTGCCTCTATCACTATGGCCTCCAGCCCCACTCCACGTCCCATCCATGTGCCATCCTCAGAAACTCACAATACACATCTTTCGAGTCCGCTGTGGGGGTATTCCGCCTTTGTGGTTTCGACGGTAGTCAGCCCAGACAGGGCGAGAACCATAGCGGTTCTGGTATTCTGAAATGAAAAGACCATACAAGCTATTCCTGGGTGATGGTGGTGAGGTGTCTCTGTCCACTTATTTCAGACCTCACTTGATGCGCCCCTTGTCCTTTTAGAAGTACCTTCTGGAGACTTCCCTGGTGGTCTAGGCAAGTGGCTAAGATCGTGTACTCCCAATGCAGGGGGCCTGGGTTGGATTCCTGGTCAGGAAACTTGATCCCACATGCTGCAGCCACGACCTGGTGCAGCCAAATAGATAAGTAATAAATATTAAAAAAATAAACAAGTACCTTCTGAATCCAGGTACTTCCAGGGTTCATCCTCATAAGGGGAAGCAGGAACTGGGGGCAAAGAATCATCCTCAGGGGGGGCTTTGGTGCAAAGAGTCTGGAGGGGAACCTATAAAAGAAGGGACAGAGAGAAAATGAGACAAGAGTTCAAGGACACAACGTGATTGGTTTATTAAACGTACACCATAAGCAACAGAGGGGAACCTATTAAAGGAGGGGCAGAGCAGAAATGGTTGGATGGCATCACCAACTCAATGGACATGAATTTGAGCAAGCTCTAGGAGACGGTGAAGGACAGGGAAGCCTGGTGTGCTGCAGTCCATGGTGTCACAGAGTCAGACACAACTGAATGACTGAACAAGAGGGAAAACGAGACACTGAGTTCAAGGACAAGAACTGGGAACTGACTGGTTTATTAAATCTACACCATCAACAACCGGTATCCCTGCCTCCAGCTGGATCTCGCAAGAAAAGGTAACATTGGAAGATAAATAGGATAGGTGACTGGGAAGCAAATTTATTTGAAAAGACAACTCAAAAACCTGGCACACATAAGGTTTCTGTGCTTCCTGAAATGAACTCAGTGTAATGGAGAAATAGGGAGAATGTCTATCTTCTTGGAGTTAAGATGTGTGGTACGAAAAGGATGTAAAGGACAGGTGAGTCTCCCAACTCAATTGAATCCTCAATCACTGAGTTGCCCGGTCTTATAAAAAGTTGGTCAACATTCCATATGGCAGAACAAACTTGAGTCCTAACGCTATGTCCGAAGCTACCAAGTCTATAATTAACTCTGTGGTAGCCCCTCTCATCACTCTTCAGTCCCACTGTAGGGAGCGGCAGATGGGCAAGCCTTCCAAAATCACCCTGCCCCATCAAGAATCTGCCCTACCAAGAATCTCCAGGGTGGTAAGTACGTGTGGCTGAGGGGAAACCGCAATCCAAAGTAGTTATGCTCTCATGTACGCTCTGGTTAAGAAACTGATTTAGTGAGATAAACAGCCGAGAAACTGGTCCCCCGGTCGTGAGAATGCATCCTGGCTTTACTGAGCGATAGCGGGCTGGTAGTAGTTAGTGTCCCTCACAACCCAAGGACACACTCGGGCATCAAAGATTTAGACACCACCATACATACAGTTAACAGTGGTTTGTGTTTGGCCAAGGGGTCCAATCCATTCCATCGCCTAATTATCCAGCCGAGACGGAAACTTGGGAAGAGAATGACATCCAACCATGGCTCTTTACCCTTGTCTCGAAATTAGAAAACGCGCTGTACTGAGGAGTGAGAGGGGAAGGGGGAGGATGGTGGAAGCAGAGCGTTTCCTTGACAGCCAATGTATAAGCACTTGGGAAGGTCTCCACTCCTGGATTCCCGGCAGTGGATCGACGACCTCCAGAAGGTACAACCCTTCTGGAAGGTACAAACAAATCTGAGGTTGTACAAAATGTGCCCCAAGGAGTTACCTGAACTCCGTAGGCACCTCTGAAGGGCGAAATGTTAGGAAGGCGCCTCAGCAACATGTTCACTACGGAGGCAGCCATCTTGACGTACCCGCAAAGCAGGAAAGTCCGCAAAGGAGATTGCGCATGTTCCAGGAACCAGAGTAGGGTGGGGCCAAGGACGACCCCGCAGTGCGGAAGGCGGACGCGCGTCTGCGTCAGGACGGAAGCGTGAAGGGGGGGGGGTACGTAAGGCGAGGGCAATTTCAACTGCGTCATAATCGAATTCGGCCTTAAAATTGCATTTTTGCTGAACCAGTCACTATGACTCTTAGCTAACATTCTTAGAGTCTGTCTTTTAAGCAATTTTGAAGTCGCTTTTGACCGCAATGCTTTCATTGCGCATGCGCCGGTCCGATTCTACCAACCCTTGATGAGACATGTTCTCGAGGGCGGAAGTGGTGGAAGCGGAAGAAAGGGAGGTACTAGGCTGCTTGGTCACGCGCACGCGTTAGGGGGCCCCCCAAGGAAGGAGGCGGAAGAAGGTGCCCGGGGAAGGGGCTGAGCGAAGGTTAAGGCCGGATATCCAATCAGCTGGTGAATGGTGTATCTGGTTGACCAATGAATTCACGCCTCGCTCATATTGTCTCGCGAAGAGGGCGTTTCACTAGCACGTTTGGGCGCGTTGGGCGGTGTCCTCGTATAAAAGACTCCGCCCGAGCGGGCAGTCGCCATTCTGGGGTTCGTTTAGAGGTAAGTGTTCCCATCTTGTCGGTTGGTGGGTAAAATTTTGCTCGGAGAGTTGGCCTGGGGAATGGGTCAAACGGGGGCTCAGTTGCGAGCCATGACTCGTATTAAGCGGCTGTGTTCGGGGTGGGACATGGAGGTGTTTGGGGACAACAAAAATGGTACTTTTGGGTGTTTTAAAGCAGCCCGTACTGATTATATCTTTCTCCCTTGTGTTCCTTTTATCCCAGGTTTGAATTTTCTCGGAGAAAGACAGGCCGGCCACCAGGAGAAAAGAAACAAGCCGCAGCAACATCTAAGCCCTTGAAAGGATCCAGAGAGAGGGGGGAAAGGGAAAAGAGCAGCCACCAGCCCAACCACTTGTGTCTTCTGCCCCTTCCCACCTATCTTGCCCACCCCACCAGCCCACGCTGCCTGGGACTTGAAATCTGTGGCCGAAGGACCGTCACCACATAACTTCAAAAATAATCAACCACCCTCCCTTCCCAAACTCACCCAAGTCCACTCATCCAGCGTTTACTTTTTTTAATCCACTCAGAACTTTTTTTCTACGACCCCCCTCCCTAAATGGAGTTGGGTGGGGGGGGAAATGAATACTGAGTTGGCCTTTATTTTTTCTAAAGAGATTTTTTTGATCCAATGAGGCCCCCCAAATAATTGAGTTTTGGGTCCTGGTTGGTTGTTTTATTTTTTTCTCCAAAATTTTAATCCCCTCCCCCCCTGAGCCCGAGGTGCTGACGTCGCAAAAAAATTGGATAGTAAGTGTCGAATTTTCAAAAACCAGCCTTGCAACAAGAAATCAACGTTTCCCGTTGTGAAACCAAAATAATGAGAGGAAGAAATGAGACCATAGAACAAATAGAGAACTGGAGAAGGACCGATCCGGTCACTTAATCTCCATTAAAAAGGGCCTTTGGGTCTAAAACAGTGTTCTCTCTCCCTTACCACCTACCTCTTCCCTGCTCTGTTGCAGGCAAGGAGAGGGTGGAGGGAGGGCCTGCGAGTTAGGATTTTGATGGTTAACCCTTGGTAATCCAGCCAATTTCCAGACTGCCAAAGCTATAAGTGTTTGCTTTTTATAAGGAGGAATGGTTACCTTCCTCTCGTTAGCAGTCTTCAAAAGGGTTAATGAGCTCACATACAAAAGATGGTGGATCTTGTGGCCCAGAAGTCCCACTTCTTTGTGTGTGAGACAAGCAGGGCGCTTTTCAATTTGCCAGATTAATAAGCAATCTGTACATAAAGATTGCAGGGTAAGGAGATGGGCGGAGAGCAGTAATAGTTGGGTATATTTTTAAATGATTGTTAACTCCTCTCAATTTTAATGTAATATGCTTGGGGTATATTTGTGTGGTTAATTCAGGTGGCAATCTAGGAATAAAGATTGCAAGACACTTTAATTCAGGGCAAAATATAATCTTAGTGCCAATACATACAAGATTGATAGTTGGGGAGGTAAAGAATGTTTTGTAATTGTTGCAGATTGCATAGGTTATTTAAAAGAAAAAGTAACATTTTAACTTGATACTTTCTGGTCGGGAGAATACAGTTAGAGGGTGGAAAGGTTGGGGAAATGTGGAATTCAGGAGTATTAATTTTAACAAGCCATTTAGTGCAATTGAATGCTATCTAAAAGATTTGTGTCGTTAAAAGGAATTTTTTTTTTTCTTCCCTGCTTCAATATGGCGACTTTCTTTGTCCTTTTGTCTTCCAAGCGGCGTTGCAGGTTGTGTCTTGACCCATTTTTCTCCTGTCCTCCCACCTCAACCCTATTTGTTGAGAGGGGTCCAAGTCCTCCCCCCCTTTCCCTTTATAGGGAAGATGCGGGGGGGTAGGGGGCGGTGGTCGTTAGTAGCAAGTTGAACCTCAATTGCAAATTCAGTTCCTCCCCGCAGAAAATTGTTCTTTCAAATATTTTAATTGCTTGTATTCTCACAAAGCTCTTATTGATTCAAAATAGGTCAAAGACTATTCAGGATGGGGCTGCTTTTTTTTTCTTTTTTTTTTCTAAAAAGGGGTGTTTTAAAATGTAAAGAGCTACCGGCGGAGCCTGGATAGCTTTTAAGTTTGAGTCCTCTTCTCCATTACAAAATGGCGTCCCAGCTTCTTTGTTTTTCCTTCCCCGTTTGCCATCCAGAGCTTAGGGCCGCCCTAGAAACTTGGTCAAGGGGGAGGAGCCGCCCTGAAAGGTGATGTAATCAGCTTTCTCCCTCGTTTCTCCACCCTCTCGAAACCCCGCCCCCGAGCAGATGCCTTCTGGATTCCTCATGCACGCTGCTGCTAGACGGGAAAAGCCATTTTCCTTATGTTCTTTAATCTTTTGTAACCATTATCTTAAAAGGAAAAAAGCTTGTAGCAATTAGATCTTGAAGCTGTCTCCTTGGGCAGCTCTAGTTTTTGTATAGAAGGATCCCGAGCCTGTTGCTTTTATTTTCACCCTCTCTCACTCATCACTACTGCTTGGAAGTTTAACCTGCTTTAGTTGCCTGGGGTGGAAAACCAGTCAAACAGCTGTATTTTAGGTCTGGAAGCTTTAGCGGGGGTGTGTGTGTGTGAGTGTGTATTGGGGGATACTGGGAGAAAACACAAAGATTGTAAAAAAGTAACAGGAGTAAACAACGGGCCTAATGGCCCTGAAATGTGCGGTTTGTGCTCAGGAATCAGTCAGTCCTTGGGCCTCCTGCGTTTGGTCGATTTGTATAATGAAAATCTGGGGGAGAGTGGGTATTCCAGGACTTACTTCTAAATGGCCCTTATTCCCGCCTCTGGGTGTGGGGTTAAGCTCTTTGTGTTCAGTGCTGTATCACAGTTCTCCAGTTGCTTAGCTCCTGTACACTGGTACTAAGATGAGAAGTGAATCTTTAGGAAAGGAGGCGGCAGGTGTAAGCTCAAGGCAGGGGGATTCAAGCTACGGTTTCTGGTAAGCAAAACCTTTCTGGTATTACATTTCACAATCTTCATTTCTTTTTTTCCCAAAGAGCCACCCTTTTTTGAATTTCTTTTTTCTTCCCGTCTAAAATTCTTTGAATACAGTGGGAAAATAATGTCCTCGTTTTTCAACTTGTGCAGTGCTGTAGCATTTGGTGCATGTTTGAAAACCATGCCCGAGTTGAGGGTGGTATTAAGGGTCTTGTCCCTTTCTTACCTTTCTTCCTCTCCAGTTTTTCCAAGTCAAATCTTAATCAGACTCTACTTTTCATTTTTTGAAGTCCTGCCCTGAAGCCGTGAAGGGTCTAGGCAGAATTGGAAAGCAATTTTTGTACAACTGCTTTGTGCTGACTTGGTGAGACTATAGGGCTAATTTTCTGTTGGGTATGGATTCTCGAATGACTCAACTTCTGGATTGGTGGGAGGGACTCTTCCACATGTCCTATTGACCACAAGTTTTTTATCTTTTAAGCAGTTTGCCATGTGTCTCTGCAGCATACCTACCTTGGGAGCTGAACATTCTACCCACTGGGGTTCCTGATCTCTAGTGAGCAGGGGATTATAATAAAGAAGATCTGCCTTAACGTGGGAGATGGGAAAAAGGTCTCCTAGGGGACCCACATCCATCCCGAGAACGGCGGACAACCTGATCATTAGAGTTTGTGGCCAGAGTTCTATCCTGGGACCCTGTCCTCTGGGTTGGGGGCTGAATTTACACTTTTATTGAAAAGCAAATAAGCTTTGGAGGAGGGCAGGGGCTACCAGCTTTCCAGAATGATTTTGAGGGGCGGGGGGCGGCTTTCTACTTGAGAGGTGCAACCTTGTGAATCACCTGAGACATAATTCAGTTCACTGTGGAGACAGACTAGGAAATGCATCAGTTGCCTTGGGAAGTGGTGAATGTAAGCTACAAAGCACTTCATTTCCAGAAGTGCTGAGGCCTCTTAAGTTAAACTTGGACTCCCTCCTTTGAGTAGTGATTTTAAACTTGCATAGAATTTTTGTCCTGAACCAGTTCAGTTTTGATTCATTGGTGATGGGTACAGAATAACTTTGGCTAGGGTAGATAACTTTTCACCTTATTTGATAATTCTTCAGTAAAATTTATTTTGGAGGCAGGAGTTGGTGTCACTTCTGGACTTAATTTTATCTCTGGTAAGAAAGGTTGAACGTTGCCCAGTGCCTTGTGTCTGCATGCCTCTGCCCTCAACATTCTCTGAAAGGAGAGCCCAGGTTAGGACAGAGTAGAGAAGATGCCAGAGGTTGCTTGCCCGCCACCCTCCTATATGTTCTGCCTTCAAGGAAATCAAAACATATGCCCTGGATTATTTTTGTTGCCAGAAAACTTCCTTAAGCTTTCCTTCCAGGCTTCTGATATGTTATGACACATGGTCACTGCCCCTCCTTTCCTGGTCAGCTCCTTTGCCTTTTTCTGCTGTAGGCCTGTGCCAGAGTTCTAGGCTCTTCATTCCTTTCCACTTGAGTGCCTTGGACCTTTTTTCTAAATGTACTTACTTCAAAATAAGGCAGTTAGGTTGTAAGCCACTTGGGGTCCTTCTAAGTGAGTGAAAGCTATTTTCCCTGAAGAAAAACCATCATGAGAAAATTCACCTAGATTTTAAAGCCACATGATTGTTTGTGAGATAAGTTTAGTTATATTTCCAGAGTACAAATAATAGGAAAACTGTAGTGCAAAATGAATGTTTTAACATTTCTTCTGCTTTGTCTTCTAGCTTTCCTTGGCTATTGTCTTTTATTCTTGCTTGCTATGATTGGAAAATAAAAAGTTGTCCTAGTCCCATTCCTAGTAGAAGGCACTGGACAGAGTTTCTCCATGTGCTCACTGGTTTCTCTCGAAAGAAGCTTCTCTAATCTCCCACCTTAAGCAAAGGAACATTTGAGCTCAAGTGACAGGTTTTTTTATGTGTGTCTGTGAAGGAAGTAGGGCAAATGGGTCTGTTGGCCTAACTGGTGGTGCAAACGGGACGGTTCCAAAGTGCTGTGTTCCAGCTCTGGCTTTGAATCTGAGGGTCTAGCCATATTTAGGGGGTATTGGTTTGAAATGAAGTTACATGGAAAGCTTTTTGTCAAATGGCATATCATTGGTTACTTAATGATATATATTACTTGGGAGTCACTCTTGCTTTTCCAGTCTCTAGCACGTGGGAAATCTGTTTGATGTATTCCTTTGTTGTGTCTATATATCACTTTATAGTGCCTTACTACCTGGGGAAAATTCCTTTATCCTCGTGTCTGTCTCTGTGTGTGAGAGTCACCACACTTCAGTGGGTTTGGCCTGTGGACTTCTAATTTATCTGGTATTGGACTTGAATGTTTTTTCCTCTGACCTCTGACCTTAGGTTCTACCTGCCCTTGTGGAGATTCCAGGGCAGCAGCAACAGCAGTTACCCCAGATTCGCTCACCTTTCTTCTTCACTCCTTGTGTTCAGCTCACAGGTTCTGGTCTCGGGAACCGGGTCTCCCCACCACTGCCACCTCCAACCCCTGCCTCTGCCTCTTCTTGGCCTAGGTTGTTAGGACCTGGAAATTTAGCAATTTATTGACTTTTTTGTTGGGAAGAGTAAAAGGTTGAGATTGTTATGCTTGTTTTTCTCTTTTAGCTTGAGACTAAATATCACTGTTTGACGTGATCTCTAAAGAAGCCTGCTTTCTGCAGAAGCATAGTCATCTTTGTAGAACACCACTGTTTCCTGTCTTTGTCTTTGCACTAGATGCAGGAGGCTGTTTTCACCTTGCCACCTTCCTACCCAGTGTCTTGTTTCCCAGATGTCGATATTACTAAGGTGCCTTTTCTGCGTCTCAGAAGCCAGTGTTTAGGGGCACTGTGGATAAAAATCCTAATCAGAACCATATTGATTCTAAATTACTTCTCCTGAACTTGGGGTCTGGCCTAGAAATGGCTTAACTCTTCTCTGTTCCAAAACAACTGTGTTTAGCTTTTAATTAACTCCTTTTCTAACCTGGTCTAAAGTAGCTACTTAAAATTTAATGGCATTTTCCCAGCTTCTGGTTTTATTTGTTCTTTCCTTTTGGCTTCATGGTTTCTAATTTCAGGCCCTCCTCAGGGATAGTGGGTGGTGGTGTGGGTGGGGAGTTAGGAGTCAGAGCTTCTTCTTTGCTTTTGAAACCACAAACTAATCTTGCCCTTAACTTTGAAACAATAAAAACTTGTGCAGTGTTTGATTAATGAGGGACCTTTTTTTTCAGGGCTTAGGAGGACCTGCTTGATTTTCGTTACCTCCAGTTGTCTGATTTCTGGGAGCCACCCCTAACTCCCATGGGGGAGAGGATCTGTTTTCAAGTTTTATTTCCTTCTCTTTGACCTACAGCTTAGAATGATTACCTACTGATGGAAACATAACTTATCCTGCCACCTGTGGCATTTGGCTCTTTGTGAGCTAAGACAAAAAATAATTGACTCATGGAAGACACTTAGTCCAACACCCCTGATTGGCCCAGTTCTTCTCAAGCTGATAGTTTGGGGGGGTGGTGTGTGTGTTTTAAGGTAGATTCATTAACTAAGGAGAAACCATACATAATAAGCAAAAATGCCTTGGAGAGTTGAGTGTTTTGGGAATGTGAACCTTAGCTATGATACACTGTGAAGTCCAGTTATCCTAGGAAGGATGTCACTTGGAGCAAGAGGACAGGTGCTGCCTCAGTCTTGCAGCCTAATTATTATTCCTTCAGTCAGTGTTAACACAGTGCTTCACTTGCCAGGGCTGTTCTCATAGTGGGGACAATGGTCTGTGTTGATTTTTCTTATCTGGGTAAAGGTGAATATAGTTGAATGTAGATTGAATAATTAGTCGCTACTGATCTGTCAAATGAAGAGATGGAATTTATTAGAGACAGTTGGAGCTGTCCTTGCCACCCATTTATTCTTTGTTTTTGTTTTATTCTCTTAGAAAACTTTGATCATGGGTTCGGGTCCCATAGACCCCAAAGAGCTTCTCAAGGGCCTGGATAGTTTCCTTAACCGAGATGGGGAAGTCAAGAGTGTGGATGGGATTTCGAAAATCTTCAGGTGAGTCTGTACCCTTTGAATTTGTTGTGAGTAGAGGATACTGTGTGTTGTAATGTGACTATCCTTAAGGCAGATAGTGAAGTGTGTTCCTGAGAGGAGTGGGAGTCAATGGACTAGGATTCAAATCCAATTATGTTAGAACTGGTGATAGTAAAGTTGGCCCCTGGCCCTAATGGCCTCTGGATATTTAGAGAGCCACAGTCCCAAGCGAAGGAAGGAAGCAGGGGAGCCAGGTGACAGGAGTCTTGGTTTGTTTATGTTTTCCTTCAGGGATCCTCAGGTTTTCCAAGAGAAAGCAACTTAGGACTGAATCAGTCCTAAGAGATGGTAGTTGAAGGCAAAGGCTTTCACCCGGAAGCGGCCTCAGACATGTCCTGTGTGTGGGGGAAGCAGGGACACCCACCTCCCCAGACTGGAGACTTCAGTGCATCTTCTCCATTGTGTTCCACCCTTCTGGGGGTTTCCACATCTCCCCTAATCCACCCCATCCTTCTGGGGGCCTGTGCGATTCCCCAACCCGGGAGCAGAGTCCCAAGTTCTCGGGAATCTCTGGGCACTTCAGATTAGACACCCTTGGTTTCTAACTGTGCTTCCTCTTTTACAGCCTGATGAAAGAGGCACGAAAGATGGTGAGTCGGTGCACGTACTTGAACATTCTCCTGCAGACCCGTTCACAAGAAGTCCTGGTCAAGTAAGTGGGGACCTGGGTGACTGGGATGGGGAGATGTAGTTAGAAGTGGGCTGGTGAGGCACGGGATTCCTCGGTCATTGAAGGGGGACAAGGAGGGTGGGGTGTATTCCCAAGGCCCAGGAAGGGCATCACAGATCCCCCTGCCTGCCTGCAGGTTTATTGACGTCGGCGGTTATAAGCTTCTTAACAATTGGCTGACATATTCGAAGACGACCAACAACATTCCCCTCTTACAGCAAATTCTGCTGACCCTGCAGCACCTGCCCCTCACTGTTGACCATCTCAAACAGGTACCTTTGGTCTTTAGAATCCTGATTCTTCCTTTTTGGTTTAGCCTAACAGATGAAAAACCCACATCCGTTCTGATGTGGCTGCAGTCTTGGACCTGTGAGGTAGAATAGTTAAAAAAAGTAGTAGGAATTTGGAATCAAGATTTGGTTCAAATCCGTCCCCTTTAATAGGTGTATGACATGGGGCACTGTGTGTATCCATGCCTCAGTTCTTTGATCTGTAAAATTAGAGTGATTGAACTTACCTAAGTGGGTTGATTTAGAGTAAGAATATGTCTCCAAGGGCTTTGTACGAGAGAGTGTGCAGTGTTAGTGGCTGTTGAGAGACTGAGTGAATCTGTGGGGATGGTGAGCTCTGGGGGGGCAACTTTTCCTCCTGTCACTTACCGTCCTGTTGCTCCCTATCTTTGATAGAACAACACAGCCAAATTGGTGAAGCAGCTGAGCAAGTCGAGTGATGATGAAGGTGAGGGCCTGTCCTTTCCTAACAACATACATGCTGGTTTTCCCAGTAAACACCCTGCTGTTAGGGCATGGCAGAATCGCAACTCCTGGGGTATATCTTAGCTTTGATAGCAAGAGATTCTTTCCTTTTCTAGGACAAAGGGTTTTGGAGCTCCTGGCAAGGGTCAAACAGTTCTGGCTTTTCTTTTTTGTATTTTTAATTAATTTATTTATTTTGGTGGTGCTGGGTGTTCGTTACGGTACACGGGCTTTCTCTGGTTACGGTGAGCAGGGGCTGCTCTTCATTGTGGAGCACGTGGTCTGGGCGCATGGGCTTCGGTAGTTGTGGTGCACGGACTTAGTTGCTCCACAGCCTGTGGAATCTTCTGGACCCGGGACTGAACCTGTGTTCCCTGCATTGGCAGGCAGATTCTATACCCACTGTGCCACCAGGGAAGTTGCTGGCTTTTCTTTAGAGAAAAAAAGGATTTACATCCATCCAGGAGTTCACCCCAAATTTTTTTACCCAAGATGTAAACCAGGAGCACAGGATATACTAGTTTCCCACAAGTGAACAGTATTGCAGCAGAGCTGATCCCCTGATCAGAGTATAGGCTTGCTCTTTGTGGGCAATGATGTGTTTGGTCCCTTTGGAAAGAGGCTATGGCTTTGGTGTGGTGGGACCATCCAGTCCTGAGCAGGCCTATCTGTAGTTCCATTAGCTGGAGCAGAAAACCCTGGGAACATTTTCCAGGATAAACGATCTTGATTTTGTTTTAACTCACATTGTGGTGTTTAAGTGAAAAATATTCCCTGGCTTTCCATCCTTTTATATGATGAGCATTTCACTATTTTTGTGACATCTCAGAGTAGTTTTGTAGGATGGTCTGTAACACAGAAAGATCCTGTTAAATCATTGTCCGTCTTTTGATTATCTGCTAAGGTGTATTGGTTCCTCTTTCAGCTGGCTTAATTTTGCTGCCTTCATTATTCTGTGCTGACTTTAGATACTGAAGTTTGTACATTGCTTATCAACTGTGTCCCTGGACCACAGTATCAGTTGCTCCCCAAAGATGTTAGGATATTATATTCCTCCAGTGGGGATGCACTGGGTTCATACTGCATTAGGTATAAAAGTTACCAGTTTTGTGACTGTTTTGATGTTCTACAATAGTCTCATCATTGAATGAGCCCATAATTGGAACATTGGCCTGGAAAGAGATACTGTAGGTAGGAGATGTTATTTGCCAAGTACAGAAGGAAAGAAAGGGCAACAAAGGCATTTTCCCCCCATGTATTTAGAAATGTTTATCTTTAAATTCTCTGACCATCTTTTTTCTCTAGATAAACTGTGTTCACTCATCCTAAATTGGTCTGTTTTTCAGTTTCTTTTTTCACTCTTGCAACATCTAATTGATTTTTTAAAAGGCTGTTGTCACTAGTAGCATTCTAGGAAAAAAAGGTTGCCTAGAAAATACTTTTAAAGAGGATCTGAATGTGCCTCCATGAAATTTTGCATTAAGTTTCCCTTTAGGACAAGGTAGACTAATACAGTTTCTTTTTAAATCTAATAGCCCTTCAGATACTTGAACTCTGCCCACCTTTCTCCTGATTTTATTGTAATAAGTGGTTAGGGGTAGAGCACAGGCACGGGTTTATTCTGCCATCTTCTAGTTTTATGACTTGAATCTCCATGCAGTATGTTACATTACTTAGGCATTTCCTCTTTCTCTTACCTGCAGAACTCCGGAAATTGGCCTCAGTCCTTGTCAGCGACTGGATGGCGGTCATCCGCTCCCAGAGCAGTACCCAGCCTGCTGGTAAGCTCTTTGGCCCTTGATTCCTTGGATTTCTTTCTTTCTTTCCCACTGGGTTGTGGCCTTCCATGCCCATAGCCTGCTTTTTACTTCTGACAGTCTTTTTTTCTTTGTCTAAATAAAATCCTTTTCTTCTCTGTTTTTCCACAACAGAGAAAGATAAGAAGAAACGGAAAGAAGAGGGAAAGAGTCGAACCACCCCTCCTGAGCGACCGGTGACTGAGGTGAAGGCTGAGACTCGGGCTGAGGAGGCCCCGGAAAAGAAGAGGGAGAAGCCCAAGTCTCTCCGCACCACAGCGCCCAGTCACGCCAAGTTCCGCTCCACCGGTAAGACTGCCTTCTGGCCTCTGGAGGGTCTGTGGGTAGGTACGCAGCCAGGCCTACAGACTTCTACCGTAACTCTGAAGAAGACGGAACACTAGTGGGTGAAGCGTCACGGGGGTTTATACGGCTTGATGAAGGTTAAGGGAGGAACAGTCCGTCTCCAACACCAGGTCTTTTCTCTCAGGACTAGAGCTGGAGACCCCGTCTTTGGTGCCCGTGAAGAAGAATGCCAGTGCAGTGGTGGTTTCTGACAAGTACAACCTTAAACCCATCCCCCTCAAGCGTCAGAGGTACGGACCACATTCTGGGTTCTGAACGGTTGGTGTCTGTGGCCCTGAGGGAGAAGGAAGGGGCAAGTCTGGTGCTGACCGTTCCCTTTCTCACAGTTCTGCAGCTGCCCCAGGAGATGCTGCCCCTCCTGCAGAGAAGAAATACAAACCACTCAACACAACACCCAATGCCACCAAAGAGATCAAAGTGAAGATCATCCCACCACAGCGTGAGTCTAAAGTGGGAGTATGTACTTGGAATTGGGAGCCAACTCTTCATGGGAATGAAACTCTTTTCTCCACTTTCATTTGATTTCTTGGTGTCTTTTAATGTGTGTACCTGAGAAATTCCCTCCATGGGAGTCATTCAGATGGCTTAGGAGTGATTTGAAAGATGGAGTAGGGAGGCTTGCTACTCAGTGACGGGTTGGGGTGCTCCCAGCTGTCACGTTCGTGGGGACTGGCTTTGTCACTTACTTGAGCTGTGATTCATATCCAGAGCCATGGCTTGCCTGCCTTTAAAAGAAAGAAAGAATGACAATTTTTTGTGCAAATCCCCCTACCTACACTTCCTGCTCACCTTGAGCTTATTGTGTCCAACATTCAGGCAGCGTCTCTATTGACCAATTTTCTGCTCAGACTTTGTAAGAAGTCTGATGATGCTATTTTATGTTTTTTTTTCTTTTGCAGCTATGGAGGGCCTGGGCTTTCTGGATGCACTCAATTCAGCCCCTGTCCCAGGCATCAAAATCAAGAAGAAGAAGAAGGTGCTGTCACCCACAGCTGCCAAGGTACGGGCGCTGGGCCGTAGGTACCAGTGACCAGGTAGAGAAGATACAGGGAGAGGAAGGGCCCAGCAGCTTAGAGTGCCTGGGGAAGGCAGGAGGCATTTCAGACATAGACTGGTGGCGGCAGAGCATTGTCAGAGACGGTTTTCCTTGACAGGAAGTGTCTGGGGATCCTTCCTGGAACCTGAACAAATTGCCCTGCCTTGACCTTGACTTTCCTGTGTGCTCAGTGACTTTCTTTTTCTTCCACAATAGCCAAGCCCATTTGAAGGAAAAACAAGCACAGAACCAAGCACGGCCAAACCTTCTTCCCCAGAGCCAGCACCTCCCGAGGCTATGGACACAGAACGTCCTGGGACCCCAGTTCCGCCTGTTGAAGTCCCAGAGCTCCTGGATACTGGTGAGTTCAGAACCTGGATCAGGTTTGGGGGTTCTTTGAAAGGAAGGGACTGGTCTGAAATCACTCCTGCTTCCAGCCTCTTTGGAGCCAGGAGCTCTGGATGTGAAGCCAGTGGAGAGTCCCGGTGATCCTAGCCAGCTGACCCGGAAAGGCAGGAAGAGGAAAACTGTGACGTGGCCGGAGGAGGGCAAGCTGAGAGAGTATTTCTATTTTGAACTGGATGAGACTGAGCGAGGTGAGTGATCCAGTTTCCTCTGTAGGAGGTGGGGTTGAAGGACTTGGTTGGTAAACGGACTTGGTAGGGCTTACTTTCCCCTCTTGATTTTTTTCTCCTGGATGATAGTAAATGTGAATAAGATCAAGGACTTCGGCGAAGCAGCTAAGCGAGAGATACTGTCAGACCGACATGCATTTGAGACAGCCCGGCGTCTGAGCCATGACAACATGGAGGAGAAGGTGCCCTGGGTGTGCCCCCGGCCCCTGGTGCTGCCCTCGCCCCTTGTCACCCCTGGAAGCAACAGCCAGGAGCGGTATATCCAGGCTGAGCGGGAGAAGGGGATCCTTCAGGAGCTCTTCCTGAACAAGGAAAGGTGAGCAGGAGGGGGATCGCTCCCTGAGGTATTGAGCCCTTGAGGGCAACGGGCCTTGAGGTTATTAGAAGAGGGGTGGGGGTTAGGAAGAAAGTGGAGGACCTGAGTAAATAATTTGACTGTCATTCTTTTATTTTTTTCTATTGCCTGCGGCATTCCTGACAGTCCTCATGAGCCTGATCCTGAGCCCTATGAGCCTATCCCCCCAAAGCTCATCCCCCTAGATGAGGTGAGTATTGCATGCTGATAGAGGCTGTGATTGTATTAATGCCTCTTTCATGTGAGACAATCTCTTCATCCCTTGTTGGTCCTGATTGTCCACTTGTTCTTCCAGGAATGTTCCATGGACGAGACCCCGTATGTTGAGACCCTAGAACCTGGGGGGGCCGGTGGCTCACCTGACGGAGCAGGTGGTTCCAAGTTGCCTCCAGTCCTGGCTAATCTGATGGGGAGCATGGGTGCCGGGAAGAGCCCCCAGGGTCCTGGAGGAGGGGGCATCAACGTGCAGGAGATCCTCACCTCCATCATGGTACGAGCCTCCCTCCTGCTCCTCTCCTGTCGTCTTGCTCTTTATGCCCCTTCTGCTCACCTTCCCGTCTGCTTCTGCCTCAGGGTGTTAGCCTTGTCCTCTGTTGACCTTGTCTTTAATGTCCTTACCTTACAGGGTAGCCCCAACAGTCATCCCTCAGAAGAACTGCTGAAGCAAGCAGACTATTCAGACAAGATCAAGCAGATGCTGGGTAATCCTCAGGGCCAGCCCCCGGGCCTGGGCGAGGGGACCACCAGTGGACTTGGGGGAGCACGGGTGTTGCCACTAGGCGGCAAGACGTGGGAGGGGAAGACTGGACAGAGAGCGGTGCTCTGCCAGGTTGGTTGGAAGGGCTGGCTGGATGCACCTAAGCGGGAGGACATCATGCCGCTCTTCTCGAATCCTCTTGCTGACTGCTTCACTCCTCATTCAACAGTGCCACATGGACTCTTAGGCCCTGGTCCGATAGCCAATGGTTTCCCACCTGGAGGCCCTGGGGGCCCCAAGGGCATGCAGCACTTCCCCCCTGGACCTGGGGGGCCTATGCCAGGTAGGTGGAGAGCAAGCGGTTGGAAGGGGCTTGTCTGCTGGATTTGGGCCTGGTAACAGCACAGGGTTGACCATACCTGGGGGTGGTTTAGGTTGGGAGATGGTGGTCTCTAGGTATAATTCAGGTAGCTGACATTATCTCTCCCTTTTTTTCCCCTCCTAACAGGTCCCCATGGAGGCCCTGGGGGCCCTGGTGGGCCAGTGGGTCCACGTCTCCTGGGTCCCCCACCCCCTCCCCGGGGGGGCGACCCCTTCTGGGATGGCCCAGGTGACCCTATGCGGGGTGGCCCGATGCGGGGCGGGCCAGGACCTGGCCCTGGGCCATACCATAGAGGCCGTGGTGGCCGAGGAGGAAATGAACCTCCTCCTCCTCCTCCTCCATTCCGGGGGGCCAGAGGAGGTCGCTCTGGAGGCGGACCCCCAAATGGACGAGGGGGCCCTGGTGGGGGCATGGTTGGCGGCGGTGGACATCGTCCCCATGAAGGCCCTGGTGGCGGCATGAACAGTGGCAGCGGACATCGTCCCCATGAAGGCCCTGGCGGTGGCATGGGTGGTGGGCACCGCCCCCACGAAGGCCCTGGCGGTAGCATGGGTGGGGGGCACCGCCCCCACGAAGGCCCCGGCGGTGGCATGGGTGGAGGCAGTGGACATCGCCCCCATGAAGGTCCTGGTGGAGGAATGGGTGCTGGTGGTGGCCATCGGCCCCATGAAGGCCCTGGACACGGGGGGCCCCATGGCCACCGGCCTCATGATGTCCCTGGTCACCGAGGACACGACCACCGAGGGCCACCCCCTCACGAGCACCGTGGCCATGATGGCCCTGGCCATGGAGGAGGGGGCCACAGAGGGCATGATGGTGGCCACAGCCACGGAGGAGGTGAGGATGCTCCCCGTCCCCCTACACAGCTCTTGGTGTCCTGTACAAGTTTCTGAGGGACCTCACTACTGGGGGTGTGTCAGGCAGAACATGAGGTCACCTCACTCCCAGTTCCCAGCATGCCCGTTTTACCCTTTTCCCAGGCCCCCAAGACTAGGTCTCTGAAAGACGGCTCCCGGGATGCCTTGGACTGGGGGGATGCGTGGCACCGACCTCTGAGCCTTCCTATCTAACAATTCCATCCTCGTCCCCACAGACATGTCAAACCGCCCTGTGTGTCGACATTTCATGATGAAGGGCAACTGCCGCTATGAGAACAACTGTGCCTTCTACCACCCGGGTGTCAACGGGCCCCCCCTGCCCTAGGGACCACCTGCCCGCCCTGCCCACACACACCCTGTGGACTGCAGCCTTGCTCCTTCCACTCTTTATGGCTTCTGTGAGGCCCATTTCCCCCTTCCCCCAGCTGATGAGGAGCCGGCCCCCTCAGTGCCCACACGCCTGGGTTCTGGGGGTTTTCTGATCACTGGTGCGCATTGATGTACATATTTTCCTCCAGTCTGGGGAGGAGAGAGACTGGACACATTCTGTACCCTGGACTGCTGAAGAGGAGACCCAGTTGGCTTCACTTTTTGAGGAGTTTTGCCCTGTATCCCAAGCCCCTTTCCGGTATTACCCTTCACACCTGAGAACCTAAAGCTGGTTATCCTGGAGAACACCTCTGCTCTCCTGCTGTGGGTTTTCCACATGCACACGGAACTCTGACGTGGGATCAGCTGCACTTATGAAATTCTCCCAGCCACGTTCATTTCCCCATGGGTGGGGATGTAAAGGGGTACCGTGTACCCCACTGCACTGAGAGGGCTCAATCAGGCTGGATTTGAGTTCTGGAACACATCATCCCCACCCCTCCCCAAACACAGGCTTTTTACATTGAGTCCTTTCTCGAGAAAGTGAGACTTTTGCAATCTTCGAGGACACTCAGGTTTGCGCCTTGGGTGTGCTAGGTTCAGTGATGGCAAATCACATCTGCAGCCCATGAAAGTTTTAGCTGGCAGAGGTGAGGCCATGGCGGTGGTCCACCCTTGCCTACAGCTCCTTCTGGAAACTGTAAAACAGTGAGACCAGCTTTTCATCAACTGAAGCCTGGCATGCTGGGCCTGACAGTCACACTACATGCACTGCCTCTGGGAGTGAGCGTGCTCCTGGTCCCCACCTGGAACCTCGTAGGTGTGAGGCCTCCAGCTCCCTTGCCCTGTCGGCCACCTCTGAATCCCCAGCCAGGTACCTTCCTGGGTGGATTCGATAAGATGACCTGCCCTCTCCCAGTCCTCTCCTTCACCCATCTCGGCATCAGTTGTTTTCTATGAAAACAGTGGATTGGTTAGGTTTTGTGCAGGGTCTTGGGTTAGAGCCACAATGGATTTGAGGATGAGTATTTTCTTTTTCTTTTGGTTTTGTATATTTTGTACATTAATAATAAACAGTGGAAAGAGAAGTATTTAACCTCCGGTGTGTTTGGACTCTGTTTAAAAAAAAAAACATTATCAGCTGTGGTCAAAGGTTCATCAATACCTCTGGAGTGTGGTTTTCAATCCTAAGTGAAACACGGGTGAAGGAGTGCTTTGACTATAAACACCACACACGGTACAGGGTAGGTGGCATGCAGTCGAACGCTGGGGAGGGCAGAGCTCACAGATCACCTGAACTGCAGGAGGTATAGGCATGTTGATTCTAGCTGATCCTACCAGCCCTGTGACTAGCTTAGTAGAGGGATAAGAGTTAAGTGAAGAAAGAAAGATCAAAGAGCAGTTCCTAGGGATGGAAGGAAGGAAAAACAGATGGATTCTTGCAAGACTGAGCAGCTTCAGTGGAAAAATTTTAGAGTGTAGACAGCTTATTCCCAAAGAGCAGTGTAGTGGGAAATACCCCTGCTGCTAGGTGTAGACTCAGTTATTTTCAGATCTTAAGGCTAGGTATTGAGGGCGTAGTTGATGGAGTAAGATTCCCAGGGATGGGAATTCCCTGGTGGTCCAGTGGTTAGGATTCAGCACTTTGACTGCTGAGACCTGGGTTTGATCTCTGGTTGGGGAACTAAGATCGTGCAAGCTGTGCTGTGCAGCCAAGAAAGAAAAGTATATTTAAAAAAACACTCCTAGGGAGACAGGAGGTTTTTCCAGAACACGGGGAGGATTAAGTTTAAATAGGAAGTTCTGCTATTCTATATTAGATATTAGATTACATTTTGTGGGGAGAGGAAAAGGGAGGGTGGGGATTTGGGGCTACAGGTTGAGAATAGTGGTTTCCAACCTTTCAGCATCATCAGAATCATCTGATGGGTTTGTTAAGACAGATTGGGCGTGGGCTTCAGCAAGTTTTCTGATTCAGTAGGTCTGGAATGAATTCCAAGATTCTACATTTCTAACAAATTCCCAAGTGTTGCTGATTGCTGATCTGGAAAACACTAAAAAGACACAGCCCTAGAAGACAAGTTTCTCAGCTGTTGTTTCCAGGATTGGCCACAAGAGGACAGCAATTCCCTAAATTTAACGCCACCTACACTTTGCCTGATTTTATCCTTTTGCCCCTTCTTGGGAGAGTGTTCAGTCAGCCTACTGTTGCTCTGTGCACTGGGAGAGGACCTGAGAAGACATAATACAAGGGCCACGCTGAAAAATAACCAACGAAGTACACAGCTCAAGTCAAAAAAAGTTAAAAATTCTTGTGCTTCTGGTTCCATCAACTGCCTGCTTCTCCCCTTCTTCCCTCCATCTCCTGCAACAGGCCACAAGAACCTTTTAAGAGAACTTCACTTTTTCTATTTTAAAACTAAATTCAGCCATTTTTCTTGCAAATTCTCCATGAAAACCCCAAATAACCTGTCACTTGAGAGTTTCCTTTTTTTTTAAGGCAGGAAGAGTTTGAGCATCTGGTCCATGTCACTGTACCCATTTCTGTTTCTCTAAGCCTTGCAGACACATCTCTTTTTTCAGGTGGTCTGTTCCTCCTTTTTTATTCCATTTCCACCCTCACCCCCAAAATTACCTTTTAACTTTTGACTTCTCTGTCAACCCTTGCCCAAGCACACTGGTTCAATCTCCAATTCTGAATCACCATTATTCTATCTCTCCCATTCCTGCTCCCAGGCAGTACACCTAATGTTGAAAAATCCTGAAACCCTACCCTCGTGGCCCAGTACAAATTACTAGCACTGACTCAACACTCACAGCTGGCTGGCAAACTTCCTAACTCCTCCTGACTCTGGCACCAAACCTTCTGAGAAAGTCAGCCCCATCCAAAGTGAGCACCGTTCTCTTCACCTGAAAATATCTGAGTTGATGTTATCTTCTTTCCTTTCTTAGAGGAGGGGGAGTATCGTCTCCTGCCCAAAGGAATATCTAACAGCTCCCCTAGCATCTCTCCCTATCACCCCCCACCCCACCACTCTACCCAGCAGCCAGAGCAATTTTGTGAAAATGAAAACCAGGTCAATTCACACTCCTGTGTACACTCCAATGGCCTTCTAATGCTCCTAAAACCGTATCCTAACTTCCTATCAAGGTGTGTAAGGCCTCATGTGTCCTAGCCGCTGCTCAAGCTCTAAGCCCAAGCCATCTTCCAGGACCAGCTCTTTCCAGCTTCTGAGCCATTGCACATTCTGGTCCCTTCCATGAAGGCTCTTTCTTATCCATCTAGCTGGTTCCTTGTCCACCTACAGGCCTTGTCTTTAGTGTTACTTCCTGAGAAGTCTTCCCTCATCACTCAAACTAAAGGTGACCCCACCTGCCACTCTAGCACCATGTTTCCTGTGACAGGCTCCAAAGGTACCACTGAACCTATTTGTCTCTTCACCAAGCCTTGCAGGTACAGCTCTCCTGTTTCAACTGACCTGTTCTTCCTTTCTTATTCCATTTCCACCCCCACCCCCCAAATAACCTTATAACTTCTGACTTCTGTGTCAACCCTATCTTTGCATTTGTAAAAAGCTCTGGGTGATGCTGCTGCTGCTGGTCTAGGACACACTGAGAACCATGGTCCGAGAGCAGCCAGTTCAAGCATCTGAGCTGCTGCATCAGCACTGGCCTCACAAGGGCCACCTCTCATGTACCCAGGCCTCCTCTGAGTTCTGCATGGCCACGGCGCTCCTTCCCGGCTTTCACCTTTCCCACTCTAGTGCTGACAGTCTCCCCTAAACACCTGTCCTGGCTGTCGTGCCCCTTGAGGACTCATCCTTCGGTCCCCTTGTCCACACTGCCAGATGTGTGGTGTTCTAGATACTAAGTTGCCTTGAGCTCAGAAAAGGGGACGATTACCCAGAACTTGATTATTTGGCAGGATCATGTAAGGGAGGACCTTGAGAAATAGTAAGGATCTGTCCACATCCTACAGATGAGGGAGAATGCCCAGGGCGCTGGGGTCAGAAAAGAAGGGCCACCGTCGTAGGAACAGTCCTCTCCAGGCTGGGTGACCATGGGCAGGTCAGGGTCTCTGTTTCCTCATTGGGAAGGTGTGCAGAAGAATCAGGAATTTTTTAAAACATTCCTACAGTGCTCATTATGAACCACATTAGTGCATGATTTGTAGGTGACAAAGACTGTCATGAATACAAACATTTAATTTTGTTAATGAAATTTCATTTTTCAGGCTTTGGGTTAGCCATACACCGTACTGGGTTAGGCTCCCCTTTCTGGAGAAGTGCATTCTTTTGTCCAGATTTAGGTGCATTACAACAGTATATATATTGAGGGAACAAACAAAACTTCTGCCCGTGGATGGAAGTTACTTTGAGCATCTGATGTATCTGTAGTGAAATTAGCATCAAACACTTGAAATGCAAAATTTTGGTGTTCATCTTATACATTCCACTCTGTTTTACATATCATCTCATCTAGTGAACCGAACAACTGAAGTGCAAAGTGTAAGTTGTACATGAAATACATGTAACTAAAAATAAAAAAGCACTTACTTTATAAATACTTACCTAAAATCTTAATAACCTTGTGAGGTAGGTGCTTTTTATCACCTTGATGTTACAAATGAGGAAACAGGTACCAAGAGGCTAAGTCCAAGGTCACTCCATTAGTCATGGACTTGAAGTCTGTTCTCATTGTTTTACAAAGGACCTTATTGTGGAGAATACTTTTAACATGTAACATCTTACTTGGCATAAGACCTTGATTTTTTTCCCCTCAAATTCCAAGATCCTTTCTCTCTAATCTGGCTAGATACGTACCCGATGGTACCTCTGTGGCTATCTTCATACCAAATCTTAACTTTCAGTATAAACCTTGTAACTGAGGTCCAGTAGTATTTTTGGCCAAAACCTAACTTCCCAAAGTTAAGACGTCCCACCTCAGGAAGCCATAAGAGGGTTCTTCACGTCCCCCTGGGAACTGGATGCACCTGTTTCCTCTCCAATTTGCACACCTGGCTCTATCCATCTGTCTGTCCTTTCCACCCCGTCTCTCACATTAGGATGTGAGATGTATTACCTCATCCCCACAAGGAAGTTTCTGGGGCCTGTCCTGTAAGTCTCTATAGTCCACTTCACCCATCAATCACTGAAATGACCACCAACCAACAACTCGCCACTTGGGTTTTACTTTCCAAACCCGTCTCTCCAATCTAACACTAAAAAGTGGCCATACCAACCACGTTCTTTCATTAACTCCCGAAACAGTTCTTTTTTCCTTAGACCCGCTCTTTTTCATACATTTCAAAAATAGCTCCCTGCTCATGGTTAAAATCCTTACTATTTCTCATGGTCCTCCCTCAAGTGATCCTGCCACAAAACCAAGTTCTGGGTAACCTTTCTCTTCTATGAGCTCAAGGCCACTTAGAATCTAGAACTGCACATTTGGCAACTGTATCAATGCTGTACACTCATGTCTTCTAAGTCTTCTCTGTCTAGATTACTCATGTAGGCAGATCATGTCTGCTCCCTTCCGGTATATCCCACAGTGCTACACAGTAACTCTTCGGGGATTGACACTCTGGTCCCTGACCCCAGGATGGAGCTTGGATAGTGAGAAACCCGAGTGTCCTCGTCCTAGCTAGAAGGGAGGACTCCCTTTCCCTTGTACTCATCTGAAGGGCTGGAGGAAGGGAGAGGCTCCTCAAACAGTGAGCACCACCTAAAGTGAGGTAAGACTGCAAGTGACACCCACCTGCACTGGTGGGGAAGAGAGGCTGCCACCCACTTCCAGAAAACCCAACACAGCCAATCACGATTGGGAAGAGTTCCAGCTCCCACGAACCTCCAAACAGCAACAAGGCAGCGGCAACTCATTTCCTTTATTTCTCCCCCTTGTAAAGGGCGATTCGAGTTCAGCAGCATTCCTCTCCTGTCCCCGAGTCCCCCATCAGACCAGATACTGCAGGCACCAGATCCTGGGTGGCAGGAGCCGCAGCAGCTGTTGGAATCCATTAGGTCAGCACTGAATCCACCAGAGGAGGGCAGCACCAGTCAGACCAGGCGGCAGCTGCACCCGAAGCTCGGGGCGGCCCAGAGGCAGGCTTCCCAGCGAGGACAGAGGCTCAGACAACTGGCTGCTGAGCCTGGCTGGATGGAACCCCATGATGACAAACGTCACCTCTGCCTGTACAGAGTGACTTCAAGGACAAGGCCCACTCAGTTATCTCAAGCAGAACAGACGAGTCTTTCAGAGAAAAGGAAGCAATCAAATATCCTGGTCACATCAAGGCCACACTCCGCCTTCACACGCCCGAGCAGCTGCCACGCCGGCTGTAGACCAGAGCAAGCTTCCGAGTGGAGAGGAGACGGGGGATGTCCAGGAAGGAAAGCTCACTCTCGGGGCCGGCTGACCATGACTTCTCCCAGGGCCTCCAACACCTCCCGCTTGTAGTCTTCGAAGTCACCATCGATCTGGCTAACACTCTGCTCCTCCACCACCCACAGCTGGCAGTTGGTTTCTGTGATGAGTCGGGCATCGTGGCTGACGACGATCACAGCTTCGAGGCAAGACAGTGAAAATGGAGGACAGGCAGAAAGAAGAGGGGAATCAAAACCTGCGAGGAGGGTGCCCAGCCCCAGGACACCTACAGTCCCATCCCCAAGGGGGATGGCAGGAGGAGGGCAGGCCCGAGCTGACTCACCACCCTTGTATTCGTTGATGGCCTCTCCTAGAGCGTCGATAGACTCGATGTCCAAGTTATTGGTGGGTTCATCCTACAGGAAGCAGGCGTCCCAAAACTGACTGTTAACGACCTCTACCTTTCCTGGTGTCACCCCCGCCCTGGCCCCGCAGCCCCATTTACTAACCAAGATGAGGACGTCAGGCTCCCGACAGGCCAGCTCTGCAAACACAACTCGGGCTTTCTGTCCACCTGGAGCGAAGGGGAAGGAGAACCACTGCACCTTCCACCACCAGACATGTCTGCAGGTGAGCCCTGAATGCCTGTGGGTGCATGCTAGTGCGCGGAGGTCCCCAAGTCCTGGTTCCTCTTCCCTCCCGCCTCGAGGCGTAGTGTGCAGCAGGGAATTTTGAGGGGGACGCCTGCCTGGGCCCCCGTACCAGAGAGCTTGCAGATCTGGATGGTGTGGGCGTGGCTCTCCAGGCCGAAGCGGCCCAGGCACTTGCGCGCGTCCTGGTAGGGCAGGTTGAAGCCCCGCTGCAGGTACTCGGTGGGCGTCTCCTCCATGCGCAGCTGCTCTGCATACTGCTGGTTGAAGAAGCCAATTTTCTGCCCAAGAGGAGAAGAAGGTGGTCAATGAAAGTAAGACTTCCTCTGTTGGCTTCTTACTACCTGATTCCCAAAGCCACTTACCAGCCGGTGGTTCTTCCTCATTTCACCCCGAGTCTGCAAGGAAAAAGCAAGGTGGGGGGGAAGTAAGTGGGGGCGGGAAGGAGCCACAGCTCCACCTCCCAACTCTTTGAAGGGAAATGAACACCAGAACTGGACCGGGAACAAGCCAATGCAAGAAAGGTAACACAGGTGTGCTCCCTAACATGACCACGGCAGGCCAGGAAATCAGAAGCAAGAGGAAAAGCGAGGAGGTAAGTGGAAAGTCAGAACCAGGAGCAGGCTGACCACGAGCAGAAAAACCCCATCCCCACCTTCCAGTCAGAATTTTTCAGGGTTCCACCTCAGATGGGAATGAGTTTGTGGGAGGATCTAGGACACCTTTCTAAAGATCTACTCTGTGGGTGTGAGGCAATGTGCCTTCTCCACACTTGCTTGGAGGGCAGACAGATGGTTACAACCACCTAGTACTACATATACCACAAAAGTCCCTGAAGCAATTCTAGGGAATTTACCTTAAGGAAAAACTAAATTCACGAACAAGTACAGTAACACTCTTTACTAGAGTATTGTCCTTTAGTGAAAATTCAGAAACATTCTAAACAACAGACATCAAATAAATTATAACAGACCCATGAGAAAAAAGCATATAACATTACAGGCACAAAAAAATGCTCAATATACATTGTCTGAAAAAAAGCTAGCTACAAAACAATTCACAGGATAACCCACTTTTGTTAAGAAAAATAATTATATACATGCTTGTAAGGAAAAAGAAAGGAAAATGATCTGTTAAAATTAATACAGGTTTAAAAAAATAATAATACAGGTTATCTCCAGATTTTTCTCTGGCTTATCCAATTTTTTTTTCATCTGTCCCTTGCTTAGTTCCCCGATCAGGGATCTAACCCAGGCTCATGCCAGTAAAAGCCCCGAGTTCTAACTACCGGACTGCCAGGAATTCCCTGGTTCACACAATTTCTAACGATTCTACAATGGGCATATATTTCTTATATAACCAGAACACACAAGCAGGATGGGGGAGGCATGCCCTTCATCTGGGCCCACTTCTCCAGGTCCGTCTCCCTGACTGATCTAAACTGTCCTCCTCTACAGCACCTCTTAAGCAAATGAACCACCCATGACAAATTCTGTATTTAACTCTCCACAGCAGAGAGGGCTCCCCAGTTGGAGCCTCTAGGGAACAGCCGTGTGCTCATGACTCCACTCACCCGTCATCACACCCCTCCCTGACTCCTGGACTCACCGGTGTCAGCTTGCCTGTCAGCAGCAGCAGCAGGGTGCTCTTCCCCACGCCGTTAGGGCCCACAATGCAGACTGCCAGAGGGAAGACAGAGGTCAGAGGTGAGGTCCCCAGAAACTCCCCGGGGCTCCTGCTCCATGGCCTGAGTCCCACCCCGAACTCTGCACCGAGCTCTCCCCCCAACTCACTCCTTGAGTCCATGTCGATGCCAAAATCCAGATTCTTAAAGAGTGGTTTCTGCCCCTCATAGCCAAAGGTCACACCTGAGAAGGTAGGAAAAGCAGCACTTTACTTTCTCTTCAGAGTCCCCCGAGCGCAGCTGAGAGCCCTGGTGGGGCGGGAAGGCAGGGCCACGGCCGCTCACCGTGCAGGCCCAGCACCGGAGGGCTGAGCGGCGGCGGGTCGGGGAACGTGAAGCGCACGGTGTACTCCCTGGGGCGCTTCAGCAGCTCGGGGGCCTCCTGCGACTCCTCGTCCTGGTTTTTCCGCCGGCACTTCTGCTGCTTTCGAGTCAAGGCTTCCTTGGTTTGCTTCTCCTGAGGAGGAAGGGAGACATCCAAGCCTGGATGGGAGGCCTTGAATGGCAGGCAGTGTCTGAGTCCCCCCTCCTTCTCCCGAGAAGATCCCTGCCCGGGAAGAGCCAGCGCTCACCGCCTGCTTGGTGGACTTGCCACCGGCCTTTAGCTCCTTCAGCTTTTTCTCCTGCTTCTCATATTGCTTCAGCAGTTCCTTCTGCTTTTGCTGATACATCTTCTTGAAGGTCACTGGGGCAAGGGGGTGGGAGGTCATCAATGGTTGTCCCTGTCCCCAGCAGGATGGGGGAGGGTGGGGGCAGGGGTCATGTCCAGAATTCTGAAGTACTCAGAATTATCACCACGTCCCTATGTCCCTCCCTCCCAGGCCTTTCTCCAGGAACTATCCCTTTCCTCACCCCCAAACGTCCCACGTACTGTAATTGCCCCTGTAGTAGTGAAGCCGCTGGGCATCGAGATGGATGATGTCAGTACAAACGTCATCCAGGAAGCCCTGGTCGTGGGAGACGATGAGCAGCGTCTTCCGCCAGCCCTGGAGATAGCTGGGTTTTAAAGAGTGTGGAAATGTCACAATCTCCAGGTTAGAGTGCAGACACGGGCCGGAAGCGAAAAGAGGGAGGCTGGGGTGAGAGCTGTCAGGGGCAAGGTGGAGACCAGCGATACAAGGCTATAACCCAGGCCACTCACTTGTTGAGCCAGATGACAGCGTTGAGGTCCAGGTGGTTGGTGGGCTCATCCAACATCAGCAGCGTGGGCTCCATGAACAGCGCCCTAGAGGGTGGGCAGAAGAAGGCGGGTCAGTAGGAGGAAGACCCTTGCTCAGACAACCCACAGAAGCCTCTGGTAAGTGGAGCCTGAGACCATGAACACTCCTTCCCAACCTCTCCTGAGAGAGTTCCCGAGCAGGAGACAGATGAGAACACACCCCCAGACAGGGAGAGAAGCCCCAGAGTCTGACAAGTCAGACAGTACGGGAGGGACAAGAGAGCCTTGGAAGAACAGGAAGGGAAGGGTGGGCGGAGGCCAGGAGGGCAGGGGGTGGGAGCCCACCTGGCCAAGGAGACACGCATGCGCCAGCCCCCCGAGAACTTCTGTGTGGGTCGATTCTGCATCTCAGGGTCAAAGCCCAGACCGGCCAGGATCCGGCGGGCTTTGGCCTCTGCAGCGGCAGCCCCGGTGGCCCGCAGTTCCTCATACACCTGGGAGGAGGGAGAAGAGGACACATGCTGGGGGGTCCCGGGAGCCCCTGGTCCTAGCCCACATCCCTGGTGCCATCTCCTCTACCTTCTCGAGCCTCTCGGCAGCCGCGTCGTCGCCCTGCTCCAGCTGCGCCTGAAGCCGCCGCTCCTCCTCCAGCAGCTTCAAGCGCTTGGTGTCCGCGCGAAGGACAGCCTGCACGGCTGGCGTCTCATCAGCCACCACCTCTGGGGGCCGGGGAGCAGTCAGGGTGTGCCCGGGGCCAAGGCTCCTGCTCCCTCTTCCCTGCAGCTCCGTTTCTGGAGTGCCTGACCCTGCCCAGCTCTCTGTACTTGTTCCAGCCTCTTACCGCACCCCACCACTTCTGTGGCACCCATTTCCCAGTCCCCAGTCCCTCCCCACAAAACCCTTCCAACTCCACAACCACGGGCTCTTCTGCTCCTGGCTGGCTCACACACCCCAGTGGAGCCCCCCGCAAGCCCGTCTCCCCCTCCCCACCGGCCCTCTGCCACCAGCAGCCTCACCCTGCTCGCAGAGCAGCACGTCGATGTTGGGGGGGATGCTCAGGGCTCGGTTGGCGATGTGCTTGAGCAGAGTGGTCTTGCCCTTGCTGGGGAATGACAGCTCTGAGGACCAGGCCGCCTCCGAGAACAAGTTTCTTCTTCTCCCTCCGGCCCCTCCCCTCTCACACTCCAGCCCCTCCTCTCCTCACCCATTGGGTCCCACCAGCCCGTAGCGGCGGCCGGCGACGATGTACAGGTCTGCGTTGACGAACAGCTCCTTGCCGTGGGCCGAGATGCTGAACTTCTCCAGCTGCGGTGGTCAGGAAAGAGTAAGCATGTGAGAACGCCCTTCCGTATGTCTAGGAGCTGCACCTTTTTCTCTGCGGGGAAGCGCCCTCCCCCACCATGCCGGCCCCCTCCCCATCCACTGCCTCTAATCAGAGTCCACACCCTAAGAGCGACCAGCCTGTCCCAACCTGCTTCCCTGCAAAACTGGCCTCCTATGCTGGTTCTTCTGACTTCTTGCACAGGCTGGGAGAATTCAAGATGTGGAGAACACCTCCCAGCTTTCTTCCCAGTGGACCACCCTCTCCTACCCACTTCCTCGGTCACCGTGGCCTCTCAGGGGAAGGGGAGAAGCGGCACGTCCCTGGCTGAGCTGGTAGGAGGGGCCCCCTCAGACCTTACCTTGATGTCAGAGGCATTTTCTAGCATGGCCTGGCGGGAAGACACCTCTGCTTGTGACACGGAGAAGTCATTTTCAGCAGCATTGGCTGCTTTTAACGAAGCCACCTGGCGCTCATACTCCATCTGAGAAGGAAGGAAAGCTCACATTTGAGGCCATTGCCTGCCACTTTCCTGTTGCCACAATACAGTCCCATGTCACCACACACCATGACACTGTGCTCACAGAACACAACTGTTTCCTTACTCCAGCTGTTGTACTCAACCCAGCACCCAAAGCTCTCCCTTCACATGTCCCCTACTTGCAGCATTAAAACAAATATTTCTCCCGCCTTTGACTACTAAGAACCCAAGGTCTTACTTGTTTCTTGAGCTTCTTCTTCTCCTTCTTGCTAAGGTGAGCAGAGGGGTCATCAGCCTTGGACTCCCCTTCTTCCTCCTCCTCTTCTCCTTCCTCTGAGCCCTGTGAGAACCAGGCGATGGTAAAAATAAGGGACCCCTTAGAGAACTTCATGTCATCCACTCCCAGCTCCACAGTCGGCTCTGTCTCTCTCCCAGAATACTGAAATATCTTGGCAGTGCTCACATTCTCATACCCACTCTGGTCTCCTTGTAGCCCCTGTATCCATTTGTTCCACCAAGAAGGTACCTACGTATGTATGTATGAATTGTAAAGATTTATATGTACCTATACCTCTGTAACTGTCAATACAATGGAACTGAAGGTAGAAAAGGAACAGATTCTCTTCCTCACGTATCAAACGACTTTCTCTGCAAGTAAACATGCAAAGCAGAAGTCCAGAAGCCCTGTGTATAGCCACTGAGGAATCCAACAGAATGAGAACTAGCAGGTGCTGGTGGTACAGGGGAGCTCAGAGGTCACTCGATGACACAGATGAGAAAAGCGAGGTCTTAAGAGGTGGCAAGACGTACTCAAGCTCACACAGCGGGTGGCAGAGCCAGAACCTGGGCTCAGGGTGCCACCCGTGTCCCTTCCTCTTCTGGACCAACAGGTGCAAATCAGGGCCCTTGAACTAAGAATGGCTTTTACATTTTCAAAGAGTCTTTCCAAAAACAGAAAAGAAAAATATGTATCAGAGACTGTATGTGGTCTGCAAGTCCAAAGTATATACTAGGAGGTCCTTTACAGAAGTTTGCCAACCCCTGCTCTGAGGAGTAAGCGCGTCCCAGGTCACAGCCCATGCCCTGCCCCCGGCCCAAGGGCCACCAAGCCTGAGCCCCTCAGCCCACGTTCCCCGTACACACACACACACACACCTGTTCTGCCTTCTTGGCCTTCTCCTTCCCTTGTTTGGGTGGTTCCTTTTCTTTTGTTGCTTCCTCTTCATCCTCCTCCTCCTCACTCTCCAGAGCAGCAAATTTATTTTGAGGCTACAGAGAAAAGCCAGCAGGTCAGATGCAATGCTGAGATTCTTGAGACCAGTCCACCTCCCGCCAATGTTCCCTCACCTTGGCCTTCCCCTTTGACTTCTCCTCCTTTGTCTTTTTGCCCTTCAACCCTGGCTGTTGTTCCTGAGATACAGCCTGGAGAAGACACACACAGACATACAAATTAATTTGCTGTACTGTAGCCTGACAAGAATTTCTAGGTAGTCCAGGAGTAGCAGTTAACTATACTATGTGTGACAGGGAGAAAATGAGACCCAGAAATATCCTGGCCTCCAGCGGGAGACAGTGAAGAGACGAGTAGAGAACAACAGCGAAGCTAAGAGGCTGCGAGTTAGGCAAATGAGCCATGTGGATGGGATGGCCCTAACACTGGAGGGCTTCCTCCAGAGGGCAAATCTTGAGAAGAGATAATGGTCGTGGGCTTGGAGAAGGCCTTCTAAGAAGAAGAGAAGGCATAAAGAATAAAGGCTTCAGGCTTCCCTGGTGGCTCAGTGATAAAGAATAAAGGCTTCAGCACACAGTCAGGCTGGATTCAAACATGTGATGAGGCTGATCGGTATACAAGGCAAGTCCCAAGTAATCCTGCAGAGGGGTCCTGGTGGAAGGGCAAAGACTTGAAGGTCTTTGGTTTAGATTTTGAGTTTGAAAACAACAGAATTGCTGTAAATTTCTGAGCGATAAAGAGTACTTTTTAAAAAGCTGATATTGACAGGATAGCTGACAGTATAAGCAAGACTGGCCTGGCCTAGAAGAGCTGGTTGAAAAGCAGGAAAAGCAGCCAGGGAATCACCACAATGGAGCCAGAGATGCCACATGGAGTGAGAGGGACCGGCAGAGCCATCACTATCACCTTATTGATCCGATTCTTCTCTGGCTTGGCCGGCTTAGGAGGATGTTTTTCCTCCTCCTCCTCCTCTTCACTCTGATCCTGAATCAGGGCTGCAAAAACATTACCACCCTGGAGAGTGAAAGGGCAGAAGTCAATAGGATGATCAAGGCTGCACCCCTGGGGTCTCTGTCTACCACCGAGACAGATGGCTTACCTTGGTTTTCTTCCCTCCTCTGGGTACTGGGGCGGGTACTGAAATGACAAGAGGAGAAGGTGAGCTAGGAAAGAGAATTACCATGTCCGCTCCTCAATCTAATCCAACTCCAAGATTAAGGAATGAGGCACCTGACTCTTCCTGACTCAAGGGTTCCAGGTACCCATCTCCCCTCGGCACATTTACCCTCGTCCTCCTCATCGCTGGCTGGTACTGAGAGCTTCTTAAGACGCTCCATGAGCTCCTTCTCCTCTCCATCATCATCCACATCCTTTTTCCGCCTCCCTTTACGGGTGTCTCGCTTCTTTTTTTGCTGCTGAAAATCAAACAGGGTGAGAGAATGAAGCCTGGGCCGCTGCTGTATCTCTGCCCCAGAGAATGCTCCCCGTCAGCTGAGTGAACCAGTGCGGGCTGTGGAGGGCTGGCGGACCGAAGATGCCTTCACGGAGTGGTGGGTCTGCTGACACTGTACCTGCTGCTGCTGCTGCTGCTGCTCCTTCTCCTTGAGCACTTTCTCTTCTTCCCCAGCCTGTTTGTCTTCTACTGCCAGCTCCTCGAAGAACTACAACAGGAGTTAAGATCTTCGCAAACACGGCTCAGAGACCAATCAAGCCCTTCACCACCACAAATGTACTCAGGGACCTGCCACGCACGCCATCTCACCTTGCTCCCTCTCCCGACAAGACCTCTTCCCCTCCCTCCGGCCCCCATTGACTTCACAGGGCCACCTTCTGCTCAGAAACACCCAGAGCCCTCTCTCCTCACCGTCTTTTTGGTCTTCTTGTCCTTCTTCCCTTTCTTCACCACTTTGTCTAGAAGGGTTAAGCAGATGTTGTGAACGATGATTTGCAAATTCCAAAGCCACCCTGATCTCACCCGCCAACCCTCAGTGGACTTTGCCCTCCCTCATCACTGTTTTTCTAGCTTCCTCCCTGGACACTGTCCCATGAGACAGACAATGGTGGCTGGTCTAGTGGGAGGCAGAAAAGGAGAATCCGCAAGGTGATGGTGCCAGAGGTGGGAAGTAAGACAGCTTTCAGAGATGACGCCAATGTTTTTAGCTGGCAAAATTAGCTGAGTTAGAGGGACCATGAATAACTCAGGATATACTGGGAGAGAAAGACCTTTCCCCACCTCAGTCACCTATGGGGGAGAAAAGCAGGACAAAGTATTAGATGTCATTTTTGGAACCTGCAGGCCACGGAAACAGAGCCATCTGCTAAGTCAATAAACACCTGGGTCTATGCCGCACCCGCTCTGCTTGCACTTCCAGCACAAACTGTGCTGTGTTAGGCTTAACTGGGCATCGGTCCTTCATCCTAGAGTGACTTGAGACACTGCTTAGCTCGTGTTCCCAGGGAGCAAAGTGGGAAGTCGAGAGAAGTTCACTGACAAATTCCAGCCTCTCCTTTCTGTCCATCTCCATTTCCCTGAAGACGGAGGGTTACGTCTAACTCCTTCCCACATAAGACAGGGAGGCAGCCAGCAGCCTCGTGATTTCTCTCCACTCCTAGGCCTATCCACCATCACATTCGTCCCCCAACCATCCCACCGCCTACTGCTATTCGATTCTATCCAAAGGCACTCCTGCAGTCACTTAGTTTCCCCCCATCCCCAAACCAAAACAAAGCCTTCTGCTATCTACCACATTAAGTATTCTCAGACCAGAATGCCACCGAGTCCACAACAATCATTTATTTAGATGCTGAGGATCTACAGTGTCAAAAACTGGATAAAACGGAGGTCAAGCCCTATAATTTAGGGCCTCACAAATTAGAAGGGCGTATCCTATTTCTTCTGCTCTTTCCCTACCCATACCGATGTTGTAGACACTGGCTTTTCCCTGCTCCTTGGTAACTCCCAGGCATGCTTATGTCTGTCTTTGCTTAATCGGTGACCTCCACCCTGAACACACTTCAAAATCTGATCCCTGTACAAGGTGACTAGTGTGATGGAACCAAAAAGATGTGGAGAAAGAATAAAAGACTTTCTATATATGCTATTCTGAGGAGTCTAAACCTAAAGCCACTAAGAGGGAGGACCCACTGTAGTACACAAGCCAGAATGATGCGATCAGCTCACTGTGACAACACTCAGAAGTGACTCAGATACTAATTTCTCTCCATGGACTGATACAACCACGCCTCCTGACCATTGGTTCAAGTGTGACAAAGTATTATCACCCAGGAGCAGGAAAAAGCTAAGTGTGGCTAAATCTACCCTGTACCCTCCACGTCTTCCCCCCACCACAACGGCTCCTCCCTTTAGTAAGGACACCACTGAAGCTGTTCTTCATTTCAAAGCCAAGTGAAGCACTTTCCAAAAACTTACACTGCCCCCACCCAATTACTGTTTCTTTTTTTTTTTTTTTTTTTGCGAGTGAATAAGATTTATTAAAGAGGAGGAAAGCACACAGCTCTCAGTATAGACATTGAAAGTGAAAAGTGAAAGTGAAGTCGCTTAGTCGTGTCCGACTCTTTGCAACCCCATGGACTGTAGCCATGTAGTCCATGGGATTTTCCAGGCAAGAATACTGGAGTGGGTTGCCGTTTCCTTCTCCAGCCAATTACTGTTTCTATTCTTGTCTTCACTGAGCCTCAAAAGTGCAGTCCACACTAGCCCCCCCCCCTCATCTCCCATTCCTTTTTAAATATACCACAACCTGATTTGGGTGTTACCTTCTAATGAACACTACTTTTGTCAAAGCTGCCACCATCCTCTTAGTTGTTCAATTCAAAGAGTGTTGTTGTTGTGGGGTTTTTTTGTAGTCCTTATTTTGCTTGATTACTTGGCAACATTCCATGCTACTTCCCTCCTCCTCATTTTCATTCTTCTCTCCTGTTGTTCCTCAGCGTCAGGGATCCTGACGGTCTGCCTCTGGCTGCTTGCCTTGCTCAGTCTCATCTCCTCAGCCTCCTTCCCTATCTGCCTTCCCTTAACTGTTGAAGTTCTCTTGGGTCCCCATCTTAGACCTCTTTTCGCTTCAATCCACAGACACTCTCTAGGGGACTCCCCGGATCCAACACCGCAACTACACCTGTGTCTTCATTCCTAGTCTACCGCTCTCTCCAAAGCCACTGAACAAACTCTCTCCTTGCCATCTCCTCTTCAAATTCCCCAGAAATCTCCAATTTAGCACACAGCAGCTGACTTACCTCTTCCTGCTCCCCAACCCATAGCCCATTACAGCTTTCAATGAAAAGCCTATTACCCGAGGAATTATTCAAGTGAGTGTCAGCCTTAATTCTTCTCCCCTTAGTTGGTTCCCAGCTCTGGTCAATGCCCTGGGTTCTTCTCTTATCACTTCTCACAGGGATCTTTACCAGAGCCTCCTAAATGGTCTCCCTGACTCCAATCATTTCTATGCACTTCAATGAGTCTTCCTTCTTAATGTCTTTAGGATTAAATTCCTTGGAATAGTGTATAAAGCCTTTCAGTATCTTGTCTCTCACACGTCTTTTCAATACCATCACATAAGTCAATACAATACTGGGAACCAGCCAGGCTCAACTACATCCTATCTTTGCATTAAGTGTACCCTCTGCTGGCTTAGAACCTTCTTCCCCTTGCTAACTCATAATGATCCTTCGAGAATGAACTCAGCTGTCACATATTCCTGGGAGGCTTTGCTGACACTCCCATCCTAACTGACTATATATTGCCCCGTCTTCTCTAGTCCCACAGCATTCTCAAGTGCATTCCCTGACTAAAGCTCTGTCCCCTACACTAGACTTGCGCCTTCTCGAAAGGCAAGTCTTTTCATCCCTACATCTCCAGTTCTGTAAAATTAGTCACTGTTTACCCACTATAATTACTTCCGTCCATCTTATCTCCCTCTTGAAGTACCTTCAAGTCTGGGAGAAGGTCTTCATATCTTTTTGTCCCTTCTCCAAAGCACAGTATATACAGTGCATAATTAAAAACAAGTGACTCAACAAACATTAGCTGTTTTTAAGTAAAACTTAATCCTCCATTCCAACACCCAGTATCTACTTTCTCGCTCCACTTGAGTCAAAAAGGTATCTTATGAAAGCTGTCTTAGGCATGACTCCATGAAGGAATCAGCCTCTCTTGAGAAGCAGATGGGACCCCAGGTGAGTGCGAGTGGCGCTGGCACGGAAGAGTAGGTCGAGGCACAGCTTATATATTCCTGCCGGATATGGAATACGGTGTGACCAAGATGTCCAAAAGAAAAGAAAACAGGACTTCTCTCATTTTCTCTATCTCTTCTCCCTACCATATGCTCTTCCTGGAATAATCTTTTTTTTTTTAAGTTTCTTTTTTTAACGCGGATCCTCCTTAAAGTCATTACTGAATCTGTTACAGTATTGCTTCTGTTTTATGTGTTGGTTTGGTTTTTTGGCCAGGATGCTTGTGGAAATCTTAGCTTCCAGCGATCCCGCACCTCCTGGATCGGCAGGTCAATTCTTAACCAATGGATCACCAGGGAAGTCCCCCATACGCTCTTCCCCGTCTCTTGCCCGGTGTTACTGAAGCTAGTGCCTGACATCCCGGCACCTTTTCTTTCGCCGGCATCCCAAAAGCACTCTAGCCAGGGCAAACTCTTCCCGGCCCCACTGCACGCATGCGCAGTAGCCCCCGAAGGCCCAGTGAGAGTCGCGCCCGCCACCCTCTCCTAAGACCCGGCGCACATTTCTCTCTCTTCTCTTTTCTATCTTCTTTCTCTTCTGCCTGCCAGCCTTACCTGTGGGGCTCGTGGTCTCTCCGTCCCCGATCCACTCGGGCTCCGGCGGCTGCTGCTTGGGCGCTTTCGGCATCGCGGTGGCAGTTATGGTAACTCTGGCTGCGCCGGGTGCTATTTCCGCTTCCGGTAGCGTGGGGCCCGGAACCAGACTGGCTCTCTTTGCCTGGGCTGTCGACTCCGCCCCTGGACGGCCCACGTGCGCGCCGCACCTCCCTGTCGTGGGCGTGCCTGCGACCTGTTGGGGGCGTGGCCTGCAATGATGGGGGCGTGGCCGGCGCCCGCCCACTCGGGTCGCGACAGCAGGTTTATGGCAGTCGAGGAACCCCAATGACTCTACGACGCCGCGTGACTAAGTGACAGAACATAATCATTTCCGACTAGTATGAAAGAGTGAAGTCTTTTTTTTTTTTTTTAGATAAAAGTGAAGTTGTTCAGTCGTGTGCAACCCCTTCGATTCCATGGACTGTAGCTTACCAGACTCCTCTGTCCATGGAATTTTCCAGGCAAGAGTACTGGAGTGGGTTGCCATTTCCTTCTCTATGAAGTCATTTAAAAAAAACAACAACAACACAAAACTGAACGCTAATTTGTTGCCAGTCCCTTCTGATTGGTAAGGAGCAGAAAAGCGAAGTCCACCAACTCAGGAAGAGGCTTTGTCGGTCTAGTGTTGAGATATGTCACAAAATCCCGAGGTGTAGAGATGTAAACGAGGAACTGTAGCCTAACAAACAGGAATCGCAGTGCAGTGGGGCTTGGGTTCACTTTTTTTTTCTTGGTAACAGCTTTTCCGAGGTGCACTTGACTTACGGTAAACTTTATATACTAATACAATAGATAACCAATAAACTCAAAAGTGAATGCTATGATAAGTTTTGACATGTATACACCCATTAAATCACCACCAAAATCAAAATCTGGGACACTTCAAATTCTACTGCTTAATAGGTGTGGGACCAAAGTGCTCCCATAGTTCTTCCAGCTCCCTTCTCTCCTTAAACTGCTACAGTCTTGCTTTTGTCCTCACCATTCCCTGGCAGGATCACCACTCTTGCCAAGGTCAATTGATTGAGGCCAGTTCTCTGTCTTTATCCTACTCACTTCTCAGCAGCACTTGATACAGATGGTCACTCCCTTCTCCTTTGGCTTTCTTCAGAGGCACTGCTCTTTCCAAGTTTCCTTTCCTGGCTACTCCCTTTTCCCTTTTCCTGGCTTCTCCTCCTGAAGTCTAAATACTGAAGTGCCTCCAGGCTCAACTGTCTTTTGTCTAAACTTATTACACATGTCTCACACAAGAGACACAGGTTCGATCCCTGCGTTGGGAAGATCCTCTTGAGGAGGAAAATGGCAACCATCTCCAGTATTCATGCCTGAAAAATGCCATGGACAGAAGCACCTGGCAAGCTACAGTCCAAAGGGTCACAAAGAGTTGGATACAACTGAGCGACTAAGCATACATGCATGCACGTAACTTTAAATATCATCCGAAACTGATGAAAATCCCCAAATTTCTCTTTTTGGCTCCAAGTTTTGCCCTAAACTCATGAATCCAACTGTTTTATTTTTTTTTGAATCCAACAGTTTATTGGACATCCTCTCTGAGATCTCTTACAGCTATCTCAAATTAATATGCACAAAACTGAGCTCTTTTTTAATTTTTAAAAATAATTTTATTTATTTTGGCTGCACTGGCTCTTTGTTGCTGTGTGAGGGCTTTCTAGTTGTGGTGAGTGGGGCCCACTCTTCCTGGCTGTGCACGGGTTTCTCACTGTGACGGCTTCTCTTGCTGTGGAGCATAGGCTCTAGGCCGCGCGGGCTTCCATCGTTATGGCTCACAGGCTCTAGAGGGCAGGCTCAGTAGTTGTGGGGGCTCAGTAGTTGTGCATGGGCTTAGTTGCCCTGCGGCATGTGGGATCCTCCCGGACCAGGGAGTGAACCCCTGCATTCTCCAGCGGATTCTTGAGCACTGGACCACCAGGGAAGTCCCTAAGCTCTTACGTTTATTCCTCAAGGCTGTATCTTGTCCAGGTTTCCCCATGTCAAGAAATCACACTATCTTTCATCTACTTACTGAGGCCAAAACTAAAAGGTCATCCTTTCTCCATTCCTGCTCCTCATCAGCAAGCCGTCTGCCTCAGTCATTCATTCAAAAGTATACTGAGTGCATAGTATGTGCCAGGCACTCTTTTAGGCCTTTGGGATATCACTGAATAAAATGAAGATCTCTGCTTACATTTCTAGCAGAGGAGTTACTACTATGGTAAAATATACATCAAGGTAAAAAGTATCAGGAGGGCAGGTTTCAGCACTAAATAGACTTCATGAGGCCTCAGTGATGTGATATTCAAGCAAATTCTTGAAAAAAGTGAGAGCTCTGGCCACAAGGACTTCCAGAAGAGCATCCTGGTAGAAGGAACAGCTAGTGTAGTGCCTTGTAGAAGCAGTGTACTTGGCATATCTGAGAAACAAACAGCAAGGAGGCCAGGGTGGCTCTAGTGGTAGGAGTGAGCAAGGATTGTTGGAGAGGCAGATGGAAAAGGAAAGCAGGCTGTGAACTGGAAGGGGGTTTTCAGATCATTGGGTTTCTACTCTTGACTAAAATGGAAATCATTACAAGGTTCTGAGCAGAGGAGTGACCTGACTTGACCTATATTTTAGAAGGATGACTTTGGGTTCACACTGACGGAGGGGCATGAGATGGCAGAAATGGCAGAAGCAGAGTGACCTCTTGGAGGTGTCGGTGAAGATTCAAGCCAGAGTGATAGTAGTGGAGGTAGTGAAAATGGCTGGTTTCTGAATATATTTGACAAAAAGAGCCAGCAGGCTTTGTTAATGAACTAGACATCAGGTGTGACCAAAAAAACAAAAAACTAAGGATGACCTCAAGGCTTCTGGTGTGAACAACAAGAAAGAGATGCCATCAACTGAGACTTTAGAACATATCCCAAATCTTCCTACTTCTCTCCACCTCTACATCATCTCCTTCCTCTGAACCACCAAAGTGGCCTCCTACCTGTTCTCCCTGCTGTCATTCTCCTCTAGTTTATCCTTCCAACCTACAGTTAATGGTAGTTTTAAATCATAAATCACTTTCTTAGAACACTCTGGGACTTCCAGAGCGGTCGGTGCATGTACATGCAGAATGCTCCAGTGGTTAAGAATCCACTTTCATGCAGGGGACTCCAGTTTGATCCCTGGTCGGGGAACTAAGATTCCATATGTTGAAAGGATACCAAGCCCATGTACCACAACAAAGAGCCAGCGCAGCCCACCCCCCTCCACACACACACACAATCCAAATGCTTTGCCACAGCTCTGTATCATTTAGCCCCTGCTGAACTTCCTGATCTCATCTCCCAGTCTAGACCCACTGGCCTTCTATTTCTACTTCAGATCCCTCAAACTCACTATTGCCTCGGGGCCTTGGCCCTTGCTGTTCCCTGTGCCTGGAATGCACTTCCTCAGGATATTCATATGGTTGCTTCCTTACTTAATTTCTGCCTCTATTCATAGGCTATTTCCTCAAAGAACCACTACTTATTGTAGTATTGACCTGTTCTCTTCCACCTGTCACTCTCCAGCCTCTTCTTTCACTTTGTCCTTGAAGTATTTATTTCTTAAAATTATATACATATTTATTAATAGTCTATCATCTTCACTAGGCTGTAAGCCACATGGGCAGAAATGTTGCCTTTTTCACTGATACATCCCGAGCTCCTACAACAGTGCCTGGCTCAGAGTAGGCACTAGATATTCATTAGACGAATGTGAGGCTTAAATAAGACAATACTTATCGGGAACTTAGCATGGTACCTGGCACAGAGCTGGCAACCAGACAATGACACATTCTAAGCTCTCACCCCGCCTCTCTGACCATCCCTCCTTGTCAGGTCATTCTTGTCCTTCTTCTCTTGGCCACTAAATGTCAGCTGTCCTCTAGGCTAAGTCCTAGGCCCTCTCCTCTTCCCATTTGACATGCTTCTCCAGGTGATTTCAGCTACAGATTCTTCAGTAAGGTCTATCTTAACCACCACTGGCTCCCAACTATTATTCTCTATATAGTGCCCCCATTTGTATTCTTCATATCATTAACCACAACCTGTAATTACTCATTTGTTTACTTTTGAGGAAAATAGCGCCTGACAACTGGAAACTGACCTGACACTGACAGGTAGGCCTTGGTGTTGCTAAGAGCTGGTCTGGCCCTCACATTTAGGCCATAGTGCTCTCACACTGATCATAACCTCACAGAACACAAGTCAGACAAGGCCAACCTGTGACTGTGATGAAGTAAGATAAAGTCTATAATCTTGTCTAATCAAAGACAAAAACAAGGTTACTGTGCAAAAATTCTGAACAAGTACCTCTTAGTTAAAATGAGGAGTGGCTGCTTTTTTTTTTTTTTGGCCAATTACAGCTTCAGCCATATTTCATCTCTCCCCTCAAGAGGAGACTTTGTATCTGCACGTTCCACATATTCAGATTCAAGCAACCTAGAATTAAAATATTAGGGGAGAAAATTAACTCCAGAAATTTCCAAAAAGCAAAGCTAAATTTGCTGCACATTTGCAACTATTCACATAGAGTTTACATTGAATTTATAACTATCTATATGACATTTACATTGTTTTCGGTATTATAAATCATCTAAAGATGACAAAGTATAGGAGAGGATGTGTGCAGGTTTCACGCAGATATTACACCACTTTATCCAAGAGACTTGAGCATCCTTGGATGTTGGCACATAAAGGGGTCCTGGAACCAGTGCCCCATATACCCTGAGAGACAACAGTATCAAAACGGTATTAAGATGTGCAATCATAGAGTTGTCCCCACTTCCTGGGGACATGCTCAATCTAGATCCCCCTCTTCCTTGAATCTTCCCCCAAATCACCTAACACAAACCGTAATCCTGCCATTTTTAATTCTCTCTTTAATAAGATCTCTGCAGGTGATAAAACCCAACTGTTTAACTAGAGGTGGTTCCTGTTTGGTCCTTGGCTGGAGGGCACTGACACTTCTACTGTCCGTCTTTATCTCATGCCCTAATTCTAGCAGGGAGGGGCTGCCAGAGGATGATTGCCCTACCCTAATGTTTTCACCTGCTGAAGGGCCAAGTTTGCTGGTTAGTACATGGCTGCCTGGATAAAGAATACTCTTCAAGCCTTGCTGGACCTGAGTATTATAGGCCACAGGACATATTAAGTTATGGCCAATGACATAGAAGTTAGAGAGCTGAATGTTAGCTTGGAGGTAATTTCCTCTGCCTTTCCTTCATCCTGAGGCTTGGAGCATGGATAAGTGAGCTAGAGCTTCATTTCAGACTGTGAATAGGAGGATTTGGCCCCAAGAACCATGGTGCTGAGAAGTGGGGGGAGCAAGGGTTCTGAATGAATACCCGAGGACCTGGTGGTGGCATGACTGTCATACATGCTTTGCACTGTCTCTTGATTTGTGAGAAAAATAAACTCCTATCTTGCTTCAAGACTAATTTTGGTTTCTGTTACAACTGAACTTAAAACTGATACACTGGGCCATCACAGGTGCTTAATAGTTACAAAGTGAATGAATATACCCATGCTCATAGCTTCAACCACTACCTATATGCAGATAACTCAGATTAACGTCTCTAGTTTTAATCTGAGGACCAAACCTGTATATCCAACTACTTATTTTGTATCTCTCCTTGGATGTCTTAAAAAGCAGCTCAGATTTGACCATTCCAAAAGCAAGTTGGTGGCATTTGACCTGTTTCTTCCACTAACTTTCTTTTCAAACAGCACTTGGTTATGCAAGCCAACAACCCTGAGAAATCTAAAATACTTTCATTTTGACCTATTTCCAAATGTCCACTTTTCTTCCACTCTGCTACCCAAGTCCATACCAACAACTCACTTAGACTACCCAAATTGCTAATGCCATTTTCAAGCTGGCCAGCTCCATACAAAGGTGATCTTTTTGTAAAACCAATCTATGATCTTACCTGCCTAAAAAGGCAGGTATCATAGGCTCTTCAAAGGCTTCTGTCTTATGACCCACATCCTTATATCCTGCAAGGCCCTGAGTGCTAGCTCCTCTTCCTTCTCCCTGACTTCCCACTCTTCCCATCTCCTCTTAGCAACACCTCTGCCTGGATTCTGCTCTCCCACCTCGCCTCCTGCTTGTCCTCAGAGCTGTCTCAGCTGTCACCTCCCCAGACTCATTATTACGTATTCCCCCACGTTTCGCTTCTTCACGGCACTTTTGACAGGTACTTTACACATATTTGTGACTTGACGAACATGTCTCCTCTTGTAGATTTTAAATTCACTGATTTTGGCTCTCCGTTATCTCTATAGTGTCTTGTATGCCGCCTGGCCTACAGGCACTCTACCAGTATTTTTTGAAAAATTGCTTGTCACCTCCACTCTATAAACATAACCATAAACACAGATAAAATGTTTAAAAATGACGCCATGGACAGGCCATTCCTTTCTCCAACAAAACTTAGCCCTTGAATATAATGCAGCTGGTCCGGTTGATCTCCACAGGGTAAGGGGGCCCCGCTAGTTTCTTCAGACTGGGAGAAACATCTGTCAACATTCTAAATGAAGCATACACTGACTCCAACAAGAACAGCCTCCTCTGCACTTCGAGAGATGGCCGCAACACAGGGATTAAAGAAAATGCTTGTTTCCACTGCGTTTATTACTAATATAAAAAAATGTTAAAAAAAAATTCATTCTCAGTTCTCCAACGGCTCTCATCCCTCCCTCTTGCCCACACAACTCCTGACCCATTTCCTCAGGGCCAGCTCAAAACTGAACCTGTTCACTGCCGTTTTCACAGAAAACAACCAGTGCCAGGGATGCAGGGGAAGAAGGTTGGAAGAGGGCGACAGTACTGTCCGAGTTCCACCCACAGGTAGGCCAGGTGGAGATTCACAGAATTCAAATGAAACGGCTGGTGGCCTCACAATGATGCAGTCTAACTAAAATGGGCTGGAGAGAGGAGAGGCCCATCTGAGCCTTTAGACGACATCTCTCGGGCCTGTGTCAACCCCGAGAAACTGACATGGGGAGGATGAGACGACCAGGGAGGCAGTCTTGTGGAAAGTTTCACAGTTCTCCCTCGTCGGGAGGTGGGGAAAGTCTAGAGGGCACCCACGGCCCCACGCATTTTGGCAGAAAAACTTACTCTAGTGTTGGGAAGTCACGAAAATGCCACGGACACTGAGAAAGGCTATGGGGGTGGGGGGCAGGGGGATGCACAGTTTCACAAAGCACAGTGATCACAGACCATAGCGGTGGGGATCATGCTACTGACGCAGAAACTACCAGATCCAAGAGCGGGGAACGTGGCCTCTCAGGGAGTGACTCTGCACCAGTCATCCACACTTGACCCCAGGTCAGCCAACCGGGTGAGTGTCACAGGGCCGCTGACCACGCTGGGGGGAGGGGTGTCACACGAAAAGGACTTAAAAACAAGCAGCGAGGAGGGAATGGTAGCAAACTGCTCCAGGGCTCTCAGGAATCCAGGGCGATCCCGGGGGCTGGGTGGACAGATGCACAAGAAACAGCACCAAAGAGGTTTCCTGTTCTGCAGTCACCGGCGAGGGGGAGGACCCGGGAGGCAGGCGCGTGGAGCAGCGATGGTCCTGGAGACGTCTCTGGAGGCTGGGTCAGAAGAGTGCACGCCGCACACCAGTCATGGAACACAGCTCTGGACCCCCAGGGGCAGGGGGCAGTGAGGGTGGTGCGAGGAACAGCCTCACGGTGGCCGTCACAGGGCCACAGGGAAGAACGTGGCTGCCAGGTCAGGGGCTCCTTCCAGTCTGGGTGGGGAGGACAGTCTCACAGCGGAGGGCCGTTGACACCTGGGTGGTAGAAGGCACAGAGGTCCTCGTATCGACAGTGGCCCTTTTTGGCGAAGTGTCGGCAGACGGGGCGGCCGGATTTGTCTGTGAACAAGCGAAAATCGGGCAGCTTAAAATGTAAGCACGAACAAATCTAACAAAAAGCAGAGATAGAGAAGGCGGTCAGATTTCCTACTCGCTACCATTTCCGGGTATTATGGAATGACAGTCTTTCTCGCGGGAGAACGAACATTCAGGGCTACTCCTACTTTAAAAGGACAAATGACAACCCAAAACAGAAGAGCCACAGGTATTCTAGGCATGAGGTTGCTCTGGGAGTGATGGGTATTAAATGTGTGCAGGCATAAAAAAAATGGACCTCACCTTCCATAACCTGGGGTCCATCCTTGGGTGGGCAGGTATTCTTGATAAGAGACCAGCTTTTGAGCCTTCGAGGATTTCTCTGTTCTTTGTGAAAGCCTCCCCTGGAGGGACCCCCATGGCCTGGCCCAGGAAAAGGAGGCTCGGCCTTGACCCCCCACCAACCACGACCATACGGGCCAAACCTGGGGCCGAGGCCTCCCTGAACTGGGCCTCTGCCCCGGGGAGGAGGTGGGAGACTCAGCAGTGGTGGGATCACTGGTCCCCTTGATCCCGGAGGACCTCTGTGAAAAGCTGAAGAGAGAGACACGGAAAGATGATCAATGGCCAGCTTAATACAGATAATGAAACCCTGATTTTGTTTTAAAAACATTTTATTGAAGTACAATATACACACCAGAAATACACAATTTTAAGTGCACAACTCAATTATTACCAAGGTAAACACACCCGTGTTCCCACTAAGACAGGCTAGAGAGGGGATAGAGCCTTATTAGCCCTTCAGAAGCCCCACCTTCTTGTGCCCCTCCTCCCCTACTATCCCACCCTCCTCCCCCAAAGTAACAGCTATCTTAACATCTAGCACCATAGGTTAGTTTTTGAACTCTGCATAAAGGAAATCATACAGTCTGCATTGTTTTCTGTCTGGATCCTTTGGCTCAACATAGTGTTTATGAGATTCATCCAGGTTGCTCGTAGCAGGAGTTCCTTCATTTCCACTGCAGTGTAATATCCCACTGCATGTATGCACAACTGATTTAGCCATTCTACTGATGGTGGACATGCTAGTAGATTCCACATTTTTGTTACAGTGTGGGGATATAATAAAAAAAATGCTGCTATGAACATTTTTATATAAGTCTTCAGTACACACATGGATGCATACGTAGTAGAGGTATTATTGGATCCTTGAGTATATGTATGATTTCATTTACGAAATTCAAAAGTTGGGTTGTTCCTATTCACACTCCCACCACCACCATAACCAAGCTGTTATTCCTTGACAACACTTGGTAACGATCTTTTTCATTTTTGCCATTCTGGTGGGTGTGAAAAGCAGTCTTTTGTTTTGAAATTGTGATTGTAACCTGTAACATAAAACTTGCCATCTTAAGTACTTTAAGTGTATATCTCTGTAGTGTTAAGTAAATTCATGTTGTTGGAAAACAGATCTCCAGAACTTTTCATCTTGCAAAATCAAAACTTAGTAGCTTCTAAACTCTTTCCCTCTTCTCCCCCCAGCTCCTAGCAACTACCATTCTACTTTTTGTTAGTATGAATTTAGTCACTTTATACACTTCAGATCAGTGGAACCATACAGCGCTTTTTTTTTGTGACTGGCTTAGACTCAAGGTTCATCAGTGCTGTGGCCTGCTACAGGCTTTTCTTCTTTTGAGGGTCAGAATCATATTCCATTCTATGATTAGACCACATTTTGTTTATTCATTCATCCATCAATGGACATCTGGGTGGCGTCCATATCTTGTCTACTGTGCATAGTGCTGCTATGAACATGGGTGTGTAAATCCCTCTTCAAGATCCTGCTTTCCATTCTTCTGGGTAAACACCCAAAGTGGAATTGCTGGATCACATAGTAGTTCTATTTTAATTTTTTGATGAATCTCCATACTGTTTTCCATTGTGGTTTCACCACTTTACAATCCCATCAACAGTACACAAAGGGTTTGGTTTCCAAGTTATATGCTTTTATCTTGCCCTTACTTGATGACTAATGATGCTGAGTTCTTGTTCATGTTTTTGGCCATTTAGATCTCAGTTTTTATTAGGTGGCAGTTCTAGTCTTTTGCCCACTTTTCTAACAGATTGTCAGAGAGTTTTTTATACATTCAAGATTTTAACTCTTTATTGGTTATATTTGTTGCAAGTATCTTCTACTCTATGGCTTCCTATTAACTTCTTAATGGTGTGATTTGATTAATAAAGTTCGTTATTTCTAATGTAGTTCAGTTTATTTTTCCTTTATGCTTAGTGTATTGCTTGTCTGTTTAAAAGCTCTAATCTACTTTAAGACCATGAAATACATTTGTTTTCTAAACTTATTTCTTTACCCATGAATATCCAATTAACCTACCATCATTTGCTAAAAAGGCCACTATTTCGGTTCCATCTTCAAGAATGAAATAGCCATATGTGTGTGGGCCTGTTACTGGACTCTTTATGCCATTCTGTTAATTTATATGTCTATTTTTGGGCCAATACCACACTGTCATAACTGTTACAGCTTTAAAATAAGTCTTGATATTCAGAGTAAGCCCTTCCCCTTAAAAAACTGTCTTTGCAATTTCTCACCCTGATCCTTTGCATTTCCATACAATAATGTAGAATGCTTACTTCTACAAAAACATTGTAGGGATTATAAGTGGGAATGCAATGGATCTCTGGGTCAATTTTGGAAGAACTGTCATTTTACAACATTGAGTTTTTCATTTAAGTACAGAAATCTTGATTTTTTTTTTTTACATCCCTTGTGGGTTTTAGTCCCTCCCTTGCTCCCTTTTCAGGACCTAATCAAAGGATCAGGGCCCCTTTCTTCTCACCTGACTTGGGATCACCAGGCTTTCCATTGGCCATGGGGGGAGGGCCCAGAAGGCTGGGTGGTCCTAAGGGTAGACATGAAAATATGGTCATCAGAATAGACTAAAACACTGATGATCCTGTTTTTATATGCTTTTCTTCTATTACTCATTTCTTAATCTAACCAGTAAAGCCAGGAATATTCTCAACAGTGTTATGGGTTCTGACGCCCATCTATTTCCAAAGCGTTTTCAGGATTTGCAAAGTGGAGACTCAGTCCTGTCACCGCGTATAATGAGAAAACGATACCTACAAACTTTCTCTCTCCCTTACTTTGTTGCTATCCAGTAGATCCTAAGTGATTCCAGAGGTAAACCAATCCCTCTCTTCAACTGCTGGCCAATCAGATACCTCTCCCCCAACCCCACCCGCAAGGAGTTCACAGAAAGCTGTACTTCCACCTTCCCCATGCAAGTATGGTCACAAACTGTCATCCCAGTCATCGCAATCTGCAACCTCTCTGGGGCCCCTCTCCCCTGACGTTTTGCGGCTGCGCACATAAGTTCTTTATCTCCTCTCCCTTCTTTAGAAAGGTTTAGAGGCCAGTTTGAAGCTGATGATTCAAGAAAGAAAACTCATTTAGCGTTCCATCCCACACAGGATTCCCCCCCCAGCCCCCGCCCCAGCGCGTGCGCCCTTCCTCTCGTTAAAGCCCTCTCGCCCGCATCTTTTAAGTCCCTAACCCTTCGCCTCGACAGGCTGACAGGCCTGTGCGCACCCCTCCGGGGCTCCTCACCGATGGGGCTCCCATCCTCCTCGTCTCCAGTCTCATCCCGCTCTGGCAGTGGGGGCTGCTGCTGCAGCTGCTGCTGCTGCTGATTCTGCTTCTTTCGTTTCGGCATCGTGGTTGCGGCAATGGCTGCAGCGGGATTTGGAGGGCAGTGAGGAAGGGGCACGCTGGGATTCTGTTTCCGCTTCCGGGGGGGCGGTGGACACTGAGGCTGAGGCTCCCGCCATTTCACTTCCGGAAGGCTGCGGGGAATCTTTGTGCGGCTCTTCTCGCATCAGCCGCCTCCCGCAGTCTCTGCCAGGCAGGGCAGCAATCTCAAAGGTTTCCTTTGCTACGTTGCTATAAACGCTTTGAAAAGCGTTGCCGGCTCCTCCCCTCGCTGAAAAAAAAAATCCACAACCGGTTGCTCCTCACAGCCTGCCATAGAGTCGACAGACTCTCAGGCCAGAAGGCCTGAGAAGAGAGGGCTGTCGCATCCTGAGATCGCCATATCCGGTCCCCGGTTTCTATGGTAACAGCTGCAGGCACAACTTGGTGCCCTATGACCTCCCTCCAAAAATCCTTGTCCCACCTGCGTTTCTCTCCTCGGCGGCGCTTGCACTTATGATCTGTAAGCCTGCTTCTTATCATCATTCCCACAAGGAATTTGGGTCCCAGCAGGGCGCTGCCCAGGGCTCTCCAGACCGCCACCCGCCCTTCAAGACCTCTGACCCGGCCCCCATTGTAGTTCAGTAACTCTGCTTCCTTCCCGGGACGCGCAGTCGCGCCTTTCCTCTAAGGCCCAGCTGGAGGATTGGAAAAGTAGCGTATGCGCGTCCACGCCCCTTTCTCCCCAGGTGGTAGGACCCGCCCTCCGCTCCACCGCCCCCTCCAGGTGAGTGGTATCTTCTTCCCGGCGCGCAAGGTAGTGATGACACGCGTCCCCCCTCCTCTGAAGGCGAATTGGTAGCGTCCGTGACGAAGTTAGCCCGATCCTCCCACGCGCGCCTCCTTCCTCGCCGCCGCAGCGCCCTCTCAGTGCCACTGGCTCTCACGTGCGGGTAGCCTACCCTGCATCATCCTCTCGCCTCGCTCTCACTGGGAAGTGACTGTATTTCCCCCGTTGTCTTCCACCCGGGCCGCCCGGGCGCAGCGGCCCGGCCCGCCCGCTGACGTCACCTTCCAGCCCCGCCCCCTCCAGGGTCCCGGGCCCTTGCAGCGGGGGCTGCCCCGGGGGGAGTCAGTTGAGGCGGCGGGAGCTCGGCGGAGGGCGGGCCAGGTGACTGGTCCGGGCCATGCCGAGGAAGAAGCCTTTCAGCGTGAAGCAGAAGAAAAAGCAGTTGCAGGACAAGCGGGAGCGGAAGCGAGGTCAGTGCGGGAGCCAGAGGAGGGGGCGGGGCTCGGACTCCCGCACATCTGGAAGGAGGGGTGTGCCCGCCTCACCTCTGGGAGGCGTGGGAGGGGGTGGCGGCCGCGTGCCGACGCGCGTGGGCGACCGCGAAGGGGATTCCCTCACCCCAGCCCCCTACATCTGGAAGGGGTGGGGAAGGATGGAGAGTTGGGGGAGGGGAATCCCTCCAGCTCCAACGGGGCGCCATCCCCGCAGATCCCTGGAGGAGGAGTGCCTCCCCCCACGCACATCCGGGAGGGTCCTGGGCAGAGTAGGTGGGAGGGCCCGGTCTCAAAAGAAGTGCGGTGGTGTGGGGAGGAGCCAGGCCGACCGGGGAGGGGGTCTTTTGGCCCCTGAGAACTGGCCAGCACTGGCGTCACCGGCTCCTCCCCGCAGGGCTTCAAGATGGGCTGCGATCCAGTTCCAACAGCCGCAGCGGGAGCCGAGAGAGGCGGGAGGAGCAGACCGACACCTCGGACGGGGAGTCTGTGACCCATCACATCCGCAGGCTCAACCAGCAACCTTCCCAAGGGCTGGGCCCGCGAGGCTATGACCCAAATCGGTGAGAGTGGGCGGGGGGCTCTGGCCCAGGTTTCCCCGCCTACCCGGAAGTCAGAGCGTTGGGGGAAAAGCGGGCTGCTGCTGGTGGAGGCTTGAAACTGGAGATGGGGGGAGGGCTGGGATGCCACGGTTCTCAGCGGGCCGCTGGGGCGCAAGGGAAGCTTGTGGAGCGGGCCACAATCTTCCCTTCCGCAGAGCCTGGAGAGAGTTTGGCTTTTTCTGGACGAAACTTAGGGGAAGGCCTGTTGTTGCACGAAAGAGATTTGGGGGAGGGCCGACTGAAGCGAGACTTGAAGTCTGGAGAGAAGAGTTTGTGGCCAAGGATTGCGATGGATGCTGTGGTCCCTTCTCTGTTAGATACCGGCTGCATTTTGAGCGAGACAGCCGGGAGGAAGTGGAGAGGAGAAAGAGAGCTGCCCGGGAGCAAGTGCTACAGCCCGTCAGTGCGGAGCTGCTGGAGCTGGACATCCGGGAGGTCTACCAGCCCGGCTCTGGTGAGGGAGAGCTCAGCGCCTGGATGCTTGGGATAGGCAGTGGGCTGGGGAAAGGAGTTTGTAAGAATAAGAGCCGACTGGGAGGAAGAAGAGGTCTGGGAGACAAGCACCCTTGAGTCTTGAAACTATCTCAAAACTTATTTGGACTTTTTCTTGATTACTCAGTCCTGGACTTTCCCCGACGTCCTCCTTGGAGCTATGAGATGTCTAAGGAGCAACTGATGAGCCAGGAGGAACGGAGCTTCCAGGAGTATCTTGGGAAGATTCATGGGGCTTACACCTCTGAGAAACTCAGCTACTTTGAGCACAATCTGGAGGTGAGAATTGAGTGGGGACAGGAGTGGGCATAGTCACCCATGGCCAGTTGGTTTGAGTCAGGCTGCAGAGTGACTCTGGGCTCAAGTTCTCTTCCATTGATACTGTCTTTTCAGACATGGAGGCAGCTGTGGCGAGTGTTAGAGATGTCTGATATTGTTCTGCTGATTACTGATATCCGACATCCAGTGAGTCCTGGGATGAGGGTGGGCAAGGGGCTGGAGGGAGGGAGGTTCTTGTGGGGTAAAAGGCAGGGGCAGTAGTTGGGAGACAGAGAGGTAATCCCTTCCATTCCAGTCTCCTCTACACTGCTGAAGTCTGCAGTCGGGAACTCAGTCTTTATTCATCAGTGTCAGAGCCTGTCACTCCTCCTCTGGCCAACTGCCTCTCCTGTTCTTTAATCCTTTGATGGAAAACTATTCCTGTTTCCTAGCACATCAGGGCTAATAGGAAGTCTCAGTGTGGCGCTCCAGGGAAGCCTGTGAAGTGGGCTTCCCTGCCATATGTGTCACTACAGAACTCAGCCTCACTTGGGATGCTAGGGTAAGTGGTTAAGGCTCTAGACATGCTGCTGGACGGCTCTCCTGTGATCTGGCTGTGCTACTTCACTGTTGTTCTCCAGCGGGGGAAAGGGAGGTCTGAAGTCTGTGTGGACATTTAGGTTGGAGGTCCTTAACATGTACACATACACTCCTACATACTCGGAGACATACGTGTGCATTCACACACTCAAACAGCTACACGTGCTCAATGCAAACCTCACACGTGCATGCCGACACATAAGCTTGTGTACACATGTAGACAGATGTGTGTAAAAATAGATATTAATTTCTCTCCTAGCCCTCATCCCTGTGAGTGATCCTAGCATTTACCCCCGATTGCTAGGTCCGTCTCCTTGTTTTTAGCTAGTTACCATCCCTAATCAGGCCCCAGGGAATGCCCAGAAACAAACATATAGGTGATGCCCACCGCTGCTGTCTCCCTAGTTCAGTTTGGCTGATCTGTCCTTGTTACCCCAGGATCTGCTACCGCCAGGGTCTTCTCTCCAAGCTGTGCCTGCTGAGTAGGGTGCTGCAGGCAGAGAGCTCTGGGTTGACCTTGCATCACTCCCTCCTCTTACATCCTGTTCCAGGTTGTGAATTTCCCACCAGCACTTTACGAGTACGTGACTGGAGAGCTTGGGCTGGCCCTGGTGCTTGTCCTGAACAAGGTGGATCTGGCCCCGCCAGCTCTCGTGGTTGCCTGGAAGCATTATTTTCATCAACACTATCCCCAGCTCCACATTGTCCTTTTCACCTCTTTCCCTCGGGATCCCCGCACCCCACAGGACCCTAGCAGCGGTGAGTGGGCAGTGAGGAGGGCAGTGTGGGAGATGTGGGGGGGAGGGCAGGGGACAAAAGGGAGGACCTGATCTGGGGTCTGAGGATGGTGGGAGAGAGGGGGCACCTGAGCCCCGTGGGGTGAGCTCATGCTTTTGCACCCTCTGATCTCAGTCTTGAAGAAGAGTCGGAGGCGGGGAAGAGGATGGACTCGGGCTCTGGGGCCAGAGCAGCTGCTGAGAGCCTGTGAAGCCATCACTGCAGGGAAAGGTATGTGCCCCTTCGAGGGGAGGCATGGGGGCCAGTGGTGGGTACCCAGGGCCCCAAATCATTTTGCTTACCTTCCCTCGGCTGACTGCCTTCAGTCTTGCTGGTGCGTTTTAGAAACTCAGAAATGCACCCAATTCCAGGGTGGGGTCAAGCGAAGGCGGGGGAGGTTGCTGTTATGCAGCTTGGCTCTGCGAGATCCAGAGGGCGCCACACCTTGGCTGTGCAGAGCACGGTCTCCGCCGTTGTGGACGCGGCCCTGAGGGAACCACCTCCTCTTTCTCCTTCCCTGCACAGTGGACCTGAGCAGCTGGCGGGAGAAGATTGCCCGGGATGTGGCCGGGGCCACCTGGGGTAACGGCTCCGGGGAGGAGGAGGAAGAGGAGGACGGGCCGGCTGTCCTGGTGGAGCAGCAGACTGACTCAGCGTTGGAGCCGACGGGCCCCACTCGGGAGCGCTACAAGGACGGGGTGGTGACCATCGGCTGTGTGGGTAAGGAAGTAGCAGCTGCTTAGGAGGCACAGGGTTTCAGTATGTGGGAAATAGAGAAGGTGGTCAGGTCCCTTTAGGCTCCAGGGTCTCTGAGGCCAGAGGACGCTGTCTGCTATGGCAGAATGATCACAGGACACATGAGTTAAGTTTGCCTTCTCAGCTTATTGATCTCGAGCAAGGTATCTACCAACTCTCAGTCTCAGTGACTCTGATTTGAAAAATGAGGACAGTGATGCTCAGTTAAAAGAATGGATGGGAGGAAATGGGAGAAGAGTGTAGAGAGAGCTTAACAAAGTCTGACAAATTGTGATAGTAGTAATAACAATTGTTAAAATTGTGTGATGCTTGCTGTGAAGTGGTCACTGTTATGTAACTTACATATTAAGTTTTTTAGTTGTAGTAATTAGTCCATCATAAATCATAGCAAGAGCTTAGCAAGTGTCAGGTTCTTTCTTGGTCTTAACTCTTCTAGTCTATTGTAAAGAGAATCTTCTCTTAATTCAGAGCTTTGTCTCTGCTCTCAGTGGGGGATAAAGGAATGTAAATGGTAGGGATGAGCGAGACAAAGCAGAGAGTGTGGTCAGAGGCAGTCTCAGTCTAGGGAAGAGGTGAGACTTGCTCAGAACAGAGGCAGAGATGGGGAGATAGGTCAGGATGTAATTTGAAGGTAGAAAACAGGAGATTGCTGAGGAGTTGCACTTGGGTTGCGTAAGAGAAAGCAAAGAATAAAGAAGGACTTACAAAGTTTTATACTGAGCAGTGGGAACACTGAGGTAGGAAGACTGGGAGAGGAGCAGATTTGGAGGGATTGGGGAAGGGAATCAAATTAAGTTTGAGAGTCTTTTTAAATATCCCAGGTGGAGACGCTGACTAGGCAGTGGGCCAAGAGCTTAGAGGAGAGGACTGGAGATTTGAATTTGAATGAGATTTAAACTTGGGAAGCCAGTAGTGGACATAAATGGTGATTAAAGCCATGGGGTGGGATGAGATGTGGGAGAGGAGATAGATGGAGAAGAGACTATGCTAGTATTTAGAGGCTGGGCAAAGGAGAACGAAATCAAGAGTATTCCAGCAGGCAAATGAAGAAAGTTTGGAGAGGAGAGGAGGGCTCAGTCGTGTTGACTGTTGCTGACAGGTCAACAGCAGTAAGAACAGAGACTTGCTCAGCAAGTTGGGCAACATGGAGATCAGAGGTTTCAGTGGGTGGAGAAGAGAAAGCCAGATTAGGATGGCGGACGAGAGGATGGGCAATGACATGGTGATGTTGTATGAGAAAGGAGCTACAACAGCATCCGTACTGTACAATCCCATTTGTGTAAGGGTCCAAAGCTGTAGAACTGAACTGCACCAACCATTCAGGATTCACAGGCCATAGAAGTGAAAGGAAAGTGAAGAAGCAGAATTCTGTACCCCTGGGGATCAGGCTTCCAGGAGCACAGGGAGAGGGTTATGATCAAGAAGGAACAGATGGGGCCTCTGAGGAAGTGAGTCACTCTGGGCTCAGGGGTGGGTGATGTGGGGATTCATCAGGCCTGCTTATGTTTTACATATTTTGTGTGTGTGTTATAATTTATAGTCTCAAAGAAGATGGCGTGAAGAAGTGGTGACAAAAAATAGACAAGTCTTAAGGAGTTTTACTATAAAGGGGACAGAAGAATGGGGTTGTCAAAGGAGAGTTGTCCCGCCAGCCCCTTTCGAGAGGAGATACAATCAAGGATCCCATGGCTATGGAGGGCTAACTGTACTGTTGCATTTTATATAAGGGACCTGAGCCTCCCTGAAGTTCGGTACCTGTGGATACCAAGGACCAGCTGCGCTTGAGTGTGTTGTAAAGAGAGCACAGTCAGCACCAGGGTGCATCTTTGCCCAGCCTCAGTCAGCCGCTGACCAGGCAGAGTTGCATTTTACGAGGTTGGAGTTTTGCCAGATAACTAAGAAGTAGGGGAGAGGCAGGGCCAGGGAGTTGAAGCTCCTTGAAAGGGACTGGCTGTTGCGCTGGACCATGGAATCTAAGTTGAGTAAGAAGGGAGGTGAGGGCATGAGCCCATGTTGGTCAGGGTCAGAGGCTCATTGGAATAGAGGATCCAGAATAAGTGAGCTGGAAAGGTGAGGTGTCTGGGCAGAGAGAGAGGTGCTTGTAGGTGGGATTTGGAAGGTGTGAAGTGACAGGCCCAGGGTAAGACCACAGAAGGGGGTGGAGGAAACCTCTGGGAGATCCTGGCGCTGGGAGGCCAGAGCCTGGTTTGTAACTTTTGACGTTGTACCGCTTTTGTCCTTTCTTTCTGTGCCTTAGTCTCCCATTCATCTATAGCTACAGCACCGTGTCTTACCTGTCACAGAGTAAGGATCTTGTCAGTGTTAATTTTCCTTGTCTTCCTTAGGTTTCCCCAATGTGGGCAAGTCCTCGCTGATTAACGGGCTGGTAGGCCGGAAGGTTGTGAGTGTCTCCAGAACCCCGGGCCACACCCGATACTTTCAGACCTACTTTCTCACTCCCTCCGTGAAGCTCTGTGACTGTCCTGGCCTTATATTTCCCTCGCTTCTGCCCAGGCAGTTGCAGGTACAAGGGCAGAGGGGCCAGCAGTGGGGAGAAGGCAGGAGATAGAGGCAGGTGCTGAGTGCTCTTACCTCCCCTCAGGTCCTGGCAGGGATCTACCCTATCGCCCAGATCCAGGAGCCATACACCGCCGTGGGCTACCTGGCCTCCCGGATCCCCGTGCAGGCCCTGCTCCATCTGCGCCACCCAGAGGCCGAGGACCCTTCCGCAGAACACCCCTGGTGTGCCTGGGACATCTGTGAAGGTGGGCTCCATATGCCTGGCTTTCCTCCCCTGGCCCTGTCTCCTCTCCTGTTCTTCCTCAGAGGTCCTGCCATCGTGATGGGGCAGCTGGCTGGTCACCCATAGACTCATGTCTCAGGGCCAGCAAGATCTCGGGCCTGGAATAATCTGGGGGAAACTGGAAGGACTGTATTAGGGGTGTGGGATGATGGTGACTGGGCTCGGTTGATGGTCTTCCATCCCCATCCTTCTCTCCCTCCAGCCTGGGCAGAGAAACGTGGTTACAAGACAGCCAAGGCAGCCCGAAACGATGTGTACAGAGCGGCCAACAGCCTCCTGCGGCTGGCGTTGGATGGCCGCCTCAGCCTGTGTTTTCATCCCCCGGGCTACAATGAGCAGAAAGGTCAGTCAGCTGGTGATCCTCCCCAGCCCCTGCTGTAGGAGAGGCAGGAGGGTGTGGGCTTGTGGCCACACTGTGTGAGGATTCGGATTCTGCCCCCATCGGCCAGCTCCGTGTGACTAAGCAGGTCTGAGATGACTTTAACGATCTACAAAACCCCTGGCAAGGAGGTGGTCAAGATGGGAGTTAATGTGTGCAAAGCTTCTGTTCTGCGCGCAGCACAGGAGAGGGTGAATGAATGAGTGAACAAATGAATGCCAGCAGCTATAAAAATGGTTGTTATTCTTAGTCTTTGCCTCTTCCCCATCTTTGCCTGGCATTAGTGTCTTGCTCAAAACTCTTCCCCCATTCTTTTTCTGTTTTGGTTCCCCAGGCACCTGGGAGTCCCATCCAGAGACCATGGAGCTGGTGGTTTTGCAGGGCAGGGTGGGGCCAGCGGGTGACGAGGAGGAGGAGGAAGAGGAAGAGCTGAGCAGCTCCTGTGAGGAGGAGGGAGAGGAGGACCGGGATGCGGATGAGGAGGGGGAAGGGGATGAGGACACCCCAACCTCGGCTCCAGGGTCCAGCCTGGCCGCCCGAAACCCTTATGCCCTGCTGGGCGAGGACGAGTGCTGAGTCCCTGCCCTACTCCATCTCCCCACCTCCCCAATATCTTTGCTTTTGGACTGACCCGGGGGTCTCTCCCGTCTGCCGCCCCAGTTGTGAATAAAGATTGTCTGCTTTGTAGCCCCTTCCCTAGATGGACTGAGGTGAGAGCAGCTGTCTCAGGCTGACAGCTGTGGGAGGCTGGCTGCTCTTCCTTCTCTTTTCGTGCATTCTCTTTGCAAAAGAAGAGTTCTCTTAGGAGTTAATTCAGTGGGTTCTGAGGCCCAACACTGCTCCCTCTGCTCACTCTCCCACTTGTACCTTAGGAAATGTGTCATCAACTTGGGGAGGGGAGGTCACTTCAGGCTTCTGAGGCCTGGTCAAAATCCAGTCCCCTTTGGGAATTTGTGCTGGTCCCTCTGGTGTTGTAACAACCCCTGTGCGCCCCCTGCTGTCAGTCCTGGGTTATACCAGGAACTTCTGGGAGAAGCAGCAGCAAGAGATGTCACAGCTGATGTCTCCAAGTGAGATTTTTTTAACAGGATTTATTCAAATTCAACAAATATTTACTGAGGTCTCACTGTGTGTCTAGACTTATGCTAAGCACTGAGCATATAAAGCTGCACAAACAGGCCTGACCTAAATATACAGACTGGCCGTGATCGAGACCTCATTAATCAGGCACCCAACTTTTTGGATTAAGATGGGTGTATAATGTTCTCCAAATCCTTAGGGCTCGCACGGTATAATTCTAGAACTTCCTGTTGGTGGAGATACTTAGCTAAGACTTGATGCTTGTGAAAATGTTAATTAAATGTGTACGAGTAGTCTTAATTACTGGCAAACAAATAGGGTGCACATTTATGATCTGAGCAGAAGAACCCTGTAAGTGCAGAATTAAGTCTCATTATAGAGCTTTAACACTAAGGGTGTACTAGATTCATATGGGAGGGCACACAACCAGCCTCCTGAATCCCACTTACCCTGGTTTGGGATGGAGCCAAGGAGACCCAGTGCACAGTCTGGGCTGTCTTACGATAGTAGGTGCAGTTCAGCAGAGGTCAGCTCTTCTGTGAGTCAGGGTGCTTTAGGCCTTGCTGTACATCTCCCTTGATAAGCAAGCAGCTGGACTCCTAGATTTCATTCTTGGAGAAAAGGAAGAATGGGCTTTGGTTCACTGGCTGCCACAATGCTGTCTGGGTTGGGTGGTAGCAAAAAGCGTTGTTTGATAGGTTAGCCGTCAGGGGTAGGGGTGAGGAGAAGAGGGCGTATGATTCCTCTCTCTAAAACGTTCTGTTCAGGTTCTGGGTCTCAGGCTGCTTTTCATTCCAGCAGAGACCCAGTCACCCCAGGAGCAAAAGAGGCTGAGGTGAAGTGGACCATATTTGGGTCATTTCTTCCAGCTCCCTCCTCCTCTGGTCCCAGTGAGGACATAAGCCCTGGAATTTGCATTCCAGTGCAGTTTAAATACAGCATGTGAATGTGTGCAAAAGTTGCCCACAATGTGCTGTAGAAGAGACAAGGTTTCAGTGGAGAGAAAAACCCACCTGTCTCCCATCTTGCACTTTGTACCCTCAGGGCTAGGTCTGTTGACAGAAAAAGGGGGACCCTTACTGAGCATCCTGTGAAGGTTCGTAATGGTCAGGGAAGCCCAGGGGACTTCTCTACTGCTGGAGGTGGGATGGGGACATCAGAATTGTCTCAAAAAGTGGAGAAAAGTGAGAAAAATCAGAATTCTATTTATACCCTTGTCTCTGCGCCACTTCTCTTCACTTGTCTTTATCTTGTTCTGTCTCATGAGTTTCACCAGGAGCATTTGGGAGATCTGGGGGTGGAGGTGAAAGTTGAGACCTGATGCTGGAGGGGAAGCCAAGAAAGAGGGTTTTTATGCTGAAGACCTGGACGGAAGCAGCGCTAACATCCCTAAGGGGCTAGAGATGACAAATGATTCTTCCCAATCAGTACTCACTCTGTGGGAAAGTAACACTGGGAAAAGAACTATCTTAGCAACAAACAGATTTGGGAGGAGAAGGATAAATAATAACCCAATACCAGTGCCTGAGGTTGAAACTGACTAAAAGGGGACAAAGGAAACCAGGGATCCAGTTCTGAAATACCCAGGACTCCTGTCCTCACCCCCTCCTGGGACATATCCACTCTGGAGACACTTGATGTGGAGGTCTCAGGCTCTGGGAGTGCACAGCTGGCCAGTCTCTTCTCTTGATGGCCAGAAGCTAGTGCTTCTTATTCATGCTGCAATTCCATTTAGATGTTGAGCAACTTCTGAGCTTCCCTTTTTCTAGACTGAGTTCCAGTCATGGTTCTGGGACAAAGTAGCTGTGTGTGGTCCAGAGTAGTTCATTGATACAATCAACAAAATTGGTTGAAAACAATGTGTGTCAGGCATGCTGAGTTCTGGGACAAAAACACTGAGTGAGGCATAGACCTTACCCTCCAAGAACAGAACAGCCAGACACTAATGATACAACTCCATAGCACCATGTAAATTACAAAAAAAAAAAATAAATAAATAAAATTGCTGTACATGAGTATTGAATTATAACTAAGTAAGGTGGCTGGAACTATAATCACCCCAAGAATCCATTCACCAATCGAACATTTGTCCATTTGTCAACAATTACTATTTGCCAGTCACTGCTAAGTGGTAAGTGATACAGAATTAGTCCTTTTGGAGCTCACAATTTATTGGAATATGAAAACAATTTAATAATTACCCCAAAAGTGTGATAAGTGCTGTGCGAAGGGTGGTACAGGGTTCTGTGGGGTAGTGGTGGCTTCATGTAGAAGGGTCTTGTGATGCTCCTCAGAAAGAAGTGGAGGACAGAGCTAGAAACTGTGATTGTATAGCAAGTTATATAAGACTGGGGGAAAAAAAAATCAGTGGTCTGTGGTAAAGAATTGCTGTGGGAACACCCAACAGGGGCCAGTCTTGGTGAGTCAGAGAACGTCTCCTAGAGGGACAGAGGTCCAAGCTGAGGCCTGAAAACTCAGCAGGAGTTAAGGAGTTAGGGAAAGAGCATTCCAGAGGGGACAGCAAAGGATAGGAACAAGCGCGTGACAGCCTGGAAGGCGGACTGGTTCAGCATGGCTGGGGCAGAGGGTGCAAGGGGGAAGGTGAAGCTGGAGAGGTAGGCTTGGGTGAGCTCTTGCTGGGCCTCGTCAGCCTTGCTAAAGATGAAGGCTTTATCCAGAGGGGCATTGAAGAACTTCAAGCCTAAGACCAAGAAGGAGAGATTTGTGCCTTAATGTCAGTTCGGTTGCACTGCAGAGACTGGTTTGGAAAAGGGAGAGAGATCAGACTTTTGCAGAGATCCCAGAGAAGGACTGGAAACCAGAATTAAAGGGCTTGGGGGAAGAGAGGTGTGGCTGCAGATGGATTTGGGCATACAGGTGGGAGGAGGGTAGCTGAGATCCTTGAGAAGAGAGCTGAGGAAGAATGTGGAGAATATATTTATAAAAGGGAGGGCAGGGAAAGAGGAACCAGCAGACAGGATAAAACCTCGGAAGTGTGGTGCACTGAAAGCCAAGGAAGGAGGAAGGAAGGGCACAGTGGAATGCTGCTGAGGGTTAATGACAAGAAGGAAGAATGTTCACTGGGTTTGGTAAAAAGAAGCCTTCCTGGTCTTGGTGGGAGCAGCTCCATTGGACAGGTGGGATCAGAAGTCCCAGATGTCAGGGGATTGAGAATAATTTGAAGGAAGGAAGTGAAGGCAGTGGAGAAAAGGAGATAATTTTTAAAGAAGTTTGGTTGTGTTTGGAGGGAGAGAAAAATGGAGAGAGCAAAGTACATAAAATCGAGGGAAAAAATGCTTTTAAGTTTTGAACGTTTTAACACACTGTTTAGAAAGAAGGGTTGAGTGGAGGAGGAAAGACTGAAAATGCAGGAAAGTGGGGATTAGTGATGGAACAAGCCCTGGAGAGCGGGCGGGGGCGGCATTGACAGTCCCGGCGCAGGGATTACCCTCCCACGGGAGCCTGGTGGCTTCTGTCGTAATCGGAGGAGACAGCGCTGACATTCAGCCGGTTTGCACTGGTACTGTTCAACCAGTTACTAAAACACTTCTGTACCAGTTAGTAAGTAGTATAAGAGTAACTGCAATAAGCAGTAAAAATGATTAATAAAATACATTATAATATGAACTCATCAGTTCAAGTAATAAGAGATCGCGACAGCCATTGGTAAAATGGGCTTCCCGCTGTACCTGAGACGCTTCGCAGCGCCTTCTTGCCGGTGGGGTAGCGTCACTGCAGGCTAAGCGGCTGCTTTGAGCCTTATTAAACTCTTTAAAATTGCCTGTTCAAATTATCTTTGAATTACGGAGTTGCTATTGCTTCTAAATAGTTTAGCTTCTGCTTCGATTTTCTTGCTAGTACATTGTCATTCTTGCATCAGTAGTAAACTTCAGTGTTTTAATATTTACAAATTCAAGAATTTTTAACAAACTATTAAAGCCAAACTTGAATAAAGAGATAAAGTTTGAATATGTCTCTTAATGTGCCTTCAGAAATATCATAAATGAGAATGTTTTGGTTCCACGGGAGAACAAAGGAGAAATATTGATGAGGTGCTGCTCATGATGTCTTCTGTTACTATGTTAAAAAAAAAAAATCAAAATTCTTTCCTTAAAAAAAAAAACAATCAAAATTCTTTCCTTAAAAAAAAAGATCAAAATTCTTTCCAACGTTTTGTTTTGAAAATTGTCTAACACACAAACTGGAAAAAAGGACAATAAACACCCAAAACACTCATACAAGGATTTGACAAATCCTAATATTTTGCCACTAGTCTCTATCTTGTTTATCCTTTTGTCTGTCTACTTATCTTTTTTTTCCCCTAAACTGATTGGAAGCAAGTTGCAGACATGCTCATTCATCCCTAAGTCATCAGTATATGTTTTGCACAACCACACTAGACTTACCATGTCTAATGAGTTAGTAATTCCTAATCTAACCAGTCCATCCTAAAGGAGATCAGTCCTGGGTGTTCATTGGAAGGACTGATGGCTGAAGCTGAAACTCCAATACTTTGGCCACCTCATACAAAGAGTTGACTCATTGGAAAAGACCCTGATGCTGGGAGGGATTGGGGGCAGGAGGAGAAGGGGACGACAGAGGATGAGATGGCTGGATGGCATCACCAACTCGATGGGCATGAGTTTGAGTAAACTCCAGAAATTGGTGATGGACAGGGAGGCCTGGCGTGCTGCAATTCATGGGGTCGCAAAGAGTCAGACACGACTGAGCGACTGAACTGAACTGAATCTAACCTAATATATTCAAGCTTTCCCAATTTAAATATCTTTTACAACATTAAATAAACAAACCAGGAATCAAGTTCCACACATTGTTCTTCGTTGTGATTATGTCCTCTTCTTTCTTTCTTTTTCTGACCACACCACATAGCATGTGGAATCTTAGTTCCCTGACCAGGGATCAAACCCTCAACTCCTGCATCCCTGCATTGGGAGAGAGAAGCTTTAACCACTGGACTGCCAGGAGGTCCCTCCCCTTTTCTTTTTAATCCAGAACAGTCCAATCTTCATAAAATTGACTCTTTAAAGAGACTAGGGCAGTCTCTTCTATAGAATATACTACATTCTGGATTTGTCTTATAGCTTCTGTGTTGTCATTTAACTATTCTTCTAGCTCATATTTTTTTTACTAAAAATTTAGATTCTAGTTACCCAATTTGGAGACTAATTCTTCAAAAGTGCTGCATTTGTCACATTGTTTCACATTGGAATGCACATAATAGGAGGTCATCCCATAACTAGTGATGTTAAGTGTAATCAACTGTCCTATGAAAGTAAAGTGTTCCCCTTTGCAGTTAGCAAGTTATCTGCATGGTTCTTTGACACAGTGATTTTTTTTTTTTTTGCTACACCTTGCAGCCTGTGGGATCTTAGTTCCCTGAGCAGGGATCGAACCCAGTCCCCTGGCAGTGAGAGCCTGGAGTTCTAACCAATAGGCTGCTGGGAAGTTCCTGATACTGTAAATATTCTAAAAAACTTTCACCCAATAATTGGCATCCATAGTGACCCTCGCCTGAATGAGTTCATCAAGGGTTACAAAATGGTGCTTTTCTACTTCTCCCACTACTCCATTTATAAGGAGGTATTTATCTGGAGGGGAGCTTTCCCTTATCAACTGGAAAAGGAGGGTTCCTTCTAAAATGCCATGATAAAGGCTTAATTATTTCCATTTAGTTACCAATTTTCAGAGTAAGCTGGTGGTATATTAATCTACAAAGGTAGAAAGTTACAGTCTTTTTTTAAAAAAAACTTATAGGTTCCCGGTTTTTATCCATCTAGTATTTTCCAATCATAGCCATTATTCCTTTTGTTCTCAAACTGTACCAAATGTGTACAGTAGGTGCCCTTTTAAGCTGACTCCTGTGTCCTTTTGACATGCCCCAGAGTTGTCTGTGACTACTTTCTTGCTTCTGGCATGACGATGTCCCAGGCTCAGTTTTTACTTTCCCAAGCTCCAAACATGGAATTAGACATTTCTTCAGGGAGTACTGGTTCTTTTCATGAAAAACGGTATATAGAAACCACTATTTAGATGCTGGGAGAGCTCATTACTGCAGGGGTATCACTGCTTTAAGACACTTTTAGTGTTAAGAAAAATCATGAATTCCTATTGATATTTCCAATTCAAATTTTATAATTTAACTTTTTTTGATGTATTTAATATCTTTCATCAGGATAATTTAAAATTTTAATAAGCTTGACATTTATCTATTTGCTTTATCCTAAAATATTCATAGTTTCAAAATTAGTCTTTAATACTACTGACAGTAAAATAAGTGAAATTTAATATTTTTATTTGCTGTTCTTTTAGTCTCTAGAATATTTACCATGAAGGATGTACAGTGTACTGTATTTAAATATCACCTGAGGGACTTCTCTGGCAGTCCAGTGGCTAAGACTCCATGCTTCCAAAGCAGGGGGGTACCATTTAGATCCCTGGTGGGAGAACTGAGTTCCCACATGCAGGTAGGGTCTGCAGTCCAGGTCTTTTTTGTCCCCCTCACTCCCTTGCTTTGCTTGCTAGACTGCCAAAGCGGCTGTTCCCTTACTCCACCGTGGGCTAGGTTTCCATGCCTCTCACCTCCCTCCCCCGTTTTATGGAAAGTCCAGGTGGCCTCAAACTCACCAGCCTATAGCCTCTCCTGCCTTCCTTGGGTGGTCCTGCTCCAAAATGGGCCTGTGAGGAGTTGCAGGACAGTCTGTCAGCTGGTCCCTGGGGGCCCAATATTTGTCTGTACCTTCTGCACTCACCGCCCCGCAGCACAGTTCAGGGCTTTTTGAGCTACAATCCCTGCTAGATGTGCTTCCCCACTGTGGACAGTGTGGCGGGTGCGGGGCATGCCAAGGCTGAATTGGAGGCCTGGGGCCTGAGATCCCTGGGGGGTGGGGTAGGGTGCGGTGGGGTGGGGGATAGTCACTTTTTCCCAAGAAGAGGGGGGAGACCCGGCTTTATGAGAGGCACTGGATGGAAACCCAGAAGCGCAGTTTTAGTCCGGGCACTGTCTCCCTTGGGACCAGTTAATAAGTAAGCCGTAGTTAGGAGGGCAAAGAAAAATGAATTTCATTTTTTTCTCCGTGTAGCTATTTTCAAAGGCTTCCTTGTCTGGGCACAGAGTGGTCTGTCCCACACCTTGTTCTTCCAGGGAAATAAAGTATCAGGTCGAGCTCCCCCCCAGAGCAGCCAGAACTCACTGAGGACAGAGCTGCTGATCCTCGGGTGCTTGGATACAGAAGAAAACTGCACCTCGGAGGCTCCACCTGCCCTGGGGGTCCTGTGCTTGTAGTGCCCATAGCCTGGTCACCCTCGGTGGAGTCGGGGGAAGTTTCTCATCTCTTCTAGGAGCCTGACCCTTTGGTCCCAAGTTTCCCCATTCTTCATGTCTAGTCTCACTTGCCCCAATAGATGTTTTTGGTCATTGAAAGGACTCATTCCAGGTGCCCCAGTCAGCCAGGCCCCTATTTGAGAAGCTAGGAGGTGCAGGAACAGTGGAAGGGGTCTCTTGTGGGTGAATTAAACATTTTTTGTCTTCGAACTGATCTTTGAGAAATTTAAATTTAGCTTATGCAGTCCATCTTGACTACAATGGTCAAGAGTATTTATTTTTGTCGCTGGGAACAATCCCCAGCTCTGAGCTCCATGCCATCCCCTGAAACCTCACCTCCACCCAGGCCTGCCCCAGGTGACACCCTCATATTCAGGTAAAAGGGGAAAGGGGCCTGGATTGGACAGAAACAGCAGAATCCCAGTCCTTTTGAGGTCGCTATTTTGAAAGGCTGGGAGATAGGAAACAGAATGGCCAGGACGTGTGGCCAGAGCCCCGCTCCACCCACGCCACCCCCTATCCCCGCCCCGTCTGCCTCCTCCCCTGTCACAGCGCTGACTCTCCCAGGGAAGCTGGATGTGGACCCTCAAAGCGGAGAGTGTTTCTCCAGCCCACTGAACGCAGATCCTGTCCTCACAGCACCCAACTGGCCCAGTCCCACCCCAAACCATGGAAGGAGGGTAGACCGGGTAGCCTGGCATGGAAGGCTCCACCCAGTGATTGCAGCCAACATGGTCCAGGCCCTTCCTTCCAGGCTGGGCTTACCTGGTCCCTGAGCACCTCGGCTCTACCTACCCACCTTCATTGTCAATCTGGTCTGGCTGAGTTGCAGGGCTTCCAGGATTGGCTAGCCCGGATTTGGAGCCATAAGAATGTCCTGGATGTAAAGTAATTAGCTTCCAACAAATAAAAATAAATGGAAAAAAAAAAAAAAAGGAATGTCCTGGAGCCCAGGATCAGGCTTGCTCATGCTGCAGTCTCCTCCACCAGAGAGAGAAGGAGCAGGAACCCTGTTCCCTGCACCCCTGGGATCCTGGATGTCCAGGGTCTCGCCTGCTCTTCCCCTTCTGCTAGCCTCTGAAACCAAGTAGACAGCTTTGAAATATCCGGGGTTTTGGTTTGAGGTGGCTGCAGTTTTTCATTGTGACTTGATAAACCCAGAGGTTTTCTCTTTGTTCAGAGCCAAGCAAGGCTGCAGTGGGGAGAGTGTATGACAGCAGCCCTCTCTGGCCCAGCCCTGTCCCCGCCCTGTGTGCTGCGCTCAGTCGTTCAGTCGTGTCCAACTCTGAGACCCCGTGGACTGTAGCCCACCAGGCTCCTCTGTCCATGGGATTCTCCAGGCAAGAATACTGGAATGGGTTGCCATGCCCTCCTCCAGGGGATCTTCCCAATCTAGGGATCGAACCCAGGTCTCCTGCATTGCAGGCGGATTCTTTACTGTCTGAGCCACCAGGGAAGGCTGTTCCCTCCTTTAGTCGCAGCAAGTCAGCCAAGAGCAAGGTGGGTGCCCTCCAGAGGAGGCCGGATCAAAAGTTTCCCCACATCAGAAGCTGTACGCAAGCTGATCCTAAACTTGGTATCATGGATCTGGGGGTCTGAAGTAAGAAGGGGGAAAGCTGAGGTCCCAGAGCCAAGGAGAAGGGACCTCAGCACTTGGGGATTTGAGGGGGGAAAAGCCGAGTTGGGGTAAAAATTTCATTTTTCTGGAGATCGAGACCCTCTACCTGGCTAGGCTGGGGTTTCACATCTATAGGCACTGACCTGGCTTCACCTGGGGTCCTTCCATCACCCACCTCTTGTCCTAGCCATTGCTAGTCTCATTACAGGAGAAGGAGCTGTAAGTGAAAGGGTTAGGCATCTACCAGGTCACAGCGCCAGTGCCTGAATGGACATGAGTTTGAGAAAACTCTGGGAGGTAGTGAAAGACAGAGAAGCCTGGTGTGCTGTAGTCTATGGAGTCGCTCAGACACAACTGAGCAACTAAACAACAACAGAAACATATATGTAATCTTCATTTAGTAATTCTATTAACTCTATCTCCTAGTCAAGATTTATAACCCCAGCCAATGCCCAGGAAGTTCCGAGTACCCCTTCCCCATTGAAACCTCACTGTCAAAACATGGTTCCAGGATTTCCCTGGTGGCCTAGTGGCAAGAATCCGCCTTGCAAGGCAAGGGACAACCGTTCAATCCCTGGTCCAGGAGGATCCTATAATCCACAGAGCAGCTAAGCCTGCTCTGCAACTACTGAGTCCACGAGCTGTATCTAGTGAAGCTCATGTGCCTGGATCCAGTGCTCTAAAACAAGAGAGGCCGCTGCAAGGAGAAGCCGGTACATGGAAATGAAGAGTAGCTTTCACTAGCCACAACTAGAAAAAGCCTGCATGCAGCAACTAGAGAAAGTCCGTGTACAGCAACGAAGATCCACCACAGCCAAAAATAATCTTTTTTTCCTAAGATTTATTTATTTATTATAAAATAAATAAATCTTAAAAAAAAAAAAAAAAAAGGATCTGCCTGCCAATGCAGGGGACATGGGTTTCATCCCTGATCTGGAAAGATTCCACATTTGGGACAGGGAATGGGGGGCGACTAAGCTCATGTGCCACAACTACCGAGCTCATGCTCTAGAGCCCGTGTCCTGCAACAAGAGAAAGCCACCGAAATGAGAAGCCTGTGCACCACTGCTAGACGGTAGCTCCACCAGAGAAAGCCCGTGTGCAGGAATGAAGACCCAGCACAGCTGAAAATAAATAAGTATTTTAAAAAGTTAAACATGGTTCCATCTTCTGTGGTAATCTCTGCTTTTCTCTATGCTTTCCCATTGGTTTGCACTCTCTGTGAAATAAAGAGCTGCAGGAGATGTCTTCCCTAGAGCTGAAAAATCTCACTGTGCATCTCAAGCAGGTCCTTGGAGCTTCCTCCCTCTGGTTCTGCGGGGTGGGCTTCCCTTCTATCCTTTTTCTCTCCAGCTGGCAAAAACAAATCAATGAACAATGTGTAGAACAACCCTTCTAGGAAATGGTGGTGGTGAGGGGTATAGAAAGTGTATGTGTGGGGAATCCACTCAAGTAGATGAATTTTGAAGCAATTTGTCACATTAACTCCAGTATTGGAGCCACAAGGGCCACTAGAGTGTACCGACCCACTCAGGTCAGAAGGTTAGAGTCTCCTCTTGGTTCCTTTGACATTGCAGCAGCCTCAGGGCCCTTGCTTGCCCTGGGAATGGTTGGGAGGAAGTAGAGGAGAGATCATATTTTGCTACCGGCAAGGTACTGTGCATTCTTTATCTCTTTCCTCCACAATAATACTGAATTTCTTTATATTCTGGTAAAAAATTTAAAGATAAACGTCTCACTCATTATGTCATCTATTTTTCGTTCTGTACATTTCAATATAGGGCATAAGAGAATATTTTGTGGATCTTTCTGTATGTTGTCCTCCCAACTTATTGCTGGATTGTTCAGTAACTCAGATAATCTAAACTTATAAATAATGAATTATAAATTCAATGGTAGAGCAGTTTTCCACAGTAAGAAGACTATTCATGGAGTTCGTGGAATCCGCCAATTTAAGACTTTCAGCACCCTGGACAGATCTATATGTCTATGGACTCTATGCACTCTATATGCAGTGTATATGGAGCTGGAGTTCTCTCTCAATTGGACACAATGGCATACCAGAGAGGAAAGTTTAAGGAAAACCTTAATGGTCATGAAATTGTGATTTTAAACACAGTCATTAATCACAATCTCAAATTCTGAATCTCTCCCACTTTTAACATGGCATTAACCATGATGTCACTATAACAGAAGAGCGTGTTTGTGCAGAAGAAGTAGTGAATCACAGGGGCAGTAAATCACTTGAGTCTCTCTTCTGCCAGGCAACCAGTGAGCCTACAGTAACAGCATTTAGACCAAAGTAAGCACTTCAAGAAGGACAACTGTACCCTGTAAAAAACCCTAGAGAAGTTGAGGGAAATGAAGGCAGAAAAGTCCGTTACATTTGAGAGTAGAGATCATTGCTAACTCTTTTTTTAATATAAATTTATTTATTTTAATTGGAGGCTAATTACTTTACAATATTGTGTTGGTTTTGCCATACACTGACATGAATCCACCATGGGTGTACATGTGTTCCCCATCCTGAACCACCCCCCCACCTCCCCACTGCTAACTCTTGAGAATTGATAAGAAGTTTGGAAAGAGCAAAGGGCCAGAAGCACATACAATTAAGGAATGGGGAGTGGGGAATACCAAGGAGCCTGGTCTGGCAGGAACATATTCCTAAGGTAGGAGGTGGACTGGATTGGTAGGGTGTGAGGAGCTCAGGGGGTTTCCCAAATGGAGCTAATGGTAAAGAACCTGCCTGCCAATGCAGGAGACTTAAGAGATGTGTATTCAATCTCTGGAAGATCTCCTAAAGGAGGGCATGGCAACCCACTTCAGTATTCTTGCCTGGAGAATCCCATGGACAGAGGAGCCTGGCGGGCTACAGTCCACAGAGTCTCAAAGAGTCAGACATGACTGAGATGACTTAGCATGGATGCCCAGGAATTTACCCCATCTGGACAATGGTTACAAATCTTTGAGTAGGTCTAAGATATGAAAAAGTGTATAATGATGGGTGTAGTGGCAAGAGAAAAACAAACATGTTTTCAGTTCAACTTGTGTGAGCTAAGTTTGATATTAAGATTTGATAACAAGATTTGAAGTGAATGCAGATAAAAATCCTTATTTCCCATCTCCAGCAATGCAAGTAAACTAACAAGTGGTAGAACAAGGACTAGAGGACCAGACCACTTCTTGGGCTGCAGTTGCTGCTGCTAAGTTGCTTCAGTTGTGTCCAACTCTGTGCGACCCCATAGACGGCAGTCCACCAGGCTCCCCCGTCCCTGGGATTCTCCAGGCAAGAACACTGGAGTGGGTTGCCATTTCCTTCTCCAATGCATGAAAGTGAAAAGTGAAAGTGAAGTCGCTCAGTCATGTCCGACTCTTCGCGACCCCATGGACTGCAGCCTACCAGGCTCCTCCATCTATGGGATTTTCCAGGCAAGAGTACTGGAGTGGGGTGCCATTGTAGAACAAGGGCAATTTCAGGGTCAGAGAAGTAGGCAGAGCACGAAACTCTGAGGCTGGGAAAGATCAAGTATAGCTGGGCCTAGAGAACCTGAGTTCCAAATGTAGTTACTGTTTTTAAAAAATAACTAATTTTTGACTGTGCTGGATCTTCGTTGTTGTGCTCAAGCTTTCTCTAGCTGCAGTGAGCAGGGGCTGCTCTTCATTGCAGTGCATGGGCTTCTCACTGTGGTGGCCTCTCTTGTTGCCGAGCATGGGCTCTAGGTGTGTGGGCTTCAGTAGATATGGCTCAAGGGTTAGTTGCTCTGCAGCATGTGGGGTCTTCTTGCACCAGGGATCAAACCCATGTCCCCTGCATTGGCAGGTGGATTCTTTACCACTGGACCACCAGGGAAGTCCTATAGTTATTATTTTTAAGTTATACACAGCAGAAATGGGATTTCAGTCAGTTGTCAGTCAGATCATCAGTTTAATTACCACAGTCTAGTATTATGTAAAATCAAAAGATTTTGGGATGGCTGTGTAAGGATATATGTGTAAGAATGTATGTACAGAGCTTTTACTGTAGTGATAAATAAAGGAAACCTCCTAAATATTTATTGATAGGGTAGTAGTTGCAAACATAATACAATAAAAGTGTTAGTTGCTCAGTTGTGTTCAACTCTCTGTGACTCCATGGACTGCAGCCTGCTGGGCTCCTCTGTCCGTGGAATTCACCAGGCAAGAATACTGGAGTGGGTTGCCATTCCTTTCTCCAGGGGATCTTCCCGACCCAGGGATTGAACCCGCGGCTCCTGCATTGCAGGTGGACTCTTCACCATCACAGTCTCTAGGGAAGCTATAATACTATGGAATAGTGTTTTTTTTTTTTTTTTTCCCCCTCTTCTGCGCTCTGGAATAGTGTTAAAAATGACGTATTAAGTTTACTTTGTGACACCGGCACAATGTCCAATTTGAAATGTAAGTCCAACTTATAATGAGATACCACTGGCAGGAGGATACTGTACATGTAAAACAGCAAAGAGCAGGGCACTTTGAATAGAATGATTTCATTTTCAAAAAGCTACAGCAATGGGAATTCCTACCAGTCCAGTTATGACTCAGTGCTTTCACTGCCGAGGGCCCGGGTTTGATCCCTGACTGGGTAACTAAGATCTCACAAGCAGTGAGGCATGGCAACAAAACAAATCAAATAAACAACCCCACCAAACAAAACCAGTAAAACAAAACAAAAACTACCATGAGCAAGACAATTAAAGTTATCAATATTTGAAAGAAAGAAGATTAACTATCTCCATGTGCAGATGATATGATCCCATGCATAGAAATCCAAAGGAATACAATAAAAAATCATTGGAATTAAAAACAAGTTCAGCAAATTGTCAGGATGCAAGATCAACATACAAAAATCTATTGTATTTCTATATAGCATCAGTGAATAAACCAAAAATGTATTAAGAAAAAACAATTTATAATACCACCACCAAGAATAAAATAGGAGTAGAATTGAGTCTAAAAATAACCCTCACATTTATGATCAATTGATTTTTCAAAGAGGATGTTAAGACCATATGCATAATATAGCTATTGAAAATATGTAAATCTGTGACGCTAGGATTTCTTTTTAAAAATGTATACATAGGAGAAAAAGATGCTTGCTCCTTGGAAGAAAAGCTATGACAAACCTAGACAAAGTATTAAAACAGAAACCTCACTTTGCTGACAAAGGTTCGTTTAAGTCAAAGCTATGGTTTTTCCAGTAGTCATGTATGGATATGAGTGTTGGACCATAAAGAAGGCTGAGCACCAAAGCATTTGATGCTTTCAAATTGTGGTGCTGGAAAAGACTCTTCGAGTTCTTTGGACTGCAAGGAGATCAAACCAGTCAATCCTAAAGGAAATCAACCCTGAATATTCATTGGAAGGACTGATGCTGAAGCTGAAGCTGAAGCTGAAATACTTTGGCCACCTGATGTGAATAACTGACTCATTGTAAAAGACCCTGATGCTGGGAAAGACTGAGGCAGGAGAAGGGGACAACAGAGGATGAAATGGTTGGATGGCATCACTGACTTGATGGACATGAATCTGAGCAAACTCTGGGCGACAGTGAAGGACAGGAAGTCCTGGTGTGTTGTAGTCCATGGGGTCGCAAAAAGTTAGACATGATTTAGTGACTGAACAACAACAGGAGAAAAAGAAGGGTCTTCCATTCAATTCCAACAGCCAGAAAAAGTGTTGAGTGAGGGAATTCCGATTTCTGAGAAGTAGAGAAAGCACAGCTGCACAAGAACAAAAACTTAAAATATTTTTGCTGCAGTAGCTTTTCTGCCTTTAATCCCTTTAATTGACTGCTCCCAGCTACAGTGAAACACATGGTCTGTTTGAAATAAATTGTGCTGAACAGTCTGGGGGAAAAAAAGATCCTGGAAGACCATTGTTCCAGTCAGAACAGAACCACATGCTTGAATTGGAAAAGTTGTGTTGGGTCTTCCAAATCTTAGGGGCAAACACACTTGTTGTCTGGAGGTTTTGAGGTCAGAGTCCACAATCCGTTTCAGGGGGCTAAAGTCAAGGTGTGAGCTGGGCTGGTTCCCGCTGGAGACTCTAAGGAAAACCCCATTCCTTTACCTTTTAGAGCTTCTAGAGGCTGCCAATGTCTCTTGATTTGTAGGCCCTTCCTCCACCTTCAAACAACATCCCTTCAATCTCATCTTCCATCATCACATTGCCTTCTCTTCTGATTCTGACTCCTCCTTCCTTAGCTGATAAGGACCATTATGATCACATTTCGGCCCAACCTGAAAATTCATGATACCCTCCCCCAAGGGCCTCAACTTCATCACATCCGCAAAGTCCCTTTTGCCATTTAAGGCACTATTTACAGTTTTCAGGGATTAAGATATGATTAGGGGCCTTTATTCAGTCTGCTACTGGTAGGATTAATTATTTGTAAGTAAAATGGTTAAAGGGAAGCAAATTATTGACATCCTACGGCAGTGCAGTCTTATTTACTATGACTTCGGAATATATTTTCTGCAATTATAATGCTTTAAAGATGTATACTATGTAGCGATAGCTTTTGCTATATATGTATTCAAAACTATGCAATTTTGAGCTGTTTTTTAGAAATGGTTGTGGGGGACACTGAAAATTTTAAGAAGAAGGATCAAATGACATTTTGCTTTACAAATATCTGTTTGTTGGCAATGCCTTTGGAGGAGAGTAAGACTGGAAGCAAAGAAATGTGTTAGGAAAATTTGGCAGAAATCTCAGGGACAGATAATGACTGTTTCAGCTAGGGCAGTGGCCACACACTGTGCCTGGCATCTCTGTCAGGGTCAAACGCCTGAGACAAAGCAGCCACAAAAGGTGGCAGGGAAGGCTGAGCCAGAGACCAGGGCGGCACCGGGTAGAAGCCTGCCCACTCTGAGTCGGAGGTTTCAAGGGATGTGGATCTCCTGAATTGAGGCACTGTTAGGTATATTGGGTTTGAGTGCTAAGTATTTGTGGACTTGGAATGAGTGGTGCTAGGTGGAATGAGGGCAGGGATGCAACATCAGCTGAGAATAAGAGCATAATCGGGGGGATGGAGCTGCCACAAGGTGGCGCTAAAGGAGCGGACTCTAGGCGAGGACGCCGACAATCTGTGACCAGAGCAACTGCAGAGGAACTTCAGGAAAGCCACTTTTCCTTGTTTTTATTTTTCTTTTTTCAATTGTATTAGGTTTCTTGTGAACCATTTTCTAGCATCGGAGCCCATTATCCTCTCTTCTTCCTCCTGGTTCTTTCTACAATTTGACTTTTCCCCTTATATTGAGGAAAAATCTTCCTATTGAGATATTGCAAATTTCCAGTAAGGGACAATTGTTGTTCAGTCATTAAATCGTGTCCGATTCTTTGCAACCCCATGGACCGCAGCACGCCAGGATCCTCTGTCCTCCACCATCTCCTGGAGTTAAGGGACAATAAGGGCAGTGAACCCTGTCCCTTGAATCTCCACGTTTCTCACTAACCCACACTTCCCAGACACAAGAAGCTCAAAGGATAAAGTGGAATTTCTTCTTTTACACCTACATCTCTGGGAAGCAAAGGGCACACCCAAGTTTGGGGAACACATCTGAGCTGGGAGAACTAAGAAACCTGCAAGACATGGGATCCCAAATCCGTGCATGTGGCGGGGATGGTACAGGGGTCTACGAAGTATGACAATAGGGAGAGACCTGTGGAAGCTCTCAAGTGGGAGTCAGCCAGACCCCAAGCGAAACTGAAGTGAAATGGAAAGTAAGAATCTCAGCAGCTGGGCAAAAGCCAGACCCTGACGTGGTCTGGGAGTGTTTGCGGCTTCCCAACTGTGCAGCTCAGACGCATCGCTGCATCACTTATTCCTTAAATCAATGGTTATTTTACATCCTCTACCTACCAGCCACAATGCTGGACTGGGCAGGTACAGAACTCCAGGAACTCTTGCAGAGACATGGCTCTGGTGACACAGATTTGGCACCACAGCCAGCTGCAAGCAGACCCATGTGCCTCGGGGCTCTGTTGCTACTTGCCCGGGGGGAGTCACTCCCAGTTTCCACTCCCAGTCCCTAGCCCTGGCCTGCTTTGGCAAGGTTCTGCCAAGTGGAAGCCCCAACAATGCCAGAAGAAGAAAGACAAGTTCAGGCCGCCGCCCAAGACAGAAACCTGTAAATGCCTAAGTCATAGCTCCTGGTGATTTTTCGTGCAAGAATATTAAGAGATCAGGACTCCTGCAGTCAGTATGGAATCGATGTTGGCTATATGCTTATCAGAACTCAAAACAGTTAAGGCAAAAACAATTTCTGGCAAAACCACATCTCTGGAATGGATGTTATCAGCTCCTCCTGCACACTGGAGGAAATTGGACACTGTGGTTTAGATAACCTTGGAGAGCTTGCAAGTTTCAGAAGCTTGGTTGCACAACACCCAAGATGTTAACAGCAATTCATATTCAATCATGATGACAGAAAATTCTTGTATTCAGGGAATGCTTCCTAATTCTTGTATAATACCACAGAAAGGGCAGAACCCAAATGTAGCAGCTGAGACAGAAATTCAAGGATCAATGACATGCTTACTAAACTAGATGCAATGAGATAAGTGCTGGAACACATCTGGAAAACAGCAGTGATGCAAGAAATGACAAACAAAACTCAAGGCAGAATTTTGAGATCTTGGGTGCTTCTTACATGAGCAATTGCGTTTTTAAAAATATTTTATTTATTTACTTGGCTGTGTCAGGTCTTAGTTACAGCGGCATGCCAACTCTCAGTTGCAGCATGTGGCATTTAGTACCCTCACCAGGGAAACCCAGGCCCCCTGCATTGCGAGCGTGGTGTCTTAGCCACTGGGCGACCAGGGAAGTCCCAGCAATTATTTTCAGAGGCCAGAACACGGATTGATTGTGAGGAACTGAAATCGTGCAACTCAGCCTGGGACCTGAAACCATGATCTTTTGACGAAGATCACACACCTGGCCTGAGGATGTAATGAAGCTCAGGTTCTTGATGTCTCATCGCAGAAAGAATTCAGCAATTGACCAAGTGGTAGTGAAGAAGTGGATTTATTTAGAGAAAAACACACTCCCCCGAGTGTGGGCCATCTTGGAAGGCAAGAGTCCTTGAGAGAAACAAGTGGAAATGAAACAGGAGGGAAGAGGGCAGGGCACAACCTTTTAAAAAATGACACAGCAATAGGACATGACAAAAACTGGTTAGAACCAACTAGGTCCAAGATGGCAGACAAGTCAACCTCCAGTAGACCTTAAGCCTCAGTATACAGTCACTGTAACATACTAGCATGCTAAATGACATACCCATCAGCGTTCTGACAGATCCTGCAAGCCGTGTAGTTGTGGCGCACAGGCCTAGTTGCCCTGTGGCATGATCAGCAGGGATCAACCCGTGTCCCTTGCATTGGCAGGCAGATTCTTAACCACTGGACCATCAGGGAAGTCCTCCCCTGTCCTTCAAGTGTGAGTTCTGCCTACCGTTCCCACAGTGGGAGCTGTTCTGAGGACACAGCTTTGAGAGAGCGAGGTGTGGTTGAGATCATCTGGACTAAAGGCATGACTGAAGCCTGTCAAGGCCTCTATATAATAAAGATTCTTGTGGGTGAGTAGGGAGACCTACTCGTCTTGCTGCTGTCCAGAATAAGCTTCATTTGTTATAAGTTCCCTTGCTTATTTTAAACCTGTCACCTACCAACCTGGAGAGGTGTACCTCTTTCTTTCATCTCTCCCTGCCCTCTGTGAATGGGGGCTGCTTTCAGAGTTTACCTAGGAAGCCCCAGAGGTTTTGAACCAAGAACTAGAACCTTTACCTCCCTCAAGTCTTTTTTCTTCTTTTCTTTTGGCCGCAGCTGGTGGCATGTGGGATCTTCATTCCCCAACCAGAGATGGAACTCTGGCCCCCTGCAGTGGAAGCATGGAGTCTTAACCACTGGACCACTTGGGAAGTCCCAAATCTTTTTTTCAAATGGCACTCTTAGTTGGGATTCCTTCAAAGCAAACCCAATGACGAAGACTTGGGTGCAGGTAGTTTACCCGGAAGATGATCCCAGGAACTATGGTGAGGCAATGGGGAGTAAAACAAGGAGAGAGGGAGGAGAGTATACAGAGGGCACGTCTGAATAATACTGCCACCAGGGCCCCACTCTGCTGGAGGCCCTGAGACCATGTGGAACACTTACCCACCGATACTCGTCCCTCACTGTTTGGAGTTGCTCCCAGGAATATTACTCCCTGGCAGTTTGGGCCTACCCTGCATGGCTTGTTTCCAGGTAATAGTCTCAGGCAGAGACAGAAGCTGCTGCCTTAGGTGGGAAGGATCTGCCGGAGGTAACCTCGTCTGAGGTTGTCTGAGTGGGAGTGGAAGAGGCACCCTCAGAGTCTGCTGGACACCTTCTCAGTGCTGCCTGCCTAGGCTGCTCTAATTGAACCTGGAGCCTGTATTCCACAGTTTCTTTGCTATCCTGGCCTTTTCTGTTGCACATATCCTTTTAGAATACATAATTTATTGTCATACGTTGCTTCTTTTTTCTTGTCTTACTTCCGACTCTTGTTCATTGATGTATATCCTAATTCCTAACCAAATGGCCTGGCATAGAGTAGGCCTTCACAAAGTAGTTATTAAATAAATGCATGAAATCCTTTTTGATGCCTCGTGGGAAAACTGGATAACTTCATTTGTTGGTCTTCAGTGTTGGAAGCTTTGGGAAAAGAACAGTCAAGCTGCCTCATGTACAGATGTGTACTGTGGGGACAATAACTCAGATTCACTGATGTCCAGGACCTGTCTTTTCTAAAATACTTTATTACTTGTTATTACAACTATAGTATAATTTTGATTACTAATTAAACTCTACTGCAGTCCCCTTAATACTCAGTTTTCAAGGTATCACCACATATCTCATTTGATTGTTAGAGCAACTTTGTCACATAAAGCTAAAATTATTTACTATTCCCTTTGTTGAGAATCTAAGTAATTTCTGACTTCCTTTCTGAATTCAGAACAGTCTCTCAACTCCTCTCTGTCCCCTGACAATAACTATACTCTTTTCTTTTAAACCAGTTTTAAAAAGTGCTAAGCATATCTAAGGTTCAGGAATAATTAAGTCTCAGTTTCTATGGCTTTTGGAAGACCTTGTTTACTTATTTATTTTTTGCCTGTGCTGCATAGCATATGGGGATCTTAGTTTCTGACTAGGGATCAAACCCATGCCCCCTGCAGTGGAAGCGCTGAGGCCTAACCACTGGATTGCCAAGGAATTTTCAGACCTTGTTTGCTTGAATCAATTGTGATGACATAAGTTTCTTCTCCTCTAATTTTATCTAATGAGTCCTAAAAGAGCACAGATTTTGGACTACTCAATTGCTTAGAAACATTAAAGAAAGCTGACTACTGCATACTAGGGCTTTGATTTCCTCTTTGTTACAGGAAATCCATTTTTGCACATATTGACTATTGTGTCATAATTAGTAAACATGAAAAAGAACAGAGTTTTGGGAAGAGGAAGAGGCTATGATCTCTAGTGAGAGGAACCCCACTGCTATCTCACTGTGGACATGTTCAGTCATGTGTCCTCATAAATCATGCTTGAAACCACTTGGCCAAGAGTCAGACTGAGTGTGCGAGAAATAACCAGCTCAGAAATGACAAGGAGGGAGCCAAGGAAGGTGAGCCGAGGCCACAAAGGGTCCAGGCCTGTACAGAGTGTATCTTCAGGCTACACATTTGTGTTGGCTGCTACAGTTGACCAGTTGGGCACTATCTTCAGAAACAAATGTTAAAGAATAACTTAGAAACATTTAGTTACTTGCACGGAGATTAGTATTTTCCAAGCAAATAATGTATTCCACATGTGAGGGAATCAGTGCAGAGAATGAGTTAGGCACAAAGGCAAAATGAAGATGTGGTAGATTGCTACACTGGTGGTCCTTAGGGAATCAGTGAACCTCCCAGTATTCACACCCCAGCGTAGCCCCTTCCACACTGAACCTGAACTTGGCCATGTGATTTATTCTCATCTAGGGCACATCAGCAAGCGTGATGAGAACAGAGGCTTGACAAGCACTCATACCTTGGAGCTTGTCTTCTTGGATTACTCTCTGTGGAAGCCAGAGCCATGTAACAAGTCCAACCACCCAGAGACAGCCATGCTGTGAGGATGTCAAAGCCAGCTACATAGCAAGGCCACACGGAGAAACAATGAGGTATCATATATGCAAATAAAGCTTCTTGAGTCTTCCAGACCAGGTACCAGCCACCAGCTAAATGCAGCTGAGTGATTTCAGCTGATGCCATACAGAATGGAATAACCACCCAGCCAAGCCCTCAGTCATTCTAGCCTACAGAATCAGGGGAAAGAACATACTGTTTTAAGCTACAACATCATGCAGTGATTTTTATGCAGCAATGAATAACTGCAACCAAGACTTATAAGAAAAAGGAAAGAAAGAAAACTGCATTCTGGGAATAGTGAATTTTATTTGTCTAGTTTTGGAGTAAGCTGAGTAGCTGGCATCCAGCAAAGAAGTCAGTCTGATATTCTGTCCTCAAGTAAACTGTCCAGGAATATCAAATAAAACAATTTTTGTTGTTTACTGATTCTCAAGAAAACCTTGAAGGTTTACCTACAGAACTTATTGTATAATATCTGCCAGTGTCCTTCTGTTAATACTTTTGACTTTAATTAGTTCAGGTTGAACAGTGTCTCTTGGTAGAATTTTATAGAAGAAACAGAGATTGGGAAAAGACCCAACACAAAGCGGCCTGCAGAATCTGAACCCTCCCTCCGCCAACCCCACCCTAACTTCTTTTCTTCTGTTAAAAACAACATCAATGACATATATACACTCCCATGTGTAAAATAGCTAGCTAGTAGGAAGCTGCCATATAGCACAGGACGCTCACCTCGGTACTCTGTGATAACCTACAGGGATGGGATAAGGGGGTGGGAGGGAGGTTCCAGAAGGAGGGGATATATGTATACACACGGCTCATTCATTTTGTTGTACAGCAGAAACAAACACAACACTGTAAAGTAATTATACTCCAATAATAAAATTTAAAAAAGAATAAAATAAAAACAGCATCAGGGACTTCCCTGGTAGCCAGTGGTTAACAATATGACTAGCAATGCAGAGGATGCAGGTTCTATCCCTGGTCGGGGAACTAAGATCCCACATGCCACGAAGAAACCATGCCTGCGTGCCACTACCGAGCCTTGCATGCCACAACTAGAGAGTTCAAGTGCTGCTACTAAGACCCAACACAGCCAAATAAATAAATATTAAACAAAATAAAAACAGCATCAGTGGCATCAGCAGTTTGTCTGTCCAGCCCTTTAGTCAACAGTCAGAGCTACCTAAAAATGGACTATCTCAAGGCTCAGGGCCTTGCAAACATTCTTGGAGCCTGAGTTCCAACCACGGTACTGCACCAAGGAGGCAAGGGTGGAGGGGCACTTGGGAGGCAGGGTCCTGGAAACGAGAGCTACTTCCCAGGGCCAAATGGTTAACTGGGATCTCCCTGAATGGTGGGACTAAGGATGACAACAACAAAAGACAAAAAGGACAAAGAAGAGGTTAACTGGTGACAGAGAAATGCAGACAGAAACAGAGGAAAGAGCTGAAACACTCACAGAACAGAATTACACAAAGTTAAGTAGAATTAAAATTTATTTGGAAGACAGGGTGAGTCCATCACTGGTGACTGGAGCTCTGAGGCTGCACTTTCTCCTCAGGAAGCTGGGCTGGAATGGGGTGGGCTGTGTTTGGCAAGGGCTGTGGTGGTTTGGGATCTAAGTTAGATGAGCAGAATCAGTTTTTGAAGACTGGCACTTTTCACACCAACCCCAAACTCACCCATTTGTCCTCTGCAGCTCTCCATTACCCATTGTCTCTACTCCCTGGGTTAACCCCCATTTTCTCAACCACCTCTCACCTGCCTGGTTCCCCAGCTGGGCCTCGGGTCGGTCTCCCCAGAGCACATGCCTCGGGTCGTTGAGGAACCGTTGGCTGCGCTGGCATGTCAGGCAGGTCTGTACAGTCCAGCGCTGACCCTTGCAGCCTGGAATGCATGTGGGAGAAAGAGAGTGCCCAGGTTTAGGAGAAGAAAAGGTCTCCTGAACCCAGTGTTGCCTCCATTGTTTTCTAGTAGGGATTCTCCTCCCTCCCCACCTTGACCGCAAATTTGACGGTGTCAGGTCCCTGAACAAAGTCTATCATTTTCTTGGCACCCTTTTAAGACAAAGTCCAAACTCCTTAACAAGCCTCTTCAAGGTCTGCCCTGTTTCCCTCTCCCACCTCAGGTCTTGCCCTTGCCCACCTCAAAGCCCGCCTCCTGAACTCTCAGTTCCTTGACAGCACCGCAGGCTTTCTTTCCTGAAGCCTCACAAGTGGCAAGGATTTCCATCTCCTCCTCCCCTGCCCTTATAATGAACTTCCCCACCACTGGTTTAAATAACTTAGTATTCTACTCCCCTAACTGGAGCATTTTTCTAGGCTATTCTAATCGTTCCTGTCTTAGTCCACCCCATGAGACCATATTTCAAAAGAGAATGTTGATTCTAGAGCAATCCTTGACACATCTCAGAAAAATAATTCTTGAATGAACGAATGAAGATGGGAATCATCCTCCATGATGTCAAATAACATCTATTATCGTGGCCGGGCAAGGCTGCCTCTCAGGGGAACATCATTTTTCTACTGCCCAGATCTGTCTGTCCAAGTGGAGTTAACAACTCAGAGAAAGCCGACGACTCCAAATCCCACACCTGGCACGCGTCTGCCTCGAGAAAGATCACTACCTGTCCCCTCCCCAGCCCACAGGTGTTCCTCATACATCCCACCTTAGCAAGAGGGAGCACTCACGTCTCTGGCGCTGGGTGCAGGTCAGACCCGGGATGAGGAGGGAAGAGCAGCCACGGCAGAGAGTCCGCTTCACCGAGGGGTCCCTGGGGGCGGAGGCAGGTGGTGGTCTGGACGTCCGCTCTCCCCCTCCAGTCCTTCCCCCGTCCCGCCCGCTGCCGGGCTCCATAACCCCTCTTACCGCCGTAATACGAGCCGCTTCGCTATGGTCCTCTCCGTGTGGCAGTAAAACCTCGCTAGCGCCTGGTTCTCCGGGTCCTGCGCGAGGACGCAGTGGGCGGCCTGGGGGAGTGAGCCGTCACTGGGGGCCCTCCGCATTGGGCTCCCCGCCGTGCGTGAGCCGCGGACTCACCTGGTACAAGAAGTTGAGCCTCTGGAAGGCCTCGCGGTCCTTCACCGGCCCCGCCATCCACGCCGAGCGAGCTCTCCACACGCTACCGTCCACAGGCCCCGCCCCCAGGATAGCCACGCCCCCGGCGTCCGCGTAAGACCTCCTGGGAATTGTAGTTCCGGGAGCCGTGTGCGCTCCTTTCTTTCTGGCCTTCCTTGCTCTGGCGCCACCCTGTGGCCTCACAGACCAACTATTTGCAAATCCACCCTGCCCCTGCAATCAGAGCCCGGCGGCCTCCTCCTACTCTTTCTCAAGCCAATAATATTAGGCAGAAACTGGAGAAGTTAGTTGAGCAGAAGAGTCTTAAACCCTTAAACATCGTCAGGGCAGAAGACTCTTCTCTTTAGACAGATAGGTTGGGAGCTGGTTAGGTGCAGTTTATACCCGGCTAGACTTTCTGCCCTATGCTCCTGAAGACAAAGGCAGATGCCAGTAAGACCTACAGATAGAAGCAGCAGGTCTCCCTTTTTTACACAAAAGCACTGGTGCCAGTGGGAGTGACGCTGGAAAGGATCATGAGGGTAGTGGAGGGAGGGAAGCCGGCTCCTGGCTCTTAGAAAGCACAGCTTCCTCCCAATCTTTTCCACTTACCAGATGCAGTGCTGGCCACAGTAGGTGATCCTCACTAACCCCTAGTCTTAGGAACTGAGCACAGAAATCTTTCAATAGCGTCCCCTCCCCCGGAAGAAACATCCCCTGTAGTACTTCACATCCCTCCCTTCGACCTCCTGCTTCTGCTTCATAATTAATACCACTCCTTCCTGAGGTTAGAAGTAGAGGGACAGAATATACATAAACCGAGACAGGAGAGGGCAGCAGTATCAGGAGAGGATGAGAATTCTCTCCTCTCTCAACCACCGCCCCCTACACCCTGCCCCAATCAGGACTCCAGTTTGAAAGAAATGGCTGAAATTTCCTCTCAGATTACTTTCACAAGGGCCTCCGGACTCAAATGAGGAGTATGTTTAAAAGGCAGATATACCCAGGCCCACTCCAGACCTCAATCAATCACTGAGGGCAGGCACCAGGAATATGCTTTTTTTTTTTTTTGGCCATACTACAAGGCTTGTGGGATCTGAAGTTCCCCCACCAGGGATCAAACCCAGGCCCCCAACAGTGAAAGTGTGGAGTCCTTACACTGGACTGCCAGGGAATTCCAAGGAACATGCATTTTTTTTAACACTGAAGTTTCTAACACATCAACAGAGGTTACTGTCAAATTACCACAGGACACAAAGATCACTTCAGTGGATCCTTTGTTCCATATTATGTTTTACCAACCAAAGTATCTTGCCACAAAGAACCACAGTCAAGGCACAAAGGTAAGAGGAGAGTCTGGACAAAGTCCTGTTGAGGTGGTAGGAGGAGCTGAAATGCCCTCAATAAACTGCAGTTTCTTGTCCCAGTCTTCTGTGAACCCCTGATTAGTCAGTAGCAGATAATCCAGTCATTTTAGTTTGGTTTGGCATGCATTGCGTTACCTTTTCTGACAACATATGTACCCTATAGGTTGTTTATTTTGGCCTAACATTAAAATGACTTACATTCTCTGATAGGAGAAGTGGCAAAACGTGAAGGATGGCAACAAACAAACAAAAAATCGGCTCTTATGAACCCTAGTTCCAGGCCAGATGCACACAGGCCAAAGGAAGTTGCCTGTTTGGCTCTTCCCTAAACATACTACCCTCTTCTACCCTGTCCCCAGGGTAAGGAAGACACCAGTTTCTTTCTCCCTGTCTGGCTTGGATACCTTAGCCAGGTAACAAGGCTGACAACTTGGGAGCAGCTACTTGGAGGCATTCTTTAAGGCCAGGGCTTTGGATAGGAATGCTTTTCTCTTTCCTCTAATACCTGACTCTCTCCTTTCCAAGTTCCCTTGGGGAAGCAATGAGAGGGTAGACGTGTCTTGCATGATCTCTTGCATCTTGCCTCTTCAGATGAGCAAGGTAACAGCTCTTGGAGACAAACAACTACAAGAAGGCAGGCGATAAGCCACACCTGCTGAAGATGGAGGCAGGGACCTGGGTTCTTTCTTCCTACTCCCTCCTCCTCACATTCCTACCTCTGGCCAATCCTACTCATAACGGAACCAAAGAAACCCTTCTCTCTTTCATTAGTCTTTAGGAATCGGTTCCTTTAGCCCTCTTTCCTGACCTTCGTTCTCAACTTCTTGATGCCCAATCTCTGCCCTGAAAATAACTCCTCAACTTCTAGACCCATGAGAACAACTGTCATTCACCTTTATTTCAATTAGAGGTACAAAGACCCCTGTGATCTTGCTTAAAAAAACAAGTCTATTCTGGGTCAAAGAAACCCCTGAAAGGCTGTAGAGGGGTTTCTGTTTCCTCCTCTGGTTTGAGCAAGTCAGACCCTTCCACAGACTTGTTGTTTCTCGAAAAGTCTCTCCTTCCTTCCCAACCGGTCCTTGTGCAATAGAAAACCTGATGGACTTCAGGGGAGACCACCCCCTGAGAAGCAGCTCTCCACCCTGTCAGGAGGGAGCCACTGCAGTGCTCTCGACCTAGTCCAGTCCAACCTACTCCTCCACTGAAACCATTCGGGAAACCAAGGTGTTCTCCCACATGGTTCAGAACCAGAACCAGGCAGACACGAAGACATTCCAGCAGGTCACAGGAAGGAAGGCCCGTGGCTCTTGACCCTGCCTCACCCTGATGATTCCCATGCCCCTTCCTGTCACTCCCAATCTGTTGGGGGCCTGATGGTGAGTGGTGCAGCATTCTTCCGACCAGCCCGGATGCCTGGATAGAAGAGGGGCCAAAGTTTCTCGGTAAAAGTATCAGTGAAGGTGTAGATATGAGAGCGGTCTGTGACGTTGTAAAAAGACAGTGTGCCGGCCTCATAGTCTAGGAATATGCCCACCCGCTTGGGTTTCACCTTGATGTGCAAAGGGGTAAAAGGCGTGGTAGTGGCTGCATACTTGTCCCCGTTCCACAGCCGCACCCGCCAGTAGCCAGTCTCAGGCAGCGGGGTCAGTTCACCCTTCCGGCTCACGGAGTCCCGGCACACGCCCACCGCCCAGTGGGTCTTGTCGCCCACCTCCACCTCCCAGTAGTGTCGGCCTGAGGTGAAACCCTCAGTAGCCAGGACGCAAGGGTAGAAGGTGAAACGCCGTGGAGTATCAGGGAGATCCCGGAGTCTTGTCTCCACGAACTTGACGCTCTTACGATCTTCCGACAGGACTAGGTTAGGATGAGCCGTTTCAGGGTCCAGGGTCACATCCGCTGGCGGGAGAAGCCACAGTGGGGAGCTAGATGAGGATGGGAATAGCTAAAAGCCCCTGCCTCGCTCTTCCAGCCTGCCTTTACAGAGCCTGCCCCCTGAAAGCCCCCAGAACCCCGTGGTTTGGTTAACCTTCTCAATCCTCAGTGTCACCTAAGGGAGCCGAGAGGAGGGGAAGGAAGGGGACAGGAGAGGAGGGGAGGGGAGGAACAACAGCTTCTCATCCTGGCCCTAAAATAAACAGGTAATGATCTCTTGACTCTGCAAGGGCTGCTGGTTGAGGCTCCTGCCTGGTCCTCCCTGTATTCCTCTGATATCATGATGCATCTCACTGGGTGGAGAAGCACAAGGCACAGACCAAGGGCCAGAAACCATGAAAAATGTTAAGAAGGATACCGAGGAAGAGAGCATTACAGTCTGGCGATAGGGTGACCACGTGTCTGTTCTCCTGTAACAGTCTGGCTTATGCCTGCTTTCTGAGTAAGTATTAATGAGACTCCTTTCATTCTCCAGAGGAGACCAGTTTTTGGCAAATTATTTAACCTCTCTGGGTCCCTATTGAGAAAAGTGTGGGACTAAGAGCAGATGACACCTGAGGCTTCTCACTTTGAGTTCTGCGACTCAGAGTGAGATTAGAAGCCAGGTAAAGGAGTGCATGTGGATACGGGCATGAAAAGTGACAGCAGGGATAACTGAAGTCCGGATAAAGTAGGACCTAAAGACTTCCTTCTCTTCTGTTGGTTCCCTTTGCTAGTTTCCTTTTGGGAACAACTCACCAATTAGCTGTTTAAGGATTTTCCTTAGAGCAAAGTACTGTCGGGGGAAATTGCTGAAGTTCTTTTCCAGCTCTATGGATACTGAAGTCACCTCCATGGTCTTCACCTTCTCACATCTAGGAGGGATGGGGAGATAGGGGAAGAAAGGGCAGGGTCAGGGGAAGCTCCAGCTTAGTCACTATTCAGATGTTGTCATCTTTAGGGAGAAACTAAAATTATTTATCCTCGTACTTTCTCCTCTCTCAAGACAAGTACTCACTGCTTTCTTTTACCTATCTATGGAAAGAGAGATGGTCCCCTGGACAAATCCTTAAGAATGAGTTTTAGAACTTTCTGGAAGTACTTTTATATTTCATGCAAAGAGATACCACCCCTACCCCCCAACCCATTCCTCCTTCCATCTTGTTTGGACATGATTCCACCCACAGCCCCAGGCAGAATCTGGTTCTATTACATTATCTTGGTATCTACCCTACCAAGGAAGTCCTGATGCTCAAAGGGTAAAGGGGACTAGTACTCCCAATCATTTGCTCTGTAATTGGCTTCATGGGTGCAAAAACCCTTCTCCCTTTTTCTACCCAAACACTGCATGACTTTCCCATTCTTACTCCCCCAACTCCCTATTGCAGCCCTGCTCTTTAAGCCAAGACCTAACTCACTCAAAGAGATAACAGAATCACTTACTTTTCCAGGGTACTTTTGACATCCTAGAGGAAGGAGAAAAGAAAGCAATATTGGTCCTGGTAGTCAAGGGCCCTACAGGCAAACGGTTCCCCTCCTCCCCAAAGTTCTAGAACTATTAAACAGGCACAGGGAAAACTAAGGGTCACAGTGCAAAGGGGACGAACTCCAGAGGGATCTGAGTACATCTTTCCCAACCTAACCCCCACCTTCAGCTCTCCGTCATCATGAAACTTGGTAATTGATGTCACTTCCAAATAGTTTCCTGTGTGTTTGTCTTCGTTCCTCAAGAACACTGGGAGCTCAATGCCAGGGATAGGATTGTGTCTGCTCTTTGCTCTGTCCCCCAAGTACCAACCACACACCTGCCTCCTCGAGAATCAGTAGAGATAGTTCTAGACTGCTGGCATAGGAATGGATCACTCTCTCCCATTGTGGTTTGGTATCCCTTGTCTAGCACTGGTTAGTAAATATTAATAAGTGCATGCCAATCCTAATTTGTGAATACTTGGGGTCCAGAAGACAAAGAAGACAAATCTCTGCTCCCCCAAGGATTTCCCAGTTTAATGTGGAAGGCAGAACACACATACATGAAAGGACATGAGAATAAATACCAAGCAATATATAACATGCAGATAAATATACAACGAAGCCTCACTGATTCAAATGCTGGTAATGTGATCTCTAAGATAAAAAATATGTTTCCTGGAGTCTTGCTAACACCATTCATTTGCTTAAGAAAACAGACTATTTCAAACATTTTAGAGGCACTATTTACATATCAAAAGCAGCATGTTACTATACATTATTTCAAGTGTCATCACACTATATTTCTGTTCTTTTTGAGCACTAGGTAAACCAAGTTCCAGGACTTAAAAGTAACGGTCACTGCATTTTACACAATTTTTAATGCATAGATTTTTCACTAATTTAGACTAGACTGCCCTCCTCTCCAAAAAGTGAGTTTTTTCTTTGGTACAAATTAAGCATGTAATTGTTGACAAGGCATAGGAACACAGAGTGATCAAAAGGGGATGTGAGAAATCAGAGTAGCCTTTCTGTAGAGAAAGATCCTTTCAGCATGTCTGGAAGAAAGAACCGGATTTAGAGAGGCAGCGTGGAGGAGGGAGCACTGCAGGCTGACAAAATGACCTGGGCAAAGCTAGACTGTGCTTGGCCTGAGTGGCTATGCAGGGGCAAAGGTCGAACCTTAAGCATCTCGAAGCCCGACTGTAAGCACTTGCCCTCCACCTCAGCAGCCAAGTGGGCGAGGTCCCGGCGCTTGTCTCCAAGGTGAGCAGCATTTTCTCGGAGGCGCTGTAGAATGTCCTGTTCCTCCTCCTCCAGCCGTGAAAGTAACACCTGTTGCTCTTCATCCAGCCGCCGGTGAAGCTCTTCAAATTCCTTTAGGATCTGCTGTCGGCGACTCTCCACTAGTCTCTGAGAACAGAGGGTGGGTGTTATGTTTAACAGGGTCAGTGGGGCATAGGATACCATTCCTCACCCACCATGTGTATGAATTCACAGACTTCAAGTGTCATTGGAAAGAGTTTAAAAGGACACTCATGTTTCTCTCCACTGATATTTCCTTCTGTAAAGAATGGCTCCATTCCCATTAGCACCCCTACTGATGACTTGGGATGAAGACCACTGAGATAAAAAAATAAACCAATGCTGAAAAAAATTATTTTATTTACTAAATTAACTTCTAAAAAAGCTATACTTTTATGTTTTAGTAAAAAAATTCCAGACATAAGAACTCAATAATATGACAAGTACTATTACAGAGATACCGCTATAATACCACTGTAATAATATGACAAGTACTAATAGCAGAGATACCTCTGCTATTTCCTACTCTAAGTTCTAGCTAACACAAATTGTCAAGAAAAGGAAAGCACAAATACGGGAAAGTTAGAGATTGTCATCATTTGTACACTGTAAGACATCTACTTGATAAAAACCAGAGATGGGAAAACTGGAAAAGTATCAGAATCAGTAAGATTTTAGTAATGGACTGTTATAAAATATAAATTTAGATTTCAGGGCTGAGCCTGCTAAATAGTTTCAAGTCACTTCAGAGGTTGACAGTTTACACCTCAGGAATGGGTTATAGACGTGAAAAAATAAAAGGGGCATTGGGTCTAGAGGTGGGGATAAGGGAGAGGGAGGAAACAGAATTCAAAAGGTCACTGAAGGAAAGTTGGTGATTGGTGACAGTTTCTGAGACCACTGAAATGATAATTTGCATTTAAAAAAAAACCCACACCATAGTTCTATTCAAGCATTTAGCAGGTTTTTAAACTTTCTATTTCCTTCTCCATCCTTTACCTTTAAGAATGTGATCAACAGGAAAAGGAAAGCTAATGATTAGGAATAAGCTTCATTTTCACTGATTTTAAGTGTTACAGGACAATAACTTTTTTAAGTTTACCTTTGCAATCAAAATTAGCTCAACTTTTTAAAAATTCAAACACTTGTTTTTAAAATGTATAAAGGACCAAGGTAATAATACTTGCTTTCCATTGAAATGTTGTCATTGTTAAAAAACAAACAAACACACACTAGTGTTTCCACTAATTTCAAACCTGTATTTAGTTCTTGGTAATCCCTAAATCTCATTTATTTCTTCTGGAAGGCTTTAATGACATTGAGTTTCTCTGCCACATTCTTGGGAATCTGCAACTGTGCTTTTTGTGCCTGTTGTTCTATTTTCTCTACTTGACAATAAGCTCAAGGGGGGCAAGGACCATGTTTTTGGTCATCAATGGTCCAGTGTCAAAGACAGGGTCTGGCCTATACTGGAAGCTTAATAAATATTTATTGATTCCTGCAGAATTAGTATCTCTGGTTTTGCCACATACTGGCTTGGATATGATCTTGGACTAGACACTGATCCAAGTTCTGTTTCCTTCTGTGTAAACTGGGGATAACAAGACTTACCTTATAAGGTATCTAAGTTCACTCTTGCCTAATATGCTTTGCTAGACTCCCTTCTCCTTTTCTTGTACCTTCCCTATGTTCCACTGGGGCCAAGTCTAGCCTGACCTCTTAGAACTTAAAACTGGGCAGAACCAAGCATAAGACCTAATATAATACTTTTAAGTTTGGAATGTCATGAACACCTAATGAATTAATGCCCAGCAATCAACAAATACTAGTTATTATTACTGTTACAATTAATACATCTTTCACTGTCCAGTAGAAGAAATAAGGTAGATACCAAAATACCAGGCTACAAATATAATACTATAGAAAAGATGTGAAATGGTATGAAAATTAAGAAAGCGAATTTCTGAAGAGTCAGGAAAGGCTACATAGTAAATGGTTTCATTTTAGGATGGACAGGATCCTATAGGTAAAAGATGGGAAGGGGAAGAACATTCTAGGAACCCATACTACCTAGCATACTCGAGCTTATGTGGATTAAGAGAATGTGGTCCTAATGTGGCTGGGGGCTCTGGGAGCTCTTGGGCAGCTTCTTCATCCTTCCTGCCCAGTGTACCTTCCACATTCTCCAGCAGAGAGCCTCCTTCCTGCTCTACTAAGAAAAGGAGACCAACGGCCATGAACTCCCTCAACTTGCCAAATCCTTCACCCCTTACATCCTTCTCCTCAACTCTTAATCCATGACAAGTAACTTAAGCACAATGTTTAATGACAATCAAACTTAATAAAATATCATTGTTTTTGAGAGAAGAGCATTTTTAATAAACCAAAAATGGTGGATTAAATAATATGTCATTAATGTTTAGTTAAATAATGTTCAGTTAAATAATGTGTGGCTAATGTTCAGGGATTCCCTGGTGGCTAAGATGGTAAAGAATCTGCCTGTAATGCAGGAGACTTGGGTTCGATCCCTGGGTTGGAAGATCCCCTGGAGAAGGGAATGGCAACCCACTCCAGTATTTCTGCCTGGAAAATTCTAAGGACAGAAGGAACCTGGTGGGCTACAGTCCACAGGGTCACAAACAGTCGGACACAACTTAGTGACTAACAACAATGCTCAGTTAATTGCCTGCAGGGCAGGCCAAACGGGACTGCCTGCCTTTACCTTGAGTTCGCCAGGCTTCTTCTCCTCAGAGGACTTACAGCGGCTGATCTCCTGAAGCTTCTGCTCCAGCGGCTCTAGGCACTTCTGCAGTTTTTCCTGAGAGGTGTGAAGTAGAACAACATTTGTGGTTGGCTGGTACAGCCTATGTTCAGAGTCTAACCCATTTGTTTTAAACTATTTGCTTTCTATTCATCTGACCACCTCTTGATCCAACTCCCTTCCTTGCTCATCTTAAGTGTCAACTTCCTACAGGTCCTTCCTCCTGCCACCAGCCTGTCTCCATGCCTTCCTTGATTGCAAAACTTTCATTGAATCTCACTGTGTCCAGCTGTCACCAACTCTCTGTCCTTCCCTAGACCTATTCATTTTCTAACTGAAGGGACTACCTGTACTGACAGTGACCTTATGTACCCTGATATCCTTCTGGTTTTTTTTTGCCACATGGCATGCAGGGTCTTAGTTCCCTGACCAAGGATTGAATCCCTGCAGCACTGGAAGCATGGAGTCTTAACAACTGGACAAATTAAAAAATTTGTTTTCCTATACAACTCTAACCACTTGCAAATAAAATCTTGATTATTCTATGAACTACCATAAAGTCTTGTTTGTAAGACTTCATTAACATAATTAGGTAAAGTACTTGATAAAGTGCTAAGACAGTAAAATCTCTAGTTCTTATAACTCAAATATTTACCCTGTGTCTCAGCAGTAAATTAAACCAGATGCCATGTTACCCATTATCTGGCGAAGATGCAAAAAGGCTGGTTCAGCTTAGCCTGGTTGGGATCATTCTAAAATGATGTTACCTGTTCCCAATACCAGTGGGTAAATAAGCGGTGTGCTGAGCAGGGGGACAGAATGAAGGAACCAGACCATTTTTTAGTTCTTTTTGAGTCTGAGATTCTCTGTGTGGTTTCATTCATTTATGAAAAATAGGATACATTTTAAGACCACACATACTCAAATGTGTTACAAAAGTCAAGAGAGAAATTTGGGGGTACTTCTTACTGCTCTTCATGCCTGAGGACAACCAATCAGATGGGACTATACGCACTGCACCGCCCCCCCCCCCACCCCCCAGTATGTAGTTCTGAGGGGACTACAGAGTGAGGACCAGAGACTGTCTTGCCCTCGAGAACTCATGATCCTCTACCAGGGAGTCTCCCACCCTCTGGGCTCCTCCCTCTTGCCCTGCATTGACATCAAGTATCTGGTTCCCCACCTTGTACTCCTGTGTGGCATCATCCAGTGGCACGACGGTGTGGGCCCGGTGGGTGTGGGAAATTGCACATATCAAACACACAGCCTCCTGGTCCTCATAGCAGAAGAGGCTGAGGGCCTCATGGTGCTGGGGGCAGAGGCTCTCATCTCGGATCTTCCGCTTGACGGCCTGCAGCTGCTTAGCAATTTCCACCATACTGCCCAGCTGTCGATTAGGCCGGAGACTGCGATAGCGGGACGTCTTTCGACATACAGGACAAGGGAAGTCCCTCTCTAGGTCCTCCCACCAGCGAGTGATGCAAGCTTTGCAGAAGTTGTGCCCACACTCAATGATGACAGGCTCCTTCAGGTATTCTAGGCACACAGAGCAACTTGCCTCCACCTGTAGGTTCTCCAGAGCTGCAGCTGTGGAGGCTGCAGAGGCCCCGGCCTCTAACAGACTTGTCTCTGCCATTATTTAACTTGAGGTTAAGAAGAGAGAAGAGAAAAAAAAAAAGTTAGTTGTGGGGGGGGTTAATTTTTTTGCATCCCTGGCCTGACATTTACCCCCACGTTAAATCCTAACTCCAGATTTAGCACTGTCATGGTATTTTTACATCTTCTGTTCCACTAGTCAATCTCTTTGGTTTCTCCATTTTCAAAAATTGTGACTCCCAGCTATCAGCAAACTGACACACAACCCTGCCTAGTCTTTCACCACTGCCTTCTCTTGTTAGAAGCAGAGGCTTCTTTCAAGTCTAGCCCAGAGTATTCATCCTGATCCAGGTTCATTCCACTGCATCTTAACAGTGTCAGAAACATGTATTCTTAATTTGACATCTTTTTCTAATAGATGAAAAAAAGAGTATGGGAAAGTGAAAAGTGCCTTAAGAGTCAAAGCATTAAGATTGCTTAAATCAAGTATATTTTAAAGTTTAATGCTACAGAAGAGTTCTACTACAATAGCCCACTGAAGTCTAAGCTTGATTCTCTGCCACTGTTCCCTCAGTCTTTCAAACGGTAAATATTGGAATGAGTTAGGCAAGGGTAACAACCTCTTCTTTTCAGAAGAGTGTGACATTATGCTTCCCTTTACCAGGCCTAGAAGAAGTGTGCACTCATCATGGAATGAAATGATTCATATAACAACTGTTTCCTATTTGTGTGCATTTGGATGTTTGGAGCTGCTGTATTACGGCAGCTATACCAAAGAGTTTATTACTGAGCCCAGGGCAATAATTTCTTGAAAAGAAGAGTTGACAAATTTATTCTAAGTATTCAGTGCTGATTGGAGTCTTTTGAAATAGTTATTGATAACTAATTCCTTGGATATACTGTACTTCCAACTAATAGATTCTGGGGTGGTCGGGAATTAAGAGAGAAAAGTAAAGTGGCAATCAAAAACTCTAATGAAGCCTCAAAAGAATTGGAAATGCGCCTGAGAGATGTATAAAGCAGAAGGCTGGTCTCTGTTCCATCCTTAAAACATAACCACTATTATCCATGAAATATTTCATTTCTCTACCGCTTAACCTCTCTTTCTAAGGAACCCAAAAGAATAAAATTTAGTAGGTCTATCTATGTTTAGAGAGAAGTGGCCATGTAGTGAGTTGGGTTAACAATGATTATTTCTGTATATACTGATGGCAAAGGTGAAAAGTGTTTAATTTGGAGTAGGAACTGAAAACATATTTGGACCTGAATTTCTCCCTCAAACCACGAGAGAATTAGATGATTTTTCTCTACCTACAGGAATCCAACTTCGACCAGTAACCCTTGCCTTTCCCTAATCTTCTAGATATTAGGTGGTCGCCTCGCCCGAGAGGAGGTGAACTGTATGCTGAGTTAGGGACCAGGATGGATCTAGACTGGCGAAAAAGTAGCATTAGAAAGAGATGGGGAAAAGGTTAGGGAAGTATGGGGACAGGGCTTGGAGCTACAGCATTAGTGATGCCTTGAGTCATTTCCCCCCCATTCCTCGTGTCTCAGTAGAAGGGCAAACTTCAAAGAGGTCCTCATTGTGTTTCTACCACTGTTGGGGGTCCCACCTTGCGACCCTTTCCTGAGCGTGGTCCACAACTCGGTCCCACCCCCGTCTCCATCTTCTCCCGCCTGATCTGGTGCAGGGGGGCTGGAGAAGGGGGAGAGGAAACGTCGTTGTTGGCAGGGAGGGAGGGATGCGTGTCCAGGTGAGAAGGTGTGACGTGAAGATGGGATGCCCGCCGCTATGACGCAGCCGAGACCCGCGGTGACGGCGTCAGAGTTTCACCCGGGGAGGCGAGCGGCAGCGGGACGGGGTAACGGCGGGGTAGCCAAGCAACGCCGGACGCGCTGACGTCGCCGGGGCGGCAAAACGTCCGCCCGGGCCTGAAACGGGCGGAGGCAGCTGTGGTTACGTGCGGGGGGCCGGTGACGCAGTCGCGGGGCGCTAGGACGCGGCGTGCGGAGCCGGTGGGCGGGGGCAGGCCCCAGGGCCCCGGCGCGGCGGCGGGACAGCACCTACCTTCCCGGCTTCGGGTCCGGGAGTGCGGGGCGCGGAGCCGCCGGAGCGCTGCCTCCCTCCTTCCTCCTCCCCCCGCCCCCGCCCCGCAGCGCGACACACAATACTCGCCGGAAGCGGAAGCCGCGCCGAGAGGCTCGTGTCAGTGGAAGCCGGGGTGTCGGCGGGCAGCCGCTGGAGGGCCTAGCGGCGCCTGCGGAACAAGAAGGCGGGGGGCTGGAGGTGAGAACCAGCTGGAGGAGTCAGGGGCGAGAAGAGACCCGGAGGGGCAGGTGGCTGGAATGCGGTCGTCCAGGTGACCCGAGGAATCCGCTGGAGAAAGAGGGCCGCGCATGCGTATGGCGGAGCGCTGAAGCCCATTGCCCTCAGGGCGCCTATGGGCGCCGGGGCAAGCGGTACTGTCCCGCCCAGGGTCGGTGCCCGGACTCTGGCCTGGCTCGGTTGGTCCCAGGTGGCGCTGGGAGCCGTCGAGGGCGTAGCAGGGGCGGGTTGCGGACTTTGAGCTACACTTCTGTCTCCTGCCAGTCTCGGGAGAAGGTGGCTCGCCGCGTCGGCGGCCAATAATGTGGCGGTCCTGCTGGTCTCAGCTGGCACGTCACTTCCGATTAGTTGAGTTTTAGGCTTTTAACATTCAAGGATTAGTTCAGTCCTGCTTTGGGCTTCGGATGTTCCTTACCTTGTCCCTCCTAGGCGGGATTTATGGAAATTATCTGCTGTCTCCGCTGGAGTGGGAGCCTCAAAAGAGCTGGTACTGCGACTCTGCTGCTCGCCTTTGCATCCTCGGCTCCTCGCTCGGGGCCCGACCGCAGTGAGCGCGCCTTGAACTCGGGTTCTGAATGCGAGGGAATCCCGTCTTTTTCCAGTTTGGGAGCTGTGACTTGAGTTTCTCCGCAGGAGTATATAGTACTTGTATGGAGACTCCTGATTCCTGCGTTATAACCTCCTTACTTTCCTCTCCTGTTGCTGGAAGCTTCGCAGGTCTGTGACTTTGGAGGACGAGGGTGAGATGATGAGGCTAGAAGAGTCTGCAGATGGAGGTGTGATGAGGTTGGGGGGAGGTGCGGAGTTGATGGAGCTGGGGAGGGTGGGTGCTGGGTAAAGGAGTGATGCGGCTGAGTAGGAGTTAGTGCTCTAAGCGCACACACGGCTGGTAGAAAAGGCGGCCCACCTCCACTCTTCCCCCAACATTTGGCATACAGAATGCTGACTGAAAGAAATAAGCAGTTCAAAAGACAGTGCGATATAAATTCAGTATCTGGCATCGTTGGTTTTTTTGCTTTGTGCATGTCAGACCTGGTATTTCTACTGATACAGTATCCTTTTAGTTTCTTATACTGTTCAGTTTGACATAATCTTCAATAGTAACTAATACTTTTTTTTTCTATGGTTGTCATGAAGAACTAGACATCCCATCTCCTGACCCTAAACAGGATCCTATAGTGAACTGCTTGAGGAAATTGGATCTTAAAGATTACAGGTGGCAAACTTTGAAGTGCACTCCTCTGAAGATCAGAGAGGCCCAACTAAAACAGCTGTGGCATCACAGCTGTGGATTGAGCAGAACTTTTTGTAGGGCTGCCTTGAAGATGACAACTTTGGAGGAACTATGGTGACTGGCAGTGGAAAGAATCAGGACGTGTGAAAATCCTTAAAAATTTATTGACTTAAATAACTTTGCTTATGTTATGAATAAAAAGAAACCTTTGTGCAGAAAAAAAAAAAAAAAGCAAATTTTGGTGTCCCCTTCGAGGGAAAATGGCCATGTGGCCCAGCTTGTTACTGTGTAAGTTGTGATGCTGTATACAAACACTGTGCAGTGTTTAACCTCAGAGCATCCTGGGAGCCAGGAACCATTTACTTGCAGAAAATATCTAATATGGAAGATATAAAGATTTAGAGTCAGACATGCTGAGTACAGTTGATCTGCTTTTTCTTCACTGTTCTTTGCTTTTTGTTCACTTTTCTTTTTTCAGTAGCCAGTGGTTTGAAGATTAAATTCGATAAAATTACATTAACTTCCCCCCACCCCATTGTTATTTGATTATTTGGAATTTTAGGAGCAGTACGTTTTTTATTTTACCGAATGCCTCAATTCGAAGGTAGTGAGAGCCATTAACTAGGTGGTCAGCCTCTTTAGCCTTGCTTTATGGGGAGAGTGGTGAGGTTTGGTTCTGGTTTATAATTTGTAACTTTTAAGGTGTTGGCTAGCACTTTACTCTGGCTTTCTGTTTGTAAAAACAGATGTGGTACTAAGGAAATTATCAGGAGAAAGAACATTGCCTAGGAGTATGAAGAATGTGTTGGGCTCGAGTAATAGATTTTTTTAAGGGGACTTCATGCCCAATATGGAAGAAAAGTGGGGAAGAATATGTAAAACTATAAAATTATAGTTTACAAGTTTATTATACTATAAAAATACAGTTCAGAAGGCCATGTCGTATGTCATAGGCCAGGGGTAGATATTTTCGGCTTTATTGCCCATACTGTCTTTGTGTATGAAAATTGCATCAGATTATACTAAACGGTGAGCATTACTGAAGTTTGAATGTCATATAAATTCTTCACTTGTTTTGAAATTTTATTCTCTTTTTTATTTTACCCCCAATCATTTAAAAATGTAAACACATGAAAGGTTGTTGCTGAACCACGCAAAGACGCTGGGATTCTTGGCCTCTGGAGGAGAAGAATTCAATCCAGGGCCAGAGACGAGGCTTGATCGCTCAGAGCTTTTGTGTGATAAAGTTTTATTGAAGTATAAAGGAGATAGAGAAAGCTGACATAGAGATCAGAAGGGGGCAGAAAGAGTACCCGCTTGCCAGTGTTAGCAATGGAGTTATATAGTGTTAAGTGTTAGTCGCTCAGTCGTGCCCGACTCTTTGCGACCTCATGAACTGCAGCCCACCAGGCTCCTCTGTCCATGAGATTTTCCAGGCAAGGATACTGGAGTGGGTTGCCATATTCTTCTCCAGGGGATCTTCCCAATATACTCTCCAATGAATCCAAAGAATGTCTGGAGGTTGTAAAGACCTCACCAAACCTACTCCCATAATATACATTTTAAGATAACAGGATTAGCCGGAAGGTTTAATCCAGAGACTGTCCTCAGGCAGGATACATTATTGTTATATAATCCTAAGGAATGTAGAGGGAAAAAAGTTTGTCCTTTCTTCCTGCTTGAGAATTCCGGACCCCTCTCTCCTTGGGGACCCCTAGACTTCTTATCAACTTGCCTAGGAAGTGACTCTCACACATTTCTTAGCTTGTGGGCTGTACAAACAGATGACAGACCATAGTTTGCTGACCCCTTACACAGAACAATAAAGAAGTACTCAGTATTTTTCGAGAGAGAATAATTGAGAAAGAGGGTGATCACAATGCTATGATCTCTTATTTTCATCTGTCTATATGATAACACAGAAAATAATAAAGGAAATTTGAGATCTTAGCACAAATGTGTATTTGTTATGACCTGTGAAACTTGATCATGTGAGAATTATGAATATACTAATAAGATACAAGTACATTTTTTAAGCATTCTTTAAGCAAGAAAAGGTATTCCTTGTCTAAAAAAGGGATTGTGGTTCAGGAGAGGTGGAGTAACACCGAGTTGTGGTGTTGATTTAGACCAAAGGATTTCCAGCACAGGAATATGTGAAAATAAGTAATAGTAATGTGAAGAATAATTCAAAAACTTTAAAGATACACTTTAATATTGTTTTTATAACAGGAAATGATATATCTGATGTATCTTTTATGTAGAAGATCTTGTGTAACCACTGAGTCACATAGAGGAAAAGGGGGTATTAGCCTTGCAGGAAGTAAACTGATCGAGGCCGGATATACGATATGGTAGGTTGAGGAGGGAAAGGGTTCAGCTGTCCACGCTTCTGAAATTCTTACTCAGAAAAAGGCAAAGCATCTAATTTCCCCCCACTCTTTTTCCGTTTTTTTTTTTTTTTAGTTATGAAAAATTTAAATTACAGTCTTTTTATACTTTACATTGGCTTTTATTTTTCCAGTTCAGTAACATTGGAGTTACCTTGTTCTTTTTCAAGTCTACGTTATTACTTCATTGTGTGGACATATGATTTGTTCAGCCATTTGTTTAAATAAGACATTTAGAGCCTTTCCGGGTGTTTATTTTTTGGCCATGCGGCTTGCGGGATCTTAGTTCCCCAACCAGAAATCAAACCCGGGCCTTGGCACTGAAGGCGCTAAGTCTTAACCTCTGGACCAGCAGGGAATATCCTTCAAGTCTTATTAAAGGCTATAGTGGATGTGCTTGTAATATATCTATTTCCCTCAGTTTTATTCTGGTAATACTTGACGTATAAACACTGTTAGTTTAGGTTGTACAACATAATTATTTGACATATTTGCACGTGTATCTTTATATTGTCACAACATCTGTATTAGTAGGACAAACGCCTGAAAACTGAGCTTCTTTGCGAAAAAGCATGGAAGTTTAAAATCCTAATCGTCTTTTCAGTTTCCTTGCCATAAGGTACCTATTTATGCCCACACCTGCATATTATGAGATGACCTCTTTGCTTACAGTGAAGCCAGTGTTGATGTTTTTATATTTTAAATTTTTTGCTAATATTTTTCATTAAAAGTTTTTAATGATTGCATAACGGATCTTGTTCTGTAGGTAATGTACATTTTCCAGCCTTTTCTCAGCAGATGGGCATTTACTTAATTTCCTTCATAAAAACTTTTTAATTTTGCTGCTGCATAAACAGTGTTAAAGATTCTCTGAATGTTTGTCCTTATGTGCTAGTAGATTTATTACTGTGAAAAAGGTTGGGTTGAAGGATATAATTTGCATCAGCCCTCTGTATCTGTGGGCTCCTCATCTGTGGATATGGAGAGCTGCCATTCTTTAGAAAGGACTTGAGCATCAGTGGATTTTGGTATCCATGGGGAACAGCTGCAGTACTAATTTTTATGAATATTTCCGTAGTGACTTTTAAGAAGGCTATTATTATTTACATTTACCTTGACAGCAGTGTTGAGCTTTCCTCTTTTCCCACATCCCCGGAAGAGATGGTTATTATCTATGTTTTTATTTCTTTCTGGCTAGAAAAGAGATGTTTGGTTATTTGAATCACATTTTTTTCTTCCTTAGTAATTTTGAGTATCTTTTTGTTGTTGTTTGTTTGTTACTGGGATTTGTTTTTTGTGCATTTCCAGTCTTTGGCTGTTTTTCCTGTTGCATTGTCTGTCTTTTGCTTGTCAATTTATACATACATACCACACATGACATACTGTCCTCATTAAGAAATCCAGTCTGACCCCAGATTCTAATTTACTTTCCTATGTTTTCCTACAATGTTTTTTATTTTTTACATTTAGATCTTTATTTTTAAAGATATAATGTAGCTTGAAATTTTCCATGAATAAAAAGTTGTAGAAATTAAATAAATTTTTAAAAATATATGATGTAAAAGGAAGATCTTTATTTTTCTCTAGAGCAGTGCTGTCCAATAGAAATGGAATGCAAGATACTTATGTAATTTTAAGTTTTCAGTCAAGCCGCATTTAAAAAAAGTAAAAACAGGTGAAATTAATTTTAATAGTATATTTTATTTCACCAACTTAACCCATTATATAAAAATATTATTTTACATATAATTTATTTTAAACAATTGTTAAACTAAGTCTTTGAAATCCAGTGTATATTTTACACTTACATCAAATCTCAGTTCAGACTAGGCATGTTTTAGTTGATCAGTGGCCACGTGTGGCTAGTGGCTTTTGTAGAATAGCATGTGTTATATGGATTGGATGGATGGCTCGTTGTGCTAGCTTCATTTATTAAATAATCATCCTGTTCTTGTTGAATTAAATTTCACACTTGTCATACCTGAAATTGTTTCATAGTGAGATCTGTTTCTGGATTTTTAATTCTGTATTCTAATCTATTTATCTCTTACACCAACACCACAGATTTTATTTCATTGAATTTTCTTAGATGTTCTTGGACATGTATTCCATATATAAACTCTAAATCAGTTTTTGTTTTTTTTTTTACTGTTCTCTCTCCTCAAAGGAGTTTAAAAAACCTATTGTGTTTCTAAACAGAAAAGGGTTAAATGTATAATTTAATTGGGGTGTAGTTGGCATTTTTTATATTGTCTTCCCAGGCAGGAATGTGGTTTGCCTTCCATTCATTCAGGTCTCATTTTATTTCTTCAATGAGATCCTCATTTTTAAAAAACAGGTTCTTTTTATCTTTTTTTTGGCTGTTATGCATGGAGATTCCCCCCCCAATTTCTGATAAGCAAACCACGTGCTTCATTGCTTTGATAAAGAAGAAAAAGTTGATATTTGACTATTTCTTATATCTAGACCCCTATCATAATCTCTTACTAGTAGTAAATTTTTAACTATAGAGTTTAAGTATTACTGGCACTCCATGTTTTCATGTGTTTCCCCAGCTCATTCTTATGCATTTGGCCAGAGAAGCTCGTTTGAGAGCTGTGAATCAGTATGCTAAAGATTCTCAAAATTTGTTTCTGGCTTGTCTCTCTGTCCTGAAACTAAGACATCTGGAGCTCAACATGTACGACCTGAGGTTTTTCCCTCTCTCTCTTTCACGACTAATGTGTTACTGAGTTCCAGAAATTCTTAACTGCTGTCCTTCTCTCCCCCTCTGGAGTATCAAAGAATTTGTAGATATTTTAAAAACTACTGCAGAAATTAAAAGATCTCACTATAGAGCCTTCAGAAATAAATTCCCTTGCCCATTACATCACCTGTGAAGTTGCTGTTTTGATTTGAATTGCTGAGTCATTCTGCTGCTCTCACCAGTACCCCTTTCCATGTGCTAAGACAGTTACTAGCACTGATATCTATCCTTTTCTGTCCGAGAAGATGGAAAGTATCCTAAATCCTAGAGCATGTAGGAGGAAAATGTGTATTCTGGGGGGTATATATTGGTTTCCTAGGGTTGCTATAACAAGGTTTCGTGAACTGGTGGCTTAGAAGAATAAAATTTATTCTCTCACACGTCTGGAGGAAAACTGAAATCAGTGTTGGTCAGGTTGATTGCTTCTGGAGGCTCTGAGGGAGAATCTGATCCATGCCTCTCTTCTAGCTTCTTTGCTGGCAATCCTTTGTGTTCCCTGGCAGTCTCTCTCTCTCCACTGTCACAAGGGGTTCTTTTGTATGTGTGTGTCTGTGTGCAAAACTCCCTCTTCTAATAAGAATGTCAGTCTCTGGATTAACACCCGTGTTAGTCCAGTATGACCTTATTTTAACTTCATTACACCTACAGAGATCCTGTTTCCAAAAAAGATTACATTCTGAGGTTCCTAGTGGACATGAATTGGGAGGGGGCACTATTCAACCCAGTATAGTATAATAGAAATATTAAAATTCACAGGTGTCGGGACTTCCCTGGTGGTCCACTGGCTCACTGGCTAAGACTCTGCACTCCCACTGCAGGGGGTCTAGTTCTATCCTCGGTCAGGGAACTAGATCCCATTTGCTACGACTAAGAGTTCACATGCCATGACTAGAGCATCCCATGCTGCAGTGAAGACCTGGCACAGCCAAATACAGAAATAAATCTTTTTAAAAAATTCACTGGTGTCTCTAGACACTTCACCAGAGAGAAGTTTCCATGACACTACAATTTCCAGAGGTTCTTGCTGTAGACATTGAGTTGGTCAGTGGACTAGTCAGACTGTAGGATAGAACCTTGGCTGCTGCTCATTCATATGTACATATTTGGTTATGGGAAGCTAAGAGAATTGGTACTAAGAAGAGGAGGTTGAAATTAGACATAAAGATGACTTTTCTAACCACTTTTATGTATGTTCTCATTGTCAGCTGAGCCTGGGAAATTTGCCACTTTTGATCATCTGGCTCTGTGTCATCGTACCACCTTGCTCGATTACTTGGTGCCAAGGGGTCATACCAGAGGTCATCTCTGGCATCCTTCCGTCTCTAGGCAAAGCCTCTCTTCAAATCTTGAGTGACACTTAAGTAGGGGAATCATGGGATTGTCAAGCGCTCCTCCGCTCCCCTTACTTGATATAGACAGAAGAGGCACTTTTATCTTCTAGGAAAGAGTGCAGAATTTGGCTTTCTTGGTTCTCAAGCTGGCTGTATTTTAGGGAGGGAACCAAAATGAGACGAGTCTGCTCCTAGTACAGTGAGTATATAGAAGGTATTATATAAATGCGTGTTGAATTAAGGAATTTTTTCCTCAAGGGGTAGCTCTTGGCGTAGTACATAGCTAGTGTTTACCTGTACAGTGCTTTGACTCCTTTGACTTCCAAAAGAGCAGTATGTGGAGGGTTTTGTGACTCCAGTTCTCCTCACTGCCAAATGACCATCCATCAGAACTAAGTTATTTTCAGTTCTCTAAATCTAGTGCCCTACTTCGCAACTAGATGTTTATTTCTTCCTGGATTCCTCCTAATCTTGCTCCCACTTCCAAGTTATTAACATTTTTCTCTGCAATACTTCTGTACTTTTACAGTGTTCTTGAATTATTGATGTTTTTATATCTGTCCTCCACTAGACTGGGAGCTACTTGAGAGCAGAAATTGTCTTTGTTTTCCTGTCACCTCAGTATCTTGACACATGGGAAGCCTTAGTTCAAAGAAGGAAATCAAGGTTTGAAAGAGCAATTTGCCTAAGGTCACACAGCTGGTGTATGGCAGCACCAGAAGGAGAATCTAGATCCTAAATCACTCAATAGCTATAAAGAAAAAAGCGCTGCACAGGTGTCAGGAGACCCAAGGACTAACCTTGAATTGGCAGCTCCTGTGTTATCCTGCCTGGGTGTGATTCTTTACCTTTATGGTATTTTGATTCTTGTTTGTAATGCTCTTTTTAGGACCATCAACCAAAGGTACTTTTTGTATGTGTTTTTTCCAAGGAAATTGAAAAAGTCTCAACTCCCTATAGATTCCTTTTAAGCTAAGCAGCTGAAGAGAGTTATTCAGGTGCTTTATAGGGCCCTTTTGGATCTTATGTTCCAAGTCTTTGTACCTTACCCAAACGCTCTCCATAGGTGACTCCACTACCCTTTATTCTTTTTCTCATCTGCATGTTGAGATGTGAGATTTCCTCAGGAGCAACTGCCTTCTGCTCTCCAAGGTCCTGAAAAGATACCCCTGGGCTTCCTGAAAATCCCTGTTTCCCGGAATGCAGATTTGAGTTCTGATTGGTTCTTTTTTTTTTTTTTTCTTTCAAGTCTTTTTTGAGTTTGTTACAATATTGCTTCTGCTTTATGTTTTGTTTTGTTGTTTTTTTGACTGCAAGGCATGTGGGATCTTGGCTCCCTAACCAGGGATCGAACCTGCACCCTCTGTGTTGGAAGGCAATGAACCACCAGGGAAATCCCCTGATTGGTTCTCGAAGAAGAAAGGAAAAGAAGATGGCAGATGATCTGCTTATTAGAAAACACAGGAGAATGAAAGGCACTACTCAGGCGATAGAGTCAGATCTGTTATTTTGTGTTTCTCCATCTCTCCCTCTTCTTTGGCTGCCTCATTGAGTCCACCTCTGCTTCTCTTGTTGCTGAGGTCTCAGATTTTATTCTAGAGGTGCTGGCATGACTGAACTCAGATATAGGATTAAGGAGATTAGGACTGGAGGATTAGGTAGGGTCCAGAAGCTGATGGGTTTATTTATTAGAGAGACTTCAGAAACTGTATCTCTCACACTCAGACCTTGGTCTGGGATTAACATAGTGTTGTCATTGATCATACCCTGAGGATTCACCTTAGTGAATCCCTGAGAAACTAGAATGTCTTCCCTCCCATCCTAATAATTCTACTGCTTAGGAAATGACCCCAAAGTAATAGTCCTAAAGTCCTCTCCCTGTTCCCACAGAGTACCACAGAAAGATTCAGGTGAAGAGCCTGACTCTTAGGATGGGAAACTACTGGGATGAAATTTTTTTTTCTTTTCTTTTTTTTTTTCTTTTAAAGAGTATTTTCTTTGCTATTGATATTTAGTGCTTCACTATTTTGTTAATTATGTTGTTGTTCCTCTCCTGTATCCCTCTCATTTAATTAATTGCCAGTTTCTGACATTTTTAAACATTTTAGCTGTCTCCTTCCATTTCCGCTTTGTCCTGTTTCAGGTCTTTCCTAGATGGTGGCCGCTGACTCCCTACCTTTATCTGAGCATTTGTTCTGACTCCGTTGCCCCACTCCCAGTGTTTCCTCTGTACTGTGTCTTTGGTGATGTTTCTGACTCAAAACTCTGTCATCTGACTACTCAGTCATCTTTAATGATGACTTTTATCCTTCACCTATTGGGTAAAATCTAAATCTCTCTGAAATGGCTTACAAGGCTCTTGATGATCTTGTCCAGTGGATGGTCCTACGTTTATAGATGGGGGATTTGTGAGGAAGAACAGACCATTTGCAGAGAAATAGACAACTGCATCTTTGTGCACTTAGGTTTTTGGGGATTCCATATGTGATCCTGTTAAAATGTAAGGAGAGAAAGTCTTTTTACAGTCTTCTTTTTGGCTGATGAAAGAAGCAAAGGGATCCTTCTTTTTTGTCGAACTGAGTACTTTCTAGGGAAGCCAAGATCTTTGCAAACTGCTCATGGAAATTTCTCTCTCTCTTTATAATAACAGAGGTAGGCCACGGGCCACTGAGGACACTCATTAAGCATGTACTCCCAAAATACCGAAAAGAGAGTCTTATCAGAAACAAACTTTTATTAAAAGACTATGTTAGGCACTGTGCTCGGTCATGTGGATACCAGTGAACAAGACAGACATACTCCCTTCAGGAATCTGCGATCATAGCTTGGAAAACAGACAGCTAGTTCTAAAGTATTTCTCTGGAGATATAACCAGTTCCAAACTATCTATTGTCTTGATCATAACTCCTTTAGAGTTACTGTCTTCATAGTCTTTTTTCTTAAGATTATTAGTCCCTCTTGTGCTTCCTCCTTTTTGCTTTCAAATCAGCATTTAACAAAGCCTTTATTGACTCTGCTGACCTGTGTAGCAACAGTCTTCCCTTTGCTGCAATGAAAGAAATGGTATATGTTTAAGTTTCCTCAATCTCACCTCTCTTTGACTTCGGCAGTCTCTCTTCTTCTCACCACTTAACTCACACTGTCTTCCAGTGGTCCTCAGAGGCCTTTCCCTGGTCTTCTCTGTGGCTCCTGATCCCACTCCCGCTTCTCCCTCCTTAGTCTCAGAGCACTGTTAGATACAGTCCAGTTTGCTCAGTTTCTCCCGTTCTCCCCACCACCTCTCCCCCTACCCTACTTGCTTCTCCTGTGAACTTCTGACAGAATCTTCATATCCATTCAGGGATTTGTTGCTGTTTTCAGCTTTATGTCTGGTGATGTTTTCTTCACACCCAGAATCCTCTAGAAGATTCTGGAGAGTAATGTGAAATCTTCCTGATGTTTCTGTGTCATGCACGTAGAGAAATTTCAGTTCTCTAGTACCTGAGAATTTTAGAAATGAAGTACTATAGTATGCATTCACTAATAATTTTTACCAACATAATCCAGGAGTGAAAGCTATTGTTGCATTCAAAATTGTATTTAGAATACAGTAGTTAATTTTTCTGTAACTTTGTAAAAGTAACAGAGCAAGCCATCCCAAGGTTCATACCTAGTTTAGACAAAACAATCAAAGGATTTACCTATCTTTTAAGACCTAGCATCTTTCCCCTTCTGTAGTACTTTTCAAAAAATGGGCAGCATATCTAAATAAACATTTCTTCAAAGAAGACATACAGATGGCCAGAAAAGCACATGAAAAGATGTTCAACATCACTGTTTATCAGAGAATGCAAATCAAAACTATGGAGAAGTGTTCCCTCATACCATTCTGACAAATGGCCATCATCAAAAAGTCTATAAACACAGAAAACAACATAGTGTTGTAAAGCAGTTATCCTCCAATTAAAAATAAATTTTTAAAAAAGTAGGGACATGAAAAAAGAGAAGATGCCAATAAAGGGTATTTTAATTGGTAAAATAAAAAAGTGAATACATACCCAAGAAAATATAAAATATTTAGTTGTTTAAAAAAAAAAAAGGCTGCAAACAATAAATGCTGGAAAAGATGTGGCGAAAAGGGACCCCTTCTACACTGCTGGTGGGGATGTTAATTGGTACAACCACTATGGAGAACAGTATGGAGGTTCCTTAGAAAACTAAAATAGAAGTACCATATGATCCAGCAATCCCACTCCTGGCCATATTTCCACGGAAGCTCATAATTAGAAAAGATACATGCACCTCAGTGTTCATTGCAGCACTATTTACAGTAGCCAAGACATGGAAGCAAACTAAGTGTCCATTGACAGGAATAGATAAAGATGATGTGGTACATGTATATATAATGAAACATTACTCAGATATAAAAAAGAACAAAATAATGCCATTTGCAGCAACATGGATGGACCTAGAGATTATCATACTGAGTGAAAAAGTCAGAGATGATTTCAGTCATATGTGGAGCCTAATTTTAAAAAATTATACAAATGCACTTTTTTACAAAACGAAAATCAACACAGATATTGAAAACAAGCTTATGGTTACCAAATGGGAAATGTCGGAGGTGGGAGGATAAATCAGGAGCTTGGGATTTTGGTGGCTCAGACAATAAAAGAATCTGCCTGCAGTCAGGGAGACCTAGGTTTGATTTCTGGGTCAGGAAGATCCCCTGGAGAAGGGAATGGCTACTCACTCTAGTATTCTTGCCAGAAGAATTCCATGGACAGAGGCTACAGTCTGTGGGGTCACAAAGAGTTGGATACAACTGAGCAACTAACACTTTCACTTTGAATCACTTTGCTGTTTTACATCTGAGACTAATAAAATATTGTAAATCAACTATACTCCAGTAAAATTAAAAAGTTGGACTGAGACTCTTATGGCACCTTTTCAATGTTTTGTTGATTTTATGATAAAATTTATTTCAAGAGTTTTAGAGCAGATACTTTGTTGTGTGAATCTAATTCATAGTGCTCTTTAAATTCTTTGTGATCATTGCTAATTATTTTGAGTTCTGAGCACTGACAATGTGTTGAGTACTTTCAGCTTTCACACAGCTTTAGAACCAGTATTTACATTGCTAACAATTATAAGCTACAGGTGAGTTTTGTCAAAATCATTTTTTTAAGTATTAGAAAAGCCGATTACTATTTACTTTGAACTGAATCTTACACAGAATTAAAGGCGTTACTACTTGTCATAGTTTTTGTACAGTATCACATGTTTCAGACTGATGCATGTCATTGTTTCCTTGTTCCCTCTCAGATCCACGAGATTAATGTTTATAAAATTTAAAAGCAGTGTTAAAAGTGTATCCAAGAACTTCCCTGGGGGCTCCCAACGCAGGGGGCCTGAGTTTGATGCCTGGTTGGAACTAAGATGCAGTGCAGCCAAATAAACAAAAATAATTCAAATAAATATAAAAAATTGTATCTAGACTTCCTCACTTCATTCTGTTTATTCCTCATATTTTAAGGTCTTGGCATTTATAGATATGAAAACACTGCACAGTTATTGCTGCAAGAATAGCTGTACGGTAACAATAAGAACAAAGGAGAAGCCCAACAGATACATTGTTTAGAAATGTTAGCAGTATGAGGATTTAACAAAGTGATGAATTTCATAAATGTAGAATGAAGAATGTACAACCCTAGCCACAGAGCTTGTGACTGAACTGGCAGGTGGTACCACGAACGTGTCTCCTGCAATGACAGCAATTCCTCTATTGATAGACCCTGTGTTAGCCTAGACCTTGCTAATGAGTATATGTTAGGATTGATATCACTTATTTTACTGTTTATCAGTTGCTATTTTGTTTTCTTTAGCAACCAATATGGCTTACTAATGTATATTAACTGAAAACCAGTATGGAACAGAATACTGTAGAGGGCTATGAACATTAGTTAATATGCTACTATGACTTTTAAGGGCATCCCTAGTGGCCCATTGGAGAAGGAAATGGCATCCCACTCCAGTATTCTTGCCTGGAGAATCCCATTGACGGAGGAGCCTGGTAGGCTACAGTCCATGGGATCGCAAAGAGTCAGACACGACTGAGTGACTTCACTTTCACTTTCACTTTCTAGTGGCCCATGGTAAAGAATCCACCTGCCAATACAGGAGGTGTGGGTTCGATCCCTGGGTTGGGAAGGATCTCCTGAAGAAGGAAATGGCAACCCACTCCAGTCTTTCTGCCTGGGAACTCTTGTGGACAGAGGAGCCTGGCGGGCTATAGTCAATGGGGTTGCAAAAGAGCTGGACATGACTAAACAACTAAACAACAGCATGACTTTTAAATATTGAGCTGCTTAGGTTTGGAAGTCAGATGGGGCATATTTAAAAATTGCAGTAATAAGAGGCCTCAAGAGTTAGGATACCTGCTTTTAATGCATGGCTCTTGTGGAGTGAGGGGAAGGTATGGTCTTTTTGTTTTTTCTGATTCTTTTCAGCTGAATAAACAAAAGTAGATAGACTGAGTTTGAATAAAAACGAAAAAGTGTCTTCACTTTATTTCTAAAGTCAGATGAGGTGGCCTGCGTATTGGTGGTTATGTAATAATTTCCAGCTTTGTTGTTTGTTGTTGTTCAGTCACTTGGTTGTGTCCAACTCTTTACAACTCGATGGACTGCAACACGCTAGGCTTCCCTGTCCCTCACCAATTCCTGGAGCTTGCTCAAACTCATGTGCATTGAGTCAGTGATGCCATCCAACCCTCTCATCCTCGTCATCCTCTTCTCCTCTGGCCTTTAATCTTTCCCAGCATCAGCGTCTTTGCAAATGAGTCAGTTCTTTGCATCAGGTGGCCAAAGTATTGAAACTTCAGCTTCAACATCAGTTCTTCCAATGAATATTCAGGACTGATTTCCTTTAGGATTGACTGATTTGATCTCCTTGCAGTCCAAGGGACCCTCAAGAGTCTTCTTCAACATCACAGTTCAAATACATCAATTCTTTGGTGTTCAGATTTCTTTATGGTACAACTAGCATATCCATCCGAGAAGGCAATGGCAACCCATTCCAGTACTCTTGCCTGGAAAATCCCATGGGTGGAGGAGCCTGGTAGGCTGCAGTCCATGGGGTTGCGAAGAGTCATACACGACTGAGCAACTTCACTTTCACTTTTCACTTTCATGCATTGGAGAAGGAAATGGCAACCCACTCCAGTGTCCTTGCCTGGAGAATCCCAGGGATGGTGGAGCCTGGTGGACTGCCGTCTATGGGGTTGCAGAGTCAGACACAACTGAAGTGACTTAGCAGCAGCAGCAGCACATCCATACATGACTGCTGGAAAAACCATAGCTTTGACTAGACAAACCTTTGTCAGCAAAGTAATGTCTCTGCTTTTTAATATGCTGTCTAGGTTGGTCATACCTTTTCTTCCAAGGAGCAAACGTCTTTTAATTTCATGACTGCAGTCACCATCTGCCATGATCTTGGAGCCCAAGAAAATAAAATCTGTCACTGTTTGCATTGTTTCCCCACCTATTTGCCATGAAGTGATAGGACCAGGTGCCATGATCTTCGTTTTTTGAATGTTGAGTTTCAAGCCAGCTTTTTCACTCTCCTCTTTCCAGCAGATGTTATTAAATGCTTAGTGCAAGACTGGGATTCACTGTCATTCTTGCAAGTTATTTCACACTTAGAAAATAGTGAAAATAGCATGTTATGAGAGAGGAGGTTCTCTCACACAGGATGTGGTTAGGGAGGGGAGGGCGGAGATCCAAACAGAATTTAGTGTTTAGTTTTTCTTGTCCTGCCTTAAAATATAAATTTTAAGCAATGATCATAACATGATATGTTCATACAATAGAATATTATTCTGTAATAAAAAGTCAAGTACTGATAAGTGTTACAACCTAGTTGAGTCTTAAATATGCTGAGTAAAAGAAGCCAGACACAGAAGACGACAAATGATTTCATTTCTATGAAATGTCCAGAATAGGCAGATCTATGGAAATAGGAAATAGTGGTTGCCAGAGGATTGGGGGATTTGAGGTGGGGGAAGGTCATGGATAAGGGATTTCTTTGGGGGGTGATGGAAATCTTCAAAAATTGTGGTGCTGGTTGAAACAACTCTGAAAATTAATTAAAATGTGTAGAATTATACACTTTAAATGGGTGAATTATATGGTGTGTAAATTACATCTCAAGAAAGCTGTTAAAAAATTAAAAATTTACATTTAGGGAGTCTCTTGGTGGTCCAGTGGTTAGACCAGTGCCAGACTTGGGTTTGATCCCCGGTCAGGGAACTAGGATCCTACAAACTGCATAGTGCACCCACCCCTAATTAATACATTTAGAATTTAAATTGAAATTAGTAAAAGGTGAAAAATTTGAATTAAGTAAGATGTGGGCAGTGTGGAGATAATCTGTGTTATCTAGATGAGCACAGTTCAATAGAAGTAGAATGCATATGTGTGCAATTTAAAATTTTCTAGTAGCCATATTTATTCATTGGAAAAAAAAGGTGAAAGTAATTTTAGTAAATTTAATCCATTCAGTCAAATATATTAGTGTACTCAGTTCCTATGTTCCAGTGCCACATATGTCTCATTTTCCTCACCCTGAAACAGAAAAACAGTAACTACTTATGGTTGTTGTGAGAATTAAGTGAGTTAAACATCTATTCCATGTTTATTTTGTGTCAGGTACTATACTGAATTTAAGTGGACTTCCCTGGTTAAGTGGTTAAGACTCTGCCTTCCAATGTAGAGGGTGCAGGTTTGATCTCTGATTAGGGAACTAAGAGCCCACATGCTACGCAGTGTGGCCAAAAATAAAAATACAAAAAGCATATTAAAAACAAAACACACCTGCTCTGCTCCGCCCAAATGACTATGCTTCCACTGCAGGGTCACGGATTTGATCCTTGGTCTGGGAACTAAGATTCTGAATGCTGCATGGTGTGGACAATAGAAAAATAAAGCTGGAGATTTTATCTACACTTAGTAGAAAAAGAAATATTAAGAAAGAATGCATGATTTAGTTTGTGTGTTAATAGTGAGTGTAGGGAACCATGAAGACTGATGTGTATATTGTTAAATACATGTGTGTGTACTTAAGGGGGTGTATACATAGGACTGTAGCTATCAGTTCCCACTAGAATGCATGTGTGTGTGTGTGTGTGTGTGCATGCACGTGTGTGTGTGCTGGTGGTGTGGAAGAAAGTTGATAAAGAATGTCAGAACCATGCTCCTAGACATCTTGTGCTTAGACTAGGGTTTCAGAATTGACTGGTGAGCAAAGGGTGAGCAGAATCTGTCCCTCAAGCTACAGACAGAAGCCATGAAAATAGCCAGAAAGCAGTGTTCAGGGGTGAAACTACTCAGGAGGCAAAAGGAGGGACTTGGCTGAGAGAAGAAAATCAGATGTGATTGCAGAGTGGGTCCCTTTAAGGTCACCACCTGTTCACTGGGACTCAACAGAAAACCACAGTACCATGTGCTGTAGGTTAAGAAATAGGTTTCAATTCAGGGTCAGCAAGTAAAAAGACGAGTCCCATTCCTCCTCTTTCCAAAACAAGCAAAATGGGCACCCTTCTGGGCATGCAGGGTGGGAGCATGGGATAGTGGAGGGATCCTGCCACATTACTGCTCTCATTGTAAGGCAAGCAGCGCAAGAGCCACCTTACCAGGACTTTCCTGATAGTCCATTGGCTAAGACTCCAGGCTCCTGATGCAGAGGGTCCAGATTCAATCCCTGGTGAGGGAACTAGATATCACATGCTGCAACCAAGACTCAGTGCAGCCAAATAAATACCTTTAAAAAAAGGAGGGGGAAGCCACCTTAGCAGTGAGGAGACACAAACTGCCTAGGCACCAAGCATCCTGGGTTAGTGTCAGCTGTTGACAGGATGTGGTGATCAGACTCCTGCAGTGTGCTCTAATGATCCTCCTCCACTGGTATTCACGTACTTGTGAAATCCCCTCCCCTTGAGTGTGGGCTGGATCTAGTGACTTACTTCTAACCAAAAGAATATGGCGAAGGGAAAAGACTTCACTTGCTTGAGTAGATTATAAAAGTCTGTGACTTTCATCTTGCTGAGAAACTCCTTTACTGTCTTTGATGAAGCAAACTGCCATGTTGGAGAGACCTATGTGGTAAAGAACTGAGAGGTCTCCCTTATCCAACAGCCGGTGAGGGTCTGAGGCCCTCAGTGCAACAACCCTGAAGGAACCGCTGCTCCTGCTAAAAAAATGTAAGTTTGAAAATAGATCCTTTCCTAGTTGAGTCCAGATGAGCCCGACTCTTGCCAACATCTTTATTGCAGTCATGTAGACACCTTAAAGTAGATGAAGTAGATGACCCAGCTTATGCTGTGCTTGGGTTGCTGACCCACAGAAACTCTGAGATGCTGTGAATTGTTTCAATCCTCTTGTTTTAGGGTAATTTGTTATGTAGTGGGAGATAATACAGGAGAAGGAAATGGCAACCCACTCCAGTTTTCTTGCCTAGAGAATCCCATGAACAGAGGAGCCTGGTGGGCTACTGTCTGTAGGGTCGCACAGAGTCGAACATGACTGAAGCAACTTAGCATGCATGCATGCATTGGAGATGGAAATGGCAACCCACTCCAGTGTTCTTGCCTGGAGAACCCCAGGGACAGAGGAGCCTGGTGGGCTGCCGTCTATGGGGTTGCACAGAGTCGGACACAACTGAATCGACTTAGCAGCAGCAGCAGGAGATAATACATTGCAGGTGTTTGGAAATGTTAACTGCCCAATAACTGGAGACCTGGGGGCCCATGGCAAATTACAGTCTCCTCTGCCAAGTGTTAAAAACACCACTGATCCCCCTTAGAAGGTGACTTCTTTTTTAAAATATTTATTTTTATTTATTTATTTGTACTGTTTCTTCATTGTAGCATGTGGAATCTTGTTAATAGTTGGCATGTGGGATCCAGTTCCCTGACCAGGGATTGAACCCTGGCCCCCTGCATTGGGAATGTGGAGTCTTTGCTACTGAACCAGCAGGGAAGTCCCAGAAGGTAACGTCTTGCAGCTCCACTCACTGGCAGAAGAAGGAACCCCAGTTCTAATTAGCTCGTTATTCAGGCTACCCACTAGTGCTCAGTGTTATTTTCAGACAGTTCTGCTTCCTGTAATACAAAGATAGTATTAACTCATTATAGTGAGTTAATGAAGTTAGGACAGTGGGTTATAAAACCCCTTATGAAGGGGTGTGTTTTCCTAGACTCTTGAAACCTCACTATGAAGACAGAGTTGTTAAAGCCACCAAATAAAATTAGAGAAAAAAGTTTCAAAGAAAATGTTAGTATCTTAATTTAGAATTTTGTGACTTTTCAAAGGGGTGGAAACAGGAAGCTGTAGGTGAACTGTCCTGGGAGTGAAGGCTGATTTCTTTTTCTTTTTTTTTTTAAATTTATTTATTTATTTATTTTTTCAGTGGGTTTTGTCATACATTGACATGAATCAGCAATAGATTTACACGTATTCCCCATCCCGATCCCCCCTCCCACCTCCCTCTCCACCCGATTCCTCTGGGTCTTCCCAGTGCACCAGGCTCGAGCACTTGTCTCATGCATCCAACCTGGGCTGGTGACCTGTTTCACCATAGATAATATACATGCTGTTCTTTCGAAACATCTCACCCTCACCTTCTCCCACAGAGTTCAAAAGTCTGTTCTGTACTTCTGTGTCTCTTTTTCTGTTTTGCATATAGGGTTGTCGTTACCATCTTTCTAAATTCCATATATATGTGTTAGTATGCTGTAATGTTTTTTATCTTTCTGGCTTACTTCACTCTGTATAATGGTTTCTAACCAAATAAATGTCAAGAAGGAAAAACACAAAAGAGAGAAAATTAGTAAGTTAGGAGACAAAGCAGTCAAAAGCAACAAGTGCGTCTCTTTGTATCTTGGTTTAACACCTCAGTTGTTAAGGAAAAAATAATAATATAACTAGAAAAGTGTGAACATGCCCTAGATGTTTGATGATGGTAAGAATTATTATGATTTTTAGAAATGATATTATAATTATGAAATTTATGAAGTTATTTTTAATGATATAGTAAAAATATTACAGATGAAATTATATATTTATAATTTTGTTTAAAATATTCTGCATGTACTGGGGGGAACTAGGTGGGAGTATAAATGATGCAAGGCTGATTCCAACTGTATGACATGGGAAAGGCAAAACTACAGAGACAAGAAGACCTAGTGGTAGCTGGTGGGGTGGGTAGGAAGGTAAACAGGCAGAACACAGAGGATTTTAAGGCAATGAAAGTACTCTGTATGCTATAATAGTAATGAATCTACGTCATCATGTGCGTGCGTCCTCAGTCGCTCAGTCATGTCTGACTCTTTCCAACCCCATGGACTGTAACCTGCCAGGTTCCTCTGTCCATGGAATTATCCAGGCAAGAATACTGGGGTGGGTTGCCATTTCCTACTCCAGGAGATCTTCCAGACCCAGGGATCGAACCCCTGTCTCCTGTGTTTCTTGTATTGGCAGGCGGATTCTTTACCAATGTGCCACCTGGGAAGCCATATGCGTCCTTATACATTTGTTCAAAACATAGTATGTACAACATCAAGACTGAATACTAAGGAAAACTGGACTTTGTAACTATGATGTGTCAATGTGGGTTCATCCTTGGTAAAAAATGTACCATTCTGGTGAGTGGTGTTGATAATTGGAGGATAAGTGTGGAAAATCTCTGTACCTTCCACTCAATCTTGTTGAAAATCTAAAACTTTTCTAAGACAATAAACTCTTTAAATATATATATATATATATATAAAGCAAAAAACAAAACCTGTTCAGTAGGACTTAATAGAATTGAGCTGGCAGAAGAAAGAATTTGAGGATAGTTCAATAGAGTTTATGCAGTATGAAGAACTGGAAGAAATAAGGATAAAAAATGTATGAACAGAGTCTTAGATACTGTCAGACACCATCAGTGTACCAACATATGCATAATAGGAGTCTCAGAAAAGGAGGAAAGGAAAAAAAAAGGAGCAGAAAAAAATGTTAAATAAAGGCGTAAAACTTCCCAAATTTGATGAGAAATACTAATCTGTACACCCAAGAGACATACCATACTCCATGTAAGATAAACACAAGGAGATCCACACGAACACACATTATGGTCAAAAGATTATGAACAAAAGACAGAAAAATTTGAAAGCAATAAGGGAAAACATTACACATACAGATATCTACACTCAATAAGAATAACAGCTAACTTCTCATCAGAAAAAACAGAGAACAGAAAGCATTGATATATTCAAAGTGAAAAGCTAAAAACACAGAAACCCCCAAATAACCTGATAACCAAGAATCCCATATGTAGCAAAACTATGATTTGAAACTGAAGACAAAGACATTCACAGATAAAGACTCTGAGAGAATTTATTGGTATTAATAGCAGATCTGTGGGGAGGGAGGTGGGAGGGGGGTTCAGGATGGGAGGGACACATGTATCAGTTCAGTTCAGTCGCTCAGTCGTGTCCGACTCTGCAACCCCATGAATCGCAGCATACCAGGCCTCCCTGTCCATCACAAACTCCCAGAGTTTACTCGAGTCGGTGATGCCATCCAGCCATCTCATCCTCTGTCGTCCCCTTCTCCTCCTGCCCCCAATCCCTCCCAGCATCAAGGGTCTTTTCCAGTGAGTCAACTCTTTGCATGAGGTGGCCAAAGTATTGGAGTTTCAGCTTCAGCATCAGTCCTTCCAATGAACACCCAGGACTTATCTCCATCAGGATGGACTGGTCCAAGGGACCCTCAAGAGTCTTCTCCAACACCATAGTTCAAAAGCATCAATTTTTCAGCACTCAGCTTTCTTCACAGTCCAACTCTCACATCCATACATGACCACTGGAAAAACCATAGCCTTGACCAGACGGACATTTGTTGGCAAAGTAATGTCTCTGCTTTTTAATATGCTGCCTAGGTTGGTCATAACTTTCCTTCCAAGGAGTAAGCATTTTTTAATTTCATGGCTGCAGTCACCATCGGCAGTGATTTTGAAGCCCCCCAAAATAAAGTCTGACACTGTTTCCACTGTCTCCCCATCTATTTCCCATGAGGTGATGGGACCAGATGCCATGATTTTAGTTTTCTGAATGTTAAGCATGTATACCTGTGGCCAGTTCATGTTGATGTATGGCAAAAACCATCACAATATTGTAGTTATCCTCCAATTAAATTAATTCAAAAAATAGAGCTGTCTTAACAAGAAATATTAAAGTCAGGTTCTTTAGACTGAGAAGAAATGACACCAGTTTATCTAATCCACATGAAAAAAAGCACCAGGAAAGGTAAGATGAAGGTAATTATGAAAAATAGTATAAATGTATTTTTATCTTATCTGACTTAAATTACATAAAATAATGAATTTATTGTGTTGAGCTTATGACACCTACAGATACATATTCATGTGAATAATTGGACAAAGGATGAGGGAGGGAATGGAACTCTTGGAGTAAGGAAATGACAAAAATGATAATTTGAATCCACAAGAAGAAAGAGGACTGGAAATGCTAAATACAAAGTTTAAAATGAAAGGCTCAAATGTTTTTTCTCTTCTCAACTTCTTTAAAAGAAAATTATATAAATCAGTATTTATGACACTATATTGTCAGCTTTATCATATATACATAGATGTAATATATATGATAACACAAAGGAGAGGAGACAAAGCTATATCAGCAAGTTTTCTGTGCTTACTGGAATTAGTATTCATCCAAAGTGTATCATGATATGTTAAGGTGGAGATTGTAATTCCTAAAGAAATCACTATAATTCAAAATTACACTGAGATTGAGCAAAATAATTTATATGGGTCATAGCCAATACTTAATAAAAGGCAGTAAGGGAAGGAATAGAGAAAAAGATGTGAAACACATTAAAGAAATGAAAAATGGTAAACAGATCCACTCATAATAAATGTGAATGGATTAAACATATGTAGTTTTCTATGCTGCATAATAAGTGATTACAAACCTAGCACCCCAAATCAACACACCTTTATTATCGCACAATTTCTGTGGGTCAGAACTTCAAGCATACCTTAACTGGATTCTCTGCAAGGCTTTTTTTTTTTTTTCAATTAAGATGTCAGTTGTGTTCTTATCTGGAGGATTGACTGTAAGATCCACTTCCACACTCACTAAGGACATCAGTAGAATTCAGTTCCCTGTGGTTATATCATAAGACTGAGGGACTTGACTGGTTGTTGACTGGAGGCTGCCTCAGCTCCTAGTGGCCACCCCTCAGTTCCTTATCACGTGGGACTCTCAACATAGCTACTTCCTCAAAGACAGCACAGCAGAGCATCTTAAAGTCTACTAGCAAAACAGACTCTGGCCATCCTATCACTTTTGCCATATTCTCTTTAAAAAAAAAAATTTTTTTTTCTTTTTAATTTGGCTGCCTGTGGTCTTTGTTATGGCATGTGGGATCCAGCTCTCTGACCAGGAGTCCAATGACCCCCTGCACTGGGAGCTCTGAGTCTTAGCCACTGGACCATGGGGGAAGTCCCTGCTATGTTCTCTTGGTTAGAAACAATTCAAAGGCCCCAGAGACAGTCTCAAGGTGGGGGATAATAGAAGGTCATAAATATTAGAAGATCATTGGGGGTCATCTTAGAGTCTGTCTGCCACAGAGGGAACTTCCTTAACCTGATAAAAGAGTATTTATGAAAAACCTATAACTAATATCATGTTGTTCACTCACTCAATTGTGTCCAGCTCTGCGACCCCAGGGACTGAAGCAGGACAGACTTCTAACATTTTATTTATTTTTATTTTTTGGCTGTGCTTTCACTGCTGGGTTGATCCATGATTGGGGAACTAAGATCCTGCAAGCCTTGCTGTGCTGCCGAAAGAAAAGCATGTTGGAGAAAGCCTACATTTCTGTGAACAGACTTGGTAGAAACCAGGGCTTTGAGAACTCTGCCAGTGAGAGTTCAGAAGAAAATGAGGAATATCTTATTGGAAGCTAGAAAAGGGGGAAATCTTTGTTAAGTATTGATAGTAGTGGAAAGCTCAGCTAAATTATCCCCTGCAGTTATGGGGGAAGCAGAATTTTAAGAAATGAACCTGGTTATGTAGCTAAGGAGATTTCTGAGCAAAGTGTTGGTGCTCACAAAGTTCCTGTTTAAAAAGTTCCTATTTATGTTACAATAACATGTCAGAAGAAGGAGATAAAGAGGAACCAGGGTTGGCTTATAAAAATTCTCAGACTCTCCAGATGACAAAAAGCCAGGAGGAGATGGAAAGGCGATGTCCTTTAGTTTTTTCATCTTTCTCTCGGCTCCATGTCCTTGTCCCAGGCTGTACCATCCTGCCTCAACCTCACTGTGGGCATTTGAATCTTCTCCCCTTAAACTGCCAAACCATGGAAAGGAGCTTACTCTGAGGCAGCTCTGACTCAATGGTTGTCTCATTTCCTCCAGAGCAGGGGAAGGGACCGCCCCTCCCAAATTCCTCATAGTAGTTTCTGGCTTGAACAATAATCCTGCTGGATTTATTTTAATTGGACATTTTATTTTCCCTCCGGTGTTTCAGATAAAATTAACCTATAACATATTCATTAAAGGTGGAGGACATGATGATTTGACATATGTTTGTACTGATAAAGGACTGCCAGTGTGACTGACGGGACATTTTAAATGAGTGGCAGTTCATACCATAAAACTTGGAGGGGGAAAAATCACCCCAGTGAGAACCTTATTTTTGTGTCTTTATTGCCGATTTCCTCCCTAAATAGGTAATTTTTTTTTTTTCTTGCCCTGCGGTCCTCATCAGGGAAAACGCCTAGTCCACTGGACCGCCAGGGAATTCCTTAATGCTCCATGTTTTTTTGACATGGTTACCAATTCAGTTTTAATTCTTCATCACGTTCCCCCACTTAACATATATATGGCTACATTTTTCCAAGCTGCTAGTCACTTTTAACTTCTCCGTAGTTTTCCAAATACAGATTAACCTTATTTGCATTTGGATGAGGAAGAAACCAAAGCGTAGTTTTCCAAATACAGATTAACCTTATTTGCATTTGGATGAGGAAGAAACCAAAGCTCCGAAGCGGAGAGGCCCGCCTAGGATCTGAAGTCCAAGCGAGTGGGTCCCGTCTAGACCTGGGCTACTGGCTGACTTGCTGTGGCATCGGCTATGCGGGATGCCATACGCTGGGGCTTTCGTTTTCTCCAAATGTTCTTGCCCAGATGCTGTTTTCCTGACGAGCTCATCGCTGAGTGGTGCTCTGTGGTAGTTTCCACCCCCACCCCGACTCTTTCCTGCGCTTTCGCGGTTCCAGTTTCTGTAAGGCGCCGCCCCAACTGCGGTCCTGAGCTAGCGTGAAGCCGGTGGTCTCTGACCTGTGTGCCGCATTCCAGCCATGCCCGGAAGTCTTGGGCCAATCGGAACAGCTAAGGCGATGCCCTGGGCCCCTGTCCTCTTGCATTTCTTCTTGGCATTCCTGCCAGAGACACAAACCCGTGAGTTGGGAGCGAGGGGTGGCGGGCTGGGACAGTGGGAGAAGAAGCCGAAATCGGCCGAGAGTGGGATTTTTCAGAGCATTGGAAGCTCAGTGGTAACTCCAAAATCTTGGTGCAGGCCGTCACTGGCTTATTATTTGTGCGGGGTCTGTCAATAAGGGCAGCTAGTGTAAACAAGAGAAGGAAATGGCAACCCACTCCAGTTTTCTTGCCTGGAGAATCCCAGGGACGGAGGAGCCTGGTGGGCTGCCGTTTTTGGGGTCACACAGAGTCGGACACAACTGAAGCGACTTAGCAGCAGCAGCACCAGTGTAAACAGGAAAGAGGTTGGCAGATCTCTGAACCAGATCAGAAGTCATAATTCTGTACTCTTGCTCAGAATAGATGTTCCTGGTTTCCCACTCCAGTTTTCTTGCCTGGAGAATCCCCTAGGATTTTGATGGGCTACAGTCTATGTGGGGTCGCAAAGAGTTGGACACGACTGAGCGACTGAACTGAACTGGACAGTCTATGCAGTCGTTCAGGATGGAGCGGCTAACACTTTAACTTTCGTTTTTAAAGCCTTTCGAAGGGCAAAGCCAGAAGCAAAAATTTGGGATGGATGGTATCCAAGGTTTTAGATCATCTTTCTTGACAATTTCAAGTGTGTTTATTTATTTACAAAGTATGTATATGTTCCATTATACCAATACATTAAATAGAGTATACAAATTTACAGAAACAAATCCAAAAAGATGAGACAAAATATTTTAAATAACTTAAAAAAAATTGATCACAAGCTTGATTAATGACAGAGCTGAAAGAAGATAACGTGGCACACACACTCATCTTTTATTCATATGGAAAAAGGGCTTCACTGAAGTATTTGTTTAAGTATGGCTCATCCAGGAAAACCCCATAGGGACAAGATGCAAAACTCTCACCACCCACTAAGCTACAATTTTTGTAGTTTCCTATATGCAGATTGTTTGCAAAACCATTGTTCCCAGACATAGGTCTCCTAGCACAGTTTCTCAGCAGCTATTGTTGCACTCCAGACTCTAGAAGTGTACCAAGAAAACCAGAAGGAAAGCCAGACTCATAACTTAATTACTGGGTAAAATGTTTCCAGACCAACAAGTAAAACTTCATGGAAAATGAAACAAATTCTTGACATATCTGAATTTACGTGAATTGACATATCTGAAACATATCTGGCAGGGTGAATTTTTTTGTCTTACCTATTTATGAGCAAGAGAGAAGGCGAAATGGGTTCTAAATAAAGCTTTGCTACTAAGCTGCAGTTTTCTCACCTCTAACATGGAATTTAAGCAGCTACTTCATATAGTCATTAAAAGAATTAGATAACAGCAGACCACAGAGGAAATGTTCCAACACAATGATAATTTTTAGGAAACAATTTCTGTGCAGGCTTAAGTGATATGGTGAGTGCTTTAATAGGAGTATGGTGTAAACATTTCCATATTTATACATTTCCTATTTGCCTAAATGGAAAGTCACCCAGCCTATGGCTGCTTGGCTGAGCCTTAGAAAGAATAAAGGGGAGTTTGCATTCAGTGTCTTTTGCTCTTGTTTTTGTTGTTTTCCCACTCCACAATCATTCACTGGAGTTCAGTGTCTCTGAACATCTAACCACAGCCTTGCTCCCTGCATAGCCCCTGTTAGGTGCAGGGTCACAGTAGGGATCATCAGAGAGCAGATAGGGACTGCTGGCTTGCATGTCCACTGGTGCCGGGGGTCCAGCCCCAGCAGGATCCAGGGGAACCCTCAGGATGAACGGCGTCGGCGAATGAGAGAGAGAGTGAGACAAAGTTCGGGGCTAAGTCTGAAGTTTATTTTTGCATGGCCCCTTTATACCCTTAACAACATCTTTGGGGGAAGTGCATGTTGCCTACACACAGGTCATCTCAAAACATTACAGCAACTTGACCTTCAACAGAAACAGGATGTCACCCACAGACTTTTTCGTTCACAAGAGTCTTTCTTATCATTTGGCCTTCAGGCCTGCTAACATTTTATGGCTTGCACCTGGTGTGACTTAAGCACCTTCAGTAGCCAACCCTGTTTTTCTTATAATTAATCTATTTTCTTTTTAATAAGCGTCATCTCTATGGGAACTAGATAGGATTACATTTTTACAGAACAGAAATGCAAAGGACTGCAGAAACAGCAGATATGGCACAAAACAGGCTCTTAGTCTAAAAGTTAACCACCTGCAAGAAGTCGCCAGCTAATCTCTAAAGTATTTTCTGTTAGGCACATTTGTGGCTATCATGTTTGTGGAGCTTTTCTCACCCCATGAAGGGGCCTATGCTTAATAGTTTCTTTTGTTAGCGTACTGTGCTTAGGATGTTTAGAACAATCAAGAGCATTTTGTGCAATGAGATCACACATTTATCAAACAAGCCAGAATGCCAGCAAAATGTTTGAATGGAAGCATTTCCTTCATCTCTGGCCCCTTCATAGGGCAGCTGCATCCAGGAGATTTATTAATTAGGCTTTTAAGTTGGTCCTTATTCAGTGAAAGAGGAGCAGGAGAGCTCTCAGCAGGCAACACAAGAATCTGCAACAGGGCAAACAAGAGCAACAGCAGAAAAGGGGGGAGGATACAGGGCGGGGTAGAGGCCGAGGCCAACATGGAGGGTCCCTTATCCTAGACGGCCTTGCCTGTCAGGTTCTTTCCTTGTGACCTCGTCATGGATGGGGTCCCGGACGGCCTTGCCTGCCCGGTATTTTCTTCATGACCTCGTCATGGGCGGGACCCCCCATAACGGCTCCCGGCACACTGGGTCCTCAGGAATGACCTCTGAACTGCCTAGGTGCTTCTCAATGGAGTCGAGATCTGAGTGGGGTCAGAGTCAGTTCACAGTGAGAGGGACTTTGTTCATCAGAGAAGGAGCCCATGCCAAGGGGTAGAAGTGCAAAGGTTCTTCTGAAAAAAGAACAATGCTGTTAAAAACAGAAATGCTATGAATAAATAATTTACAGAAGAATGAATTCAACTGGCAGATAAACATGGAATTATGTTCAATACAACTTCATAAATTAAAATGTATGTATTTTAACTGCCATTTATAGCAGTGTGACTAGACCTAGAAAATATTATATTTAGTGAAATGTCAGACAAAAATACTATTTGAGATTACTTATATATGGAATTTTGGAGAAGGCAATGGCACCCCACTCCAGTACTCTTGCCTGGAAAATCCCATGGATGGCGGAGCCTGGTAGGCTACAGTCCATGGGTCACTAAGAGTCGGACACAACTGAGCGACTTCACTTTCACTTTTCACTTTCATGCACTGGAGAAGGAAATGGCAACCCACTCCAGTGTTCTTGCCTGGAGAATCCCAGGGAAGGGGGAGCCTGGTGGGCTGCTGTCTATGGGGTCATACAGAGTTGGACATGACTGAAGTGACTTAGCAGCAGCAGCAGCATATATGGAATTTAATACAAATGAATGTACCTACAAAACAGAAACAGACTCACAGATGTAGAAATCAAATTTGAGATTACCAAGAGGAGAGAACAGAGGAGGGACAAATTGGGGATATGGGTTTACTAGATACAAACTAAGTAAAGAGTAGATAAGCAACAAGGATTTGTTGTATAGCACAGGGAATTATACACACTATCTTTAATCTGTTATGGAATATGTCTTTCAGAATACTGAATCACTATGTTGTACACCTGAAATCAACACGATGTTGTAAAGCAACTGTACTTTTTAAAAATTTGCACTTCGTTCTCATCCCCCTGCCACCCTGGGGCCATGGAAAAATTGTCTTCCATGAAACTGGTTCCAAAAAGGTTCGGACTACTGCCCTAGCTGGTAATGTGGGTAGGCCTTATCTGATCAGTTGAAGGCCTTAAGGGGAAGACAGGTCTCCTGTCTACTTTCAGACTGAATTCTACTTTCAGACTGCCTTTGGACATAAACTGCAATATACTGTCTTCCTTAGGTATCTAGCATGCAGCTCTGCCCTGCAGATTTGGACTTGCCAGCCCTGTAAAATTACATGAGCTAATTCCTTAAAGTAAATCAATCTTACTCTGTATATATGTAAATATATTATTGTTGCTGCTGCTGCTAAGTTGCTTCAGTCATGTCCGACTCTGCGACCCCATAGACGGCAGCACTATACAAATATTTATATGTATATATTATTGTTGTTACATACATATAAATATTTGTATATTTGTATATGTTACATACATATAAATATTTATATGTATATATTATTGTTGTTACATACATATAAATATTTGTATAGTGCATACATATATATTTATATGTGTATACATATGTGTGTACATTAATTTATTAAAATTCTCCCAGTGTGTACTCTGTGTGCAGTTTAAATTCACTTCTGCAGAGGGTTGTTATTGTCTTTTCATTGTTTTATGTTGTGCCATGTCTCCTATGAGACACACGCTCATTCCCTAGATCCTCATGCAGTAAATTCTGGAGCTCGCTCTGACCCACTGTCGCTTGTTCTCACCTCAGGATCACACTCTCTGCAGTATTTCTACTCAGTTGTGTCTGAACCGGGTCCAGGAGTTCCTTCATTTATGGCTTTTGGCTTCGTGGACAACCAGCCCTTCATTCGCTATGACAGTGAAGAGATGAAGGCAAAGTCTTGTGTTCACTGGTTGAGAGAGGAGCCAAGTTACTTTGATGATGAGACCAAGATCTTCACAAGTCGGATGAAGATTTTCCACTTAAGTCTGAGGAATGTGCAGCGATATTACAACCAAACCAAGGAGGATGGTCTGAACAGAGTGCTGGCACAAAAGCAAACAAGTAGGTGCCTCAGAGAAAGCAGAGGGAAGTGGTGCTTGTCACTTCATACCAATCCCCAGCGGTGAAAGGCTGTCGACAAGTGTTCCCATAGGGTCAGGCTGGGGCAGAAGAACTTGTACAAGTTATCACTTGAGAATGAAAGCTGAGCTGGTCTGGTCACAATGGCATAGGGTCTGTGTGACAAGAATTAATAACAGATTAATTAAACAGTTTTATTGGGTCATGGATATATGCTGAACATCTTTTGAGTGCTAGAAATGGAGATCCAGAAAAGTATAAACTGATGTTTGTCTTCAAAGAGCTTATAATTCATATGGGAAGGTACTCACACTTCTGTGAAAAGTTTATTGACTCTTCACTGCATACCTAGAGATGTCAAAGACAGGAACCTCCTTAAAGGCCATAGTTACTGAGATTCATAGATGAGATACCCCAGTGGTCGGAGTTTCATGAATGAGGCAGAACTTTATATAGAACCTGTTGGATGTGTATTACTTAGGTCTATGAAGAACATAAAAGATGTTCCAAGCAGTAGGAAATTAGGGTGGAGCAAGGCATGGGGTAGGATTTGTTTTTGTGAGCCCAGGGGATGGATTGAAATTTAATCATTTCTAGTTAATGGCTCTTGAGAGTTTAGGTCTGTTGAAACAAGTTTATAAAGGGCCTTGAAGCCCAATCAAGGCATAAGCCAGTGAGAAGTATAATTCAAGCTGAATACTGAGGCTGCTCAGCTTTTACCAGTTGATCCTTCTAGGGACATGAATTCAACAAAGGTTTATCCGATGGTTATTTTACAGGCACTGCTGTAGACCCTGCCTTTCAAGGGCTCACAGTATAAGAAGAGAGTGATGGTACACAATAAAGTTAGAGTATACAAGTGTTAGACTAGGAACTTGAGCTGGGAATCTGTGGAAACCTAGAAGCGCGTGTGTTGAATCCAGGCTGCAGTAATCTCAGATTTATTCATATTTGACTTTGAAATTCATTTGAGAAATTTTTCAGCAGTTTGGGCTTGTTGATGCTATTTGCTTTCTCTAGTGTCTTGTGTTGCTGTCCTTTAGTCACTAAGTTGGATTGCAAGAGTCGGACACAGCTTAGTGACTAAACAGCAAGTGACCTGACTTAGTGATTAAACAACAACGGTATGAATATTAGTCTGCTTGGCCTACCATGACAAAATACCACAGGCTGCATGATCTAAGCACCAGAAATTTATCTTCTGACTGTTTGAGAGACTGGAAAGTCCAAGGTCAAGGTTCAGCAGGGTTCTCTGTGGTAAGGGCTCACTTCCTGGCTTGCATTCGGCCACATTCTCTCTTTCCTTGGTGTGTGCCCGTGGAGTGAGGGAGAGATCTCCTTAACCCCTCTTGTCCCTGTTGGATTAGGGCGCCACTCTCATGACCTCATTTAAACTTAATTACTTCCTAGAATCTCCGAATACAGTTACATCAAGGGTTAGGGGTTCAACATATGAATATTGGAGGGATAAAATTTGGTCCATAGCTGTCAAGGAAAACTACTCTGTACACTGTGCCCTCCTGTGTTAATACTGTGAAGTGTGGTCCTGTTTTCAGGAACTTGAGCTTAGAATCTGAGGCTGTTAGCCTAAAAGAGACCTATTAGGTCATAATCTAACCCTCCATTTATACAAGATAAATGTAGAATGAATAACTTGCCCAGATGACACAGTTCATGGCAGAGTTCAAATCTGTAACTCCCAATCCATGGCCTTTTCCATACCTCCTGGAAGCAACCATAGACCATTCCTCACAGCAGAACTGACTGTAAGTAAAAGAGATCGTTATTAGGGCAAAACTAGTTTGTCTATGGAATTTGAATGTCCTCTAAGAAGAAGATAAGAGATGGGAAGGTGTGGGGGGGCTGGCGCCATGGGTGGGAGGCCTTGGGGGCAGACTGTGCCTGACTGACACTGCCTGATACCACTGTCCCGGGGCTGGGCAGGTCCCCACACCCTCCAGTTCACCTACGGCTGTGAGCTCCTGGAGGACGGCAGGACCACGTGGCATTGGCAGTATGGCTGTGACGGTGAGGACTACCTGAGCTTGCATATGGACCCTCTGCAGTACACAGCAGCCACGTTCATTGCTCAATACACCAAACAAAAATGGGAGGCCGGTGGGAACTACGTAGAGAGAGACAAGAACTACTTGGAGAAGGAGTGTATCCTGTGGTTGAGGAGATACTTGACGTTTGGAGGGGAGACCTTGAACCGCACTGGTAATGACTTCACACAGCCCACCCACTCAGCCCTTCCCGCATCCCCAGCTTGGGCCATTTTCTCTGCAGAGTGTGGGTGAGGGTGTCTCTTCCAGAACTGACTCAGCACAGGGGTGTGAGATATTTAGTGTGGGATGGCTGGGGCCAGTGTGCTGATGATGACTTCCCTACAAGTCACAGATGTGGAGTGGGGGGACTTCCTATTTTGAGTCTCCTGGGCAGTGCCATCTGATCCACGCATTCTTTATTTTTCATTTTTTAAAAATTTATTTTGCTGAAGTATAGTTGATTCACAATGTTGGATTTTTGGTTTTGATTTTCTTTTGACCACACCTCACAGTATGTGGAATCTTACTTCCCTGACCAGGAATTGAACCCCAAACCCCTGCAGTGGGAGCATGGAGTCTTAACCACTGGACCACCAGGGAAGTCCCCTGAGCCACTCATTCTTATTAGTGCCAGGGAAACTACTCTCAGGAGGACACAGAGCTGCTTCACAGAATCTTGGAGATTTTTCTTCCTTTTGGCACTTTCCTACTAGATACACACCTGTATCTAGCAAACATTGACCAAAGACTTGATAAAAGAGTCAAGCGGCTTTGAAGGGGCTCTTATTCTGGAGGAGAACGTTAGACTGAGTTCCCACACCCTTGTCTTGAAGCTGGTTCAGCTTACTGTGGGTCCCTCTACCCTTAGATAGAGGAAGTTCCCTTTCTCCCACTGGTTGGCAGATGAGCCATCAGGAGTTGTGGTGGGTTGGTCTTTGGAGTCGATGCTACTCAGCAAACCCTTGCCTGAGCCCTCCCTGCTTTGTGTACCACAGAGCCCCCCAAAACATACATTACTCACCACCGCATCTCTAACCGTGAGGTCACCCTGAGGTGCTGGGCCCTGGGCTTCTACCCTGCGGAGATCTCACTGACCTGGCAGCGCAATGGGGAGGACCAGACCCAGGACATGGAGCTTGTGGAGACCAGGCCTTCAGGAGACGGAACCTTTCAGAAGTGGGCAGCCCTGGTGGTGCCTTCTGGAGAGGAGCAGAAATACACGTGTCATGTGCAGCACGTGGGGCTTCAGGAGCCCCTCACCCTGAGATGGGGTAAGGAGGGGGATGGGTGGTCAACCTTATTATCAGGTAATCAGGAGCCTTCAGGAGAACTTCAGCAAGGTTAGGATTCATGCCTGAGGTCAGGGCCCCTTTCCTTTCTTCCACAGAACCTCTGAAGATCTCCGTTCTCATCATAGGCATCGCTGTTAGCCTGGTTCTCCTCATGGTCCTTAGAGCTGTGATCGGGATGAAGACGCGCTCAGGTAGGGAAGGGAGGGAGTGATCTGAGTTTTCTTGTCTCACTGGAGGTTTCAAGCCCAGGTAGAAGTTTGCCTGCCTCGTTACTGGAAAGTAACCTCCACACACGTGTGCTTGGTAAGTCTGGAGCTTTTTGCTTGCACTTATTCTTTGTAAGGCACATGTGAAAATGGAGACCAGTATCAACATGATGAATCTGGTGATGGGGACACTGAAGGTCAGGGAAGGTCACTGTGAGGACAGGCCTCTGGGCAGGTGGTTGGTTCAGGCCCTGCACACCGACTTCATGGTTTTGGTCCTGCCCTGGGTTTTCAGTCACAGTTCTGGAAACTTCCCTGGGGTCTGGGACTAGGTGGTTTCTTTAGGGGCTCATGACCTGTCTTCTGCCTGACTTCTCACAGGATATTATCACTCTCCAAGTTAGAAAAATAGAATCTACTCTCAGACTGCAAGTAAGTACCGAGCACAGGTAGGGTCTGATGGCAAACCCTGAGATCCTTGGAACAGTGTACATGGGAGCTGATGGGGGAGCTCACCCACGCCATGATTCCTTCTTTAACCCCATCTCTGGACTCCCGCCAGGTTCTGGATTGTTCTCCCCCAGGCAGCAACAGTGCTCTGGGCTCTGATGCTCTCACTGATCCTAAAAGTGAGACTCTTAAGGGACCCCCAATGGGAGAGAACTTGGGGGCAGAGGGGACACACTGGGTGATGGAGATTCTTTGATGAGACATTTTGAGCATATGGGGGGGCTATTGAGAATGACCACTTATGATGATTGACCTGAATTTGTTCATGATTATTTTCTTTCACAGTCTAAGAGAATGGCTTTGTCTGGAACTGAGTGATACAAGGTTTGTTTACGCCCCCACCCTCCTCCTTTGTGATGAGGTGGGACTGGGCAATCTCCATCCTTGTCTTAACTCCATGTTACACTGAATTGTAACTTCTTACTCCTTATTGAAAATAGGAATCTGGATATGAATTGATTTTTTCTATTTACTTATTTATTCTTGGCCCTGAGTCTTTGTTGCTGCCACTGGTTTTCTCTAGTTGTGGTGCATGGGCTTCTCATTACAATGGCTTCTGTTCAATAGTAGTGGCTCACAGACTTAATTGCCCCATGGCATGTGGAATCTTCCCGGGCCGGGGATTGAACCTGTGTCTCCTGCATTGGCAGGCGGATTCTTAAACACTGGACCACCAGGGGAGTCCTGAATTTGTTTTTTCTGATTCTTGTCATGAGGTGGGGCTGGTGGGTTAATTAAAGGCTAGGAAGATTCTTAAATTTTGCGAGAAATGAATGGAAGTGCTGAGAACCTTTTAAAATCTGTGTGTTTGCTATGCTGACTCTGTTGCAGGTGGGGCAGGAGAAGGCTGTGACGAGCTGAGTGTGGACGGGGCCTGGGCCCAGTCAGAGCATCATGGGCTTTGATATGGTTGCTGCTGTTCTCATCTTCTCAACTCCTTTGTCCTTGTCTCTTCAGTACAACCTTGTCTCATCAAGACCTGTGATCACAAGGACTGAGCCATCACCTGAACCTTGTCTTGTCTTCTGGACTGTGGCCAGTGAGGACCTTATGTGGCCGGGTCAACCAGGGCTCAGGACTGGGTCTGGTCCTCAGTCCTCGTCTTTTAGGTGTTGATTTCTTTTTTCTTTATTTCTATAGAGAATTACTCCTCTTCTTGTTCTTGCATCTGAATTCTAGTCTTAATTTCCTCTAGGTGTCCCCCATCTCTACAGGAGCAGGAGTAATTTTTGCCTGTTATTGTCCCCACAAGGCTCAGGAGGCCCCTGCTCACTGTAGTGCCTTTGGTCTACAGAAATGACTCATCCAGCTCTTACCCTCCTTCCAAGACTGTTTTCTGTGCTCTTAGCTCTAGAAGTGCTAGTGCTGGCTCAAATCCAGACTCATGGATTTATAAAGCTGAGTCTAATTTAGATTTGCAGTGGTTTGGGAAATAGGACCCATAGGTCAGGGACCATTGCTTTCTTGAGTGGGACATGAATTTGTGTGCTGTGGTGTGCAGGAGGGTTGCTGTTGGAGGAAGGAGCTGGGGGAGGGAGGGAGAGCAGCACTTGTGAGAAAAGCAAGGCAGCGTTGACACCAGTCAGAGTGAACGTTGTGCTGTAGCTGCCGCAAGACAGCATGTGGCCTTAAGCTACATTAATAAAGACACTGCCTTTAGAATATGGACTTCCCTGGCGACTCAGATGGTAAAGAGTCTGCCCATAATGCAGGAGACCCGGGTTTGATCCCTGGGTCACGAAGATCCCTTGAAGAAGGAAATGGCAACCCACTCCAGTATTCTTGCCTGGAAAATCCCACGGACAGAGGAGCCTGGTGGGCTATATTCCATGAGGTTGCACAGAGTCCAACAGAATACAGAGGTGCTGTCCACTTATCATTCATTCACCTGATCTATGTGTTGTGTCAGATACATCACACATTATTTTTGTATCTAAGAAATTTCAGAAAACCAAAGTCAGGCAAAGTTACTGGCCTGTAGAGCTTGTTCTAGTGAGAAGGGGCAGAGTGTGCATTATCAGCCTAGTAAGTGAGGGGGTGTTTCCCTTAGAGGTTGGTAAGTGATCTGAGGAAGGTGACCCAGAATATGAGTGTGTAGGGACAGGGAAGGTGGCTGTGTTACTAGGGTGGTCAGTGGGCCTCACTGAGAAGCTGACCTTTGAGTAAAGATGTGAAGGACGTGAGGGAATGCCCACAAGGATGTCTGGGAGACGTTCTTTCCAGGCAGAGGAGCTTCCATGCAAATGCACAAGGGCAGGAGAGCGTCTGTGTTCAAGGAAGAGTGAAGAGGAGGCAGGTGTGGCTGGTGGAGCGAAGAATTCAGATGAGGTCTCATGTGCGCCCAGATCATGTGGACTTTGAGAATATTAGATTGACCTTTCTCTGAGGAAGACAGTAGCGCTCCAAGACAGTTTTGGGAGAAGAGGGACCTGGTATGACTTCTTTTTAGAAGCATCAGTCTGGCTGCTGTGCTGAGGACAGAGCTAAGAAGTGAAGGGTGAACAAGGCAGTAGTGGAGACTGTAGACATAGTGCAGTGTCCTGGCTGGAGATGTTGGTGCTTGTCTCACGTGTGGGCAGGGAAAATATTGCCGAGTGACTAGAACTGGATCTATCTAAAGATGGACTTTACAGCATTTCCTAATGGATTAAGTCTGAGTTGTGAGAAAGAGGACACCCAGACTTTCAGACTATGCAAGTGGCTCAGTGGTAAAGAATCCGCCTGCCAATGCAGGAGACCCAAGAGTCGTGGGTTCGATCCCTGGGTCTGGAAGATTCCCTGGAGAAGGAAATGGCAACCCACTCCAGTATTCTTGCCTGGAAAATCCCATGGATAGAGAAGCCTGGTGGGTTATAGTCCATGGGGGTCATAAAAGAGTTGGACACGACTTAGCAACTAAACAACAACAAAAAAATATGGGTATTCAGTTGAGGAAATGCTGAATTTGGATGCCTATTAGAAATTCAAGTTAGGTTGTCAGTTGGGACACATGTTTGGAATTTAGGAGAGATGTTTTGGGTGGAGAAATAGGTTTTGGAAGTGACACCATATAAATGCTATTTACAAGCTGAGGACTGCTGAGAGTGATTAGAGGAGGAAGGAACAAGGGCTGAACCCTGGACCTCACAGCACTATACAGTCTGATCGGATCACACACCTGAGCAGACTGCACGATTCTGACACACGTCTAGACAGCACAGAGACCAGTTAGTCCCCGACTTACCTGTGCATGAGAATTCCCCGGACATCTCATTAAGTTCCAGCGGTCCAAAGTAGAATGTAAGAATCCGAACTTATAACAAGGCTGGTGCTGATGCTGCTCATCTTCAGAGCACACATTTAGTAGCAAGAACGTAGAGCAGGATTCCCACATGGCTGTTCATCAGCCTCACCTGTAGGCTTGTTGAATAAGCAAGTCTTGGGCTCTGTGCTCAGCTTTCTGAGATGGTGGGTCTAGGGAGAGTATTTTGCAGCAGTACCTATAAGCAGTCTTAGGTCTTAGCCAGGTTGTGGACGACTGCCAAGGGTCAGTGATCAGAGCGCTCAGGTTGGGGAAGCATCTTAAATCCACAATTAAATGTTTTTTTTCCTGGGAAGAAAAAAACAAGACATCTGCTGGGACATTTATGTTGTTTGCCCTACCCTGGGATATATAGCCAGGTGGAAAACTGAGGAAGTGGTTATCAGCTCAGCATAAAGAACATCTCTGAATGCTTATTCTCTGAAACTATTCCCTGCGTTGACTTCTCACTCACATCTTGGTGCAATCAATGCATTCCAAGTTTTTCTAATTTAAACATGTATATGTGTGTGTGTGCGTGTGTGTGTGTGTGTATACATATGCTTACATACTTGGCTCATTTTATTTCAGGGATTGAGTCAGCACATTCAGGAACCAAATTCGTGATGTCATTCTAAACTGAATTACATACAGGAACCACTGCTCTGTTGCTGGGCACAGTTGCCTTTTCACGACGACACCCCTGATGCTAAGATTCAACTATGTGGCTAGAGCTATCACTATTGATCTTGGCAACTGAATGTCACTACTGCCACTCACCACCTTTGCCAAAAGCCTCGAGCACACCGAGCAAATATGGGTCATTATGTCCTGAGTCACGACTCAGCATGTGTCATGTGACTAAGAGTTCCTCATCTTTCCCAGCTGTATATTTTGGGAACTGAGTTTTCCTCTCTCTCATGGAAGGATGTAGTCTGTCTTTCAAGACTCTTTCATGTTGCAGCTGATACCACAGAAATACAAAGGAGTATGAAAGACGACTATGAAAGATTATACAGCAAACAAACTGGAGGAACTAGAAGAAGTGGATGAACACAACCTACCAAGACAGAATCATGAAGAAACAGAGTAGCTGAACAGGTCAATAACAGGTAAGAAGACTGAATCAATAATCAAAAACCTCCCAGCGCATGGGAAAGCTCGACAGCTTCATGTAAATCAATGAAATTAGAGCATTCTCTCACGACATATGCAAAAATAAATTTAAAATGGTTTAAAGAACTAAGTGCAATACTTGACACCATACATCTCTTAGAAGAGACTATAAGCAAAACATGCTGCTGCTGCTGCTAAGTCACTTCAGTCGTGACCAACTCTGTGTGACCCCATAGATGGCAACCCACCAGGCTCCCCCGTCCCTGGGATTCTCCAGGCAAGAACACTGGAGTGGGTTGCCATTTCCTTCTCCAGTGCATGAAAGTGAAAAGTGAAAGTGAAGTCGCTCAGTCGTGTCCAACTCTTCGCGACCCCATGGACTGCAGCCTACCAGGCTCCTCTGTCCATGGGATTTTCCAGGCAAGAGTACTGGAGTGGGGTGCCGTTGCCTTCTCCGATAAGCAAAACATACTTGGACATAAATCATAGCAGTATTTTCTTAGATTAGTCTGTTCAGTTCAGTCGCTCAGTCGTGTCTGACTCTTTGCGACTCCATGAACCACAGCATACTGGGCCTCCCTGTCCATCACCAACTCTGGAGTTTACTCAAACTCATGTCCATTGAGTCGGTGATGCCAGGGAGGCCTGGTGTGCTGTGGTTCATGGGGTCGCAAAGAGTCAGACAACTAGTCTTTTCCAATGAGTCAGCTCTTTGAATCAGGTGGCCAAAGGATTGGGAGTTTCAGCTTCAGCATCACTCCTTCCAGTGAACACCCAGGACTGATCTCCTTTAGGATGGACTGGTTGGATCTCCTTGCAGTCCAAGGGACTCTCAAGAGTCTTCTCTAACAGCACAGTTCGAAAGCATCAATTCTTCAGCGCTCAGTTTTCTTTATAGTCCAGCTCTCACATCCATACATGACTACTGGAAAAAACATAGCCTTGACTAGACGGACCTATGTTGGCAAAGTAATGTCTCTGCTTTTTAATATGCTGTCTAGGTTGGTCATAGCTTTCCTTCCAAGGAGTAAGCGTCTTTTAATTTCATGGCTGCAATCACCATCTGCAGTGATTTTGGAGCCCCCAAAAATAAAGTTTGACACTGTTTCACTGTTTCCTCATCTATTTGCCATGAAGTAATAGGACCAGATACCATGATCTTAGTTTTCTGAATGTTGAGCTCTAAGACAACTTTTTCACTCTCCTCTTTTACTTTATCAAGAGGCTCTTCAGTTCTTCTTTGTTTTCTGCCATAAGGGTGGTGTCATCTGCATATCTGAGGTTATTGATATTTCTCCTGGCAATCTTGTTTCCAGCTTCTGCTTCTTCCAGCACAGCGTTTCTCATGATATACTCTGCACATAAGTTAAATAAGCAGGGTGACAATATACAGCCTTGATGTACTCCTTTTCCTATTTGATACCAGTCTATTGTTCCATGTCCAATTCTAGCTGTTGCTTCCTGACCTGCATACAGGTTTCTCAAGAGGCAGGTCAGGTGGTCTGGTATTCCCATCTCTTTCAGAATTTTCCACGGTTTATTGTGATCCACACAGTCAAAGGCTTTGGCATAGTCAATAAAGCAGAAATAGATGTTTTTCTGGAACTCTCTTGCTTTTTCGTGACCCAGCAGATGTTGGCAATTTGATCTCTGGTTCCTCTGCCTTTTCTAAAACCAGCTTGAACATCTGGAAGTTCTCGGTTCACGTATTGCTGAAGCCTGGCTTGGAGAATTTTGCGCATTCCTTTACTAGCGTGTGAGATGAGTGCAATTGTGTGGGACCTAATCAAACTTAAAAGCTTTTGGATAACAAAGGAAACCATCAATGAAATGAAAAAGATAGCCTGCAGAATGGGAGAAAATGTCTGCAAAGGATATGATTGACAAGAAGTTAGTATACAAAATATACAAACAACTCATACAACTCAGTATCATAAAACAAATTCCCGAAGACATTTCTCCAAAGAAGACATACAGGCTTCCCTGGTTGTCCAGCAGTTAAGAATCCGCCTTGCAACATGGGGGCCGCCTGTTTGATCTCCGGTCCAAGAAGATCCCACATGCCACGGAGCAACTAAGCTGATGTGCTGCAACTACTGAGCCCACACATCCTGGAGCCAGTGCTCCACAACAAGAGGAGCCACCGCAATGAGAAGCCCAAGCACCGCAGCTAGAGAGTAGCCCTGATTACACAACAAACAACTCAGGTTAAACTCTGTGAAAGTGAAGTCGCTCAGTCATGTCCGACTCTTTGCAACCCCATGGACCCCCTGTAACCTACCAGGTTCCTCCGTCTACAGGATTTTCCAGGCAAGAATACTGGAGTGTGTTGCCATTTCCTTCTCCAGGAGATCTTCCCGACCCAGGGATTGAACCTCGGTCTCCTGCATTGTAGGCAGACGCCTTACCGTCTGAGCCATCAGGGAAGTCACTCTGTACTCGGGATTATAAACTCTGTACTAGGGATTATATAACAATAATGTATCCTGCTTGAGGACAGTTTCTCCTTCCTGAAAACCTGACTAATCCTGATATCTTAGAATGTATATTATGGGAGTGGGTCTGGTAGGATCTTGCTATTGTTAAGTTCTAATCCTGTTATCCTAAAATGTAAGTTGTAGGAGTGGGTCTGGTAAAATTTTTACAAGCTTGCGACATTCTTTTGATTTATTGTAATAACTAATTTTAAAAGTATATATTCTTTTTAATGGCTGAGTAATATTCCATTGTGTATATGTACCATAGCGTTCTTATCCATTCGTCTGCTGATGGGCATCTAGGTTGCTTCCATGTCCTGGCTATTATAAACAGTGCTGTGATGAACATTGGGGGAGGGAGGTGGGAGGGGGGTTCAGGATGGGGAACACATGTAAATCCATGGCTGATTCACGTCAATGTATGGCAAAAACCACTACAATATTGTAAAGTAATTAGCCCCCAACTAATAAAAATAAATGAAAAAAAAAAAGTAAGCCAACAGTTGTTGTTGAGTCAAAAAAAAAAAAAAAAGTATATAATTCCCTTGCTAACACTAGTGACAGGGGCACTCTCTGTCTGGCTTCTGACATCTGTGTCAGAAGCTTTCTCTGCCCCTTTTCACTGTAATCAAACTTCTGCCACACAAGAGCCCTGAGTGGTCAAGCTTGGTCTCTGGTCCCGAAGTTAAATCTTTGGAGATCACGAGTCTGACATCGTTCACCGTAAGCTATCACAAGCACAAGGTTGAAAAATCTCAAATAACAAAAAGTGTATACAGTGAAAAGTAAAATTTTCTCCCTTATCCATCTACAGTTTTTTCCAGATTTTCTTCCTGGACCCAACCACTGTTGCTGGTTTCTATTATAGAGGGAGATTTCCCTTTTTATCAAGTGTCATTTCACTACACGTTCTATCTGTACCTTTGTTTTTCAATTTAAAATATATTCTGAAAATATTCAATTTTTTTTACAGGCAAATCTGATTTAGTTTAAGATAATAAAAATTATGACATTCTTGATTTTTAAAAATTTACCAAGTATAACAAAAACCATCCTTATTCCATAATAATGGTTTTATTGGGGAACAAAGTCACCCAGGTTAAAAACTATCCATTCTCCAGCCTTTCTTGAATTTAACCATGTCTGTGTGACTAAATTATGATCAATACGATGACCCAGATACTAAGTATTCCGTTCTGCCTTTAAAGGGATTCCCCTCTCCTCCTCTCCTGCTCTCCCTGGTTGCTTGTGGACCATAAACATGGTCTGAGGTAACTTGTGAGTAGTTGCTCAGTCATGTCCGACTCTTTACGACCCCATAGACTGCAGTCCGCTGAGTTCCTCTGTCCATGGGGATTCTCCAGGCAAGAATATTGGAGTGGGTTGCCATGCCCTCCTCCAGGGGATCTTCCCAACCCAGGAATCAAACCTAGGTCTACTGCATTGCAGGCGGATTCTTACTGTCTGAGCCACCAGATGACCAAAATCAAATGGAACTGGAGGTTAGGTTGTTTGGCCCAAGAGTGACTTGACTGCTGAGCGGTTTCAGTTGATTGTGCCATGAAAGTGAGAGTCTTCGGTACCTTCCTTGTGTGGATAAAACTGTAGTTGGCAGAATTCAAACCTGTGCGGGGAAACCCGAATGGATTTCAAGTCCATCGCCTTAACCACTTGGCCATGACTACCTTCAGGCGCCTTGGGTCATCCCAATAAGGGCACCACCCCAGGAAAAGCAGAGAACGAAGGTAGGTCGTAGGAACCCTGGATGCCTGGATACTTTTGTGGTACAGAACCCCTCTAGCAGTCCTGGAACTGGCTGCCTCACTATCAGAGGAGACTCTTCCATCCTGTTTAGATCACTATTATTTGGGTTTCTGCTACACACACTGAATTAATACTTGTTGAGAGAATAGGACTTCCTAGGAGTGTGTGGCTGTGGTGATCTGTTCTGATATGAGCAGAGATCCAGTTGCAGTGTCACCACTGTGGGCTCCTGGATGGGACATTATTCTGAATTAAAGTAAGGGGAGCTGGGTCCCAGGTGCAGCATGGGGAGATTGGAGACTTACCCTTCTAATCTTTCTGGCCCTGGGACTCACCAGGTGCTAGGTTTGGAAGTCTTTGTTGCTACACTTCCTGTTTTCACTACAGATCAGATTCCTTGTTTGTTTTATGATTTGTTTTGGAGGCGGCAAATTGTGCTCAGAGATTGAGATTGTCTTTGCCAATAGGTTATTTAACAGAGGTTCACTGTGAAAATCATAATAATTTCAAAAGCCAATAGCATACAAGATAATGTCTCTTAATAAGCTAATAAAGAAATAACATACTCCAAACAAATGATTAACTACACTGTTGTTCTAGGCAAGGAAATATGACAGAGATAATGTCCAAATATACCATGAGGCGCATCTTTTATAGCAATTTGGTTTCTCGGGAGAGAAGGTTTTGCTAGAGCGTGTGGCTAGGGAACGTTGGCCCCTGCGTTGGCAGGAAGAGGAGGCTGCTCCGAGGGTTATCTCTCCAGGGACATTGCTTGGCTCTTGTCTCTGCCAATAATGAGGGCCTCAGTGGAGCGGTAACAGTTGTCCCTTTCCTTCCTGAGACTGCTGCATGGTTGGATATCACTGCTGACCAAAGGGGTGCCTTGGCCAAAGCAGGAGCACGCATCTCAATACCTTCAGAGAGCTAGATCTACAAAGGAGAGTTTGCCCTGACTGAAACTCTCACATACTCCTCCCTATCTCTTGGTTTTTTATATTCCAGCTGTCCCTTTGTCATAGTTGTTTCTGCACACGTTCTTATCAGTAAGTCCCCAGCAAGCCTCTGAGCAACTGGGCTGCTAAGTTCCTGTCAGTCAACAGCAGAGGACACGATGACATCCTTCACAATTTACTTCATTCTTATATCAAAACAACAGTACTTCGAAGAAAAAAAAATTTTTTTTGCTCTTAGCCATAAACAAGTGGATTAAAATGACTCCACTTAAGGTGGAAGATCTGGACGAGGGGATCTGAAATAATTTCAAACCAATAGACAACAGTCCTTGTTGTTTAGTCACTGCTAGTGGTGTCTCCCTCCTCCTCCTCCAGTCTGACGGCAGGGACCGTGAAGGATGAGATCCAGAGGAGGAACTCCTTAGATGGAGAAGGAATGCAAGGTCACTTGACATTGGTTTTCACTGGGAATTTCTGCTTTCCCAGCCTGGCTTGGACAACTGAATTTGAGACAACTGATCCCGGTTTCCTCATATCCTGTCCCTGGTCATCGCCAAGTAAATATTCCATCACCCACTTCTTGAATTCTATTTGCTACCAGTAAGCCACTATCTACAGCTTATACTCTAAGGGTTAAAATTATACATGGTCATGGATGCCAGAAGATGAAGATTTAGGGGAGGATCTTAGAGTCCGTCTGTTTACCACCCAGTAATTTTGTGATGAAAAGAGTCAAATGTTGTTAGCTAGAAACTAAAGGTAAAGAAATGAAAAGAAGGCCAACTTTGTTAATAGTTAATGTTTTCTCATTTTTCTCATGGATCAAAGAATTCTCAAGAGTCTTTTTATTCAATAGTGACATGGTTTAATAATCAGTATAGGGAGGGGGGATCGGGATGGGGAACACATGTAAATCCATGGCTGATTCATGTCAATGTATGGCAAAAACCACTATAATATTGTAAAGCAATTAGCCTCCAATGAATAAAAATAAATGGAAAATAATAATAATAATAATAATCAGTATGACCTTAAATAGCTTAGGAAGTACTATTATGTACCAAGGGATGCACGTGACCCAGACCTGACCAATCAGGGTATAACCACAGTATACCACATCTGCCCAGCAACAGGGATTGGTCCTTTATGTATGGACATGGTGAGAAAGAGGTTTATCTTTCTGCTTAAGTTGTTTAAGCGGGGCAGTGTGAGGCGGGTTAGAGATGACCTTGGGTACTTTCCCTAAGAATTGAGAGAGAGATCTGACGACAAGTTAGTCCCTGGATCAAGTCATGTCTCAAGTTAGCCCCGTCCTTGCCCTCTCAGGTAAATCAACATGTTTAATCTCTTCTGCTAAAAGTGTAACTTGTGACTGAAAGAGTCCTGCCACAATAATGTGAATACTGATATTATTTTGGATGTGAGGGCAATCTGGTTTCGACATCTGTCACCTCATTTATCACCCGGGTTGATTCAGCTGATCTAGCTGGTTAGGCGGGAGTCCCCTTCCCCCTTCACTGCTCCATGTGCGTCCCTCTCAAAGCTGCATGCATGGTCGAAGAGGATGACCATCCCTGGTAGAAGAGGGCCGGTCTTTGGTCAAGGGTATTACAGGTAGCTGCACTCCCTTGCTAGAACCTCCAAACAAGCAAATATTTTATTTTTAACGGGGGCCCAGTAGAACTTAATGTTCTCTCCATCACTCAGCTCCAATGACTAGAAGTATAACCTCTATACTTACATTACTATGTGAGCCCTTGGATAATAGTTCTGAGTGATGCTCTGTGGGAAGCAAGGGCAAAATCCTACCTGGAATACAAGTCAGCCCAGATTCCATCCATGATATTTCCAGGATGGAAGAGTAACAGTATAATCAATTGCAGGATTTCTCTGCTGGTCCAGTGGTTAAGAGCCCACCTGCCAATGCAGAGGACATGGGTTCCATCTCTGGTCCAGGAAGATCCCACATGCGCAGAGCAGCTAAGCCTATGAGCCAAACTACCGAGCCTGCGCCCCCTAGAGCCCGTGCTCTGAAACAAGAGAAACCCGCACAATGAGAAGCCCGCGCACCACAAACGGAGAGTAACCCCAGCTTGGCGCAACTGGAGAAAAGTCTGCTCAGCAGTGCAATCAAAAACAAATTAATTTTAAAAATCACATTTGGCACATCTGCTGCAATTAAACTAATTCGAGTTAAGTTCTTAGCAGTCCACTGTCATCTACCACTATCCATCCAAATTTTGCTAGAATCAGAATGGCAAATTAACTGCTAATATGTTTGGACCTCGCTTCACCCCACATCCCTTATGTATTCAAGGGAGGTATTAAGCTTTTCATTACCCTTGAGATATAACATTGTTTTAGTTTTCTATCCTGGCTAAGGTTCAAAGGCTATTTCATTTGCTTCCACTTGGCCTATATTATTACCAAGCTTTTATTGCACAGTCAAACAAATGTGAGGTTCCAGCAATTGTTAAACATGGCCATTCCAATGACACATTTAGAAACTGGGGAAATAATCACAGGGGGATGTGTGGACAGAGAATCCACTGAGACATGGGTGGACCTGAGACAGGACACAAACTATTTCCTGGTCCTCATATACCTTTCTTCTAATGGGAGTTCATGATGGTGCTTTGGTTCCCTAAGAATGAATGTCAAATTGAACTCTGTCTAATAAGCCTAGCAAAGATCTGGGCATTTTCTTTCTTCAGTGTATTGTGGCCATTGATTCCTTTAGTGAAGGACTTGGGGAATTACTAATGTACCACACCTGCTATAGTGTTACAGAAACTGTGGGGGCCTTTAGCTAATGGATTCTGAGTCTGAGATCTGGCTCAGATCTGGAAATTGGTCAAGGAATCATAACTTTCTATTGAGGCTGTTTATCTCAGCCTTCAGCTTATTTGTCATTCTTCTACCGGTTCAAATATTAGGCAACACTCTTATAAGCTGCCCATCCGTCTTGCCCCAAGGAGTACAATGGTCTGTTACCCATTTCCAAAATTCCTCACAGTCAGAATTTCTCTGGCTTCAATTCTGATGTTGATGGCTATTTTGACAATTCTGCTCACTTTGTTTCTTACTTGCTGTCACCTGTCCTCTGGCTTTCTGAGATCTTATTATTCCCACTAATGCTGAGGAAACATTAATGCTAAGTTCTGTGATATTATCTCCTAGAGTCAGCCCCAGCTCACCAAGGATAAACACAATGAGCTTGATACTCCCCTTACCTGTGCATTCCTATTGCCTGATAAACAGTATCCTTTGAGTCTCTCCAAGGAAATAGTCACCTGTGTGTTTTCCAGTCTACAGAGTAGATTCAGACTAGCATGCCCACTTCCCTGAACCTTTTCATCTTTCCTTCTACAATCTGCCATGGCAGTTCTGGCATCTCTACTTCATTTAATTGAGCCATCACTTTCATTAGAACAGTTTTTTTTGAGATATAATTCACATATATTATTCAATCATTTAAACTCAGTGGTTTTTACTATGTTCATAGAGCTAATGCAACAAATACCACATCAATTTTAGAACATTCTCATCGCTCCAAAAGCATTTTTAAAAGCATTTTCATCACCACACATCCATTATTTCTAAGCAGTCATCCCCATTTCCGTCCAACATTCCCTGAGCCCTAGGCAACTACAAATCTACTTTCTGTCTTTATAGATTCACGTATTAAGGACCCATTGTTGTTCAGTCACTAGGTCGTTGCTGACTCTTCGGGGAAACAGACCAGTTAGATAAATGGAATAATACAATGTCAATCTTTGGTGACTGACTTCTTTCACAAAGCAAAATACTTTCAAAGTTCATCCCCACTGTAGCATGAATCAGTACTTCATTCCTTTCCATGGTCAAATAATATTGCATTCTGTGGATATATCACCTTTGATTTATTCATTCATTCATGTGTTCCTAGACACTTAGGTTATTTCTGTGTTTTGGTTATTATGAATAATGTTGCTTGGACTGTATGTTCCAAACTTAAGAATACACTTTAATAATTATTACTTCATATAATTTTGGGAAGTTTCTATGTTTATGTCTTCAAGGTGACTGATCTTTTCTTCTGCAATGTCAAATCTACCATTACACATCTAACATAATCTACCAGTCTACCAATACACATCCAGTGTATTTTTATCTCAGGCATTTTCATCTCTAGAATTTTAATTGTGATCTTTTAAACATCTTTCATGTCTCTGGTATAACTTTTTGAACATAAGGAATACATTTATAGTCATTTTTTTTAATTGACTGCACTGCGCAACATATGGGATCTTAGTTCCCTGACGAGGGATCAAACCTGTGCCCCCTGCATTGGAAGGCAGAATCTTAACCTTGGACCACCAGGGAAGTCCTATAATAATCTATAGCAACACTTATTGTCACTGTCTGCTAATTCTAACATCCTGGTCTCTGTAATTCTCAACTCTGTCCCCTTAACTCACTGGGACTGCTGGGCTCTCTTAGGGCTCCTCCCTTCCCACACTGTGTCCTGGAATCTGTCTCCAGGAAGGAAGCTGGACAATTGTAGGCCTTGCCGCTTTCATGTTCTTCTTTGTAGAAGCCACAATGCTTGTGCGGCCTGGTGTCCAGGGTCTGAATACCGTTGGTTTCATATGTTTATCTGAATTTGTCATTGTTTAAGACAAGAGAGTAAATCTGATTCTTAATGCTCCATGATGGCATTTTCAAGCTTGTCATTTTTCTGTTTACACAAAATATC